>NC_042995.1:18138817-19533817 GCF_901001165.1 Salmo trutta
TTTTTTAACTAATCACGCAACTTTTCAGTGCAAATATTGTAACTGTCATTCACTTTGAAGAAGAAGTGAAAGATTACATTTCAAGTACTGGTAATAGTTAATAACTGTAACTAAAAGTTCAGTTTGTCTGGTGTCTGTGGGTCAATACTATACATTGCATAGCTCATGCGGCACTTACATTTAAAAGGATTGTGAGCAAGGGTTGGTGTACCACATTGTACTCTTTAAAGGCATTTCAATCTGCAAGTGCTATTTAATGTGTATTATTAAGTGCTATGCTGCACCAGGACTTTAACCAAGCAATAAGGTAACTCTTCGCTTTTGATTTGCTGACTGAAATGAGAGGGAAACTTGTTGTGCTACAGCTGTTGAAGAATTTAAACTCTTCCCGTTAAAAGTATGAACGAAAGAAGGAAGGATTCAGAAGGAAGTAACAGAAGGTCAGTGTTTTTTCCCTATTGTCACTGTTTCATATCACAGCCTAAACTCCCAGGTTTTGATGACAGCTTCAGCATTCGCATGGTGTGTTGGAATGTATTTTTATTTTCTGCTCACTCTTCTGACATGGAAGCCATTTTGATTTCCGGATGCTGGCCCGTAAAAGGAGAACGGTTTTATATAAAAATGGAATCTTGTGACACATCAACAAAATGTATTTCTTGTTAGAAGTGCTGAAGTTGTACAAGAGGTGGGTTGTCAGTGCTTTCACTATACGTTTTGCAGTTATACTTTCTTGAAAGAGGCATGGTTGGGAGTTGTCTATCAGCAAGTGCACCTCCTTCATAATCTCAGGCTCTTTCCCACCTTCGTCAGAGTATCGAAATAGAACTCTCCATTTTCAGAATAGAAATGGCAATCTTGGAAAATATATAATGCGATAAGTACCTGTTAGTTCCAATCTCTCTGATGATGACACCTACATGAATTGGGATTGAATCATATGTTCACATGTTGGCAAAAGAAAAAAGGCTTCGACCAGAGAACATTATTAACAAACATAAATATATATACAAGTGTTTGTTCAGGCATATGTGAGAATGAGTGTGTAGGATATGCGTAAATTAATGAAGTTGTGTGTGTCTTATGTCCATAAATATCACTTTGATTTCTATAATTCATTTTGGAATATCTTTTTCTTGTTTACAAATGTTCGTAAAAGTCCACTTGAAGCACGTGCAGTCTCAACTCAAGCGCATCCACACTCCTCCACGATCATATTGGGTACGTCTCTCTTGACGATGTTGTATTCATCGTCGAAGTAGAGCATTGACATGGTGCTGAGCTTGGTGGGGATGCAACAGGAGTTCATGGAGCCGGGGCTCATGCCTCTCATCCGATACTGATTGACCACTGCAGTGTGGAAGGACGACGCCGACCCTGGCACTCCCGCCATGTACGCTGGACAGTTGCCCTCGCAGTAGTTCCCAAAGTACCCCGACGGTGCGATGATCCAGTCGTTCCAGCCGATGAGGCGGAAGTCTATGTAGAACTGCTGTCTGCAGCACAGACTACTGCTCCCGTCACACTCCAGCCCCCTCTTCCTGATGCGGTGCTTGTTGTCTGCTTGCCGGGCCTGTACGACTAGAAACGGCCTGTGGGATTCGTCGTTCTGGTTCACGAGGATCGGTAAGACCGTCAGGTCCTCGCAGCCTTCACAGCGCACGTCTAGGTTCTGCCGCCGGCCGCCCTTCTCGAACACCATCTGGATAGCGTTGGTCAGGGGGAAGGTGTGCCAGCCGCTCCTCTTCAGCTCGACACGCTTTTCCACCAGGTTCCACTTGCTGCCCAGGCCAGGCTCCTGGTAGTACACCTTGACTGTGACCTTCCTCCGCTGGCCCTTGTCCAGGGTGTTAGGAAGCAGCCTTAAGTACAGCCAGAGGGTGGCCTGGGTCACATACAGGTGCTGGTTTCCCTCGTTAGAGATCAGGAAGAACAGGCTGGATTTGGATGATACCAGCTCATCTGGGAAAGACAGGAACAGAACAGGAAAAGTCAGTTAAAAGTCCGTTTAAACCTATAAAGGTTAGTATGGCAATGCTAAAAGAGGAGACAAACACACAGATTCATTGGCCATATGGTGTAAACGAACATCTTTCAAAAACCTTACTGCTATTGGACAAAGCGTCAAGAAGATACTACCACACTGGGTGGTTCCAAGCTTGGATTGTTGGATGAATAGCTGGACAAGAACTGGGCATATTGGGAACAGTTCAACAGTTTGGGATTAAATTGAGATAGACGGTTACTATGGCCTCCCTGGTTATAGCCTGTCTTAATGTCATCTTTATCTGGCCTGGGATGTAAACAGAGTTTGGACTGGTACTAATTACACTGGGTGTACACCCAGTGTACACCCATCCACTAATTTGGTGGATGGGTGTACACTGGGAGACAGCTCTAACAGAGACAGTCAGCCTCTTCTTGGTCCAGGGCCCGTATTCAGAAAGCGTCTCAGGGTGCTGATCCAGGATCAGTTTTGTATTTTAGATCATCATGAATAAGAGGGGGGACCTGTTCCTAGATCAGCACTCCTACTCTGAGACGCTTTATGAATACAGGCCCTGGTCTTGTCACATAGGCCTACATGAGGACTGCAACGACAGTGCAGCATCAGCAGGTCTGGAATCAGTTCCAGCTGGCCCTTGCCTATAGGGAGCCTTGACAGTGACAATGACAGTACAGATCTGGGATCAGGCCCACTTGAAGTTGCCCCTGGCCCTGAGTCAGGCTGGGTATGGGGAAGAGGGCTTATCAGAGCCAAGTACAAAGGCTCAATGGCTTTGCTGTGAATACTGCAGAAAAACGAGAGCTTACTGAGCCTAACTGCTTACACAATGCACAGTAATGTGATGTAAAGGAAGCAAACGCATGGTAAAGCCAGGCACATTGAGTGAAGAGGAGCACAGCTTCACTGTGGATTTATGATGAAGGAAAAAAGGAATTTACATGAAACTAGCTGGCCTTCCCAACAACCCAACTATCACCACATAAACTTTTTACTGGCTGTACAGTGTGTGCCAATGTTTAGTCGTTTTTGGCTTGTGCCATATTGTTTACATGTGTGGGTAGGTTCAGGTTCGGGTTAGGGTAGGGTTCAGGGTCCAAAATCAAATTAAAATCTAACTTGCACTTGTCACATGACATGACCAAAACAACTCCTACTCATCCACACTCTTCAGTAGCTAAGGCAGTCATTGAAATAGATGGTTTCACCGCAGTCCTCCAGTGACAGTGAAAACTTCTAACCTGAGAGACCATCAGCAGCACTTTACATGGATGCTCTGTGACTGACTGAGCAACATGCAGCTGTCAGGGGGAGGAAAGTGGGAAAACGCACACATGTCAAGGGTCACCTCTCCAGCCTGAACACTGAGCTGTGCTGCCTGCCTATCTGCCTGCCTGCCTGTTTGCTTGCCGCCCAAAGTGAGGGGACCCGACCTGGACGGGCCTGGGCCCCATCATCAGGCATCAGCTATAATGGAGGCTGCCCTGGCCTGCCCAGCCAGTCTCCATCTGCACTGCCTCACACATCACAAGACAGGTAATCTCCTTGTTATTACTAAACTCAAAGACTTAGTCAACAGACAGCTATAGACCACACTCTGACTGTACTAGCACCAGGCCATGGGTGGCAGCACAGCTGTCAAGACGTGACCAACAATAAGCAAAAAGCTAAAACCTAGTGTCTCCTGATTGAAATGGATGTTCTATTTATCTTCTGTTTACCAATGGATGACTTTGATATATTACTGTATCGGTTATTTCTTCTTTCAACAGGGGAGGGGGGCTTTGTGAAACAAACCTAAGGGGTCCATTTTTCACTCTGTGAGTAAAGAGGGACATTTTCTCAGATGGAACAGGATACTCAAGAACAGAATACTCCCCAAAAAGACACATCCAATCAGAAAGTGGTTTGTCAGGTGATCTTATGAAAGCGCCAATGCAGTATACAGCATTCTTTCTTTATTCTTCTCAGGGACAGAAACAGAGTTGCAGAGAAAGCGTCTTTAGATGCTATCACTGTAGCTGACATTGTGGCATCTTTGTCAGGCAACTGCTGTAGTAACCGTACGCAACAACGGCAAATACAAGGTCTAACATACAAGCATGATGAAGTCAATGAGTACTGTGCAGGGAGGAACCAAGTGCCACTCTAGGACTATATAAGGGAGATGGTCCCTCACACCATGCATTCTAATACGGAACAGTCAGTGGCAGTGAGTTCACCATTCCAGTTCACTTTACATTCAGCATGCATGGTCCTGGCACAAAGCGCTGACCTTATGTAGATGTACAGCCAATCTAAAGCAGCCCTGATTTCAGGTCAGCTTGTCAGGGTTATTCGGCTGTCCCCATAGGAGAACCCTTTTTTGGCTCCAGGTAGAAGAACCCTTTTGGGTTCCATATAGAACCCTCTGTGAAAAGAGTTTGACAAGGAACCCAAAAGGATTCTACCTGGAACCAAAAGGGTTCCACCTGGAAGCAAAAAGGGTTCTCCTATGAGGACAGTCAAATAACCCTTTTAGGTTCTAGATAGCACAATTATTTCTAAGTGTATTTGAGAAGCACCAAACAGGGTTGGTTTTGATCAGCTAACCAAATCACTGACACTAATTGTGTTGGAGAGATGCGCAGACGGTTAGAGAAAATCTGGGGTGACTTAAACTGCTATAAGAATAAGAGGCAATAAGAGTTTTGATTTGAATACACGTGGACCCAAGCAGGTGGCATCATTGATCATGTCCAGTCCCCCTTCAGCATCTCTAAGCAAATTGTTCTGTGAGCTCTTCTCAGTGCCACGACCAGCTGGCATCAGCTACCACCCTGGGTAATACTGCCAACTGGCAAGGAGGGCAAAGAGGCACAAGGAAGGCAACCCAACTGAATCTACACAAATATACAGTAGAAAGTTACAGAGCTTTTGTGAATAATGTGAAAATATTATGGGGCTTTTCAAATCTTTTTGGGATTGTCCATATCATTCCTTTGAATGTGAATGTGATATTATACCTACCCTTAATCTATTCTATGCAAACCGTGGATTTGATGTGTTGTTTTGAAGATGAGTGCTATGAGGCTGTTATAGGGACATTATTTATGAGTCTCTGGGGTGTGAACCTAAGCCTGAGGACACACTTTGTCTATGCTCACACTCTAACAAATGCTTGGTTGTTTGGTTGACCTAACTGCTGGGTTATTGACGCTGGGTTATTGACGCTGGGTTATTGAGATATCACCCAGAGGATCAGAAGACTGGAGGCATCGTTTAGTAAGGGGCCTGGCATTCAGAGAGTTATTTTTAGCCACCTGAGTAAGTGTCATTCATCTGTTCTGTTGAATAGCTACCACATGCTATGGTTAAACGTGGACTTCTTTGTAGCTTTAATGATGCGTATAGAAGTGTACAGTATATAAGCGTCATTCCCTAATAAAAGCATCATTCCCTAAGTTCCCTAAAAGCCTCTGTAAATCCCATTGTTGGGATACAATAAGGTGGTATACCTTATTATAATATGTCATGAATAAAAGCATTCTTTGCAGTATGATGAACATGATGAAAAGGAATGACATATCTGATGTTAGATAAGGTCTCTGACACTAACAGTTGTCCTCTCAGATGAAGCTTCTTACTGTGACCAATGCCTGCAGCATGACCCAGGTTATCACTCAGCCGACTGGAGAGCATACCAGTAGTGTTGGATCTGTGACATCCACTTGTATTGATCATCTCTTCACTAACGCTGCAGAGCTTTGCTCCAGAGCAATGTCAGTTCCCGTTGGCTGTAGTGACCATAACATTGTGGCAATAACAGGGAAAGCCAAATTACCAAAGGCAGAGCCTAAAGTTATTTATAAGAGATCATACAAAATGTTTTCTGAGGACTTTTTTGTTGTTGAAGAAGTAAAAAATGGATGTTGGTCTGATGTGTATAAAGAGGAGAATCCAGATGCAGCACTTGGAGTATTTGTAAAATGATTCTTGCCAATTGTTGACAAACATGCACCTGTTAAGAAACTAAGTGTGAGAACTGTTAGAGCCCCCTGGATCAATGATGAATTGAAGAATGTTATGGCAAACAAGTCAGGCTGCTCATCTGATTGGTTGACATACTGTAAATTGAGACATTTTGCGGCCAAACTTAACATTGAAGTTGATGGGTCATAATGAAATCTTTTGATATAGGCAATGATTTCAATGGTTTTTTCAACCTGTAAAGTAGACAAACTGAAAAGTGAAATGACAACATTGAACAGTGAACCACCATATTTGGGCATTGAAGATCTAATATTGAAAGAGAAGGATTGCAATGTTAAAGTTGGTCAAGTTTGAGTGGAAGAGGTTGAAAAGCGGTTGTTATCCGTCAATAATGATAAGGCACCAGGTACCGACAACCTAGATGGGGAAACTACTGAGAATTGTAGCAGACTGTATTGCCACCCCTATTTGCCATGTCTTTAACCCAAGCCTAAAGGAGTGCGTCCACAGGCATGGCAGGAAGCTAAAGTAATTCCACTACCTAAAAATAGTAAAGCACCATTTGCTGCCTGTTCTTAGTAAACTAATGGAGAGAATTGTGTTTGAACAAATACAATGCAATTTTTTTAAAGAACAAGTTAACTACTGACTTTCAAAATACATATAGGGAAGGGCACTCAACTTGTGCTGGACTGACTCAGATGACTGATGATTGAATAAAATAAATGGATAATAATATGATAGTTGGAGATGTATTATTAGATTTCAGTGTAGCCGTTGACGCTATTGATCATAATTTGTTATGAAAAAACTCACTTGTTATGGCTTTACATAACCTGCCATTACGTGGTTGGAGAGTTACTTATTCAATAGGACAGAGAGTATTTTTCAATGGAAGCTTCTCTAACATTAGATATGTACAGTGTGGTGTCCCTCAGGGCAGTTGCCTTGGGCTGTTAATCTTCTCTATTTTTACAAATGATTTGCTACTTGTCTTACAAGAAGCTAAAATCACTATGTATGCTGATGATTGCACACTCTACGCATCAGCACCTACAGCCAGTGAGCTCACTGAGACTCTTAGCAATGAGTTACAGTCAGTGCTAGAATCGGTAATAAACAACAGACTGGTCTTAAATACATCTAAAACCAAAAGCATTTTATTTGGTTGAAAGTATTCTCTTAGACCTAAACCTCAACTGGAGTTGTGCATAAAGGGTGTGACCATTCAACAAGTTGAAGAAGCTGAACTCTTAGCAGCAACATTGGACGATCAGTTATCATGGTCAAGTCATATTGACAAAGTTGTTGTGAAGATGGAGTGAGGTATGTCTGTTATAAAAAAATATGTTCCTCATTTTCGAAACAAAGATCAACTGTACTAGTTGTTCAGGCTTTGATCTTGTCCCATCTTGATTACTGTCTGGTAATATGGTCAGTTGCAGCAAAGAAAGACCTAGAAAAGCTGCAGCTGGCTCAAAACAAAGCAGAACGCCTTGCCCTTAACTGCACACACAGAGCTAACATCAACAACATGGTTGGGGGTTGAGGAGAAATTCATTACTTCTCTCGTAGTCTTTTTAAGAAACATTTGTGTTTTGAAAATGCCTAACCACTTGTATAATCTATTTGTATACACTTCAAACAGACATACCGCACCAGACACGCAACTATGGGGCTCTTCACTGTACCCAAACCAAAACCAGATTGGATGTGTAGCTCAGGTATGTATAGAGCCATGTCATCATGGAATGCTCTTCCACCAGAGGATACTCAGGCAAAAGAAAGTCTAGTTTTAAAAACAGATTTAAAAAACATATTGTGTCACAACGCCTCTCCTATTTCTAAATATCTAATTTAACTGTACTGCATATAACAATATTGATATGTACAGTTGAAGTCAGAAGTTTACATACACTTAGGTTGGAGTCATTAAAACTCGTTTTTCAACCACTCCACAAATTTCTTGTTAACAAACTACAGTTTTGGCAAGTCGGTTAGGACATCTACTTTGTGCATGACATAAGTCATTTTTCCAACAATTGTTTACAGATGGATTATTTCACTTATAATTCACTGTATCACAATTCCAGTGGGTTAGAAGTTTACATACACTAAGTTGACTGTGCCTTTAAACAGCTTGGAAAATTCCAGAAAATGATGTCATGGATTTAGAAACTTCTGATAGGCTAATTGACATAATTTGAGTCAATTGGAGGTGTACCTGTGGATGTATTTCAAGGCCTATCTTCAAACTCAGTGCCTCTTTGCTTGACATCATGGGAAAATCAAAAGCAATCAGCCAAGACCTCAGAAAAAAAAATGTAGACCTCCACAAGTCTGGTTTCCAAACGCCTGAAGGAACCACGTTCATCTGTACAAACAATAGTATGCAAGTATAAACACCATGGGACCATGCAGCCGTCATGCCGCTCAGGAAGGAGACGCGTTCTGTCTCCTGGAGATGAACGTACTTTGGTGCGAAAAGTGCAAATCAATCCCAGAACAACAGCAAAGTGAGGAAGGAAAATTATGTGGAAATATTGAAGCAACATCTCAAGACATCAGTCAGGAAGTTAAACCTTGCTCGCAAATGGATCTTCCAAATGGACAATGACCCCAAGCATACTTCCAAAGTTGTGGTAAAATGGCTTAAGGACAACAAAGTCAAGGTATTGGAGTGGCCATCACAAAGCCCTGACCTCAATCCTATATAAAATGTGTGGGCAGAACTGAAAAAGCGTGTGCGAGCAAGGAGGCCTACAAACCTGACTCAGTTACACCAGCTCTGTCAGGAGGAATGGGCCAAAATTCACCCAACCTATTGTGGGAAACTTGTGGAAGGCTACATGAAATGTTTGACCCAAGTTAAACAATTTAAAGGCAATGCTACCAAATACTAATTGAGTGTATGTGAACGTCTGACCCACTGGGAATGTGATGAAAGAAATAAAAGCTGAAATAAATCCTTCTCTCTACTATTATTCTGGCATTTCACATTTTTAAAATAAAGTGGTGAATCTAACTGACCTAAGACAGGGCATTTTTACTAGGATTAAATGTCAGGAATTGTGAAAAACTGAGTTTAAATGTTTTTGGCTAAGGTGTATGTAAACTTCCGACTTCAACTGTATATGTGAATAGTGTGTAAATATTGTTTTGTTGAATCTTGGTTTCTTTCCTATATATAAAACTATTTTTGTTTTGAATTTATTGTAATATTTTATGTTGTTCTTGTCTATTACTGTTCAGTACTTTGTCATGTATTTGTAGGTTTCTATGTGGACCACGGGAGGTTGGTGGCGCCATAATTGGGGAGGATGGGCTCAAATACAACAAATACATGGTTTCCAAAAAATGTCAACTGTTCATTTGACTAAACCTGGATCCCTTTTAGCCATGACCATAGCCAATGGGGATCCTAATAAACTAAACTCATGGGTGGCCAATAAGATATAGCTGAAAGCCATGCCCCTAATAAGACACGCCTCCTGAAAATAACCTAAGGATTACATTAAAAAAGGCCCAGCTGCTAGGTACACCCAGCATGGGAGTAACAAATACCCAACTGATGGTTAAATTAACCCATGTTTGGGTAATCCCAACAAACCAACATGTTGGGCTATTCACCCAACCCAACTGGCTGGGTCAAAATAACCCAACGTGTTCTGTCCACTAGTTAACCAGCGCTGGGTTACCAAATAACCCAAAGTGTTTGCAGAACAGCTTGGGGAAAATAATAATTTAAAACATCTATAAATGATAAACACAAGCAACATTTGGTTTTGTTTCGTTTTATATTTCAAGCTATTTGACTGAATTTTCCTGTATGCATGGAACCCGCATCAGTTGATTTCTGGTTTCATGCTCCCTACCCTTAAATACAAATACACAACATTTAGAAAGTAGGCTACTGCTGTGCCTACTGTAAAGAATTTGTGAATGTATTGTTTTCAAATCACAGACCCTTTCTGCTCTTAGCGGGGCCAGGGATGATGCGCGACATCACCTTGATCAACTGTGTGGTCCAAACTTTACGCACCAGACCAAGCTTGGTCTTTGCGTAAAAGTGGTTTTATTTGTTGTTTTTTTCCCTAATACAATAGAGTAAACGGTAGCTTGCCTATAATATACAATAATTACACACCTGTCTCTGCGAAACTGATTATCTCCGAGCTTTCCTCCAGCACGTCATTGGCATTGCTGGTCGCGTGTCCATCCAGATTCGGGATTTCTACTCTCCCATCCTCGCGGACTTTACCGGCGTGGAGTTTCCGAAGCGCAGTCACCATCGCCGCCTTCGGGATAGGATGGGTGATGTTGGGTCTTACCCGCATCTGTAACCTGCTCAATATATGCCTTTTCACCGCCTCCAGAAAGTCAATGTCCACCCGTCCCGATTCCTCGGGCTGACCGATGCCACACGAAGTGCAAGTTTCCTGAGCTACGGTTTGCGTCTCCGTTCCCGGCAAAGGGTTCAAGGATCCAGGAGCCGCTTCTTTGCAGCGGACAGTCAGCACGCAAGCCACAAATAATGCCACTTTGATTATACAGTTAATCATTTTCTTTATGAAGAAAAAAAGTCGTGGTATTTCAAGTGCAATATGCCTATAATTCGTTTTCTACTATAAACAGGTATGCAAAATATTGCTGTCAAATGTAGGCTATTCACTTGGCGTTTTTAAGAAAATACGATTTCGAATGAAAAGAAAGATAAAGTTGTAGAATCCCGTCAGTCCGTATACATTTGCAAGGAGTCCATGCAATAATAAATATTTCACTCAATTCAGACGCATTGTGATGGAATTAAATATTCCTTTCACCGTAACTTGAAATATTCCCCTTATTTCGTGTCTGTGTTCATTCCCGATGTCTGTCACTCAGTTGACTTCACTTCAGGGGCACATTGGGAGTCAAGTCCGTTCTGCTTGTCTCAATGACTTTGCTTCACCCTTTCAAGGTAACACAATTTAAAAACCAGTAGGCTACCATTATCCGTCAATTGAGTTTCAGTTCAATTCCTGACGTATCGTGCCATGGTTTAATTGAACTGCAATCCGCAATAACCATAATTTAGAAACGATTAGAAGAGGACAAACTAAACGAATAGAAAATCACCCATTGGTTGATAAACTCAAGTCAGGATATTCCATAGATGGAAAAAGCTGAAGGGTCGGTCAAATAATAACTTATCGCATTTTGTAGCATCCAGTTTGTCATTTGCTTTGGACGTATTCCTTCAGTTTTTGTTCCTGTGTATCCTTATTAAAATGCATCTTAATTGGATTTGAATTCCCGATAGGAAATTGCCCTGATATACTTGAGCATAAAGAGGTCTGATGATCGGACGAACCTTTCTCTTGCTAGGTCGATTTAGGAGCCCTCCATCGACTGAAAGTTTTTATACAAGGAGTTGAAACCACGTGGGACGTCCCACCAACTAGACAGACTCCTAGTATTTGGTAGGAGATTATGCATAGGCTTAAGGTAAACTATCCTCCTTAGATCTCCTATCCTGTCCAGAGAAAATGCTTATGGCCTATGGAAAACGAATTAGGAGAGATAAAAAATGACTTACGAATTCGAGTAACCAATTGTTTACCAGACTGCCTGATGACTTGTGCATAATGCATTGATTTGCGCACAATATATATAATACTTAGCATAGGCTATCTTTACAGTGGAAACGATCTACTTTAGAAATAAGAACGAGGATTACATCAATAAACTTCCATTATATAATTAATGAACATTTAATATGTTCCTTATAAAGCCTGTCGGTCTAATAGTCTTGACAAGGCCATATTTTAACATAAAACATTTCCATCAACACATGCTTTCCAAATTCACTTTTTTGGGGGGGCTTTTTCATGAATTAAACAAACAGAAAACGTGTCCCCTATAGATGCTCCTAATTAAAAAATGTCAAATGAATGGCACCGACAGATTTTTGACAGGCCTTTCTTGTTGTGGCTCAAGCATGACAGCATGGCGACCATAAGCATCTCCTAAACAATGCTGGTTGTATTGGAAACAACACCAAGGTAATCAAGATTTAAGCGCCAAAGGTGACACTACCAAAGGCACCACTTTTTTATTATTTGAAGTGACACAAAAACATTGACCAATTCAAGTCAGAGATCTGTTTTGTCGTCACTCAAATATGAGTGAATTATATGCCTAATACATATATCACATAATACATGTGACCTAACATTGGCAGCACAGCAATTTGTAAATGCCCAACATATTTTAACCTCATTTTTTTAGGTGCGCTCTCCCAATACTATAACAAGCAGATCAAGCTGAAAGTTGTTAAATGCTGCCACCCTTCCTCTAAATATTGCAACTACACATTGCATGAACCGCACACGTTTTTTTTGCAATCTGCAGCCAGGCAATACACCGATAGGCCTGAGCCATATAGCTTATATCGGCATATCTATCTAACAGTTTAAAAATAAAACATTAATTTACAGCATAAATCATGAAATATGCTGGATAATATTGAGGGAAAACAATGCACATACAATGACTGTGTAGGCTACTATAGATAATGAGGTGTGATAAATTAAAACGTTTGCGCTGTTTCTAATTGTCATAGGCCTTCAGGCCTACAGACCTATAGCCGATGTATTTGTCAAATGCAGGTCTGCGCAATTCCGGTCATGGAGGGCAGAAACACTTTTGGATTCTGTTTCTACCTGTAGTTAATTGCAATTACCCATGGGGCCTCATTTATAACCGTTGCGTAGGCCTACATACAAAATACATAGGCTACCCATAAACATGCGTGCGCCATTTAAAAAAAACTGAACTTGACCTGCGAATGTTCTTAGCTTCCAGCAAAGTTAGACCATGCGTACGCACAATTTCTAGTGGTTGAAGTATTGCGTTGCCAACAGACAAGCAGCCGAGTATTTCGTGCAAATGGGGGATATGATGAAGTGCTTCTTCATAACAAAAACCCCTATAATATAATATATATGATTCAGTTACTTGCTGTTAGTGAGAAGAGTGAAGATCAATTTCTTTGAAACTTTGCATTCTAAAATTGCTATTTCCTATGATCATTGCAGAATAAATTCCTCACCTTTTCTAACTGTGATGGTTTCATAGTCACGAAGTACTCGCTAGGCAGGGGCGCAACTTTGGTTTTAGAAGTCGGGGACATAAATTCTTTATATAATCATTTGTTTTATCCAGTTGGATAAACAGTCCAAACAACCTAACCAACCTCCCGGAGGCGTCCGCATGGTCCTAAAGCACACTGTTGCCTCGTTTTGTATGACATTCCAATGATAAAACCTGGGACAAAAATGCAATTTCAGAATGTGGGAGGGATGTCCCCCCTGTCGCCAGTGAAAGTTGCACCCCTGCCCATAGGCCTATTAGGACTACAACCTCCCATCTCCAATTTAATTGGATCCACTTTATAGTAGTAATTAGATTTCAAGTAGCCAATTTTGCTCCATGCGATCCGATTCGGAGTGCAGTTTAAGGGTAGAACAGGCGGTTCACCTTTCCCATTTACATTTTCTTTCGGCTAGGCTACTGTATATCTGAATACCCTACTGTAATTTCAAATGCCTCAAGTAAACAACATTTCATTTAGAAACATAATACATAATCCATATTTTCATGCAGAATAAATTCCTCCCCACCTTTCCTGGCCATGATAGGTTCATATTACAGAAGGAGTTTTAACCTACAACAAATTACCATGCGCATCTCTCATTTAATTGGGCCTATTAGTTAGGCTATTATTTCAAGTATTTTGCTCTGTGCATCCAAAAGGGAGTGCGGTTTATAATATAGCCTACAGTAGAATTTAACAGATGAGCTTTGCTTTGAAGAGTGTAGGATACCACCGTAAATAGGCCTACTAGGTTTTACAGTTTGTCGAGCATACTAGACAACGTTTCAGAATTTGTGGGCAGTGCAGCATATTTAGGTTTGGGGAAAAGTAAATGCAAAACATTATCGAATTCAAACGATCTGTTTACAGGTCCACAACAATTTGCAATTGTTTTTTTTCTTTCAGAAATTGTCAGATACAGCAAATGCCACTGTAAAAGTTTTAAACATTCTGCCAACACCTCCAGAGACATTTGATCACATTCGCCATGGCCATTTCCTTTAGAAACTGCCCTGGCCAGATTGCAATGAAGAGAAATAGTAGCCTAATGGAGTCTTTTTGTAGGCACAAACTCCGCCATGGTTTGTTGGACAAAACCTATGAGGAAAATTAATGGTGTTTTTGGAGAGTTTTTGGATAAACCCCGAAAACAAGGTCTGTGGCAGACACAGGCTTATGAGTTCTTATACATTTTGTTCTATGAAATAATCTTCACTTTTTGTGAGTTTAAAAGAATTGATGTTATAAAAAAAGCACAAAGAACATAAATGCTTCATAATTCATAAAGGTCATGTTAACTGCTATTATCTCATAGAACAAAACAAATAAGATCTCCTAAGCCTGTGCTAAGGATCGGACCCTTTTTCCCAATTTTCGCCTAAAATGACATACCCAAATCTAACTGCCTGTAGCTCAGGACCTGAAGCAAGGATATGCATATTCTTGATACCATTTGAAAGGAAACACTTTGAAGTTTGTGGAAATGTGAAAGTAATGTAGGAGACTATCACATATTAGATCTGGTAAAAGATAATACAAAGAAACAAACATGTTTTTTTGTTTTTGTATTTTTCCATATTTGAAATGCAATAGAAATGCCACAATGTATTATTGCGGTTTAGGCGCATTTTGGCCACTAGATGGCATCAGTGTACGTGCTACATTTTAGACTGATCCAATTAACCATTGCGTTACTGTTCAAAATATTGTATCAAGTCTGCCCAAGTGTGCCTAATTGGTTTATTGATACATTTTCAAGTACATAAATGTGCACTCTCTTCAAACAATAGCATTGTATTATTTCACTGTAATAGCTACTGTAAATTGGACAGTGTAGTTAGATTAACAAGAATATAAGCTTTCTGCCCTTATAAGACATGTCTATGTCCTGGGAAATATTCAGGTTACTTACAATGTCATGCTAATCACATTACCGCACGTTAGCTTAACCGTCCCGTTGGGGGGACACTGATACCGTAGAGGTTTCATCAGACCTTATTTTCATAATTTATTCCAAAACCCTATTCTTTCCTCATTCATCTTTCCCCATGGATGGCTGAACAAACCAGAGGTAACTCATTTCTGGGTTTTGGGACTAGACGCTGGCAAGCTCGATAGAGCCCCACAGTGGTGTTATAATACCCATAAAACCTAGTGGTCAACAGGGAAATGATTCCAATCGTTTTTACACCATTCATTTTTCCCATAGGGGATTTTAAAAACACTTAAAATAAGGGCTGTGTTTCGTGTAAGCTTAACCTGGCGTGACGTTTTGATAACCATGTAAATCTCTTTCGGACAAGGTGACACCACTTGGCAGGCCCTAGTTGTAACAACTTGTGAGAAAATCTTACACCTAACCCTGAGTAAAACTGAATGTTTTTGGTACATGTTTTCTTATACTTTCAGCATGCCTAGATCATCGAAAAGAAAGACAGACAGTGGAGTACCTCTCCAGACTTTGAACAGAGATGTAGCAGATCATGTAGCAGAGCAGGGGAAGTCTATCAGATCAAAGTTGTACGGCACATGTCATGTCACTCTGTACAGATTCTGCAAAGAGAGAAAGAAGCTACTGGACAGGAGCGTGTACGGGCCATTGAAGAAAATGGTGAACTCAGCCAGTGATGCCTGTTTGAGGATGAAGCCCGGAAAGACCATGACCCCTGCTCCAGCTGACACACTGGTCTTTCCAGCTGCCTCCCAGGTCACCTCTTCAGACACTTCTCAGGCCACTGTGCCCACAGCTATCCAGGCCACCTCTCCAACTTCCTTCCAGGCCACCTCTCCAACTTCCTTCCAGGCCGTCTCTCCAACTTCCTTCCAGGCCGTCTCTCCAACTTCCTTCCAGGCCACCTCTCCAGCTGCCTCCCAGGCCACCTCTCAAACCTCCTTCCAGGCCGTCTCTCCAACTTCCTTCCAGGCCACAGCTCCAACTGCCTTCCAGGCCGTCTCTCCAACTGCCTTCCAGGCCACAGCTCCAACTGCCTTCCAGGCCACCTCTCCAGCTGCCTCCCAGGCCACCTCTCCAGCTGCCTCCCAGGCCACCTCTCAAACCTCCTTCCAGGCCACCTCTCCAACTTCCTTCCAGGCCACCTCTCCAACTGCCTTCCAGGCCACCTCTCCAGCTGCCTCCCAGGCCACCTCTCAAACTTCCTTCCAGGCCACCTCTCCAACTGCCTTCCAGGCCACCTCTCCAACTGCCTTCCAGGCCACCTCTCCAACTGCCTTCCAGGCCACCTCTCCAACTGCCTTCCAGGCCACCTCTCCAGCTGCCTCCCAGGCCACCTCTCAAACTTCCTTCCAGGCCACCTCTCCAACTGCCTTCCAGGCCACCTCGCCAGCTGCCTCCCAGGCCACTTTTTCAGCTGCCTTCCAGGCCACCTCTCCAACTGACCATAAATGACATTCCAGGCCTTGTCGAAACAGGTGCCACAACACCCACCAATGTACAGGCTGGGTTCAGGTGCGCTGGCATTTGGCCATACAATCCTGATATATTTAAGGGATGTGACATTGCACCCTCACTTGTCACTGATCCTCCTGCTCCAGCTGACACACTGGTCTTGCCAGCTGCCTCCCAGGTTACCTCTTCAGACACTTCTCAGGCCATTATGCCCACTGTGCCCACAGCTATTCAGGCCACCTCTCCAACTGCCTTCCAGGCCACCTCTCCAACTGGCTTCCAGGCCACCTCTCCAACTGGCTTCCAGGCCACCTCTCCAACTGGCTTCCAGGCCACCTCTCCAACTGGCTTCCAGGCCACCTCTCCAACTGGCTTCCAGCCACCTCTCCAACTGCCTTCCAGCCACCTCTCCAACTGGCTTCCAGGCCACCTCTCCAACTTCCATCCAGGCCACCTCTCCAACTTCCATCCAGGCCACCTTTCCAGCTGCCTCCCAGGCCACCTCTCCAGTCACTTCACAGGGCAGCTCCCCACATGTATCAGGCTGTGGCTGGGAAACACCTGATTACTCTTCTGATTTCAACCCAGTTGTACGCCCCTTCCCAAAAGCAGGGTTCAGGAAAATTACAACAAGGGTTAGGAAGAGGAGAAAAACTGTGATTTTGACAGATACACCCGTCACGCAGGCACTGGAAGAAGAGCATAAAAAGTCAAGCACTCAGAAGACAAAAAGAAAAATTGTCCTGCCTACAACAACAGCTGGAAAGAAGCAAGCCAAGACAAACCACACTGAACAACAACAAAAAACTGTCCTGCCTATGAAAAAAGACAAAACAAAGCAGATTGAACTAGAAGATTCAGATTCCTCCAACGAGGAAAACGCGTGTGCATGGAGCACTTTAACAATTCCAATGAGGTCTGCGTGCAGTGCTGGGAATGCAAATTATGGGCCCACCAAGCCTGTACCCCTGTCACAACTGTGACTCTGATTAAGTGAGCATGTCCAACAGTCACACACACAGACTCACAGACACACACCACAAACGTTCAGGTGTAGGTGTTTCGTTTAGCCTAGTTGTTGTTTGGTTGAGAAATACTATTTAGTGGAGGGTAAAATAATACACATTTTATTATTTAAGGTTATTATTATTTCTGCCCAACAAAATGTTAAACATGGCAATGTTGCTCTCATGGTCTCAATAAAGACACTTAATAAATAGTTGCATGTCATGATTTATGCACTTTTTCATTCTGTTACAATTCACCCCAAGCACTGTTACTAACCCAGACCATGGGGTAAATTGTAACACTTCACTCCTTGTTTTTAAGACAACACCATGCATTTGCCATTTCATTAACATATATAATAAAGACACCAATGTGTGTGGACAGATGTAGGTTGTTTGTATCAAGTTTCGAATACACCACCATAAACAATCTCTGAGAAACTGACGAAAAGGTGAAAAGTGTTGCAACCAGCCCATCTCTCCTACTCTATACATCCAAAGCATGCAGCAAACGAGGGCATTATTGTCACCATAAAAGGTGAATGATGGGCGTTTTTCAGGCGGAGTTTTAATGATAGTTTGATTTATAAAGGCAAAAATGCATATGTATGGTGTGCGCCAAGACGCCATGGTTTGTTTTTAACGCGGTATTAGTTATTCAACGTTGCCATGACATCGCCTACAGGTGTGATCGGTGAGAAACAGTTCTAGCCCATCTTATTCATATTGTACTGTCTTTGGTGGCACAATTCCATATGACGTCAGATCCGGTTGATATAATCGTTATCACACGACGTCCGGGAGTGGTCAAAATATCCGCATTTGCGGCAGGTAAGTGGAACTTGCTCTCTACTTTAGCGTTCCCATGGTGAATACCGGATAACAGCAAAGGAAGACACCAAACCCATTACGAGGTGAGACGTTTGATATCGCTATGCACTTTTGTGGAAGTATGTACAAGTGGAAATCGATATCAGAAGCGGATATTGATTTATATTTTATCTTGGCCAAACATACCACTGTTTGCGCAACGTCTGTTGATTGACAGATTCTCATCCAATATTCGGTTGACCACATCTTTCTAATTTGTATCCAATCGAGAGCTGCTCCTTGAGAGAAAGTGGCAGGTAGAAAGTAGCAGAAGTCTCAAATCAATTTATTTGGATCTATTTTGATTTTGGCAGGGGTGCAGTCGGGTAGGCTGTTGGGAGTGTTTATCTGACTGGATAAACCCCCCCCCCCCCCCCCAAAGTTTGGCCCCTGGATTTTAGGGCAGAAGTTAGGGCACTTAAAAGGGACATATGTTTAGCAGAATTGTTTTTAAAATAGCCACAAGTTATGGGGAAGTTATGGTCTTATAGTTCCTCTGAGCAGTGTTTTATTATGATTTTAGTTTCTGTTTTGCAACGGACAATAAGGCCTATTACGTTGTGGGAATGTTTCCTCGGGTCTTGTTGCAATACATTGTTAATTTAATAATAATAAATAAAAAAATCATATTTGGATCATTAGCTTTTGCAGAAGCAGCAGCTACACTTGACATGATGGCAACATTCAGTTGATGACACTTACAAGAGGTTCTCTCACACTTTCTTCTGCTTTCTCCTCTTCTTGTTGTATGCCTGATTTATAAATCCATTGCATGATCTACTGATATCATTCCTTCAGATTATTTGAACTTTGGTCCTTGCTATCGGGGTCCTTGGGACGTCTCTACTCCATAAAAATGTTAAATGGGGGGGGGGTTCAGCAAACAAAGAAAGACACGCTTCAACAGATGACAAACATAGGTACACGGTAAGGGTTTAAGAATATACACTTTTTTACGTATTGACTGCATAGCGAGTTGGAGGTTCATTTAAAAAACTTATGTGAAGGTGTGTACTGAAAATACAGTAGGCTAGGTTGTAGTAGGCTACAACATGCCTGTGTTATCATTGTAACCTACATAAGTTTGGCATTGAAGGCTGCCACACCACTGCTGCCCTCATGAATGAAATTATAGGGTCAGTCGAATAGGATTTTTCCACAGCCTATGTTTCAGTCAGCTGCAATTTTGAGATTGGCTGTTTTGTCAACCTTTCAGGTCCATGTGGATCTGTTTTGACATTAGATGTACGTACGTATACAAAACCCTGCCTTCTTTCTCTGAACACTTTTCTGCAACTTTTTTTAATGTTTGAATGTTTAGTTTTGTAGGCTAATTTACATTGTTTGTGTCCAACTGTAGGAAGTTCTGGTGTTGGTGGAGGCAGTTTCCATTAGTGTAGTAGCTGTGGACAGTGTCCAAATCCAAAGATGGCAACTGGAAAAAGTAAGAACCAGAGCTCTCTGGTGCTGCACAAGGTGATCATGGTGGGAAGTGGAGGTGTTGGGAAGTCAGCCCTCACTCTGCAGTTCATGTATGATGAGGTAAGAGCGATAAGTCTGGTCCTTACCAGACTCTGTACATTGCTCCCTTTGTAGCAGGTGGTGGACGCTGAGGCTAAAGAGAGACTTTGGCCAGCTGCCACTCAAACCTCCAATACTGCTTTTCCATTGAAAAGAGTTTATGATTCTGTAAATAAAATGATTCCTTCCCACCTCCTAGTTTGTGGAGGATTACGAGCCCACCAAGGCAGACAGCTACAGGAAGAAGGTGGTGCTGGATGGACAGGAGGTCCAGATTGACATTCTGGACACAGCTGGACAGGAGGACTATGCTGCCATCAGAGACAACTACTTCAGGAGCGGAGAGGGCTTCCTGCTAGTCTTCTCCATCACCGAACATGAGTCGTTCACTGCCACCTCAGAGTTCAGGTACGTATATGCTGATAGGCACGCCCACCAAAACTCACGGACCAGGCAAGGAGGGCATTAATCAAAGGCAACAAAGAGACCAAAGATAACGAAGGAGCTGCAAAGCTCAACAGCGGAGATTGGAGTATCTGTCCATAGGACCACTTTAAGCTGTACACTCCACAGGGCTTTACGGAAGAGTGGCCAGAAAAAAGCCATTGCTTAAAAAAAAATAAAATAAGCAAGCATGTTTGGTGTTTGCAGAAAGGCATGTGGGAGACTCCCCAAACATATGGAAGAAGGTACTCTTGTCAGATGAGACTAAAATTGAGCTTTTTGGTCATCAAGGAAAACGTTAAGTCTGGCACAAACCCAACACTTCTCATCACCCCGAGGACACCATCCCCACAGTGAAGCATGGTGGTGGCAGCATCATGCTGTGGGGATGTTTTTCATCTGCAGGGACTGGGAAACTGGTCAGAATTGAAGGAATGATGTATGGCGCTAAATACAGGGAAATTCTTGAGGGAAGCCTGTTTCAGTGTTCCAGAGATTTGAGACTGGGATGGAGGTTCACCTTCCAGCAGGACAATGACCCTAAGCATACTGCTAAAGCAACACTTGAGTGGTTTAAGGGGAGACATTTAAATGTCTTGGAATAGCGTAGTCAAAGCCCAGACCTCAATCCAATTGAGAATCTGTGGTATGACTTAAAGATTGCTGTACACCAGCGGAACCCATCCAACTTGAAGGTGCTGGAGCAGTTTTGCCTTGAAGAATGGGCAAAAATCCCAGTGGCTAGATGTGCCAAGCTTATAGAGACATACCCCAAGAGACTTGCAGCTGTAATTGCTGCAAAGGTGGCTCTACAAAGTATTGACTTTGGGTGGGTTGACTAGTTATGCACGCTGACGTTGTCCGTTTGTAAAATAAAATATTTTTTTAGTAAGTGAAGTGGATTTATATCTGGTAAAGGACTTACAGTGCCTTGCGAAAGTATTCGGCCCCCTTGAACTTTTCGACCTTTTGCCACATTTCAGGCTTCAAACATAAAGATATAAAACTGTAATTTTTTGTGAAGAATCAACAACAAGTGGGACGAAATTTATTGGATATTTCAAACTTTTTTAACAAATAAAAAACTGAAAAATTGGCCGTGCAAAATTATTCAGCCCCTTTACTTTCAAGTGCAGCAAACTCTCTCCAGAAGTTCAGTGAGGATCTCTGAATGATCCAATGTTGACCTAAATGACTAATGATGATAAATAGAATCCACCTGTGTGTAATCAAGTCTCTGTATAAATGCACCTGCTCTGTGATAGTCTCAGAGGTCCGTTTAAAGCGCAGAGAGCATCATGAAGAACAAGGAACACACCAGACAGGTCCGAGATACTGTTGTGGAGAAGTTTAAAGCCGGATTTGGATACAAAAAGATTTCCCAAGCTTTAAACATCCCTAGGAGCACTGTGCAAGCGATAATATTGAAATGGAAGGAGTATCAGACCACTGCAAATCTACGAAGACCCGGCCGTCCCTCTAAACTTTCAGCTCATACAAGGAGAAGACTGATCAGAGATGCAGCCAAGAGGCCCATGATCACTCTGGATGAACTGCAGAGATCTACAGCTGAGGTGGGAGACTCTGTCCATAGGACAACAATCAGTCGTATACTGCACAAATCTGGCCTTTATGGAAGAGTGGCAAGAAGAAAGCCATTTCTTAAAGATATCCATAAAATGTGCCGTTTAAAGTTTGCCACTAGCCACCTGGGAGACACACCAAACATGTGGAAGAAGGTGCTCTGGTCAGATGAAACCAAAATCGAACTTTTTGGCAACAATGCAAAACGTTATGTTTGGCGTAAAAGCAACACAGCTCATCACCCTGAACACACACCATCCCCACTGTCAAACATGGTGGTGGCAGCATCATGGTTTGGGCCTGCTTTTCTTCAGCAGGGGCAGGGAAGATGGTTAAAATTGAATGGAAGATGGATGGCGCCAAATACAGGACCATTCTGGAAGAAAACCTGATGGAGTCTGCAAAAGACCTGAGACTGGGACGGAGATTTGTCTTCCAACAAGACAATGATCCAAAACATAAAGCAAAGTCTACAATGGAATGGTTCACAAATAAACATATCCAGGTGTTAGAATGGCCAAGTCAAAGTCCAGACCTGAATCCAATCGAGAATCTGTGGAAAGAACTGAAAACTGCTGTTCACAAACGCTCTCCATCCAACCTCACTGAGCTCGAGCTGTTTTGCAAGGAAGAATGGGCAAAAATTTCAGTCTCTTGATGTGCGAAACTGATAGAGACATACCCCAAGCGACTTACAGCTGTAATCGCAGCAAAAGGTGGCGCTACAAAGTATTAACTTAAGGGGGCTGAATAATTTTGCACGCCCAATTTTTCAGTTTTTTATTTGTTAAAAAAGTTTGAAATATCCAATACATTCTTCCACTTCATGATTGTGTCCCACTTGTTGTTGATTCTTCACAAAAAATTACAGTTTTATATCTTTATGTTTGAAGCCTGAAATGTGGCAAAAGGTCAAAGTTCAAGGGGGCCGAATACTTTCTCAAGGCACTGTACATCATGGGTCCTTGATCTGTACTACACAGATGCATAATTATGGATATGTCATTCTCCTCATGTTTTACAAGTTTGGACATCACAGTACAGTAGAGTGCAGTATAATACAGTAAGGTAGAGTTCAGTTACAGTAAAGTACAATATACTCTACTGTACTTAAATAAAGGTTAAATACATTTTTTTTAACTAAAGCTAATGTGACCCATGTTATTGTACTACTACTGTACGCTCTACTCACTGTACTATATTGTACTCTACTCACTGTACTGTGCTATCCAAACTTGTGAAACATATGATATGTTCAGATTTGGTCCGTCTGTGGACCGGAACATACAGTACCTTCAGGAAGTATTCATACCCCTTGACTTATTCCATATTTTGTTGTCACTGCCTGAATTGAAAATGGATTCAAATTTTTTTTTGTCACCAATCTACACACAATACACATAATGACAAATTGTAAATGTGTTTTTATAATTTTTTTGCCACATTTGATTGAAAATTACATATTAAATATCAAATGTATTCACACCCCCGAGTCAATACTTTGTAGAACCACCTTTGGCAGTGATTACAGCTGTGAGTCTTTCTGGGTGATTGTGAGCCTCTGTCTGTCCAGAATGACTGTTTTAGACTCTTGGTTTGACCACCAGACAACAAAGGAAAGTGATGCGCTGAACATACAGTAATAGTATGACAGTGGCAGGTAACCCAACTGTAGTCTGTGACTTATGGTTTCCCATTGTAGCCAATTCAGTTGCAGTAATTCAGTTACTGATCATTTCTTTGTGGTAATTACGAGTTTTAATCACTTAATTCAAACAAAATGTGTATCAGTAAAATCACTATAACTAATTGTTTACTTGTTACTTCTGTGAACTTTCATTCTCCTCTCTCCTGATGAGGGAACAAAATTAGAAATACCTTAAAGATGTGTTTTTGGTAACGTAATCAACAAGCCAATAAATATGTTGATATTAATTGGCAGGGGTCTTTACGTCAACATTGTGTTTTGATGTATTTCTGATACTTTTTAAAATACTTTTCCCATCTGTTTATCCACAAATCAAAGCCTTTACTTATGCCATTTAAAAAAAATAAGAAAAAGAAAAAAGACGCCTTCATTTCCCCAAAATATACTCTTAGCTTTCATTTGACACCTAATTTGACACCTAACTTCATGTTGGTGCTCATGGTCACTTTTATATGGAAAAGCCCAGAACAAAAAATACATCTGCACAATGCTAATTGTGCCCCAGTGCTAAGTTTGAATTTTGTAAAAAAAAACAGTGTTTTAGATCCAACTGGGTCTTCATCAGGACTAATGTATTGTGTCTTCCTAGGGAGCAGATTATGCGGGTGAAAGCAGAGAACGATACCATCCCTCTGTTGGTGGTGGGAAACAAGTCGGATCTGGAGGACCGCAGGCAGGTGTCGTTGGACGAGGTCAGGGCCAAGGCAGAGGAGTGGGGGGTGCAGTACGTGGAGACCTCAGCCAAGACACGAGCCAATGTCGACAAGGTATGTAACCAAACTTAAACATACTGTCCACTTTGCTACAGTAGGACTAGGAACAATATACCTTCATGTAATTTCTTACTTAGGATTTATACTTTTTTAGGTGGGGGATTATGTTATCAAAATATGTTTCCGGACAAGAGATATCAGAAACTACAAGCAAGCATGATTAAAAACAACCTTTACAGTAAATCAACTTCCATTGTCAATGTAACTATAGTGTTGAACTATCAACTGTCCATCCTTTTCAGGTGCTCTTTGATCTTATGAGGGAGGTGCGAAAAAAGAAAATGTCAGAGAGCAAGGATAAGGGTGGAAAAGAAGGCAAGATCAAGAAGGCTTTCAAATGTTGTCTGCTTTGATCTAGACCAGACCTTTCAGTCAGACACACGGAGCCAAACCAGACCAGAGCCTCCGCAGCACAGTGGCATTAGACAGGGACAAGTTCATTAGGACATACTGTAGCAAAATGTTTTGAAACCTTTCTTATTGGACAATATATTACATCACCTTTGGAGCATTTTCTTCAGTTTCTTGCCTACTGAATACAAACCAGATCTACAGATCCTTCCCACAAACCAGATCTACAGATCCTTCCCACTGAACTGAGCCTTCTGCCATTTTTAACACACGCATATCAAATCCATATACAGTACCTCTCACATTGTGGCAGTCAGAGGGGTGGCCTAACCTAGTTATGCAAACCATCCTTTGTGCCGCTGTTGGGGACGGGTCCAGAGGGGACTGTATAGATGAAGTGCCTCAACATTGATTGTGAATATATAGGTTATGATCGCAGACAATCACTTACTCGCACACTACTTAAATATGGCCTTGGTTTGATGCTCTCTTGTAGGAATAGGTAGCCTCATCACCAAGAGAAATTGGCTATGCTGTTTGATGTCTTACTGTTTGCACTGCAATCAATTTTATATTCCAACTACCACTACTACACCATTTTTAAAAAACATATTTATTTATTTATGGTCCACCGCATGAAAATCAGTCATAATTAAGTCACCTTATTCATAATCCAACATATTGTCCACATGTACAATCCAACATGTACTATATCCACATCATATATATAATACCAGTCAAAAGCTTGGACAAATTAACTTAAGGCAGACCTGTTAATTGAAATGCATTCCAGGTGACTACCTCATGCAGCTGGTTGAGAGAATGCCAAGAGTGTGCAAAGCTGTCATCAAGGCATAGGGTGGCCACTTTGAAGAATCTCATGAAATATTTTGATTTAACACTTTTGTTTACTACATGATTCCATATCTGTTATTTCATAGTTTGTCTTAACTATTATTCTACAATTTAGTAAAAATAAAGAAAAGCCCTGAAATGAGTAGGTGTGTCCAAACTTTTGACTGGTACTTTGTTTTTTAAATGAAATACTTTTGTCGACTGCACTTTTTCTCCACAAAAATGTATGTTTCAGTGTTGCCTTTCTAATTCTACACTTGAAACTGAAGCATTCAACTAAATTACTGTTTCTATGCACACTTATTATGTGTTATATACAAACAGTTTTTGTGTTACCAAATAAAGTTCTCTTTTGTAATGAATTTGTAGTGTGGCTCAGTTTTTAAAAGAAGCCCCTGTACATACTAAATTTAAATGGAATTGACCCCAACCCTGCTGTCCAACTTCTGGGTCTGTCACCTCCTGAGTATCAGTCGCCAGTTATTCAAGGTCAAAGGTGCTGTTCAAAATTTGCATGAAAAGAGTGCCGTTAAGAATTGCGTCCTTGTCGGATGTGCTGGACTTTTTGTTGCTGGTGTGGTTTGACTAGTGCCTTTGATGTGTTTGAGGGCAGCAGAGCACCAAAAGGTTTTATGTTTGAGTGTCATAAAACACCCTTCCGGTGCTGTACAACTTGACTTTGAATGAATGGACGACAGAGGCCTTATGTGGCCTTCAGTCTGTTAACACACTGTTGCAAAGCGGCAGGACAGGGACATATTCATTAGTGCACATTGTAGCAAACCATTTTTGCTGCATAAAACTAAACCAAACTAAAGTGTATCTTATTGGACAAGTCCAGGTAGTTCCTCCCCGTTTTAGCCTGCTTTCTTCCGTTTGGTGCTTAATGAATAGGATCCAGGTCGGCCTTAGATCCAGTAGCGCACAGATGGCATGTCCCATTGACGGCTGGCTAACCTCTTCCCACACCCCAAGTACATCCTATCTCACTTACACTCTACAACACCTATGGCCTGAGAAACCTCAACTAGTTCTGAAGACCCTTCTAGCTTGGCAAGAGAGCCCTCTACTGGCTCAAGTCATTCAGGCACTAAACACAAAATAAGAGACAAGCTACAGCTTCATCAGACCTATAGCCTCTCTGTAGATGTCAGGATTTTGCAATATCATGTCCTCCTGCGGTCAGAGAGGAATATAATACATCTTTGCTGTAGCCTAGTTGAGTCGTTTGTCTCAGGATCATCAGCCACAGCAGTCTGAAATTGAACACCAGGTGGAGGCAGAGAATCTTGATAGAAAGGTAAGAATTATTTTTGTTTCCTTCTGCTGAACATGGACAACTAGGCGTGTCTGTCACCAGACAGGCCTCCTTCCAGCTGACTGCCCTATCCTGACCTGGTTATTAGTGTTACTGTAAACATACTGTCATAGAAAAGACCGTATATACAGTAGAAATAGAATGGCCAGAATTCTGATTTCAATGGTTGTTGATTCTATGGTGATTGTTGCTGCGGTGTTGAATCTAGAATGGTGAATGTGGAAAGGCAAATGAGTCTGTTGTTGTGTACATATTCACAGTCAAGGCATAGAAAGAAAGGACCATGTCAACCAAAAAATACAACAGAAATTTGACTTTACTTACAGAACATTGGCACTTTACTGACATGATATTGCTCCTATTTACAACAAAAACACAGAGCAGGTCGCAGACCAGGCAGAGGCCAGACTGATATTTACCTGCATTTACAAGTACAGTAGTATGAAAAATATTTCCCCTCCAAAAGTCAAATTGTACATCCCTTAAGTTTTCGAACAACTAAAAGCTTGAGCTCGATACATTCCATTTCTGTACAGCTTCACAACAAACATTACATTTGTACATCCTCCTGATTATGATCTTCAAATATATTTCACTAGTTCACAGATTTAAGCTTATATTTACATCACAGTTGTGCAGAATGTTGTACTATTACTAAGTGATAAGGTAGAAAAGCATCGTGCAAAAACAAAACAAAAAACATACCACCCAGGTCTCCCTTGAAAAAGAAGTGTTTGACCTTAATGGGGACAACCTGGTAAAATAAGCATTCCAGTGCCTCAGTCCATTTCATGGTGAAGTGGTAGACACCGTCTAAGTCTCAAATGGCTCCCTATTCAGTGCACTACTTTTGGCTAGAGCCCGGTCAAAAGTGGTGCACTGTATAGGGAATAGGGTGCCATTTGGGACGCAGCGGCGAGTGATCTGATTGGGCCGAAGTTCCCCATCGCACAACAGCTTTTTGTAAACACACCGACTTTCAGTAGATACACGTCCTTTTTAAATCACAAAACCAACTCGCGAACCATTTTGTAAACATTGTCAGCAATAGTACTGCATAAACCCACTGCAGAAGTATCAGCAAAATGAAGTTTGACCAAGCCAACCAAGCCAGCTTTCTGATTTCAAAAGCACAATCGCATCTATTGATTCAACCAGAGGTCATGGGAATAAAATCACTTTGTGGGTTTCAATTGTCATAAAAAGAACAGTATTAATGGTGATTAATCTATTAGTCAGTGTACAGAGCTTCATGTTGCCGGTCCCAATTCTTTCCACTGCCACTGGATTTATGGAGAGCACTTTTACACAGCATGCATCTATTGCAATGCTTTCCCATAACAATCATTTCTAATTCCAGCAGGACTTTACACAAGTGGAAAAGTTTGGAACTTTTCTGCTCATATAAAAATAACTTAGTCTCACATTACTTAAATTTCATTAAACCTTATAAATTAACATGGTAAATGTACACTAGTTACATTACACAAATCTAGATGACACCATATAGCTTAAATTTCCCATAGAGGTGTCTATATCCAACAAATATTAAGAAAATGCTAAATACAATTCCAAAATAATTTTTGGGGGTCTAATCATACATAGCAGCAAATATGCTACAAGTTCAGCTGAAAAGTGCTGTCCATTCCCAAGAAGCAAAAAGGGTCTCTTATAAAAAATATCAGAAGCAAATCTATAGCTTGAGCCTTATAGCTTTTCAACACAATTTGAAAACTTTTTGTTTTACTCACAAGGCTAAAAACCTATTGGTCCTGAAAGCTCAGTCGTTTTATGTAATGTATGTGCCGTCTGTATGTACTGCCTAAAATCCTGATGTACAGTACCATGGTACCAAATACCCCGATGCTCTTAATCAGAGAGCTCTGAATACCTCATATTCAATTTCAAAATCTGATGCAATGACACTTGATAAACCACCTATGTACTGTACCAACCCAATCCTGCATGGCAAGGTCATTCTATGTTACTAGGAATAACAAAACCTGCATTAAAATACTACCCGTTTTGGGCTAGTGGTATAGCATCTTCGAGAGACCGATGTACCGTCACATGTTGAGCCATCTGAATCAAAGTTGAATAGCTGCCTCAAAAATAACAACAACAACACCACCACCACATAGGGCCGAGCTCAATGACAGGTAATCAGCTAATGAGATTATGGTAAAGGTTGAGGGAGGAGTCAACAGACTCCTCCTAACCAGTGGAGTCTGCTGAGTGGAGGACGGCTCATAACAATGGCTGGAATAGAGCCAATGGAACGGTAACAAACGCATGGTTTCCATGTGGTCGATGCCACGCCAATGACTGCACTCTAGCCATTGTTATAAGCCGTCCTCCCCCTCAGCAGCCTCCACTGCTCCTAACCTACCCCGCCTTTTACCTTGGTTTGGGGAAAATCCTTCACAAAGGACTTACAACTTGGAGTTGTAAAGAACTTGCCCCGGAGATGATTCTAATCTGTAGACAAATTAACATAAAAGCCCAAAAGTGCCCATCTGACAACCAACAGCCTCAATGAGAGAAATAACGAGATGGTAAGATGAGGAGTACCATAGAGTAGTCAGAGTGCTTTACTAGGACCTCACATAGAGGGGTCAACCCACTTCCGAATGGATCTTTAGTTGATGAATAGTTTATTTAAAAAAAGAAAATGGACTCTTAAGTCGATGGAGTAATCAAAGATAGAAAGACTAGTCTGTGAAGGAACCCCTGATGTGACACTTGGTGATGATGCACTGACGGGTTGAAAACAAACGTCAGTCCACTTTCCATTGAGTGGTCTGGTTCATTATGAAGGTTTGTCTGAAAGTAATGACCCTACAGCAATATTATCCAATCCAGATACTGTTCTGTTTCTCACTTCTCTCTTGATCCTGGACACTTGCTAATATCCCAAATTCCAGTTGATCATCGTAACTTTGTTTCTTTTTTTCTTCTTCCTTTAATTCTCCAAAGTATCGCGTTTTGTCGTCATAAAGTGCAACAGTGCTTTGTTTCCCCTCCCAGGCCAGTTCGAGTGGTTGTCCATAGTCGTCTCCATGGTTGTGACTGTCGTCTCTCTTGCCAGACTCAAGATGGTGGATGTGGGAAGAAACTATTGTGACTGAGGGAGTCAGACAGACAGGCTCTAAACAGACAGATAGACAGACAGGCTGTGGAAGAAGAGGGTGGTGCTTAGGCCCATGCAGCCCTGTGTCAGTCAGTCAGTCCCAGGAGGGATAAAGCCAACTCTCTCTGTCTCTACGTCTGGCTCTGTGGGCGTCAGGGGCTCTAAGGTCATCAAGGGCTTTGTAGGCGTCAGAGACTCTACGGGTATCAGGGGCTCTGTGGGTGTCAGGGGCTCTAAGGTCGTCAAGGGCTTTGTAGGCGTCAGAGACTCTACGGGTATCAGGGGCTTTGTGGGCGTCAGAGACTCTACGGGTGTCAGGGGCTTTGTGGGCGTCAGGAGCTTTGTGGGCGTCAGAGACTCTACGGGTGTCAGGGGCTTTGTGGGCGTCAGAGACTCTACGCGTATCAGGGGCTTTGTGGGTGTCAGAGACTCTACGGGTGTCAGGGGCTTTGTGGGCGTCAGAGACTCTACGCGTATCAGGGGCTTTGTGGGTGTCAGAGACTCTACGGGTGTCAGGGGCTTTGTGGGTGTCAGAGACTCTACGGGTGTCAGGAGCTTTGTGGGCGTCAGAGACTCTACGGGTGTCAGGGGCTTTGTGGGCGTCAGAGACTCTACGGGTGTCAGGGGCTTTGTGGGCTTCAGAGACTCTACGGGTGTCAGGGGCTTTGTGGGCGTCAGAGACTCTACGGGTATCAGGGGCTTTGTGGGCGTCAGGGGCTTTGTGGGCGTCAGAGACTCTACGGGTGTCAGGGGCTTTGTGGGCGTCAGAGACTCTACGGGTGTCAGGGGCTTTGTGGGTGTCAGAGGCTTTGTGGGCGTCAGAGACTCTACGGGTATCAGGGGCTTTGTGGGCGTCAGGGGCTTTGTGGGCGTCAGAGACTCTACGGATGTCAGGGTCTTTGTGGGCGTCAGAGACTCTACGGGTGTCAGGGGCTTTGTGGGCGTCAGAGACTCTACGGGTGTCAGGGGCTTTGTGGGCGTCAGAGACTCTACGGGTGTCAAGGGCTTTGTAGGCGTCAGAGACTCTACGGGTGTCAGGGGCTTTGTGGGCGTCAGAGACTCTACGGGTATCAGGGGCTTTGTGGGCGTCAGAGACTCTACGGGTATCAGGGGCTTTGTGGGTGTCAGAGACTCTACGGGTGTCAGGGGCTTTGTGGGCGTCAGAGACTCTACGGGTGTCAGGGGCTTTGTGGGCGTCAGAGACTCTACGGGTGTCAGGGGCTTTGTGGGCGTCAGAGACTCTACGGGTGTCAGGGGCTTTGTGGGCGTCAGAGACTCTACGGGTGTCAGGGGCTTTGTGGGCGTCAGAGACTCTACGGGTGTCAGGGGCTTTGTGGGCGTCAGAGGTTTGACCAGCTCCTCCTCGTACACCTTGAGGATCGCCTCACAGACAAACCTGTACTGGCTCTGGAAGCAAACAGAGCAAAGAGACCGAGGTTAAATGGGAGTGAGCAGTACTGATGACAGCAAGGTCATAGAGTAACTAGATTCAGCCTAACAGCAGAAACATAGCTTAGGCCAACACATTCCTCTCTTGCTAGATACGCTAGAATTACACACAAATCCAAATTTGTTAGTATTTTTTTGCCTTCGGATGTGATTTAGGCACTGACATGGACTTAGAACATCAATTTCCGTTGTTTGTCTATGAATAATTGTAATACTGAAAGTTAAAAACTGAAGAAAAAAATGTACGGAGAAAATTACATTCGGGCCCCCTTAGAATTGTTTATTAACCATTATTTTACCAGGTATATTGACAGAAAATACATATCTTGTACACCAAGGACACGGGGAAGTTGCTGTGTAGAGAAGAATGTGCCGATTTGAAAGCTATAAAATAACAAATTAGCAGCTAGCGACATGCTAATTTCTTTTTAAGTAGCTCTTAATGCTAGAAAAGTTTGGAGACCCCTGGTCTAAGCCGGCCCCGTCTGTTTTGCCCCATAGTTGCGCACGTGTGGGCTTTGTTCCTAAACAACCAACCCGTCTATTGAGGATAGAGCCTCTGCTCTTCTCTTAGTCTCATTTCTATGCATCACAGATCAGATTACCGGAGTCTGGATCATCATGGCCCTCTGGTCTCTCATTGTCCTCACGATATCCAACGGATACACGGGCTGATTGCACTCAATCAAACACATGGCTGTTTCCATGGTGATGAGCACCCCCGTCCGACCAATCCCAGCGCTGCAGAGACACAGAGGACGAGGTGAGTGAGACGAGGCTGAAGATGGCAGCAATGAGAGAAGAGGATTCAAATCCTCGTTCCCGCTACTTACACTGCAATCAATCACGGTCGCCACAACAACATGCAAAGTGTCTTAACGTCTGATTCGAAGGAAAAGGGAACCTGTTTTTCTTTAAGCCAGGTTATGAGGCAGATGTACAAAGGCTTATATTTCTCAAAGATGTTGTGTAAAATGACTTAGACCTACTTGAAAGCTGTATCAGCAGCGAGATGGCTTACAGATGTTAGTTGAGGGGATAAGAGCTTACTCGTTAGAGTATGCAGTATTTGTGTAAGAACTAGACCTTACCTGCAGTGTACTATCACCGGCTCCTCCTTGCCCTCCCTCTTCCTGCGGACCAGACTGACAAAGTCCAGGAAGTCAGTGTAGTCGTCTGGGACACCGTGGTCAGGCCAGGCCACGTACTGGATCTGAGTCAGCGGCCTGCTCTCTTCACTCTGAATAAAATCAATCAAATGTATTTTTATGTTTTTTCTACTTTTTTCCCCATACAGTTTTCACTAAGTGCAAGAAGTAATCTCGGTTAACCCAGAGATAAAATCTCCAGTCATTTTGGTCAGACGCTCGATGTTTACGTAGTCTGTCCACGAGAGATGATACAAGAAATGGTCCTTACCTCCAGGTGTGTGAGAGTTATCTCTCTGACCAGGAATGCTGATTGCTCTTCTTCCGTCACACAGGACACCAGGAAGTCCCCATGGGTAGCAGTGGCACCAGGGTTGGGCCAATACTGATGACACTTCACCTTGGAATGAAACAAAAGGATCATTGGAGATAAGAGGAGGAACAGTTTGTCTATTTCCTTTGCGGGGAATGGAAACGTCTTCAGTTTTCACCTCATACGTTACCACAAGAAATTCCAAAACGAGACCAAAAGCATTGGGAAGGGGCTGAAATGGAGAGAGCGAACCCTGGTCGGGGACGTGACATACCCGTCCTCTCTCCACCTGCGTGGTGAGCATGACCACCATGTTGGAGCCCTGTTCCCAAGTCATCCTCCAGAAGTCAGAGCAGGTGGCGGGCAGCGGGCCCTGGCACGCGATGTAACGGTTTGCAGCACTGGACGCTGGGATCACCATCTATGGGCCAGGAGGATGACATGGGGTTGGCAAATATACACATACGTATAGCTGCATATTGGCAAATTCATATATGTAAGCATAATCCATGTTTCAGTCTATGTACACACACTTTAAGAAGTGTTGAGTATCTGTCAAGAAAAGTCCATCTCTTTCCGGGGGTGTTTTTGTCTGTGTGATATTCATTACCTAGTCGAAGGAAGGTGTCCGGTCTTGGTAATAAAATCAAAGATTGCGGCATATATCAAAGAGTGTTGAGTATCAAGAAAAGAAGAAGGGAGAAGGCCCTCACATTGATGTAATTTGCATTGATATAGTCCCCATCCTTGCCCTTCAGAATAACCCTGGTTGCATCATCTGTGAGACGGCAGATACAGGAAGAGAGAGAGGATGAGAGAAGAAAGGGGTGGCAGTTGAGACAGAGGGCATTTACTTACATCATTGTATGAGGAAGTACAGCATATGTGACATAATATGCCAGTTCTGATGGCTATAGTATACTCACACGGTGAAATGTCTCGATATCGATTTTTGGAAATGTTCTGAGGTAATTTGGCAAATGACATTGTCAATCCAGGCCTTTTCCGGTAGAGTTGCTGAGAAACATCACAACAAAAAAACAATGGTTAACATTTGTCCTAAGTTAACTGAAGTTCAGACCGGGCCATGACATGAGCTTGGTTTCTAGGTTACACTAAACCACAATTCTCACTGATAACCCATCAGTGGAACACAAACAGGAAACGTTTGAGGCCACGTGGAGCAACAACAGGAAGCAATAGACTTTCAATATTTCCTTTCATCTCTCTATTTCACTCTCGTCCATCTCTCTTTCTGGTAAATGACTTATATGCTATGTGATCAGTCTTAGCCATGTGCAATGTGAAATACATTCTAGAGCAAGTGGAAACTTTGAATAACCAACTGCATTTGATAATATCAAAGTGGATCGGAACAGTTCAGAGACACAGGGGCCATTGGGCCACAGAGGTAGCACTTGTTATTTGGCCCATGTGAACAACAAGCATAATACTGTAGTTAGGATGAGTGGACTAACATCACACCACAGATAGAGCAAGGAAACAGATGTTACACTGGATGTACAGTGAGGGAAAAAAGTATTTGATCCCCTGCTGATTTTGTACGTTTGCCCACTGACAAAGAAATGATCAGTCTATAATTTTAATGGTAGGTTTATTTGAACAGTGAGAGACAGAATAACAACAAAAAAATCCAGAAAAAACGCATGTCAAAAATGTTATAAATTGATTTGCATTTTAATGAGGGAAATAAGTATTTGACCCCCTCTCAATCAGAAAGAGTTCTGGCTCCCAGGTGTCTTTTATACAGGTAACGAGCTGAGATTAGGAGCACACTCTTAAAGGGAGTGCTCCTAATCTCAGCTTGTTACCTGTATAAAAGATACCTGTCCACAGAAGCAATCAATCAAGCAGATTCCAAACTCTCCACCATGGCCAAGACCAAAGAGCTCTCCAAGGATGTCAGGGACAAGATTGTAGACCTACACAAGGCTGGAATGGGCTACAAGACCATCGCCAAGCAGCTTGGTGAGAAGGTGACAACAGTTGGTGCGATTATTCGCAAATGAAAGAAACACAAAAGAACTGTCAATCTCCCTCAGCCTGGGGCTCCATGCAAGATCTCACCTCGTGGAGTTGCAATGATCATGAGAACGGTGAGGAATCAGCCCAGAACTACACGGGAGGATCTTGTCAATGATCTCAAGGCAGCTGGGACCATAGTCACCAAGAAAACAATTGGTAACACACTACGCCGTGAAGGACTGAAATCCTGCAGCGCCCGCAAGGTCCCCCTGCTCAAGAAAGCACATATACATGCCCGTCTGAAGTTTGCCAATGAACATCTGAATGATTCAGAGGACAACTGAGTGAAAGTGTTGTGGTCAGATGAGACCAAAATGGAGCTCTTTGGCATCAACTCAACTCGCCGTGTTTGGAGGAGGAGGAATGCTGCCTATGACCCCAAGAACACCATCCCCACCGTCAAACACGGAGGTGGAAACATTATGCTTTGTGGGTGTTTTTCTGCTAAGGGGACAGGACAACTTCACCGCATCAAAGGGACGATGGACAGGGCCATGTACCATCAAATCTTGGGTGAGAACCTCCTACCCTCAGCCAGGGCATTGAAAATGGGTCGTGGATGGGTATTCCAACATGACAATGACCCAAAACACACGGCCAAGGCAACAAAGGAGTGACTCAAGAAGAAGCACATTAAGGTCCTGGAGTGGCCTAGCCAGTCTCCAGACCTTAATCCAATAGAAAATCTGTGGAGGGGGCTGAAGGTTCGAGTTGCCAAATGTCAGCCTTGAAACCTTAATGACTTGGAGAAGATCTGCAAAGAAGAGTGGGACAAAATCCCTCCTGAGATGTGTACAAACCTGGTTGCCAACTACAAGAAACGTCTGACCTCTGTGATTGTCAACAAGGGTTTTGCCACCAAGTACTAAGTCATGTTTTGCAGAGGGGTCAAATACTTATTTCCCTCATTAAAATGCAAATCATTTTATAACATTTTTGACATGTGTTTTTCTGGATTTTTTTGTTGTTATTCTGTCTCTCACTGTTCAAATAAACCTACCATTAAAATTATAGACTGATAATTTCTTTGTCAGTGGCAAACGTACAAAATCAGCAGGGGATCAAATACTTTTTTCCCTCACTGTATAAATCTGAAGCATCCAGTTGAAATGTCCACTCCCCACCAAATATGGTGAGGAGAGGAAGCCTGGTGGCCGGCAGTGGGAGAGTACAGAGTGAGATGGAACTGGGCCTACATTCTGTACGTTTTCTCATCGGAGAAGCAACTCTATTAAGTTTTCTGTTCCCAGAACAAGAATCTGTTTACAGACAGAGTGGACTAAGTTTGTGAACTTTACCCTTTGTCAATTTCTCCAAAAATGGAGTTGTTTAGAAGGAATTGAAGGGCGAATGTAGTTATTGCACACGAGCACTTCACAGAGTAGCCGTTCCCCAATGGAATAATGCAAATAGTTATAAAAATCTTTGATCAAACTGTACCTGTATGGACCCAGTACTCGCAGGTTGGCATTTAATTATAATATATAATATTATAATATTTGGTGAGTTCTTATATTGGTCCTATTTCATGTGTTTTTCTTGCATATCCCAACTCCCTCTGAGACACCTCTTGGAGAGTGAGGTCATGACCAGGGTCAGCCATTGTCAACGGCGACCCTGGAGCAATTAGGGTTAAGTTGGCACATCGACAGATTTTTCACTTTGTCGCTCTAACCACTAGGCTACCTGCAACCCTCATTAATTAAATCTCTTCTTGGGATGACTCATGTATAGGAGGCAGCTCTGCAGGGAAGTCACCAGCTGGCACAGCTACAAAGTCATAAAATCTGATTTTAAACCTAACCCTAACGTTAACCACACAAAAAAAGAAACATTAACCACAAAAATATCTAATAATAATACCACACTGCTAACTTTATGCCTAACCCTAACCTTACATTTTTACAATATAGCCAATTTTGACTGCAACTGGCCCATCTACCAGAAATCGCTCAGCTCTGCCTCCAGGACAAGATTCATCCCAATAAACGTCAACCTTCCAAGTACTCAGGCCCTCCTTCAGCTAAACATAAACTATATTTTGTAGTATATGTGGACTAACATCAAACTGTTGCTGTACGGCCCCAGTGCTCAAGCCTTCTTTCAGCTGTAGTATGGAGTCTCTCCAGCAGGATGGGTGGTGGTCCTGGGACTGGTCCTGGGGCTGGTCCTGGGGAGCCCTCTCTGGGGAGTACTGGTAGTTAGACTCCGTATCTCCATCCTCCAGCTTCTCCTCCTCCACCAGGTCATACATGGCTGGAGGAACGACAGGAAGGATGACAGTGTGATTGAACATTGCACATCCATTGCAGGTGACAGGAACTCAGAAAAACTAAGTGACAACAACAGCAAAACAAAGAAAAGGGAACGGCAGAAAGGCAGCAGCCAAATTAAAAACGTCCCTCCCAAGTGAATACACTGTCAGACTGATGCTTTGCCTTAAAGCTGAGATCCGCATTAGGCGCATTTGTTATTGTTTTGGTTTTGAAAAGGAGGAGAAGAGCATCCGGAAACGTAATAAAAATATATATATATCGTAGTACATACTCTTCTGTTCTATCGAGCGTGCAACGATATCCGAGGGAATAAAACAGTGTTTGTCATTTGAAGTAATGTCTTTGTTGTTGTAATATCCCAGACGGACATGGCAGTTTCACCGCAAAGGACTCCAACTTTAATCAAACCAATGCCCATAGTATAGTGGATTTGTATTGACCCAATATAGGACAGGCAAGCTATGGTCCCTCACTCCCTCTTGTTTCAGGGACAGGCAAGCTATGGTTTTACAAACACTGCTGTAAAAAAATGGAATAATAACACATGCCATTTAGCAGAAGATTTTATCCAAAGTGACTTTTTATGTATGGATGGTCCCGGGAATTAAACCCACTCTCCTGGCGTTGCCATGCTCTACCAACTGAGCTACAGCGGACCGCAAAGGATCATAAATGACAGTAAAGGACCACAAGGCCTGTTAAGAGGGCTGTTCTGTTCTCTCCTCACCGTTGGGTCTGACCAGCAGGTTCAGCTCTCCTGAGTCGCTCTCCTCACAGCTGGCCTTGATGAACATGACCACCTGGTCGTGGGTGTGCTCTGAGATGTCCTGACCGTTAATCAGAACCACCTGGTCTCCCTCGTTCAGCCGGGGAACACACAGGTCAGCCTGGGGAGGGCATTAACACAGAATACAAGAGAACAGTGTGGTTTTTCATTATTCATTACCTGTGAAGGTCATTTGAGAAGTTCAGGGGTTTGGCAGTGACGGTGGCCCAGGTAGTAGGACACGTACCGCTGTTCCCGGGGCCACTCGGGACACGATCACAGGCATCTTCTGGTCCAGCCCACCCTTCACATTGAATCCAAATCGGCCTTGTTCATCGGGGCACATTTTAATGAATACCAGATTGTCATGAGGAAGCACTCCATTGGGCTGTGAGAGTGAGAAGAAACACAGAGGACAAAACAACTTTTAAGTCCAACGAAATAACAGTGTGTGTGCGTGAGTGTGTGTCTGTGTGCGCGTAGGTCTCTCTCCTACCATCGTCGTGTCTTCTGACAAAGGCGTGTCATACAGCTCATTGATGTGGTTGTCCAACTCCTGCTGAGAGTGGGACTGGGACTGGCTGGACAGAGGCCTCCTGGTCTGCTTAGGGGGCAGAGCGGGCGGCTGGTCGTCGATGGTCGAGTCTGGTGACCTGGACACAGGCAAATCCAAATGAGTCCTTGCGGCAAAATTGGAATACAGTATATATCCAAACATCAACCCCAGTGCTGGCTTTATTGAGAACAAGTCAATAAATACATAAATGAAGAGCGTTATTGCGTGTGCTTTCCCCTTTTTGAGGGTTATATATGAACCTGGAAACACACTCCGACTCAACATTAACTACACAGTCGAAACTGTAATGTTCCAGAGCTTAACCTCTAAATGGAATATGTTCTTTTCACGTGACCCATTTCTCAGAAGGCAATGATCGTCTTCTGTGTACACTGAATCATTACAGGGCTCAGTCAGAGCAGAGGGGTTTCTCAGTTCATAGAAACTCTTCCCCCTATTTCCTATCATTGCTCAGTGCTATAGCCTCAACCTGTGGACTAGAACAGCTTACGAGCCCCTTGGAGAGGCGCTGCGTGTCCTACCAGCATATTACCCTCAGCTTGATGTGTTCATGTACTGTTCATGTACTTCCCCCAGTCAGAGAGCATCCGTGTTGTCTAGCCCGCTGTCTGCCTCGGAGCAGCCCTGAGCAGAGCCTGGTGGAGGTTAACCGGTTGGGACAGCACTCACCAAAACAAACAGCGTCTAGCGTTATGGGCTCCTCAAAAGGAGTTTACACAGAGATACACAGAGGACCACAGAGAGCGATAAAGTCAAAAACGACACGCACAGTTACACCGAAGAAGTGCCTATCCAAAGAAAGAGGGAAAGAGAGAGGTGTGAGAGAGAGAGAGAGAGAGAGAGAGAGAGAAGAAAAAAATGATCCAAGTCGAAACAAACACACCAAACCACTTCAAAGAATTCTGCTCTTTCTCAAATTCACATGCAGCGAATACTGTCTCTCAAGAGTGAAAGAGAAACGGGGTAATGGCATATTTCCTTGAAGTTATGAGAAGATTTGCAATGGTTCAGCCCACTCTACGTGTGTTATTAACATAGCAAGCATTCACCATTGTGATGTGCCTGCGGCCCCAACCTACTGCCGCAGCGCTTTGGCTTCGGCCAGCCTGCCAAGCACCATCCTCATTATGGACGCTTAAATGACAGCCATGAAAGAGGCCTATTTTGTAGTCTTCAGGCAAGCAGAGCTTGGTGCTACAGCCCCGGGGTATTTACATAATAAAAACAAACGGTTTGTAAAGACATAGAAATTAGAGGGCGGTGTGTGTATGTGTGTTTACGATGAAAGAGATGCTCATGGCCCGGTCTTTTGGCTTGAAAATTCAAAAGGCACTCGCACATCTGAGCTATCTTTGTTGCAGGTGCATGACAAAGGCCTTGAGGTCAATACGTAAAGCTTATTAAAGAGCAGTGTGCAGGTTTCTTCTTTCTTTTCTGTTCTTTTGGTTTGAAATGACTCAGGGCTGTGTGTGCGTTGGCGTGTGTGGCAGACAGACATACGGGGTAGAATCTAGGCTGATGGAGTTGGCCTGGGTTGAGGAGGCTGACTTGTGATTGATGAAGGTTTGGCAGGGCGAGGCAGGGTCGTGGTAGTTCACGTGGTCCAGCAGGTGTCCCACGGAGGACGGCCGCAGGCGCTCTTGTGCAAACTTGGAGTTCCTGCTGAGACAAGAGGAGAGAGGAGGAGGGAGGGACATGTAAGGTACCCGAGTGTACTGTTATCCAAGGTTTTTAGAGGTACTTGACATCGCTCCTCCTCCTCAACAGTAGATTAGCCCAATTTCCTTCCCCCTCCGTCTCCCTTGAAGTGTGCACTTGTTCAGTCCCGCTCATAGATTTGAAACTAAGGAATGTACTGTTTGCTTACACTACGGGTTAGGGCTACTCACTGGTTGGGGGTGCCTGGTGGGGAGCGTGTGGGCAGGCTCTGGGTCTCCAAGCGGTCGTCAGACAGAGAGGCTCTGGAGTTCCGGCTGACTGACTCCCAGTCCATCCCTCCATCCATCAGCCGCCGCACCAAGGGCTTACTGGGAGACCTGATTGGTTGATGATATGGAGGTCATTGTTATTGTTAGATTGCATTGCAGCAGGTAAAACGTTCATCAGATTTCAATTTAGCAGGATGAAAACGGCTTACAACTCACTAGACCTTTGCTCATTATTCAGTGTAAGATTCCTCCATCCCTGTCTCTTCATGTTCTCACATTTCTGATTCTCTTAGTTATCAGTAAGCAATAGTGTCACTTCATTTAGGCTTCAGAAAGTGTCTTACCTGGCAAACACCCTGTCCTTGATGCCCTTCTCCTTGCCGTACTGGACAGACTGCACCTCTGTCCTACCACTGCATATAACACAGAAACATGTTTTTAACATTAAAACGGAAAACATTCATACACCAACCTCTGCCCTCACACTTCTATATCCTGGAGTAAGAGGAGACCAAACCAGTGTTGCACTACCTACCATTTAGACATTTTAATGTGTGTAGTGAGCCAGCAGGAAGTATTAATAGGGACACACCCCAGTGTGTGAAACCACAGCTCTTTTTACTCTGTCACACTATTTGTCAGTCACTCATACAGTGTGACAAGGCATTGGCAAAGCTGAGAGGACTGGAGCTTTGGGTCTCTACTGGCAGTTGTAGGAGGCACGGTAAACATATTCCTGTGTTATGCAAACCAGCCCACACGGTTTCTGTGATCCGCGGCACAATGGGTCAAATGGCACCGTCGTGATTGGTACAAAAATGTAAATATGCTTCAGCAAAATGATGATGGTGTTATCCTGAGGCCAACACGAATTAGGAAGGACTGGATCTGAACGGAGTGAGTCAGGGGAAATTGAAAGGATTAGGTAATGTGTAACCTCTTAGAAAAAAAGGTGCTATCTAGAACCAAAAAGGGTTCTTCGGCTGTCCCCATAGGAGAACCCTTTGAAGAACCCCTTTTGGTTCCAGGTAGAACCTTTTGGGGTTTCATGTAGAACCCTTTCCCCAGAGGGTTGTACATGGAACCAAAAAGCGTTCTACCTAGAACCAAAAAGGGTTCTCCTATGGGGACAACCGCAGAACCCTTTTTTCTAAGAGAGTACTGTTTTCTCTGGTGAGGTTTAGACACCTTTAGACAGCAGCTATACAGTTACACACACTATCATTGACAAGACTTGTGTAAACATTGACAAACAAACATAATCTTAGCAGGAAAGGCTGGTTGAAACGCCATCATTAGCCAGTTCTGCCTGCTGGGATCCCAACTTGATCACGGACTCTCTTTCAAAACACATTTTAATATGCAACCTCAGCACCAAGGACCAAATCTGCTGAAGGCTAACGGTCACCAGAGACTATGCACTTCAAAATGGCACCATATTCACCTACATATTCACCTACATGGTCTAAAGTAGCGCACTATATAAGGAATAGGGTGCCATTTGGGACACAGTCACACATTCCCCAGGCCCACTCACCAGTAGCGGTACTTGGAGCCCAGTTGGAAGACATGTGCAAAGAAGTTCTTCTGTGGTGGTAAGGGTCGGTCCAGTCTGAAGAAGGTGTGGTGCTCTACACAGGCCTTCCATAGGTTCTTACAGGCTCGGTAGTTCACCATGTGAAAGGCTAACAGAGCCTCACGGCTCTCATTCTGGAGAGGGAGGGAGGGAGAGAGGGTGAGGGCGAGAGAGGGTGAGGGCATGAGAGAGAGGGCGAGGGAGAGAGGGCGAGGGAGAGACAAAGAGAGGGAGAGAGAGGGCGAGAGAGAGAGAGCGTGAGAGAGAGAGGGAGAGGGCGAGGGAGAGAGAGTGAGAGGTTAGTGGTGGGCTCAGCACACTTAGGCGCACAGTACAGCATGACGCACGGTACAGTAGGTGTGTGTGATTATCACACATGATCAGCATGATCACTAGTCACTTTAATAATGCCACTAAGAATGTTTACATATCTCACATTACTCATCTCATATGTATTTACTGTATACTGTATCCTTCACTATCTATTCTTTACTATCTACTGCATCTTAGCCGCTCTGTCACTGCTCATCCATATATTTTATACTTATATTCTCATCCCATTCCTTTACTAGATTGTGTGTAGTAGGTTTTGTTGTGGAATTTGTTTGATATTATCTGTTAGATACTGCTGCACTGTCGGAATTAGAAGCATAAGCATTTCGCTACACTCGCAATAACATCTGCTAACCATGTGTATGTGACCAATACATTTTGATTGGATTATCACGCATGATCAACTGATGTCACACAGATCTAGCTAAAAGAACATGGATGCAGAGGAAGAAATCCCCCTTCGACTTGCATAGCTGGCCATGAGATAGCTTCTTCTAGGCCAGACACTATAGTGTGCTCGGTAGTACTTCCCTACTCGGATACATGAATTATAGCGCATGACATCACTTCATCTAGATATCAAGTACTGTACAACTGCTTTTAAAAGGTCTCCTTGACTTGCATTATTCAGCCAGGTGTTTTTGTGTGTCTTCCACTACCAGACGCCCTAGTTGGGATCAAATCATTTTAGATTTAGTTTCATATGACCAGCCTAGCACACCCACAAAGTGCATTATGTATGTATTATGTATTATTCATAATGACGAGAGAGAATTTGAGCTCGCACAAATAGTAGGGATGTAATCCCAGTTGAAACCAGGACATACTTACCAATTCTCTTCTGAGTTGAATAAAAAACTGTCGACATTTAAACGAGATCTTTACAATCTGGAGCCTGAAAGAAAGAAAAAGAAGCTTTTGTCACCCATAGGATGGAATCTCTCCTTTATTTCCGACATAACAGCGAACTTATCCAGCGTTCTGAAGCCACTGGACGAGCTTAGAGAATACATCCTCCCCATGTTATCGTCCATAAGAATCCCCTCCATTCTGTAATCAGAAACAAATCATGTTCAGTGTTCTATAGTTCCACTGTGCCTGCTGGCCTATTTCCCTGGTTCCTTAAAGCATGACTCAGAGAGAGAATCTAAATATAGACCGCACTGTGTCCCAACCTGACACAGTTACGCTATTACTCATTTCTACAGAAGTCTCTTTTCATGAAGATAAACTCTCACTGTGCTGTACCATCAAAGGGAGTAGGGCAAGATCAAACAGCGGGGAGAGGGCTCGTGTTGTCACTTTACAGTAGAGCTGGAGTAAGTTATGGCTGAATCTGGGCCATGAAAAGAAGTAGAGCATCGTAAATGCTATTGATTCATAACCGCTTTCATGCTACGTTTGCTACTACTGTTTGTTACTTAAGCAATAAGGCCTGAAGAGGTGTGGTATATGGCCAATATACAATATTCTTAGTCGCGATGCTACGTGGAGTGCCTGGATACAGCCCTTAGCCGTGGTATATTGGCCATATACCACAAACCCCCGAGGTTCCTTTTTGCTATTATAAACTGGTTACCAACGTAATTAGAACAGTAAAAATAAATGTTTTGTCACACCCGTGGTATACGGTCTGATATACCGCAGTTGTCAGCCAATCAGCATTCAGGGCTCGAACCACCCAATTTATAATACTCTTTAGGTTCTGTGCGTCCCATCCAATGGCTCCCCTATATGGAGAATGTGGCTGAATGTGGAAACATACTCAATTGATTTGACTCACCACGGAAAGCAGTTGATTCGTACCCTGTTCTTATAGATGACAATCCCAGTTGACATCACTCCGATTAAAATCTCAGTGTTGCTTTGATCCTTTAACGGAGGAGGGAAAAAAGGACAGGGAGGATTGTAAGGTGCCCAGACTTCCTGTGGATGGGTTCTACTTAACAGAAACCCTATAGTTGGGCAATGGAGGAGGGTGCTAACCGCCACACTGTCTAATGAAACCACGTTGAAGAAGGTTGATTGGGGAGCATAGTATGCATGCATCACTCCATTTCACAACTGAACACTTACCCTTGCATAGTGCAATTCGACTCCATAGAGCTCTAGCGTCCGTGCTGTGTTTAGATAATTGAACTCTGACTGGGCAGGAGGCAGTCCCCTGAAAGGAAAAAGAGTGAGAGTGAGAGATAGCGACTTCAGTTGGCTCCACACAGGCCATTCAGAGAGTAGGCCACCCTACCATCTACGTGAGAGGACAAACAATGACAGCCCTTGTTCTGACCTGGGCACAAAGTCTGAGCCGCCTCAATCTCAGCTGCTGCGAATGAGCAGAGTCCATCCCTGTTTAATCTACAAGTTATTTGATATTTTCTATGCATTTCCCATTTTACACCAATGTATCCACACACTCACACAATATCAGTTGAGAGATTGCTTCTTACTTGTGTTGCTGATGCTGTTTGGCAATCTCTTTCTCAAAGTCATGTGGTGCGTTGGGGATGAAAGAGTATCCGGAGAGGTAGCCAGGCAAGTTCTCGTCCTGACTGTAGTCCCCTAGCTCAGCTGCAACACAACACAAAGCACACAGTGTGTGAGTGTGTAAGTGTGCATGTGTGTGTGTGTGTGTGTGTGTGACACAAAGCACAAGGAAGCCTTTACTCCTCTCCTCCTCTCCCTCCTGCACAGCTCCCATTCATTCACACATTTTCTGGTCAAACTTCTCCTTTGTGTGCAAACGGAAAGAAGCAGGACTTTTGCAGCTTGAGAGGAGCCAAACACTTGCCTTTTTTTGTCAATGTTTAGAAAAGAGAGACAGAGAGATGAGTCGTCCTGCTGAGTGTCTCAGTGTTTCCATTCTGTATAAACAGTCTGCCTTCTTCCCAAATGGCACCCTATTCCCTATATAGTGCACTACTTTTGACCAGGGCTCATAGGGTTCTGGTCAAAAAATAGTGCACTATATATGGAACAGGGTGCCACTTGGGATACGACGCGTCTTCCATAATGAAAAGGGAGCAGACATGAGGAAGTTGGGGGTTAAGTGCCACTATTTCCGAAGCCCTTTAAGAAAAGTATGTAGCACAATAATGTGAATCAATTAATAAATCATTTTAACAGAAACTACATCAGTATGTGAAAACAGTGGGAAAAATGAACAGTAATAGCCCAGTATACACTAACTATCCTGGTCAGACCTGTGACTGACATACAGACTGGCACATGTGAAATGTACTTCATTCTATTGTTGTTATTACAGTAATCGCGGTGAGACCACCATGGCCACTTTCCATTTCCTCCTGTGACTTCTATACCTCCCATATAGCATGATACGTTTACTACAACCCCACGAGAGAGTCAGCCAGCAAGCCAGCCAGCCAGCCAGCCAGTCAGTCAGTCAGTCAGCCAGCCAGCCAGCCAGCCAGTCAGTCAGTCAGTCAGTCAGCCTATTAAGCTAACAACCAATGAGCAGTGTTCTTCTGCCCTGCTGCCAGCCTGGTTGTGGTGATCGTGCTGTTACTCCTCCCCCCTCAGCAGCATGTTGGGGTCAATGTGTAAACAAAGACCCGCAGCAGCCAGGCCACATTAAAGCAGCATCATTACAAGACAAGTACAGTATGAAGTAGTACTACGGTCTGAGGTTTCCAAGCTACCGTAATAGCCAGATCCCCCATACTCTCAATGCTTGAAATCCTATGGTGGATATTAGGAGGGAGATAGGGAAAATAAACTACTGAACACGTTATATCAATAGTAGTTAGTGACAAGGTTTCAGGCAGAATGTGTGCGACCATAAGTCAGTAGTACAGTTCCAGTTGAATAGCTGAGAGGAATAATTGAAGTACTCACACTGAACGGCGTATGAAGCAAGAAGAGCGGCTGTGATGTACGGACACGGCAGCCTGCGAGCCCAGGATTCAGTTATAACTCAAATTCAACACATGAAGATTATTCAAATGTTTGAACAAACCAACCAAATACAGAGCTGTGTGTTTATAAAATCCACACTCACCTTCCACTAAGTATGTCCTGTTTAATCTGCAAAAAGTACTGGTACCTAAAGGGGACCCAAAACAGCAAGATCAATACAAAACCTTTTAAGTCCACTTTAATCAAACTGTATGGAGAATAGCATAGAGGAAGTACTGCTTATTTCTGTCACAACGCCACCCATTAAGAACTTACCTTGTATACTCCTCCTGAAGTTTATTGGGGTCGGTTACAAAGAATTTAACCCTAAAATTCAAACTGTGTGGAGACCCCCCTGAAGAAAAACAAAACAACCAGATTAATGGAACTAAAACTAGCGATAAATATAATATTGAAAATACTAGAGAATATTCCAAATGTATCAAACGTACTTTTTAATTGCTTTCTAATGGGTTTGGTTGGATCCAGCCACCTCTGTAAAATATGGATAGAGAAAACCACAGACACAGTAGGGGACAAGAGTTAAAATGAAAGATACATTTTTACTCAAAACATTAGAGAAAGTTCAGAATAGAAATCAAACTGTCCTGCGAGATAGCATCATCAAAAATATACATACGTATCAAAGTCTGAATTTCAGCAGTCACAAATGAATATTTGCATTGTTATTTTGTGAACTTTCAGAAACACAATCTGCAGCCTCTAAACACTATTCTAGACGCTGTTTCAACTCTATTGTTTGCAGATCATGACCCATAACCTTCTTATTATCTCAAACGGTTTGCTGCAAATACGCCACAGTTTGCTGACAGGGCTGGAGAGAGCCTATTCATGAGACGCTGCTATGCTGCCAGTCAGAGTGTTTGAGGGGATCAGCCAGAGCAGGGCTCTGCGTAGATCTGCTAATCCTGATCACATAACAATCAGTCATTTCGGAAGCCAGTTGATTTGGAGATCAGTGATTCTGCGCCGCTGCAATGTAGTCTAACGTGCACAATCTCAGGTGGCTTCACCTGAACTCTTGCGGCAGCCTGTTGAAATAAACGAGTCAATCGAGCAGCTAGCTAATTACCGAGCGTGCGCAAGATTTGGTTCTGGGTTCTGATAAGAGACCTCACCTGACTGTCTGAGGAGTCGTCGGCCAGCTGTAGGCCGAAGTAGTCTCTCTCCGTCAGCTCCAGGTGTTTAAACACTACATCCAGCAGGACCTGTCCTTGATCGTGCTTCTGCAGGCGAGAGAAACCAGACAGACCTTCACAATCCTGTAGTACAGATATATGACTATCTCATAATACAGACGACCGAAGCAGCGTAGGACTGAGAAGTGTGTTGGCCGTAAAGTGATTGACACCTCCAATACAGAGTAGCCTAAAAATACTTAATTGATAGAGGGCTATTGCAAAACTATCACACAACAATGTGTAATGCTTACCCTACTGGGTTTCTGACTGGAGGTTGGGCATTGCAAGCGTTTTACAACAAGGCCTCACAGCTGCTTTCTAGAAGTGTCAGGGCAATGTGCAGCCACAGGCATCCGGAACACTGAACCAGACCATGCATTATTTACAGAGAGCTGGGAGAAGGAGGGAACACAAACTATACTACACACAGTGACTTCTCTTTGCCTGATTTGATTGGCTCATGTCATATAGGCTACCCACTAGGCTACTAGTAGTAGGAAGACCATTGGTCCGCACATGGAGCCTTGAGGAACACCATACTTCTCAATCTCAACTGAGGCTCCGCAATCACAGTCTACCTTGTAATGCCAACCAGGCAGGAAAGCAGAAAAAGCACGTTTCAGTCACCTAACTACATACGCCAATCTCTCAGTAATGTAAAGAAACTGGACCAACCAGTTGACTGGCATGTTTCAGTGAAACAGTGATTTCCATGGAAATCCCCATGGAAATCCCCCATGCACTGAAACGGAAGTACTTCCCTAACTCTGTTTGACTGTGTCACTGGCATTAAGTGATTAATAATGTAGAGGAAATTAATAATAACTGAAAACCTTCAGTATCTGCATAAATAAGTAAACACCACAAGGGCTGTGGCAGTCACGACATTTTGTCAGCTGGTTAGTGTCGTGCAATAGTAAGAAGGATGTAATTGAATTTAGCTGAATAAAATAGAAGGATATTTTTCCCATTAAGTGGATATGTTGAGGGTAAAGTGATCATTTGAAACAAGTACTATACACTAGATTTTGAGTTATTTGGCAACTTTAGTTGTGAATGATACAAACCTTAATGTCTCAGAAATGAAAACATATATGGGATGCATGATGCGACTATATGATGTTGATGATTTGAGAGAGTCGCATAAAAGAAGAAGCTTGCTCTCTGTTCCTTGCTTCAGGCTGCACAGCTGTTCTCTCATCAAGTGATCATATTTTCACCCATCAGATTATTCTAAATTTAATCTTGTCTAATATGTAAAATTAGTTTTGATTTAGATTGGCCCATTATGAAATGGGCGGGAACAGTGGCAAGGGGGGGAAGCAATCCGTATGCACGCGAATAGGCTTCTTCGGTTTTATAGCGGAGTTGTGCGAAATACAGTTGAAGTCGGAAGTTTACATACACTTAAGTTGGAGTCATTAAAACTCTTTTTTCAACCACTCCACAAATTTCTTGTTAACAAACTATAGTTTTGGCAAGTCGGTTAGGACATCTACTTCGTGCATGACACAAGTCATTTTTCCAACTATTGTTTACAGACAGATTATTTCACTCATAATTCACTGTATCACAATTCCAGTGGGTCAGAAGTGTACATACACTAAGTTGACTGTGCCTTTAAACAGCTTGGAAAATTCCAGAAAATGATGTTATGGCTTTAGAAGGTTCTGATAGGCTAATTGACATCATTTGAGTCAATTGGAGGTGTACCTGTGGATGTATTTCAAGGCCTACCTTCAAACTCAGTGCCTCTTTGCTTGACATCATGGGAAAATCAAAAGAAATCAGCCAAGACCTCAGAAAAAAAATCGTAGAGGTCCATAAGTCTGGTTCATCCTTGGGAGCAATTTCCAAACGGCTGAAGGTACCACGTTCATCTGTACAAACAATAGTACGCAAGTATAAACACCATGGGACCACGCAGCCATCATACCGCTCAGGAAGGAGACGCGTTCTGTCTCCTAGAGATGAACGTACTTTGGTGCAAAAAGTGCAAATCAATCCCAGAACAACAGCAAAGGGCCTTGTGAAGATGCTGGAGGAAACAGGTACAAAAGTATCTACATCCACAGTAAAACAAATCCTAAATTGACATAACCTGAAAGGCCGCTCAGCAAGGAAGAAGCCACTGCTCCAAAACCGCCATAAAAAAGCCAGACTACATTTGCAACGGCACATGGGGGCAAAGATCGTACTTCTTGGAGAAATGTCCTCTGGTTTGATGAAACAAAAATAGAACTGTTTGGCCATAATGACCATCGTTATGTTTGGAGGAAAAAGGGGGAGGCTTGCAAGCCGAAGAACACCATCCCAACCGTGAAGCACGGGGGTGGCAGCATCATGTGGGGGTGTTTTGCTGCAGGAGGGACTGCTGCACTTCACAAAATAGATGGCATCATGAGGGAGGAAAATTATATGGATATATTGAAGCAACATCTCAAGACATCAGTCAGGAAGTTAAAGCAAATGGGTTTTCCAAATGGACAATGACCCCAAGCATACTTCCAAAGTTGTGGCAAAATGGCTTAAGGACAACAAAGTCAAGGTATTGGAGTGGCCATCACAAAGCCCTGACCTCATCCTATAGAAAATATGTGGGCAGAACAGAAAAAGCGTGTGTGAGCAAGGAGGCCTACAAACCTGACTCAGTTACACCAGCTCTGTCAGGACGAATGGGCCAAAATTCACCCAACTTATGGCTAGTGGAAGGCTACCCGAAACGTTTGACCCAAGTTAAACAATTTAAAGGCAATGCTACCAAATACTAATTGTGTGTATGTAAACTTCTGACCCACTGGGAATGTGATGAAAGAAATAAAAGCTGAAATAAATCATTCTCTCTACTATTATTCTGACATTTCACATTCTTAAAATAGAGATATTCTGGAGCTAAAGGAATGAAGGAGAGAGAGGAGATGGAAACGCACGGTGGTGAGATATTATGCAGCTAAAGGAATGAAGGAGAGAGAGGAGGAGATGGAAACGCACGGTGGTGAGATATTATGCAGCTAAAGGAATGAAGGAGAGAGAGGAGGAGATGGAAACACGGTGGTGAGATATTATGCAGCTAAAGGAATGAAGGAGAGAGAGGAGATGGAAACACGGTGGTGAGATATTATGCAGCTAAAGGAATGAAGGAGAGAGAGGAGGAGATGGAAACGCACGGTGGTGAGATATTCTGGAGCTAAAAGGTCATGTCACACAATTAATAATAATAGTTTTTTAAAAATCCGATTACTAGGGCATTCAAAATAAAAATGCACTATAATTGGAGGCTAACTGTTAGCTACCCTGCACAACCAACAGCATCGCCTAGGGCTATAAGTTCCCTCCCAGACTTGTGGATAGAAATGTTGGAGTGTAGCATAAGGTAACCAGTCTATCCAGTATGGATAATGATACTCTCAAAGGCGATTACTCGAATGCGTTTCATTTTGGAGTATAGGCTAGCCTCTAGGGGCTAGGGGGCAGTATTTTCATGGCCGGATAAAAAAACGTACCCAATTTAAACAGGTTACTACTCTGGCCCAGAATATAGAATATGCATATTATTATTATACTTGAATTTTAATTTTGAGATTATTTTGTTTTGAATATTGCGCCGTGCTATCTCACTGGTTGTTGTCCAACCAATCCCGTTATCGGGATTGTATCCTCAAGAGGCTAGACTTATTATGGACCAAAGACATCTTCAATCTGTTTAGTCTTTTTGCCATGCGTAATATGCGGTAGGCTAAGTTGTATAACGGCACAAATATCATTTTGATTCATAAGCTCTTAATATGCGTATGGGTGTTTTGAATGAATCCTCAACCTTAGAAAGCGCTGTCCATTACATTGTGTTAGGCTTGGAAACAACATCCACAACGACCATGTTTCACATTCAGCTTCAACCTGCTGTTGAACTCCTTTCTTCAAATTGATCATCACAGTGAGGCGAGTTTAAAAGCACATACTATTTTGATGATAAGTGTTTGATGTGATTTTCGACCGCATTTGCATTGATGTCAGAGTGGTTAGAGGAACAATAAAGCCCTGAGTTCCAGGCCATTAGGACCTGATGGAGGGACAATAGAGCCCTGAGTACCAGGCCATTAGGACCTGATGGAGGGACAACAGAGCCCTGAGTACCAGGCCATTAGGACCTGATGGAGGGACAACAGAGCCCTGAGTACCAGGCCATTAGGACCTGATGGAGGGACAACAGAGCCCTGAGTACCAGGCCATTAGGACCTGATGGAGGGACAATAGAGCCCTTAGTACCAGGCCATTAGGACCTGATGGAGGGACAACAGAGTCCTGAGTACCAGGCCATTAGGACCTGATGGAGGGACAATAGAGCCCTGAGTACCAGGCCATTAGGACCTGATGGAGGGACAACAGAGCCCTGAGTACCAGGCCATTAGGACCTGATGGAGGGACAACAGAGCCCTGAGTACCAGGCCATTAGGACCTGATGGAGGGACAACAGAGCCCTGAGTACCAGGCCATTAGGACCTGATGGAGGGACAACAGAGCCCTGAGTACCAGGCCATTAGGACCTGATGGAGGGACAATAGAGCACTTAGTACCAGGCCATTAGGACCTGATGGAGGGACAACAGAGCCCCGAGTACCAGGCCATTAGGACCTGATGGAGGGACAACAGAGCCCCGAGTACCAGGCCATTAGCACCCCGACCGTTAGCGAGTTGGGTACTACCACAACATGTCCAGAGGAGATTACGAGTCACGTGGAATTTTACTACGGTCAACGTGACTCATGACCTCCGTTGGGGTGGTAATACGGTAACCGCAACATCCCTAAACACCACACACACAAGTCTACGTGGCGCCAACGGGTGAGATCAGAGTGCTGTGCGTCAACCTGGAGATGAGCTCTAGCCATAGCGGTCAGCAGCGATCAGGTCACACTCTCTCCAGCCACTAGGCTAAAGCACAGCAGCCACGTTGGGGAACCAAACTACCAGCTAACGAGGGGCTTTACTGAAACACCGAAGCTCTCCAGCTCCAGAAGTTAAACAGATGCCTGTTAGAAGCCTTCTGTAGATTCCCTGTGCAGTGCCAGTATTGGAGGTGGTGCACGCATGGCGGTAGAATGCCAGGGGGCATGATGAAGGAGCTGTCAGTTGTCATTCAGTACTGACTTCACCTGTGTATACATGATGCGTGTCTGTGCACACTGGATGGTTCCCAGAGGATAGAACCGACATCACCGCCAACCAACCATTTGAAACACATATGCACACAAACATGAGGGCCTGTATTCACCTAATCCTGACTGGCAGTGAAGCGTTGACCTGGTTTAGCCCCGCATGGCACTAGTAAAGACAAAGGACTCCATAATGGCAGCTCTGTAGTCCCTGAAATGGACTCATCTTAATTCATGACCAGGGGATTAGTGGGCAGCAGCTGAGTAGATTTGACCCAGAACAGAACAAAGAGTATCGGGGCAACAGAGATGGTTGTGGGTTTGACTGAGGTGCTGTGGGTGTGGGTTATAATTAGGGGGAATGCACTAACATCGTGACTCTCTGCCCCCGTTCCCCACAGCACACCACACGGGCCAGATATCCCCCACGCTTGGCTCGGAAAAGCCATTGTGATGTTTGCAGTTCAGTCCTGGTGTAAGTGTTTACTCCATTAGATAGCGACCCCTGGAGTCTCCTTTAAAACCAGAATGCCAAGACATTCTGCTACGTCTCTGCTACGTCTCTGCTATGCTGCTATTAATGACAGATATTGTCACGACCTCCGCCGAAGTCGTCTCCTCTCCTTGTTCGGGCGGCGTTCGGCGATCGACGTCACCGGCTTTCTAGCCATCGCCGCTCCATTTTGCTATTATCCATTTGTCTTGTTTCCATACACAGCTGGTTATCATTTCCCCAATCAATCTACTTGTATTTAACCCTCTGTTTCCCATCATGTTTTGTGTGTAATTGTTTCATGTTTTTCGTGGTGTTTGATTTACGCGCTTTACTTTGGTTATGTTACGTGGTTTTGAGCGCATTTTTATTTGTGTAGTGCTCTCGTATTTTGGAACTATAATAAAGTGCGCTTGGTTACATTTCGCTTCTCTCCTGCACCTGACTTCGCCTCTCATACACCCGATATTGACAGATATCTAAAATTACCCAGGCTCCTTTGGTCCCTACTAATACAATGCATCTGTACTTTAATGTGCGATTCCACCACTTTTCAGATACATTTTCATTATCTCCAGCACAATACCAGTGTCTATATACTATTGTGAATTTGGAAAGTATTCAGACCCCTTGACGTTTTCCACATTTTGTTACGTTACAGCCTTATTCTAAAATGGATTGAATTACATGTTTTTCCTCATCAATCTACACACAATACCCCATAATGACAAAGTGAAAACAGGTTTATAGAAATATTTGCACATTTATTTAAAAAAAAATAACATAAATACCTTATTTACATAAGTATTCAGACCCTTTGCTATGAGACTCGAAATTGAGCTCATGTGCCTCCTGTTTCCATTGATCATCCTTCAGAAGTTTCTACATCTTGATTGGAGTCAACATTTGGTAAATCCAATTGATTGGACATGATTTGGAAAGGCACACACCTGTTTATATAAGGTCCCACAGTTGACAGTGCATGTCAGAGCAAAAACCAAGCCATGAGGTCGAAGGAATTGTCTGTAGAGCTCCGAGACAGGATTGTGTCGAGGCACAGATCTGGGATATGGTACCAAAAATGTCTGCAGCATTGAAGGTCCAAAAGAACAGAGTGGCCTCAGTCATTCTTAAATGGAAGAAGTTTGGAACCACCAAGGTACAGAGAGATCCTTGATGAAAACCTGCTCCAGAGTGCTCAGAATCTCAGACTCAGGCGAAGGTTCACCTTCCGACAGGACAATAACCCTAAGTACACAGCCAAGACAATGATGGAGTGACTTTGGAACAAGTCTTTGAATGTTCTTGAGTGGCCCAGCCATAACCCTGACTTTAACCCGATCGAACATCTCTGGAGAGACCTGAAAATAGCTGTGTAGCAACGCTCCCCATCCAACCTGACATAGCTTGTCTGCAGAGAAGAATGGGAGAAACTCCCCAAATACAGGTGTGCCAAGCTTGTAGCGTCATACCGAAGAAGAATTGAGGCTGTAATCGCTGCCAAAGGTGCTTCAACAAAGTAATGAGTAAAGGGTCTGAATACTTATGTAAATATGATATTTCATTATTATTATTATTATTTTTTTTAATATGCAAAAAATACAAAAACAACTGTTTACTTTGTCATTATTGGGTATTGTGTATAGATTGATGATGAAAAAAAACAATTGAATCCATTTTAGAATAAGGCTGTAACTTAACAAAATGTGGAAAAAGTCAAGGGGTCTGAATTAGGGATGCACGATATATCGTGAACATATCTAGATGTCTAGTTTAACGCGGAAGTGCAAAACCGATGTCAAAGCTGACGTGCATACCTAGTTACCGTAGTTACACAATAGTGGAATTTGCGGTTTGCCTTCAAAGTAAAAGTACGTCATTGATAGTGATGCAAACGAATACAAATAGTATAATTATTTCATACTTTTATTTTGAAGGCTAACAGCAAAGTCCACTATTGTGGCTAATCCTTATTGTGGTTGGCTTCACATAGATGGGTCCGATCACCATTAATCAAACAAGAACTGTCTCATAAATTAGGGTTATTTTAGCTGATGACAGCTAGATAACTATAGCTACTGAAACAGATTATGTCGTTTTGCTATGTTTTGGGGGGAAGAACATTGTTTGCATCCATGAGCTAGCTAGCTTTTTTTTATGACCAGCACTGTAGGTACGCGAGACAACTTTACCAGCATCATAGCATACGTATCGATGAATCGTTGTGGCATATGAAATACGAGTGATAGTGTAATCAATGTGTAATAACTATTTAAAATGTGTATGAACGCGTTAAATTATTAGGTGACGTGTAGTCATATTCAGGTCCTGATTGGTCAACAAGTGTTGGTCAAATAGTGTTAAATAGTATATTTTTTGACACGCAAAGATCCAAACGGCGTTCCGTAGCAAAGATCCAAGCGGCGTTCCGTAGCAAAGACCCAAACGGCGTTCCGTAGCAAAGACCCAAACGGCGTTCCATAGCAAAGACCCAAACGGCGTTCCATAGCAAAGACCCAAACGGCGTTCCATAGAAATCCTGGTTGAGAATGAAACGACTGAACAAATGAACAACAAAACAGCACAGCAAGCAAGTGAAAGAAATATGTCTTGACTATGTTTTACTGGTAATGGGGACATACGTAAATGCCAATAAAATAACTTTTTGGTCAGTGTGGTGTGTGTAACCTTTATTTAATTAGGCAAGTCAGTTAAGAACAAATTCGTATTTACAATGACGGCCTACCCCCTGCCAAACCCAGACGACACTGGGCCAATTGTGCACCGCACTATGGGACTCCCAATCACGGCCGGATGTGATACAGCCTGGATTCGAACCAGGGACTGTAGTAACGCCTCTTGCACTGAGATGCAGTGCCTTAGACCGCTGCGTCCATGTGTGTGTGTTAACTATTTAACTGTACTAGAATGCTTAAAAGGCTGCTAAAATGTTAAATATCTGTATTGCTTTTTGGGCAAGGAATATCGGTATCGGTCAAAAATGTCATATCGGTGCATCACTAGTCTGAATACTTTCAGAATGCACTGTATGTGAAAAACATTTTGTAGAAAAATATTTAAGTTAAAAAGTTCTACCCGATGACATTTTTAAACACTAAGATTTGTGGGGAGCAAGAAAATACCCTCCCTCTGGCTAGAAATTCACTGCAGCTTTCAAAAACCACCATTTTTCTTCGTTTTAATCCTACCCTGTGGTGTCAAAGAGAACCATTTTTTTTAGGACCTTCCTTATCTTTTTAACCACAGATCATAGAATCAGGCCGTTTTCACATATGCAGACACTGCTATGGTTCTGGAGGTAATGAATATGAGGTTGAAAATTGGCAGAATTGCCCTTTAAACAAAGTCTAATTTATCTTTATAGGACTACTTGGTTACTGCGTAGCCTATTGATAGACAACTGGTTTCGAGAAGAGAGAGAAGGCCGTAACCCAGTCATTCTCTATGGTGAAATGTATGGCTGTACAGTCAGTGTAGATGCCGGGAGTAGTATAGTACAGTACTTACATTAACTTTGAAGGCTTGAACTGTGTTATCCAGCAGAAGAACATTACAGACCACCTCTGTGTGCTGCCTGTCTTGTGCCAGCTCTGATGCTCGCACATTGTCGTTACTGCCAGATGGCAACCGGGAGCGTGAGGTCATTACTGTCCACACCGGGTCTGCAACACAGAGAAACAAAACAGCAGGGTTAGGGACCTTATATTATACTGCATTTAAATACATTACATTGTTCCAGAGTGGCGCAGTGGTCTAAGGCACAGCATCTCAGTGCTAGGGGCGTCACTACAGACCCTGGTTCGATCCCGGGCTATATCACAACCGGCCGTGATCGGGAGTCCCACAGGGCGGCGAAAAATTGGCCTTGCGTCGTCCGGTTTAGGGGAGGATTTGGCCGGGGTAGGAATTTGTTCTTAACTGACTTGCCTAGTTAAATAAAGGTTAAATAAAAATAAAAATTCTGCAATGGAGAACGGTTAGCCTCCTCTTCAACACCAGTATACCATTTTTCAAAATGTTGTTAATTTTCATTTTTTATTTAAACCGTCGGCAACGGCATATTTGAGTCAAGTAAAAAGAATAAAGACAACGCACTCCTCCTTAAATCTGTGACTGATGCTGATGATGTCATCCTTCATTCTAGTATTATCTAGAAAGAGATCGCCGTCAGATGCAAGACCCTTGATCCTTTATGGTCCATGCTCTTACAGTCAGGCTGCAGTACAATGAAAGGATTCAGTGATGCATGACCCAGTTCACTGCTGCTGGGAGAAAGAGAGCTACACACACTAAAGAGGACTTCCCCAGGAGGGTTAGCAGTCTTCACGTCCCCACCAGAGTCCCCACAGACACACACACCACACACTCTCTCTCTTTGATGGACGCTGTTAGGCCTAATTTTGAGTTATAAAGTTGTAATAACAGGGGGAAGGGTGATAAATACTTATTAAAATCCTATTTCACAATCATATCTAATTTGAGGGAGAAAAGTGACAGCAGAAACGTAGAAATTGCTTTAAAACAACTAGGATAGGCTATATCACCTTTGACCTTTTTCCTGCATGACATCATCCATTGACTGCACACAGAAAGGTCCCGAGTCAGTGACAATGGTGTTCCTGTGAATGTCACAGTGCAACACACAAAGACACGCCGAGTCGCTGTACGGTGTTGTCACACTGGACCCGTCTCCAGAACTCCCACATGGGTCAATACCCTGTCACGGGTCTCAACTTCTCACAGTTAGAGGTTAAATCAGGGGGATCAGACGCTTCAATACCTACTAGCTATTATTCTAGCATGTTTATCCTTCCCATTATTTAAATGTGTTTTTAACGCTTAAACATGCGCTTTGTCTATGTTTTCCATGTTCTGAATTCTTGAATGAAATGGTCAAACTAGGCCTAAACAATATCTAGGGAGTGGAGCTGTCCTGGCCTGAATCATACCTTATTATCTACTCAAGTCTATTCAGGACATGACCGTTTTTGTTTACGCCTACCAATAGAAAAAAGCCAAATGTCCCAATGACTCTCAGGTTAAGACTAAGGTTGTTTACAACGTAGGCCCTCCTTTGAACAAAGTAGCCCAAAAACATCACCTCCAGTGTGCAGATGTCAACACAGTCACAGTAGAATCCTAATAAACATACTGATCCATAAATACCTACTTTGACCTTTACTGTCTGTCACTGTGTTTGTTTACTGCACTTTCTGTCCCCATAGCATCCAGGACAACCACACAAAGTTGGCAGTGAATGTCCATGGCAGCTAGCCTTGAGTGTGGGGTGGGTCCATCCAATAAACATGAACTTGAGGGATGGGAACAGATAGACTGTGTGTCAGTGTCAGTGTAACCCGCTTCCAACCTGGCCCGCCTGCCAACACCACCACCCACCATAACAGAGTTCAAATCATAGGCTGAGTCTATGGGGCTGAGTGACCTTTCAGTAATAGAGCCAGAGCTCTGGATTACTGGAGCTGGGTGGAGAGACCAGACGGACACCGTGCCAAATGCAGAAGAGCTAGCCTACCTTGAATCCCAATCCCCTAGGCCATAGACCGAAGTTAGTAACCTCACTCCTGAATAAATTAGGTTACACATTGCTTTACAGATCCACCTGGTGATATATTGGACCTACCATTGTCTTAGTATTTTCACACCAAGTATAACGGGACAGCATGACCTATCTGACACAGTATAACTATGGGTTATAAAACAGAAATATCTTATGTACTTAGGCTACAGTCATTCTTCAAAGCATCTGTGCACAATAAACTGTTATGACAGCTAAGGGACATAATCGTTTTATTAAACCTTGGCTCCTGAAAACACTCCCACCCACTCCAGCACTGGATTAGCATGCTGTGTGTACAGCTCAGACACATCTCTCCCCCAAGAGAATACAGTACAAACAACAAGGGTCATGTTCATTAGGCATGAAACAGATTTCTTTTAAATACTAAAACAAGGAGGGACTGCTTGGACTTGTCCAATAACAAACACTCATTTTTTCCGTTTCAACACGTTTTGCTACAGTGGGGCCTACTGAACACAACCCAGGTAGGTTATGTTCCACACACAAAGGGAGATCCCCTTCCTCTCAGATCTTCCACTCTGCAGACCTCAGTCACCACAGCTGAGTCCCAAATGGCATCTATTCACCACAGGGCTCTGGTCAAAAGTAGTGCACTATGTAGGGAATAGGAGGCCATTTGGAGGGCTACCATCAGTAGATCAACTGTGGAGCGCAACACATGCATCACAGATCACACACTCACGCGTGACACTAGAGAGCGTATGCGCTCTTTTTTTCCACTATTCTCAGTTCTTTCCGTGCGTGGTCTAGCAATCCTTCTTAGCATTGTGAGGCTAAAGCCAACAGTAGCTAACAAGCCATTTAACCCTGGGCACAAATCTAAACAACATTGTTCACGACAGAAGAGATTCTCCCTGAAAAGGCTTCTGGGTCGCAAATTAAATCAGCTGCGTTCCTTTGCAACATATGTCCACACAGAATTGAGCATAATGATGAATAGCCTAAGAAACACAATTATGTTGTCGATGGCTGTGAGCTAGAGGTTAGAGAGCGTTGCCATTGATAGGACCCCCTTTGAGGCCATTCTCATTCTCCCTGATTCCTTCCTTCCTCCTCTCCCATTCTTAAAGCTCCAGAGGCGTTTGTTGCTACCGATCTCATTCATTCAGATATTTAGCCCCAGCAGCAGCGTAGCCAGTAACTCACCACCCCGAACGGTGGAGGTGGGGGCACTACAGCGTAGACCCCCTAGTGAATCATCCTGTTTTAGAGCTTCATGAGCACATATGTGTTTTATGTCATTTACCACACACTTCTCCGTTGTCTGCAGCACACATGCTCGGTTTCATCTGTTTCGGCACACTCCCCCTTCTCCCCAATCAAATCCCATGTACTCCATCACTCTCATTCACTGCACTGTCCAAAAAAAAAAGCCTTGCACTTGACAATAACTGACCCAGTCTCTAAAAACGTGAGGCCGCTTTGGACAGACGGAGAGAGATGGAGAGACGGAGCCGTGTGGGTAGGATACAATCCTCCTCTTCTTTCCACTCTTTCTCCTCATTCTCCACTATAGCCCTGCAGCTCTTTATCAGAGAGAGAGAGAGAGAGAGAGACAGTTGAGATTGTGTGATAGCAAATGGCTGCTCCTCTATATTCCACTATGGTCAGCAAGGAAGCAGAGAAGGGTATATTATGGTGACATCACTGGGGATTCTATAGATTCCACCGACGGTGCCATTTCGGTGAAGCTCTATTCCCTCAGCCTTTCTTTGTGGCAGCATGTCGATTAGAAGCCCAGTGTTTCTACGAAACATATTTCTTGTGGTAGGACCGAGCACGGGGTCTTGCATCCAGCAGCATGAATAGAACATAAATATCTGTCATAACTGCATTATTACAGACAAACAAGACTTGTGTGTAATTCTGAGTGGAGTTCATTATGTCAACCAGCTAAACCAGTGTGTAGCCTACCTGTAAATCAGAATCAGTGGGGTCTCTCTGTGTACTGATTCAAGAAAGATGTTAATCCATCTATTGACACAGACATATATTTAGCCTCTACCTTCTCCCCTGGCCTACACTCTCTCCCAGAACCAGACATAGGTTAGAAGTGCACACTCTATTCTGTTCGGTTCTATTCTAGTTAACTGTAGCCTATAAGGCTGTCAACTGGCATATGACAGGGGCAGAAAAATAACAACACATTGATGTTAGCTAGCTAGAAAGCCAGCCAGCCACCAAGCTATCAAATAGTTGTCACTGTCACTAAGACTAGCATCAGCTAACGCAGAGGTGTAGCTATACTGTCTCTGGATAGATGAACAGCTAGTTAGCTAACTTGCTACATCAGCTGTGCTATGCACGCTAACAAGCTAACCATGGTATGACGTTATTATTATGCAGGCTGCTTAACGTTACCTTCATAAACTGCGCCGGTAGAGTCCAGGTTTTGAGGGATAAAATCAAGAACACAGCAATAAGTGGGCGAGGTGGTGCAATTCATCCGCTGCAGGTCCCCAGAAACCTCCTCATCGTTCGCAGCAGCGTGCACTAGCTACGGCCGCACGGGTTCGTTTCTTTTCAGCACCACAGCGACGATGGACCCAGGCAAACGTCAATACAGGACGCAACCATTGTAATGCGGGCAAGGCAAGCACCAGCAGGTAGGTATGATCACCCAGAAAAACCAGAGCTTCCTTTCCGCGGTCCCCAAACTGTAGCTCAATTCAAAGACAACCCCGTTTATTGAAGACGTTTATCGTTTATAATCGCTGAAGCATAAACCACGGGGCATCAACGAAACATGGCGTAAACTCCACAGCACATTTTATTTTGAACGGGGTTGATGTCTGTCAAACTAGTAGGCGTGGCATTCGAGGCGCAGGTTTCACAACACGCACGCGCGCGCGCAGCCTCCAGTGTGAGAAATGGGAGACATATTAATACTATTATTATTATTATTAGATTGTAGGTAACTTCAAATATTTTTTTTCTCCCATAAACGTAGTTTGTGTGTGATATATTAAAAGCTTAGTGAACATTTAGCTACCTTTGCAAATAAATATCCAATACTCCCATCTTGTGGCCGCAATTCTATGTCCATGCCACTTCTATTTGAGATGAATGGTAATAACTGGTATATTGTATATAGTTTCAAAATGAAATGCAGAAACACTGATAGTGATCCCCATTATTGTACACTCCCATTTAGAACTGCCCACTTTTAGGTAACACGTAAGTAACATTAAGGTATGGCCTACTTAAAATTATTCATGGGGAGTTTGTAAGTTGTTAATAAATAGTTCTTTATTCGTTTTTGTAGATAGTTTATAGATACTTTGTAAATAAGCAATAGGCTATACATTGGTTGAACATTTAATTATTTTTTATACGGTCACATCTGGACTTGAGTCACTATGGAATGCTCCATTTCTACAACAGGGGGATGCTGTTCAAATATTGTTACACTTTACCTCCAAAAATGGCAGGTTAAAAACATAACACATTGAAAGTCAATCATTTAAGCACTTAAATTAAGCCCGACAAACTCTAAATGGGACCTATAATCATTAAAATAATGGCTTATTTGCGCTAAAATAAGAAATGTTGACCCCCCCTCCCGCGTGAAGTAAACCTATCGTATCAGCTGTTGCAACGCAAAGTAACTTACATTTTTGTGGCAGATGCTGGACTTTCCCGCAGCTGTGATATGAAATGGATTAGATATAAATGTACAGATCTGAATGAAGTCAACTTTACAACATGAGAAGGAAGGAAATGTGACTTCATGTAAGCGACTTTACAGTAAATATATTGGGGTAAGCTATTTTATTTAATCGGCTACGACAGATTGTGATGCTTTGGGATGTCTGGTGTTTTCAGATGTAAAGTCACGGCTAGCTGTATCCTACTGAAATGTGTGTGAAAGTCCAATTATACCTTGGAATAATATGGTATGGCGAGGCATTTTACAATACCGATTCCCACTTAATCTGGTTATGCCTAAGCAAATAATTGTTCAACTTTGTTTATGGGATCGAATTTGGCAGTTTAAAAACCAAACTGTTCAGTGGGGATATGGGATTTGTGAATCACAGAGCTGACTGATCACCAATGAGGTGTATGTGTGCGCGAAGTGTGTCTGAGAAATAAGGAATCACCCAGGCTACATAGTCCTCGATCAACAGGTTGTGCTGGGCAGGTAGTACTACATAATATGCGATTAGAACAGCCTTTGATGACATATAACTGAAAAATAATTTAAAGGCCTATCTTGCATACTTAGAATTTTTTTTTTTTTTTCATAATGACTCTACAGCAAGGATCATCAACTAGATTCAGCCGCGGGACGATTTGTACTTGAGCTGGTGGTCGGGGGCTGGAACATAATTACAAATTATTTGTAGACAACAAATTGTCCACAAGAACCCCAAATAGATATGTTTGCCTAAAACAGTTATTTAATAACTCGCTAACATTTGTATGAGATCACGTGTAACTCTCTATTATGCGCGGGAATACCACTTGGAGCTGATTTCCTGGTGTTTTTACAGCCTTTTATGTAAAAAAAAAAAACCGTGTCCCTGCCCTAGAGAATATGATACCTCTTGGAACCCAAAGAAGTACCCCCCAGAATAAGGTCTCCCCAGGCCCCAGGTTCAACTGAGAATTGTTATTGGTTGGTCGGCCCTTGTCCCATTCTCTGGCTGCAATATTGTTCTGGAGGGCCTGTAATTTCCACAGGCATTTGGGTTCCGTTCCTGCTCTGGCCAGGGATGCAGGCTACAGTATCCACTGAGAAAGTAAACCTTCCACTTCCTGCCATTGTTGACTGCAGGAAGGAAGAACTCTCTGTGTGACCTCATCCTGTTAGACCAGTGCCATTGTATGGAGCTGCAGGCTGGGTTTGCTTACTCACGGCGTGTGTGTGTGGGTGGGTAATTCCCTGACTTAAGTGTGTCAGTGAAGATCCAGCAGACAAGGAATAGACAGCTACAGTACAGACCTCAGCCTTGTTTGAGTGTTTGATGTTTTCAGTGAAAAAAGTGTGGGTTTTCCAGCATAAGAATGATACTGTTTTGGCCCAGTGAGGAAGCAACTATGTAAGGGATGGAAGATAAACATTATGATGACCGTGTTTTCTATGCATTGCAGTGAAAAAGAAGGATCTCTGCTTTTATAATATTCATTTGATTTGTATTGATCTATTACCTCGCTATTACCTGTGCCATTTCATTTGTGATTTTTGTCAGGTATTTTTGCCCAGAGTAAGAGAGGGGAAAAAAGCCCATTCTAAATGGCATCAGTCAGACATACACCATCTTCCGTCTTCCCTCTGTGTTCCAGGTATAGCATAGCTGTCACTATGGCAATGAGCGCTGTTCCCAGCGACAACCTCCCCACGTATAAGCTGGTCGTGGTGGGGGATGGGGGAGTGGGGAAGAGTGCTCTCACCATTCAGTTCTTTCAGAAGATCTTTGTCCCTGATTACGACCCCACCATCGAGGACTCCTACCTCAAACACACTGAGATTGATGCCCAGTGGGTCATATTGGACGGTAAATGGATTTATAGATAGCACATACATTACAAATAAAAAGCCCCAACCTGTTAACCTGGCCAAAAGTACTATGTCGTTGTCCCAGAAATAACCTTTGTAATGTACTGAAGAACAAGATTGAATGTTCTGTTATAAGGAGAAAAAAGGATAACATTATTGTGCTGCCATTGTTAGATGTGAGGGATCAGCACACAGTTACACATATTTATGAATATCCGGGATCATTCATAGTACTGTTCTCAGTGTAGATGTTATATGTGTGACCTGTCTGATCGTGCATGTGTCTGTCTCTGCAGTTCTGGATACGGCAGGCCAAGAGGAGTTCAGTGCTATGAGGGAACAGTACATGAGGACTGGGGACGGGTTCCTCATCGTGTTCTCTGTCACAGACAAGGCCAGCTTTGAACATGTGGACCGCTTCCATCAACTCATCCTCAGGGTGAAGGACCGGTGGGATTTACGACTTAACTTCCCACCGGTGGCCGTAGCCAGGACAACAGTCATTCATTCATTCATTCAGTTATCCATGCGTTCACGCATTTATTACTCCGTCCATCCATCCATTCGTTCATTTATTCATTATTATTTTCCTTATTTTTTAGGGAGTCCTTTCCTATGGTTCTTGTGGCCAACAAAGTGGATCTGCTGCACTTATGTAAAATATCCAGTGATCAGGGGAAGGAGATGGCTAGTAAACACAGTGTGAGTGAATGTGTGAACTTTACATATACATTGGCAAGAAAAAGTATGTGAACCCTTAAGAATTACCTGGATTTCTGCATAAATTGGCCCTAAAATTTGATCGGATCTTCATCTAAGTCACATCAATAGACAAACACAGTCTGTTTAAACTAATAACACACAAACAATTTTCATGTCTTTATTGAACACACAGTGTAAACATTCACAGTGCAGGGTGGGAAAAGTATGTGAACCCTTGGATTTAATAACTGATTTAATAACCACAACCAAACGTTTTCTGTATTTGGGGATCGGACCTGCACAACGGTCAGGAAGAATTTTGAACCATTCCTCTTTACAAAACTGTTTCAGTTCAGCAATATTCTTAGGATGTCTGGTGTGAACTGCTCTCGAGGTCATGCCACAGCATTTTAAATCGGGTTGAGGTAAGGACTCTGAATGGGCCACTCCAGAAGGCGTATTTTCTTCTGTTGAAGCCATTCTGTTGTTGATTTACTTCTGTGTTTTGGGTCGTTGTCATGTTAACATGTTCCAGAGATTTCTGTAAGTCTTTAGTTGACACTCTAGGATTCTTCTTAACCTCATTGAGCATTCTGCACTGTGCTCTTGCAGTCATCTTTGCAGGACGGCCACTTCTAGGGAGAGTAGCAACAGTGCTGAACTTTCTCCATGTATAGACAATTTGTCTTACCGTGGACTGATGAACATCAAGGTTTTTAGAGATACTTTTGTAACCCTTTCCAGCTTTATGCAAGTCAAAAATTCTTAATCTTAGGTCTTCTGAGATGTCTTTTGTTCGAGGCATGGTTCACATCAGGCAATGCTTCTTGTGAATAGCAAATGCACATTTTGTGACTGTTTTTTATAGGGCTAGGCAGCTCTAACCAACATCTCCAATCTCGTCTCATTGATTGGACTCCAGGTTAGCTGACTACTGACTCCAATTAGCTTTTGGGGAAGTCATTAGCCTAGGGGTTCACATACTTTTCCCAACCTACACTGTAAATGTTTAAATGATGTATTCAATATAGACAAGAAAAATACAATAATTTGTGTGTTATTAGTTTAAGCACACTGTGTTTGCCTATTGTTGTGACTTAGATGAAGATCAGATCAAATTGTATGACCAATTTATGCAGAAATACAGGTCATTTGAAAGGGTTCACATACGTTTTATTGCCACTGTATGTAATCTACAGACATTGTTTGAGCTCCATACTCAATTCTGAGCTTTTTAATTTACAGATAGCTTACATTGAAACGAGTGCTAAGGACCCAGCCATGAATGTTGACAAGGCGTTCCACGAGTTAGTTAGGGTAATCAGGTATGTTACCGCCACCACAGATTATTTAGAGAAGGTTTGTCTGTTTGATACGAAACCTATGAGAGCCTCTCTCTCTCTCTCTCTCTCTCTCTCTCTCTCTCTCTCTCTCACACACACACCCAGGCAACAGATTCCAGAGAGGAGCCTGAAGAAGAAGAGGAAAACCAAGTGGCGGGCCGACAGGTCCACTGTCTCCCACAGACTGCACTGTGTTGTCCTATGATGGCTTTTACTTGTACAGCTGCTCGCTACAGGACAGGGGGAAGATGATTACATTTAGGAGTGTTTACTCTCTACACGGAGTTCCATGAGGCAGTTTGTACCATTTACCCTGGCACATGAGTTAGGTTGTAGGGTCAGGTCCAACAGCACAGGAGTTATGTTTTAGGGTCAGGTCCAACAGCACATGAATTAGGTTGTAGGGTCAGGTCCAACAGCACATGAATTAGGTTGTAGGGTCAGGTCCAACAGCACATGAATTAGGTTGTAGGGTCAGGTCCAACAGCACAGGAGTTCGGTTGTAGGTCAGGTCCAACAGCACATGAATTAGGTTGTAGGGTCAGGTCCAACAGCACAGGAGTTATGTTGTAGGGTCAGGTCCAACAGCACAGGAGTTGGGTTGTAGGGTCAGGTCCAACAGCACATGAATTAGGTTGTAGGGTCAGGTCCAACAGCACAGAAGTTGGGTTGTAGGGTCAGGTCCAACAGCACATGAATTAGGTTGTAGGGTCAGGTCCAACAGCACATGAATTAGGTTGTAGGGTCAGGTCCAACAGCACATGAATTAGGTTGTAGGGTCAGGTCCAACAGCACAGGAGTTCGGTTGTAGGGTCAGGTCCAACAGCACATGAATTAGGTTGTAGGGTCAGGTCCAACAGCACAGGAGTTATGTTGTAGGGTCAGGTCCAACAACACAGGAGTTGGGTTGTAGGGTCAGGTCCAACAGCACATGAATTAGGTTGTAGGGTCAGGTCCAACAGCACAGAAGTTGGGTTGTAGGGTCAGGTCCAACAGCACATGAATTAGGTTGTAGGGTCAGGTCCAACAGCACATGAGTTAGGTTGTAGGGTCAGGTCCAACAGCACATGAATTAGGTTGTAGGGTCAGGTCCAACAGCACAGGAGTTAGGTTGTAGGGTCAGGTCCAACAGCACATGAATTAGGTTGTAGGGTCAGGTCCAACAGCACAGAAGTTGGGTTGTAGGGTCAGGTCCAACAGCACAGGAGTTAGGTTGTAGGGTCAGGTCCAACAGCACAGGAGTTGGGTTGTAGGGTCAGGTCCAACAGCACAGGAGTTAGGTTGTAGGGTCAGGTCCAACAGCACAGAAGTTGGGTTGTAGGGTCAGGTCCAACAGCACAGGAGTTAGGTTGTAGGGTCAGGTCCAACAGCACAGAAGTTGGGTTGTAGGGTCAGGTCCAACAGCACAGGAGTTAGGTTGTAGGGTCAGGTCCAACAGCACAGGAGTTGGGTTGTAGGGTCAGGTCCAACAGCACAGGAGTTGGGTTGTAGGGTCAGGTCCAACAGTACAGGAGTTGCCCAGACATTGAATGTGACTGACTCGACCAGTGGAATAATTTACAGCTCTTCTGGGAATGTGCACTAACTTACTCAACTACATGGCGATAAAGTGGCATCAATACTGCCTTTATCTACCAATGAAGCTCTTTGACAGAGAAACTGGACATATGGGCTCACAAAGATAATCTGTAAATAATTAGGACATACTGTAGCAGGGTCACACAAACATTGTTTTACTAAGAGGTAGGCCTTTAAAACTTGGTCCATTTAACATTTGTATTTTTTTATTGCGATAGTCCCTATCATTAGGATGGAGGCCACTGAGTAAAGCGCTGGAAGGAGGGAGGAAACGGAGAGCTTTCCCCAGCAAGGGGGAGTATAGGAGGGGAGAGGATGTGTCTGTTTGTGTTGGAATCAGTGGGCCTGTCGGACACAGAGAGAAGAAGGGAAAGTGAGGAAAGAGACACAGAGAGAGAAAGAGAGATTCCAAATGGATGGCATCTGGCAAAGGGACTCCAGACATTGTGTGAAAGCCTGGGAGGCAGCCGATGTGTAGCCCCGTAATTTATACATGGAGAACGTCTTTATAATCTCTGAACAAGACTGTTATATAACTGTATTGTAGCTTATTGAACACACCAAATGTCTTATTTGAATGTACACTTATGAACCATGACCATTTTGACTTATCAGTGCTCGCTGGATGTAGCTCTCAAAACGCGGTGTGTGTGTGTGTGTGAGTGCCCCGGATATGTTGTGGCCTAGACGATGAAATCTAATGTTCACATGTGAATATTAGTTTTCTTTGCTACTATTTCACTATTTATTTTATATAAGTAATTTATTGCTGTGTTATCATTAGTACAAGGCTACTCCAGAGGCACAAAGCACAGAGCTTAACTAAGAAATTGAAGGAACAAAAGATGTGTAAGCAAAGTATGAATGCGTGTTAATACATTTTGTGTTCTATTATATGTGTACACATCTTGGGTAAACTGGTTTGTCTGGATAAAACCATGATTATAATGACACAGAAGACTGTCTGTCAGTCAATCTCAGTGAATATTAGTGTGTTGATGGTGCCCTCCAGTGGATATAAATGTAATTGCAAGAATGGAACAACATTTAGCATGGTTGTACATTTGGCCCTTTGTTCTGGGGGATATTGGGTTGCATTCCGAAAATATTCACAACCCTTGACTTTTTCCACATTTTGTTGTGTTACAGTCCGATTTTAAAATGTATTACATTTAGATGTTGTGTCCCTGGCCTACACAAGACCCCATAATGTCAAAATGGAATGACGTTTTTCGAAATGTTTACAAATGATTTAAAAATGAAAAGCTGAAATGTCTTGTTCGTATTCAACCCCTTTGTTATTGAAAGCCTAAATAAGCTTAACAAATCACATAAGTTGCGTGGATTCACTGTGTGCAATACTATTGTTTAGGATGATTTTTGAATGACTACCTCATCTCTATACCCCACACGTACAGTGAATTCTAAACACAGATTCAACCACAAAGACCAAGTAGGTTTTCCAATGCCTCACAAAGAAGGGCACCTATTGGTAGATGGGTAAAAAAACACACAAAAAAAGCAGACATTGAATATCCCTTTGAGCATGTTGAAATTATTATTACACTTTGGATGGTGTATCAGTACCAAGTCACTACCAGGGCCGGCTCCAGGGATAAGCGACATAAGCAGTCGCTTATGTGTGTTTTTTTGGGAACTCAGTCGGGGTCTGAACTTACTGTTGCGAGTTAGAATAGTAGAATACACAAGGCACAAGCTAAAAATGTGGTTGTGCATCAGCAGTTTTTCTCTTGTTTTGTCAGTCAATTGTCTGGCCAATTATCTAAACTTGGGGCATGTGCCAAGAGGCCCTGATCGCCGGGGGGCCCCTATTGATTTTGTTAGTCACTCTCACTCAGATAATATTATCAAGGCATACTTTAAGTCATGGCAAAATCTGTAGAAATGCAGAAAATTTGCTTTAAAACGACAAAAAAAATTGTCTGCCACATGGCAAAATGAGTAGAATTGCATAGAATTTGTTATAAAATTGCAACATTTTCTTTCTGCTGCATGGCAAAAGTGTAGAACTGCAGAAAACGTTCTTTAAAACTGCAAAAATATCTCTGTGCCCCATTTTGTTATAAATTTGTTATAAAATGTGATTTTTTTTTTTATCTCTGCCCCATGGCAAAATCGGTAGAAATGCAGGTAATTTGCTTTAAAGGGAAACTTTTCAACGTCATTTGCATTATCTCCAGCACAATACCAGTGTCAACATGTGAAAATGGCTCATTTCTAAGTTTCATAGAATGAAATATTAAGTTGAAATGTTCTACCCGATGACATCATCAAAAGTAAAAATGTTTTTTAAAAACAGTGATTTTCAAACAATATGAGATTCAAGGGGATGTGGGGAGCAAGAGAATACCCTACCTTGTGCTAGAAACTCGTTCCAGGTTTTGAAAATCACAGTTTTTTACTTCTAAGCATTTTTTTAGGACCTTGTCTTTTTAACCACAGATCCTAGAAGCTGTTTTCACATACAGTGCCTTTGGAAAGTACCCCTTGACTTTTTCAACATTTTGTTAAGTTACAGCCTTATTCTAAAATTGATTAAATAGTTTTTTCCCACACATCAATCTACACAATACCACATAATGACAAAACAGAAACAGGTTTTCAGATTCTTTTGCTAATTTCTTCAACATAAAAAACGGAAATATTATATTTACATAACTATTCAGACCCTTTACTCAGTACTTTTTGAAGCACCTTTGGCAGTGATTACAGCATCGAGACTTCTTGGGTAGGACGCTACAAGCTTGGCACACCTGTATTTGGGGAGTATCTCCCATTCTTCTCTGCAGATCCTCTCAAGCTCTGTCAGGTTGGATGGGGAGCGTTGCTGTACAGCTATTTTAAGGTCTCTCCAGAGATGTTCGATCTGGTTCATGTCCTGGCTCTGGCTGGGCCACTCAAGGACACCTGTCCCGAAGCCACTCCTGCGTTGTCTTGGCTATGTGCTTAAGGTCGTTGTCCTGTTGGAAGGTGAAGCTTCGCCCCAGTCTGAGGTCCTGAGCGCTCCGGAGCAGGTTTTCATCAAGGATCTCTCTGTACTTTGCTCCGTTCATCTTTGCCTCGACCCTGACTAGTCTCCCAGTCCCTGCCGCTGAAAAACATCCCCACAGCATGATGCTGCCATCACCATGCTTCACCATAGGGATGGTGCCAGGTTTCCTCCAGACGTGACGAATGGCATTCAGGCCAAAGAGTTCAATTTTGGTTTCAGCAGACCAGAGAATCTTGTTTCTCATGGTCTGAGAGTCTTTAGGTGCCTTTTAGCAAACTCCAAGTGGGCTGTCATGTGCCCACAAACTCCTTTTACTGAGGAGTGGTTTCTGTCTGGTCACCACAAAGGCCTGATTGGTGCAGTGCTGCAGAGATGGTTGTCCTTCTGGAAGGTTCTCCTATCTCCACAGAGGAACTCTAGAGCTTTGTTAGAGTGACCATCGGATTCTTGGTCACCTCCCCGACCAAGACCCTTCTCCCCCGATTGCTCAGTTTGGCCGAGCGGCCAGTTCTAGAAAGAGTCTTGGTGGTTCCAAACTTCTTCCATTTAAGATTGATGGAGGCCACTGTGTTCTTGGGGACCTTCAATGCTGTAGACATTTTTTGATACCCTTCCCCAGATCGGTCTCGACAAAATCCTGTCTCGACAAAATCCTGTCTCGGAGCTCTATGGACAATTCCTTTGACCTCATGGCTTGGTTTTTGCTCTGACATGCACTGTCAACTGTGGGACCTTATATAGACATTTCCGTGCCTTTCCAAATAATGTCTAATCAATTGAATTTATCACAGGTGGACTCCAATCAAGTTGTAGAAACATCTCAAGGGTGATCAATGGAAACAGGATGCACCTGAGCTCAATTGTGAGTCTCATAGCAAAGGGTCTGAATACTTATGTAAATAAGGTATTTCTGATTTTTATTTTTAATACATTTTTGCTTTGTCATTATGGGGTATTGTGTGTAGAGTGCTAAGGATTAAAAAAAATCTATATTAGAATAAGGCTGTAACGTAACAAAATGTGGAAAAAGTCAAGGGGTCTAAATACTTTCCGTAGACACTGGTTTTGTGATGAAGATGATGAATACGAGGTTGAAAAGTGGCAGAATTGTCACGAATTCCACCGAAGTCGGTTCCTCTCCTTGTTCGGGCGGCGCTCGGCGGTCGACGTCGCCGCTCTTCTAGCCATCGCCGATCCACTTTTCATTTTCCATTGGTTTTGTCTATGTTTCCCACACACCTGGTTTTCATTTCCCAATTACTGATCATATATTTAACCCTCTGTTTCCCCCATGACTTTGTGTGTGTTTGTTTATTGTTAGGGTCGGTACGTTTCCGGCTGGTTTGTTCCGGGTGCTGCGTTCACCCGTGTTTTATGGCAACCATTATTGTTCGCACATTGGTTTTGTTACTTTGTGCTATTTTCTCTAGTAAAGTGCGTTGTTCACTTATCTCTGCTCTCCTGCGCCTGACTTCATGCACCAGCTACACTCACCGCCTGACAAGAATGTCCCTTTAAAACACTCCACCCCATGGTAAAATGGGTAGACCTGAAGGAAATGTGCTTTATAACTGCAAAACCTCTCTCTGCCAAATGGCAAAAGGAGCAGAATTGCATGAAATGGGTTATAAAATTGCTACATTTTCTCTCCAACCCATAGCAAAATGTGTAGAACTACAGAAAACTTGTTCTAAAATTACATCATTTTCTTACGCTTCATTGCAAAATGGGTAGAATTGCAAAATAACTTTAAAACGTCTACTAAAACATTTTGCCCTCATGGTGATGGGGTGCCTCAATCAAATCTCGCTTAGGGCCCCATAAGCCTAGATCCAGTCCTGGTCACTACAAAGACATGTCCTTCCTAACTCAATGTTAACCTAAATGACAGAGTGAAAAGAAGAAAGCCTGTATAGAATAAAAATATTCAAAAATATGCATCCTGTTTGCACTAAGGCACTAAATTAAACATGCAAAAAATGTGGCAAAGAAGTTAACTTTATGTCCTGAATACAAAAGGGTTATGTTTGGGGTAAATCCAACACAACACATCACTGAATACCAGTCTTCATATGTTCAAGCATGGTGATGGCTGCACCATGTTATAGGTATGCTTGTCTTCGGCAAGGACTAGGGAGTTTTTAAGTGTAAAAATAAACGTAATCGAGCTAAGCACAGGCAAAATCCTAGAGGAAAACCTGGTTGAGTGCTTTCCAACAAACCCTGGGGAGACAAGTTCACCTTTCAGCAGGACAATAACCTAAAACACAAGGCCAAATATACACTGGAGTTGCTTACCAAGACAACATTGAATGCTCCTGAGTGGCCTAGTTACAGATTTACCTTAAATCAGCTTTGAAAATCTATGGCAAGACTTGAAAATGGCTGTCTAGCAATGATCAACAACCGATTTGACAGAGCTTGAAGAATTTTTTAAGAATAATGTGCAATTATTGTACAATCCAGGTGTGCAAAGCTTCTAGAGACTTACCCAGAAAGACTCACAGCTGTAATCTCTGCCAACAGTGATTCTAACTTGTATTGAATCTGGGATGTGAATATTTATGTACATTTGATATTTCTGTATTTCATTTTCAATAAATGTGCAGAAATGTCTGAAAACACGTTTTCACTTTTTCATTATGGGGAATTGTGTGTGTTGATAGTAAGAAAAAAAATGAAGATTTAAACCATTTTAAATTTTCAAGGGATATGAATACTTTCTGAGGGCACTGTATCCCACAGAAAGCTAAGCACTGAAATAACCAAATCTAGTTTATGTTATGGATCAATTTGTTGTTTCTTAGATTTAGAGACCGAAAATCTTTGAATATATCAAATCAAATTCATGTAGCCCTTTTTCTAAGCATGCTGCATTTTAGCCAGTGATGTTCAATTCATGATAATCCAAATTAGGCTGATGACTAAGTGTACTTGGTAGTGAAAAGGGTTGATGAGTAATGCGATCCTTTGTGATCAACCTGTAAAAGTGTAATATAGGGGAAATGGTCTAGCTCAGAGAGTAGTACAATGGATCACGCAGACCACGACACACAGCACAAAGACCAACAGCAGCATAGATAATTAACATGCTTATTTAAATAGGCCAACATAATGTCAAGGAGTTTTTGAGAAAGAAGCTAACAATATTACAAAACAAACTCTTGTACATTGCAGATTATGCAAACTATGATATATTCCGGTGTAAGAGTAAGATAAAAAATATTATTTACCCATCTAAAGTAATGTTGGACCAACGATGGATTTCAACAGCTCTCCAGTCTAATTGCTTGCTCTCAGTCTCACACACTGCGCATGCGCAATCCCAGAACGGCTTGCACACCTCATTTATGAATCTCTTAAAAGGACAGTGCCATCTAGTGGATATAAATTAATACAGCTATGCGCTTTTACCACCTTGCTACATTGAGAATATATCAGATTTTTCATATTTGCTTGCTAGGCTTATATTTCCATTTTATTCTATATGTATTTTATTCTATTCTATATTCTAGTTTTCTGGAAGCGAATAAAGTGAGAACATTATTGTTTTAACCTGTTTTAAACGTACAGTATACTCCCATTTTATTTGGCATATTGTCAGTATAGTGCTGTAAAAAAAGTATTTGCCCCCTTTCTAATCTTCTCTATTTTTGCCAATTTTTGATACTGAATGTTATCAGATCTTCAACCAAAACCAAATATTAGATAAAGGGAACCTGAGTTTACAAATAACACAACAATTACATACTTATTTCATATATTTCATAAACAAAGTTATGCAACACTCAATGCCCCTGTGAAAAAGTAAATTCCTTCTTACACTCAATAACTGGTTGTGCCACCTTTAGTTGCAATGACTCCAACCAAATGCTTCCTGTAGTCGTGGATCAGTCTCTCATGTCAATGTGGAGGAATTTTGTTTCACCTTTCCATGCAGGACTGCTGTAACTCAGTGACATTTGTGGGTTTTCAAGCCTGAATTGCTTGTTTCAAGTCCTGCCACAACATCTCAATTGGGATTAGGTCTGGACTTTGACTAGGTCATTCCAAAACTTCAAATTTCTTTATTTTTAGCCATTTTCATGTGTGTTTTGGATCATTGTCTTGCTGTATGACCCAGCTGCGCTTCAGCTTCAGCTTACAGACAGATGTCCTGATATTCACCTGTAGAATTCTCTGATACAGAGAAGAATTCATGGTTCCTTCTACTAAGGCAAGTCGTCCAGGTCCTGAGGCAGCAAAGCATCCCCAAAACATCACACGACAACCACCATGCTTGACCATTGGCATAAGGTTCTTACTGTGGAATGCAGTGTTTGGTTTTTGCCAGGCATAATGGGACCCACTCTGACCTGCAGCATCAGGTCGGTTCACAGCGCAAGCTACACAGCCTCCTCATCCTTTGGTTTGGCTTCTCTTCAAGGTTACCCACCACTTTGGCTTGCTAGGAAGGCCTAATGTTTCTTTATATTTCCCCCTTTTTTCTTTTAATTGTTTTTGTTGTCATTTTCAAAGCTTTACAGGTTAATTTCAAATAGTTAATCTTATTTTGTATTTCCCCACCTCCTTTTTCAACCCTTTTTTAAAAATAAAAAGTAGGTGGAAGATGAAAAAGTGTGTTTAGCTACTGTAACTGCTACATAGCACAATCACATAGCTACATCACAATTACAGCCGATGGCAGTTAAGGAATATTAAACCCAATGATCCTTTCATTTGAGTGGTAGGCTACCCATTCCAGTACTGTACGTATTCATGTCTGACACTGCACCTGTGTCCGTGTTTTAAAAAGATCATGTTTTTTAAAAATCTGGTTCTTTTCCCACAGCACTGTCTTTATCAGTCTCATATTTCTGAATAAAGGAGGGGCCGGAGGAAGGAGAGTTACACTGAAACCTGCAGAGGTCCAGAAGGTAAGATGGGCAAAAGGACACTGACTTCCCACTTTTTGACCCTGTTTGAAACGTCTGTCTGAGCCTAGGACACAAAGACTTTAAGGTATTGAACAATATGTTAACTGTCGTGTCTATATAGGTTACACTGTTGAAATGTGTCTTTCTTTTCTCTTAGAACCACTTCCAAACATGAAAGTCTTTGTTTTTGGTCTCCTGCTCCTGGTGGCCGTCATCTATGGTAAATATCATCTCTTCATGTTGAACCATCCTAATGTTTTTCTTTTCAAAAGTTCAGATTCAAAAAAACTCAATAGTAGGTCAGTAGTGCGCCCTAGACTGCACACCATGACTATGGCCAATGACTTTCAAGGCTCAGTCGTGTTTTCATGAATGTTTCTCTATTTCTCGCTCTCTCTTTCTCTCCCTCCTCTCTGAGGTGAGGCCCTGCAGGGCCATAACTGTGTCCGGGCCATGCCAGGCAGTGGTGATTGTGTGTGGACTGTGGAGACCTGTCCTCCTGAGCTGGACGCCTGTGCCAAAGTGACCTTACCTTCCCCTTATGGTGAGTCCCAGCACCATTCAGTCAGCATGGCATATAGCCACAATCACTGCCACAGTGCCTTATTCATCTGACCAGAAATCCATCAAAGACATACACACACACACACACACAACAGAAATCTATTTACTAGGTAGGCCTACAAGATTATCACTCAGTCGAAAGTCATTACCCACTGGACAAAAACTGGTTGAGTCAATGTTGTTTCCATGTCATTTTAACCCCACAAAAATCTACGCGATGACGTTGAATCAACATAGAAAACTGCTTGGGTTTGAAAAAGGTCATCAACGTAAGGGCATTTCCTCTTTTTATCACCCAGCTTTTAACCTAAATCCAATGACATGGTGACATTTCTTGTCTCTACTCATCTTCTGTGTCATTGGTATGCATGTGGCTGGAGCCCAGTTCAAATGGCAATGAAATACATTCAGTATTGCAAAATGATATTTTAATCTTTTGTTCCTGGTTTCAACATATGTCTAAATGTCATAAGAACTTGTTTACATAAGATATGAATGATTCATCATCCAATACCACCTCTTACATAAACTTTGCACACCAGTCAGTTGTTTTGTTGAGCTATAATGTTTCGAAATTCTCTTAACCCTCTGTCCCAATGTGGAATGTCCCAGTATGGAACATGACACTGCAAACCTTTGTCTCGTGAAATCCGGGAATTTCCATTTATTTACAGAGAGACATCGGGCACCGTTTGTGCTAAACCTGAGTAAATACATTGCCCAATATCTCACACAAGGGACTCATAGATAGCAGCTTTATTAGCATATTATGCTGTATAAAAGGAGAAGGAGAAGGAGAGGAGAGTAAAGGAAGCTCAACACACCTAAAGGAAGTACGATCAGGTGAGCAACTACTCTACTATCTACAGCTCCTAATAACTTTGTCTCATGGTATTGTGCTACTGGGGTTGTGAAATGGTTGGTTTCGGAATGTTTCTGCACATTTCAAATAAATCAGACTTACATGGACCTACATGTTGCAATTGTTGAACATCGCATAATCCCACCGCCGCATAGAGGGAGTTTTTGGTGATGCCTTTTTTCTATTGTTGGAACGATAGATCAAAAGACTCCCGAAGAAAGGAAAGATGAAAGCTGTATGTTTTTCTCTCCTTCTCCTGCTGCTGGCATGTAGCTTTGGTGAGTCTGCCCATCAAGGTCTTCATCTTATTTCATGTCTTTATTTGACAGGGACAATGCCAAATAAACACATGTACCAGATTAAAGCTTGCTTGCTTATTCTCATCTCCATTCTTTAATCTCCAGTCTCCCAGTCTACACAATGGATAACCAGACACACTCCAATACAACAGAGATAATGCTGTTCTTCTGTTTTCTCCAGGAGAGGGTCTGAAATGCAACCGTTGTGTTGGCAAAGGCTGCAGAAACACAGTGGAGACCTGCCGGTTTGACCATGACACATGCGGCACGGTCTTATTCAAGCCCCCACTCCGTACGTATCTATTATCCCCTTACCTAGGCAGTATTCCCTGAGTTTCATCTGTATATATCCCTTCACTAGGCACTTTACTGTGTTTAACCCTAGGATCAGTAACCAATTGGTAAAACACCAAATATTGGATCCTTTTGATTGACGTCTAAGGAAAACGTTTGCTTTATCCAATCAAGAAAATGTGCTGGTTTGTGTCTTCTGTATCTGGTGTTTTATCCCGTCTCGCTTCTCTCTCTCCACAGCTATCTCATACTTCAAGAGATGCATGAAGATGTCAGAATGCATGTTGCTGGGAAGCAACAAGGACATTGATGCCTTTTGCTGCACCACCAACCAATGCAACTGAGAGACACATCCTCTGTCTACCATACTGTACACTGTACAGTCCATTAATTGTACTAATCAATGCACATGATTGAAACTGTCAAGACGTTACAGAAATAAAGTTGTACTTTTTTCCAAACAGTTAGCATTTATTTATTATTTATGTTTGACATAATTAACATGTGATTAGCCAGGTGATGACCTGAAACATGACCATTGCACTGAGCAAGTTCAGTTTATACATGATAAGTCAAATACAAGTCATATACAGCCTATATTAAGTATTACCCAATACCTCCACAGAAAATATAGACTACATTTAGTTGTTCTGTTGAGGGTTTGATATCTTAAAATTATCATTACACACTCTGTCCCGATGTGGAATGTCCACATGTGGAACAGAGCAGACCATGGATAACTATAGTTTTAACTATGCTTTGTGGAAAGTAAAAATTATTCCGGGAAATTGACTACTTTTCTAAGCTATTTGAAAACAGATCTCAGAAATTGACTACTTTTCTAAGCTATTTAAATACAGATCTGAGAAAGTAACTACTTTTGTTTAACTATTTGAATACAGATCTGAGAAAGCAACTGCTTCAAAAAGTACATTGTCAAGAAAAAGTATGTGAACCTTTTGGAATTACCTGGATTTCTGCATAAATTGGTCATACAGTTTGATCTGATCTTCATCTAAGTCACAACAATAGACAAACACAGTCTGCTTAAACTAATAACACACAAACAATTATACGTTTTCATGTCTTTATTGAACATACCGTGTAAACACTCACAGTGTAGGGTGGAAAAAGTATGTGAACCCTTGGATTTAATAACTGGTTGACCCTCCTTTGGCAGCAATAACCTCAACAAAACATTTTCTGTAGTTGCGGATAAGACCTGCACAACGTTTAGGAGGAATTTTGGACCATTCCTCTTTACAAAACTGTTTCAGTTCAGTAATATTCTAAGGATGTCTGGTGTGAACCGCTCTCGAGGTCATGCCACAGCATTTTAAATCGGATTGAGGTCAGGACTCTGACTGGGCCACTCCAGACGGCGTATTTTCTTCTGTTGAAGCCATTCTGTTGTTGATTTACTTCTGTGTTTTAGATCGTTGTTCTGTTGCATCACCCAACTTCTGTTGAGCTTCAATTGGCGGACAGTTAGCCTTACATTCTCCTGCTAAATGTCTTGATAAACTTGGGAATTCATTTTTCCGTCGATGATAGCAAGCTGTCCAGGCCCTGAGGCAGCAAAGCAGCCCCAAACCATGATTCTCCCTCCACCATACTTTACAGTTGGGATGAGGTTTTGATGTTGGTGTGCTGTGCCTTTTTTTTCTCCACACATAGTGTTGTGTGTTCCTTCCAAATAACTCAACTTTAGTTTAATCTGTCCACAGAATATTTTGCCAGAAGCGCTGTGGAACATCCAGGTGCACTTTTTTGAGAACTTCAGACTTGCAGCAATGTTTTTTTTGGACAGCAGTGGCTTCTTCCGTGGTGTCCTTCCATGAACACCATTCTTGTTAGTGTTTTACATATTGTAGACTTGTCAACAGAGATGTTACCATGTTCCAGAGATTTCTATAAGTCTTTAGCTGACACTCTAGGTGTCACGTCCTGACCAGTATAAGGGTTATTTGTTATTGTAGTTTGGTCAGGACGTGGCAGAGGGTATTTGTTTTATGTGGTTCGGGGTGGTGTTTTTTGTAGAAGGGTATTTGATTTAGGTATTCCGGGGTTTTTGGGCACTGTTCCTTGTTAATGTATTTCTATGTTTAGTCTAGTTAGTTGTATTTCTATGTTTAGGTTAATGGGGGGTTGGACTCTCAATTGGAGGCAGGTGCTTTGTCGTTGCCTCTGATTGAGAGTCCTATATATGGGTATGTGTTTGGTTTAGTGTTTGTGGGAGATTGTCTCTTGTTTTGCGTGTGTGAGCCTTACAAGACTGTTTGGTTGTTCGTGAGTTCTTCGTCGTTTGTTATTTTGGTGTTTTCTTGGTTTCAATAAATATCAAGATGAGCATCCACATCCCTGCTGCGTTTTGGTCCTCCTTTCCCGACGACAACCGTGACAGAATCTCCCACCACAAACGGACCAAGCAGCGGAGGAAGGAGCAACAGGTGGACTTTAAGGAGCAAAGGGATTTCGAGATGGACTGGCGGGAGAAATGGACCTGGGAGGAAATTCTGGACGGGGCTGGACCTGGGCACCAGGCTGGGGAATACCGTCGCCCAAGGGAGGAAATTGAGGCAGCCAAGGCGGAGAGGCGGATGTACAAGGCCTTGTACGCGCAGAGGGAGAAGCACGAGAGACACCCCCAAGACATTTTTTTTTTGGGGGGGGCACACGGGTAGTTTGGCTGGGCCAAGGATGAGCCATAAGCTAGCTACCCGTGTTTATATGGAGGACCGTATGGAGTGGAGGGCGCCGTGTTTTGCTGAAGTGCGCACAATCTCGCCCATACGCATGCACAGCCCAGTTCGCCCTGTACTAGCACCCCGCTCGTTCAGGGCCACTAGTTCCATCCAGCCAGGACGGGTTGTGCAGGAGGTGAGATCAAGACCGCCTGTGCGCCTCCATGGCCCGGTGTTTCCAGCTCCTGTCTCTCGTGCGGACCCGGAGGTGCGTGTTCCCAGTCTGGCACGTCCAGTACCAGCACCACGCACCAGGCTTCCAGTGCATCAGCCCAGTCCGACTCGTCCTGTTCCCGCTCCCCGCACTAGCCCTGAGGTGCGTGTCCCCACTCTGGCACGTCCAGTACCAGCACCACGCACCAGGCTTCCAGTGCGTCAACCCAGTCCGACTCGGCCTGTTCCCGCTCCCCGCACTAGCCCTGAGGTGCGTGTCCCCAGTCTGGCACGTCCAGTACCAATACCACGCACCAGGCTTCCAGTGCGTCAACCCAGTCCGACTCGGCCTGTTCCCGCTCCCCGCACTAGACCTGAGGTGCGTGTCCCCAGGCTGATACCTCCAGTACCAGCACCACGCATCAGGCTTCCAGTGCATCAGCCCAGCCTCGAGAGTTCGGCAGTAATGTGCAGTCCAGAGTATCCGCAACAGGTTGCAGTCCAGAGTATCCGGCAACAGTGTCCAGTCAGGAGTCGCCAGAGCCGCCCGCCAGTCAGGAGTCGCCAGAGCCGCCCGCCAGTCAGGAGTCGCCAGAGCCGCCCGCCAGTCAGGAGTCGCCAGAGCCGCCCGCCAGTCAGGAGTCGCCAGAGCCGCCCGCCAGTCAGGAGTCGCCAGAGCCGCCCGCCAGTCAGGAGTCGCCAGAGCCGCCCGCCAGTCAGGAGTCGCCAGAACCGCCCGCCAGTCAGGAGTCGCCAGAACCGCCCGCCAGTCAGGAGTCGCCAGAGCCGCCCGCCAGTCAGGAGTCGCCAGAGCCGCCCGCTAGTCAGGAGCCGCCAGAGCCGCCCGCTAGTCAGGAGCCGCCAGAGCCGCCCGCTAGTCAGGAGCTGCCAGAGTGGCCCGTCTGCCCGGATCAGCCAGAGTGGCCCGTCTGCCCGGATCAGCCAGAGTGGCCCGTCTGCCCGGATCAGCCAGAGTGGCCCGTCTGCCCGGATCAGCCAGAGTGGCCCGTCTGCCCGGATCAGTCAGAGTGGCCCGCCGCGCCGGATCTGCCAGAGTGGCCCGCCGCGCCGGATCTGCCAGAGTGGCCCGTCGACCCGGAACCGAGGGGGTCTGCCTGTGACCCGGAACCGAGGGGGTCTGCCTGTGACCCGGAACCGAGGGGGTCTGCCTGTGACCCGGAACCAAAGGGGTCTGCCTGTGACCCAGAACCGGGTGAGTCTGCCTATGACCCGGAACCAAAGGAGTCTAGCAGCAACCCGGAACTGAGTAAGTCTATTAATGATCCAGAACTAAATATAAGTAACTGTGTTTCAAATGAATCTGCCGACAGTGTGGAATGGAATAGGTCTGCCTACGATCCGGAACGAGGGGAGTCTGCCTACGGCCCGAAACGGATTAAGTCTGTCTGCATTCTGGAGGACAGTAGGCCGGAGCCTGAACCACCACCTGTATAGGTGGGTTGGGGAGGGGGGGTGTAGCACAAGTGCCGTCGGTGACGGCAGCCACCCTCCCTTCCCTCCCTTTAGTTTAGGGGGATTTTTTTGTTGTTGTTTTGGGTTTTGTTTATTTATGAGGTGCATCCGGGGTCTGCACCTTTGGGGGGGGTAATGTCACGTCCTGACCAGTATAAGGGTTATTTGTTATTGTAGTTTGGTCAGGACGTGGCAGAGGGTATTTGTTTTATGTGGTTTGGGGTGGTGTTTTTTGTAGAAGGGTATTTGATTTAGGTATTCCGGGGTTTTTGGGCACTGTTCCTTGTTAATGTATTTCTATGTTTAGTCTAGTTAGTTGTATTTCTATGTTTAGGTTAATGGGGGGTTGGACTCTCAATTGGAGGCAGGTGCTTTGTCGTTGCCTCTGATTGAGAGTCCTGTATATGGGTATGTGTTTGGTTTAGTGTTTGTGGGAGATTGTCTCTTGTTTTGCGTGTGTGAGCCTTACAAGACTGTTTGGTTGTTCGTGAATTCTTCGTCGTTTGTTATTTTGGTGTTTTCTTGGTTTCAATAAATATCAAGATGAGCATCCACATCCCTGCTGCGTTTTGGTCCTCCTTTCCCGACGACAACCGTGACACTAGGATTCTTCTTAACCTCAGTGAGCATTCTGCACTGTGCTCTTGCAGTCATCTTTGGACTGCAGGACGGCCACTCCTAGGGAGAGTAGCAACAGTGCTGAACTTTATTTATAGACAATTTGTCTTACCGTGGACTTTATGAATATCAAGGCTTTTAGAGATACTTTTGTAACCCTTTCCAGCGTTAGGCAAGTCAAAAATTCTTAATTTTAGGTCTTCTGAGCCCTCTTTCGTTTCGAGGCATGGTTCCCATCAGGCAATGCTTCTTGTGAATAGGAAATGCACATTTTGTGAATGTTTGTTATAGGGCTAGGCAGCTCTAACCAACATCTCCAATCTCGTCTCATTAATTGGACTCCAGGTTAGCTGACTCCTGACTCCAATTAGCTATTGGAAAAGTTATTAGCCTAGGGGTTCACATACTTTTTCCAACCTACACTGTGAATGTTTAAATGATGTATTCAATAAAGACATGAAAACGTATAATTGTTTGTGTGTTATTAGTTTAAGCAGACTGTGTTTGCCTATTGTTGTGACTTAGATGAACATCAGATCAAATTGTATGACTAATATATGCAGAAATCCAGGTAATCCCAAAGGGTTCACATACTTTTTCTTGCCACTGTATATCGAGTAGGCTAAGGGAACTACTAAACCTGAGTAAATATTGCCATTGTCTCACACAAGTGACTCATAGATAGCAGCTTTATTAGCATATTATGCTGTATAAAAGGAGAAGGAGAGGAAAGTAAAGTAAAAGAGAGCTCAACACACATCTAAAGGAAGTACAATCAGGTGAGCAACTACTCCACAATCTATTGCTCTTCATAACTTTGTCTCATGATATTGTGCTACTTGGGTTGTGAAATGGTTGGTTTCAGAATGTTTCTGCACATTTAAAGTAAATAAGAGGTAGACCTACATAGACTTACAGTACATGTTGTAATTGTTGGACATAGCATAATCCCACCATATAAAGGGAGTCTTTGATGATGCACTTTCTATTGTTGGAAGACAGATCTAAAGACTCCTGAAGAACAACAGAGGAAAGATGAAAGCTGTATGTTTTTCTCTCCTTCTCCTGCTGCTGGCATGTAGCTTTGGTGAGTCTGCCCAACAAGGTCTTATTTTAGCATATAATAACTCACCAACAGTTACTCTTGAATCGTTCAAGCTAGATGCACCTGTCACGTCCTGACCATAGAAAGCTGTTATTTTCTATGGTAGAGTAGGTCAGGGCGTGACAGGTTTTTTTTCCTAGTTTAGATTGTCTATGTTATGTTCTAGTTTTGTATTTCTATGTTGGGTTTTGTTTGGGATGATCTCCAATTAGAGGCAGCTGGTCATGGTTGTCTCTAATTGGAGATCATACTTAAGTAGGTGTTTTTCCCACCTGGGTTTGTGGGAGATTGATTCTGAGTAAGTGTATGATAACTCTTCGTCACGGTTTGTTGTTTTTGTTCATTCAGTTTATTTTGTATGTATTGCGAAGATTCACAGTTCAATAAAATATGTGGAACGATAATCACGCTGCACTTTGGTCCGCTTCATCCTACGACAACCGTCACAGAAGATCCCATCACAATATGACCAAGCAGCGTGGTATGGACCAGTGGACTTTTGAGGAGATTAGGAGGAGTATATCCTGGACTTTGGAAGGAATAGTGGCAGGAGACAAGAGCCTGCCAGGGAAGCAGGCGGAAGCAGCAAAGGAGGGACAGCTACGAAGTCGGGAAGGAAGGCCACAGAAACCCCAAGATACATTTCTTTGGGGGGGGGGGGGGGCACATGGAGCAGTCGGCGGACCTGAGGAGGGGACCAGAGTCAATCCAGGAGAAGATAGATATGGGAGCGTTGTTGCGTTGGTGGAGGATGCACGGATTTTTCCCAAAGGAACGTGTTATCAGTTTGGTGCCATCTGAGTCAGCTCCCCGTACTCGCCCTGAGGGGCGTGTTACCAGTCTGGCTCCACCTGTACCTGCTCCACGCACCCGGCCTCCAATGAGTCTCTCCGGTCCGGTGTGTCCTGTTCCTGCTCTCCGTACTCGCCCTGAGGTGCGTGTTACCAGTCTGGCGCCACCTGTGCCAGCCCCACGCATCAGGCCTCCGGTGACAGTTCCCAGTCCAGAGTTTCCGGCGACAGTCCCCAGTTCGGTGAGACCTGTTCCGGCTCCACGTAAGAAGCCTGTGGTGATGATCCATGGCACAAAGCCTCCAGTGGTGATCCATGGCGCGGAGCCTGCAGTGATGATTCATGGCATGGAACCTGCAGCGACGGTCCCCAGCCCGGAACCTCCTGAGGGCCTGCAGCCCGGAGCCTCCAGCGATGGTCTACGGTCCGGTTCTCCGACGATCCACGGTCCGGTGGCACAAAAGCGTAGGGATCAGTGGGCGGAGCAGGGGCTACGCCCCGAAGCGGAGCCGCCACCATGGGTAGATGCCCACCCGGACCCTCCCCTATAGGTTCAGGTTTACGGGGGGGTACTGTCACGCCCTGACCTGAGAGAGACGTTTTATTTCTCTATTTTGTTAGAACAGGGTGTGGGGTGGGCATTCTTTGTGATGTATTTCTTTGTTTTGACCGAGTATGGTTCCTAATCAGAGGCAGCTGTCTATCGTTGTCTCTGATTGGGAATCATGCTTAGGCAGCCCTTTTTCCCTCCTTCAGTGTGGGATCTTGTCTTTGTACAGCTCAGTAAGCCTGCAGAACGTGACGTTCGTTTTCCGTTTATTATTTGGATTTAGTGTTCTGAGTTATAATAAATACTGAACATGAGCACTTACCACGCTGCACCTTGGTCTCCTCCTTTCGACGATCGTCACAGCACCAAACCAATTTTCACATGTTCAGGCTATCCTAACTTCAAATTACTTAAAACTTGTATTAACTATATACCATTGCATAAATTAGCTTAATATAACTCACCAACAGCAACTCTTTAACTGTTCAAACTACATACACCAAACTAACTTTCACATGTTCAGGCTATCCTAAATTATAATTATTTTATTAACTAACTATATAAATTTGTATAAAATAACCCACCAACAGTAACTCTTGAACAGTTGAAGCTAGATACACCAAACCAATTTTCACATGTTCAGGCTATCCTAACTTTTCCTTTACCCTACTTTGTCAACTATAACCAGTTACAGTACCACCATTACTAGTGCAGACACTACCACTACAAAACTCAGCAAAAAAAGAAACGTCCTCTCACTGTCCACTGTTTATTTTAAGCAAACTTAACATGTGTAAATATTTGTATGAACATAGCAAGATTCAACAACTGAGACATAAACTGAACAAGTTCCACAGACATGTGACTAACAGAAATTGAATAATGTGTCGTTGAACAAAGGGGGGGTCGGGGTCAAAATAAAAAGTAACAGTCAGTATCTGGTGTGGCCACCAGCTGCTTTAAGTACTGCAGTGCATCTCCTCCTCATGGACTGCACCAGATTTGCCAGTTCTTGCTGTGAGATGTTACCCCACTCTTCCACCAAGGCACCTGCAAGTTCCCGGACATTTCTGGGGGGAATGGCCCAAGCCCTCACCCTCAGATCCAACAGGTCCCAGACGTGCTCAATGGGATTGAGATCCGGGCTCTTCGCTGGCAATGGCAGACCACTGACATTCCTGTCTTGCAGGAAATCACGCACAGAATGAGCAGTATGGCTGGCGGCATTGTCATGCTGGAGGGTCATGTCAGGATGAGCCTGCAGGAAGGGTACCACATGAGGGAGGAGGATATCTTCCCTGTAACGCACAGTGTTGAGATTGCCTGCAATGACAACAAGCTCAGTCCAATGATGCTGTGACACACCGCCCCAGACCATGATGGACCCTCCACCTCCAAATCGATCCCCCTCCAGAGTACAGGCCTTGGTGTAACGGTGTAACGCTCATTCCTTCGACGATAAACGCGAATCCGACCATCACCCCTGGTGAGACAAAACCGCAAATCATCAGTAAAGAGCACTTTTTGCCAGTTCTGTCTAATCCAGCGATGGTGGGTTTGTGCCCATAGGCAACGTTGTTGCCGGTGATGTCGGGTGAGGACCTGCCTTACAACAGTCCTACAAGCCCACAGTCCAGCCTCTCTCAGCCTATTGCAGACAGTCTGAGCACTGATGGAGGGATTGTGCATTCCTGGTGTAACTCGGGCAGTTGTTGTTACCATCCTGTACCTGTCCTGCAGGTGTTGTGCAAGTGTTACACGTGGTCTGCCACTGCGAGGACGATCGGCTGTCCATCCTGTCTCCCTGTAGCACTCTCTTAGGCATCTCACAGTACAGACATTGCAATTTATTGCCCTGGCTATATCTGCAGTCCTCATGCCTCCTTGCAGCATGCCTAAGGCACGTTCATGCAGATGAGCAGGGACCCTGGGCATCTTTCTTTTGGTGTTTTTCAGAGTCAGTAGAAAGGTCTCTTTAGTATCCTAAGTTTTCATAACTGTGACCTTAATTGCCTACCGTCTGTAAGCTGTTAGTTTTTTTTGCTGAGTTTATAATGTATTTCAAAACCATACATACTTTGAAACACGCTAGCAAACACAGCACATTTTCTTCCGGATATGTACTTTTCAGTGATCACTGTTAGCCTAAAGAGTTTATTTAATATAGATACAACTTCAGCTAGCTATCAGTAGGTCTGAATACGAACCTATTCTACGTAGTTCTTCAACTACCACAAAAATACTTTTAAAGAGCTGTCATCTCATTTCTCCCTCCAAATAATAGCTTAACTTTCTAATCATTATATAATCAGTCAACTAAAATCAAACTTCATTCACACTGAACATTTTACAAAAGAAAATTGTGCATCTACTTATCTGAAACCCACAGCGTGAATGATTTAGAGTTGCTTTACTTTCCTAAGTGTGTTGTCCACATGATCCTGTCTTTTATTCCCATCTGTCTTTCTTCTTTTAGTTTTCACACGCAACAACTGTAGTTTAGACACTTTTGTGATATAGCTGCCCCACAATCCAATATAATATGGTTGATATAGTAGTCTATCAAAGTAATCAAACCAATCATTTTACTCCAGTGCCTTCAGAAAGTATTCATATCCCTTGACTTATTCCACTGTTGTTGTGTTACTGCCAAAATGTATTAAATATATATTTTATTTCACCCATCTACACACAATGCCTCATAATGACAAAGTGAAAACAAGTTTTCAGACATTTTAGCAAGTTTAATGAAAATTAAATACAGAAATATCTCATTTACAATAGTATTCAACCCCATGAGTCAATACATGTTAGAATCACCTTTGGCAGTGATTAGATCTGTGAGTCTTTCTGGGTAAGTCTCTAAGAGTTTTGCAGACCTGGATTGTACAATACTTGCACATTATTCTTTTAAAAAATCTACAAGCTCTGTCAGGTTGGTTGTTGATCATTGCTAGACAGCCATGTTCAAGCCAATTTCAGTCAAAAAATGTACTAGGCCACTCAGGAACTTTCAATGTCGTCTTGGTAAGCAACTCCAGTTTATATTTGGCCTTGTGTTTTACTTTATTGTCCTGCTGAAAGGTACATTTGTCTCCCAGGGTCTGTTGGAAAGCACTCAACCAGGTTTTCCTCTAGGATTTTGCCTGTGCTTAGCTCTATTCCGTTTATTTTTACACTTAAAAACTCCCTAGTCCTTGCCGAAGACAAACATACCTATAACATGGTGCAGCCACCACCATGCTTAAAAATATGAAGAGTGGTATTCAGTGATATTTTGTGTTGGATTTACCCCAAACATACAGTAACGCTTTGTATTCAGGACATTAACTTCATTGCCACATTTTTTTGCATATTTAATTTAGTGCCTTATTGCTAACAGAATGCATGTTTTGGAATATTTGTATTCTGTACAGGCTTTCTTCTTTTCACTGTTGATTGTTGTGTTACATTCACTGGACTCCCACCAATTAAACTTTATGTACAATTACCATCTAGTTTTAAATCTTTATTTGACAGGGACAATGCCAAATAAACACATGTACCAGATTAAAGCTAGATTGCTTATTCTAATCTCCATTCTATCATTTTACACAATGAATAACCAGATTCACTCCAATACAAGAGATGATGCTGTTCTTTGGTTTTTCCAGGAGAGGGCCTGAGATGCAACCGATGTGTTGGCAATGGCTGCAGTAACACAGTGGAGACCTGCCGTATTGACCATGACACCTGTGCATTGGTCATATTCAAGTACCCACTTCGTACGTACTGCATCTATTATCCCCTTACCTAGGCAGTATTCCCTGAGTTTCATCTGTATATATCCCTTCACTAGGCACTTTACTGTGTTTAACCCTAGGATCAGTAACCAATTGGTAAAACACCAAATATTGGATCCTTTTGATTGACGTCTAAGGAAAACGTTTGCTTTATCCAATCAAGAAAATGTGCTGGTTTGTGTCTTCTGTACATGGTGTTTTATCCCGTCTCGCTTTTCTCTCTCCACAGCTATCTCATACTTCAAGAGATGCATGAAGATGTCAGAATGCATGTTGCTGGGAAGCAACAAGGACATTGATGCCTATTGCTGCACCACCAACCAATGCAACTGAGAGACACATCCTCTGTCTACCATACTGTATACTGTACAGTCCATTAATTGTACTAATCAATGCACATGATTGAAACTGTCAAGAAGTAACAGAAATAAAGTTGTGCTTTTGCTTCTTTGTTCCAAATAGTTTGCATTTAATTATTATTTATGTTTGACATAATTAACCTGCGATTAGCCAGGTGAAACATGAGCACTGCACTGAGCAAGTTTATATTTTTTTGTGGTGGTACTGGGTAATACATCATATAGGCTATAAACTAGTCCTGTATATGACTTGTATATGATTTATCAGATATAAACTAGACTCCATTCAGCTTAAAATTGTCATTACACACTCTGTCCCAATGTTGAATGTCCCAATGTGGAACAGAGCAGACCTTGAATAACTGCGTTGTGGAAAGTTAATCCGGTGGAGCAAATAGTTACTTTGGAGGTACCTACAACTATTTGAATACAGATCCCAAAAATGACAACTTTTTAAAACTCTTTGTATCTGGAACAGTCACTGTTTTGTGGCACTGATCGCTGTAAACTTTCTTGTCTTGCGTAATCTCTTCTGAAAACCAGGAATCCCCATTCTGATATTCAGATCCAGACAAGAGGACATCTGGGAAATTCTGTGCTAAACCTGAATAAATAAAACATTGTCTAATGAATATCACAGAATAGATTCAAGTATATTAGCTGCTTCATGACATATGGTGAGGAGCAGGGAAAGGAAAGCTAGAATCAAAATACAATTTATTGGACTAGAAAGAAAGAAAAAGAAAGGAAACTTAACCAGGTCAGAGATTCTGTTTGAGTTGTAGCCTACCTGCAACTACTTCACTATTTATTGCTCATAACAACAGACTATAAAAAAGCGTCGAAATCGCTACGAGAACGAACACAAACGCTAAAATGCTTAAAAAGTTGTAAAGTGTTACAAATATTTGTCTCAATTAAATTGTGTTACTTGGGTTTCACCATGTCTATCATTATACACAAGCCTGCATGTGAAGCGCCGGGACAGGACCAACTGTATACGTTAGTCACACTAAGCACTCGTTGATGACATATGTTCTATCGTTAAAATGACAGCTCAAAAGACACCTGATGAGAAGGAAAGATGAAAGTGGTGTGTGCTTCTCTCCTTCTCCTGCTGCTGGCTTTAAGCTATGGCGAGTCTGCCCAAAAAGAGTACTCTGTGTCTTACTAGGTATGATAAACTGTCTCACTGAATACTTGCCTGGTTATTAACCAGACTGAACCATTGTGAAATCATTTTTTCAGCATTGTTTAACATGCAGCATTCAGTCAGGTTTAACCAAGCTACTAAACAAATGTTTTCACCATTGTTAAACGTGAAGCGTTCAGTCAGGTTTACCAAACTACTAAACTACACCAGAGATAATGCTGGTCTACTGTATTTCCAGGAGAGGGCCTGAGGTGAACCAAACGTCTTGACAGTGGCTGTGGAGACCATAGTTGATACACACTGGAGACCTGCCAAAGAGAGAAAAAAAACATCTGCGCTAGAATCACATTGAAACACTCACTTCATATGTAGCTTCCTCCTTCACTTGGCCACTTTACCTTGTGCTTCATCTGTGCGACCTACAAGTTTAAAATTATCAGTAAAACACACAGATTTTGGAGTAGGAGTGCTGATCTTGGATCAGTTTTGCCTTTTCGATCATAACGAATAAGACTATATGGACACGAAGGACCTATTCCTGGATCAGAACTCTGAGATGCTTTATAAATACAGGCCCAGGTTATTTTTCTTAGGTATCTGGTATTTTCAATCCTCTCTCTCTCAACATTCAAGAGATGCATGCAGATGTCAGAATGCCGGATGTTTGGAGACGAGAGTGAGAACATTCATGTCAGGTGCTGTTCCTCTGACCTATGCAACTGAGACAACCGTTGACTACCATAGTTGATTCTATAATTTGGTGTGATGTCTGGCACCGCAAGAGTACCACATATGTAGTCCATTTACCATCCGTTACTGTTGTGAAGTAGTTACAAAATAAAAGTTGCTTTTTCCCCAACAGTTTGCATTAGTTTATTGATGTCAGCTTTAACTTCAAAGCATGATTCAGTTTGATAAAATAGATGGGCCTATACAGATATCATCTGACTCTTTAGCATGTGATTGGTCAGGTAAGTTGATGGCATAGAACATGAGCACTGAGCAGCACTATTCGCCACCACCCAAGGCTTGAGCTGCAATGCTGTTACTATAGTGACCAATTGGGAAAGATCCAGGTGGCATTCCTAGAACAATTCCCATGGCAGCCTGTCGTGTCACAATTCTCAGAACACTACACCATCTTTATCAGGAACCTCAGTGATAAAGTTGTATTTACGTAACAGTGAAAATACAGTTTACGTATATGAGGACAGCACTGAGTTAACACTAGAGTTCCACATACACATGTGAAGCACAATAACTTTTATTTTATTAGATTATTACATTCTGTAGGTGACAATTACATAGCCATTCTAAAATACCTTGTAATGAAAATATCTCGGACTATCCTGTGTTTGGTTAAGCAGTGAAGATGAGAGTCGTGGCTATATCTTTCCTTCTTCTGATGCGTTCTATTTGTGGTATGTGAGTGAATAGAATGTTCCGGAAATAACTTCAAAACAACATTGAAACTCTTCCACTCTGTGTTCATGACAATAACATGCTGTATAGTGTTTGTGAACTGTATTAACAACCTAATTGATTCAGTGAATATACAATATACTGATATATAAGAACACAATATTAAAGTTTTACAAAACAATATTTTAAAACTGAGTTTGTGGTACTGTATTGTCTAGGTGTAGGAGAGTGTTACTGGTGTCGCCCATTGTTACCGGTGTCGCCCAGACACTCCTAATGAAGCTGTGTGTGGAGAGGTCTCATTTACCACTTGGTTATTGGAATGAATTATTTCAGATCAAATGTGAGAAAGCCACAAATCAAGGTTCCACTCACTCTAATTTCTCCTCTTCCCCAAAATCGCATAATCTGCTACATTAAGATCAGTGAAATCTTGTTTTTATATTGTTTGTGTATGTTTGTTGATGTTGTGATAAGGGGCGGTTCTGGGGGGGGGTGGCAGGGGGGGGCCAGTGCCCCTGTGACAACAATTTTGGACCCCCTTGTGGCACCCCTAAATGTGGAGTATGAAAGAATTTTTACATAACAAATTTTTGCTATCGTTCTTTTTTTACATCCGTTATTAGACAGTGGCAACGCGGAACACTAATGATTATGAACATGGTCTTTTGCCTGCTAATGCCTGCAATGCAGTGAAGAAAACGATATGACAACATGTCATATCGTAACTGGCCCCTCTAACAGTACAACTGGCCCCAGCTTGGCCCCCCCAGTTGAAATGGTCTAGAACCGCCACTGGTTGTGATTGCATCCGTTTTGTGTCCCACGGTCCACCTCTCTCTCCTTGTAATGGTGTCATGTTTCCAAGGATTCATCAGCAGCAAGGAGTGTGAACATCTCCAGGGCATCGAGGGAGGACTCCTCCACAGCTACTGCTGCAAATATGACCTCTGTAACCGCTAAAGGGACAGTGCATTTAAAATGTCTTCTCTAGTCTGGCCGTGCTGCTGCTCCAGTTTCAACTGTTCAACTGTTCTGCCTGCGGCTATGGAACCCTGACCTGTTCACTGTGATTACTATTATTTGACCATGCTGGTAATTTATGAACATTTGAACATCTTGGCCATGTTCTGTTATAATCTCCACCCGGCACAGCCAGAAGAGGACTGGCCACCCCTCATAGCCTGGTTCCTCTCTAGGTTTCTTCCTAGGTTTTGGCCTTTCTAGGGAGTTTTCCTAGCCACCGTGCTTCTACACCTGCATTGCTTGCTGTTTGGGGTTTTAGGCTGGGTTTCTGTACAGCAATTTGATATATCAGCTGATATAAGAAGGGCTATATAAATACATTTGATTTGATTTGATTTTAGTCTTCCATTTGTTATATCACATGCAGCCTAAAAATAAAATCAATAAATATCTGCATGTTTACACAGTTCGTGGATCTTTTTTAGGTTATAGTCTTAGGTTACAGATCTTTTTTTAGGTTATAGTCTAAGGTTACAGATCTTTTTTAGGTTATAGTCTTAGGTTACAGATCTTTTTTAGGTCATACTATTAGGTTACAGATATTTTTTAGGGTATAGTCTAAGGTTACAGATCTTTTTTAGTGTATAGTCTAAGGTTACAGATCTTTTGTAGGTCATAGTATTAGGTTACAGATCTTTTTTAGGTCATAGTATTAGGTTACAGATCTTTTTTAGGTCATAGTTTTAGGTTACAGATCTTTTTGAGGGTATAGTCTTAGGTTACAGATCTTTTTTAGGTTATAGATATTTTTTAGGTCATAGTATTAGGTTACAGATCTTTTTTAGGGTATAGTCTAAGGTTACAGATCTTTTTTAGGGTATAGTCTAAGGTTACAGATCTTTTTTAGGGTATAGTCTAAGGTTACAGATCTTTTTTAGGTCATAGTTTTAGGTTACAGATCTTTTTTAGGGTATAGTCTAAGGTTACAGATCTTTTTTAGGGTATAGTCTTAGGTTACAGATCTTTTTTAGGTTATAGTCTAAGGTTACAGATCTTTTTTAGGTTGCAGTTTCCCACTTCAACTCAGAAAATATTACAGCATAATTACAACATGATTTCTGGGCCGATTTGTCAACAATGACTAGAAACTGATACGTCATTTATCCACTAGATGTCAACAGAGCTCCTACGTACAACATAGTCCAATACAAATAGTTCATGGTTTAGCCGGGCACAGCATGAAGATCACTCCATGGTGACAGACATGCATTATTAATACGCTGAATGAAACTACATTCATCAGTTTCCTGCAATACATCATGATCATGCATTTGACATGAATAAAACCAAAATGTATTAATAATTCAAACTCTATACAGATAATGATTATTTGGCTGTGTCCCAAATGGCACCCTATTCCCTAATATAGTGCGTTCAATTTGACCAGGGCCCATAGGGCTCGGGCACTACCATGACCAGGGCCCATAAGGTGAAACGCAGTGCACTATGTAGGGAAAAGGGTGCCATTCGGGACTCAGCCCTAGTGTCAAGAGACTCTGTGTAGTAGTGTATTGACTGAAACACCCATGCTGAGAGACAAGCTCCGTCTGTGTCAATAGTTAATTATTTAATTCATTACACTCCAATAACCAATCGTTACCCCTCCTAGGGAATTGTATGCTCATGCTCCACATGGAATTGTTGTTTTCTAAAGGCTAACACAGTCGAGGGAATACTTGTACTTGTAAAAAAAAGGTTGCCAGCGGAAAGCCCCGCGCTCACTCACACACTCACACGCGGATACGTAAACACACACACACAAACACACACACAAACACACACACATGCAAACGTCGATGGCTGAAGTAGGCAACTCGTATCACGTCCATTCCTCCATTCCCACATAGACACAGGGGTTCCCCGACCCTGGTTTTATGACCCATACTGTAGGGGACACCCCATTGGCAGAGGCTTCCCCCAGTCAGGGGGGAAGGAAACCACCAGGGTAGTGGAAAATACCATTCAGCAGCCTGCAGGAGACTACAAGACCCCACACCAACTACCTACTTCCTCCACCACATGCTTGCAAGGATCCCCCTCTGCACACACGCATGCATATAAGTACATATTCTTTAACCATTTTTTTAAAGGAGCAGGGGGTATTCCTCCTCCTGAAAGTTGCAGTGTGGTTGGACCACCAGGTGAATAAAATGTACATGTGTAATTTATTGAGTAACTCTGGCATTTCCTGAGATATAGCCTTAAAGCTTAAAGGTGTGATCCGTTGTTGAAACAATAACAAAGTGGCTACCCTGCCTCTATGTTGGTAAAAATGCAGAGCTCTTGATTCAAGGAATGAAAAAATTGAGTTTGAAGTTTATTTGGAGGCTATATAGTGTTTGTTTACATTTACAATGTTTGCACACATTGAAGTAAAACAAGCTTTGGTTCTGAGGCATTATAAATGAGTCATTTATAAGTTATATGTACTTAGTCCCCTCCTGTATTCCCTGTTCACCCACGACTGCGTGGCCAAACACAACTCCAACACCATCATTAAATTTGCTGACGACACAACAGTGATAGGCCTGATCACCGACAACAATGAGACGGCCTATAGGGAGGAGGTCAGAGAACTGGCAGTGTGGTGCCAGGACAACAACCTCTCCCTCAATGTGAGCAAGACAAAGGAGCTGATCGTGGACTACAGGAAAAGGCGGGCCGAACAGGCCCCCATTAACATCGACGGGGCTGTAGTGGAGCGGGTCGAGAGTTTCACGTTCCTTGGTGTCCACATCACCAACGAACTATCATGGTCCAAACATACCAAGACAGTCGTGAAGAGGGAAAGACAAAACCTTTTCCCCTTCAGGAGACTGAAAAGATTTGGCATGGGTCCCCAGATCCTCAAAAAGTTCTACAGCTGTACCATCGAGAGCATCCTGACCGGTTGCATCACCACCTAGTATGGCAAATGCTCGGCATCTGACCGTAAGACGCTACAGAGGGTAGTGCGAACGGCCCAGTACATCACTGGGGCCAAACTTCCTTCCATCCAGGACCTATATAATAGGCGGTGTCAGAGGAAAGCCCAAAATTGTCAGAGACTCCAGTCACCCAAGTTATAGACTGTTTTCTCTGCTACCGCACGGCAAGCGATACTGGAGCGCCAAGTCTAGGACCAAAAGGCTCCTCAACAGCTTCTACCCCCAAGCCATTAGACTGCTGAACAATTCATAAAAATCGCCACCGGACAATTTACATTGACACTGCTCCCCCCCCCCCGTACACTGCTGCTTCTCGCTGTTTGTTTGTTACCCATGCATAGTCACTTCGCCCCCATTTACATGTACAGATTACCTCAACTAGCCTGTACCCCCGCACACTGACTCGTTACCGGTGTCCCCTGTATTTAGCCTCGTTAATGTTATTCTCACTGTGTTACTTTTTATTATTACTTTTTACTTTAGCCTGCTTGGTGAATATTTTCTTCTTCTTGAACTGCACTGTTGGTTAAGGGCTTGTAAGTAAGCATTTCACGGTAAAGTCTACACTTGCTGTATTCGGCGTATGTGGTAAATAAAGTTTGATTTGATTTGACTTGAGAGGGGCCCCATGCCATTTCTACTAAATACATGATTGCATTTAAACATGCAATTTTGGTCCAAATGACAGAAGACAGAGACTGAGTTACCAAACCCTTCATCATTCACTCTCCCCAATCTCACTCTGTGTAAACTAAAGCTACTGTAAATGGACAGATTGAACCTGACTCTGGTTCTAAACTGCAGCCAGTGACAGAAACACTCCTCACCTGTAGACTAATTATGACACTGTAGTTAGAAGACAGCACAGCTGCTGTGATTCCACACAGCTCAGCACAGCACCACTCTATAAAACCTAACATAGAAGAGGTATGGGCCAGTCATTATCACCTCAGGAGGCTAATGCACCAAGCGGAGACTATTTTTCAACGAGCATGAGCAAAAAAATACCAACGACGGGAGGATTTCTTCAATATTTCCTACACGTCATATTCTCTCCTTTCCGTGGGCAAGAAAACGGTGCCAAAACGTGGAGAGATACTTTGTGAGATATGGTAGTGGTTAGTTTTTATAGTTTTGCCCATTAAAATGTTGTTTTCTGCTACCGGTGAAAATGATGGGGTTCCCTGGAAGCTGTGTAACTTCCCACCCCCCAGATAGGTTTCCATGAGGCAACAAACTGATTCTACTAGAGAACTACTATGCTATACTAACTATTGTTAGTCAGGTAAGTTTCAATGAATGGACGAATGGATGAATTACTTAATGAATGAATGAAAATGAAGGGATGAATCCCAAATAAGACACAATGAATATGTAGAAAATGGGTTTTTCAGTACAGTCAAGGATAACATTTAAGAGATTAAGAAGTGATTGTTGCAGTTCTAGGTTTTTTGGAGGGCCCAGAAAATGTATTGGGAAAGACCATAAACAGGTGTAGTGAGTGGCAGGTGAACAGGAGCGCTGAGGGGTGGATTATGTCGATTTTGTTAATGCGTTATTACCCTTTATCAAAATGCCCTTTTCATTTGAAGCAGGACATTATCATTAAAGATAATACTAGACCTGGTTTTATAACGTGAGGTAGATTAGCCCTTACATTGAGATTGTAATTTTTGGAGGCTATTTGGCAATCATAACTTCAAATATGTCAGCAATTAAACAATTAGATGGGTACAGTCCAAACTCATCACACACATCATACCTGAGATCATTTCCCGTTTATGGTAGGTGTCTTCCAATGGCAGGCTGAGCTCAGATCCTGGCTCCTCCCTTCGACGTAGAAGTTTCATCAGTTTCCCGGACCGCATCCACAAACTGTCATAAACCCGTCCCGTCGCTACGAGGGGACACCCGCAAGAGAAAAGGCCCGGACAATGTCGTTATTCAAAAGTCGAGGTGTATTTGCGAGTCTTGCTTTGTGGAGTATCTTGTTCTTGAGTGTCAACGCGAAGACGAAGAGGAAAGACGAGACCCGGTCGATGAACGACATCTACCGGGGGAGATGTGCGTCTCGGTGCCTCAGCTTGCACAGCACTCGCATAGCGACGCTCTCCAAACGATCTCAGGTGGAGGTAAGGCCAAAACAAGCGGGCGAGCGTGCCGCTGTCTTCATGGGATAAAGTCAAAGTTGGATCAAACGCAGGCAGTCCGATTTGATTCTACTGCATTATATAATATTCCCTTTACTTTTTATGCGCAAATGAATTAATAAACAGGAATGTGCTTGAAATAGACATTTTCCATTATTGATAAGAACATGTTTGTTTTTCTTTTATTTATTTATTTAGTTGATTATTAAACGATAACTGAAGTTTTGATTTTGGCCTCACAATAACTGCTTTAGATTTGGTAAGTTTGCAAGCAAACTAGACGCATGATCAATGGACAGTTCAGTATCATGTTCTGACGGAGGAAACTCTCTGTACACTGTACTCCTCATTAGAAAGTTCTCTTTACCATGTCCCATTTTTAAATCTGGTTCTGCATTGAGAAGTGGAGCAACCTACCGGCTGATGGAGAGAGAGAGAGAGAGAGAGAGAGAAGCTTGTTATCCAAATGATGTCCATATCAAGCCCTTCACTACCCCTCCAGTCCCAAGCCTATGACTCTGTGACTGAGCCACCCAGGTCACATGATCAAGTTCATGTCCTCCTTGGATTTACAGATGACATCTGTAAACAGCCCATCCAACTACCTCATCCCCATATTGTTACTTATTTTTTTGCTCCTTTGCACCCCAGTATCTCTACTTGCACATTCATCTTCTTCACATCTACCACTCCAGTGTTTAATTGCTAAACTCTAATTACTTCGCCTCTACGGCCTATTTATTGCCTTACCTCCCTAATCTTACCTCAAGTGCACACACTGTATATCGATTTTTTTTTCCTATTGTGTTATTGACTGTACGTTTGTTTGTTCCATGTGTAACTCTGTGTTGTTGTTTGTGTCGCACTGCTTTGCTTTATCTTGGCCAGGTCGCAGTTGTAAATGAGAACTTGTTCTCAGCTAGCCTACCTGGTTAAATAAAGGTGAAATAAACCATACAGTGGACGGAGATAACTTAGCCTTAGCAGTGAACATGCCCAGTTACTCACTATTCAGCCTCAGGATTCAGAAGGATGGTCCTGTGAGAATACCCACTGGTATACTCCCATATAGTAGGCCTATATAGTTTACTGAATGAATTGCTCCATAGTGAATATGGAATGGCGAACTAGTGAGACACATGGCTATTAGCTACGGTTTATTATCGTAGGACTGGAACTGCACAGACGTCACATCATTAGCCACACTGTCAAGCACTCGTGACCTCGCTAAGGGTCAGGATATGACCTTTAACCTGTTTAATCACTACTTCCCACGGATCATGTAGCACGGTCAATGTTAGATTGCGTAGGGCAGTCCCATCTATGCGATGGAATTCCAGTCATGGATCGTTGTAGGAGTGGGTAGGATACTATGTCATGTCAGCCTATAAAATGGCTAATTCTTATTGCCAGACTTGGGTTTAGCTACAGTACGCTTCAGCTATACGTTTTCATCAATTCGACACATAGTAATGGACAGGTGAACGTGACTAAAATGAAGCATATTTTTTGAAAGGTCTCTGTTGGCAATGTGTTGGAAGCAGCCATGGGAATACATCTTGGTACAGATCGTTGAATCTATCGTAAACCTTCCATATTGAAAAGTCCCTTTCTGAGATTTTTTTTAACATGACATAAACTACGTCAGACAGTGAATTCAGATCATGTTAATGCCACCATCAATCTGGATTATATCAAATCAAATGTATTTGTATAGCCCTTCTTACAACAGCTGATATCTCAAAGTGCTAATAGTTTTTGGACAGGACCATTAGTCTGCTTTGAGGTGGTTCAAACTTAGGCTTGCATGACAAATGACACACATTCCCTATGTAGTGCACTACTTTTTACCAGGGCCCACAGGGCTCTGGTGGAAAGTAGTGCACTATATAAGGAATAGGGTGCCATTTAGGGTGTAGCCTTACCCTTGATTTCCAGTCTTTCACGTGTAATATTTCGAAAACAATTGTCTGACTTGTGAGACTAGTTCTGATTTGCGTCAGAGGTCAAATTGTGCTCCACTCATTTAGTCAAAGTGACATAACAAAATGCCCTTATCTTTTTTAAATTTGTTTTATTTCACCTTTATCTGTTCTGACTTTCATGTCCCTTGGGCTGCCATAGTAGCCTTCATAACATGGGTATGATGAATTGTATGAGTCCCAAATGGTACCCTATTCCCTTCAACGTGCACTACTTTTGACCAGAGCCCTATAGGCCTTGTTCAAAAGTAGTGCACTATAATGGAAATATGGTGCCATTTGGGATGCAGACATTCATTGACCTGATATAATGACAGAGAGGTCAGATGACTATCTGTCTTTAGCCTTGCCTGCACTGTACACATCTGCGTGAACGTGCCTTAGGCATGCTGCAAGGAGGCATGAGGACTGCAGATGTGGCCAGGGCAATAAATTGCAATGTCCATACTGTGAGACGCCTAAGACAGCGCTACAGGGAGACAGGACGGACAGCTGATCGTCCTCGCAGTGGCAGACCACGTGTAACAACACCTGCACAGGATCGGTACATCCGAACATCACACCTGCAGGACAGGTACAGGATGGCAACAACAACTGCCCGAGTTACACCAGGAATGCACAATCCCTCCATCAGTGCTCAGAGTGTCCGCAATAGGCTGAGAGAGGCTGGACTGAGGGCTTGTAGGCCTGTTGTAAGGCAGGTCCTCACCAGACATCACCGGCAACAACGTTGCCTATGGGCACAAACCCACCGTCGCTGGACCAGACAGAACTGGCAAAAGTGTTCTTCACTGACGAGTTGTGGTTTTGTCTCACCAGGGGTGATGGTCGGAGCGTTACACCGAGGCCTGTACTCTGGAGCGGGATCAATTTGGAGGTGGAGCGTCCATCATGGTCTGGGGCGGTGTGTCACAGCATCATCGGATTGAGCTTGTTGTCATTGCAGGCAATCTCAACGCTGTGCATTACAGGGAAGACCTCCTCCTCCCTCATGTGGTACCCTTCCTGCAGGCTCATCCTGACATGACCCTCCAGCATGACAATGCCACCAGCCATACTGCTCGTTCTGTGCGTTATTTCCTGCAAGGCAGGAATGTCAGTGTTCTGCTATGACCATCGAAGAGCCCGGATCTCAATCCCATTGAGCACGTCTGGGACCTGTTGAATCGGAGGGTGAGGGCTAGGCCATTCCCCCCAGAAATGTCCGGAAACTTTCAGGTGCCTTGGTGGAAGACTGGGGTAACATCTCACAGCAAGAACTGGCAAATCTGGTGCAGTCCATGAGGAGGAGATGCACTGCAGTACTTAATGCAGCTGGTGGCCACACCAGATACTGACTGTTACTTTTGATTTTGACCCCCCCTTTGTTCACGGACACATTCCATTTCTGTTAGTCACATGTCTGTGGAAAATGTTCAGTTATGTCTCAGTTGTTGAATCTTATGTTCATACAAATATTTACACATGTTAAGTTTGCTGAAAATAAACAGTTGACAGTGAGAGGATGTTTATTTTTTTGCAGAGTTTACTACTGACTGTCCTCTATTTTCTTCTCTCCCTAGTAATTATACTACTGACTGTCCTCTAATCTCTACTCTCCCTAGTAATTATACTACTGACTGTCCTCTATTCTCTACTCTCCCTAGTAATTATACTACTGACTGTCCTCTATTTTCTTCTCTCCCTAGTAATTATACTACTGACTGTCCTCTATTCTCTTCTCTCCCTAGTAATTATACTACTGACTGTCCTCTATTTTCTTCTCTCCCTAGTAATTATACTACTGACTGCCCTCTATTCTCTTCTCTCCCTAGTAATTATACTACTGACTGTCCTCTATTCTCTTCTCTCCCTAGTAATTATACTACTGACTGTCCTCTACTCTCCCTAGTAATTATACTACTGACTGTCCTCTATTCTCTACTCTCCCTAGTAATTATACTACTGACTGTCCTCTACTCTCTACTCTCCCTAGTAATTATACTACTGACTGTCCTCTATTCTCTACTCTCCCTAGTAATTATACTACTGACTGTCCTCTATTCTCTACTCTCCCTAGTAATTATACTACTGACTGTCCTCTATTTTCTTCTCTCCCTAGTAATTATACTACTGACTGTCCTCTATTCTCTACTCTCCCTAGTAATTATACTACTGACTGTCCTCTACTCTCTTCTCTCCCTAGTAATTATACTACTGACTGTCCTCTATTCTCTACTCTCCCTAGTAATTATGCTACTGACTGTCCTCTTCTCTCCCTAGTAATTATACTACTGACTGTCCTCTATTTTCTTCTCTCCCTAGTAATTATACTACTGACTGTCCTCTATTCTCTACTCTCCCTAGTAATTATACTACTGACTGTCCTCTACTCTCTTCTCTCCCTAGTAATTATACTACTGACTGTCCTCTATTCTCTACTCTCCCTAGTAATTATGCTACTGACTGTCCTCTTCTCTCCCTAGTAATTATACTACTGACTGTCCTCTATTCTCTACTCTCCCTAGTAATTATACTAATGACTGTCCTCTATTCTCTACTCTCCCTAGTAATTATACTACTGACTGTCCTCTATTTTCTTCTCTCCCTAGTAATTATACTACTGACTGTCCTCTATTCTCTACTCTCCCTAGTAATTATACTACTGACTGTCCTCTATTCTCTTCTCTCCCTAGTAATTATACTACTGACTGTCCTCTTCTCTCCCTAGTAATTATACTACTGACTGTCCTCTACTCTCTTCTCTCCCTAGTAATTATACTAATGACTGTCCTCTATTTTCTTCTCTCCCTAGTAATTATACTACTGACTGTCCTCTATTCTCTACTCTCCCTAGTAATTATACTACTGACTGCCCTCTATTCTCTACTCTCCCTAGTAATTATACTACTGACTGCCCTCTATTCTCTACTCTCCCTAGTAATTATACTACTGACTGTCCTCTATTCTCTACTCTCCCTAGTAATTATACTACTGACTGTCCTCTGCTCTCTACTCTCCCTAGTAATTATACTACTGACTGTCCTCTGCTCTCTTCTCTCCCTAGTAATTATACTACTGACTGTCCTCTATTTTCTTCTCTCCCTAGTAATTATACTACTGACTGCCCTCTATTCTCTACTCTCCCTAGTAATTATACTACTGACTGTCCTCTATTTTCTTCTCTCCCTAGTAATTATACTACTGACTGTCCTCTATTCTCTACTCTCCCTAGTAATTATACTACTGACTGCCCTCTATTCTCTACTCTCCCTAGTAATTATACTACTGACTGTCCTCTATTCTCTACTCTCCCTAGTAATTATACTACTGACTGTCCTCTACTCTCTTCTCTCCCTAGTAATTATACTACTGACTGTCCTCTATTCTCTACTCTCCCTAGTAATTATACTACTGACTGTCCTCTATTCTCTTCTCTCCCTAGTAATTATACTACTGACTGTCCTCTATTTTCTTCTCTCCCTAGTAATTATACTACTGACTGCCCTCTACTCCCTTCTCTCCCTAGTAATTATACTACTGACTGTCCTCTATTCTCTACTCTCCCTAGTAATTACACTACTGACTGTCCTCTATTCTCCCTAGTAATTATACTACTGACTGTCCTCTACTCTCCCTAGTAATTATATTACTGACTGTCCTCTATTCTCTACTCTCCCTAGTAATTATACTACTGACTGTCCTCTATTCTCTTCTCTCCCTAGTAATTATACTACTGACTGTCCTCTATTCTCTACTCTCCCTAGTAATTACACTACTGACTGTCCTCTACTCTCCCTAGTAATTATACTACTGACTGTCCTCTACTCTCCCTAGTAATTATACTACTGACTGTCCTCTATTCTCTACTCTCCCTAGTAATTATACTAATGACTGTGCTCTATTTTCTTCTCTCCCTAGTAATTATACTACTGACTGTCCTCTACTCTCTACTCTCCCTAGTAATTATACTACTGACTGTCCTCTATTCTCTACTCTCCCTAGTAATTATACTACTGACTGTCCTCTATTCTCTACTCTCCCTAGTAATTATACTACTGACTGTCCTCTATTCTCTACTCTCCCTAGTAATTATACTACTGACTGTCCTCTACTCTCTACTCTCCCTAGTAATTATACTACTGACTGTCCTCTACTCTCTACTCTCCCTAGTAATTATACTACTGACTGTCCTCTATTTTCTACTCTCCCTAGTAATTATACTACTGACTGTCCTCTATTCTCCCTAGTAATTATACTACTGACTGTCCTCTACTCTCCCTAGTAATTATACGACTGACTGTCCTCTATTCTCTACTCTCCCTAGTAATTATACTACTGACTGTCCTCTATTCTCTACTCTCCCTAGTAATTATACTAATGACTGTCCTCTATTTTCTTGTCTCCCTAGTAATTATACTACTGACTGTCCTCTACTCTCTACTCTCCCTAGTAATTATACTACTGACTGTCCTCTATTCTCTACTCTCCCTAGTTATATACTACTGACTGTCCTCTATTCTCTACTCTCCCTAGTAATTATACTACTGACTGTCCTCTATTCTCTACTCTCCCTAGTAATTATACTACTGACTGTCCTCTATTCTCTACTCTCCCTAGTAATTATACTAATGATTGTCCTTGATTTTCTTCTCTCCCTAGTAATTATACTACTGACTGTCCTCTACTCTCTACTCTCCCTAGTAATTATACTACTGACTGTCCTCTATTCTCTTCTCTCCCTAGTAATTATACTACTGACTGTCCTCTATTCTCTACTCTCCCTAGTAATTATACTAATGACTGTCCTCTATTTTCTTCTCTCCCTAGTAATTATACTACTGACTGTCCTCTACTCTCTACTCTCCCTAGTAATTATACTACTGACTGTCCTCTATTCTCTACTCTCCCTAGTAATTATACTAATGACTGTCTTCTATTTTCTTCTCTCCATAGTAATTATACTACTGACTGTCCTCTACTCTCTTCTCTCCCTAGTAATTATACTACTGACTGTCCTCTACTCTCTTCTCTCCCTAGTAATTATACTACTTACTGCCCTCTATTCTCTACTCTCCCTAGTAATTATACTACTGACTGTCCTCTACTCTCTACTCTCCCTAGTAATTATACTACTGACTGTCCTCTGCTCTCTTCTCTCCCTAGTAATTATACTACTGACTGTCCTCTACTCTCTACTCTCCCTAGTAATTATACTACTGACTGTCCTCTATTCTCTACTCTCCCTAGTAATTATACTACTGACTGTCCTCTGCTCTCTACTCTCCCTAGTAATTATACTACTGACTGTCCTCTATTCTCTACTCTCCCTAGTAATTATACTACTGACTGTCCTCTGCTCTCTACTCTCCCTAGTAATTATACTAATGACTGTCCTCTATTCTCTACTCTCCCTAGTAATTATACTACTGACTGTCCTCTGCTCTCTACTCTCCCTAGTAATTATACTAATGACTGTCCTCTACTCTCTTCTCTCCCTAGTAATTATACTACTGACTGTCCTCTATTCTCTTCTCTCCCTAGTAATTATACTACTGACTGTCCTCTATTTTCTTCTCTCCCTAGTAATTATACTACTGACTGTCCTCTATTTTCTTCTCTCCCTAGTAATTATACTACTGACTGTCCTCTATTCTCTACTCTCCCTAGTAATTATACTACTGACTGTCCTCTATTCTCTTCTCTCCCTAGTAATTATGCTACTGACTGTCCTCTACTCTCCCTAGTAATTATACTACTGACTGTCCTCTATTCTCTTCTCTCCCTAGTAATTATACTACTGACTGTCCTCTACTCTCCCTAGTAATTATATTACTGACTGTCCTCTATTCTCTACTCTCCCTAGTAATTATACTACTGACTGTCCTCTATTCTCTTCTCTCCCTAGTAATTATACTACTGACTGTCCTCTATTCTCTACTCTCCCTAGTAATTACACTACTGACTGTCCTCTACTCTCCCTAGTAATTATACTACTGACTGTCCTCTACTCTCCCTAGTAATTATACTACTGACTGTCCTCTATTCTCTACTCTCCCTAGTAATTATACTAATGACTGTGCTCTATTTTCTTCTCTCCCTAGTAATTATACTACTGACTGTCCTCTACTCTCTAATCTCCCTAGTAATTATACTACTGACTGTCCTCTATTCTCTACTCTCCCTAGTAATTATACTACTGACTGTCCTCTATTCTCTACTCTCCCTAGTAATTATACTACTGACTGTCCTCTATTCTCTACTCTCCCTAGTAATTATACTACTGACTGTCCTCTACTCTCTACTCTCCCTAGTAATTATACTACTGACTGTCCTCTACTCTCTACTCTCCCTAGTAATTATACTACTGACTGTCCTCTATTCTCTACTCTCCCTAGTAATTATACTAATGACTGTCCTCTATTCTCTACTCTCCCTAGTAATTATACTACTGACTGTCCTCTATTCTCTACTCTCCCTAGTAATTATACTACTGACTGTCCTCTATTCTCCCTAGTAATTATACTACTGACTGTCCTCTACTCTCCCTAGTAATTATACGGCTGACTGTCCTCTATTCTCTACTCTCCCTAGTAATTATACTACTGACTGTCCTCTATTCTCTACTCTCCCTAGTAATTATACTAATGACTGTCCTCTATTTTCTTCTCTCCCTAGTAGTTATACTACTGACTGTCCTCTACTCTCTACTCTCCCTAGTAATTATACTACTGACTGTCCTCTATTCTCTACTCTCCCTAGTTATATACTACTGACTGTCCTCTATTCTCTACTCTCCCTAGTAATTATACTACTGACTGTCCTCTATTCTCTACTCTCCCTAGTAATTATACTACTGACTGTCCTCTATTCTCTACTCTCCCTAGTAATTATACTAATGATTGTCCTTTATTTTCTTCTCTCCCTAGTAATTATACTACTGACTGTCCTCTACTCTCTTCTCTCCCTAGTAATTATACTACTGACTGTCCTCTACTCTCTACTCTCCCTAGTAATTATACTACTGACTGTCCTCTATTCTCTACTCTCCCTAGTAATTATACTACTGACTGTCCTCTATTCTCTACTCTCCCTAGTAATTATACTAATGATTGTCCTTTATTTTCTTCTCTCCCTAGTAATTATACTACTGACTGTCCTCTACTCTCTACTCTCCCTAGTAATTATACTACTGACTGTCCTCTATTCTCTTCTCTCCCTAGTAATTATACTACTGACTGTCCTCTATTCTCTACTCTCCCTAGTAATTATACTAATGACTGTCCTCTATTTTCTTCTCTCCCTAGTAATTATACTACTGACTGTCCTCTACTCTCTACTCTCCCTAGTAATTATACTACTGACTGTCCTCTATTCTCTACTCTCCCTAGTAATTATACTAATGACTGTCTTCTATTTTCTTCTCTCCATAGTAATTATACTACTGACTGTCCTCTACTCTTTACTCTCCTTAGTAATTATACTACTGACTGTCCTCTATTCTCTTCTCTCCCTAGTAATTATACGAATGACTGTCCTCTATTTTCTTCTCTCCCTAGTAATTATACTACTGACTGTCCTCTACTCTCTACTCTCCCTAGTAATTATACTACTGACTGTCCTCTATTCTCTACTCTCCCTAGTAATTATACTACTGACTGTCCTCTATTCTCTACTCTCCCTAGTAATTATACTACTGACTGTCCTCTATTTTCTTCTCTCCCTAGTAATTATACTACTGACTGTCCTCTACTCTCTACTCTCCCTAGTAATTATACTACTGACTGTCCTCTACTCTCTACTCTCCCTAGTAATTATACTACTGACTGTCCTCTATTCTCTACTCTCCCTAGTAATAATACTACTGACTGCCCTCTATTCTCTACTCTCCCTAGTAATTATACTACTGACTGTCCTCTACTCTCTTCTCTCCCTAGTAATTATACTACTGACTGTCCTCTACTCTCTTCTCTCCCTAGTAATTATACTACTGACTGCCCTCTATTCTCTACTCTCCCTAGTAATTATACTACTGACTGTCCTCTACTCTCTACTCTCCCTAGTAATTATACTACTGACTGTCCTCTGCTCTCTTCTCTCCCTAGTAATTATACTACTGACTGTCCTCTACTCTCTACTCTCCCTAGTAATTATACTACTGACTGTCCTCTATTCTCTACTCTCCCTAGTAATTATACTACTGACTGTCCTCTGCTCTCTACTCTCCCTAGTAATTATACTACTGACTGTCCTCTATTCTCTACTCTCCCTAGTAATTATACTACTGACTGTCCTCTGCTCTCTACTCTCCCTAGTAATTATACTAATGACTGTCCTCTATTCTCTACTCTCCCTAGTAATTATACTACTGACTGTCCTCTGCTCTCTACTCTCCCTAGTAATTATACTAATGACTGTCCTCTACTCTCTTCTCTCCCTAGTAATTATACTACTGACTGTCCTCTATTCTCTACTCTCCCTAGTAATTATACTACTGACTGTCCTCTACTCTCCCTAGTAATTATACTACTGACTGCCCTCTATTCTCTACTCTCCCTAGTAATTATACTACTGACTGTCCTCTACTCTCCCTAGTAATTATACTACTGACTGCCCTCTACTCCCTTCTCTCCCTAGTAATTATACTACTGACTGTCCTCTACTCTCTTCTCTCCCTAATAATTATACTACTGACTGTCCTCTACTCTCCCTAGTAATTATACTACTGACTGGCCTCTACTCTCCCTAGTAATTATACTACTGACTGTCCTCTACTCTCCCTAGTAATTATACTACTGACTGTCCTCTATTCTCTTCTCTCCCTAGTAATTATACTACTGACTGTCCTCTATTCTCTTCTCTCCCTAGTAATTATACTACTGACTGGCCTCTACTCTCCCTAGTAATTATACTACTGACTGCCCTCTACTCTCTTCTCTCCTTTCAGAACAATGGATCCCTGGGCTGGTGTCAAAATCATAGACAGTGTGCCAAGGTAATGTACTGATGTTTACATGCATACCATATCTAACATGACAGAAATCGCACAAAACTGAATGATCTATTTTCAGAGAGGAAAAGCTCTCAGGGAAAGTCAGCAGCTGAACAAATAGCATGATAAATCATTGTCACAGTGGTTCTTACACAGTACTCTATGTACCATGCAATACCATACATCACTGTCAGCCAATATACTGCAGCCAGCTATGTACTGTTCTTCTGTAGATCATAGAGCCTACAAAATATGTGATTGCAACATATAGCGACAGGTGCTTTAGATGGATGCTTGGCTGTTAAACTCTTAGTCTCTCCACTTTGTATTTTCATCAAATACATTTCTGCATATCCCTCTCTGGAAGTCATAATTGTCTTTGGGTAAAGAGGTCCACTCATTTTTGGTAATGAGGACAGTAACGTTCTCTAACAGCCCTTCAGTATACTATCCCCACAGTGTACAGAAGTGAAGCTGACATGTTGCCTTTGCGATTATTCCGCAGGCTTCAGTATACTGTAGGATGCGACAATAGAATGGTTGCACAGTTGTCAAATCTCATAATGCATACAGCAGTCAAAGACCATTATGAACAATACTATCTTATATGTTATTGATAAATTGAATTATGTTTTTTTCAATACAACGTTCACACTCGTAGCTATTTATTCTGAAGCCACATTCCTAAATAGTTTCGAATTGTCTTTGTGATTGTTTTGTTGCTTTGTTTACTACAGTATAATACTCTGGTTAGCTGTGTGTTTGTGTCACCGTGTGGGAGAGAGAAGCACAACAACACGCGCCTCTCTCTGTGACAGACAGACAGACAGACAGACAGACAGACAGACAGACAGACAGACAGACAGACAGACAGACAGACAGACACACCCCAGGGTAGGCTCGCAGCAGAAACACAGTCAGCCAGGCTCTGACCTCTCTTGGTGGGTCCGTGAAAACATTTGGCCAACTTCTCAGCAGATTTCTCCAGAACTCCTGAGAGAGTTTTCAACTCAAACTTTAAACCAGGTCAATCCCTGTAGCACAATCGCATCCTCCACACTAGGTCCAACCCGATGTGCTGTTATTTTGCTCTGTTTTTAATGGTGAAACTGAGCATAAAATAAAATGATCAATTTCAGCGCTCTTTTCTTGAAGAGTGATGATAATGTTATTTTATTCTCGTTAAGAAAGTAATAATGCTATTCTATTCTCGTTAAGAAAGAACACAGCCAATTAGAATCCTCTTCGTTGTGGAATGTTCATTACACGGCAGCTAATTGCCAAATTAGAGGCTCTGAAGTGGAGATGAAGAATCAATTTATTCTCACTAAGGAGATCTTAATGTCTCTGCAGTCTCACTTTAAAAGTCATCTTCCTTTGCTTTCAGTTCAGTTATGTATCGCCAATGTTTCAGTATATCACTAGAACTCAACATTAGATTTGATTGGCTGCTCAAGGATTTCAGTCTGATTTAAGGTCTTCCTGAAATGCCACTTGCTACTATGTAAGCTGTAGTTCCAGCTCAACCACAAAATTGGAAGTCAGACCCTCATGTTTTGCAGTATTTGATTACAGGCGATGATTTGTTTCGCTGCGTAAGCCATCGCATGTCTGCATTTGGTGATTGCTTGCAGCAGTGCTTACAGCTACACTAAAAGTCCACCCACAACTTATCGGAGACAACAACAGCGCTGCCATTTTTTTTTAAAGCCCTCAGTGATTACATCCAGTAGAGATATGATAACGTTTGGTCACAATAGTCGGATCATCCTGTACTTTGCCCGTGCTCACTCAGCATCACGTTGTCTCGATGTACCTCCCTGGTAACGATGAGTGACTGTTAATCCGCCTGTCACTATCTCGTCGAGGCAGGCAGTCAATTAAGGCTACTATAGATGATTACCATAGTCTGACACAATAGAGTCCGGTCACATCTTCATTTAAAGGCTTAGCAGGGGATGACAGGATCGCTTCAGTGCCTCATTTAGGAGAGCCGTGGACGGTCATAATTGCCAAGCCATTACACCGGGCAGCCTGTCAGCCTCTCAGCTCTGCAGATATGAATGCTTAGTTGAGGTCATTATTTTTTATCACCTCACGACAAGCCACGGCTCCTTCAGATTGGCGTTTAGGCAGCACTTGGGAGTCATTAGTGTACCAACTAACACTTACTGGTCTAGCAGTTGGGATGACGTGGCCCTAAGGACTAAAAACAAGGCTGAAATGGCACCCTATTCCATATATAGTGCACTACTTTTGACCAGAGCCCTATGCAGGCAATAGGGTGCCATTTCTAACACACCACATTAATGCATCTTCTTCCTTCCACCACAGACATGACCATGTGAAGTAATGAACAGTGTTAGCACTACAGAGAGCTGGCACAGGATTGTCCTCTTGTGAAAGTCTCTGGAACCCCCCCAAAGCCTGTTCAATTTGTAGAAACAGGAAGGGAGAGACAAAGGCAGGGTCTTTTTTCTCCAGGGAGGGTGTCATCTGGGCACGGTATCAAACACGGTTGTGTGCTACAGTACAGCCAGTGTGCATCCCAAATGGCACCCTTTTCCCTATTTAGTGCATTTATTTTGACCAGGGCCCATATGGCGTTGGTCAAAAGGAGTGCACTGTATAGAGAACAGGGTGCCATTTGAGAAGCAGGCTCGGTCTACACCACCCAAACAGAACAGCAGCGTTATGCACGGTCAGAAGTCACTGAGGCCATTATCTACTGTCGTTCAGAGAGGAAACGGTTCGCTCTTGTCCTACTGCATACTGAAACGGCCACGCTGATGCTTTTCGTGTTTACCCTGGTTCCTTTGTAAAACAAAGCAGGTTTTCCTGTGTTCAAAATTAAGAGTAAGCGTTATTGACTTTCAAATGTCTATCAAATTTCTGCCATTAAGGGGTAATACTCCTTTGTCTTTTGCCATCAGTGGAAGAGAGTCCTTAGGTGTTCTGTAAATTCCTAGACATTCTATTAGAGTCCTAGAACTCTGCTTTATTTGCAGCCGGTCGCTAGTGAAAAGGAATGCTTGGTTTGAGTTTGAAATGGGGCGGAAAACAAAGCGTAGCCGAGAGGCACAATAAGAACGAGGAGACGAGAGAGCCTGAGCGTCAGTTGGGATTAGAGGAAGAATCTCAAGTTGGAGACCAGAGAAGGGAGATAAGAGATGACAGGACAGGGACACTCATAGTACGGCATGGTATTAGGCTATGGCAGGGAGCCGAGGATCTAGACGCTATGGGAGAGCTTTAGACATGCAGTACACTGTAGTACGGAAGGACTGTAGGAGAGATAAAGCGAGGACAGGGTACCACAGGAGAGTAGAGGGGTAAGAGAGAGCTAGTTGAATGTATGAGCAATGTATGAGCATGTGTTACTGAATGGGAAAGGGTACAACGTCAGCCTGTAGCAGTTTCAGGATTTTCCTTCCATACAAGTAGCTGTGGGGCCTGGGGCGAGCTCGGCAGGGTCTCCGCATTTCCCCCTCCATAAAGTGGGCACCTCAGCTGCATTTAAACGTGTGCCTCCTTCCTTCACATTATTCAGAGTTTCCGACAACTACCAACACTCTCCACCCCATTCCACCCCTCACACACTTACTCACACACACACACACACACGCTCACACACACACACACACACACACACACACACTTGCTCATGTTTTCACAGCAACTGAAGATAAATGTGTTTCCCCTCTCATTCCGACCAAAACGTTGCCCCAGGATAACTCCAATCTTCACGCCTTGAAAACCTTCAACAACGCATTACATGGTTGAGGTTTTCTCTAGAAGGTTGTAGGAGTGTATTGGACATGCTGTTATACTTGTGTCAAGGCATAAGTAAGTAAGAAATAATAACCATAAGCATACCGAGTTTATATACTGAACACAAATATAAACGCAACATGTAAAGTGTTGGTCCCATGTTTCATGAGCTGAAAAAGATCCCAGAGATTGCCAAGACAATCCATCCACCTGACAGGTGTGGTATATCAAGAAGCTGATTAAACAGCATGATAATTACAAAGGTACACCTTGTGCTGGGGACAATAAAAGGCCACTCTAAAATGTGCAGTTTTGTCACACAATACAATGCCACAGATGTCTCAAGTTTTGAGGGAGTGTGCAATTGGCATGCTGACTGCAGGAATGTCCACCAGAGCTGTTGCCAGAGAATTGAATGTTCATTTCTCTACCATAAGCCGCCCCCAACGTCTTTTTAGAACATTTGCCAGTACGTCCAACCGGCCTCACAACCACAGACCACGTGTGACAACACCAGCCCAGGACCTCGACATCCGGCTTCTTCACCTGCGGGATCGTCTGAGACCAGCCCCTCGGACAGCTAATGAAACAGGAGTATTTCTGTCTGTAATAAAGCCCTTTTTGTGGGGAAAAACTTGCTCTGATTGGCTAGGCCTGGCTCCCAAGTGGGTGGGCCTATGCCCTACCATGCCCACCCATGACTGCGCCCCTGCTCAGTCATGTGAAATCTATAGATTAGGGCCTATTTATTTAAATTGACTGATTGCCTTATATGAAATGTAACTCAGTAAAATCATTGAAATTGTTGCATGTTGCGTTTATATTTTTGTTCAGCATAGTTAATCCTGGATATCAAATGGATATTGTTACTATAATATGGTAACTTTCAAATTACCCCTAGAGCCACCAGCCTTACTGTACATTGTGATGCAATATTCCCCACTGTCTTCCTCCATGGCTACCAACCACGGTGTTTCATTGCAGCATGAAATTGGAAATGTGAATATTCCCCTGGGCAGCCTATCCTGGGTTACTCATGCAGGAAGAGTGTCTCTCAGGGGACAAGGACAGCAGTACAGATCTACAAGCCGCTACAGGAAGCACATGGTTAATAACAAACACACTGTGGAAGAGTGGTGTTCTTGGATTTTCAAACATCCTATTTATTTCCCTTAAACTGATGTTCCCCAAATGAAATGTGGGTCCAGCAACCGACTGTCAAGTTCTTTAGCTGTTCTCTCCTCAAGAGAGTCAGGAACACCGACAAGGCCACAGATGTAAGATGCATACAAAGATCCCTCCTAATAAACCTCAAACTGCTAAAGTTTGTGGTAACATTTTTTGCTGTTATATTGAGGGAGATTGAGGGCAGAAGAAGTATTCAAGTATTTGTTTTGAATACCGTGGTGACATGTTTTTAATTTATTAAGCTGCTTCAGAAATCTCCAGTGGTGGCATGGAAGGTGTAACAAGCCCTCACCTCCATCTCTGTTTCTCTCCCTTTCAAAGTGCCTGGAACCCTGCAAGGCCTCCTGGGACCTGAAGAGCCAGTGCCGGGAGCTTTGTGAGGTATGATGACTTTTGACAGCCTCCCACTTCGTTAAGTTAGGGGGGAGGAACGCGCTGAGGAGAGGCTTCATGTTGAGAGGCTAGATTAGTAGAGTTCAGTTCAGATTCTCCTCCATAGACATTTTTTTGGCAAAGGTAATCAGACACAGACATATTTTACCTCAGTGCTTCTTCAATTTCCTTACTCAGTTTTTCTGTGTTATTTTAGTAGTAAAGCATCTATGCTTTCTAACACACTCTCTCTCTCTCTCTCTCTGTCCCCCAATCCTGCACCCCAGCGCTCAATTCCCAAGAAGCACTGGGAGTGTGTGACGAGTTGTGAGTTCCTGCGCTCGGTGGTGGCAGTGAAGCAGGGTGACTGCCCTGCCCCTGAAAAGGCCAGCGGATTTGCGGCGGCGTGTGTGGAGGGATGCGAGGAGGACAGAGAGTGCTCTGCCCAGAAGAAGTGCTGTTCCAACGGCTGTGGGCACACCTGCCAACCTCCCAAGAACCTTAACAAAGGTACAGCAACCTCCAGTACATACAGTATGTTTAGTAAAATAGACAGGAAACTACAGTATGTACATTTTTTGTTGGTTGGTTACAACCAATATATTATCTGCAACCAATTTGTGGGCCAATTCAAAGACGAGATAAAAAAAACTAACTTTCGCTTAGATAATTCACTGATGTCAGTGGAAGGTTCGAATCCCTGAGCTAACTATGTAAAGAATCTGCCGATATGCCCTTGAGCAAGGCACTTAGCCCTAATTGCTCTGGATAAGAACGTCTGCTAAATGACTAAAATCGAATGATCACATGACCTTGAAACGACCCACTTCACCCTTCCAGGAGCCCCTCTGAAGCCCAGGAAGGAGCTGAGTTTTGAGGAGCTGAGGTCTGGCCAGATGGAGGTGAGCTGGTCCTCCCGATTCAACGTGTCGGCCGAGCCGGTCATCTACGTGGTCCAGAGGAGGTGGAACTACGGGATCCAACCCAGCGAGGACGCTGCTACACAGTGGGAGGTGGTAGCTCAGGTTAGTCATCCTTTTTTGGGGATGCTTACTTATTAATACTGGATTTAGTTGATTATAACGGGACAAATGAGTGTAATCTACCTAGAATTCAATGTGTGGCAATGTATTAATTGTTCATGAAGTTAAACAACTCTCTGTCTCTCTCTCTCTCTGTCTCTCTCTCTCTCTCTCTCTAGACCACGGAGGAGAAAGCGCGGCTGGCTGATATCCGGGCAGGCCGGTGGTACCAGTTCAGAGTGGCAGCAGTGAACGTCCACGGGACCAGAGGGTTCACCACTCCCAGTCGCCACATCCACACCAAGAAAGGTGTGCGTGTGTGTTTGTTTGTGTGTCTGCTTGCTTGTGTGTGTGTGTGAGGCTGGCTTAAACAACCTGGGGTGATATTGTACTGACTGTAATGAAGATGAATACAGACTAATTACATTGGCTTTTGGCCATTTCTGAAGTGCTGTATTGTGCTTAAGCCCCCTAGAGCTGTAATACCTTCCAGTCAATGTATGAATAGCTTTAATAGACAGTTACTAAAGCTTAATGTATTTGGCAGCTGTAATGTGCGGTGTAGGTTAGCTGTGCTGCATTTGTCAGTGAGAATGCCTCCATGATTGATTGACCTTTTACTGCAGTGGGTTAAATCAGAATCACACAGTGTTTCTTGGTAGTCTTAAACACATCTACTTTGAAACAGAAGTATAGACCTCACACACATGGTTATGGGCTTAATAAAAGAAGACCCCTGTACCATGTCAGATATAGAATTGAAATGTATTACATTTTGAGTTTGTATCCCAATATTACACTTTATATATACATCACAGAAGACTGAAATATAACAAAAACGGTTTAACATAGAAACACCAGAAACACTACTGATGTCTACTTCAGACCAATGACACCTGATTGATTAATGATGTCGTCCCCAGACCCCTCCAGCCCCCCTGCCCCATCTGAGCTGAGGATGTCCAACGTGACCTTTGGCCCCGGCGGCAGGGCGGTGTCGGTCCGGCTGCGCTGGTCCATCCCCTCAGACCTGGATGTCCCTGTACACCACTACAAGGTGTCCTGGAGCTGGGCCACAGGCAGCACTGAGGCCACAGCACCACCTAAGACAAAGAGGAGGAAGATGGTCAATGGGGTAAGTCGTAGAGTAAGGCCCCTACCTTGACATGTGGTAGGTCAGTCATACCAATAGAAATGGAATGACTTGGTCTGAGGGGCTTTGGCGGTCTAGTCATACTATTTCTAGAAACTAAAAGGGTTCTTCGGCTGTCCACATAGGAGATCCCTTTTGGAACCCTTTTTTCTACCCTGACATGTAGGCACTCATTAACATGTGACATTCCCTGGGACAATGTACAGTGGAAACATGTTCTTTCTTTCCTCAAGCCACAACAAATGTAATGGAAGGATAAACAATGGCAGTGTGTCTGGCTTTGATGGCATAAACCCTCCAATCGCATGGTGCTTAGTGCTTACACACCAAACCAAGCAATTGTATAGTTGTCGCCTCTGGCAAATGAATCGCAAATTGATTACTTTTAAAGTGAGACTGCAGAGACACAGCACGGTCTTCCTGACCCCATAACCCCTCTGTCCTGTGTGTGTATCCAGGGGCAGAGCTATGTGGAGCTGGAGAGTCTGCGAGCTAACAGGAGTTACAGTGTGGAGCTACAGGCCGTGTCCTACTGGGGACAGACTCCACTGAAAAGTCCCAAAGCCACCCTGCAATTCAACACACGACACAGTACGTCAACAACAGTCAAAGCTTATCAGCTGTCATTTGTTAAGGAAAATATTTGATAATTAGGCTCCCCAAATTCTGGGAACATTCTCAAAGTTCCCTGGTTTTTCCAGAAATCCCGGTTGGAGGATTTACAGAATTTTGCAACTCTATTAAATATTTACCCAGTATATTAAGGTTGGAAGCGTGATACACTACATGACCAATAGTCTGCTTGTCGAACATCTTATTCCAAAGTTGCTAGGGCTGTTACGGTGTATTACCGCGACACCGCCGGTCACGGTCACGAGTCATAGTCTTCTCCAAGCTCTGATGCTGCTGATGTTCATTATTAACCTACCAAACTTGCTAACTGCCTGGTACTCAGCATCAATGTAATTGTAATCGAAAATCTAATCAAGCACTTCATGAGAGCCAATGAGCTCATATTGCGCAACATTTCTATAGGCTATGCAATTGCGTGAGAAAACAGAGTGATGCCCTCTATTAAAAAGAGGAGGATCCCATCAGCTTTCTATAGGCTAGGCCTACTATATTTATTTCTCAACTTTCCTAATATTAAGCACATTATTAATCTTTACAACAGGAGTATAGCCTTCCTGGCTGGCGTGAAAATGAACCACGGGAAAAGCGTCCTCCGTTCGCCGTTTAAGTGCATAGATGGCATATATTTGTTCCACTGCCCCTGTTTCGAGACAGGTGCATGATAATGGTCCATTTGAAATCCAAACAAATTTCACACATATATTATTTAGTATATGTAAAGACAAGATTAAATTAAGAATAGTCTGATGGGTGACAATATTAGCCTATCACTTGTGAATTCTATATTATCACTTGTGAATGATGCCCAGCATAAGAAACAATGCCTTTTTTTTGCGACTTTTTCCAATCATAGTCACACACAGAGCCCATATGCCTGTTTTGATAAGGTTTGTATCGCAACTAAAGTGGCCAAATAACTTCTTAAAATGAAGCACATTAATCTGCTTTACAAGGGGAGTAGAGCCTAACTGGCATACATAAGCAGCGCGTGAGTTTCAGGTTTGGGGAAGTACGTTTTCACCATAAAATGGCACCTTTATAGTAAAAGCATTACATGCATAATCACATTTGGGGTCATGGCCGCAAAAGGCCTGGATTTATTTAGGGGGCATTACGGCCACACAAAGGGGATGCCGCCAGGAAATTCTTCATACTATTATTCTTTATACTATTAAATAATATTAAACAATGCCACTGAATTCTAAGCAAATCATATCTGCTAAATGAACTAGTGTAGCCCACAACCATATGACATAGCCAGATCAGGGCCTAGCATCAGGACAACTCAGAGTATACTATTGTAATAGGCCTGTGTGTAGCTGGTGTGGAGGAGTCAGGCGCAGGACAGCAGATATGAGTAAGGAACGTAATTTACTCAAGGAATCAATAAATACAACACAATAAACTAGCGCACAATAACGGACCGTATACATACAAACAATCACTCACAAAAAAACATGGGGGAACAGAGGGTTAAATAATGAACAAGTAATTGGGGGATTTGAAACCAGGTGTGTAAAACAAAGACAAAACAAATGGAAAATGAAAAGTGGACCGGCGATGGCTAGAAGGCCGGTGACGTCGACCGCCGAACGCCGCCCGAACAAGGAGAGGGACCGACTTCGGCGGAAGTCGTGACAACTATTCTGTTCTTCTGAAATAGACTACAGTTTCTTTAGACCTGTCTAAAATAAATCATGGATTTATTGTGATGGTTTAGGCTATATTAAATGGATTTATTAGACTTTTTAAAATGTAGATGTTCCAAAGGTCTGAATCAGTGGCTTGTAGGCTATGCGTGGAAGCCAGAATTTGCTAAATGTGTTTATGTTAATTAACGGTCAATTACTGTGAGACCAGCAGTTATTTGCTTGACAATCACTGGCTGACAGAACTTCATGACTGACACAGTTGAGAAATAAATAGTTGGTTCCCCTTTTGCTGCTATAACACTCTTCTGTTAAGGCTTTCCACTAGATGTTGGAACATTGCTGCGGGGACTTGCTTCCATTCAGCCACAAGAGCATTAGTGAGGTAGGGCACTGATGTCGCAGTCGGCGTTCCAATTCATCCCAAAGGTGTTCGATGGAGTTGAGGTCAAGGCTCTGTGCAGGCCAGTCAAGTTCTTTCACACCAATCTTGACAAACCATTTCTGTATGGACCTCGCTTTGTGCACAGGGGCATTGTCATGCTGAAACAGGAAAGGGTCTTCCCCAAACCGTTGCCACAAAGTTGGACACACATAATCGTCTAGAATGTCATTGTATGCTGTAGCGTTAAGATTTCCCTTCACTGGAACTGAGGGGCCTAGCCCGAACCATGAAAAACAGTCACAGACCTTTATTCCTCATCCACCAAACTTTACAGTTGGCACTATGCATTGGGGCAGGTAGCATTCTCCTGGCATCCCCCAAACCCCAAGTTCGTCCGTCGGACTGCCAGATGGTGAAGCGTGATCCACTGTGCCTGGGTCCAATGGCGGTGAACTTTACACCACTCCAGCCGACACTTGGCATTGTGCATGTTGATCTTAGGCTTGTGTGCGGCTGCTCGGCCATGGAAACCCATTTCATGGAGCTCCAGACTAATAGTTATTGTGCTGACGTTGCTTCCAGAAGCAGTTTGGAACTCGGTAGTCAGTGTTGCAACCGAGGACAGACGATTTTTACGCGCTTCAGCACTCGGTGGTTCCGTTCTGTGAGCTTGTGTGGCCTACCACTTTGCGGCTGAGCCGTTGTTGCTCCTAGATGTTTCCACTTCACAATAACAGCACTTACAGTTGGGCGGAAATTTGACGAACTGACTTATTGAAAAGGTGGCATCTTATGATGGTGCCACGTTGAAAGTCACTGAGTTCTTCAGTAAGGCCATTCTACTGCCAATGTTCGTCTATGGAGATTGCATGGCTGTGTGCTCGATTTTATACATCTGTCAGCAACGGGTGGGGCTGAAATAGCCGAATCCACTAATTTGAAGGGGTGTCCACATACTTTTGTATATACCGTATTGTGTATGTACATTGGATGGTGCCCTCATTGATCATGTCCCCGCTTAAAATTATCTGGTTATCTGGATTGACGGAAAAGGCTACTTGAGGATCTTTTTACTGAAGAGTGTGTTTGTTTCCTATGAATGTGTTTTGCATTTTGTGTATTGATGTGAATATTGATGTGTATATTGGTGTGTATACAGGGCTGATCTGTGAAAGAGACCTTGGTCTCAGCATGACTCCCTGTCAAAATGAGGGTAAAAAGGGAAAGCTATAATGTTTTGAACATCGCTTTGTTCCCATTTTCATTGTTCCACAATCAGGGGAGGAGCAGAGGTCTGGTGCCCGCCCGGTCCCCGTCTCCGAGGGCCTTATCCCTGATGTGCTGGATGTGGGCACCCCCTTCTACCAGGATGGCCAGCTGCAGGTCCGGGTCTACTGGCAGAGGAGCACAGGTATGCAGGGGGAAACCTAGACACAGCCACACACGCACGAATGTATGCACCCATAGGCACACACACACACGCAAGCACACACACACACATTTGATTTGGCCTTCGATAAGAACAGCAGTGTTGCTGAGGAAATAATCCTCTAACCACCACCTCCCTATCGTTATGGAAACAGAGAGATTATCGTAAATGTACAGGCTGCTTGTGTGTAATTAAACAAACAAAAGGCTGAAACAAAAGGCTGCTTTCTTACAAGCTGATAAGATGCATAAAAGTACATCCTGAATCCTGTTCATGCAGGAACATGAGCACAGTAAGCTAGCATCGCTGACTCACTGGGCTACCCAGAACACACACACTGGGCTACCCAGAATGCGCACACTGGGCTACCCAGAGCGCACACACTGGGCTACCCAGAGCACACACACTGGGCTACCCAGAGCACACACACTGGGCTACCCAGAACACACACACTAGGCTACCCAGAGCACACACACTGGGCTACCCAGAACACACACACACTGGGCTACCCAGAACACACACACACTGGGCTACCCAGAACACACACACACTGGGCTACCCAGAGCGCACACACTGGGCTACCCAGAACGCACACACTGGGCTACCCAGAGCACACACACTGGGCTAACCAGAACACACACACTGGGCTACCCAGAGCACACACACTGGGCTACCCAGAGCACACACACTGGGCTAACCAGAACACACACACTGGGCTACCCAGAGCACACACACTGGGCTACCCAGAGCACACACACTGGGCTACCCAGAGCACACACACTGGGCTACCCAGAGCACACACACTGGGCTACCCAGAACACACACACTAGGCTACCCAGAGCACACACACTGGGCTACCCAGAGCACACACACTGGGCTACCCAGAGCACACACACTGGGCTACCCAGAGCACACACACTAGGCTACCCAGAGCACACACACTGGGCTACCCAGAACACACACACTAGGCTACCCAGAACACACACACTGGGCTACCCAGAACACACACACACTGGGCTACCCAGAACGCACACACTGGGCTACCCAGAACACACACACTGGGCTACCCAGAACACACACACTGGGCTACCCAGAACACACACACTGGGCTACCCTAACTGAGGAACAGCTTCTCTTACATTTTGCATCAAATAATCTGTTCTGTCTGAACAAGTTGAGCTTTATAAGTTAACTATTGACTCTTATTTTGAAAGGACAATGTGTGCTTTGTCACCAGTGTTATGCGACAAATCGGCAGTTGATTGATAATGAATGATTATTGATTGATACTACTTTCAATTTCTCTCAGATCCCACTGTAGTTCGGTATCGTGTCCAGTGGGTACCAGAGTACTGTGGACACAACCAGACCAAAGGAGTGGACAAGATCATCACACAGGTAACCAGTTTCATTCAGCCATACAACCGATTTATGGTGAAACTAAGACAAAGGGTATATATCTCTATTGAAGTTACAGTATAGGCTGCTCTCATCATATCTGAGTCGCTGTCTTTAACCTCTTATAGGAGGGCTTTGCCAGCCTCCCCGGCCTACTCTTCTCCTGTAAGTACAGAGTGAACCTCCAGCCACTGGGTACTAAGGAACGTGCCCAGGCAGAAACCACCTTCTTCTTTACCCCCTCCTGTGCCAGCATCAGGGCCAAGAGCCCCAAACACATAGCCTGTCCCGGCCAGGAAGGTGAGACACCACTGACCATATGTCCATTGGTGTACATGTCTATGTTTGAGATGAACTACATTGAAGTCGGACTGAATCACTGATCTACATATCACCTTGCATCCTAAATAACTAGTCATTATGTGGTCAAGATTTAAAATTCTGCGCATTGCTTTGCTCAAACGGATCCCCTCAAACAATGTATGTTTGTCCAATAGGAAGTCCTCCTCCGAAGGTGCTGTCCAAGGCAGAGAACCTGACCGCCTCCTTCATGGCCCACAAGGGTAACGTCACAGCTGTGTTTACATGGGAGGTGTCTGCGCCACTCCCACCCCGACAGCTCCACGGGTTCCAGGTCACATGGGCGGAAGTGTCCTCAGCCAGTCGCCATAACAACCTTCCCAACAGCCTAATCTCACAGTCCCAGATACTACCACCAGTAAGTCCATCAGTATAAACCCAAATAGTGCTTTCCCACTGGGCATAGATGTCATTTCAGCGTCTTTTCAACATTGGTTCAACATAATTTCATTGAAATTACGTGGAAACAACATCGATTCAACCAGTGTCTCCCCAGTGGGGTGCCACCATAACTGGAAACCCATATCAACTCAATGAATTTGCCCACCTTTATGCAACAAATCTGACCATTTGTCTCAGGAAATCAAAATTCCCATAAATAACCAACAAATGTCTAAGTAACCCATTTTCATTTTCACAAATTCCCATGATTTGTTGCGGTTTAAATAAGTAGTTTCACGGCAAAGGGGGGGATGTGTAGTAGAGTAAGGTGACCAAAACATCCATATAGGAAAAAGCCAACCAGCTCCCCCTTTTAACAGTTAATGAGCCCCTGTATTGTTGTCTTCCCTCTTCTCTCAGGAGCGTAATGTCCTGGTAGTGACAGGTCTGCAGCTAGCCACCCTCTACAGGCTGGAGATCCAGGTGATTGGAGCAGGAGGAGAGGGTCCTGCCACCACTAAGACCTTTTCCACTCCCGACATCTCACCAGTCCTGCAGCACAGTAAGATCACTGATTGGATTATCTTGCTCTTTTCCAAACGCTAAAAGAGATTTACAATGAGAATATGCACATGCACAACCACTGATAACTGATGTTCTCTTAAACATGGCCAGTTTGATAGGTGTTAGAAAATGTCATGAAAAATTGGGTGATGTTGCAGTCTGACTAGGGTTGCAAAGGGAGAGTATATTACTGGAAACTTTCGAAGTCTACCAGTAAACTACCATAATTCTGTAACTTTCAGGGAATGTATGGAATTTTACCATACGACATCTAGTGGCCTTTTTGGGTACTGCCGACAATCTCTGGCCCTCTGTGTGGCCTCCTGTAAAATATATGACAAAAAATCCAATAAGATGATTTTCAAATAAATAAATGAATGACAAAGCTATAAAACTTTATTCTAAATATAAACCAACTTAGTATGTGTTTAATATGAGGATTTCAGCATGAACTAACCTTTATATTTTTTACTCATTTATTTATTTGACTATATCAATATGTTTTTGCTGTAAATGTTTTGGGTACAAACTGATTGTAGTTGTGAAAAAACACAATAGTTGGAAGAGCTGCAGAGTTCCTTGAAAATAATGCCATTGTTGATTAGATGCTTTTTTCATTAATTACGCTATTTTATCTTGAACCATATGGTCTATCCACTAGAAACTCATGGACAATATGGACACACATATAATAAATGTATACTTTATATATGAATAAAAATGTTTTTGTTATTCAAGTATATATCACTAAAGTTTCCATAGATGATCTGTTAATTGCCATTATTACTGAAGAATCTGGTAACTTTCGTAAATTACCGGTAGTTTTGTAACCCTAACTTTGACCGTGTCGTTGACTTGTTTGTCCTATCTCAGGACCAAGACTCAGGAATCATCACCAGCACCAGCCCAACATAGAGGCACTGAGAGATCAGCTGACCAGAGCTGACCAGACTGCACAGAACTAACCTCCCAGACTCAGGACACTGGAGAACAGCCACCGACAGAAGGGAGAAGGGTCCTCTTTCAGACACTACTCAGTCATGCCTCTACTGCTGTATGTACACCCTACCAATCAAATGAATTGCTAACAAGTAGCCCACCGATAAACAGTTCACCCAAACCTTCAATGAGGAAATGCTTCTGAATGTTGCATGTGGATATGAGTCGTTATACAGTAGATTAAGATTCCTTACAGACCTTGGCTTTGCATGTAAAATCCTAGTGTTTCTGGCATGAAATGGTTTGTATTACAACCTCCCTCTCTCCGACAAATAGACAATGACTTGTCACTGTTAATTAATAAAAAATGTTAACATAAAAGTTATATCATTTTACGTTTTAGTAGGCTGAAGATGTCATATTGTGTCCCAACTCTCATGTACTGTAAATGGTGTACATACATTTAGTCAATCATTTATTTATGTCACAGTGGTTTATTTGTATGTGTTTCTGTGTTTATGCTTTCCAATTCACCCTTTTGTGAACTGACATACTCTTACAACCTCCCTCTCTCCGACAAATAGACAATGACTTGTCGCTGTTAATTAATACATTTTTTATTTGACATTTTTATAGGCTGAAGATGTCATTTTGTGCCCCAACTCATGTACTGTAGATGGTGTACATACAGTTTGTCTATAATTTATTTATGTCTACAGTGGTTTATTTGTATGTATTACTGTACACAGTTGTCTTTGTGCTACTTTTGACTGTGTATGTTCTTTCTAGTGCACCCTTTTGTAAACTGACATACCCTGTATAGAGATGTTTTAAGTAAAAGTAAATTCCATGTCAAAAAGCGTTGTGTCTGTGCATATTTTATACTGTATGGTTCAAAAGTCCATAGTTATAAACCAGAGAAAATGGACGATCATTGTGTTTCTATTGACATTATATATTTGTTAGTGTGCAAACAAAAGGTTAGCTGGGGACGTGTGGAAACACAAACACACACACCACCAGGCAACACAGTCTGTCAGTGTTCTATACCCATGGTGCATAGCGTCACACTTGTTCCCATTCAACCCAACCAACTGGGTCTCTGTGTTTCTGCCTGTCTAACTATGTGTGCGCATGCATTTGAATATGACTCTGCTTTGGTCTCTCTCTCTCGCTCTATATCTCTCTATTTTTTTGGGGTCCTTTACCTTTTTATTTTTATCTTATAAGGGAGTTGTTGGTTCAAGTGTCAAAGCCATCCTTACTGATATGTTAATGCTGATTTATTTTGCTGTCTATAACCACGTTTCCATCCACAGATTTAATGAGAGTAAACTCTACCTATATAAAAAAAATAATGACAGCTGTGATGGAAGCAGGAATTTTCGGTAAAATTGTATAATACCGACAGATCATTTGTTCGTTCGACATGGTGGGATCTTTTTGTTTCGGTAAAATGTATTTTACGACAAATGGTGGTGGAAATGGTGGTGGAAATAGCCATCATATGAAAGTAAACTTGTGTTCCTGCCACTACAATTCGGGAAACCTGGCAGTTTAAATTAGGCTAAAGATGAAATGAATAATACCGAGGTAAAGACAGTTTCAGGTTGGATATTTGATGGATATATTCGCCTGTAGTTTTCCTTATGTCCCCCAACAGCAGTTAGGGACCGTCAACATAGTGACAAATCACATTTTTCAAATTTCAATAGCTCTTTAACCATTACTCCTAAAACTTTACAAACTGGTTGTAGTTAATCCGATGGCATGACACACATTGCACAAACTTCTTTTTGTTGATTTACATCTCGCATATTAAAAATGATTTATTTACATTTTTGAATTTCAATAGCTCTTTGGTCATATGACCTACTGATTTCAAACAAGGTTCAGAATGTACACTCAGTGGCCCTACACAGTGCACACCCTTTAGTTTGTCAATTTTCATCTCACTCATTTTTACATTAATTTTTAAACATTCAAATTTGAATAGCTCCTTGGTCATGTAACCTACTGACCTCAAACAAGGTTCAGAATGTCCACTGACTACCCTTCTATATTGCACACCCTTTAGTTTGTCCATTTTCATCACAAGATTTTACATGCATTTTTCAAACTTTACAATTTCAATAGCTCCTTGGTCATGTGACCTAATGGCCTCAAAGAAGGTTCAGAATGTCCACTGACTACCCTTCTATACTGCACACCTTTTGGTTTGTCCATTTTCATCTCACACAATTTTACATGAATTTTCAATGTTTCTAATTTCATTAGCTCCTTGGTCATGTGACCTACTGACTTCAAACAAGGTTCACAATGTCCACTGACTACCCTTATATAGTCCAGTGGACTATAGTTGTTCCATTGTACTGGATCTAATACATATTAGCATTTTACATACATTCATAAGTGTAATAATTTTTTATGACATTGTGTGATAAACTCTCTTGGCTGCTGGCTATGTCACTTTCAGACATGCGCAGAGCAGACTGAAATGGGAAGGGTAGCTCTTGACTTGAACCACAGGGGTTCTCTGTAAAGAGAGAGTAATCCAAAAGGCACAGACACACCCTTTGACTTTCAATTGGCACCCTTGACCTGTATGTATTCTCTCCTGATTGGTCTCCGTGGTGCTTAGTCACAGGGAACTCCGTTGCCGGCCCCATCATAAAGTTTTTACACAGTCTGGCAGTCTGACTAAAGTGCCAGAGGTATGAGGAGAGACATCCTCCTTTGTATTTATGGGAACAAATATTTCCTAACACTTTGGATCCTATTCTCGGCCAGTTAGAAGACACAATGCGTCAATGCAAAAAAGAAAAAAAGAAAATACTAATTACTGTCCATGAGTAACCTCAACCCTGAGGGTCTGTGGGTGTTTGGGCCAATAAAGTGCCAACTCAATTCTACCAGTGACTAGTCTCTCATGCCTCTATGAACAGGGACACAGGGCAATCGTTTTTCATCTAAACCAGCCCTCTTTTACTGGAGTACACTAACCCCTAATGGGGCTCTTTTGACACACTATAATACACTTTGGTGCTTACAATTCATTCTCTATTGTCATAGACTTGGTGGGCACTCTCATCTGTGATCTTTGTGATATGACTTTCTTTAAGCACTTATACTGATGAAACTGTCACTTAATATTTTCTTCTTAAAGTCTACAAACACTCTACATTTATTCACTCTGTGATAGGGTTGAATCCTATATGCTACTTTTATTATTATCATCCTGTAAATGGTTCAGTGCCTATAATTTAAGCTGTGTGTAGAATGGGGCACAAAGAAAATGACCTCTACTAGATTATAGTGATAAGGAAATCAGCATACAGTTTTGGCCTTTGTATTCATTTGCCTATAACTAATCAGAATTCCATTGTATTTACATAAAGAAGAGAAAACTTCAAAATGAGAAGGTCCTGCCATGGAAAAGACGACTGGGTGGACATAAAGTGGAAAGGAGGGGAAATAACTCCCACCATGCAGCAGGACACCTTCAGCTGCGGGGTCTTTGTAATGCAGGTTTGATAGTTATATTTTCAATAATGAATGGTTAGCTGTTATATGACAATTAGGTCAAAACTCTATTTTATTTTTTGGTGTAGATGGTCAAGGAAGTTGGACAGAACTTCCCCAACATCCCCTGCCAAATTGATATAGAACCTTCACAAAAACACATGGAGCAACTGCGAAAAGAAATGGCTGAGAATATACTAAAAATGTCTGGTATGTAATGACATTTAATTCAAAGTAAATGTAAATTCTTTATTTTTATTTGGTTGTGTGGAACAGCCTTATATTCAGTTCATGCCTACGATTTCAGAGTTCAACAAAGCCAACAACTGCTTCATGTGTGCCACTGATAAAGAACCTGGATGTGGCTGAAAGACTGACTGGGTTAGTAACTTTATTTAAAATGTTTATAATCTTTTGACAACAGTGACGGCATGTAAGACAATTTATGATATAACACAATGGATGGCTAATTCATCATACCGCATTAATATTATTTATAACGTGTTACTCTTTGTTTTGTTTTAGATTGAATGTTTTGCATGTCAACAGTGCTTCCATGTGCTGTGCCTAAGAATGAAGACAAACGAGTTCAACAGGGTAAAGAACACAAACTGGAAGTGCAGTCTTTGTTGCTGAAATGTACATCAACCAGGGATAAAGAGGAAGTTAACACTATGAAATGTTTCATACTTATTTGGAGTAAAGTGTCTGTTGACATTTTGGAAAAGATTAAAGGTCTACAATTTCTGTTTAATTTGTCAGTATTCCATTTTTATTCATTGATTTACTGGCCACAATTACTGTGGTTACATGTTCAGTATATGTATTGACCAGCAAACCCACTGCAGCCTACCTCACTAGCTCGCTCTCCATCCCTGCTTTGGACAATTAATAATATGACTCTCGTACTTTGCCCTTTCCTTTATGGTTGATATTAACGATGAAAGGAGATATTATCTGTCTCTTTCCTATTGTGTACCGCTGTTAAACATTGTTGCAAAATAAAAAACAGGAAAATAAGTACTTTGAACTACCAATTATTATAGATAAATATTTAAGAAAAGGGTAAACACAACACTGGACTGAACCCCCTAATTGTCAAACTAATATTAATGTACAACAATATAGAATTGACATAACTAGAGGTTATGCAATATGGGTGTATATCCACTGCACGCTTCTTAGGCGTGTAATTGACATGACAAGGAGCTATTAAAATGTAAAACTATGAAAAATGTATGTTACACTGCGTGATTTTACAGTACACAAACAAGAGTGTGTAATATATAAGGCTAGTCCGTGGACATTCTGAAGTTGGTTTGAGTCCGGTAGGTCACATGACCAAGGAGCTATTGAAATTGTAAAGGTGGAAAAATGTATGTAAAATCTTGTGAGATGAATATGGACAAACTAAAGGGTGTGCAATATGTAGGCCCACTGACTGTACATTCTGAACCTTGTTTGAGTCCAGTAGGTCACATGACCAAGGAGCTATTGAAATTAGAAAGTTTGAAAAATGTATGTAAAAACGTGTGAGATGAAAATGGACAAACCAAAGGGGGCGCAGTATAGAAGGGTAGTCACTGGACATTCTAAACCTTGTTTGAGTCAAGTAGGTCACATGACCAAGGAGCTATTGAAATTCGAATGCAAAAAAAGTTTGTACTTTGTTTACGCTCCCTAACTAATTCAACTAGGAATACAAAATGCTGCTCACATTTCCACATGTTTATTAGCTTTGGAAAGCGAATTAATGTCCAAATCGTGAAAATCAGAGCTGTGCAATGTTGTGTGCAATTTTTCCAACATCATGACACTTATTTGGAGTCTGTGGCTCAAGTAGTTTGAAAGCGCGATTGTTAATTAAAATAATAATAATAATTAAAAAAATTATAATAGTAAGTTTGAAAGCGCGAATATCCGTCGAATATCCAACTTAAACTGTATTGACCTCGGTATAAATAATAATGAACTTCACAGGGTGGTGAAAGTGCATTGTATGAGCTTGATGCTCCTTTCCAATAAATGTCGAGGGTCTTATTCTGGTGACATGATGATCGACGCTTGATAACCGTTTTGACAAATAAAAAAATTATCGCTTTTATCTATAATCTCTTCGTGTAGACTAGCCTACCTGCAGCGCCTACCCGCACTGTATCTGCGAGCTATTGGCTACATCGCACGTGCCAAGATCAGAGTAGGCACATTTGCTATTTAACGCAACAATGATAGTGACAAAACTATCGGTAGAGTTCTATTTGGTACATGAAAACTAAAGGTGTGCACTATGTCATCACGCACTGTTTTTCTATCTGCAACAAGTCAGTTTGATGGAAACAACTGGTGGGAAAATGCTATATTTTCTTCATGCAGATGTGAGAATATTCCCATGAAAATCTGCCTCCAATTGGATGGAAACCTAGTTTATGGCAGGCAGTGGTGGCTCCTCAGAGGAGGAAGGGGAGGACCATCCTCAGTGAATTTCATAAATATAAAAATGCAAAAACATTTAAAAAGTTATCATTTTTCGATAAAACTATACTAAATATATTCATGTTGCCAAATAATTGATTAAAACATACTGTTTTGCAATGAAGGTCTACAGTAGCCTAAACAGCACTCTGTAGGGTAGCACCATTGTGTAGTCAGAGGAAAGTTAGCTTCTGTCCTCCTCTTGATACATTGACTTCAATACAAAACCTAGGAGGCACATGGTCCTGACCCCCTTCCATAGACTTACACAGTAATTATGACAACTTCCGGAGGATGTCCTCCAACCCACCAGAGCTCTTGGAGCATGAACCGACATGTTGTCCACCCAATCAAAGGATCAGATAATTAATCTAGTAGTGAAAGCATAAGCTACAGCTAGCTAGCACTGCAGTGCATAAAATGTGGTGAGTAGTTGTCTCAAAGAGAGAGAAAGACAATAGTTTAACAGTTTTCAACAAATGAATTACAGGAGAAGCAAGAGGGAGAGAGATTTTTGATTTTTTTTTGTTCACTTTCAGCTTCACTTAGCTAACAAATGCACCTGGCTAGTTTAGGCTACTCAAACACCCGGCTCAAAAAGAAGGATACTATGTTAGCTAGCTGGCTATGACTCTTCCAAGTCAAGGTACGATTTTGGTTTTATTAATTTATTGCCACCAGGGCCCGCTGGTGTAACTGCTAAACTGCTTATTGACTACACTGTAACGTTACTGTATGATTGTAGTGGGTTTACTAACGCATTAGTTCTATTAGCTATGTTGACTAGGACGTTCTTTTAGCTAATATGGGGACAAATATATAGGCAGTGTGCATCAGTTTTGATATGGTTTGGTTGGAAATGTTTTTTCACATGGTCACATACAGCTGAGGTGTCCACAAACGAAGGGAAAAGGTGAGAGGAAGAGAGTGCATTGATTCGAGAAGGAATACAACGTGGCTGCTATGAAAGTGAACTGTGTTTACGGGTGATCAGGGTTGTATTCATTCCGCTGATTCTGTTGAAAAACATTTCTTAAACGGAAGCAAACGAAACGGGGATAAAAATACCTGAATTTGTCCAATAGAAACTGTTGTTTGCAACTGTTCAACTAATGATTACACCCTAGATAAGCTAGATGCAGGCAAGAGTGTGCAAGGCGGTATAGAATGTGTCACTGTCCATGTGTCACTGTCTGTCACCTTTTCTCTCGACCTGTGTGCACCTACGTTGTAAACTTTCATTCATAGGCTAGGTCATAGCAACCTCATGATGGGTATAGGGAAAATGTTTGTATCATGTAGTATCCTAAACCTATCGATGTTACATTGAACTGGGTGAATGGAATATGAATGACAGTCACCCAATATGCTGTAATAGAAACAAGGCCGTGCTCATGAAAAAAGAAATCGTCCTCCATCATCGTAAGCGGCACTGACCTGCTACTGATGGCAGGTAATGGTGTAAAACACTTGTATGAACAGTAAACGGCTGAATGCTCTAGTATACGCTGTACTGGGAGTCCTGAAAGGCCTTGCTGCGAACATAACCACATCTATCCAGCTCCATCCTGGTTCGGGATTTGTGACTGTTTCAAGAGTATGGTCCCTCATGTTTACGACCTTCCCTAGAGAGAGAGAGAGAGAGAGAGAGAGAGAGAGAGAGAGAGAGAGAGAGAGAGAGAGAGAGAGAGAGAGAGAATGGAGGAAAAACATATGGGATTTATATCAAAACAGTTTAGAAGGCATGGTGAATATGTACAAATATATTTCAGATATTTATTTGAATGTTTTAGCACCTAGCAACAAATGTCAATATCCTAGCAACGAATTAACTTCAGAATATACAGTACCAGTCAAATGTTTGGACACACCTACTCATTCAAGGGTTTTTCTTTATTTTTTACTATTTTCTATTTTCAAAGTATAAAATAATACTTATGGAATCATGTAGTAACCAAAAAAAAGTTAAATAAATCAAAATATGTTTTATATTTCAGATTCTTCAAAGTAGCCACCCTTTGCCTTGATGACAGCTTTGCACACTCTTAGCATTCATTCACCTAACTTCACGAGGAATGCTTTTCTAACAGTCAAGAAGGAGTTCCCACATATGCTGAACACTTGTTGGCTGCTTTCCCTTCACTCTGCAGGTCAACTTATCCCAAACCATCTTGGGTTGAGGTCGGGTGATTGAGGAGGCCAGGTCATCTGATGCAGCACTCCATCACTCTTCTTCTTGGTCAAATAGTCTTACACAGCCTGGAGTTGTGTTTTGGGTCATTGTCCTGTTGAAAAACAAATGATAGTCCCACTAAGCATAAACCAGATGGGATGGCGTATCGCTGCAGAATGCTGTCCTTTCCTGTGGCGGTCCTCATGAGAGCCAGTTTCATCATAGCGCTTGATGGTTTTTGCGACTGCACTTGAAGAAACGCTCCAAGTTCCTGAAATTTTCCACATTGACTGACCTTCATGTCTTAAATTATTGATGGACTGTTGTTTCTCTTTGCTTATTTGAGCTGTTCTTGCCATAATATGGACTTGGTCTTTAATCAAATAGATTTATCTTCTGTATACCACCCTACCTTGTCACAACACAACTGACTGGCTCAAACGCATTAAGAAGGAAAGATATTCCACAAATGAACTTTTAATAAGGCACACCTGTTAATTGAAATGCATTCCAGGTGACTACCTAATTAAGTTGGTTGAGAGAATGCCAAGATTGTGCAAAGCTGTCATCAAGGCTACTTTGAAGAATCTCAAAAATGTTTAACACATGTTTAACAGTTTTTTGGTTCCTACACTATTCCTTGTCTGTTATTTCATAGTTTTGATGTCTCCACTATTATTCTACAAGGTAGAAAATAGTTAAAATAAAGAAAAACTCTGGAATGAGTAGGTGTGTCCAAACTTTTGATTGTTACTGTACATTTTACGGACACAATATATTTTACAATAGTTACTAGTTACATTTTGTTTGTTTTTAGGCCTGTCCTGTCCTTCCGCTACCCTAAACCCCTCCCATCTATCTCTTAACACCATCCATATTGGATTTCTATTTGCCATATATTTTTTTAAAGTGCTGTGATGGGATGGTTGTATCCCCCACATACAGTGACTTAAGAAAGTATTCAGACCCCCTGACTTTTTCCACATTTTGTTAGGTTACAGCCTTATTCTAAAATGTCTTAAATCGTTTTTTTCCCCTCATCAATCTACACACAATACCCCATAATGACAATTCCAAAACAGTTTTTTTGAAATGTTTCCTAATTTATTGAAAAAAAAAACAGAAATATTATATTTACATAAGTATTCAGACCCTTTATTCAGTATTTTGTTGAATCACCTTTGGCAGCAATTACAGCCCTGAGTCTTCTTGGTTATGACACTACAAGCTTGGCACACATGTATTTGGGTAGTTTCTCCCGTTCTTCTCTGCAGATCCTCTCAAGCTCTGTCAGGTTGGATGGGAGTGTTGCTGCACAGCTATTTTCAGGTCTCTCCAGAGATGTTCGATCGGGTTCAAATCCAAGCTCTGGCTGGGCTACTCAAGGACATTCAGAGACTTGTCCCGAAGCCACTCCTGCATTGTCTTGGCTGTGTGCTATGGGCCGTTGTCCTGTTGGAAGGTGAACCTTCACCCCAGTCTGAGGTCCTGAGTGCTCTGGAGCATATTTTCATCAAGGATCTATTGGTACTTTGCTCCGTTCATCTTTGCCTCGATCCTGACTAGTCTCCCAGTCCCTGCTGCTGAAAAACACCCCCACAGCATGATGCTGCCACCACCATGCTTCACCGTAGGGATGGTGCCAGGTTTTCTCCAGACCTGATGCTTGGCATTCAGGCCATCTTGGTTTCATCAGACCAGAGAATCTTGTTTCTCATGTTCTGAGAGTCTTTGGGTGCCATTTGGCAAACTCTAAGTGGGCTGTCATGTACCTTTTACTGAGGTATGGCTTCCGTCTGGCCGCTCTACCATAAAGGCTTGATTAGTGGAGTGCAGCAGAGATAGTTGTCCTTCTGAGATGGTTGTCCCATATCCACAGAGGAACTCTGGAGCTCTGTCAGAGTGACCATCTGGTTCTTGGTGACCTCCGTGACCAAGGCCCTTCTCTCCCGATTGCTCAGTTTGGCCGGGCGGCCAGCTTTGGGAAGAATCTTGGTGGTTCCAAACTTCTTCCATTTAAGAATGATGGAGGCCACTGTGCTCTTGAGGACCTTCAATGTTGCAGACATTTTTTGCTACCTTTCCCCAGATCTGTGCCTCGACACAATCCTGTCTCGGAGCGCTACGGGCAATTCCTTCGACCTCATGGCTTTCTTTCTCTGACATGCACTGTCAACTGTGGGACCTTATACAGACAGGTGTGTGCCTTTCATGTCCAATCAATTGAATATTCCACAGGTGGACTCCAATGAAGTTGTAGAAACATCTCAAGGATGATTAATGGAAACAGGATGCACCTGAGCTCAAGTTCGAGTCTCATAGCAAAGGATCTGATTACTTATGTAAATTAAATATAAAAAAAACTGTTTTAGCTTTGTCATTATGGAGTATTGTGTGTAGATTGCTGATGATTTTTTTTTTAATCAATTCAAGAATAAGGCTGTAATGTAAGAAAATGTGGAAAAAGTCAAGGGGTCTGAATATTTTCCGAAGGCACTGTTTATAATATTCTAAAGAGTTGCAAAAATTTAGCATAATAATTGAAATAGAAAAATTCTAAGTTTGAATCTGGTGTCGTTTTGCGTATCAGTTCACAAACCATGTGCCATGGAATCGGTACATCGAAAATCTCCTCCCAACTACTTTGTAATCTATATGGCACAGCTGTAATTTTTGGGGTTCTTAAATGAAACTGGTATATATTTTTATTTATCACAATTTTCTTTAACCAATTTTGGTCTTTAATGCAGGGCTGACAGACAAGTTCCTTACTTTTTCCCCCTTCCACTTGCCTCTTCCATTTTTGCGGTAATGCTGCAATTAGTTGGTTGTAATTTTGGGTAGAGCAGACATTTCCATATATTTTTGTTAGCTGCGTGTGTGACATAACTCCAACAGTCCTATTTATGATATAATTTACAAAGGTTATACTTTTTTTTAAGTATTGAAAAATTATGTATTTTTTTATCAATTCGTATATTTGAGTTTAACCTCAATATTTGTTGTATTATATGTTCTGTCTTTTCTGGTGGATTAAACTGAAATTACAACCAACTTTCTATAGCTTGTTTTAAAAAAAGTGATATTTTGGAGATTATTTTTTTTTCAAATAACTGAAAGTGAGAGGTTGTAATCTGATTAAAGGGAAAAAGGCTATTCTAGAACATGGGATGAGACATTTTTACTAATTTGCTAGGGTACTAGTTCGGATTTAAATATAACTTTTGTTTGATTGACGCCTTTAGTGAGAGATCTAATGGTTTAATTTTCAATAATTTCTGCCCTCTGAATTCATATTCATTATATAAATAGGTGTCACGACTTCCGCCGAAGTTGGTCCCTCTCCTTGTTCGGGCGGTGTTCGGCGGTCAACGTCACCGGTTTTCTAGCCGCCACCGATCCACTTTTCATTTTCCATTTGTTTTGTCTTCATTGTACACCTGGTTTCCATTCCCATAATTATGTTCCTTATTTAACCCTCTGGTTCCTCCATGGTTTTGTGCGTGTTTGTTCAGTGTAAATTGGTCTGTATTTTGTGAGCTTGATTATTTTCCTTCTTGGAATATTTGTTGGTTTGAGTAAAGTTACGTGTATTACTCATCTCTGTGTCCTGCGCCTGACTCCGCTTTGCCTGCTACACCTAGACGCCTTACAGAAACACACACCACGAAATGGAGTCAGCAGGTGCACAGAGCCCTCCTTTGCTAGTAGAGGAGCGCATCCAGCAGCACGCGACCATGTTGCAAAGTCTCGGTACAGCCATGGATCGCGTGCTGCAAACAATGAAGCGATGGGAGAGAGGAGGTTGTCCAGCTCCCCCATCATCATCACAACAACCCACACCGCTGTCCACCCCTCCTTCACCTGGTCCCAGTGGGATTCGGCTCGCGCTCCCGAGGGAATATGATGGGACGGCTGCCGGGTGCCAGGGGTTCCTACTCCAGCTGGAGATCTACCTGGCGACCGTCCACCCGGCTCCTTCGGGACGCGAGAGCGTGTTCGCCCTCGTCTCCTGTCTATCCGGGAAAGCCCTTGAGTGGGCCAACGCCGTATGGAGAGAGGACGACGCGGTGTTGGACCACTATGAGGATTTCACCCGCCGCTTCTGGACGGTTTTCGACCATCCGCCTGAGGGTAGAGTGGCGGGGGAATGCTTGCTTCACCTAAGACAGGGGACGAGGAGTGCACAGGACTTTGCTTTGGACTTCCGAACCCTGGCCGCCGGCGCGGGATGGAATGACAGGGCCCTGATCGTCCATTAGCGGTGCAGTCTGCGCGAGGACGTCTGTCGGGAGCTGGCCTGCAGGGACACCACCCTTACATTCAACCAGCTGGTGGACCTGTCCATCCGGCTGGATATCCTGTTGGCAACCCGCGGACGTCCGGAACAGGGTCTGTCAGTTCCATCCCCCAGCAACTCCGCTCCGACACCTATGGAGCTAGGAGGTGCTGCTCTTAGGGGAACTGGAGGGGGGGGGCATTCCCTGCACCATCTGTGGCCGCAGAGGGCACACTGCTGGTCGGTGCTGGGGAGGTTCCGCAGGGAGTCGAGGCAGCAGGCAGGGCACTGTCGTGTCACCCCAGGTGAGTAGGCACCAGACTCACCCAGAGTTCCCTGTTGCTCACATGTTTGTGTTTATAGAATTTCCTGAGTTTTCCCCGCATTCCTAGCATAAGGCGCTAGTAGATTCAGGCGCAGCTGGGAACTTTATTGACCGTTCATTTGCACATAGTTTAGGGATCCCCATTGTTCCTGTTGATATGCCCTTCCCTGTGCACACCTTAGACAGTTGGCCATTAGGGTCAGGGCTGATTAGGGAGGCCACCGCTCCACTATGTATGGTTATGCAGGAGGGTCATGAGGAGAGAATTTGTCTCTTCTTTATTGATTCTCCTGCATTTCCCGTGGTGCTGGGCCTACCCTGGTTGGCCTATCATGACCCCACTATTTCGTGGCAACAGAGGGCTCTCAAGGGATGGTCACGTAAGTGCTCAGGGAGGTGTGTAGGTGTTTCCATCGGTGCGACTACGGTGGAGAGTCCAGACCAGGTCTCCACCATGCACATCCCCTCAGAATATGCTGATTTGGCTCTCGCCTTCTGTAAGAAGAAGGCGACTCAACTACCACCCCATCGGCGTGGGGATTGTGCGATAAATCTCCTGGTAGACGCAGCACTTCCCAGGAGTCATGTGTATCCTCTGTCACAGGAGGAGACGGTGGATATGGAAATATATGTCTCCGAATCTCTGGGGCAGGGATACATTCGGCCTTCCACTTCCCCTGCCTCCTCGAGTTTATTTTTTGTGAAGAAGAAGGATGTAGGTCTGTGCCCGTGTATTGACTATCGAGGTATCAATCAGATCACTGTGAGGTACAGCTACCCGCTGCCTCTCATAGCTAGTGCGATTGAGTCAATGCACGGGGCGCACTTCTTCACAAAATTGGATCTCAGGAGCGCTTACAATCTGGTGCGTATCCGGGTGGGGGACGAGTGGAAGACGGCATTTAGTACCACCTCAGGGCACTATGAGTACCTTGTCATGCCGTACGGGTTGATGAATGTTCCATCAGTCTTCCAGGCATTTATAGACAAGATTTTCCGGGATCTGCACGGGCAGGGTATAGTGGTGTATATCAACGACATTCTGTTATACTCCGCTACATGCGCCGAGCATGTGTCCCTGGTGCGCAAGGTGCTTGGTCGACTGTTGGAGCATGACCTGTACGTCAAGGCTGAGAAATGTCTGTTCTTCCAACAGTCCGTCTCCTTCCTAGGGTACCGCATTTCCACTTCAGGGGTGGAGATGGAGAGTGACCGCATTTCAGCCATGCGTAATTGGCCGACTCCCACCACGGTAAAGGAAGTGCAGCGGTTTCTAGGGTTTGCCAACTACTACCGGAGGTTTATCGGGGGTTTTGGTCAGGTAGCAGCTCCGATTACCTCACTGCTGAAGGGGGGACCGGTGTGGCTGCAGTGGTCGGATGAGGCGGACATGGCTTTTGGTCACCTGAAGGCTCTGTTTACCTCGGCTCCCGTGCTGGCTCACCTGGATCCCTCTTTGGCGTTCATAGTGGCGGTGGACGCGTCCGAGGCTGGGATAGGAGCTGTGCTGTCTCAGCGCTCGGGTACGCCACCAAAGCTCCGCCCCTGTGCCTTCTTTTCGAAGAAGCTCAGCTCGGCGGAGCGAAACTATGATGTGGGGGACCGGGAGCTGTTGTAAAGGCTCTGAAGGCGTGGAGGCATTGGCTTGAGGGGGCTAAACACCCTTTTCTCATCTGGACTGACTACCGGAATCTGGAGTACATCCAGGCGGCGAGGAGACTGAACCCTCGCCAGGCAAGGTGGGCCATGTTTTTCACCCGTTTTGTTTTCACCCTATCCTACAGACCAGGTTCCCAAAACGCTAAGGCAGACGCACTGTCCCAGATGTATGACACAGAGGAGCGGTCCATGGATCCCACTCCCATACTTCCAGCTACTTGCCTGGTGGCACCGGTGGTGTGAGAGCTGGACGCGGACATCGAGCGGGAGTTACGTACAGAGCCCACTCCCACCCAATGTCCAGCTGGGCGTCTGTACGTTCCGTCTGCTGTCCGCGACCGTTTGATCTATTGGGCCCACAAGTCACCCTCCTCTGGTCATCCTGGCATCGGTCAGACAGTGCGCTGTCTTAGTGGGAAGTACTGGTGGTCCACCTTGGCTAAGGACGTGAGGGTTTATGTTTCCTCCTGCTTGGTGTGCGCCCAGTGCAAGGCACCTAGACACCTGCCCAGAGGGAAATTACAACCCCTACCTGTTCCACAACGGCCGTGGTCACACCTGTCGGTGGATTTCTTGACGGATCTTCCTCCGTCACAGGGAAACATCACGATCTTGGTCGTTGTGGATTGGTTTTCTAAGTCCTGCCGTCTCCTTCCTTTGCCCGGTCTCCCTACGGCCCTACAGACTGCGGAGGCCCTGTTCACCCACGTGTTCCGGCACTACGGGGTGCCTGAGGACATTTTCTGATTGGGGTCCCCAGTTCACGTCCAGGGTCTGGAGGGCGTTCATGGAACATCTGGGGGTCTCGGTCAGCCTCACCTCAGGTTTTCACCCCGAGAGTAACGGGCAGGTGGAAAGAGTTAACCAGAATGTGGGTAGGCTTCTGCGGTCCTATTGCCAGGATCGGCTGGGGGAGTGGGCGGCTTTCATCCCCTGGGCAGAGATGGCCCAAAACTCACTCCGCCACTAACCTATCTCCCTTCCAGTGCGTACTAGGTTATCAGCCGGTTCTGGCACCTTGGCATCAGAGCCAGATCGAGGCACCTGCGGTGGATGAATGGTTTAGGCATTCGGAGGAGACCTGGAATGCTGCCCATGTGCACCTGCAACGGGCCATAAGGCGGCAGAAGGCGAGCGCCGACCGCCACCGCAGTGAGGCCCCGGTGTTCGCACCGGGGGACCAGGTCTGGCTCTCGACCCGAAACCTGCCCCTCCGCCTGCCCTGCCGGAAGCTGGGTCCGTGGTTTGTGGGGCCATTTAAAGTCCTGAGGAGACTGAACGAGGTTTGTTATAGGTTACAGCTCCCCCTGATTACTGTATTAACCCCTCGTTCCATGTGTTTCTCCTCAGGCCGGTGGTGGCTGGTCCACTCCAGGAATCTGAGGTACGGGAGGTTCCTCCGCCCCCTCTGGACATCGAGGGAGCCCCGGCATATGCTGTTCGAGCCATCATGGACTCAAGGCGTCGGGAGTGAGGCCTTCAGTACCTCGTGGAGTGGGAGGGGTATTGTCCGGAGGAGAGATGCTGTGTGCCGGTGGAAGACATCCTGGACCCTTCATTGCTGCGGGAGTTTCATCGTCTCCACCCGGATCACCCTGTGCCTCGTCCTCCGGATCGTCCCCGAGGCCGGTGTCGGCTCGCTGCTGGAGCCGCGCATCAAGGGGGTTACTGTCACAGCTTCCGCCGAAGTTGGTCCCTCTCCTTGTTCGGGCGGCGTTCGGCGGTCGACGTCACCGGTTTTCTAGCTGCCACCAATCCACTTTTCATTTTCCATTTGTTTTGTCTTCATTGTACACACCTGTTTTCCATTCCCATAATTATGTTCCTTATTTAACCCTCTGGTTCCCCCATGGTTTTGTGCGTGTTTGTTCATTGTAAGTGGGTCTGTATTTTGTGAGCTTGATTATTTTCCTTCTTGGAATATTTGTTGGTTTGAGTAAAGTTACATGTATTACTCATCTCCGTGTCCTGCGCCTGACTCCGCCTTACCTGCTACACCTAGACACTTTACAATAGGCCCTTTTAATTTTGTCAGACCATTTTATTGGTAAACTACATGGTAATGTAAAAGTAGTATTTTTTTGTGATACAATACTTAATATAGCACATTATCATAATTTGGTTGTAATCCAAAGTATTTGGTTGTAATCCAAAGTATCTATCCACCCTCATCTTAAATGGCACTGACCACTGATTGGTGTTTAAAAGGAAGGTTTCAGCATGCAATATCCTTTATATATTTACACACTTGAATTTATTTCAATATGTCAGTATGTCTATATTGTAAATGTTTTGCTGCCAAACTGGTAGCTGTAGTGAAAAAGTAATTAGTTGGAAGAGTAACAGAGTTAATTGAATATAATGCCATTATTGATTAGATCCTTTTTTCATTAATTAGGCTATTTTATCTTGAACAGTATGATCTATCACTTAGAAACTCATGGACAATATAGACACAGATATAAAAAAATATATACTTTATATATACATCTTTTTTTTAAGTATAAATGACCAAAGTTACCATACATTGACTAGATTACCTGTCAATTACCATTATTACCTTAAATGCTGTAATTTTGGCATATTACCAGTAAGTTTGCAATCCTAACCCTGACCTTATTGTTGACTTGTTTGGCCTATCTCAATGTGACCATTCAGGACCAAGACTCAGGAATCCTCACCAGCACCAGCCCAACATAGAGGCACTGAGAGATCAGCTGACCAGAGCTGACCAGACTGCACAGAACTAACCTCCCAGACTCAGGACACTGGAGAACAGCCACCGACAGAAGGGAGAAGGGTCCTCTTTCAGACACTACTCAGTCATGCCTCTACTGCTGTATGTACACCCTACCAATCAAAGAAATTGCTAACAAGTAGCCCACCGATAAACAGTTCACCCAAACCTTCAATGAGGAAATGCTTCTGAATGTTGCATGTGGAAATGAGTCGTTATACAGTAGATTAAGATTCCTTACAGACCTTGGCTTTGCATGTAAAATCCTAGTGTTTCTGGCATGAAATGGTTTGTATTACAACCTCCCTCTCTCCGACAAATAGACAATGACTTGTCACTGTTGTTTAATAAAAAATGTTAACATAAAAGTTATCATTTTACGTTTTAGTAGGCTGAAGATGTCATATTGTGTCCCAACTCTCATGTACTGTAAATGGTGTACATACATTTAGTCAATCATTTATTTATGTCACAGTGGTTTATTTGTATGTATTACTGTGTTTATGCTTTCCAATTCACCCTTTTGTGAACTGACATACTCTGTATAGAAATGTTTTAAGTAAAAGTAAATTCCATGTCAAAAAGCATTGTGTCTGTGCATATTTTATACCGTATGGTTCAAAAGTCCATAGTTATAAACCAGAGAAAATAGACGACCATTGTGTTTCTATTGACATGATAGCTTGTTTGGTGTGCAAACGAAAGGTTATCTTTTGAAACACAGGTCTCCTGGGGACGTGTGGAAACACAAACACACACACCACCAGGCAACACAGTCTGTCAGCGTTCTATACCCATGGTGCATGGCGTCACACTTATTCCTATTCAACACAACCAACTGGGTCTCTGTGTTTCTGCCTGTCTAACTACACTATGTGTTCACATGCATCTGAATATGACTCTGCTATGGTCTCTCTCTCTCTCTCGCTCTCCCTCTCTATTTTATGTCTTTGGGGTCCTTTACATGTTTATTTTTATCCTATGAGGGAGTTGGTTCACACATTGAAGAAAGCCCTCCTTGCTGCTCTTTATGCTAATGCAGATATCATTTGCTGTCTATGGCATGTAATGGTGTAAAACACTTGTGTGAACAGTAAACAGCTGAACCCTCTTGTACACACTGTACTGGAAGTCTATTTAGTATAAGGAAAGAATGGCCTTGCTGTGAACATAACCAACTCTATCCAGCTCCATCCTGGCTCAGGATTAATGACTGTGTTTTAAGACTGTGATCCTTCTATGCCCAAACACGTTTATGACCTTCCCTAGAGAGGTCATAAGAGAGATCAAGAGAGATCAAGAGAGATGAGGCAGAAACATAGAAGGAGAGATGGAAAAAGAAGGAAGGAAGGAAGGAAGGAAGGAAGGAAGGAAGGAAGGAAGGAAGGAAGGAAGGAAGGAAGGAAGGAAGGAAGGAAGGAAAAGGGACAACATATGGGATGTATATGATGGTTAAAATATTAAAATATATTTCTCATATTTCTTTAACTTTTAGCACCTAGCAAATAACTTCAAAATGACAACCTAGCAACCAACTAACTTCAAAATATATATTTTTAACGATGGCCTTATCCTTCACCTGATACCTCCACCTTTTGTCCACCTTTTGTCCTCTGTTTTTACCACCATGACACAAACCTGTATCCTCAGTGGGGAAAAAATAATTCTTTATCATTCTACAAGGTCATCTTTGTGAATGAGGAAATATCCAATGTTGATATGTCAAGCTTATGTTACTGTATATATTAATGTTATACTAGTAACTGCCAAAATAATGGAAACGTGAGTAAATGAGGCATACAAATCCTATTGAAGCAGGTGCTTCCACAAAGGTGTAGTCCCTGAGTTAATTAAGCAATTAACATGCCATCATGCTTAGGGTCATGTATAAAAATGCTGGGCAATGCCACCATCCACAGGGCATGAGTGGTCACTAAATGTTTTGATGAGTATGTAAACGATGTGAACCATATGCCATGGCTGTCTAAGTCACCAGATCTCAACCCAATTGAACACTTGTGGGAGATTCTGGAGCGGCACCTTACACAGCGTTTTACAACCCATCAACAAACTACCAAATGATGGAATTTCGCGTGGAAGAATGGTGTCGCATCCCTCATAGAGTTCCACACAATTGTAGAATCTATACCAAGGTGCAGTGAAGCTATACTGGCTTGTGGTGGCCCAACGCCCTAACCTCTACGGGCTAGGGGGCAGTATTGAGAATTTTGGAAAAAAATGTGTGCGCATTTTTAACTGCCTCCTACACCAACTCAGAAGCTAGAATATGCATATTATTGTTTAGGTTTGGATAGAAAACACTCTGAATTTTCTAAAACAGTTTGAATGGTGTCTGTAAGTATAACAAAACTCATATTGCAGGCAAAAACCTGTGAAAAATAGATTTAAAAAAATGAGAATTTTGTGACTGTACTATTTAGTGTCATTGTTTTAAAGATACCACAGTGAGAAAGGATTCAGTTCGCAACTCCTACTGCTTCCACTAGATGTCAACGATCTTTAGAAAGTTGTTGGAAGCATCTGTCATGAATACAGACCGAATTAGAAAGCTTACAAGTTGACACGTCATCACTTCATTTTTTGCGCCTGCGCATGAATCTGAGAAGAGTGTTTTTGTCATAATCGTTTATTCTAGACACTTGATAGGTTGTGTGAAAATATTACTGATGTTTACTGATGTTTCACGTTAAAAATGGACCAAAAGATTAATGCTAAACAACGTTTGACATGTTTAAACAAACGTAAATAGATTATTTACTAGGTTTTCTTTAGCTTTTCGACGTGACTTTACACTGCCCACCTCATTTTGTGGGAGCCTACTGAACGCTAACTATTTGGACATAAATTATGAACTTTGTCAAAAGAAACCACATTTGTTCTGGACCTGGGATCTCTGGCAGCGCCTTCTGATGGAGATAATCAAAGGTAAGGGGATATTTAGAATGTTATTATCGATATTAGATGATGCTAATGCTAACGGTATAGCTTAGCTTAGCTTAGCATATAGCTTATTGTTGTTAGCATAGTACCCAGTTTATGCAAAATGTGATTTCCCAGTAAAGTTATTTTGAGATCTGGCCATTCGGTAGCAATTACGAGATGATAATATATTATTCTTTGAATGACAATATTATAATTTACCAATGTTTTCGAATAGTAATTCCGTGATTTGTAATGCTGGATTCACTGGGTGCATTCGAGCCGAAAAAAATTCTGAATTTCACCGCGACTGTAAATGCTGTTTTTGGATATAAATATGAACTTGATGGAACTAAAAATGCATGTATTGTATAACATAATGTCCTATGAGTGTCATCTGATGCAGATTGTCAAAGGTAAGTGCATAATTCTAGCTAGTTTTCTGTCTGTTGATGCCCTTCTTTGAATTGGCTAAACATTACACGCAGCTATTGTCAATGTACTCTCCTCACATAACCTAACTTTATGCATTCTCCGTAATGCCTCTGAAAATCGGACAGCGTGGTTAGATTTAGGAGATATATCTTTCAAATGGAGGAAAATAGTTGATTATTTGATTATTTGAAATGATTACTCTTGCAGTTTTGAATTCCCCGCCATGGTCACATGACAATGAATCCCAATACCGGGATAAGATCGGGATAAGATCCTCAACAGGTTTTAAGACACTTTGTGTTGGTGTTTCCTTTATTTTGGCAGTTACCTGTATATTAACGTGTTAACGGAGGCTGTTTTTCCAAACACAAAATCTTGTGTGGTTTAGATTAATTAATTTAAACCAACTCCTCAGAGTCAACTTCAAAGCAGCTCTTGCATGTTTTTTTAAATGGCCAATGTGAAATGTAAGTTTAAATGAATACATTTTTAGGGCCTTTCTCTGACACCGCCTGGAATGGGGGTGTGCTCGGCCCTCCTTTTCTTGTACGATCATCTCCTTTGTCTTGATCACGTTGAGAGAGAGTTTGTTATCCTGGCACCACACTGACAGGTCTCTGACCTCCTCCCTATAGGCTGTCTCATCGTTGTCGGTGATCAGGCCTACCGCTGTTGTGTCATCGGAAAACTTAATGATGGTGTTGGAGTTCAGGAGGGGACTGAGCATGCACCCCTGAGGGGCCTATCATCCCAAATAATGTCCCCCGGCCAAATAGTGTCCCCCTCTACGTCACAATGGGATTCGATGAGTTATAACTTCTGTTGCTAGGGCTGTTGCTAGAACTTGCAACATTCTGACAGGATTACATAATGAACCAAAGCGTCCATTGCTATGCTGGTTGCCTGGTTACCTCATAGCGGTCGCGAAGGAAGGAGGACGCTGGCAGTTCTAGTTTTATTTCACCTCAGAAGCACTCGTTCAGTTATTCAAAATGATTACCTCAGAATTGCTCTCCAAGGACAATGTTTTTGACAGTGACAACCTACTGACTACCTGCTGCTTCAGAAGACCAAAAAGACTGGATAGAGAACATTATTTCTTCACCATATATTTGTCTTTATATAAGAAAATATTGTTAAATAGGAATAAATCATTTAATTTGTTTCTATATTGATTTCATATTGACATTGTTAGCTACTTAATTACCTCAGCCACACAGTTTTATTTAGCTAACGTTATCTAAGTTAGCTAGCTAACTGTTATTGTAGGTGCTTTCTGTTTATCTAGCTAGCTAACTGTTATTGTAGCTGCTTTCTGTTTCTATGTAGCTTGCACTTTAATGGCATCCCTCAAGGAGATTTTCTTTTATCTTTCCAACCAGGCGACGTACTATGAAGGCAGCACTGATCTCGACTAGAGGCGCAACATTCGTAGGGAAATTCGTAGAAAATTCACAATTTAGGGTAACATTAACTTTAAGCAGTTAATTGATATTACTGTTACTGTTAGATAACTGGAAGGATTTATGTACAACCATTTAACAACAATTTTTCATCTAGCTAACGGCGCCGGAGGGGAAGGCTGCCGTCTTATTGGCTCTTAACCAACCATGCTATTTTGTTTGTTTTTTCGCGTTGTTCGTAACTTCTCGACATCAGAACTGCGATTGCTCACCTCAAACTGGACGAAGAGTTATTCTTCAATGAGTCGGACAGGAGGGATATACTACTACAGACACCCGACCAGAGCCCCGTGATTCGCTGGAGAAGGAAACTGAGATTTTGTGGAAAAAGATCAGGGTGCCTTGCGAGGATCATTCGAAGAGTGACTAATCTGCCCTTGCCTTCCGTCCTGCTAGCTAATGTTCAATCGCTGGAAAATAAATGGGACGAGCTGAAAGCACGTATATCCTACCAACTGGACATAAAAAACTGTAATATCTTATGTTTCACTGAGTCGTGACTGAACGATGACGTTAAGAACATACAGCTGGCGGGTTATACACTCCATCGACAGGACAGAACAGCAGCCTCTGGTAAGACACGGGGCGGGGGCCTATGCATATATGTGAACAACAGCTGGTGCACGATATCTAAGGAAGTCTCAAGGTTTTGCTCGCCTGAGGTAGAGTATCTCATGATAAGCTGTAGACCACACTATCTACCTAGACAATTTTCATCAGTATTTTCGTAGCTGTCTACATACCACCACAGACCGATGCTGGCACTAAAACCGTGCTCAGTGAGCTGTATACCACCATAAGCAAACAGGAAAACGCTCATCCAGAGGCGGCGCTCCTAGTGGCCGGGAAACTTAATGCAGGGAAACTTAAATCAGTTTTACCTAATTTCTATTAGCATGTTAAATGTGCAACCAGAGGAAAAAAAATCTAGACCACATTTACTCCACATACAGAGACACATAAAAAGCTCTCCCTCACCTTCCATTTGGCAAATCTGACCATAATTCTATCCTCCTGATTCCTGCTTACAAGCAAAAATTAAAGCAGGAAGCACCAGTGACTCGGTCTATAAAAAAGTGTTTTGATGAAGCAGATGCTAAACTACAGGACTGTTTTGCTAGCACAGATTGGAACATGTTCTTCCGATGGCATTGGTACACCACATCAGTCACTGGCTTTATCAATAAGTGCATCGAGGACGTCGTCCCCACAGTGACTGTAAGTACATACCCCAACCAGAAGTCATGGATTACAGGCAACATTCACACTGAGCTAAAGGCTAGAGCTGTGGGAGCTGCGGGACTGTAAGCCGGAAGCTTATAAAATCCCGTTATGCCCTCTGACGAACCATCAAACAGGTAAAGCTTCAATACAGGACTAAGATCGAATAGTACTACACTGGCTCCGATGCTCGTCGGATGTGGCAGGGCTTGCAAATCATTACAGACACGAGCCTACCAGATGAGCTAAATAACTTCTATGCTCGCTGCGAGGCAATTAACAATGAAACATGCATGAGAGCATCAGCTGTTCCGGACGACTGTGTGATCATGCTCTCAGCAGCCGATGTGAGAGAGACCTTCAAACAGGTCAACATTCACAAGGCTGCAGGGTCAGACGGATTACCAGGATGTGTACTCCGAGCATGCGCTGACCAACTGGCAAGTGTCTTCACTGACATTTTCAACCTCTCCCTGTCTTAGTCTGTAATACCAACATGTTTCAAACAGACCACCATAGTCCCTGTGCCCAAGAACACTAAAGTAACCTGCCTAAATGACTACTGACCCGTGGCACTCACGTCTGTAGCCATGAAGTGCTTTGAAAGGCTGGTCATGGCTCACATCAACACCATCATCCCAGAAACCCTAGATCCACTCCAATTTGCATACCGCACCAACAGATCCACAGATGATGCAATCTCTATTGCACTCCACACTGCCCTTTCACACCTGGACAAAAGGAGCACCTACGTGAGAATGCTATTCATTAACTACAGATCAGCGCTCAACACCATAGTGCCCTTAAAGCTCAACACTAAGCTAAGGACCCTGGGACTAAACACCTCCCTCTGCAACTGGATCCTGGACTTCCTGACGGGCCGCCCCCAGGTGGTAAGGGTAGGTAACAACATATCCACCGTGCTGATCCTCAACACAGGGGCCCCTCAGGGGTGCGAGCTCAGCTCCCTCCTGTACTCCCTGTTCACTCATGACTGCATGGCCAGGCACGACTCCAACACCGTCATTAAGTTTGCTGATGACACAACAGTGGTAGGCCTTGTTACGTTCCCCAGTTTCTGTGTTGTCTTGGGTTTGTTTGTGTATATGTACGTGTGTATTTCAGGAAATGTCTTCCTGGATTCCAAAGCAGCTGATTGGTCGACCCCATTGCTAATTGGAGCTCTGACCCCGCCCTCTCGTCAGGGGATACAGCTGTCTTCAATTACCAACTCCTTCTGCAGCTTGAAAAGCCAGTGTTCCTGGCTTATTTGTATGTCCTGTGTTTCGTTGTTGGTCTGTATAATTTGTTGTAAAGTATTTTGTAGCTGGTCTTGCAGAGGTATGTGTATGTCAAAAGGACTGTGTTTTTGATTATTGAAATTGTTCACTTTACGTTAGTAATTATTCTGTTTTTGTTCCCAGGGGGAAGGGGAAGGCACCTTGGGAGGGTTTAGGCAAGAGGCCTGCGGGCATACATATACCCGTAGTATGTACTCTGTCTAGGCACACTAGGTAAGACCTGGGCGGACCACCCCCTGTATTTTGATTAGCGCGCCAGGTGGCGTTAAGAATAAGTAAGTAGTGGGAAGGTAGGGATGTGGGCTCTTTAACTTTGACTTGCTTTGGTTCCATCCAGCCCCTTTTCCCCAAATTACTGTGTGAAGGAAGAATAAATTCCCTGTTTACGGTAATATTCTCTGCCTCTGTCATCCTTACCCGCACCTACAGTCACATACCTCTTTCGTGTAGCAGGGTGTTGCGTTCCCTCCTCCAAGAGGCGTGCGTAACAGCCTGATCACCGACAACGATGATACAGCATATAGGGAGGAGGTCAGAGACCTGACCGTGTGGCGCAAGGACAACAACCTCTCCCTCAACGTGACCAAGGCAAAGGAGATGATTGTGGAGTACAGGAAAAGGAGGACCGATCACTCCCCCATTCTCATCGACGGGGCTGTGGTGAAGCAGGTTGAGTGCTTCAAGTTCCTTGGCGTCCACATCACCAACAAATTAACATGGTCCAAGCACACCAAGACAGTTGAAGAGGGCACTACATAACCTATTCCCCCTCAGGGGACTGAAAAGATTTGGCATGGATCCTCAGATTCTCAAAAGGTTCTACAGCTGCACCAACAAGAGCATCTTGACCGGTTGAATCACTGCCTGGGATGGCAACTGCTCAGCCTCCGACCGCAAGGCATTACATAGGGTAGTGCGTACGGCCCAGTACATCACTGGGGCCAAGCTTCCTTCCATCCAGGACCTCTATACCAGGCGGTGTCAGAGGAAGGCCCTAAAAATTGTCAAAGACTCCAGCCACCCTATTCATAGACTGTTCTCTCTGCTGCTTTATGACAAGCGGTCCCAGATTACCAGGTCTAGGTCCAAGATTCCTCTAAACAGCTTCTACCCCCAAGCCATAAGACTCCTGAACATCTAATGAAATGGCTACCCAGACTGTTTGCACTGCCCCCGCCCCTCCTATACGCTGCTGCTACTCTCTTTATTATCTATGCATAGCCAATTTAATAACTCTACCTATTTGTACATATTACTTCGACACCGGCGCCCCCGCACATCGAAATTGACTCTGTACCGGTACCCCCCGTATATAGCCACGCTATTGTTACTTACTCTTTAATTATTTGTTATTCTTATTTTCTTAACTGCATTGTTGTTTAAGGGCTTGGAAGTAAGCATTTCACTGTTGTATTCGGCGCATGTGACAAATACAATTTGAGTTGGTCATCTACATTTCGCTAGCTATACATTTAGTTATGTCTGTCACATTGAGGTATCTAGCTATAAGTGAACCCTGATCAATCAAATGGATAGGTGTAAACAATTATGTTAACTCCAACTGCCCTTAACTAGGTGTCACTAGGTGACAGAGAGAGACCCATAGAGGAAGAAAGTGACAGGGGTGGGAAGAGAGTGAAAGACAGAGAGGGATGGAGAGCGAGAGAAAGAGGAAAAACAGCAGTGCAAATTTACTTAGACTTGTCTTCCAACTTGTTAGGCAATCACATGTACCTACGGGGGAAGGATGGCCAGCCACACAGGAGGGTGATTTTCATTAAGGAGGAGAAGGCGGCCGTGCTGACAGAGATGCATGTGGGACATTCTATTATGAAATATATTTGCATTTATTTCTGTTATCAATCAAGGTGAGACTGAACATCAACAAGGCGCAGGATAAGCAGAAGTAGAGCTACCGAAGGAGAATCAAGAAGGGGACCAAGTGCTTCGACATCCGGGCGAATTACTTGGTTTGGAAGAAGGATGAAAGGAAGATGAGACCTGGGAAACCTTGCTGCTATTTCGCTCCTAGCTGGGGTCATCATCCGTTAGGGTTGATGAAATATAAAAAATCTCATATAATAACTATTTGAATTTGCACACAAAATAACCTGAAGCTAGTTTTAGTTTTCCTAACATTTTTCTCTTTATGTCTTCATAAGGGTTACCTCGGTGGAAGCCAACGATCTTCTCCAGTTGGACACTTCCAACTGTTCTGTCACACTCCTGGTTAGACAATTTTACAGTTGATCATGCCCAAGCTCTTTCGCAGCTGCAGCATCCAGAAGTAGGAGGCCTCCTCATGGCGGGCGGCATCGCCATGCTGTCAGCAGTACCAACACTGGCCCAGGGGTTTGTCCAGACAGTCAATCTGGGTCACGGTAAGTAACCTTCGCTGCCAGGTAGGTACTGTGAAGGAGTATGACTCCAGTGGTCATGACACCACCCCAGTCTTTCTCTCACCACTGACAGTTCAGTTGCCCAGTTCCTTATGGGCCCTTAACCTCTTCTCCCTAACCATTAACCTCTCCTTAACCAAATCACATTTTAAGCCAGGGTTGGTATGAAATTGGACATTGGTTTATAGGTAGTGTTTGCATATCTGGAGGTTCTAGATTTGTGTATGTAATATGGCAGAAGTGAACCCAGAGTCCAATACACAGCAGGGTGGAGTCATCACCATATTGCTACACCTAGCCAAGCCCCATCAGGTCAAACGCTACAAAGATAGAGTAGGGGGTTAAAGGCCTTAATTAAAAACAAAATCCTTCTCTTGGCCTGTACCTTGACGTGGTGAGAGGGCTTCCAACTAAACCAGGCCCGTGTTATTGAACCCCTGACTGAGACTGGCTGCCTGTCGAGGACAAGTGACTGGAAGAACTAGCTGCAGCAGCTGATCGAGTATCTCTTGATTCTGTCTGTTTCCTCTCTCCTCATCCTTTAACTCTTTCTCTCCTCTCCCTCCAGATTAAATTCTGCATCTAGTGCTGTCTGATTGCCCAGCAATCTGCCCACTCATCCCATCCCCTCCATCTCATTACATCATCTAAAGCTACTGTTACTGTCATGTTGTCATTATCTGCTAATAACGTTTGCTAGCCATATCATACTGGGCATATAATATGTGAGATACACAGATGAACTAAAAACCACTAGCACTGCAAACACAGAGAGCTGCAATGCCTGGACTTCGCAGTCTCCCTCTTCAAATCCCCCTTTCCGAGACTGCCTGTTGAGAACAAGTGACAGGGAGAACCTCCCAACCACACAGCAGCCACCTCTTTATTCCACACACCAGAATGAAGTATTTCAGTCTGCTTGCCATGTGGGTGTACAAAAAAATACCTTTGAAAATAAATGAAGTGTTTCAAAAAACGATCAAAGTTTATGTATTCAAATCTTAAATATTGCCAGGATGGTTTTCACAGCTGTTTCACAAGGTGTTCATTATTGTAAGGTATTTATTTTTTCCACATTATTCATTGTTGCATCCTAGGACCTACAATAGATACATATATATTCAACCACAAGGGTGTACTAATGAGCTATGCGAGATAGAAAAAAAATCAACCCTAGAGGACTACTGAAATTTGATTATTTCAGTGTAGGGAAGGGCAGGTTACAATAAAAACATGACAGCCAGTGTATGAATCAAACATATTTGCATATGCATGGAGTGGAAATTAGCTGACTTTGTGATCTGTAAGGTAAGTAACTTTAATGTGTCAAGCAGATTACATGTTTTCTTTGCCATTTCCGAAACGTAACAACGTTTAAGACATGGATTTCATGTAATGTTAACAAGGTACCAAAAAGTGGTTAGAATGAATGTTTTCATTTTGTTAGCTAAACAAAACTGCGAAATTGTCACGGACATCAGCCTTGTTTGCATAGCGATGATGAAAATAACGTCATTTAGGCTGTAAGGATCTCCAAAATTCTAATCATTAGGTCATCACACCGTTGATATAGCAACGGATGCTAATTGTTTATCGAATCCCACTGTGATGTAGAGGGGGACACTATTTGACCGGGGGACTTTATTTGGCATGACAGGTCCCCATGTTGTTACCTACCCTTACCACCTGGGGGCAGCCCATCAGGAAGTCCAGGATCCAGTTGCAGAGGGAGGTGTTTAGTCCCAGGGTCCTTAGCTTAGTGATAAGCTTTAAGGGCACTATGGTGTTGAACGCTGAGCTGTAGTTAATGAATAGCATTCTCACGTAGGTGTTCCTTTTGTCCAGGTGGGTAAGGGCAGTGTGGAGTGCAATAGAGATTGTGTCATCTGTGGATCTGTTGTGGTGGTATGCAAATTGGAGTGGGTCTAGGGTTTCTGGGATGATGGTGTTGATGTGAGCCATGACCAGCCTTACAAAGCACTTCATGGCTACCGACGTGAGTGCTATGGGTCAGTAGTAATTTAGGCAGGTTACCTTGGTGTTCTTGGGCACAGCGACTATGGTGGTCTGCTTGAAACATGTTGGTATTACAGACTCAGACAGGGAGAGGTTGAAAATGTCAGTGAAGACACTTGCCAGTTGGTCAGCGCATGCTCGGGGGAAACACGTCCTGGTAATTATTCTGGCCTGCGGCCTTGTGAATGTTGACCTGTTTAAAGATCTTACATCGGCTATGGAGAGCGTGATCACACAGTCGTCCGGAACAGCTGGTGCTCTCATGCATGCTTCAGTGTTGCTTTCCTCAAAGCGTGCTTAGAAGTCATTTAGTTCGTCTGGTTGGCTTGTGTCACTGGGCAGCTTGCAGCTGTGCTTCCCTTTCTGTCCGTAATAGTTTGCAAGCCCTGCCGCATCCGACGAGCATCGGAGCTGGTGTAGTAGGATTCAATCTTAGTCCTGTATTGAAGCTTTGCCTGTTTGATGGTTTGTCGGATTTCTTATAACTGTCCGGGTTAGAGTGAGTGGCGCAGCGGTCTAAGGCACTGCATCTCAGTGCTAGTGGTGTCACTACAGACCCTGGTTCGATTCCAGGCTGTATCACAACTGACTGTGATTGTGAGTCCCAAAGGGTGGCGCACAATTGATCCGGGTTAGTGTTTGGCCGGGGTAGGCCGTCATTGTAAATAAGAATTTGTTCTTAACTGACTTGCCTAGTTAAATAAAGGTAAAAAAATAAATAATAAAGAGTCCCGCTCCTTGAAATGAAATTGGCTTCTGGTTGGGGTATGTATGTACGTATGGTCACTGTGGGGAAGAGGTCATCGATGCACTTATTGATGAAGCCAGTGACTGATATGGTGAACTCCTCAATGACATCGGAAGAATCCCGGGACATATTCCAGTCTGTGATAGAAAAACAGTCCTGTAGCTTAACATTTGCGTCATCTGACCACTTTCGTATTGAGCGAGTCACTGGTACTTCCTATTTTAGTTTTTGCTTGTATACTTACTGTAGTGTGTATATTGGTTATATCTTATCCAATATACTAGAACCTTTCATGTAACTACAAATCATATAGTGTTTAATATTGATCGTACAACACATATAGACAGAAAGTATGCTATCCAAGTGGTTTGTGAGGGAGTGAATGAGTGAATGAGTGAGTGAGTGATTGCCTTGCTTGTTGAGTAGTGAGTGGCAAAATGTACAAGGTCAAGCAGGACTAGCAGATGAAATTAGGAACGTTTCTGTTTATTCTAATGAATAAAAATTCCTTGAAATGGAAGTGTGATTTCCAATGTAATCTAATATGATGTGCTCTGGATTGTAAAGAGGGACCTCTCTCTCTGTCTCTCCCTTTCTCTCTCTCTGTGTCTCCCTTTCTCTCTTTGTTTCTCTCCCCCCTCTCTCTTCACCCCCTTCTTTCTCACTCTCCTCTTTCTTGCTCTCTCCCTCTCTCTTAGGGGACATGCATGATCTGTTGTGATGTGTGCTCAATATTGAGATGCTGGAAATTCTAATCCAGAGACACAGTCTGCCAGTAAGGGGGATAGTCCAAGGTCCAGACAGACCCACCATATCCCTCTAATAAAAGCAGAGATGATGCTGTGGGTTATCTTAGGGAGGTGGTTATGGATGAGAAATGCATTGTGTGTAATTTATGGCATGGTTTATAACTCATTGTTTTTAAACTCAGCAATCGGGCAACAATGATTTATTGTACATGCAGCTCTTTTTTTTTATAGTACTGGTGTGCACTCATGCATAACATATAGGGTTTAAACCATTTTCTATGATCACATTTTTACAAGCCCACCATGGTAACTGCATTTATTACCTGTAGAACGAATAGTAGCTTGACGACGTTTATGTACCGTTTTGTTATGGAATATGTATGCGGTCAGGAACTATAGAGCAATGGCAACATCCTGTATAACAGTAGTGGGTGTTGGAGATGCTGTGTTGTCTGCAAACCCTGGCTAGGTTGATTAAGTAGGCTGGGAGTAAAATACTTCACCTTCACTCTTCATTGGACCTACAAAACAATGAAACAGCAGACTTCACCTCGAGGCATTCTCTGTCTCCCATTGTTTGGAAACGCTGTGTTGAAGATTAGCAACTCACTCAGCTCAGCTGTGTTGCATCTTCCATCCTGACAGGGGTTTCTTCTTTTCAAACAATGTCCACTGTGATCAGCCAACAGAGAGAGAAAGAGAGAGAAAGAGAGAGATGAATTGCCTCAGAAAGAAAGAGATAGATGGAGAGAGAGGGAGAGAGGGATAGAGGGAGATTTCTAGAGAAAGAGAGATTGAGAGAGAGGGATAGAAAGCGAGAGAGAAAGAGACAGAGAGGATGAGAGAGAGAGAGATGGATAGAGAAAGATAGATTGAGAGAGAGAGAGAGTGAGAGAGAGAGAGAGAGAGAGAGACAGAGAGCGAGAGAGGGGGGAGATGATGGCAGCTCTGATAGGCTGATAAAGCATGCATTGACACTTAATCTAAACCAGAGGGGCTGGCAGCAGCAGTTAGAAGGGATGAGGATTCAAGGTAATACATTACAAATGGACGTTCTTCCAAAGCTGTTATGCCAAAAGCAGGGTTTAACACAGGTCTGTAAGAGAGGGAAAAATGTATGCAAAAATAGATAAAAGTAAATTGGAACAATAGATCAATATCACATACGGATGGTTCATCTTACAATGCAAAATGCCAAACAGCTAAATAATAAAATATGTATGTAGAAGTATCTATACTCTGCACAATTAAACCTAGCCTTGATTTCCAGGCTCCATCAACAATGAGACTTGGAAGGATGGCATCGCGAGACTAGCTTAAACCAAATGACCTCATTCTCTTTGGTCTGCTATGTGTACTAAGCCATTCATGAATGTCCTTGTGACGGTGATAGTGAGAGCTAGGTCACCACTACAGAAGTCTACCGTGCTGGCGTCCAACCATACAACATTGGCCGCATTGATCCGCATTCCAACAACGCTGCACATCAATGTTGTATCTGACCAACACATTAAATAAACATGGATATTGATTGATAGGGTCTGTTGCACATAAGGGGTATCTGAGCTCCAATTGTCACGTTTATGGAGATTAACATGTCTTTGAGTAAGTATCAGCACAGTATGTGTAAAGCATACTCACTGTGACTGTAGAATTAGAAAATAGACCATAGAAATTAGAATAATTCTGTGGCTGTGAGCCTGTGACAGCATTTCTGAAGAGATGACGGAGTATTGATGTGGAAAACTAATACTTGAGAATGAAAGTGTGACCTGATTTAGGGTTTCCATCAACACAGACCCTGTTACTGTACCCTAACCAAGGACGAGATGAATCAAAGAGCATGCCATTCTATACCGTATTTTCCACCTTCCTCATTAGTGAACTATTAAAAGTGTTATAGCAGTAGGACTGAGAAAACATCGGCTTGAGTGTTGAAGTGATGTCAAAGTTCAGACACACTTGCACGCATATAGGCTCTCTCTCTCTCTCTCTCTCTCTCTCTCTCTCTCTCTCTCTCTCTCTCTCTCTCACACACACACACACACACACACACACACACACACACACACACACACACACACACACACACACACTCTAACCCTCACCCCCTCACACACACACACACACACACACACTCTAACCCTCACCCCCTCACACACATACGCGCTTGCGTGCGAAAATTCCCCTCAGAACATCCGCAGCCTCTTTGAAAAGACCATTTGGCGGTTTCAGAATTCTGATTTGTGCTTCCTGGCAGATCTACTGTATGTGATCTTCAGGGATCTATAACTTGGACACTTCCAACAGTAAGGACGAGGCCTAGCAGAGGATATTCCCATTGGAAGAGCTGCTTCTAACGCTGATAGATTCATGCTGCCTCCCAAACGGCACTCCTGGTTAAAAGTACTGCACTCTATAGGGAATAGGGTGCCATTTGGGATGGAGCCTCAGAAGAGTATGTTTCCAAAGAGTAGGCAGCCTAACCCACAGATATTGATAGACTTTAATATCACATACTATTGCATGATCGCTGGCCTCTCCTCTACATTTCCATTATGCCTATCAAATTTTAGGTGATCATAATATGGTAGGTATTGAAACAAAATTGGCAGAGACAATCACTGAATTAGTTGCAGATTGTTATGAATTATGAATCCAACTCTCTCTGCCTCCTATCTGATGGCGTCTTCAGAGAATCATTCATTAGTTCATACAAACAAACCCGGACCTGTTACCGTATTGACAATATGAAGACAAACGTGAGTCTCTCCCCTTGCCTCAATGGTCTTTGTTTCTGTGCCACAACCAGCATTCACGTCAATAAGGAAACAAATGGAGTTCTTTTCAAGCGTAGTGGAATAGAGTCAGAGCTGTCCTCAGTAGAGATGAATGATGAAAGAACTAGGTGCCTGCTTTCTCTCCCCTCTCCTTCCTATAATGCTAATGATGTGGTTATACACATCAGGTTTGTACAAGGCTTGTGATCCACTTCCAATTAACCGTTAAACACTAAGCTACTTTACTCTACATCAGGTATTCCCAAACTGGGGTACGCGCAATGCCGTCGGGGCTACGTCAAATAAAAATGTGATTCACAAAAAAAAGTCCATTTATATTTTCCAACGGGGCTATACATTTGGGTGAGGTTTTTTTCTCGCCCGAGTAGCCACGTTTCACTGCCAAAAATAAAATTAAACCATCAAGTGTTCAGCGAAATGACAACACAATGTCAAATACAGGAAGCCTAGTCAAATAATTAACATCCAATCACATTAACCGTTACTCTCTCGTGGGAATTCCACTAACAGTCCGTATGTAGCCAAACGTAGCTGCTGCTCACGTTGGAGTGGTAACGTGCTTGCAAGCAGTTGCTCCCGACGCCACTTGGGTACAATGCAGCATCCACCGAGAGGCTCTTGGTGCCAAGGGAATGCCTGACAGCTTGAAAGACACTTTGGACACTACAGTGAAAATGGTTAACTTTGTTAAAGCAAGGCCCCTGAACTCTCGTGTATATTCTGCACTTTGCAATGGTATGGGCAGCGACCATGTAACGCTTTTACAACATACAGAGGTGCGCTGGTTTTCAAGGGGCAAATTATTTACACGTTTTTTTGAATTGAGAGACGAGCTTAAAGTTTTCTTTACTGACCATAATTTTCACTTGTCTGACCGCTTGCATTATGATGAGTTTCTCACACGACTGGCCTATCTGGGTGATGTTTTTTCTCTCCTGAATGTTCTGAATCTAGGATTACAGGGACTCTCTGCAACTATATTCAATGTGCATTAACAAGGACAACACACAGGTCTTTCCATCATTGTATGTTTTTTGTGTGTGCAAATGAACTCAAGCTTACGGACAATGTCAAATGTGATATAGTGAAGCACCTGAGTGAGCTGGGTGCGCAATTACACAGGTACTTTCCAGAAACGGATGACACAAACAACTGGATTCGTTATCCCTTTCATGCCCTGCCTCTAGTCCACTTACTGATATCTGAACAAGAGAGCCTCATCGAAATTGCAACAAGCAGTTCAGTGAACATTTTATTTATTCAGAAGCCACTGCCAGATTTCTGGATTGGGCTGCGCTCAGAGTATCCTGCCTTGGCAAATCGCGCTGTTAAGACACTGATACCCTTTGCAACCACGTACCTATGTGAGATTGGATTCTCGGCCCTCACTAGCATGAAAACTAAATACAGGCACAGACTGTGTGTGGAAAATAATTGAAGACTGAGACTCTCTCCAATACAACCCAACATTGTAGTTATGTGCATCCTTTCAAGCACAACCTTCTCATTAACCTGTGGTGAGTTAATCACAATTTTCGATGAACAAATAAGGTTTTATATGTAAGTTGGTTAAATAAAGAGCAAAATATTGATTATTATTATATTATTATTTGTGCCCTGCTCCTATAAGAGCTCTTTGTCACTTCCCACGAGCTGGGTTGTGACAAAAACCTCACACTCATTCTTATGTTTAATAATGTATCATATGGGTGTGGAAGGCTACAATGATGGCAAAAAACAACATTTGAGAGTGTGCTGACCCTGGTGCTGAAGGGGGCATGCAGCTGGAGGTTGAATGTTTGAAGGGGTATGGGACTATGGAAAGTTTGGGAACCACTGCTCTAGATTTATACTTTTCATTAAAACCACTACTATGTAGCCTACACCCGCTACACCCCTACACCCGCTATACATGCCGAGAACTACTGTGAAGTTACAGTAGAAGTCGGATTTTTACATACACCTTAGCCAAATACATTTAAACTCAGTTTTTCACAATTCCTGACATTTAATCCTCGTAAAAATTCCCTGTCTTAGGTCAGTTAGGATCTCCACTTTATTTTAAGAATGTGAAATGTCAGAATAATATTAGAGAGAATTATTTATTTCATATTTTATATCCTTCATCACATTCCCAGTGGGTCAGAAGTTTACATACACTCAATTAGTATTTGGTAGCATTGCCTTTAAGTTGTTTAACTTGGGTCAAACATTTCGGGTAGCTTCCCACAATAAGTTGGGTGAATTTTGACCCATTCCTCCTGACAGAGCTGGTGTAACTGAGTCAGGTTTGTAGGCCTCCTTGCAGGCCTACATGCTTTTTCAGTTCTGCCCACACATTTTCTATAGGATTGAGGTCAGGGCTTTGTGATGGCCACACCATTGACTTTATTTCCTTAAGCCATTTTGCTTGGGGTCATTGTCCATTTGGAAGACCCATTTACGACCAAGCTTTAACTTCCTGACTGAGATGTTGCTTCAATATATCCACATAATTGTCAGTAGTTGCTAGGAGTGGTGGTAGGAGTCAGGCGCAGAGAGCAGAGGTAAGGAACTTTGTGTTTATTAAATAAAACACAACACGATCGACGCCAACACAACCGGCGTGGAAAAAATGCAAATTGCCCAGAACAGGTGCATAGCATGCATAAAAGATAATAGTAGTAGATCGCCAGCACATCCAAATACAAAAACACAACCTGACGCTAAATAATCCCGCACAACACTGGGCGGGCTAACCAGGCTTAAATAACCAAAATCAATAAACCAAATGAGGGACAGGTGCAAACAATAAGACATACCAAACGAAAAGGAAAAAAGGATCAGCGGCGGCTAGTAGGTCGGTGACGACGACCGCCGAGCGCCGCCCGAGCAGGCAGGGGAGCCACCTTCGGTGGGATTCGTGACAGTACCCCCCTCCTGACGCGCGGCTCCCGCAGCGCGCCGCCACCGACCTCGAGGGCGACCCGGAGGACGAGGTGCAGGGCGATCCCCATGAAGGCGGTGGAACTCCCTCAGTAGTGGGGGGTCCAAAATGTCCCTCCTGGGTACCCAGCACCTCTCCTCCGCGCCGTACCCCTCCCAGTCGACGAGGTACTGTAGGCCCCCCCCCCGAAGTCTGGAGTCCAGAATGGCGCGTATCCTATACGCCGGGGACCCCCCAATGTCCAGCGGGGGGGGAGGAACCTCCGGCACCTCACCTTCCTGCATGGGACCAGCCACCACCGGCCTGAGGAGAGACACATGAAACGAGGGGTTAATACGGTAGTAAGATGGAAGTTGTAATCGGTAACACACCTCGTTTATCCTCCTCAGGACTTTAAACGGCCCTACACACTGCGGACCCAGCTTCCGGCAGGGCAAGCGGAGGGGCAGGTTTCTAGCCGAGAGCCAGACTCGATCCCCTGGTGCAAACACAGGGGTCTCACTGCGGTGCTGGTCAGCGCTCTTCTTTTGCCGTCCACTCGCCTTGGTGAGTGCGTCCTTGACGGCTCTCCATGTGTCCTTCGAGCGCTGCACCCAATCCTCCACCGCAGGAGCCTCGGTCTGGCTCTGGTGCCATGGAGCCAGGACTGGCTGGTAGCCCAACACGCACTGGAACGGTGACATGTTGGTAGATGAGTGCCGTAGAGAATTTTGGGCTATTTCTGCCCATGGCACGTATCTCGCCCATTCTCTGGGCAGGTCCTGGCAATACGTCCTTAGAAACCTACCCACCTCTTGGTTCACCCTCTCAACCTGCCCATTACTCTCGGGGTGGAAACCCGAGGTCAGGCTGACCGAGACCCCCAAACGTTCCATGAACGCCCTCCAAACTCTGGACGTGAACTGGGGACCCCGATCAGAAACGATGTCCTCGGGCACCCCGTAGTGCCGGAAGACATGGGTAAACAGTGCCTCCGCAGTCTGCAGAGCCGTAGGGAGTCCGGGCAACGGGATGAGACGACAGGACTTCGAGAACCGATCCACAACGACCAGGATAGTGGTGTTCCCCTGAGATACGGGAAGGTCAGTGAGGAAGTCCACTGACAAGTGTGACCACGGCCGCTGTGGAACGGGGAGGGGGTGTAATTTCCCTCTAGGCAGGTGTCGAGGAGCCTTGCTCTGAGCGCACACCGAGCAGGAGGAAACATAGAACCGCACGTCTTTACCCAAGGTGGGCCACCAGTATTTCCCCCTCAGGTTCCGCACTGTCCTCTCAATCCCAGGGTGACCCGAAGAGGGGAGATTATGGGCCCATCGAATCAATCGATCACGGAGACCAAGCGGTACGTACTGAACACCTGCCGGACACTGCGATGGTGCAGGTTCCGACCGTAACGCCCGCTCGATCTCCGCGTCCAGCTCCCATACCACCGGAGCTACCAAACACGACGCCGGAAGAATGGGAGCCGGATCGATGGCCCTCTCCTCGGTGTCATATAGGCGGGACAGTGCGTCGGCCTTCGTGTTCTGTGAACCTGGCCGATAGGAGATCGTGAACCGGAAACGGGTAAAGAACATGGCCCACCTGGCCTGACGCGGATTCAGTCTCCTAGCTGCCCGGATGTACTCGAGATTACGGTGGTCAGTCCAGATGAGGAAAGGGTGCCTAGCCCCCTCAAGCCAATGTCTCCACACCTTCAGAGCCTTGACCACAGCTAACAACTCCCTGTCCCCCACGTCATAGTTCTGCTCCGCCGGCCCCAGCTTCCTAGAAAAGAAAGCGCACGGGCGGAGTTTGGGTGGCGTGCCCGAGCGCTGTGATAGCACGGCCCCCACCCCAGTCTCGGACGCGTCCACCTCCACTATGAATGCCAAAGAGGGATCCGGATGAGCCAGCACTGGAGCAACTGTAAACAGCTCCTTCAAGCGACTGAACGCTCTGTTCGCCTCTGTTGACCAGCGCAAGCGCGCCGGACCCCCCTTCAGCAGTGAGGTAATGGGAGCAGCAACTTGACCAAAGCCCCGGATAAACCTCCGGTAGTAATTGGCAAACCCTAAAAACCGCTGCACCTCCTTTACCGTGGTCGGAGTCGGCCAATTACGCACGGCTTTAACGCGGTCATCCTCCATCACCACCCCCGAGGTGGAAATGCGATACCCCAGGAAGGAAACGGCTCGTTTGAAAAACTCACATTTCTCAGCCTTGACGTACAGGTCATTCTCCAGCAGTCGTCCAAGCACCTTGCGCACCAGGGAGACATGCGCGGCGCGGGTGGCGGAATAAATCAGGATGTCGTCAATCTACACCACCACCCCCTGCCCGTGCAGGTCCCTGAGAATCTCGTCAACAAAGGATTGAAAGACGGCTGGAGCATTCTTTAACCCGTACGGCATGACGAGGTACTCATAGTGGCCCGATGTGGTACTGAATGCGGTTTTCCACTCGTCTCCTCCCCGGATACGCACCAGATTGTAAGCGCTCCTGAGGTCCAGTTTCGTGAAAAACCGCGCGCCGTGAAATGATTCCACCGCCGTAGCGATGAGAGGTAGTGGGTAACTGAACCCTACTGTGATGGAATTTAGACCTCTATAATCAATGCACGGGCGCAAACCTCCATCCTTTTTCTTCACGAAAAAGAAACTCGAGGAGACGGGTGACATGGAGGGCCGTATATACCCCTGTCTCAGAGATTCCGTGACATATGTCTCCATAGCCAACGTCTCCTCTTGTGACAATGGGTACACATGACTCCTGGGAAGTGCAGCGTTTACCTGGAGATTTATCACGCAATCCCCTCGTCGATGAGGTGGTAATCGGGTCGCCCTCTTTTTACAGACTGCGATAGCCAAATCGGCATATTCTGAGGGAATGCGCACTGTGGAAACCTGGTCTGGACTCTCCACCGTCGTCGCACCGATGGAAACTCCCTTACACCTGCCTGAGCACTCCTCTGACCACCCTCTGAGAACCCCCTGTCTCCACGAAATATTGGGATTGTGATTGGCCAGCCAGGGAATCCCCAGCACCACTGGAAACGCAGGAGAATCAATGAGGAAGAGACTAATCCGTTCCCCATGATCCCCCTGCGTTACCATGTCCAGTGGCACCGTGGCCTCCCTGACCAGTCCTGACCCTAATGGTCGGCTATCTAAGGAGTGCACGGGGAAAGGTTGGTCCAACGATACAAGGGGAATCCCTAGCCTTAATGCGAGCCCACGATCTATAAAGTTTCCAGCTGCGCCTGAATCGACTAGCGCCTTATGCTGGAAAGAGGGAGAAAACAAGGGGAAAGTTACTAAAACGAACATGTGACCAACAGGGGGCTCTGGGTGAGGTTGGTGCTTACTCACCTGAGATGGACGAGGAGTGCTCCGCCTGCCATCCCGATTCCCAGAGGAGCTCCCCCAGCACCGGTCGGTAGTGTGTCCTCTCCGACCACACTGGGGACAAGGGGAGCCTCCTCCTCCGGTTCCCCTGGACGCGGCCCCCCCTAGCTCCATAGGAATGGGAGCTGGAGGACCTGGAGGTGGAACCAACAGGACCCCGTCTGGACGCCCGCGCGCAGCCAGCAGATTGTCAAGACGAATGGACATGTCGATCAGTTCATCCAGTGACAGGGTAGTGTCCCGACAGGCTAGCTCACGGCGGACGTCCTCCCGGAGGCTACACCTATAGTGGTCCATCAGGGCCCTGTCGTTCCACCCCGCTCCAGCAGCCAAGGTCCGGAACTCCAGAGCAAAGTCCTGTGCGCTCCTCGTCTCCTGACGCAGGTGGAACAGCCGTTCACCCGCCGCCCGGCCTTCAGCTGGGTGGTCGAACACGGCCCGGAAACGGCGGGTGAACTCGGGGTAATGATCCCTTGCCGAGTCTGGACCATACCACACTGCGTTGGCCCACTCCAGGGCACGTCCCGTTAAGCAGGAGACGAGGACGCTTACGCTCTCCTCTCCCGAGGGAGTTGGATGAACGGTAGCCAGGTACAAATCCAACTGTAGCAGGAACCCCTGGCACCCAGCCGCCGCTCCATCGTACTCCCTGGGGAGAGCCAGGCGTAGGGCTCCGGGTCCGGACGTCGGTGGAGGGGTAGATGGTGGAGGGGGATTTGGGGCTGGGGATGCGGTAGGGAGGCCACTCCTCTCCCATCGATCCATCCTTTCCATCATCTGCTCCATCGCTGAGCCGATTCGGTGGAGGATGGTGGTATGGTGAAGGACCCGTTCCTCCATCGATGGGAGAGGAGGGGAGGCTGCTCCTGCTGACTCCATAGTTGGTGCGGGATTCTGTCAGTAGTTGCTAGGAGTGGTGGTAGGAGTCAGGCGCAGAGAGCAGAGGTAAGGAACTTTGTGTTTATTAAATAAAACACAACACGATCGACGCCAACACAACCGGCGTGGAAAAAATGCAAATTGCCCAGAACAGGTGCATAGCATGCATAAAAGATAATAGTAGTAGATCGCCAGCACATCCAAATACAAAAACACAACCTGACGCTAAATAATCCCGCACAACACTGGGCGGGCTAACCAGGCTTAAATAACCAAAATCAATAAACCAAATGAGGGACAGGTGCAAACAATAAGACATACCAAACGAAAAGGAAAAAAGGATCAGCGGCGGCTAGTAGGTCGGTGACGACGACCGCCGAGCGCCGCCCGAGCAGGCAGGGGAGCCACCTTCGGTGGGATTCGTGACAATAATATTCATTCCTTATGATGCCATCTATTTTGTGAAGTGTACCAGTCCCTCCTGCAGTAAAGCACCCCCACAACATGATGCTGCTAACCCCATGCTTCATGGTTGGGATGGTGTTCTTCGGCTTGCAAGCCTCCCCCTTTTTCCTCCAAACATAACGATGGTCGTTATGGCCAAACAGTTCTATTATTGTTTCATCAGACCAGAGGACATTTCTCCAAAAAGTACGATCTTTGTCCCCATGTGCACTTGCAAACCGTAGTCTTTTTTTATGATAGTTTTGGAGCAGTGGCTTCTTCCTTGCTGAGTGGCCTTTCAGGTTATGTCGAAATAGGACTTGTTTTACTGTGGATATAGATACTTTTGTACCTGTTTCCTCCAACATCTTCACAAGGTCCTTTGCTGTTGTTCTGGGATTGATTAGCACTTTTTGCACCAAAGTACGTTCATCTCTAGGAGACAGAATGCGTCTCCTTCCTGAGCGGTATGACAGCTACGTGGTCCCATGGTGTTTATACTTGCGTACTATTGTTTGTACAGATTAACGTGGTACATTCAGATGTTTGTAAATTGCTCCCAAGGATGAACCAGACCTGTGGATGTCTACAATTCTTTTTGGAGGTCTTGGCTGATTTCTTTTGATTTTCCATGATGTTAAGCAAAGAGGCAATGAGTTTGAAGGTAGGCCTTGAAATACAGCCACAGGTACCTCCAATCGACTCAAATGATGTCAATTAGCCTATCAGAAGCTTCTAAAGTCATGACATCATTTTCTGGAATTTTCCAAGCTGTTTAAAGGCACAGTCAACTTAGTGTATGTAAGCTTCTGACCTGCTGGAATTGTGGTACAGTGAATTATAAGTGAAATAATGTCTGTAAATAATTGTTGGACAAATTTCTTGTGTCATGCACAAAGTAGATGTCCTAACCGACTTGCCAAAACTATAGTTTGTTAATTAAAAAGAAATTTGTTGAATGGTTGAAAACGAGTTTTAATGACTCCAACCTAAGTGTATGTGAACTTCTGACTTCAACTGTACATGCTAGCTAGATTGTTTATTTTTAGAATTGTTCACTTTGTCATTGCTCAAAAGCTTTGTTTTACAGTAATAATATCACTGTTGTTAGACAGTCCTAAAGACAGTTAATTATGAGTTATTGATAGATATGTCAAGCACCGCTGGGTATACGTCAGCACCGGAGGCGTGTTCATCGATTTCTACATTATGTGCTGTCAGGGATCTGAAGCCTGGCCAGCTCAGCAAAGGACGAATGGATCACAAAGTCATAGTTAGTCACAGTTATAATTCATCATTAACCTACTAACAGTAGAGTGCTGCTGTTAGTTTTAGTTCAGTTTGCAGTGGTCTAGTAAAGATTTATATCGGTTAATCTAGGAAAGTGGGCCGCCCACAGGGTCTTTCAGACCAAGATGGTGCATTTTGAGAATATACTATAACATGGGAACACTTTCAGGATTCCACAGTGTGACTAGCTGTGTCAAACAGATTGTTCTAGTTCGAGAGGAAGAACAGAAATGTGTCTGCCTGCCGTTTTAGTAAAGTCCTGCATTCGTAACAGATTTTAGTAGTGGGACTGTGGACCACACTTTAAAAAAAAAAAATCTAGTTGTTTCAACTAAATATTATTAAGTAACTGGTTCTACAGCCTTTTTTTGTTTACTCAACTTTTCAGTCAAAGTGTTACCTGAACGTAACATTTTTAGTTGGCCCAAACTTAGCTTCAACATGAGGAAACAAAAAAATGTGGTGTTTGCTCAAATTGTCTCATATGTTCATTCAACTAGAAAATATTATTTGGGCATCTTACTAGAAAAAAAGGCTGTGGAATTAGTTACACACAACAGTGGTAAAAATAATGTTTCCAACTGACATATTTGACACACATGATTACAAGGGGAACGTTCATTTCGAGTCATTTATATTCAACATGTCCTCAACTGGGATTTTAACTCACACCTCTTGGTTCATGACACATCAAGCTACTTGCTATGCCACCATGTCTGTGTCAATAACTGACTTCACCTGTATTGCTGCACTTTATCTTCAAAGTGAATATCAGTTCTGCTGAATTACACTCCAGAAAAACTATTTCATTCATCATAGTGATTCAGGAGTAACGTTAAAACAGAGTAATATTCCCCTCCAGACAACTATATGATAACAAGGAGGAGAGAATAGTCAGACTAACTGATCCTTTACACACGCGGTGGAGTAGCAGGGAGAGTGGAATTCCATCAACCAAGAGGTTATGAGTTCAAATCCCAGGTGAGAACGTGTTCAATAATGTATAAATGAACATGCACACCATAGTAACGTTGAAAGTGTGTGGAACCAGTTCCACAGCCTTTTGTAGTCCAGATACCCAAATAACGATTTCTAGTTGAATGAACATATGAGACAAATTGATCAAACACATCATTTTTTTTGCTGAAGTTTTCTCAAGTTGGAGCTACAGTGCTTTCAAAAAGTATTCACACCCCTTGGCTATTTCCACATTGTGTCGTGTTACAACATTTACATTTTGTGGCAGTGATCGGCACACAATAACACATTTATGGGCAGCAGGTAGCCTAGTGGTTAAGAACATTGAGCCAGTAACTGAAAGACTGCTGGTTCAAATCCCTGAGTTGGTAAGATGGGAAAACCTGCTATTATGTCCTTGAGCAAGGCTGTTAACCTTCAACAACAATTGCTCCCCGGGTGCCGATGAAATTGATTAAGGCAGCCCCACGCACATGTAATATCCAAAGTTTTTTTTTAAAGCATACAGTACATTGAATAGGACACCACCCTTCGAGCACGGTGAAGTTATTAATTACACTTTAGACGGGGTATCAATACACCCAGTCACTTCAAGGTTACAGGTGTCCTTCCTAACTCAGTTGACAGAGAGGAAGGAAACTGCTCAGTTTTTCAGCATGAGGCCAATAGTGATTTTAAACCAGTTAGAGAGTTAAATGGCTGTGATAGGAGAAAACTAAGGATGGATCAACAATATTGTAGTTACTCCACAATACTAACCTAAATGACTGAGTGAAAAGAAGGAAACCTGTACAAAACGTTTTTTTTAAATACTCCAAAACATGCATCCAGACTGCAATAATGCACTAAAGTAAAACTGCAAAACATTTGGCAAAGAAATCCTCAATACAAAGCATTATGTTTACTGAAAATCCAACACAACACATCACTGTGTACCACTCTTCATATTTTCAAGCATGGTGGTGGCTGCATCATGTTATGGGTATGCTTGTCATCGGAAAGGACTAAGGAGTTTTTTAGGATAAAAATACATGAAATAGAGCTAAGCACAGGCAAAGTCCTAGAGGAAAACCTGGCTCATTCTCATTCTGAATTTGTCTTCCACTTTGACATTACAGAGTATTTTATGTAGATTGTTGACCAAAAAATGACAAGTAAATCCATTTTAATCCCACTTTGTAACACAACATTTTTTGGGAAAAAGGGGTGTGAATACCTTCTGAAGGCATTGTAAGTTTGGGTAACACTTAGGTAACACTTGGATTGAAAAGTTGAGTAAACAAAAAAAAGGCTGTGGAACCAGTTACTTAATAATACTTAGTTGAAACAATTAGATGCAGGCTGCTGAGGTATTGGAGATGGAAATCAAACTACCTGTTTTCAAGTGGAAGTAAGACAGGGAAATCAGTCCTCACGTTCAGTGGTTAGTTCAGGCTGTGTGTGCCAAAGGTCAAATAGGGGGTGCTTATATTTGTCCTGCTTCACTGCATGTACAAGTGGGTAACCTGTACGTGTGTGAGGTGTGAAATGGAAATGTGTTTTTTTTTGCATATCCCAACTCCCCCTGAGACACCTTCGGAGAGTGGGGGCATGGCCAGGGATCAGCCATTATTGACCGCGACCCTGGGGCTAAGTGCCTTGCTTAAGGGCAGAGCGACTCATTTTTTTCAACTTGTAATTTCGGAGATTCAAAATAGAAACCTTTTGGTTACTGGTCCAACGGTCCAACGCTCTAACTTCTGCCAATCAAGTGAGTATTTTGTTAACTTTGATGTTGTTTGTTCTTAATGTTAAACCACCAAGCTGTTACAATGTTCAATATTTAACAGTTGTGCATGCATTGTGTGTGTGTGTGTGCAGTACTGCTGTGATCCTCATGCACAAGCCTAGTCTGCTTCAGTGCTCATTTTGTTGACAGTCCATCACACACACAGCTCTGACAAACAGCTTAAGGCCTTGTGTGTCTTTCCCGGCTTCGACCTAAACCCTGCTTGTGAGTGATGAGGTTTAGCCACCCCATTGTGAAAACCACAAAACACCCTCAGATATTTGACTGGACAGCCCATAATACAACTCCAAAATAAATGGCTTCAAATGACACATCGATAGTTGTTTGCTGGCCACATATCTGGCATTTTGTTTATCTGCCCACACCCAATCATGCTTATTTTTATATTTTATGCTTTTGTTCTTAATAGGGATGTAAGTACTCATAATTTGATTTCATGGAGGTTGTTTGATTCCAGTTCAAATACGGCATAACTGTGAACAAAATCAAACACTCTAACCATCTGTTGTGGTTGCGGCATAACCGGAGGGCTGCGGACAAATGAATGCGTCAAGTCAAACGTTTTTCGCTGGCTTCAACATCAAGTGAAACAGACCCTTTTGACTGCACTGTGAAACCACTTGAACAGTTTGTCCCCAACTTTTATTCGGATAGTCATGTACATGTAAACAGGAAGACAATTGTTTTCAGTTGCAATCCATTTTGTAAAATGTATGATAAACCCTCAAAAACATTAAAGTCTCTTCAGGGTCAACCAAAGGCAGAGAAACATAAGAGCATCGGATACCCAATTTATTGTGATAGCTCCAGTATGAATGCACCAGTATGCCACAGAAGTATGGAAATGGCAGTCAGTGGGACAGTATAGTCAGTGGAATTTCAGGCAACATAAATGAAGGATCATTATAGAAACAGAATCAGATTTAAATCATAGAATTTTGTTTTTAGAAATTACTCCACCCTATTAGTTATTTTTCCTCTCCTGACATGAGGGACAATTTGAAAGAGATCTCTGCATATTGCTCCTGCTTCCTCTATTTGTGATCAAAGAGAGAGCATGAATGACAAGATCGTATGTTTTCAATATGGCAACATGTGAGGATGCCAACAATGAGGATTCCTGCAAATGTTTCTGAGTCATGGAGTACCGTAAGAGATAACCACAAACACTCTACCTCACCTCTCGGTCTGTCACCACCATGAGTGAGGGATGCCTGAGCTGTCCCTATCCAGGTGTGCTGTCAATGACCAGTATGATAAGATCTCGATGGGGGTAGAGAGAGAGAGAGAGAGAGAGAGAGACAACAGAAAGAAAGAGAGACAACATAGAGAGAGAAAACAGAGAGAGAGAGAGACTCACAGAGAGAGAGAGAGAGACAACAGAGAAAGAGACAGAGAAAGACAGAGAGAGAAAGACACAGAGAAAACGAGAACAAGAGAGAGACGCACAACCCTAACCATACCCTGAGTCTGTTAACACCCTGGGTGGGCAGGAAGGACCCCAGAGCCAGGAGGAGGAGAGGCCCTCAGGGGCTATAGACACTCTTACAGGTCAGCTGTTGTCACTGAGACCCAGTCATGAACCATTCACATATCACATATCAAATGAAACCTGGCCCAGGCTGATAGGGGGAGGCCTGGGGAAGCCATGGACCTCACAGGGTGATGAGTGAATGAGTCCCAGACCCAAAGAAATAGAGCTGCATATTGGGGTCATCTTGGGGAGAGAGGCATGTCTGCAAGCCACATTATGAAGAGTTTGTCTTTGAGTATCAATCAATCACATTTATTTATAAAGCCCTTTTTCAGTAGATGTCACAAAGTGCTATACAGAAACCCAGCCTAAACCCCCAAACAGAAAGCAATGCACATGTAGAAGCACGTAGAGGAGAGTGTGTCTTGGAAAGAGGCTGGTGAAGCAGAGCATCATTAGAAGAGGAAGACATAAGCTGAATCAATGGCAAACACTAAATAAATCCCTGCATACTGAGGTGAAGTCGTTTTTACACAGCTCTCATTGTAAGATGTCTTGAACTGGAAGATCTGCTGTGCAATGCTGCTCCCTGCTGGTGACATATCCATACCACGTTGAATATCAAAATAGAAGACTACGGTGCAAAGTGTGCATTATTTTAATAACCAACTTTTTTTTCTAATATCAGCAACATTACCGTTGTTTGTACACAAAACTCAATAAGAACCAATACAAATGCACCCAGTCACTAATTAGCACAGCATCAAAGTGACGTTTTAGTGAATGTGGAATGACTGTTCAGGTTCATCACTCTCCTGATTTACTGTGTTGTCAGACAGCTAGTGTATAATCAGCCTAATTACAGACATTTTATTTCTGGGCTGGAACTCGATTCCCTGTGGTGCTGTCGTGTTACCATCAGGCCTGTGATTCTGTGGATACACCACAGATAGAACTGGTTTCATCTCTATGGGATGCACATTCTGTGAACAACGTACAACCGACAACCATTCAGAAGAGACTCTCTCTCTCTCTTTCTCTCTCTCTCTCTCTCTCTCTCTCTCTCTATTTCTGCAGATGAGGGTACTATGAATTCATGAGTGGCTGCCACTAAAAGGTGTGTGTGGATGCATGAAGAACAGAGATGATCACAGAATCCGAGGAGCTCAAACCTGGGCTCACATACAGCTATGCTTACATCTGACAATATCACACAGTAGTGGAGTTGTACTGTAGGTGCTTTACATCAGCGTGAATTGGAATACCTTTCATAACCCATGGTGCGTCTTTGTGTAATGGGAGTGGACATGATCCTAGCAGTAATTGCAACGGTCTCATTGTACTGTACATTCTGGGGCCAGAGAGAAATCCGCTGTTAAAAAGAGGTCTGACAGTGATTGTGTCTTTGAAGAGGCCCTGGATAGGAAGAACAGACGTTAATGCTTTGATACTGGCTGCTTGCCGTGTGTTACGCTGCTTGGACTGCGGGGGCCAGACAGCCAATAGGATGTCCCCTGAATGCTCATGAACACAGCTAATGGTGTGAGTCCTAAGGCAGACAATACACAGAGAGACAAACCTGCCAGGGCCTAGTTCACGTACGCATGGCATACAGAGTAATCTATGACACACCGCACACGCCTTGTAATTTATACATCTAACATTGGTGGAAATGGGTTACGCTTGGATACTTATAGGAAAAGTAGTTGAAGATGGTCCAGCAACCTTCACAGAAGTTTGACTGTATGGACTAAAGAACATATCTGTTGCTGTTCAATATCTAAGTGGGCAGGAAAATGTCGACTTTTACTAGGTAGTGGGTTGGACAGGCCTATTAAATGATCAGTTCACAGTTTCAAACATCTCCTAGTATTAACATGCCTATCATGCATATAGAGCCCAACTCAGCCCCCTGTTCTGCAATATATGGCTTAGACAACAGATGACAGTATTTATCCATAGGAGACCAGACCTGGGAGAGAGGCGACACAGAGGCATAGTTCTCTCCTAGGAATAGGTTGCAGAACTGCAGAAACGAATAAATGGAAAATCCCTTAACAGATTTGTATTACAAACGGCTGTAAAAAAGGAAAAGCGGTGTAACAAACAAACAAACAAACACCCCCACCATCCCCATCATCTAAACCTAAGATAGCTTTTCATAAGGGTGTATATTCCAACGGAAATATCATATTACCATTTCCTCAATTGCTAATTTCACATGGTTGGAATATTTCCCATGAAAAGCAATTGATGTGTTTGTAGGATTTCACCCCTCTCTTCGTTTCACTCAGTAATGTGCTTCTCCTGTGGAATGCAGCTCAACATCAAAAGACTAATCAGCTTGCAAGCATCAATACAAAAATCTCACCCGAAAGCTCTACATTTTGTAATGAGTATTTAGACTTCAGGGACACTCATCTGCAACCATGCATACTAGTTAATCACTTTGCTGAGGGATTTACAGTGGGAATAATTAATATTTGATAGACCAAAAACAGCACAAGTATGAATTTTCAATATTACTCATATCCCAGCGTGATCAGAGTCTGTTATGAGAGTCAACCATGGATAATTTGAATGTGAAGTCATCCCAGAGGTAATAGAATTTAGAAGTCATTATAATTCTATGGTCAATCCTCTGCCCAGTGTGTGAACCAGACTTGACCTACCAGCACAGTTTCCTCTTTCAACGGTATCTAAAAGATAACTGGTCAATGCCTGTAGACCAGTTCAATTCACCCAACCACAGACGATGATACCATCATTTGGTTCTACGGCACATCTAGGGCATTTCTATTCTATGTCTTCTATGTCTATTTATGTATGAAACAGTCATGTCCCATTCTGCTCGAGGGGTAGAGAGGGCCATCAAGAACATATGCCGGGAACTTTGTCTTCAAGGCAGGGACAACAGCGTTGGTCAGAAACTGAAAAGTGAATATTGTGATTGTTTTCCTACTCAAAGAGCCATGATGGAATCCCTGGTTGCAGTGTTCTACGCTGCAGTGTTCTACTGTAGGCCTATGCCAGAGTAAATTACATTTACTAAAAAATGAATTGTAAAGGTGTAATCTGTAATATACTAGCCTGTGAATTCGTCATTTTAACTGGTGAAATAGAATTATAGATTTTTTTGAAGAATATTGTCTCACTATGATCCACTAGTGTGGGCTTCCTGACCTTATGTTCCTGACACAAGGGGTATCTAAACATGTTAAATAAATATTGGCAGGGATTAAGGCTGCACATTGGATTGTAGGATTGCACCATAGAGGGTTGAAATCTACAGTATTTTAGTCTTGATTGCACTACATTTAGGCAGCTCACAGGTCATCTAAAATATTTGGATGAACCATAATCCAATGAGACTGCTTCATTCCCAGTCACATGACAGTTGACAATAAAACGTACTTCCTGGTTCTAGTTAAAACATTTCGTGACATGCTTCTCCACGAAGGTATGATTTGAACGACTTGCCAACAGTAAAGTATTCTGTCTATTCAACAGATATCTTTATGTTGGTGTTTTGGGAAATTGTTGAACGCGTATTGCTTGTAGGAGCGTTCCTATTGAACTTGCAGGATAGTTGTAGTAGGCTGTAGCCACCGTGGTACTCCCAGTCAATACTGGAAGTCAAAACCTCTTCTGAGTTGGACTGGCCTATGCTTTCAGTTACCGGTTGGTAGCCAGCTAATACTCAGGAACCAGCATTTGACTTTTGAACACTCACATGAATGCTTAGCCACTAACCACTTTACTTATTCTGCTCAGCAATTGCCCCTCTGGCTTTCTCGCTCTCTCTATTTATAGCCTCGTTTGGCGATATGGTATTGATCGCTACGTAAGAGTATATGGAGACAGCAGGCATGTACTGTCTGCATGCCTGTTTGGCTTTGTAGCTTAGACACATCATGTTATTGGTTTCTGAGCAAGGTGGTGAGCAAATTCAGACATGGTGAAGAAACAGCATGATTCAGTAAACAGGCATGCAATTATATCATCCTTTATTGATTAAGGCACAGAAGGGCATAGCCTTTACCAGGGATCATCAACTAGATTCAGCCGCAGGATGATTTTCTTTCTTGAGCTGATGGTCAGGTTGCCAGAACATAATTACAAATAATTTGTAGACTGCAGATTGATAGCGAGAAGCCCAAACACACATAATATTTGTCTAGAACATAATCATTTCAAACCTTGCTTACGGTTGTATACGATCAGATAAATATCTGTATTATGGGTGGGAATACTAAGGAGCAGATTTTCAAAATTAAAATGTTTTTACAGTCTTATGTCCAAATAAAATCACCTGCCGTCCGCCAGTTGGGGAACCCTGGCCTAAACTGTAGCTATCTATGGTTTCTAGGGCTCTAAAATGGCTATTTGCCCTGTTCAAAAAGTAGTACACTATATAGGGTATATGGTGCCATTTGGGACGTCGCATTAGTAACATTTGCTCTAGCTTTCTTCAAATCAAAGTTTATTGGTCGTGTACACAGGTTACCGGGTGCAGCGAAATTCTTATGTGACTAGCTCTTAAAAATGCAGTAAAATGTCAAACAGTTAAAATGTAAGGAGAGAAAAAAGACAACGGTGTGGCAAATCTGATTAACAAGCCAAATAGCCCTGTAGCAGTAATCAAATGCAATCTATACGTATGTACACAGGATTTACACAAGATCAACTAAGAATTATATGTTCAGCAGTATACAGTGCATTCGGAAAGTATTCAGACCCCTTGACTTTTTCCACATTGTGTTATGTTACAGCCGTCTTCTAAAATGGATTAAATGTATTATTTTCCTCATCAATCTACACACAATACCCCATAATGACAAAGCGAAAACATTTAAAAAAAGAAAAAAGAAACAGAAAGTAAGGTTACGTACATAAGTATTCAGACCCTTTGCTATGAGACTCGAATTTGAGCTCGGGTGCATCCTGTTTCCATTGATCTTCCTTGAGATGTTTCTACAACTTGATTGGAATCCACCTTTGGAAAATGTCATTGATTGGACATGATTTGGAAAGGCACACACCTGTAAGGTCCCACAGTTGACATTGCATGTCAGAGCAAAAATCAAGCCATGAGGTCAAAGGAATTGTCCATTGCGCTCCGAGACAGTATTGTGTCGAGGCACAATTCTGTGGAAGGGTAGCAAAACATTTCTGCAGCATTGAAGGTCTCCAAGAACACAGTGGCCTCCATCATTCTTAAATGGAAGAAGTTTGGAACCACCAAGACTCTTCCTAGAGCTGGTAGCCCGGCCAAACTGAGCAATTGGGGGAGAAGGGCCTTGGTCAGGGAGGTGACCAAGAACCCGATGGTCACTTTGACAGAGCTCTAGAGTTCCTCTGTGGAGATGGGCGAATCTTCCAGAAGGACAACCATTTCTGCAGCATTCCACCAATCAGGCCTTTACGGTAGAGTGGACAGATGGAAGCCACTTCTCAGTAAAAGGCACATGACAGCCCGCTTGAAGTTTGCCAAATGGCACCTAAAGACTCTCAGACCATGAGAAACAAAGTTCTCTGGTCTGATGAAACTAAGATTGAACTCTTTGGCCTGAATGCCAAGTGTCACATCTGGAGGAAACCTGGCACCATTCCTATGGTGAAGCATGGTGGTGGCAGCATCATGCTGTAGGGATGTTTTTCAGCGGCGGGGACTGCGACTAGTCAGGATCGAGGGGAAGATGAGTGGAGCAAAGTACAGAGAGATCCTTGATGAAGTCCTGAAAACAGGTTCTCAGACTGGGGTGAAGGTTCACCTTCCATTAGGACAGCGACCCTAAGCACATAGCCTAGACAATGCAGGAGTGGCTTCGGAACAAGTCTCAATGTCCTTGAGTGGCCAGAGCCCGGATTTGAACCAGATCGAACATCTCTGGAGAGACCTGAAAATGGCTGTGCAGTGACACTCCCGATCCAACTTGAGAGGTTGAGAGGATCTGCATAGAAGAATGGGAGAAACTCCTTTAAATATAGGCATGCCAAGCTTGTAGCGTCATACCCAAGAAGACTCGAGGCTGTAATTGCTGGCAAAGGTGTTTCAACAAAGTACTGAGTGAAGGGTCTGAATACTTATGTAAATGTGAAATAATAATTTTTTAATACATTTGCAAAAATTTCTATGAGGTGTGTGTATCACCTGGTAGATGGCTAATGATGGCTGTTCAACAGTTTGATGGCCTGGTAAATAGAAGCAGTTTCAGTCTCTCTGTCTTAGCTTTGATGCACCTGTACTGTCTCTGTCTGTTGGACGATGGCCGAGTGAACAGGTGGCTGAGGTCCTTAATGATCTTCTTGGCCTTTACTTTGACTTCGGGTGCCTTAGATGTCCTGGAGGGCAGGCAGCGTGCCCCCGGTAATGCGTTAGACTGCCCGCAGCCATGATGCAGTTGAGGGCAGAGCAGTTGCCCTACCAGGTGGTGATGCAGCCCAACAGAATGCTCTCAATGGTGCATCTGTAGAAGTTTTTGAGTCTTGGGGGGGCCATGCCGAATTTCTTCAGCCACTATGATGTCAGTGTGCCGAGACCATTTCAGGTCCTCAGTGATATGCATGCCGAGGAGCTTGAAGCGTTTGACCCTATCCAATCTTCTCGTATTGCCTCTGTCTTTGCTTCTCCAGTGTTCATTTGAAAAATGAAGTCCCCATGGATCCCATGTTGCCTAGGTCTACTGTTGTTTGACGTGTGCTATGCCTTGAATGGTGACAAAAGGCCGAATTTTGTCCTGATGATGGTCGATGACTTGGGGATTGGAGACTTGGGCTGCTATAGGAACACTACCTTGCGGTAAGTTACAGTGATATAAACTGCAACAGGCTTTTTTTATGTTCTTTCTTATGTTTCTAAGCATGTCTTTCCTGCATTACATATACTTCTCATTTGTAGTTGTGATTCCAAACAAAAATGTACATCCTCGGAAGACAACCTTCTATTATATTCCTTTTATTCTGACTTCTAATTATTGCTGTGCTATCTGCTCACCTTTTAAAACATGACTTAAACACCTCCTTCCAGATGATGAGCCCAGCTGGGTGGTAATGTGCTGTGTCGTTGTGTCTGCAGGACCCCCAACATCGACATGCTGGCTCAGGAGGGGGTGAGGCTGACGCAGCACATCGCTGCTGCCCCCCTCTGTACGCCCAGCAGGGCAGCGTTCCTGACGGGCCGGTACCCAATACGATCTGGTGAGGCGAGTCTCAAACAACAAATCAAATGTTATATGTCACATGCGCCGAATGGGTGTAGACTTTACTGTGAAATAGTAAAAATAGTAACACAATAGTAATAAAATATACTACAAGAACAACAACAACAACAGCTCAACGTGTAGCCTGTCCTCCTGGGGTTTGACACAAAGCTTTGCCTAGTACTATAATTTGATCACTTAACCTTTCTTGGGCAGGTGGGATGCTAGCCACCCACGGTTCACACTATTCAACAGCCAGTGAAAAATCAGAGTGCCAAATTCAAAACCACAAAATGTCATAATTCAAAATTCTCAAACATACGACTATTTTACACCATTTTAAAGGTCTCCTTAATGTAACCACATTGTCCGATTTCAAAAAGGCTTTATGGCGAAAGCATAAAGTTAGATTATGTTAGGACAGTTCCAACACAAGAAAAAGCACACAGCCATTTTCCTAGCAAGGACAGGCGTCACAAAAACCAGCTAAAATTATGCACTAACCTTTGACGATCTTCATCAGATGACACTCCTAGGACATCATGTTACACAATACATGCATTTTATTGTTCGATAAAGTTCATATTTATATCCATAAACCCCATTTTACATTGGTGCGTGATGTTCAGAAAATATTTTGCCTCCAATACTGCCAGTGAATCAGCACAACAATTTACAAAAATTCTCACCATAAACGTTGATAAAATATTAAACTGTTATTCAAAGAATTATAGATGAACATCTCCTTTATGCAAACGCTGTGACAGATTTCAAAAAAACTTCACGAGGAAAACACACTTTGCAATAATCTGAGTACTGCGCTCAGAAAAATACACTAGGCAATACAGATACCCGCCATTTTGGAGTCATCTAAAATCATAAATAGCATTAGAAATATTCACTTACCTTTGATCTTCATCAGAAGGCACTTCCAGGTCCTGGAATACCAGGTCCACAATAAATGTTTTGTTCGATAAAGTCCATAATTTATGTCCAAATAGCTCCTTGTTGTTAGCTACTCCAAATGTGGGAAGCGCGTGGAAAATGTCACGACGAAAAGTTAAAAAAGTTATATTTACGTTCGTTCAAACATGTCAAATTTTGTATAGCATCAATCTTTAGGGCCTTTTTCACTTAGAACTTCAATAATATTCCAACCGGACGATTGCAATGTCTTGAAAAACGTTTTGGAACACAGCTAACTCTCTCACGTGAACGTGCTTCAATGAACGCCAGTACTTTCCTGAGTCAACAACTTCCAACTTCCTCTGTTCGCTCTCTGTTCATCATAGACGCCTCAAACAACTTTCTAAAGACTGTTGACATCTAGTGGAAGCCGTAGGAAGTGCAAAATGAACCCTAAGTCACTGTTCGATAGGCAATGACTTGAAAGGACTACAAGCACCAGAATTCCCACTTCCTGTTTAGATTTCTCTCAGGTTTTTGCCTGCCATATGAGTTCTGTTATACTCACAGACATCATTCAAACAGTTTTAGAAACTTCAGAGTGTTTACTATCCAAATCTAATAATTATATGCATATTCTAGTTCCTGGGCCCGAGTAGTAGGCCGTTTAATTTGGGTACGTTTTTCATCCGGCCGTAAAAATACTGCCCCCTACCCTAGAGAGGTTAACAGATCACTAGCTAGTATTGATAGCCCTTACTAGTAATATGTGGCATTAGCGATGCATTAGTTAGGCTAAGTGGAGAGAACAGTTCATAGAACAGGATAAATAGCATGTTCACCACAATGCAGCAGGATGAAAAGTACATCATTCCACTGTATAATTTTATACTTTGTTACTCTCCCCACTTTGTGATTTGATATCTGTTTTTGATCCTATTTTTGTCTTGAACAGGTATGGCCGGCCTTGGACAGTTAGGGGTCTATATCATCTCTGCTGCATCTGGTGGTCTTCCCAGTGAAGAAGTCACCTTTGCCAAGGTGGCCAAACAACAGGGCTACGAGACTGCTCTGATAGGTGAGCCAAAGTCCTCTCCTTTGTTACTATGTAAAGCGTCTTTAGGTCCACGAAAAACTCTACATATGACCCATTTATTATCGTCATGGGTATGTATCAGTACTTCTCACTTTGGGAATAGGGAACACACAGAAGCAGTAACAGTTCATTTGATTGGTTGCAGCAATGTGTCTGTTTTGTTTGAATGTCTTTAAAATTCTGACTGTATAGCTATAGCTACATGATTGATTTGAACAGTATAATAGCTTTCATACTCATATTGGCTTCTCAATGGTTGCCCAGACAACAGCCTACAGCACATTTACATGCAAGTTGACATTCAAGGTCTTGTTCTTTGATGTGTAATATGCCTCACAGGCTTTTCAGTAACCCAAGTTGACATATTATTAAATGTAATAATTGGCATCATCGGCCTTTTTTCTCCACTGTTGAAACACTTTATGTGTTGTCTTTCAAGGTTGTTGTTCTTTGAAGATGCCTTAAGTTGCAAGTCTATATGGTCCGTCACCTGGCCCCTTCTCTCCACTGTAGGAAAATGGCACCTTGGTCTTAACTGTGAGAGGAACGACGACTTCTGTCACCACCCCAGTGCTCACGGCTTCGACCACTTCTACGGTATAACCCTGACCAACCTACGTGACTGTCAGCCCGGCCACGGCTCCATCTTTACCAATGTCCAAGCACACATACCCTTCAAGGTGATGTACAGTGTACAATACATGTTTATGACGTACACTATTTTGGTTTAACCTTTTAAATTGTTGGGAGCGTGCATAGAGAATCTTCTACATCTGAATTGCTTGCTGTTTGGGGTTTTAAGCTGGATTTCTGTAATAGCACTTTGTGACATCTGCTGATGTAAAAAGGGCTTTCTAAATGAATTAGATTTGTCTACTGTTTACTCTCCAATAGTCAGTACCTCTACAGCCATTTTGGGATGTGCTTCAGCTCATGCTTTTTACTACAGTATTGCATTGAGTATTTTTACTTTTATTTATGTATCCTGGTGTAACATGTGGTCCCGGATCTGTTTATGCTCTTGCCAACTCCATTGTCAAGCCAAACAAAGTGATAAGGAGTTGGCATGATGGCATAAACGGGCTGGTAATCAGACTAGTTTTAATGTTTGTTGTATGTAGTTTGTTTGGCCTTTTAGCTATAAAGGAACTTGTCCCTCAGGGATATAGGATAGTAAAGATTCTCAACTCTACCCTACAAGACCCTGGGAGTGGGTGTGGCTACCGTGACCCTCCTGCATGCGAGGGGTGTGCTCACCGTGCGGAGGAAGTTGGTGCTGAGCGTGGTGGCGTTGGTGGGCGCGGCGGCGGCCATCTTTGGCACATTCGCCGCCACGTTCCCCTACTTCAACTGCTTTCTGATGAGGAACCGGGAAGTGGTGGAGCAGCCGTATGTCTCGGAGAACCTGACCCAGAGAATGACAGATGAAGCAGTGGACTTTTTAGAAAGGTGTGTGTGCCGTTTTTTTGTTTATATTTCCCCTGCTACGTGATAGATTGAGACAGAATAGAAGCCAAATCAAGTGTTTGTGTGTGCGTGAGTGTGTTTGCTTATTGGAAGAAACTCTAAATGGCATGTAAGGAAAGTGTGTGTAAAGGGTTGGTGACCTAGGTGACTGTCTGTAAAATGAAAGCATACTGTACACAGTAGTTTGCATTGTTGTCATACAGTTATTTTCTTCCATTTACACGGTGTGTGTTGACTATTTTGACAGGAACTCTGCACTACCCTTCCTGTTGTTCTTCTCCTTCATCCAAGTGCACACGGCCATGTTTGCGTCGCCAGCCTTCCAGGGGACCAGTCAGCACGGTATCTATGGAGACGCCGTCCACGAAGTAGACTGGAGTGTAGGTAAGACTTGATATTTACTTTATATTGCTGTATGGCCTTCTTTTTTATGTTCAATAAGTTATAAGGTTGGAAGATTTGAAATGTCCACACTAATTATATTTGAAAGGTTGGACGATTTGATTGACTTTTACCTAAACTCAGCAAAAAAAGAAACATCCTCTCACTGTCAACTGTGTTTATTTGCAGCAAACTTAACATGTGTGAATATTTGTATGACCATAACAAGATTAAACAACTGAGACATAAACTGAACAAGTTCCACAGACATGCGACTAACAGAAATTTAATAATGTGTCGCTGAACAAAGGAGGGGGTCAAAATCAAAAGTAACAGTCAGTATCTGGTGTGGCCACCAGCTGCATTAAGTACTGAAGTGCATCTCCTCCTCATGGACTGCATCAGATTTGCCAGTTCTTGCTGTGAGATGTTACCCCACTCTTCCACCAAGGAACCTGCAAGTTCCCGGACATTTCGGGGGGAATGGCCCTAGCCCTCACCCTCCGATCCAACAGGTCCCAGACGTGCTCAATGGGATTGAGATCCGGGCTCTTCGCTGGCCATGGCAGAACACTGACATTCCTGTCTTGCAGGAAATCACTGACAGAATGAGCAGTATGGCTGGTGGCATTGTCATGCTGGAGGGTCATGTCAGGATGAGCCTGCAGGAAGGGTACCACATGAGGGAGGAGGATGTCTTCCCTGTAACGCACAGTGTTGAGATTGCCTGCAATGACAACAAGCTCAGTCCGATGATGCTGTGACACACCGCCCCAGACCACAACGGACCCTCCACCTCCAAATCGATCCCCCTCCAGAGTACAGGCCTCGTGTAACGCTCATTCCTTCGACGATAAACACGAATCCAACCATCACCCCTGGTGAGACAAAACTGCAACTCGTCAGTGAAGAGCACTTTTTGCCAGTCCTGTCTGGTCCAGCGACGGTGGGTTTGTGATGTCTGGTGAGGACCTGCCTTACAACAGTCCTACAAGCCCTAAGTCCAGCCTCTCTTAGCCTACTGCAGACAGTCTGAGCACTGATGGAGGGATGGTGCGTTCCTGGTGTAACTCGGGCAGTTGTTGTTGCCATCCTGTACCTGTCCCGCAGGTGTGATGTTCGGATGTACCGATCCTGTGCAGGTGTTGTTACACGTGGTCTGCCACTGCGAGGATGATCAGCTGTCCGTCCTGTAGCACTATCTTAGGCGTCTCACAGTATGGACATTGCAATTTATTGCCCTGGCCACATCTGCAGTTCTCATGTCTCCTTGCAGCATGCCTAAGGCACGTTCACGCAGATGAGCAGGGACCCTGGGCATCTTTTTTTGTGTGTTTTTCAGCATCAGTAGAAAGGCTTCTTTAGTGTCCTAAGTTTTCATAACTGTGACCTTAATTGTCTACCGTCTGTAAGCTGTTAATGTCTTAATGACCGTTCCACAGGTGCATGTTCATTAATTGTTTATGGTTCATTGAACAAGCATGGGAAACAGGGTTTAAACCCTTTAAAATGAAATCTGTGAAGTTATTTGGATTTTTACGAATTATGGTCTTGAAAAAGGGCCGTATCTTTTTTTGCTGAGTTTATTATGTCCTGTTTCATAACATCTGTTCGTAGGTCAGCTCATGCAGACTCTGGACCGGTTGAACCTGAGGGAGAACACACTGGTTTACCTGACCTCAGACCAGGGGGCGCACCTTGAGGAGATCTCAGTCGGGGGGGAGGTGCACAGAGGCTGGAACGGGATATACAAAGGTACGGTCTGTTACAGCTTCAGAAGAATAGGTCAACAGAGACCAAACAGCCAGATGTCGAGTTTTCGGTTAAAACAGGTGAATTTTTTTTTTTTTAATAGGAGTAACAATACTCAACCTAGAGGTGCATGTGCAGAGAGGCTTTAGTTAGCATCTGCAGTGGTTTAGTAGGGTATATTAATAGGCATGTAAATTGGATATCAGAGCCAGTCAATGTATAGAATAATAGATTACCAGATAAATTGCTCAGATTATCTGAATGTCCTCATGCATAAGAGACGAGACGTTTCCATGAAAGGTTCTGGTAAGCCTTATATTTCGGTCGAGTGATAAAGGACTTCCCATATTCTCAGTCCTCACGAAGTGCTTCGATCTGTCTCTGAGCAGCCGGGAAATCCACCAATTGGGAGGGGGGGATCCGAGTTCCAGGACTGCTCCGTTGGACTGGGATGTTACCTGCAGGAAAAGACATTGATGAACCCACCAGCAACATGGACATCTTCCCTACTGTGGTGAAGCTAGCCGGAGGGACGGCACTGGGAGACAGGTGAGTGCTGAGGTCTGAGGGGTTTTGTTTGTTCGTTGACTTTTACTGGTAAACCCAAAGCACTAGGTAGGTTTTCTAGCAGCCTCGTCTGTCAGTCAAAACTACAGCGTTTGTAATCTAGGTCACCATAGAAATCATATGCACTCTGTGCTCTGAATCACCTCTTAACTAGAGACATTATATTCACAATAGGTGTCACAAGGGACCTGCTAGGAAAAAAAATCCCAGCTAATGAAAAAGCTCTCAAAACGGATCAGGCTGTTCTAAACCTTTGATCAAATGTTTTCATGGGCCTTTGAGGTCTCGCTGCCTACGCAAAGGATCATTCCTACAGTGTGCTCCATTTCTGTGTCTCAGAGAGAATTTGTGTTTGTGTGTGTCTTCTTTTCCTAGAGTGATAGACGGTCATGACCTCATGCCCCTGCTGCAGGGGAAAGTTGAGAGATCAAAGCACGAGTTTCTCTTCCATTACTGTAACGCCTACCTCAACGCTGTCAGGTGGCAGCCTCCCAACAGTACGTCCATATTTCCAATGTAATAGTTTTAAGAATGCAATTGAATTACTGTAACAGCGCTGCTAATTATGATTGAGTAATAATTCCAATGGTTTTTGTAACCAAGTTAACTTGAAACGTAAAGTACTACGGTGGTTGTAATTCATTGTAAATCTTTAAGGTTATTCAATATGGAAGTTGTTCTTTTTCACTCCGGACTTCTACCCCGAGAACGGGACAGCCTGCATGCATACCCACGCCTGTTTCTGCACCACATCCTACGTGACCTACCACGACCCCCCTTTGCTCTTTGACCTCTCCCGCGACCCCTCGGAGACCACGCCCCTGACCCCAGACACGGAACCTGCCTTCCACTCGGTCCTGGAGGAGATCCGGGCTGCGGTGGCTCTCCATAAGGAGTCCATCACCCCCGTTCAGGACCAGCTCGCCCCGGGACACCTCCTATGGAAGCCTTGGCTGCAGCCCTGCTGCTCCTCCCTGTCCCAGCTCTGCAGGTGTGAGAGAGATGGTGGGAGACACGGCCACCGGAGCACTGCGGCAGAGGCAGACTCTCCACAGGACCAGCACATCATTGCTTAACACTGCGGGGAGGGTAACGTAGGAACCCAGAACCAATCTTTTAGTATGTATGTAAACAATCTGTGACAAGAGACAAACGGCAGGGAAAATACCCCCATTTAAATGTTTTATTTCACCTTTATTTAACCAGGTAGGCCGTTTTGAGAACAAGTTCTCATTTACAACTGCGACCTGGCATTTTAACTGGGCTTGTGGGTAGAAGTGACCTGGATCTACTTGACGTGGGTATGTGACCTCACTGGGTGATCTGTAATAACAGACATTTTAGTATTTGGCCTCTCAGGAACACATCCAGTAAAATATACAGTAAATTGTGTTGCCTACGCTTGCTCCCTGAGGGGTTTATGCAGTTGCTGTTATTTGGGACTAAAATGTATTTTACAGCACTTTGTGACAAATGTATTTGTAAAAAAAAAAAAGAGCGCAATATGAATCAAATGTGATTGTTGAGGCCAGTCCTCATATATAAAGTAAAGAGTATGTATATATATATATATATATATATATGAGGAGAAACCTAGCACATTGTGCAGGAGAGGAGAGCAACTCGATGCACTGATTAGCACAAGGTCCAACTCAAGTTGGAGCATTTCTGGTCTTATTCTCCGGGGCACTACAACAACCCTGTGTTACCCTTGTAGGGTACCGATGATCATTTAATCACTGTTCATCATTTAGACTCTACAGGGTCTCTGTAAAAGGCATCTGCACATCCAGGAAGCAATGAAACTGAGTGGACAACCGACATGGAAAGACATGGCTGTATTAACAAATCGAGCTGTATTAAGATGTTCAGCAGCGCTTGCGTGTCTAATGCCAGCAGTCGGTACAGAGTCAGCCAGAGTCCCTGAGTCACACACGGCTCATCCCCCAGTGGCCACAGCCAGCAGTAAATCTTCATCACCCAGACTAGCTTTAAGCTTAGCTCTTCATTTGATCTCAGATTTCAGTGACATTTAGTTAATATGTATCTTATTCTCCCTTTAACTCCTATATCCAGCAGTCTATTTGTCACAGACTACCATTAGCAAATCTCTGAATATTAAGGAGTGCTCTCTCTCCCCTGTTTAGTCATTTATATGATGGATGCTGAATGCTGATTTATTTTTGCGCGTTCCCACACACCCACTATGCGTTGCATTTTATACCATGTGTTATTTTGTTACCAAATGTTAATTTGTTTCAACATATTTTTCTAATGTAAATGAATAATGATCTGATTTGTGTGGTGTACCAGCTACAACAGCACTACTGATGCTACCAATAACTACCAGCACCCACTACAGAACTACAGCCACGATCACTATAACTGAGATTGATATTCAACTTGACTGGTATTCTGACAATGTGTATGAATCTAATTATTTTCCTCCATCCATGGCCCTGTGATCACGGTGGCTGATCATTATTGGATCCATCCACAACAGAGAGTTTGGCAGTGTTTATCTCGTCTTTCATTCGGGGCCTGCTTCCCAAATGGCACCCTATACCCTACATAGTGCACCACTTTTGACCAGTGGCCAGGGCTCTGGTCAAAAGTAGTGCACTATTTAGAGTGCCGTTTGGAACGCAACCCCTGTGTGTTGGCTTGGCCACTGGTCCATCACATCCAGCCCAGCCTCTCTGCTCCCGAACGCCAGAGAAGTGGAGCGCAGCACAGCTCTGCATGGACAGGCCTGCCAATGCACATGTGCACCTCAGAGATATGGCAGCCTTTTCCCTATTTAGTGCACTATCTTAGACCTGGGCCCATACAGTTGAAGTCGGAAGTTTACATACACTTAGGTTGGAGTCATTAAAACTCGTTTTTCAACCACTCCACAAATTTCTTGTTAACAAACTATAGTTTTGGCAAGTTGGTTAGATCTACTTTGTGCATGACACAAGTCATTTTTCCAACTGTTTACAGACAGATTATTTCACTTATAATTCACTGTTCACAATTCCAGTGGGTCAGAAGTTTACATACACTAAGTTGACTGTGCCTTTAAACAGCTTGGAAAATTCCAGAAAATGATGTCATGGCTTTAGAAGCTTCTGATAAGCTAATTGACATCATTTGAGTCAATTGGAGGTGTACCTGTGGATGTATTTCAAGGCCTACCCTCAAACTCTATCTCTTTGCTTGACAGAAATCAGCCAAGACCTCAGAAACTGTAGAAAAATGTAGACCTTCACAAGTCTGGTTCATCTTTGGGAGCAATTTCCAAATGGCTGAAGGTACCACGTTCATCTGTACAAACAATAGTACGCAAGTATAAACACCATGGGTCCACGCAGCCATCATACCGCCCAGGAAGGAGATGCGTTCTGTCTCCTAGAGATGAATGTACTTTGGTGCGAAAAGTGCAAATCAATCCCAGAACAACAGCAAAGGACCTTGTGAAGATGCTGGAGGAAACAGGTACAAAAACAAGTCCTATATCGACATAACCTGAAAGGCCGCTCAGGAAGGAAGAAGCCACTGCTCTAAAACCGCCATAAAAAAGCCAGACTACGGTTTGCAACTGCACATGGGGACAAAGATCGCACTTTTTGGAGAAATATCCTCTGGTCTGATGAAACAAAAATAGAACTGTTTGGCCTTAACAACCCTCGTTATGTTTGGAGGAGAAAGGGTGAGGCTTGCAAGCCGAAGAATACCATCCCAACCGTGAAGCATGGGGTTGGCAGCATCATGTTGTGGGGGTGCTTTGCTGCAGAAGGGACTGGTACACTTCACAAAATAGATGGCATCATGAGGAAAGGAAAAATGTGTGGATATATTGAAGCAACATCTCAAGACATCAGTCAGGAAGTTAAAGCTTGGTTGCGAATGGGTCTTTCAAATGGACAATGACCCCAAGCATACTTCCAAAGTTGTGGCAAAATGGCTTAAGGACAACAAAGTCAAGGTATTGGAGTGGCCATCACAAAGCCCTGACCTCAATCCTATAGAAAATCTGTGGGCAGAACTGAAAAAGTGTGTGCGAGCAAGAAGGCCTACAAACCTATTGTAGGAAGCTTGTGGAAGGCTACCTGAAACGTTTGACCCAAGTTAAACAATTTAAAGGCAATGCTACCAAATACTAATTGAGTGTATGTATGCTTCTGACCCACAGGGAATGTGAGGAAATAAATCATTCTGACATTTCACATTCTTAAAATAAAGTGGTGATCCTAACTGACCTAAGACAGGGAATTTTTGCTTGGATTAAATGTCATGAATTGTGAAGAACTGAGTTTAAATGTATTTGGCTAAGGTGCATGTAAACTTCCGACTTAAATTGTATGTCTCTGGCCAAAAGTTGCCCACTATATAGGACCATAGGGTGTCAAAGTCATAGGATCATGATAGGGACAAGGGGAGGATGTTATTCTTGAACTGAATGTTTGTGTGACCTAGTGCAATACTTACCCCACTCAGCCTTATTTGAATGGTGCAACAGCAATGTCTGGTAGGACATCTGATGATCATATTGCTTACTTTGCTTTTTCATTTGTTATTCAAATGAATATAGCTGCTGGACTTTTAAGGACCTCTCACCGTCGAGGGATTACGACATAAATGCAAGGGTTGCAATCATAATGCAAAGCTTTTATCCAAAAAACTGCACTCACACCTAACTATTTCCAGGTGTGTGCTTTTTAGACAGAGGAGAACATACTGCGGTGGAATAATGAAATGTACAGATGCCTCTTTTAGTTGGGACATTCCCTGTAGAATAGCCCCTCTGGTCTTCTAGTGTTATTTAGAGTTTTCCTCAGAGAGAGAAGACCTCAACAGTATTAAACCATAAGCCAGGGAATCTATGTCCCCAGGTGTTAATTACAACTGTGGACAAAAATTTGGCTCATTATTAGCAACAGCAGGGAGTCTGGATAGGGGTAGGAAAACACCATGCTTACTTCACTTTAGTGTGTGGATGGTAAATCCTGTTTACTTACAGGACTGTATGGCCTAGTTGGTGATGTACAACTGATGTGCAATTCATTTGACACAATGATTGTGATGCAACAGACATTTCTATGATAGCACAAAAATGTTTACATAGTCATTGTGTGGTTTCTGATCAAGCTCAATCTCAGCTTTACCGTACAGATCTGCGCTTTGCCCTCATGCTGATGAGTGTGCAGTGCGAAACATTTATTTCAACTTATCCAAAGTCTTTTGGACAATTATGCTTTTATCAGTCACATTGGGTAAGTAGTTATGATAATTCAGCCTTGTGTTAATAGATACAAATATGGTTATTTGTTTTGGGGTTACATTATTTCAGTAATTGCTACTAGATTTGAAGGCAGTCATTTAAACAGCACATTTTGCCTTGGTATCCTCAGAAGATCCAGAGGGAGGTGTGTGTGTGTGTGTGTGTGTGTTCAACCACCGGGAAAAAAATGATCTTGAACACAGTGCACGTCGATACCCTAGGACCGGAGGAAATTAAATGGTTCCTCAGAAGGAGAGAAGAATTTGCAGAGTTCAAACAACCATTTCTATGGAAACATCAAAGGGGTACTCCATCCTTGTCCTGGAGGAGCTGAAGGACCTCCGCTAGGTTAGCGTGACTCCACTGCCCGTTATATTATGTACTTCTGTGAAGTGCCTTACTGATTTCCCCACTGCCTGCCACTGCTGGCTCAGGGGTAATGGATCGCTGCTGGAAATTGGTGAGGCGTGTTCAAAGACTGATTTTCCTCAAGGAAGTCCATCAAGCCCAGTTACCTCACATGGGAGATATAGTTACATGCTGATATTCCAACATCTCAGATTATAGAGTTGTTATTACTGTTGATTGTATGGGCTACAGTGGATTTGCAGTGAATGTGCAAAGAGCAAATTATACATTTTACTTAGATTGTTGCATTTTTTTGGTTTAAACCATGTATCACACAAAATCTAAAGTAATGTCAATGCACCACATTTAAAAGTAATAAAAACACTAAAAACAAAATTCTCAATTGAAATACAACCCTACTAGATCCAGCTTTCTTCAGAAACATCACTGCATCGTCATGACCCTCTTTACAATACTGGTTCATCCTTTCCTCTAAAGGAGGGATAAGGACTGGTTTTAACCTGATGATGTTCTCCTTGGAAAACTGAGGGATGAAAACAACACAAAACATTAACAAAAATGTCTGCAAAATCAAACCAATTTAAATACTGCAAAATAACTGTCCAGGCAGCCACTCAATTACAGTTCCGCAAAATTATGTGCAAAACCATTCAATGAATGCTACACACACACACTTGTCAATAAGTGTACTGTCTCTATCCCTGTGAACATGTAATAACCATTATGTCCATGTTGGCCAGTTTGAGGGGAGGTTCATGAGCCCTCTGTGTTTTTGGCAGATATCTTGGGGACCTGCGACGGGGGAGACTGTGATGGTACTTCCCTCTGACAGGATGGGGAGGCTATCCGTGAAGCCCCCGTCAATCCATTTCTGAAGGATATGTGTTACAGTTAGTTTATTGATTTTCAGTTATAAACAAACAAAAAGTAACATAATGGATAACATCCATTGGTTGAGTTTGAGATGCAGTTAAAGTTATTACCTGTCCTTGCCATTCCACCAGTTTGATTCCAGCATAGACAGGCACACAACTACTGGCTAAGAGTGCCTTAAATTAAAAGAAGCAAAGGAATTAGGTCAGACCAAATCCTAAAATATGGAGTGAAAGAGATTTTGAAATGTTCCTTGACCCACACATATTGCAAGATGTGAATTGCTCGGTCACTTGACTGGCTAAAACACAGAACTGACCCAACAATGAAGTGTATCAGGGGAAAACAATGGCCATGCTCCTCATAAACATTTCCGACAACATTTTGTGTTAAAGCCAAGGTTTATAGTAAGATACAGTAATATAATCTGCTCAGGCTTGTGGCAGGCTACCTTTATGAGGTCCTCCCTGGAGGCTAAGCTGGATAGGATGGTGTTCTTGCCACTTTTTGAATGCGTTATAGAGATGTGAAGGCGATTGCCTGCTTTACTGTGGGCATCGCCAGGCAGAAACTCCTCTATGTCCTCCCTGGGGAGAACAAAGGGACAGATGCTTTTTTGTCATGTTTTTAATAATTAATTTAACAACACTGTACGGCTCTATAATAAAGCATGCACTTATTACACAATCTGTTGGCTGTGTAATGCGTGCCCTTAATGAAGACACAAATGCAACCGTTGTTCAGTTCTATAGCCTTAGGTTTAATTTACTCCCACACATGAATAGCTCCATTTATTATAAAGGTGTTACAAATGATTTGTTTTTGTACATAACACCCAGTTATCTAGATGTTAAAGAAATACAGTGTACAAAACATTGAGAGCACTTATTCTCATTCAACCCAACCAACTGGGTCTTTGTGTTTCTGCCTGTCTTATGTGTGCATATGTATCTGAATATGACTGTTCTATACACTGAGTATACAACACATTAAGAACACCTGCTCTTTCCATGACATAAGACTGGCCAGGTGAATCCAGGTGAAAGCTATGTTCCCTTATTATGAAGGTGTTCCAAATCTTGGTATATTCAGTGTGTATCTCTCTCAGAGTTAGTAAGTGACTACCTGGGTGTAAGCATGAAGTTATATCCAGGGGTCACAGCACCAACCCTCTGGCATCTTTGGCAAATCTGAAGGTAAATTCTTTGACAATGGATAAAGACCAAATGTATCAACCAGCAGTAGGCCTAAACACAACAAAAATATGACCTTTAACCTGTGTACAAGGAATAGAAGAATAGGATAATGATGATGAAGACCTTACTATCTTACCTCTAGTTTGTCTGGAGCAGTGATCATCACTGCAGCCACCTGAGCTCCAGCACATTCCCTGAGAGAGCCCAGCAGCTTGTCTCATCTCTATAAAGAGAACATAGCTAGCATTATTCATTGAAAGCTATGAGGTTTATTGACAAACGTAGCTACTGTAACTTTGCCAGTGAAATATTGTGTAAAAGCCTAATCAAATCCATATTAGCACAGTGGAATTTTGGAGCTAGATAAACCTGATGTGGGCAACTGTATTAGGCTAGGCTAAACAACATAGCTAGGCTTATTCACTCATTACGGAGGCAGTCGAACTAATACTGTAAACTACAACAGGTAAGTCCCTGCATGTTAATAACAAGCGTAGCATTCAAGGTTAATCTACACATACATAAAAAAAAAGCTTTCTTATTGTTTATGGTGCCATTACGGTTTTAGAAACAATTGCAGTAAACTAAAACGGCTTGTTCTGCACTGCTTTACAAATATTGATGATAATGCAAATAAGTGCTGGATTAGTGATGGGTCGTTCGCAAACGAGTCGGCTCTAAGAGCCGGCTCTTGGCGGTGAACGTTGGGAGCCGGCTGGCATATCAGAAGAGCCGAATCTATTTATAAAAATATCCCAAAATTAAGATATGAATAATCAAAAGATTTAAATGAATAGAATTAACTAATTCAAAGAACAAAAAAAGAAATAAAATAATATAGGCCTAAATGCTGTCTGCTCAGACTGTCTGCTCAGACTAACAGCCTCACCTGTTGTTCCTGTCAATCAGACACGCAGTGTCAACCAATGAACCAAAGATGCGTGAGGGAGGGCCGAGCCAACTCACTCACAGTCACACACTTAGCAGCCGAGGAGAGATAGGAAGGATAGCTGTGAAAACAACAGCTGGAAAATGATTCGGAAGCACAGTAGCATTTGGATGCATTTTAATAATGTAGCCAATGTTAGAGCAGAGTGTAGAATTTGCCAAAACAAAATCTCATATAAAGCCGGTTCTACACACAACCTACACCGGCATATGCGAACTGTGCACCCAACTGTGAAGCTAGCTGTAGCGGAGCTTCGAGAAACTAGCGGACCTGCTAGTGATAATGGTGGAGCCTGCACCTCCACACGTGGAGCTGTATCCACTCAGTCCAGTAGCCCTACTCCACGACCCACAGTAACGCAGTCTTCTATGGACCAATTTATGCCAAAGTCTATGTCTGTAGCAAAACAAGGCCAAATTGATATTGCATTGGCTAAAATGATTGCCACCGATTTCTAGCCATTTTCGATCGTGGAGGACAGAGGTTTTAGAAATTATAGCAATAGTCTAAATCCAATGTACACAATTCCAAGCAGGAAAACCCTTTCAAAATCACTTATTCCACAGCTGTACAAGAGCACACAGGCTTCAGTGCGGGAAAGAGTCCAAAAAGCTACTGCAGTTTGCCTTACCACTGACTACTGGACATCAAGGGTAACCACTTCTTACATGTCGGTTACATGTCACTTCATTGAAGATTTTTCGATGTCTAGCTGTCTTCTGGACTGCTTTGAGTTCAGCGACAGACACACCTCAGAGAACTTGGCAGAGGAACTGTTGAGAGTGGCCAGAGAATGGCAAGTAGATGGAAAAGTGTTCTGTTGTGTTAGCGACAATGCAGCTAACATAACCAAAGCCATGAAAATGTTAAAATAGACCCATCATCCATGTCTTGCCCACACAATCACCCTGATTGTAAGAGATGCTTTGAAGGTGATGAAGCCCACTGTGGACAAAGTGAAAGCAGCTGTGGAATACTTCCACTGGAGCACATGATGGGGATGCCAGATGGGGATGCCTGAGCTGAGGCCTAAACAAGACTGAACTACAAGGTAGAATTCAACATTTTATATGTTGAAGCGGTTTATTGAGTCAAAGGATGCCATCATCTCTACCCTGGCCATTGTCAATGCACCTGTTGATGCTCTGACCCAAGAGGAATTGGAGGAGGTTTGCAGAGTCCTGGAACCCTTTGAGCAGGTCACTGTGGAGATCAGTAGAGAGAGGTACAGTAAGCAGTTATTACTACATCACTATTTAATCCAGTATTATATATGTATATGAGCAGTAGATGAGAATGTAGTATCAGTAGACAGAACATGAACCTGAACTAATAAGTTACTGTTCTTTCTTTTCAGCTATGTGACAGCCTCAAAAATGATACTCCTGTGTAAGGAGTAAAGCAGTGAATCACATCCAGCCGCCAGAGAGAAGCAAATGTAACCACAGGACATGTGACAGAGTTGATGGACACCCTATGTTCATCAATGGACAGAAAGTTCCACAGAATGGAATATAATCATGTTCTATCAGAAACCGCTGCACTTGACCCCAGGTTTAAGAAGTTAGCCTACGGTGATGCCTGAGTGATTGATGAGGCTCTTCAAAGAATAACCTCAGCAGCAGGGAGGGACAGCCCCAGCAGTCAGCTGGCTCAGGCACCAGGGCAACAGGAAGAAGAGGGATCAGATGGAGCAGAAGCACCAGCAGTAGAGCCACAAACGTCTGCTGTTTGGATGCTGTTTGACGAGAGAGCAACTGGGGATGCAGCACGATGGAATCCCTCAGCAGGTGCCATAATGGAGGTCCAATCCTATTTGGAGGAGCCCCATCTGGGCCACATCCGTTCCCTCTGAGAGGGTCTTCTTGAAAACGGGACAAATAATTACTGAGAGAAGAAACCCCATCAGCCCCTCGAAAGTGAGGCAGCTTGCATTTCTGAATGCAAATCTCTCATAAAAGCTAAATATGGTCAGCATTGCTGTGTGCTGCTGGTTATAACATGGCACTAAAGAAGAGAGAGAAAAGAGGGACCAGTTTAATGTTTTAAGTGGGATTCGGCAGTTGTGTACATTGTTATTTCTTTTTCTTTGTTATGGAGCAATATTCTATTATTATGTTGTTCAGATTGTATTCGTTTTGAATTGTTACATTTATATGCACTTTGTTTAAATACATAAAAAAAGTTATACTTTAAATGCACATGTGTAATAGCATCCTTTTTTACATTTATTTCAATTTGTGGAATGCTGCAGTTTTGCAAATTGTTATTTATTTTTCTTTGATATGGTGCTATATTCCATTATGCTGTTCAGATTGTATTCGTTTTGAATGGTTCGATTTACAAAACTATCTGTTGAAATACGGTGAAATTGACTAAACCTGTAAGAAAACATTGGGATACACGGACTGGTTTGTATTTGTGCAATGTAATGTGAAATGTCTAATTAACAAATTATACTTTGACATCTATAGCAGCAGCTGAGCTACAATAATTCATATTTTTCGGAGATGTCCCGGTATCTTCCAGCACATGTGTTCCGGCTTCCCCATACTCAGGCAAACACGCTGCGGGCTTGGGCCGTTGCGAGCCACGCATATACACCTTATGACTTTAAAAAGTTAAACACTCTTAAAACTCTAGCCCCACAGTGGACATGTAATAATAAACATAAAACCTAGCAGTCAAAAACTGATTTTTTCCATATAACCACTTCAAACATTGTCTGTGTTTCATGTAGGCTTTCCCTGGCGTCACGTTTTGATAACTCTGTAAATCTCTCTGACAAGTTGACTTTTATCAATATATTTGGCTCTATTTACTCTCAGATTTGAAAATGCTAACTAGCATCAAAGTAGACATCATGTAAGACTACATATCCCTCCAAGCTCCGGCACATTATCGCTGACACCTTTGCTGTCAGCTAGCTAGCTACTAGCTACCTTGATCCAAAACGAAAGATATATTGAACATTTTCATGAATTTGTTGTCTTATTTATGCATTTCAGTGGAGGCTGAGGGGAGGACGGCTCATAATAATGGCTGGAACGGAGCAAATGGAAACCATGTGTTTGATACCATTCCACTAATTATGCTCCAGCCATTACCATGAGCCCTTCCTCCCCAATTAAGGTGCCATCAACCTCCTGTGACGCATTTGGTCTTGTGTTTTGTACAGAATACTATCCCAGTAGCAGTCAGATATTTACAATGTGCCATGAAAACTACGCCATTTTTTCCCTACCTGTCCAGTTATACTCAGGTTCTCAGCACATCCTTCGACATCATTCTGTCTCAGTTGCCGTTTTGAAATTGTGGTCTGTGAATCACAACGTTAAAGATGAGTGATCACAGATTGAGCCATACGCAATACAACTCAAAGGAAAACTCCACCCAAAGGAAAACTATATTTTAGTATTTGTTTCATTAGTCCATTGTTGACATAGTCCCAAAATGTTTTGCTTGTCAGCAATCAAGTTTAAGATATGTAACTTTCAAAATACATAAATCAGCATTTTGCATCATATGATACTGTGTTTTTAATGTACAATATGTTCATACAATATCTGGTTGACTAACAAATTCAATGGTGGCCTCCTGGAGGTCAGGGCCCCCCCAAAACATTTAGGGAGGTGTTCTTCGTGCCAGGTCAGTAATTCAGCCATGATTACTACAAGGTTTGGAAAGCTGGCTAGACTAATTTACCTACCAATCTATACAATGGTAGCTCAAATGGGCTTATTGAGTGACTGTCAGTGACTGACATAAGAGGAAGAGTACTGATGCAGTATCAATTTTCGAAATTGCGACCGTGTGTATTCTACTATTCTAACTCCCAACAGTAAGTTGAGACCCTGACTGAGTTCCCACATAAAAAAAAGTATAATATATATTTGTCTAATGGTAAGTCTCCCACTGGCTGGAGGAACTCTGCTGGATGTGACTTCCGGTCATGTGTGTCAGTGGCTGAGACAGAGGGGAGCGGACAGGGTGAAGGAGACCTAGTCCCCTTTGTATTATTGGACTGACTGACCCAACTATACTGAACACAAATATAAACGCAACATGCAACAATTTCAGGGATTTTACTGAGTTACAGTTCATATTTGGAAATCAGTTAATTGAAATAAATTCATTAGGCCCCAATCTATGGATTTCACATGACTGGGCAGGGGTACAGCCATGGGTGGGCCTGGGAGGGCAGAGACCCACCCACTGGGGAACCAGCCCTAGCCAATCAGAATGACCCCCCCTTCCCATACAATTTCGCAGGTGAAGAAGCCGGATGTGGAGGTCCTGGGCTGGCGTGGTCTGCGGTTGTGAGGCCAGTTGGACGTACTGCTAAATTCTCTAAAACGACGTTGGAGGCGGCTTATGGTGGAAAAATTAACGTTCAATTTTCTGGCAACTGCTCTGGTGGACATTCCTGCAGTCAGCATATCAATTGCACCCTCCCTCAAAACTTGAAATATCTGTGGCATTGTGTTGTGTGACAAAACCGCACATTTTAGAGTGGCCTTTTATTGTCAACAGCACAAGGTGCACCTGTGTAATGATCATTCTGTTTAATCAGCTTCTTGATATGACACACCTGTCAGGTGGATGGATTATTTTGGCAAAGGAGAAATGCTCCCTAACAGGGATGTAAACACATTTGTGCACAACCATTTTAGAGAAATTCGCTTTTTGTGTGTATGGAACATTTCTGGTATCTTTTATTTCAGCTCATGAAACCAACACTTTACATGTCGCATTTATATTTTGCTTCGGTATACTGTATATTATACACACTCTCACTAATTACAATGATGAGCCTCCAAACCTTTAGAGATGAACACCTGTATTATTAGTCTTCTTCAGCCCATGGCTCCTTTGCCTGCTGTGACAAGTCATTTTGTATTATAAAGAATGAAGCCAGTGTCCTCCATTTAGAAGAATGGGGCATGTGCGGTTTAATTGTTGCGGCCTGACTAGATTGCAGTTTGATGGCTCAACATCTTAAATGTGCCAGACAGGATCCTACAGAAGAAGAACACATTGGACCGATTAATCATCTGTCCTGTCTGCTGCCCTGCCAACGATGCCCACATATGGAGCCTCCTGTAAGGTATATGTAAGGTAGTAGGATGGAGGACTCTGTTGGGACTGAGTTAAAACAGCACAGGGGACCCCATGAAGACTACTGTCCTCTGATATTACAAAAATGTATGTGTTTTATTATCTCAGATGAATTGCATATTTTGTTGTCTGAAGCTAAAAATTATTTCAATTAGTTATTTTAATAATGTCTACATCCTAATTTACAGCAGTATTTTCAACCAGTTAATGAATTCTAATAGCGAGCCCAGTTTATCCCCTCTAAGGGTAAATCCACGTACATAACCTTATCATGTAATGACTTCAATAATAAACTAGTTGTATATATACGCTTATATTATTAGCTGGAGCTAGATAGCCTCTGTCTGTATCTCTCTATGCTTTAAGCCCGGTCCCAAGAGCTCAATTCTTCCTTTGCAACCACTTCAAACAGTCAGCACTTATTTCCCAAGGGCCCAGAATACCAGAACAATAGGAATTCTCCCTAGTCTCACACGTACTCCTTACCGGCTTGTCAGCACAAATTCCCTGCTCCTTTAGTCTTGCTTATGGTTATATATAATGTGCGTTAGACAGGTTACGCTCTCTAGAAAAAAAACACTGGCTCTATCGTATCGTTCAGAAGTAGGTGTGTGTGTGGGTGGGTGGGTGGGTGATGGACTGTTTGAATAATGAAGTGGAGATAATGTATTAGCGGCGGGTGAAGTGTGGAGATGTCGTTAATAACACGGGTGAGGCGGGTAAACGTCTTTCTTCGTGGTTTAAAACACAGAAGAGGCAGAATCCGGTCTGACTGACTCAATAGTTCCCAGCACCACCATGTCTTTGAAAGCCCAACCCAATTGTTGAGTCTCATTATATCAATACTCCAAGACACACTCTCCTTATGAGACTACATGTAACTTCAAAAAATGCCCTTATTCAATATGGCCCACTGTACAATCTTAAGGTAGATGTTGGACGCCTGGCACCAATAACTGCCCATGGCAATGTACAATATGATAACTCTTGATTACATGTGGATTCAATGAGACCAATATAGCTATGAGTGTAAATTGCATAAAATCAGAATCATATGAACCCCTCAAGCATGATAGCCTCTGTATACCCACTTACAACACAACACGTTATAATATAAGAGTAAGAAGGTGAAAAGCTTCAAGTTCCTCGGCGTACACATCACTGATGATCTGAAATGGTCCACCCACACAGTCAGTGTGGTGAAGGCGCAACAGCGCTTCTTCAACCTCAGGAAGCTGAAGAAATTTGACTTGGCCCCTAAGACCCTCACAAATTTTACAGTTGCACAATTGAGAGCATCCTGTCGGGCTTCATCACCACCTGGTATGGCAACTGCACCGCCCGCAACCGCAGGGCTCTCCAGAGGGTGGTGCGGTCTGCACAACGCATCACGGGTGGCAAACTACCTGCCCTCCAGGACACCTACAGCACCTGATGTCACAGGAAGGCCAAAAAGATCATCAAGGATATCAACCACCCGAGCTACGGCCTGTTCACCCCGCTATCATCCAGAACGGACGGTCAGTACAGGTGCATCAAAGCTTGGACTGAGACACTGAAAAACAGCTTCTATCTCAAGGCTATCACAGTATTTCAGTCAATGCCACACCGACATTGCTCATCCTAATATTTATATATTTCTTAATTCCATTATTTTACTTTTAGATTTGTGTATATTGTTGTGAATTGTTAGCTATTACTGCACTGTTGGAGCTAGAAACACAAGCATTTCGCTACACCCGCAATAACGTCTGCTAAATATGTGTATGTGACCAATAAAATTTGATTTGAGATGGTGCAATTGCAGTTTTCATTTTTCCTCCCATTTCTCATCTGCCCCTACAGTAAAATGATTGCAATATCTTTCTCAAGGACAAAACGAGCTAAATTAAGTAGTCCAATTTCAGATATAAAGCTTATGGATGGACATAATTATAATTAAGACAAGAAACTACTCGACAAAAGAATTATGTGGAGGAAAGTAAAGCTGTAAGAGCATCCACTTCCTCTGTTCTGTAAAATGGAATGATGGCTGAATGGTGCTGAGACTGAAACCAGGACTTTGTCCCAAACGGCACCCTATTGCCTAGATGGTGCCTGCTTTTGACCAAGCCCAAATAGGGCTCTGTTCAAAAGTTGTGTACTACATAGAGGATAGGTTGCCATTTAGGAAGCAGACCAGAGGTAATTAGAGTTCTCAGGGCTTGTGCTTACAGATAAAGCCAGGAGCTTTTTGTTTGGTGTGAGGGAGGCAGTAGGGAGGGAAAGAGGGAGGGAGGGAGAGAGCCTTATTTCTCTCTCTCCCCATCTGGCCGGCCGCTGCTCATGAGTGTAACTGCCGCTGCAAAGACAGAGCAAGGTCACGTTGATAAAATAAATCTGCTAAAAGATCAAATACTTCCTGTAGATCGAAGGGGAAATGCAATTCATGAGCTGGGGCGATGGAAAGAGAAATCAAAGAGGGGGATTGAAAGAGGAGCGGAGGGCAGGGATTGATAGAGAGATGGAAGGACAGAGAGATGGAAGGACAACAGGCAGACCGAGAAAAAAAGACCATTAGATCAGATAGATGAAGGGGTAAAGGTGATGTGCCTTTCAGACAGGCCATTATCTGCACTGTATAAAAAGAGAATGAATATTCTAATGATATCACTATCAATATATCTCTGTCTGCACATGGTGTTCAACTCACTAAAATTGCTTAGTCATAACAAGACGGCTGCATCACTTATTTATGTATTTCATTTTACATTGAAGTGATTTGATTGTTCAGCATGTAGAACTGAACAATATATCAGATGAACGCCAATGCTGTACACTGTAGAACATTAATGTTACTGTATATTCAGTCGTAAACAAAGCAGAAGAAAATAAGAACTCTTTGTTCTCAACCCACAGCACAAATGTGAACGTCTTCAGACCCAATTAGAGCTGCATGTGGGGGAAAATAGCCGACAAATATAGCCTTTAAAATCAACCAAGACTAAAGGTAAGAACAAAGCTATGGGTGGAACTGTGAATGGCATCATGACGTCAGAAAGCTAGGCTTATATTAGACATAGCACAGAGATGGCCCATCTCAATATTGTTTAGACAGCCAGGTCACCCGTGATACAAGTCAGTATTAGCCACTAGGGGCAGCAGTGAGCGCTGTTATCTTCAAGTAGGTTTGAATTTTGCTAGGGTGTTGGCAGTGGCGAATGAGTGTAAGCAGTGGCGGATTTAGGTATAGGCGACACGGGGCACCAGCACCAAAAAATGTGGAATGGTGACATTTGCGCGATCGGTTTTCTACCACTCATTTGCACGTCACGTCAATGATATCATGTCACCGTGTGGGACTGTGGGTCAATTAACCTTGTCGGAGTGGGCCCCCTGATTCTAGTTTGTGAGCTAGGCAGGCTACTGCCTGGGAAGGTCTCCCACGCAGAAGTACGAGATGGGGAGGTGGGCGGGGGTAGGTTGACCTCAGGTCTCCCCACTGGAAGCCAGAGGTAGGGGGAGTGGGTGAATCTATCAAATAGCGCCCCAGGGAGCCATACAAGCTAGTGCAAAAGGTTGCATATTCAAATCCAGCAATTTTAAGATTTTTTGTTTGAAGTCTATCCCAAACCTTAACCATTCAGACTTAATACCTAAGCTTAGGATTTCAGAGTTAAGGCCTAAACTTTACCCTAACCTTCAAAATGCGGAGTTAATGCCTAAACTTAACCTCAAACACTTTGAAATTTGGAACAACCTCGAAATTTGAAATTTTGAGAAACATGGATGAATGTCTAATTCTGACGTAAGACTATGAGAGCCTGTTGTGTTCAGATATGCCGTCATTTAAATACAGCCCCACTGACAACAATAAGAAAGATACAGAGGCCTAACAGTTACAAATTGCAGACAATTTCTGACTACTCACTGTGTTCCTTCCCAAGATAAAATGATGACAAACTATTTAAAGGGCCAAAAAATTGGATATCCCTCAGAAAGGAGAGAGGGAAATAACAGTAGTTGTGATTCTGAGAACGGATGCTCGGTCTGGGAGAAAGTGTACCATCTCACATTTAGGCCAGGGCCAAGTTGAAACTCAATCACTCTGGAATGGGAGACGTTTCAAAGAAAGAAAAGAATGAGAAAAGGGGGTAAAAAGTTTCTGTGTACTGAATCAAGTGTACCGTCTGCGTTTTTGTGCCGACCTGTGAACAAAGATGAACCTATGTGACATAGTAAAAAAAATATTTACACTTATTCATTTCTTGTGCTCTAATTAGTGTTTTGCCTTATGACATCCCATCAAAAACACAGATACGTTCAGTAGATTGAATTTCATAAACATCTCCATAAACATACAGTACTGAACACCATCATAAGGTTTGGGTTTTCGCACAGACACGCATTTTATTCTGTTCCTAATGCTGTAGCTGCGTCATGTTGACATTGACCTGCGGTCAACTTAGTGTTTTGTGATTGATTTTCTATTTTGCTTTTCTGTCACACAATGGCTGTTAAAGTATACTGCTGTTCACAGTCGAATCATGTGCAATTCACCCACATTTTGACCTTATCTTTTGTAGGTCGACCGGAGCGCACTGTTTCTATACAGAATACATTGCTCAATGAAAGGCTTTCAGTATCTGATGTGATATTAAGGAGTACTTACAACCAGCTAAAAGTGATTTTGCTGCCTTTATTCAGTAGGCAATTCAATAACTCTGATTTTTACTTCAATCATTAGATGCCCATTCTGGTCTGTCTATAAACCCCCCTTTCACTTTACTCATATTATAAACAAAATAAAAATGATGAGGATTGATTTAACAGATTTTTCACAATGTATTTTCTAGGCTTAGCATTCTGAAGATGAACTCACGAACATCAAATAGAAATGCCACTAAATGATGCATAACTTAAACCTCAAGTCTTTTTGCAAGCATCTGTCCTCACTGTGGCATTTGGCCTAATCAAATATTAATATTTTGTTCCAAAAATAAAAACAGGATCCATTACAAAATTCAGAAGATATAAGGTTTGGTATCTCAAGTCCTGGGACAAAAATATGTTGGAACAGTTTGTGGTCTAAATATCTTAGTAGCTTACGCTCAACAACATTACACGGATACACGTCATTGAAATATTGTGCTCCATCTTAAGTGAAGTCAGTAGCTGCGTTCATTCCTCATTCTAAAATGACACAGGACCGTGCGTTTACCCTGACCATGTGACCTCACTAGGAAATACAAATCGGAACCCTAGTTATATCCTAGTACACAAGAGGACGACACCGGTTTAGACTTCTAGCAATTTGAACCTAACTTAAACTGACTGCATACAGGGTGGTTCAACAAAGGACACACTAAGAGGTTCGATTTAAAGTGCTTAAGCATATTTACCATTCAAAAATGCACAACTGCTTTATTATTCTGTCAATTACACAGCTGCCTCATTTTGTCTTTTGATGTCTTTCTATTTATACACCGGCACATTAGAGACAGGCTTATCCTCCTCGGGTCCTCGCTGTAGTATAGCTTGTAATCCAATTGGTATGTGTGTGTCTTAGCTTCTGCTCACTTTTCCTATTTCTGCATTATAGGATAAGTCCCTGTATGGGGACATGCTCCCATAATAGGTTTAAGATGACTTTCTTAGATCTGAATCGGATCAAGTGACCATATTCATCCATTTCATCTGTTTAAAAGAAGACAAGAACATGATAGTAAGGTTAGCAAGAAGCACCTTTGGTGAAACGTATATAAGTACTTCACCTCTGAACATCTTTGTCCTTCAGTTTAGATTGTCTTCAGAGAACAGTATTTTAGAATCAAGTTATAAACAGAAGAGCGGCACTAATCAGATAACTCATTGTGTTGTAGCTACATCCCTCTGGCTACATCCCTCTGGCTACATCCCTCTGGCTACATCCCTCTGGCGATGCCTCATCTGAAATAGCATTATAATTTAGTAACTCATTAAAGTATCCAGTTTATAACTTTTCCTGCTTTGCATTGTCTGAAATAATGGAAATTGATAGAGGCTCAGGAGTTTTGCATCTTGACTATGTTGACAATCTTATGACAAAGCCAAAGCGTTCTTAGATTACACGGTGCTGTCAATTTGTTAAACATTTTTTATGGCTCTGCCAATGGGATTGAACTCTGTTATTAGTATAAAACAGCTTAGGCAGAGAGCATATTTTATTGAAAGATTTCTGGCAGTGAGACATTAATGGCTTTGAAAGGTTGGGCCAGCTGCATTTACACTTGTCTTTAACTCAAGGTCATATTTAAGCAGCATGTTAATAAGGCTTTTATCTGAGACTCGTCAACAGAGCAGAGGGAAACCACTGTATGCGTCCCAAATGGCAATTGAGCTGGTAACCCTATGGGCCCTGGTCAAAAGTAGTGCACTATATAGGGAATAGGGTGCCATTTGGGATGCAAACCTCTCTACCAACCCAGTCTAACGTAACAGCACAACATTCAGCAACTTGGTAAAAACTATTGGTAAAAGGTGTTATTAAGTCATGGCCATGTTTAATTGGTCCTCGTAACAGTCTTTTATAAGGAATATCATTTGGCTTTTCAAGATTACAGCAGAAATGCTGATAAGAGGCATTTTGTCAAATGTCTGCAAAGAAGTGTTTGTATGGCTTCTGTGTGTGTGTACACACGTGTGCTCTCACACATCTCTGTGTGTGTGTGTGTTTCCTGTGATATATCCTCCGGTCGATTCCAGAGAGGCTGCTGAGATGGAGGTGTGGACAGAGTCAGTACCCATCTCTAACATGTGGGGGAGCAGTAGCTCCGTCCGCAGTACTGTGTGCGCTTTGGCACTGGTGCATTTTTTTTTTATATGCAGCTCCCCTACAATATATAACCCAAAGAACCTTCGACTGCTCTGAAGTAGATGTGCTTTGCTCCCTTCAACTGGTGTAATATAATCACTTACGTGAGAGATGCTACAGATATTCATCTCAGCTCTTAAGGTGATTTCACAGTGAACGTAAAACATTCGCAAATCTCAGTTATTGATCTCTCTCCATGACAGAATATCTCGCTAGTGTTTTATAAAAGGGAAAACAGTTTGTAAAGGCACTTGGTTTTGGTTGGTTCATCAAACTTCTGACATTGATACCGTCTAATATTGTCAGTTAATAGGAAGCCCTCTCTGTGACCGATCATTTTAGTGTTAAAGTTTCAGCGTCATTTGTAACCCAAGGTAGACTATATCACTTTTTAAAAATGTTTTATTTAACCTTTATTTAACTAGGCAAGTCAGTTAAAAACAAATTCTTATTTACAATGATGGCCTACCGGGGAACAGAACCCCTTGTTCAGGGGCAGAACAACAGATTTTTACCTTGTCAGCTCGGGGATTCGATCAAGCGACCTTTCGGTTACTGGCCCAACGCTCTAACCACTAGGCTACCTGCCGCACATCACATGCAAGGGCTCGTTTTACAGTGTGCATGAGGGAAGAGGCCTAATACGTTTCTTACATGTTTTTCCCATCCAATTACCAGTGACAAAGGTTACTTCCCGAATGGCACCCTATTCCAAGACAAAGTGTCACAGGATTTTATCGATGCTAATGCACACAGCGCAGAGGAGTTATCCCGTTCTCCACAGGACAGAGAGCAATTGTAATATGCCACTGGTCAATTGGAGTTAAGTGGTTTAGCGAAAGGCAAACGGCACGCTACATGGGTGGGTGTGTGTGTGTTTGGGAGGGAGAGAGAGAAGTTTACTGTATCAGCATTTGGTTCTACAGTATCTACAGCATCTTTCTCCTGTTGTGGTCTAGGAACCCAAATCACAGCCAATGTGAACTATAATATGTATCACTTGTTTAGATGATGAAGAAGAGTCTAAATTAAACTGTATTGGTCACATACATGTGATTAGCAGATGTTATTGAGGGTGTAGCAAAATGCTTGTGCTTCTAGTTCCGACAGTGCAGCAATATCTAACAAGAATATCTAACAATTTCACAACAAATACCTAATAGACACAAATCTAAGTAAAGGAATTAAGAATATATAAATATATGGATGAGCAATGACACAACAGCGTAGACTTAGATACAGTAGAAAGTATAGAATACAGTATATACATATGAGATGAGTAACGCAAGATATGTAAACATTATTAAAGTGACTAGTGTTCCATTTATTAGTGACCAATGGCCAATGATTTCAAGTTTGTGATTGTAGGCAGCAGCCTCTCTGTGCTAGTGATGGCTGTTTAACAGTCTGATGGCCTTGAGCAAGAGACTGAAAAACAGGTTCTGTCCCAGCTTTGATGCACCTGTACTGACCTCGCCTTCTGGATGATAGCGGGGTGAACAGGCAGTAGATTGGGTGGTTGTCCTTGATCTTTTTGGCCTTCCTGTAACATCGGGTGCTGTAGGTGTCCTGGAGGGCAGGTAGTTTGCCCCCCGTGATGCGCTGTGCAGACCGCACCATCCTCTGGAGAGCCCTGTGGTTGCGGGCGATGCAGTTGCCGTACCAGACAGTGATACAGTCTGACAGGATGCTCTCAATTGTGCATCTGCAAAAGTGTGTGAGGGTTTTAGGTGACAAGCCAAATTTCTTCAGCCTCCTGAAGTTGAAGACGCGCTGTTGCGCCTTCTTCACCACACTGTCTGTGTAGGTGGACCATTTCAGTTTGTCAGTGATATGTACGCCGAGGAACTTAACTTTCCACCTTCTCCACTGCTGTCCCTTCGATGTGGATAAGGGGGTACTCCCTCAGGTGTTTCCTGAAGTCCATGATCATCTCCTTTGTTTTTTGACGTTGAGTGAGGTTATTTTCCTGACACCACACTCCGAGCCCTCACCTCCTCTCTATAGGCCGTCTCGTCATTGTTGCTAATCAAGCCTACTACTGTTGTGTCATTTGCAAACTTGATGATTGAGTTGGAGGCATGCATGGCCACGTAGTCATGGGTGAACAGGGAGTACAGGAGGGGGCTGAGCACGCACCCTTGTGGAGCCCCAGTGTTGAGGATCAGCGAAGTGGAGATGTTTCATACCTTCACCAGCTAGGGGCGGCCCATCAGGAAGTCCAGGACCTAATTGCACATGGCGGTGTTCAGACCCAGGGCCTCGAGCTTAATGATGAGCTTGGAGGGTACTATGGTGTTGAATGCTGAGCTACAGTGGGGGAAAAAAGTATTTGATCCCCTGCTGATTTTGTACATTTGGCCACTGACGAAGAAAGGATCCGTCTATAATTTTAATTGTACGTTTATTTGAACAGTGAGAGAGAATAACAACAAAAATATCAAGAAAAACGCATGTCAAAAACTCTTAAAGGGAGTGCTCCTAACCATAGCTTGTTACCTGTAAAAAAAGACACCTGTCCACAGAAGCAATCAATCAATCAGATTCCAAACTCTCCACCATGGCCAAGACCAAAGAGCTCTCCAAGGATGTCAGGGACAAGATTGTAGACCTACACAAGGCTGGAATGGGCTACAAGACCATCGCCAAGCAGCTTGGTGAGAATGTGACAACATTTGGTGCAATTATTCGCAAATGGAAGAAACACAAAAGAACTGTCAATATCCCTCGGCCTGGGGCTCCATGCAAGATCTCACTTCGTGGAGTTGCAATGATCATGAGAACGGTGAGGAATCAGCCCAGAACTACACGGGAGGATCTTGACAATGATCTCAAGGCAGCTGGGACCATAGTCACCAAGAAAACAATTGGTAACACACTACGCCGTGAAGGACTGAAATCCTGCAGCGCCCGCAAGGTCCCCCTGCTCAAGAAAGCACATATACATGCCCGTCTGAAGTTTGCCAATGAACATCTGAATGATTCAGAGGACAACTGGGTGAAAGTGTTGTGGTCAGATGAGACCAAAATGGAGCTCTTTGGCATCAACTCAACTCGCCGTGTTTGGAGGAGGAGGAATGCTGCCTATGACCCCAAGAACACCATCTCCACCGTCAAACATGGAGGTGGAAACATTATGCTTTAGGGGTGTTTTTCTCCTAAGGGGACAGGACAACTTCACCGCATCAAAGGGACGATGGACGGGGCCATGTACCGTCAAATCTTGGGTGAAAACCTCCTTCCCTCAGCCAGGGCATTGAAAATGGGTCAAATACTTATTTCCCTCATTAAAATGCAATTAATTTTATAACATTTTTGACATGCGTTTTTCTGGATTTTTTTGTTGTTATTCTGTCTCTCACTGTTCAAATAAACCTACTATTAAAATTATAGACTGATAATTTCTTTGTAAGTGGGCAAACGTACAAAATCAGCAGGGGATCAAATACTTTTTTCCCCCACAGTATAGTCAATGAACATCATTCTTACATAGGTATTCCTCTTGTCCAGATGGGATAGGGCAGTGTGCAGTGTGATGGCGATTGCATAGTCTGTGGACCTATTTGGGCGGTAAGCAAATTGAAGTGGGTCTAGGGTGACAGGTAAGGTGGAGTCGATATGATCCTTGACTAGTCTCTCAAAGCACTTCATGATGACAGAAGTGAGTTCACGGGGCAATAGTCATTTAGTTGAGTTACCTTTGCATTCTTGGGTACAGGAACAATGGTGGCCATCTTGAAGCATGTGGGGACAGCAGACTGGGATAGGGAGAGATTTAATATGTCCGTAAACACACAAGCCAGCTAGTCTCCACATGCTCTGAGGACGCGGCTAGGGATGCCGTCTGGGCTGGGAGCCCTGCGAGGGTTAACACGTTCACTGTCTTACTCATGTCGGCCACGGAGAAGGAGAGCCCACAGTCCTTGGTAGCTGGCCGCATCGGTGGCACTGTGTTATCCTCAAAGCGAGCAAAGAACGCGCTTAACTTGTCCATAAGCAAGAAGTCGGTGTCCGGCGACGTGGCTGGTTTTCCTTTTGTAGTCCTTGATTGTCTGTAGACCCTGCCACATACAGTACGTCTTGTGTCTGAGCCATTGAATTGCGACTCCACTTTGTCTCTGTACTGACATTTTGCCTGTTTGATTGCCTTGTGGAGGGAATGACTACTCTGTTTGTATTCTGCCATATTCCGAGTCACCTTACCATGGTTAAATGCGATGGTTCGCACTTTCAGTTTTGCACGAATGCTGCCATCTATCCACAGTTTCTGGTTAGGATAGGTTTTAATAGTCACAGTAGGTGCAACATTTCCTATACAGTTCTTGATGAAATCACTAACTGTGTCATTGTAGACATCAATATTATTCTCGGAAGCTACCTGGAACATATCCCAGTCCGTGTGATCAAAACAATCTTGAAGCGTCGATTCCGAATTGGTCAGACCAGCGTTGAATAGTCCTTAGCACGGGTACTTCCTGTTTGAGTTTCTGCCTATAGGAAGGGAGGAGCAAAATGGAGTTGTGGTCAGATTTGCTGAAAGGAGGCTGGGGGAGGGTCTTGTATGCATCCCGGAAGTTGGAATAGCAATGGTTGAGTGTTTTTCCAGCGCGAGTCCTACAGTCAATATGCTGATAGAATTTAGGTAGGCTTTTCCTTAAATTTGCTTTGTTAAAATCCCAAGTTCCTTGAGGGCCGTCGTGGTATCGGCTTGAGTGGGGATATACACGGCTGTGACAATAACTGAAGAGAATTCTCTTGGGATATAATACGGTCGGCATTTGATTGTGAGGTATTCTAGGTCGGGTGAACAAAAGGACTTGAGTTCCTGTATGTTATTGCAATTACACCATCGTTAATCATGAAACATACACCCCCGCCCTTCTTCTTCCCGGAGTGATTCCTGTCGGCGCGATGAACTGAGAATCCAGTTGGCTGGACCGACTCCGACAGTATATCCCAAGAGAGCCATGTTTCCGTGAAACAGAGTATGTTACAATCCCTGATGTCTCTCTGGAAAGGAACCCTTGCCCTGATCTCGTAAACTTTGTTATCCAGGGACTGAACATTAGCAAGTAATATACTCGGAAGTGGTGGGTGGTACGCGTGCCCCCTCTGTCTGACTAGAAGACCACTCCAAATTCCTCTTCTACACTGGCATTGTTTTGGGTTGGCCTCTGTCATCAGTTCAATTGCCCTGGTTGGTGCGAACAAAGGTTTCGCTTTGGGAAAGTCAGATTCCTGGTCGTAATGACGGTAGTGCTGGTGAGTTGCTGTCGCTCTGATATCCAATAGTTCTTCCCGGCTGTATGTAATAACACAACATTTTCTGGGCTAACAGTGCAAGAAATAATACATAAAAAACTAAATACTGCAAAGTTTCCTAAGAACTAGAAGCGAGGCAGCCCTCTCTGTTGTCGCCATCTTGAACCATCTATGGTGAGCAGAGAAAAGTTACTGTATATCCCTTGTTTAGATGGAGAAGAAGAAGAGTCTATAGCAAGCAGAGAAAGGTTATTGTATATCTAGCTTGTCATTCTACTACATACTGTACTCTTTATATTTTGTGGTCTTAATGTTAAAACCCGTGTTTAGTGAGGATGAGCAGAAGAAGAGGAGTCTATGTACTCTCCTACCTTCACTTCCTCATTGTGATCACGCCCCTGTTACATGCGCCTTGATTGGATGTTTGTTCTCATAAGTATCAGCTTCTCAGTAGCAGGATAGGCGTAATGAACACGAGGGGAGACAGAGAGCTGGTTTCAAGCGCAGAGCGCAGCAGGTGTTTATTGCAAAGGACCAAAGGAGGGGGCAGGTAGCTGGGTCCAGGGACAGGCAGAAGGTCATACACAGGGGGTCCAAAAGGGCAACAGTACAGGCAGGGAAAAGGCTAGTAACATAGTCCGGGAGATCAGGCAATAGGTAGATAACAGGAAATCCGATAGGCTAAAGTACAGGCAGGGAATAGGCAAAAGGCGTCGTTAGTGAGGCAGGCAAAAACTATCATACACGGAGGAGTAAATCACAGGGAAAACCAGCGCTCCGAAAGACGTGTGTCACAAAACAAACAACACCTCACAGTGATGGGGTGCAAAGAACTGAACTAAATAGTGTGTGAACAGGTGATTAGAATTCAGGTGATTGGGATCTGGAGAGTGAGCTGCTATACAGTGGTACAGTGTACTTCATTAGTTTCCTCAGTTTTGGAGAACACCTTATCTAATGATTTAATGCTACCCTTCTCCCTGTCTCTGTTCCTGTTTCTGTCTCTGACTTTGTCTCTGTGTCTCTCTCTCTCTTTCTCTCTCTCTCTCTCACACACCCATCCACAAACACACACACACACACACACACACACACACACACACACACACACACACACACACACACACACACACACACACACACACACACACACACACACACACACACACACACACACACACACACACACACACTTATGAGTGCTGCATGAGGAATTTGTTTTAGAAATAACAATTTATAATCCTGATAAATAGAATGGAAAATAAACATTAATTTGAATGTTTAATGTTCTCGTGGAAAGGTCTGGTGCAATTGCATCAGATTAATATTTGACCAAGCAGAGTGTTTTGATCTCAATCTATCCCGCTCCCATTAGAATATAATTACGTCTCTGTATGGTGATTAAAACATCACTTGATTTACAAAACATATGGTAATTAGAGATTGGATACATTTGAAAAATAGACACCTCTCTACAATCTAACTGTAACAACAAAAATGGTAACTCAACCCAGGGTTTTAAATGTGTCTAAGTTCTATGGTTGAAAATGATCTTTCCTCTAAATAATTTCTCTTCCAATTCTACGGTCACATTTGATCCTCATAGGCCTGATCCATGTATGTGTCCCAAATGGCAGCCTTTTCCTAATGAAGTGCACTACTTTTGACCAGATCCCCATATGGGCCCTGGACAAAAGCAGTGCACTATCAAGGGAATAGGACACCATTTGAGAGGCGACCAATGTCTGCAGAATCCCTGGAAGGCTGGATTGATTGTGTATCGTCTGATGGTGATATTTAGAAAACATTGTCAGCTCTTTCGCAATGCATCTCCCATCCCGTCCGGCATGCTGCTTTGTTCTATCTCCCTTTTCATCTGCCTGAACTCTTCAAATGCACTTTTCTGTCTGTCTCTCTGTCTGTCTAGAGAAACGCACCAGTGTGTGTGTATGTGGGTGTATGTGGCGAGGGTGACCCACCAATGTGTGTGTGTGTAATGGCGAATGAGTCCCACCAGTGTGTGTGAGTGTGTGTGCCCACCATTAAAACACCGCAGTCAGGGCTGAATGTATCCCGAAGAAGAAAAGGTCAAATCCTTAGAGCGTTTAGCCTCAGGCAGCCCTCATGCTTTCTCACATTTTTTAATCATTGATCACATCTTGATCATGAAAAGGAAAAGCTGCAGGCTGTGTCTCAGGCTGCGTGCCAAACGGCCCCCTATTCCCTATATAGTGCACTGCTTTTGACCAGCGCTCAAAGGGCCCTTGTCAAAAGCAGTGCAATATATAGGGAATAGAGTACCATTTGCGATGCAGACTTGGTAACGCTGACATGCTACAATTGTGATGGATGACCCAGCTAGACATAACTGTATTTCAAATTTCTAGCTTTTATTGTCAGGTGCAAAAGTACAGTGAATGCCTTTCTTGCAAGCTCTTTGCCAACAATGCAGTAATCAATATCAGCAGTACTATAAAAAGCAATTTTAAATGCATCAGATGACAGGCATAATTATTAACAACATTTTGTGTGGTAAACATGACAAAGGGAATGCATGTTTTTTTCTTTATGATTATTTACCATAGATGGATGGTGATGGTGAAAGACCACTTCCAATCTTTTCACTGAATGCCTATAAACTACACTTCTAACTCCACATCAGTAAAGTATATATTTCCTGTTGCAGTTTGATTAGTTTCAGAGACATCAAATACCTAACATAATAACAACAATATCACCTTCTGATACTAAAAGAAACGTCCACTCACTGTCAACTGCGTATATTTTCAGCAAACTTAACGTGTAAATGTATGAACATAACAAGATTCAACAACTGAGACATAAACTGAACAAGTTCCACAGACATGTGACTAACAGAAATGGAATGTGTCCGTGAACAAAGGGGGGGTCAAAATCAAAAGTAACAGTCAGTATCTGGTGTGGCCACCAGCTGCATTAAGTACTGCAGTGCATCTCCTCCTCATGGACTGCACCAGATTTGCCAGTTGTTGCTGTGAGATGTTATCCCAGTCTTCCACCAAGGCACCTGCAAGTTCCCGGACATGGAGGATGATCAGCTGTCCGTCCTGTCTCCCTGTAGCACTGTCTTAGGCATCTCACAGTATGGACATTGCAATTTATTGCCCTGGCCACATCTGCAGTCCTCATGCCTCCTTGCAGCATGCCTAAGGCACGTTCACACAGATGAGCAAGGGACCCTGGGCATCTTTCTTCTGGTGTTTTTCAGAGTCAGTAGAAAGGCCTCTTTAGTGTCCTAAGTTATCATAACTGTGACCTTGATTGCCTACTGTCTGTAAGCTGTTAGTGTCTTAACGACCGTTCCACAGGTGCATGTTCATTAATTGTTTATGGTTCATTGAACAAGCATGGGAAACAGTGTTTAAGCCCTTTACAGTGAAGATCTGTGAAGTTATTTGAATTTTTACAAACTATCTTTGAAAGTCAGGGTCTTGAAAGTCAGGGTCTTTTTTTGCTGAGTTTATCTTGGAGGAAGAACTGTCTGCATATAGAACATAATAGAATAAAGACATTAAATAAACTGTATCCTTAGGCCAGCCCCACCGATACTATTTCTACCTATCAGCCAACAGCCCATTACTGTAATAACAGGAATTTAATAACAAACATCATGGGATTCTATTGGACTCAGGAGCTAAATCCATGATTTTGTATCAACAGCTTTACCAATGTCACATCAGGCTCCTGTATATCAAACCTCCAGTATTATGACACTCTCTCTCCCTCTTTCCTCTCTCTCTCTCTCTCTCTCCCTCTTTCCTCTCTCTCTCCCTCTCTCTCTCTCTCTCTCTCTCTCTCTCTCTCTCTCTCTCTCTCTCTCCCTCTTTCCTCTCTCTCTCTCTCTCTCCCTCTCTCTCTCTCTCTCTCTCTCTCTCTCTCTCTCTCTCTCTCTCTCTCACTCTCACCTCCTCTCCCTATGCTGATTTTCATTTCCTTTAGATTGGTCTGGCCTATAGGGAGGAAGTGTGAACCACCATGATATAAAACAGCTCTGCAGCTCTAATGAAGGAATGGACAGTTAAAGGCTCTATCTTTGAGATGGCTGGCGTTTCGGTTGATTGTCTTTCCACCTCCTCTTTCCAACCAAAAGTAATTTCTCTGAGCCATTACTCCTTCCTCTCCCTTATGTCTTGGTGGACTGGTAGACTTGATGTATGGGGCTGCATCCCACAAATGGAGCCCTATTTCCTTCATAGTGCACTACCTCTGACATTTAGGACTCTACCTGGGCCTGGCAGTGTAGTGTAGTGTAGTGTGGAGCTTAATCTGCTGGATGTGAGACATTAACTCACGCAGCGTCCCTCAGGACTAGAGCTCCTCTCCCCTGACCGACGAAGTGAACACAGTGGCACTGCCCGCTGCCCACCAACCAACGCTACACACACGCTCCATCAGCCACCCCAGGGCAATGTGTGTGTGTGTGTGTGTGTGTGTGTGTTTGCATATACCTGCATACGTGTGTGGGTTAAAGTGCTCTCCTGACATGGTGTGTGTTTGGATGGGAGGTAGGTAGGGAGGGATTCCTATGTTAAACCATGGACATATACTTCCCGTCACGGAGGGCGATTGCAACCGACAGCTGCCTGCAGCTATGTTTTACAGAGTGAAGGAAGAAAAAGGAGAGAAAAATGGACTTTGGAGTTTTGCACTAAGAGGTGGCATGGCCTTGGGTTGAGAACTGGAGAACTCCAAGTCAGACCATGAAAGAAGTAACAATAGATGAACTTCATCCCATTGATTCTTCTGTATCCAATTGGCAGCATTGGCAAGTCTTCACTCCCTTTGTTTTCTCTACAGGACAAAGATGGCACCGATGATGATGATGGCATTTCCCTGTGCTTTTGATATGTCTGTCTCTCTCTCTCTCTCCCTCTCTCTGTCTCTCTGTCTCCCTCTCTCTCTCTCCTCTCCCCCCTTCTCTGTCAGTCTCTCTCTCTCTCTCTCTCCCTCTCTCTGTCTCTCTGTCTCTGTCTCTCTCCCTCTCTCTCTCCTCTCCCCCCTTCTCTCTCAGTCTCTCTCTCTCTCAGTTAAATATTTGATCAGTCATCACAGCCTGTGGTTGGAGCTGTTTTGCTATGGGGCTTACTAGACCATTTTCTACACCTGATCTGCAGGAAATCCTTCAGGTGGAAAAGAGAAGCATTCACATGGAATTCAAATGGCAGCATATTTCCTCCATAATGCAGTGCATCACTTTTGACCAAGGCTCGTAGAGGTCTGGTCAAAAGTATTGCACTTTATAGTGGAAAGGGTGCCATTTGGGACGTACAAAGAGTCTGCTACACCTTTCATCCACAGACAGACAAATTAATGATAGCATGGACTTTAGAGGTACCCAGACTAACCTTGACTGACTGATTTGAGTTCATTTCTGATGGTTTATTAGCTCTATTTCATTCATGACAATGACAACCAATTTATTTGGAGTTAATTTCTCTATTTGCTATCACCCCTCTCTATTTGCCTGCGGCCCCGAATTGACTGTCAGAATGAAAATAAACAGAGGCACTGAACTGTCCGTGGTACTGAAAAGAGGAAATGGGTTTGGTTTGTAGTGAACACAGCTACTAAATATGGCAACACATTGGCTGAGTCCCAAATGACAACCTATTCACTATATAGAGCACTATTTTTGACCAGGGCTCTGGTCATAAGTAGTGCATATGTAGGGAATAGAGTGCCATTTGGGACGCAGACTGAGTGATGAATGTTGAACTCCTACTGAGGGTAAAACCGGGTAGGTGTATTGGTGAGTTTGACCTTCGGGTCAAAGCATTGCTTTCAATTAAACTGAGGGAGCATTCAACAGTGTGCTGGTAATGTGTCCATCTTTCTTTCATAGGTTGTAATATCCTTCATGCATACAGTGGTGTTTTTGGACATTTAGAGCCTAAACTAAAACAAAACAGCTTTATATGCATAGAGAATATCAGAATTCCTGTCATACTTGAGTCTTCTTTTGTAGGGGGGAGTTTTGGCACAGCCCAAGAAAACATGGAATAATGTTGAAGTTATCAGTTTCCCTTGGCGGCAAAATAAATCAAAATGTCATGAGAGGCTTTTGTAAGGTTCTGTATTTATTTTCTTAGTCAACCTTGTGTTCTGTTTCTTTGTGTTCTTGAACGTAGCCCTGTTTCTTTGTGTTCTGGAACGTAGCCCTGTTTCTTTGTGTTCTTGAACGTAGCCCTGTTTCTTTGTGTTCTGGAACGTAGCCCTGTTTCTTTGTGTTCTTGAACGTAGCCCTGTTTCTTTGTGTTCTGGAACGTAGCCCTGTTTCTTTGTGTTCTGGAACGTAGCCCTGTTTCTTTGTGTTCTTGAACGTAGCCCTGTTTCTTTGTGTTCTGGAACGTAGCCCTGTTTCTTTGTGTTCTTGAACGTAGCCCTGTTTCTTTGTGTTCTGGAACGTAGCCCTGTTTCTTTGTGTTCTGGAACGTAGCCCTGTTTCTTTGTGTTCTTGAACGTAGCCCTGTTTCTTTGTGTTCTGGAACGTAGCCCTGTTTCTTTGTGTTCTTGAACGTAGCCCTGTTTCTTTGTGTTCTGGAACGTAGCCCTGTTTCTTTGTGTTCTGGAACGTAGCCCTGTTTCTTTGTGTTCTTGAACGTAGCCCTGTTTCTTTGTGTTCTGGAACGTAGCCCTGTTTCTTTGTGTTCTTGAACGTAGCCCTGTTTCTTTGTGTTCTGGAACGTAGCCCTGTTTCTTTGTGTTCTGGAACGTAGCCCTGTTTCTTTGTGTTCTGGAACGTAGCCCTGTTTCTTTGTGTTCTTGAACGTAGCCCTGTTTCTTTGTGTTCTTGAACGTAGCCCTGTTTCTTTGTGTTCTTGAACGTAGACCTGTCTTTCATTTTTGTTGATTGATTTCACCTGTGTTAGTTACTCACCTGGTCTCATCAGCTCCTTATTTAGTTCAGTTCATTCTGTTTGTGTCTTTGTGAGATATTGTTTGTGTTGACTCTACTAATCCTTTTCCTATCTCATTTATGAGAACCAGTTATAGCCTTCAGTCCTAGTTTTGATTCACCTGCCTGTTTGCCTACCTGTGTATGGCCACGATTCCTGCCTTCTGCGAAGGTGAAATAAACACCTGCCGCGCTCTGTGCGTGAATCTACACCTTTTTTCTCAAGTGAGTATTCATTACAGCTTTGGAGGCATGTAGTCCTTCATTCCAGGCAGCTGTCTTAAGTCCCCCCCTGCTTATGCCCCCACTGCTTCCCATGATGACAGCATGATGTGGCAATAACATCCAATGACCTTTCACATTGTATCATTGCTCTGCACAGCAATAAGAAATATATGCTTCATGGATCATGTATAGGCTACTAATCACAATGGTAATGTTAAGTTGGATGTTCTATTCACTGGCTGTGAGTGTAAGCCCTGTATTAATGAACCTGATTCATGCAAACCAATTATTTTCAATATACTGTGTAAATGTGTATTTCCCAAATGGTGTCCTATTCCCTATATAGTGCACTACCTTTGACCACGGCTCATATGGCTCCTTAGGGAATACGGTGCCATTTAGGAAGTATCCTACATAAATAAAGGTTCTTAAATGGTTCTTCCTCAGTTCTTAAGGCTCCATGGAGAATTCTTGCCCGATAAAGAACCTTTGAGTTAAGTGTGGGGTTCTTGATGGGGCATCTACGGTTCTTAAGAATTCTTAAAGGTTCTTGAAATGTATGGAACTCTGCAATTTTTCATAGCACACAGCAAATTGGCCAGTGTTAACTATCGTTGATTTTCCAGCGTAACCTTTTTAGTATTGATTCAGGAGTTAAATTCAATCTGTAAAGACATAAATGAACAATCAGTGGTGTAAAAGAACTCCAGTGTTGGTGTTAATAACCAGTGTTGAACCAAAAACACTGCCATCATTATCATATTTCCCAGCATACTCTATAGCAGGTTGATGTTAAGATGTTTCAGGTACTCTCATATCTTAGTCTTCCCAACCCTGGCAGGCATTCGAAATGCAGGTTGCGGGCAATTTTTTTTCTCCAAATGTTGGATATCCCTACTTTGGCTGGATTCCAATACGAATTACATATCAATTTGCAAGCCAGCATAATGTGACTTGCAGGCAGGGCCTGATTAATGCAGGGGCTTACCGGGGCTGGCCCGTGGGGGGCCTAAGAGCAGCAAAAAAAGAAAAAGGAAATATATACAGTAAACAAAACATTATGATTACCTGCTCTTTCCATGACATAGATTGACCAGGTGAATCAAGGTGAAAGCCAGGATCCCTTATTGATTACACTTGTTAAATCCACGTAAATCAGTGTAGATGAAGGGGAGGAGACCGGTTTAAGCCTTGAGACAATTGAGACATGGATTGTGCATGTGTGCCATTCAGAGGGTGAATGGGCAAGAAAAAATATTTAAGGGCCTTTGAACAGGGTATGGTAGTAGGTGTCAGGTGCACCGGTTAGTGTGTCAAGAACTGCAATGCTGCTGGGTTTTTCACGCTCAACAGTCCATGTCTATCAAGAATGGTCCACCAACCAAAGGACATCCAGCCAACTTGACAGATCTGTGGGAAACATTGCAGTCAACATGGGCCAGCATCCCTGTGGAACGACACCTTGCAGAGACCATGCCCCGATGAATTGAGGCTGTTCTGAGGGCAAAAGGGGGGCCTAGGAGTCAACCACTCCCAGGCTCAGGAGCTCGCTCTCAATGAGCGTAGACGGCCTGCTGCTGCCACTCTGCTAATCATCAGATGGGGGGAGGAGAGGAGGTAGGGGGACCAGGTGGGTAACGGGGTGAAAATATCCTGAGTGGAGCACAGAAAATAAAATTACTGAAAATTAAACAACAGCAGGAGCAAGAATTGAAATGAAAAATACCCAAACTGACTGGTTATTTTTAATGCGCAACACAAAGATACAAAGTACAGGGACAACTAAAGGCCTGCAATCGCACATATGAGAGATCAACCCATTGATAGTGGGTGCCTTGTGCTGCATATATTCTGAATTTGGTTGGGGTAAAAACAGTGAACTGCTGCCTTGGGACAAATGAGTTTTTCCCGTTTGTGCAGTCAGCATTTAACTTTTGCTCCAAATACACTTGGCGATGGCAAATTGTTACATCAGGTTTACAGCCAAATGAATACAGTTGAATTGAAACCCTCAAATCTCTGAGCATTATGCCTGTATCATGCCAATGTTAGTCAGTCTCTTCTATTTTCAAGCTCAAGGACATATCTGAGGACGAAAATCAAACTCTGGCCAATCATGAGGCTCTAACACTTTATACCCGATGGATAAACTTGAGATTGCTTTTCTCTGTGACTTGTGGAAAACGATACTCCAATGTTCTCATAATAGAAGCACTTCAGGCAGTCCAACTGGACCTGTCTAACGCTGTTCGTTTGGTGGCCTCCTTGAAAGATTTTATGGCCATCGGTGTGTTCACTGTTGTGATTGACACACTTATTGCCGAGTTGAATAGGAGGTATGAGTCATACAAAGAGCTAAGCAATTCCTCTGCACTCAACCTTCAGAGGAAATTGCAATCTGACTTGCAACTTGATTTTTCAGGTGAAATCGTCCAGTTTCAAGAATTTATAAGAAGTGAGAAAAACACATCTAGAACGGCACTGCTTCACATGTTGAGAGAGGAATCTACAAGCAATGTTTCCCAATGTTGACATTGCCTTGCAAATATTCTTGACTTTACCTGTAACCAATGCATCAGGGAAAAGGTCCTTTTCAAATCTGGCTCTTGTCAAACACAGACTGAGATCAATGATAGGACAGGAAAGACTGAACCATTTGACTCTTATGGCTCCGGGCACTTGATTTCAAGGACATACTGTATATACAGTATCAGTCAAAAGTTTGGACACACCTACTCATTCCTGGGTTTTTCTTTAATATTCATAATTTTTTACATTGTAGAATAATAGTAATGACATCAAAACTATGAAATAACACATGGAATCATGTAGTAACCAAAAAAGTATTAAACAAATCAAATATATTTTATATTTGAGATTCTTCAAAGTAGGCACCCTTTTCCTTGACAGCTTTGCACAATCTTGGCATTCTCCCAACCAGCTTCATGAGGTAGTCACCTGGAATGCTAACTATTAGTATCAAACAAATCAGGTAAATATGTAATTTTTCTATCACAAAAGATATGAAAAACAATTAGCTGTTATAGCTTCTCAAATCACATCCCTCTCTTAAAAACATTTTTTTTTCATATTACATGCACAACGCATTGTATGGCAACTTCATATATGTAGTGGGTATACTTTCCAAGTTATAGCATTTCCTTTATATCATTTTTAATGACATAACAAAATAACTAACAAAATTACTTTAGTGTTCTATAGATTGCCTCTGACCATTCCCCACATTCTATGTTAGAAATATTGTTCCAGTAGTTGCCTTTGAACGTTTTAGCGTTCCAACGGGAAAAAGGTACGTTGAGACAAAGCACATTCCTTTGGTGAATTTGGAGAGGGAGACCTGCATCTTCTCCCTTGATTTACAACAGGACGTGAGTTGTTAATCCCCACTAGTTCTTTCCTTCCCCCTCTAAGGGTGAAAGGGGTCTGATTGAAGTTATTCATTGCAAACCTGATCTGACCTATTTGGATTCTCATGGACAGTAATCACAATGGCTACCACAGCATTTTGCAGCGATATGCCAACCCATCTGATTTGCGTTCAGTGGGATTGTCATTTGTTTTTCAACATGTCAATGGCCCAACACACCTCCAGGCTGTGTAAGGGCTATTTTACCAAGAAGGAGAGTGATGGAGTGCTGCATCAGATGACCTGGCCTCCACAATCACTCGACTTCAATCAAATTGAGATGGTTTGGGATGAGTTGGCCCACCGAGTAAAGGAAAAGCAGGCAACAAATGCTCAGCATATGTGGGAACTCCTTCAACACTGTTGGAAAAGCATTTCAGGTGAAGCTTGTTGAGAGAATGCCAAGAGTGTGCAAAGCTGTCATCAAGGCAAAGGGTGGCTACTTTGAAGAATCTCAAATATAAAATACATTTTGCTCCCTGAAAGGGACAACGAATCCAGTTGTTTGTGTCGTTCATTTCGGGAAAGTACAGTGGTTGCTCCTTTAAAAGTTGTGAGCTTATGCCGCGGGACTTAGAGGTACCCAGCATCACGGCTTCATTGCTCCAGACCACCACAAGGGGAAGTTAGAACACTCATTATCCATTTGGGTCCCAAGGTTTTTATATGACCAATCATATCGAATGGATCCAATGACGAATTTGACGTGAGCCACCCATCCCTGGTGACTTTCTTCAGTAAAGATGGTTGACAAAACATAATGGTGGAAGCAAATGTAAGTAATTTTAACGTCATAACGAGTCAAGCAAAAAATGTACAATTGAGAGAAATATGTTAGTTAATGTAGAGACAAACAATTGTGCATATTCTTTTGTCATAAAGTTAATTTATGAAAATTGCTATTTAGCAAGTTAGCTCACTAGCTAACATTATCCAGCTAGCTAGCTGGTGTTATGACATGAGTATGACATTGTAATTCATGATGTTTAATGTTTTAGGGATTCCTGAGAGAACCAGCAAACAAGGCTGTCGTCTTATGAAACAGTAGATGTAAAGAATCTAGCTAGCTAAAGCACATACTGCAAATTGAATGCACAATTGTCTAAGCGTGCCTTGCCGTGCAATGCAGCTGAAGTAACATAGCTAGCTAACTATTTCCTTGCTTATTGTGTAGTGGAGGATAAAAATAACTGCCTATGGATGTGTAGCTAGCTACAGTATGTAGCCGATCTGTGGCTGGACCCTAAAACGTTTGGTATGAATATTAGTTCAGAACCTATCTATGAACCTCAGCTATCATAGTTGTATCAACTTCAAGTCTGAATGGCATTAATGAAGCCTATGGATAGAGTAGAAAATAATAACTTTGTGGCAAGGGTGCAAGTTCTATATACATGTACTGTAGTTATTACCACGCATGAGATCCCCACATTGTAACCTGTACATTGAATATATTCACTGATCATGTAGTCTTCCTTGGCAAATAAAGGTGCGGTTCAGGTATGAATCTCTGTGAGACATTCATTTCAGTCATATCCAATACCAGGTGTATCAAACTCCATTCTTTGAATGGTGCTGTGTCTGCATGTATTACAATTATACACTTCAACAGTGTTTACCACTTTTGCTCCTGGGACATCAATGATTACACATTGTAACTATGCAATAGACTAGAAACATGATTTAAGTAAAGGCTGATTTGTAAGTCATATATACAGAAAAAAAACCTATGCATATCTAACTCCCTTCATCTGCATTAATCTGAGGACACAGAATAATATTTCAATGAGATATTTAATTTCAACCAGTGGAGAATGTGAAACGCTTTAATGAAAGAAGTTCATTATCAAGGTGTCATAAATACAGAATACATGCATTATAATTATGATAATTATGATAATTGTAATATTATAAATACAAGTTCAATCTGTACTTCAATGCACATATGGTGTACATTATAAAATGAGGAAGAAAGATGGGGTGGGGAGAGAGGTGTAGAAGACAGAAAGGGAAAGAGGTAAGAACAGAGGCAGACAGCATATGATTAATGAATTACAGTGCTACCCTAATATTCTCTCACTTAATCACAATTACAGTGTCTCTAGCGGTGTCTCCTAACCAGCCTTGGGCCCCCAGTTGGCCCGAAGGTTATCTTCAGAGCGGGTAAGGTGGCGATGACGGGACTGGCTTCCTCTCTCACATCAAAACATACCTATAGGCGAGAAACAGATGGATAGAGAGAGAGCATGATTAAGCCTTTTTTTTTATTCTAACACGGTCAGTCATCATAATCATCAGGAGGTGAAATGCAAAACTGACCTTAGATCATTAACTCTGGGACTACTACATCTCTATCTGTATTTACATTTACATTTACATTTAAGTCATTTAGCAGACGCTCTTATCCAGAGCGACTTACAAATTGGTGCATTCACCTTATGATATCCAGTGGAACAACCACTTTACAATAGTGCATCTAAATCTTTTAAGGGGGGGATAGAAGGATTACTTAATCCTATCCCAGGTATTCCTTAAAGAGGTGGGGTTTCAGGTGTCTCCGGAAGGTGGTGATTGACTCCGCTGTCCTGGCGTCGTGAGGGAGCTTGTTCCACCATTGGGGTGCCAGAGCAGCGAACAGTTTGGACTGGGCTGAGCGGGAACCGTGCTTCCTCAGAGGTAGGGGGGCCAGCAGGCCAGAGGTGGATGAACGCAGTGCCCTTGTTTGGGTGTAGGGCCTGATCAGAGCCTGAAGGTATGGAGGTGCCGTTCCCCTCACAGCTCCGTAGGCAAGCACCATGGTCTTGTAGCGGATGCGAGCTTCAACTGGAAGCCAGATGGGCTGCGGCGTTCTGGATGAGTTGTAGGGGTTTAATGGCACAGGCAGGGAGCCCAGCCAACAGCGAGTTGCAGTAATCCAGACGGGAGATGACAAGTGCCTGGATTAGGACCTGCGTCGCTTCCTGTGTGAGGCAGGGTCGTACTCTGCGAATGTTGTAGAGCATGAACCTACAGGATCGGGTCACCGCCTTGATGTTAGTGGAGAACGACAGGGTGTTGTCCAGGATCACGCCAAGGTTCTTAGCACTCTGGGAGGAGGACACAAGGGAGTTGTCAACCGTGATGGCGAGATCATGGAACGGGCAGTCCTTCCCCGGGAGGAAGAGCAGCTCCGTCTATTTCAATGTAAAGCATCTCTTTAATAATACTTCCTGTTTACCCGACCAAGTGACCTCTCACCTATGATCATGCTGTGCCCTCTGTCAGCCAGTTCAGATGCGGGAGGGGTTCACCAACACAGCTGATATAACAGAGGATTTAGGGAGAAGGGGGAGAGGGATGAAGTGAAGGAGAGAGACTGGTATTGTGTGTGTGTGTGTGTGTGTGGTCTCACCTGGTGTCCACACTAAGTGGCTACAGAGTACTTTATGCTGAAAAACAGACACATGAGGACAAACAATAGAAGATTATGTCATTATTAGACATAAATACCACTTGATGACTTGATCTTTTGAATCAGCTGTGTAGTGCTAAGGCAAAAACAAAAATGTACACAGGTGTTTGGAGCATTCCGATATGCCACAGCTGGTGAGGTGTCAGGTTCGCCTCTGTACTTAAAGGGTGATTATTCCAACTCTCTGTGAAATGCTGCAGACCTGCCCGCAGACGAGGTAGGAAAACATATCCCACACAGAAGAGGTAGATAGAATTCGACAGGTCAAGGTATCCTCCCTCCAAACTGTGCAGCAAGTTGTAGTACTGACATGTCACAGCACTCCAAACATCTCTCCATAAGCGTTCCACTCTAACAGAGAGAAAGAAAGGGTTTTGTGGTGGGGGGGGCCTAATCTCTGTGGTCTTCCTCCATGAATAGTGAACACTGAGGTGGGTCCGAGGTTATAGAAGTGCAAGTTGTGAGTGCCTCTGTGAGTGGTTACTGACTGTATGTGACGCAGACACCTATCGGAGTGTCCCTGAAACATTTAAATATAGAGGGCTATGTGTCTCACCACTTAGTTATTGCAAGGCTAACCCCCAGGGAAATCATGACTTAGCCGCAACAGATAGTCCAGTGAAAATACCTGAGTGTTAATGTGGTGTAAATCTGAAAATTAGCAGCTGACATCTTAAGGGTTTTTTAATGAATGCATGTGAGACAGGTTCCATGTACAACAAAACAGGCAGAGAGGAAGAGAGAAAAAGAACACAGAACAGTTTAATTACCTCTGGTTATGAGCACTTTAGCCAGCAATAAAGCTTCTACGGCCTGTTCTTCGGACAGTGAACATCTGGCAATATCTACATTTTCGACCCCTTGATCAGCTCGCACTCTGAAAGTAAAGAAAATAGCTTTTTTTTTGTAGATATGAAAACAATAACTGCCATATGACCGTTCAATCTAAAGCAGCAGTTGTCATTTTCAGGATACGTCAATACAGCACAGAAAGCTTAACACCAGACTGGTATTGTGGTTGTTCATTAGGTGATGGGAAATATGCAATATGTATATACAAAATAATATACTTACCTTCCTTGATAATCCATCTATACCGCCAAAGATGACAATGTTGTATCTTGAAAAAAAGCATTTCAAATAAAAGTGAAATGTTTAACCCATTAACCTGCTTGGTTATTTATGTATACCAGTTGATGAAGAACTCCAGTTTAACTTAGTACCTTAGCAATTTATGATTTGAGTCAATGTGGACGAGAGACTGGGAAGCAGGGACATAGCGTTTTTGCAGAGCAGTGAAATGAAGCTGGATCATTTTGGCAATGATACCTGCACCATCGACATGCTGCAAAGACTCCCTAACTCTTCACCATTGTACATGATGGTCTATTGCTCTGATACTGAATTTGACCATTCTAAAGTCTGCATGGGGCATCCTTGCCTTAATGGCGCTGTATTTCTGGTCAAACTCTTCATCTGACATATCAGAATAGCATTCCCTGACAGACATATTGTGTTCTTTCATCCTTCTGTAAAAAAAGCTAACCGTTACACTGTCATGAAATATGGTTATATATCGACTATGAAACAAATAGGACATGCCCTGCTGATGAGTTGCCATGAAAGAAAGTTAGATTAATTCAACTGAAAATGGCAAGAACAGGCGTTCGTAGCTAAATGCTTTTGGTTAGCTTGAGAATAATAATTGCATGATTTATCATTCTACAGTATGTACAGTTGAAGTTGGAAGTTTACATACACCTAAGCCAAATATATTTAAACTCCGTTTTTCACAATTCCTGACATTTAATCCTAGTAAAAATTCCCTGTCTTAGGTCAGTTAGGATCACCACTTTATTTTAAGAATGTGAAATGTCAGAATAATAGTAGAGTGATTTATTTCAGCTATTATTTCTTTCATCACATTCCCAGTGGGTCAGAAGTTTACATACACTCAATTAGTATTTGGTAGCATTGCCTTTAAATTGTTTAACTTGGGTCAAACGTTTCGGGTAGCCTTTCAGAACTATTATTTCTGTATCTATAATTCTTAAAATAATTGTTATGTTTTTTAGTAAATTCACCGGAAGTTTGCGGTGGGTATGCTAGTTCTGAACGTCACATGCTAATGTAAAAAGCTGTTTTTTGATATAAATATGAACTTGATTGAACAAAACATGGATGTATTGTATAACATAATGTCCTAGGAGTGTCATCTGATGAAGATCATCAAAGGTTAGTGCTGCATTTAGCTGTGGTTTGGGTTTATGTGACATTATATGCTAGCTTGAAAAATGGGTGTCTGATTATTTCTGGCTGGGTACTCTGCTGACATAATCTAATGTTTTGCTTTCGTTGTGAAGCCTTTTTGAAATCGGACAGTGTGGTTAGATTAACGAGAGTCTTTAAAATGGTGTAAAATAGTCATATGTTTGAGAAATTGAAGTAATAGCATTTCTAAGGTATTTGAATATCGCGCCACGGGATTCCACTGGCTGTTGAGTAGGTGGGACGATTTCGTCCCACATACCCTAGAGAGGTTAAAGGGTAGAGCTGCCGCTTTCAAAGTGTGAGACTCTAACCCGGAAGCTTACAAGAAATCCTGCTATGCCCTGTGATGAACCATCAAACAGGCAAAGCGTCAATACAGGGCTAAGAATGAATCATACTACACCGGCTCCGACACTCGTCTTATGTGGCAGGGCTTGCAAACTATTACAGACTACAAAGGGAAGCACAGCCGCGAGCTGCCCAGTGACACGAGCCTACCAGACTAAATAACTTTTATGCTCGCTTCGAGGCAAGCAACACTGAGGCATGCATGAGAGCATCAGCTGTTCCAGGCAACTGTGTGATCACACTCTCCGTAGCCGACGTGAGTAAGACCTTTAAACAGGTCAACATACACAGGGCTGGACGGATTACCAGGACGTGTGCTCCGGGCATGTGCTGACCAACTGGCAGGTGTCTTCACTGACATTTTCAACATGTCCCTGATTAAGTCTGTAATACCAACATGCTTCAAGCAGACCACCACAGTCCCTGTGCCCAAGAACACAAAGGCAACCTGCCTAAATGACTACAGACCCGTAGCACTCACGTCTGTAGCCATGAAGTGCTTTGAAAGGTTGGTAATGGCTCACATCAACACCATTATCCCAGAAACCCTAGAACCACTCCAATTTGAATACCGCCCAAACAGATACACAGATGATGCAATCTCTATTGCACTCCACACTGCCCTTTCCCACCTGGACAAAAGGAACACTTATGTGAGAATGCTATTCATTGACTACAGCTCAGCGTTCAACACCATAGTACCCTCAAAGCTCATCACTAAGCTAAGGATCCTGGGACTAAACACTTCCTGCTGCAACTGGATCCTGGACTTCCTGACGGGCTGCCCCCAGGTGGTGATGGTAGGTAGCAACACATCTGCCACGCTGATCCTCAACACTGGAACTCCCCAGGGGTGCGTGCTCAGTCCCCTCCTGTACTCCCTGTTCACCCACAACTGCATGGCCAAGCATGACTCCAACACCATAATTAAGTTTGCAGATGACACAACAGTGGTAGGCCTGATCACCGACAACGACGAGACAACCTACAGAGAGGAAGTCAGAGACCTGGCCGGGTGGTGCCAGAATAACAACCTATCCCTCAACGTAACCAAGAGTAAGGAGATTATTGTGGACTACAGGAAAAGGAGGACCAAGCATGCCCACATTCTCATCGACAGGGCTGTAGTGGAGCAGGTTGAGAGCTTCAAGTTCCTTGGTGTCCATATCAACAACAAACTAGAATGGTCCAAACACACCAAGACAGTCGTGAAGAGGGCACGACAAAGCCTATTCCCTCTCAGGAAACGAAAAAGATTTGTCATGGGTCCTGAGATCCTCAAAAGGTTCTACAGCTGCAACATCAAGAGCATCCTGACTGGTTGCATCACTGCCTGGTACGGCAATTGCTCGGCTTCTGACCGCAAGGCACTACAGAGGGTAGTGCGTACGACCCAGTACATCACTGGGGCTAAGCTGCCTGCCATCCAGGACCTCTACACCAGGCAGTGTCAGAGGAAGACCCTAAAAAGACTCCAGCCACCCCAGTCATAGACTGTTCTCTCTACTACCGCATGGCAAGCGGTACCGGAGTGACAAGTCTAGGACAAAAAGGCTTCTCGACAGTTTTTACCCCCAAGCCATAAGACTCCTGAACAGGTAATCAAATGGCTACCCGGACTATTTGCATTGTGTGCCCCCCCAACCCCTCTTTTTACACTGTTGCTACTCTCTGTTTATAATATATGCATAGTCACTTTAACTATACATTCATGTACATACAACCTCAATTGGGCCGACCAACCAGTGCTCCTGCACATTGGCTAACCGGGCTATCTGCATTGTGTCCCACCCGCCAACCCCTCTTTTACGCTACTGCTACTCTCTGTTCATCATATATGCATAGTCACTTTAACCATATCTACATGTACATACTACCTCAATCAGCCTGACTAACCGGTGTCTGTATGTAGCCTCGCTACTTTTATAGCCTCGCTACTGTATATAGCCTGTCTTTTTACTGTTGTTTTATTTCTTTACGTAACTATTGTTCACCTAATACCTTTTTTGCACTATTGGTTAGAGCCTGTCAGTAAGTGTTTCACTGTAAGGTTTACACCTGTTGTATTCAGCACATGTGACTAATAAACTTTGATTTGAATTTTGTCCCGCACACTGAATATAGTTGCGGAGAGTCCCTGTAATCCTAGATTCAGGTCATTCAGGCGAGAAAAAACATCACCCAGATAGGCCCGTCGTGTGAGAAACTTGTCATCATGCAAGCGGTCAGAGAAGTGAAAATGATGGTCAGTAAAGAAAACTTTAAGCTCGTCTTTCAATTTAATACTTTGCCCAATGATAACCAGCACACTTTTGTATGTTGTAAAAGCGTTACATGGTCGCTGCCCATATCATTGTATAATGCAGAAAATATGAGAGTTCAGGGGCCTTGCTTTAACAAAGTTAAACAGTTTCACTGTAGTGTTCAAAACGTCTTTCAAGCTGTCAGGCATTCCCTTGGCAGCAAGAGCCTCTCGGTGGATGCTGCAGTGTACCCAAGTGGCGTCGGGAGCAACTGCTTGCACGCGCATTACCACTCCACTATGTCTCCCTGTCATGCTTTTGCGCCATCAGCACAGATACCAACATGAACAGCTGCTACGTTTGGCTACATACGGACCGTTAAGTGGAATTCCCGTGAGAGAGTAACGCTTTTTAAAAATGTATTTTACCTTTATTTAACTAGGCAAGTCAGTTAAGACAAATTCTTATTTTCAATGACGGCCTAGGAACAGCTTAATGTGATTGGGTGTTAATTATTTGATTTGGTTACCTGTATTTGACATTGTGTTGTTATTTTGCTGAACACTAGATGGTTTAATTTTATTTTTGGCAGTGAAATGTGGCTACTCAGGGGAGGAAAAAAAACTCACCCAAATGTATAGCCCGTTGGAAAATATAAATGGATTGTTTGAAAATGTGAAGGGAAAAAAGTTTTAAAAAATATATATATTTTTTTATTATTTTTTTATTTGGCATACCTCAAGTTTGGGAATACCTGTCTTTAAGAATTGGATGACAACATACTCACTTGGGATCTCACTTGGTGAAGGACAAAGAAATATAAATAAATGAATGCAGCAACCATTTCTCTGTCACTAGCAAACACGGTCATGGGTGGTACTGTTAACTCTAAAATTCACTTGAAAGGCACCCTGGGGAATATGCAAATAAGGCTTAAAACCCTACAGCAGGTCTATACATTTCCCTTTCTGGGTGGCCGAAAAATTTCTGGTTTACAATTTTTGTCTGGTTCTTCAAAGAACCATCACATTCATGGTTCTTCAGAGACACTAAAATAACTTGCGCCTTTTTTTTAAAGAGTGTATGTAAATTTGCTGATGCTCTGCCAACAGTAGAGTTCAACTTGAGAGTAAAACAGTTGTAATCATTTCCTTTATTTAGATGGTTGTGGTTTGGACTGCATAACATTCTTTGTAAAGGAAAAGTAAGAGACTGTAGGGAGGACATATTCACACATGGCTGTGATAGTGTCCAGTGATATCTTGTAGCAGGAGCTGCAGTCTCAATAAGCTCTCTCTCTCTCACTCTCTCTCTCTATATTTCTCTCAGTCTATTTCTGTCTCTGTCACACTCTCTCTCCCCCTCAATCTCACTCACTCTTTATCGCTGTGCTTTAGGGTTTATTCATCTTCATTAGAAGAGAACAACTTGACAACAGTGGAAGCCTGTAAGTACTGTTATTGTGAAGAGGAAATGTTTAGGAGCAACACCGGCTCAGCCGCGAAGTGGTAGGCCACAAAAGCTCACAGAACGGGACCACCGATTGCTGAAGCGCATAAAAATAGTCTGTCCTCGGTCACAACATTCACTACCAAGTTCCAAACTGCCTCTGGAGCAACGTCAGCACAAGAACTGTTCATCAGGTGGTTCATGAAATGGGTTTCCATGGCCGAGGAGCCGCACACTAGCCTAAGATCACCATGTGCAATGCAACGCGTCGGCTGGAGTGGTGTAAAGCTCGACGCCATTAGACTCTGGAGCAATGGAAATGCGTTCTCTGGAGTGACAAATCACGCTTCACCCTTTGTCAGTCTGACGGACGAATCTGGGTTTGGCGGATGCCAGGAGAAAGCTTCCTGCCCCAATGCATAACTTCCAACTTTGTGGCAACAGTTTGGGGAAGGCCCTTTCCTGTTTCAGCATGATAATGCCCCCATGCACAAAGCGAGGTCCATACAGAAATGGTTTGTCGAGATTGGTGTGAAAGAACTTGACTGGCCTGCACAGAGCCCTGACCTCATCCCCATCGAACACCTTTAGGATGAATTGGATGGCGACTGCGAGCCAGGCCTAATCGCCCAACATCAGTGCCCGACCTCACTAATGCTCATGGCTGAATGGATACAGGTCCCCTCAGCAATGTTCCAACATCTAGCAGCAATGGGGGGGACCAACTCCATGTTAACGCCCATGATTTTAGACTATCAGGTGTCCACATACTTTTGGTCAAGTAGTGTGTGTGTGTGTGTGTGTGTGTGTAGAAGAGAGACACATAATATATATTTAGTGAATGTCTTGAGTGTATACAGTGAATGGATAGTCCTGTTATGTAATGTTTTATAGTGCATCTGTGTCAAAGCTGTTAATTGGACTGAAAAGGCATGCATATTTCATGTACAGTACATCAGCAGGATATAAATCTCGGCTACATGGCATGAAGAGTTGGGAATATTGAATCCTGAAGTTGCATTTCTCATCTCACCAATGTATCATGGGTCTGTGTTTGTTTAGTAACTATTTTGGAGTCCACGTAGAATTGTATTTGTGGTTCTGGAGACCAAGAAAACACCATGAATAATTGGGTGGATATATTTTACAGTGTTATGATGCCTGGCATATTTCCCCTTTCTCCCTCAATCACTCTCGTTTTCTCTCTCTCTCTCTCTCACTAATATCTCCCTGTCTTCCATTCGCTCTTTCTCTCTCTCTCTCTCTTTCTTGCTCTCTCTCGCTCTTTTTCTTTCTCTCTTTTTCTTGCTCTCTCTTGCTCTCTCTCGCTCTTTTTCTTGCTCGCTCTATCTATCTATCTATCTATCTATCTATCTATCTATCTATCTATCCAGTTGAAGTCGGAAGTTTACATACACTTAGGTTGGAGTCAATTAAACTCGTTTTTCAACCATTCCACAAATTTCTTGTTAAACTATAGTTTTGGCAAGTCGGTTAGGACATCTACTTTGTGCATGACACAAGTCATTTTTACAACAATTGTTTACAGACAGATTATTTCACTTATAACTCCCTGTATCACCATTCCAGTGGGTCAGAAGTTTACATACACTAATGTAATACCCTTGTTTGAACCAGGTATTGAGTTTATTTGTTATAATTAATTGGTATTATATTTAAAAGATGATTGAATTGCTCCTAAACTGTAATGTTGTTAATGCATTATGCTTTTTGAAGAAATATTTATTTCATGTATAAGTGAATAGTTTGTTTTTCTTTTGAAGTTTAAGTTTTGACCAATAAGGTCGCTTGTTAAGTTGTGGCCAATGGGAGTTGACCTGGTTAACGGGAGGCCTGGGAAAAAAGAGAGGGGAAAGACGTTGATGAAAGGATGGACGGTTTACCTTAGGACGGTTGGTTGGTGAAGAAAAATTATAAAAGAAGACGACAGAACTAGAACAAAACCCATACCCACTAAGACATGTTTTATTTTATAAAAGAGTTATTATAATTTTGTTCAAACTTAGTAAAGACTGAAGCTACCGTCTCGTCGTGGAGGTATTCGCCAGCCTTGAGGTTAGCCTAGCATCGTGTGACACCGGCAGATAATTGCTTGGGAAACTTAACGAGTTCGTGTTCCCATGGGATATCGGTTACGGCTAAGGAGTACTGTCTGCATGGGTAGCTGTGCTTGCCTTGGACTTTGTGAGGAGACCTGCATGGAATTGCCATACTTTGCTGAGGGAATATCTACCAAGCAGTGAGTAACCACCACGTGAGGTGCTTCTGGTTATTTTTGGGTGTCGTAATTTTTTTGAGCTCCAACGCGCGCCAACAGTTTATTTAAGCAAACTTGAAATAATTTGGACACGGGTTGTGCACGACTCATTGGGGTTTATTATTTTTTATTTCTTTTGATGTTGTGTCTGAACATGTATTTGTGTTTGAAAATGTTTTAATACATATATGGAACGTTATGTATGTTGCCTTGGTGGAGTCATTGACTGTTTCAATTTAATTTAATGCATGGGATGGTTTATCCTGGATTAATAACAGAAACCTATAATCATTTAATCTGAAGATAATACCCTATTGTCATAACCCTAGATAGTTTACAATAGGAATTCTTATTGGAGATGTCCTTCTCACCTAACATCCCATGCTGTTGAGGCACTCTACATAAGTTAATATTGTGAGAGTCATATTCGAGCCTGGTGAGAGCATTACACTAAGTTGACTGTGCCTTTAAACAGCTTGGAAAATTCCAGAAAATGATGTCATGGCTTTAGAAGCTTCTGATAGGCTAATTGACATCATTTGAGTCAATTGGAGGTGTACCTGTGGATGTATTTCAAAAATCGTAGACCTCCACAAGTCTGGTTCATCCTTGGGAGCAATTTCCAAACGCCTTAAATTACCACATTCATCTGTACAAACAATAGTACGCAAGTATAAACACTATGGGACCACGCAGCCGTCGTACCGCTCAGGAAGGAGACGCATTCTGTCTCCTAGAGATGAAAGTACTTTGATGCGAAAAGTGCAAAGGACCGTGTGAAGATGCTGGAGGAAACGGGTACAAAAGTATCTATATCCACAGTAAAATGAGTCCTATATCGACATAACTTCAAAGGCAGCTCAGCAAGGAAGAAGCCACTGCTCCAAAACCGCCATGAAAAAGCCAGAATATGGTTTGCAACTGCACATGGGGACAAAGATTGTACTTTTTGGAGAAATGTCCACTGGTCTAATGAAACAAAAATAGAACTGTTTGGCCATAATGACCATAGTTATGTTTGGGGGAAAAGGGCGAGGCTTGCAAGCTGAAGAACACCATCCCAACCGTGAAGCACGGGGGTGGCAACATCATGTTGTGGGGGTGCTTTGCTGCAGGAGGGACTGGTGCACTTCATAAAAACAGATGGCATCATGAGGAAAGGAAAATTATGTGGATATATTGAAGCAACATCTCAAGACATCAGTCAGGAAGTTAAAGCTTGGTCGCAAATGGGTCTTCCAAATGGACAATGACCCCAAGCATACTTCCAAAGTTGTGGCAAAATGGCTTAAGAACAACAAAGTCAAGGTATTGGAGTGGCCATCACAATGCCCTGACCTCATTCCTATAGAACATTTGTGGGCAGAGCTGAAAAAGCTTGTGCGAGAAAGGAGGCCTACAAACCTGACTCAGTTACACCAGCTCTGTCAGGAGGAATGGGCCAAATTTACCCAACTTATTGTGGGAAGCTTGTGGAAGGCTACCCAAAATGTTTGACCCAAGTTAAAAAATTTAAAGGCAATGCTACCAAATACTAATTGAGTGTATGTAAACTGATAAATCATTCTCTCTACAATTTTTCTGACATTTCACATTCTTAAAATAAAGTGGTGATCCTAACTGAACTAAGACAGGGAATTTTTACTAGGACAAAATGTCAGGAATTGTGAAAAACTGAGTTTAAATGTATTTGGCTAAGGTGTATGTAAACTTCCGACTTCAACTGTATGTCTATACAGTATCTCACAAAAGTGAGTACACCCCTCACATTTTTATAAATATTAGAGTATATCTTTTCATGTGACAACACTGAAGAAATGACACTTTGCTACAATGTAAAGTAGTGAGTGTACAGTTTGTATAACAGTGTAAATTTGCTGTCCCCTCAAAATAACACAACACACAGCCATTAATGTCTAAACCGCTGGCAACAAAAGTGAGTACACCCCTTAGTGAAAATATCCAAATTGGGCCCAAAGTGTCAATATTTTGTGTGGCCACCATCATTTCCAGCACTGCCTTAACCCTCTTGAGCATGGAGTTCACCAGAGCTTCACAGGTTGCCACTGGAGTCCTCTTCCACTCCTCCATGACGACATCACGGAGCTGGTGGATGTTAGACCTTGCACTCCTCCACCTTCCGTTTGAGGATGCCCCACAGATGCTCAATAGGGTTTAGGTCTGGAGACATGCTTGGCCAGTCCATCACCTTTACCCTCAGCTTCTTTAGCAAGGCAGTGGTCGTCTTGGAGGTGTGTTTGGGGTCGTTATCATGTTGGAATACTGCCCTGCTTCAGTATATCACAGTACATGTTGGCATTCATGGTTCCCTCAATGAACTGTAGCTCCCCAGTGCCGGCAGCACTCATGCAGCCCCAGACCATGACACTCCCACCACCATGCTTGACTGTAGGCAAGACACACTTGTCTTTGTACTCCTCACCTGGTTGCCGCCACACACGCTTGACACCATCTGAACCATATAAGTTTATCTTGGTCTCATCAGACCACAGGACATGGTTCCAGTAATCCATGTCCTTAGTCTGCTTGTCTTCAGCAAACTGTTTGCGGGCTTTCTTGTGCATTTATCTTTAGAAGAGGCTTCCTTCTGGGACGACAGCCATGCAGACCAATTTGATGCAGTGTGTGGCGTGTGGTCTGAGCACTGACAGGCTGACCCCCCCCACCCCTTCAACCTCTGCAGCAATGCTGGCAGCACTCATACGTCTATTTCCCAAAGACAACCTCTGGATATGACGCTGAGCACGTGCACTCAACTTCTTTGGTTGACCATGGCGAGGCCTGTTCTGAGTGGAACCTGTCCTGTTAAACCGCTGTATGGTCTTGGCCACCATGCTGCAGCTCAGTTTCAGGGTCTTGGCAATCTTCTTATAGCCCAGGCCATCTTTATGTAGAGCAACAATTCTTTTTTTCAGATCCTCAGAGAGTTCTTTGCCATGAGGTTCCATGTTGAACTTCCAGTGACCAGTCAGCATGAGGGAGTGTGAGAGCGATGACACCAAATTTAACACACCTGCTCCCCATTCACACCTGAGACCTTGTAACACTAACGAGTCACATGACACCGGGGAGGGAAAATGGCTAATTGGGCCCAATTTGGATATTTTCACTTAGGGGTGTAATCACTTTTTTTGCAAGTGGTTTAGACATTATTGGCTGTGTGCTGAGTTATTTTGAGGGGACAGCAAATGTACACTGTTATACAAGCTGTACACTCACTACTTTACATTGTAGCAAAGTGTCATTTCTTCAGTGTTGTCACATGAACAGATATACTCAAATATTTACAAAAATGTGAGGGGTGTACTCACTTTTGTGAGATACTGTGTGTGTGTGTGTGTGTGTGTGTGTGTATATATATGTGTATATATGTATGTATATGTGTGTGTATATATATATATATATGTGTATATATGTGTGTGTGTGTGTGTGTGTGTGTGTGTGTGTATGTATATATATGTGTATATATGTATGTATATGTGTGTGTATATATATATATATATATATGTGTATATATGTGTGTGTGTGTGTGTGTGTGTGTATGTATATATGTGTGTGTGTGTGTATATATATATATATGTATGTGTGTATATATATATATGTATATATATATACATATACATATACATATACAGTGTGTGTGTGTGTGTGTATACAGCCCATGTTGTGCAGCATACCAAGCCCTGGGCCTTCTGTCAGAGTGATTTCAGTCAGGTCTCGTCCGAGAGCACTCCAGAGCTGCATGCCACGCCATTGTCAGCGGCACCATGTAATCCCTGTTCAACCATGTTCAACACAATGCTCATTGCACAATCACATGGAGGCTCTGACAGAAATATCTCAAGTAGGAGAGTGAGAGACAGGATGGGAATGTAGATAGATAAAACTACAGTAAAGCAAAGTCTCATAAAGAAACCCTGCACAAAGTGAAAAAGTATTTTCTTTGTATTACGCAATACTTATACTGTATGGGCATATTTACTGCCACTTACTGCAATAATACTTCACTTAGCAGATGCTTTTATCCAAAGCGATTTACATTACAGCGAGTGCCTACATTTCTTTTATCATTTGGAATAAAAATGTTCAACTGTCAGTGTGTGTAGGCCTATGTGATAAATGTGGGAATTGAACCCACGACCTTTGCGTTGTAAGCACCATACTCTTACTCTACCATCTGAGTCCCACAGGACCACTTCAGTTCAGTGCTATGTTTGTTGTAATATCAGTGCCTTCAGCTATCCGAGTCAGAACTCTGGCATTAAGACAGACTGGCCTCTCCAAGGGCAGTATGTCATCAAATTACCTCAGATGTCAGTCAAAGCTGAAGGGCAGACTGTCTCCCTGCATTAATATAAACAAATGATTCCATGCATAATACCGCCAATATTTTTTTATTATTTTTTTTTTTAAACAATAAAAAAATATATATATATTTTGAAAATGACTTTTTTTCCTGTATATTAGTATTTTCTGTATATATATATTTTGTTATTTTCAACAAACACATCACTTCTCTGGCACTCTTTTAGTTTCAGATAATATTGTTAATCTAGTATTGGGAAGTGGCTTGCTATCGCTTGATTCTTAATCTCAGCCGTTGAGTCTGGGGTCCTTTGTGGACACTATGGTCTCTATTTTCAGTTGGCGTTAAAGCAGTGCTGTTGTCAAACACACTCTTGTTTGCAATTTAAAAACAAAATAACCCTTGCACCAGCATTGGGAATTTACCTGTTTAACATCAGCTCGCTTGCGTTAATGTGGGAGGTGTGGAAATATTTGAGGGGAGTCCTTAAAAATGTGTGCCAACGTGCTAAATTCAGGCCTCGCAACTGGAGATATTTAGGCAACACTTTACTTGAAAACCAGCGTCATAACACGTTATGATATGGTCATAACCATGTCATAATATGTCATAACAGCTGAAATAACTTGCCATAACCTTTTATAATATGGTCACAACACTGTCATGACCCATAAATGTATACCTATTGTGACATATATTGCATTATTTTATGGCTGGTTATAACACCTATATCGGAGTGTCAAAACTCACATTTGAATAAATGTTTTTTTTCCTTCCAAGAAGTTTCCATTCATTTGAACGTTTGTTTCTTAAGTGCTTTGTTGTTGTTGTAATTAATTCCTGACAGTCATGTTTTTTTTTTAAATCATACAGAATTTTAAGTAAATTGCAGAAAATACACTTTATGACACTCATGAAGCATTATGACCATCCTGTGTCACTTTACTTGTACTAAGAAAATGCACTTTATGACACTGTCAAGAAGCATTATGACCATCATAATCATATAAGCCAGATAGGCCTATCACGTACATGACTTTATGTCAGTCATCAGCCAAAAAGAGGATGTCTTGTCCTGCTCCTGAAATCTGCTCATCTGCAACAGAGCATTGGGGTAGGTGCATGTCTGACATCAATGTGTGACAAGTAGACTGAGGTGTAATGGAGTGTTTTGCCTTGTGTGGTAGGTTTTGTGGGTCTTAACACTCTTATGTAGGTGTCATAATCATAAAATAACACAATATACAGTATGTCACAACAGGTCTAAATATATGTGTCATGGCAGTGTTATGACCATATTATAATAGGTTATAACAAGTTATGACATACTGCATTATAACATGGTTATGACCAGTCTCAAGTAAAGTTTTACCGATATTTAAGACCAACCAAAATCTGGTCAAAATCAGATTTTACCAGCGGAGGCAAACATTAGCCTAATCAGTAGCCTATCCCCAATGTTTTACTAGAAATATCATCTTTGGGAGCAGCAAAACAGTCAACAGACATTGCCTTTTTAGTAATTTTTTAACATTATTTTTGTCCAGCTTTATGTGCGCTGCCCATTGAATGAAAAATGTAACTGACTGTAGGAAGCCTGATTAGAAACATGAAGTTGCTATAAAGACTGATTATTGTTATCTTCCACCTTCTTCTTTTGGACTTTAAGGTCAAATCGCAGGAATTCCGAAGGCTGTCCAGTGTGGAATCCGCTGTTTGTTTGTTTACCTCAACATTTCTTCACGTGGCAAAGTCACTACATGGCCTTATTAACGGTGAGGTAGGCAAATTATTTTTGAACGTTTGATAGAAACATCAATGGCTCAGGCATGCAACACCATTTTGAAATGCGAATTCCAGGCTAATTCCATGTTGAAGCCAATTACTTTCTTCATGTAAACCACAGAATAGGCTACATGTTTGTTATAACTAGGAATATTATAGGGGGACTGTGAAGACTACTATTTAAAGATAAACATCCATGACCTCCTGCAGAATTTGAGTTTATGACAACTAAACATCAGACACCGTAAATACACAAATTTAAGCAACTGCATAATTAGCTTCGGAGCAGGTTTTTATTGGCTACTGAGTGGTCAAGCCCTCATCTCACCTCCAATGAATTCATTCATAAAGCCTGCCTCTTTACGCTAAAGCCAGCTGGTGTGCCAAATAATTCCCATTGTGAAAATAGCAACAGTATTTCTGACACATCCCTTGACGTCTGACGTTACCACCAGTGCTAGGATTTACCGTTGAGTTAGGTTTGTTAAAATAGAGCCCTCTATTTTATTCCTTTATTCAATGTAATCCCTTAAATATATTCCAAATATATGTAAACAGTTTGTTTAATATGATTATATCTGTCAGCAGAGACGTATTAGGGGTTCCAGGCTGAGGCTTAATTGAGCTAGCTAATTCTTCCCCCTCTGATGTGAACATTGTCCCTCCCTTTCTAACACCCTTATTTGTGCATCACAACAAGGCGGCTTGCATAAAACAAAGAGATAAGAATCCACACTGATAACGAACGACCAGTAACATGCATAATCAATCTATTTTACCCAGCATTACAAGTAAGTGCCTAGTACCCGCAAACCAGCCTAGCCGAGCCCAGACTTCACTTTATGATACCGGAATAATTAGTGGTGTGAGATAAGGCCGGAGGAATCTATCATCATACCCCTGGGCACTGGGATTTCCAGGTAGTAATGGGGAAATGGATGCTCCTCTGTTCTAGGAAGACGATCCATCATTTAACATGCTAACTAGGCAAGGGATTTTAACATGGAGATAATGCAGGTGCATCTTTATCACATGGCCTCTGAGACTTCAGTATGGTAGTACGGGGTCTCCTCTCTCATTATCTCTGTCCTGAGGTATAGTGAACTTGTTCCTTTTTGAGAAAGTAGTAGTAGTATGTGCAGTGGCGTGTATTCATGGATGCTACGGGAAGCCAGGCTTCCCCAAGAAATTGACCAAGAAAAAAAGAAAAAAACAACAAAATAATTTTCCTAGAATTTGTAAGAGGCTGAATGTATCTCACCGGTTAAAGTATCCGAACAAACAAAACAGCACCCCTCTGTCTCAGTATGTGTAAGTGTATCTTTCTGAGACTGTCTGGTCAGAAAGAGTATGACATTGTTGTCGCCCGTAGCATTGAATGCAAGGGAAGCCAGTGAGCATTTGGCCTCCCTTCATAAAACAAATATAAAATAATAGCCAATCAGCATTGAGCTAAACTGAGTGAGCCTGTTCCTCTGTGAGAAAGCAGTAGTAGTATATGTCCCCCAGTAAAGAGTTAGACGACTGTTAGTCAACTTGATTCACATGCAGAGGTGAAATTGAAAGATGTTTTGGTGGGTAATAGTTTAATGCGCATGCTTGAATCCTACTCACCCAGGGCATTTTTCTGCCAGTGGTTTTTAAGAAAATATAGATTACCTCAGTAGATATCGAATCACCTTTTTGTGATTCTGCAAAGAACACACACAAAAAAAGGAATTGGTCCATCGCCTGTGTATCTGATGTGTATTCCACAAGTCTCTCAAGACATCAATCAACTACTATTTGTTTTTATTACTGACAAATCATTCGATCTGAATGAAATGGGTAAACCTTGAGAGCTGAACATTACAAACACATTGGTGTCATTCAACAATACTGGGGAGAGAACAAAAGAAAGAGGTGACCCTTACTCTGTTACCAGATAGTATTCCAAGGACATTGGTTATATTTTGAGTACTGTAGCTATTCACTTAGTACTATTCAGTTTCATTCTTCCTGGGTTGTGATTTCAGAAGCACCAGTAGATAGCCTACTAATACTTCAGTCTGGACCAAGTATCCCAAAAGTCTGCCTTCGTCTATGGAAAAGATACCCTGCATCTCTTTCTCTCTCCATCTTACTCACCCAAGGACAGAGAGAGCAGCACAGCTGGTACCACACAGATGGCAACCTGAGCTATTTTCTGGAAAGCTTTTGTACTATATAAAGAAAGTGACAGGGCCTTTGTAAGTCTACCTGCCCCACTTCCCTTCCCCAATAACTTCCTCAACCTCGTCCTAAAAGCATGCCTTGAGAGAAAAGGTGTGAAAGGTGAACAAAGCCTTTCCAAAATCCTCAGTCCTTGCCAAACATCATTGTCACTCAAAGAAGGTTTCTGCTGTGCTGTTCTATCCTTCCCCTATTTCTTTCCATTTGTATTCCAAGTTCTGACTTGATTTAGGCCTACTACCTGCCAACATTGACAACAGAACAATGCATGTAATCTAAATTACCATGTCATGGCCCTTAGACTACATCCAGTTTATTGAGTATTTATCACAGTGCCATCCGTTTTTTCACCAAAGCCCCATATACTACCCACCACTGCGACCTGCACGCTCTCGTTGACTGGCCCTCGCTTCATACTCGTCGCCAAACCCACTGGCTCCAGGTCATCTACAAGACCCTGCTAGGTAAAGTCCCCCCTTATCTCAGCTAAACTGGTCACCATAGCAGCACCCGCCTGTAGCACGCGCTCCACCAGGTATATCTCTCTGGTTACCCCCAAAGCCAATTCCTCCTTTGGTCGTCTCTCCTTCCAGTTCTCTGCTGCCAATGACTTGAACGAACTACAAAAATCTCTGAAACTGGAAACACTTCTCTCCCTCACTAGCTTTAAACACCAGCTATCAGAGCAGCTCACAGATCACTGCACCTGTACATAGCCCATCTATAATTTAGCCTTAACAACTACCGCTTCTGTATTTATTTATTTTGCTCCTTTGCACACCATTATTTCTATTTCTACTTTGCACTTTCTTCCACTACAAATCTACTATTCCAGTGTTTTACTTGCTATATTGTATTTACTTTGCCACCATGGCCTTTTTTACATTTACCTCCCTTATCTCACCTCATTTGCTCACTTTGTATATAGACCTATTTTTCTACTGTATTATTGACTGTATGTTTGTTTTACTCCATGTGTAACTCTGTGTTGTTGTATGTGTCAAACTGCTTTGGTTTATCTTGGCCAGGTCGCAGTTGTAAATGAGAAGTTGTTCTCAACTTGCCTACCTGGTTAAATAAAGGTGAAATAAAATAAAAAATAATAAAAGTCTCTAGAGTAGCGCTTAAATCATAAACGGGGTTTACGAATCCCTACATCAAATACCAATGTTATCAATTATTTATTCCAAGATCTAGAAACATTACTCAGTTTGCTTTTGATGTAAAATGCCTTCTTAATCTTCAGATCATCAGATCAAACTGAAAAAATATTACTCTTAAACAACTTGACATTTGATATTTTGAACAGAAATGTTCCTCAAAGCAATAACTTGTTGATGACGTGTCCTCCCTACTGGTTCCTCTTGAATATACAGATGTGTAAACAAACTTATCAGTACACAATAGTAGAGTCTAGCAACTCCAACTACCAACTCCAGTGATAACTGTCGATCAGTAATGTGTTGATTTCTGTATGTAGCTTCTCATTTCTACTCTAGTTACCTACCTAACAAGCAGCACAATTTGCAGACCCAGGCAAATCAGTGATAAGTGTTGAGCATATTGTGTGTTAGTGCAGTTTCAAGTTTCTACACTAGTTTCGCTCAATTGTTAGCTACCTAAACTGCACAACTTCATGACTGCCTAGTGATAACTGTCTTAAGTTAAATTCACACACTTACGGAGACCGAAGGTACGGAGTGTACCGCTGTGTTGCAATATCGTTTTTCATCACAAAGGGGGCGGCTACTTCTAATATGCTCCGACATTCAATGTACTTTTGTACTACCTGAATATTGAGAAGTGACTCATTTCTTTTTTATTGATTTCTTTTTTTATAAATCTGATTACTTCACATAGAGATGTGGAAAGCTAAAAAGGCTAGCTAGCTTGCTATGTTTTTAGCCAGGCTAAAGCCAGCTAGCTAGGCTGCCAGCTAGCTTCTACTAGCAAGGGAAGTTGACTCTTCCTTGCTTTAAAAAACAAAACAAAATGAAACCTTGCTATCGTCCACTTTTCCAAAAATCCCACTCCACCCACATTCACGTATGCACGTAGATCAATGGAGTGAAGCTTGTAGTAACTGTCGAGCCATAATGTGTTGGTGCAGTCGATCAATGTCTCCCCACTCGTTTCCATTGAGTCCAGAAGTCTTAACAGAATCTTATTGCCTGCCTGTCCACTCATGAGGGACAGTTGAGAAGCAATCTCGCCTCAGAGTGGAGGACATTGTTCCGCCGCTACATTCAATTTGCACCAGTTTCATCCTAATGCAAATGCCCCCAGACCCAGTTCCAGCAGATTAGTGATAAACTGATATAGCAGGAGGACAAAGATCTTAAGTCTTTGTCAGACAACATTGATTGATTGGACGCAGTCAGGTACATGGAGACAAGATGTAGGCTAGTTAATTAGCTATTTGCTTCTGTTTCTAAGTTACTGGCAGGACATTTTCAACACACACACACGACAGTCGGGCGCACACACACCATGCGTCAGTGTGTGCAGCATCTATCTGTCTATGTCTCATGGAAAGGAGAAAACGATGGTTACCACCATCCTAACCTGTCCCCTGAAGGCTTGTCTGGCTAAATGATCAAATGGTTTGTCTCTGATAGAGTGACCTCAGGTGTGACTGTGTCACTGCGAGACAAGGTCGTTACATGGAATGAACAGTCCAATGTCACCCTGTGAAACGGCACTTCTCAGCAGAAAGTGAATTCGAAGGTAAGATGATGGAATCATATGAGTCATATCATGGTTAACCTTGTACAAGACACCATGAGAAAATGCACAACTTTATAAGGTATAGCCTAACCCTTGTAGGTCGGAAAGTTATTACATCAGGTGATTTTCTTTTTGAATACACATCAGGCGAGACAGTACGTGATTTATATTCCACAAATGCAAAAATGATGACTCATGCTATTAAATTAGAATCCTCACTCCTCCAGAAGGATTGTTTTCATACCCCATGCAGTCAAACTTTACAGACAGGCGCTTCTTTTAATTTGGTATCTGATTGGCATTTGGAGTTGTATTTGTACCGGAAAAGTTTCCAAGCCAATCAGGGATCAAACAATTTTTCAACAATTCGGTCGTCGGGCGGCAAATGCTGCTCTCACTATCTGTCTAATTAAAACCCAGAATGTACTGTATGGACACATCGTAGACCGGCCTACTCCGTAGGGAGATGAAACTTTGCAGTTGACCAGATGTGTCTGCTTCTTTCATCTTTCTTTACATCCTCCTCAGTGAGTGATACCACATCTCTCAACGCATGACTACCCAATCTGAGGCGCCTTGCCCTGTCGAAAAGGAGAGAGAAAGAGAGAGCGAGAAAGAGTAAAAAAAAAACCCAGAAAGAACACATGCTTTGCAGAAATTAGTGCGTAAACAACTATAAAAGCCAAAACTTGAGCTTCGTTTTAATTGCATCCGTTTCGTCTTCGTGCTTCAAACGGCAAGCTATTGGTGGTTGCTGCTTTGATCTACCTCTCTGTCTCCCTCACCTCGTCTCGCTGGAGCGAGGAGGCTTCGACTTGGCTTCCCTGTCTGTTTAGGGATGAAAAAGCAAAAGCTAGATCTTGTTATTTGCATGATGATTAACCGGGGCCATCAAATTCACAGTGATTTTTTTCTTTCAATACAATACTCTTGCTTATAACTATTTGTGTTAACCTTGGCTATTAATGATGAACAGGGCCTCAAGTTTGCCATCAAATATCCACATTCCAGTGATTTCTTTCAATACACTACTTTACATAACCAGCTCACTGGTCACCATAGCAACACCCACCCGTAGCACACGCTCCAGCAGGTATATTTCACCGGTCATCTCCAAAGCCAACTCCCCCTTTGGCCGCCTTTCCTTCCAGTTCTCTGCTGCCAATGACTGGAACGAATTGCAAAAATCACTGAAGCTGGAGACTTATATCTCCATCACTAACATTAAGCATCAGCTGTACTTGCACATCATCTTCTGCACATCTATCACTCCAGTGTTAATGCTAAATTGTAATTATTTCACCACTATGTCCTATTTATTGCCTTACCTCCCTAATCTTACTACATTTGCACACACTGTATATATATTTTTCTATTGTGTTATTGACTATACGTTTGTTTATCCCATGTGTAACTCTGAGTTGTTTGTGTCGCACTGCTTTGCTTTATCTTGGCCAGGTCGCAGTTGTAAATGAGAACTTGTTCTCAACTGGCCTACCTGGTTAAATAAAGGTAAAATAAAAACATTTGTGTTCTCTCCCACTTAACCTTGGCTATTGATGATATACAAAGCACCTGTCATTCACACAACAATACAAGTCATTTTGTAAACTCCACAGATTCATTTAATTTAATTTAGGCTTGTAATACGGCATCTGCGACGTTGTAACCTAACTATACATATGAAGAGATGGTCAAACTGTTAAATAAATGCAGTATGTTGTCATTAATTCGGGGTACTATCTACATTGTTTCTTGTCTAGTCTCTCGTCACAGCCTTGACATTAGCTGATTTGGTTCTGGCTATCCCAAGATTATTTCCAATCAAATTTTGATTAGACCCTATTTCTAACTGGTTTTTCCTTTGGGTTAATTTAATTTTAGCTTATTCAAACCTTCTCCCATTACATCCCATCCCCATTGGGAGTTGGTAAGCTTGTCAAACATGGGCAGTAGCCTAAGCTTAGTTTGCTACATGAGGCAGAAACACAGGTGTTTTGCTGTGAGGATCCAGGAAGTTTATCAACATTTAACCACTGTACAAATAAATAAAACCTCAGCTCTGTGAAGCAGTTCACACACACCCATAGAAAGAGCTACCTGAGCAGTTTCAGTGCTTGCTTTTAATTTCACTTAAGATACAATTAACGGGTAGGATAGAGAGGTAAGGCGGTGGAGCTTCACATGCGCTGTGTTTGACATCAAGCACCACCAGGGGAGAGATAAAACACATAGGAGACAGCAGAAATCATGCTGGGTGGAGAAGCCATGGGCTGGCATCATCACCTTACTGAGTGAAGGGAGGTGACACTTATGAATCCCTTCTTATTAAATAGTAGCATGATCTACCTCCTGATAGTGAATCTGGAAGAAAATATAGTAGAACGATAATATTTCCATAAATATAACCAGTTTATAACCATAACTCAATCCATAATCTACCCCAAACACGATACCTCAAAAGTGAAGACTTGCAGTCCAATCTGAGACTTGTAATAATAATTGATATATTTATATATATATATATATATATATATATATTATATATATATATATATATATATATATATATATATATAGTACCAGTAAAAAGTTTGGACACGCCTACTCATTCCAGGGTTTTTCTTTATTTTTTACTAATTTCCACATTGTAGAATAATAGTGACTATATCAAAACTATGAAATAACACATACGGAATCATGTAGTAACCAAAAAAGTGTTCAAAATATATTTTATAGTTCAGATTCTTCATTGTAACGACACTTTGCACACTCTTGGCATTCTCTCAACCAGCTTCATGAGGTAGTTACATGGAATGCATTTCAATTAACAGGTGTGTCTTGTTAAAAGTTAATTTGTGGAATTTCTTTCCTTCTTAATGCATTTGAGCCAATCAGTTGTGTTGTGACAATTTTGGGTTGGCATAGGACAGTAGGGGTAAAAGACCCCTACTGACCTATGCCAATGTCAATATTATGGCAAGAACAGCTCAAAAAAGCAAAGAGAAATGACAGTCCATACTTACTTTAAGACATGAAGGTCTGTCGCAAAAACTATGATGAAACAGGCTCTCATGAGGACAGCAACAGATAGGAAGATGCAGAGTTACCTCTGCTGCAGAGGATAAGTTCAGTATAGTTACCTGCCTCAGAATTCAGCAAATTAACTGCACCTGAGAATGCAACCCAAATAAATGATTCTCAGAGTTCAAGTAACAAACAGATCTCAACATCAACTGCGCATCGAGGACGTCGTCCCCACAGTGACTGTACGTACGTACCCCAACCAGAAGCCATGGATTACAGGTAACATTCACACTGAGCTAAAGGGCAGAGCTGCCGCATTCAAGGTACGGGACTCTAACCCGGAAGCTTATAAGAAATCCTGCTATGCCTTATGACGAACCATCAAACAGGCAAAGCGTCAATACAGGGCTAAGATTGAATCGTACTACACGGGCTCCGACGCTCGTCTTATGTGGCAGGGCTTGCAAACTATTACAGACTACAAAGGGAAGCACAGCCGCGAGCTGCCCAGTGACACGAGCCTACCAGACGAGCTAAATCACTTCTATGCTCGCTTTGAGGCAAGCAACACTGAAGCATGCATGAGAGCATCAGCTATTCCGGGCGACTGTGTGATCACGAACTCCGTAGCTGACGTGAGTAAGACCTTTAAAAACGTCAACATTCACAAGGCTGCGGGGCAAGACGGATTAGCAGGACGTGTGCTCCATGCATGTGCTGACCAACTGGTAGGTGTCTTCACTGATATTTTCAACATGTTCCTGAATGAGTCTGTAATACCAACATGCTTCAAGCAGACCACCATAGTCCCTGTGCCCAAGAACACGAAGGCAACCTGCCTAAATGACTACAGACCCATAGCAATCACATCCATAGCCATCAAGTGTTTTGAAAGACTGGTAAGGGCTCACATCAAAACCATTATCCCAGAAACCCTAGAACCACTCCATTTTGCATACCGCCCAAACAGATCCACAGATGATGCAATCTCTATTGCACTCCACACTGCCCTTTCCCACCTGGACAAGAGGAACACCTACAGTTGAAGTCGGAAGTTTACAAACACCTTAGCCAAATACATATAAACTCAGTTTTTCACAATTCCTGACATTTAATCCTAGTAAAAATTCCCTGTCTTAGGTCAGTTAGGATCACCACTTTATTTTAAGAATGTGAAATGTCAGAATAATAGTAGAGAGAAGGATTTATTTCAGCTTTTATTTCTTTCATCACATTCTCAGTGGGTCAGAAGTTAACATACACTCAGTAGAACCCCCCCAGGGGTGCGTGCTCAGTCCCCTCCTGTACTCCCTGTTCACCCACGACTGCATGGCCAGGCATGACTCCAACACCATCGTTAAGTTTGCAGGTGACCCAACAGTGGTAGGCCTGATCACCGACAACAACGAGACAGGGATGAGGTCAGAGACCTGGCCGGGTGGTGCCAGAATAACAACCTATCCCTCAACGTAACCAAGACTAAGGAGATGGTTGTGGAGTACAGGAAAAGAAGGACCGAGCACACCCCCATTCTCATCGACTGGGCTGTAGTGGAGCAGGTTGAGAGCTTCAAGTTCCTTGGTGTTCACATCACCAACAAACTAGAATGGTCCAAACACACCAAGACAGTCGTGAAGAGGGCACGACAAAGCCTATTCCCCCTCAGGAAACTAAAAAGATTTGGCATGGGTCCACAGATCCTCAAAAGGTTCTACAGCTGCAACATCGAGAACATGCTGACTTGTTGCATCCCTGCCTGGTACGGCAATTGCTCGGCCTCCGACCGCAAGGCACTACAAAGGGTAGTACGTACGGCCCAGCACATCACTGGGGCTAAGCTGCCTGCCATCCAGAACCTCTACACCAGGCGGTGTCAGAGGAAGGCCCTAAAAATTGTCAAAGACCCCAGCCACCCCAGTCATAGACTGTTCTCTCTACTACTGCATGGCGAGCAATACCGGAGTGCCAAGTCTAGGACAAAAAGAGTTCTCAACCGTTTTTACCCCCAAGCCATATGATTCCTGAACAGGTAATCAAATGGCTACCCGGACTATTTGCATTGTGTGCCCCCCCAACCCCTCTTTTGTCACTTTAACTATACATTCATGTACATACTACCTCAGTTGGCCCGACCAATCAGTGTCCCTGCACATTGGCTAACCGGGCTATCTGCATTGTGTCTCGCCACCTAGATCACACAGTGACAAAGGATTCATTTTGCACTTCCTACGGCTTCCACTAGATGTCAACGATCTTTATAAAGTTGTTTGAAGTGTCTATGATGAACAGAGACCGAATTAGAATGCAGGGAAGTTGACGTCCCTGGGATGTCGTCACTTCATTGTTGTGCGCACCTGCGCGTGCATGAGAGGCGAGACATTTTTCACAAACGTTTTTCAAGACACAGGAGAGGTCGGGTTGAAATATTACTGATGTTTCACGTTAAAAATGGCCCTTAAGATTGATGCTAAACAACGTTTGATATGTTTGAACGAACGTAAATAGATTTTTTTTTTAAACTTTTCGTCGTGACTCCCCCCCCCCGCCCTACATTTTGAGGAGCCTACTGAACGCCTAACAACATGGAACAACTTGGAGTTATTTGGACATAAATTATGAACTTTGTCGAAAGAAACCACATTTGTTGTGTACCTGGGATTCCTGGAAGTGCCTTCTGATAAAGATAATCAAAGGTAAGGGATTATTTACAATAGTATTATTGATATTAGATGGTGCTCAGCTGTATATCCTAGCCTATTGTTCTTAGCATAGCACCCCGTTTATTGCAAAGTGTGATTTCCCAGTAAAGTTATTTTGAAATCTGGCAATGCGGTAGCATTTACGAGATGTTAATCTATAATTCTGTGAATGACAATATTATAATTTACCAATGTTTTCAAATAGTAATTTTGTAAATTGTAACGCTGATTCACCGGAAGCATTTGAGGGCAAAAAAATTCTGAATTTCACCACTACTGTAAAATGCTGTTTTTGGATATAAATATGAACTTGATGGAACAAAAAATGCATGTATTGTGTAACATAATGTCCTAGGAGTGTCATCTGATGAAGATTGTCAAAGGTTAGTGCATAATTTTAGCTGGTTATCTGCTTTTGGTGACGCCTGTCTTTGAATTGACAAAACATTACACACGCTATTTTCAATGTACTCTCCTAACATAACCTAACTTTATGCTATCACCGTAAAGCCTCTTTGAAATCGGACAATGTGGTTGGATTTAGGAGATGTTTATCTTTCAAATGGTGAAAAATAGTTGATTGTTTGAGAAATTGAAATTATTAGATTCTTGCAGTTTTGAATTTCCCGCCATGGTCTCTTGTCAATAAATCCCAATACCGGGATCAGGTCCTCAACACCATATCTACATGTTCAAACTATCTCAATCAGCCCAACTAACCGGTGCCTGTATATAGCCTCACTACTTTATATAGCCTCGCTACTGTTTTTTTTAACTGTCCTTTTTCTGTTGTTTTATTTCTTTACTTACCTATTGTTCACCTAATACCTTTTTTGCACTGTTGGTTAGAGCCTGTAAGTAAGCATTTCACTGTAAGGTCTACCTACCCCTGTTGTATTCCGTGCATGTGACAAATAAACTTTGATTTGATTTGTTCAGAGGAGACTGTGTGAATCAGGCCTTCATGGTCGAGTTGCTGCAAAGAAACCACTACTAAAGGACACCAATAAGAAGAAGATACTTGCTTGGGCCAAGAAACACGAGCAATGGACATTAGACCGGTGGAAATCTGTCCTTTGGTCTGATGAGTCCAAATGTTATATTTTGGTTCCAACCTCTGTGTCTTTGTGAGATGCAGAGTAGGTGAACAGATGATCTCCGCATGTGTGGTTCCCACCGTGAAGCATGGAGGAGGAGTCGTGATGGTGTGCGGTTGCTTTTCTGGTTGACATTGTCTGTGATTTATCTTGAATTCAATGCACACTTAACTGACATTGGCTACCACAGCATTCTGCAGCGATACGCCATCCATCTGGTTTGCGCTTAGTGGGACTATCATTTGTTTTTCAACAGTACAATGACCCCAAACACACCACCAGGCTGTGTAAGGGCCATTTGACCAAGAAGGAGAGTGATGGAGTGCTGCATTAGATGACCTGGCCTCCAGAATCACCCGACCTCCACCCAATTGAGATGGTTTTGGTTGAGTTGGCCCGCAGAGTGAAGGAAAAGCAGTCAACAAGTGCTCAGCATATGTGGGAACTCCTTCTAGACTGTTGGAAAAGCTTTCCAGGTGACTACCTTATGAAGCTTGTTGAGAGAATGCCAAGAGTTTACGACACCTGTCATCAAGGCAAAGGGTGGCTACTTTGAAGAATCTAAAATCTAAAATACATTTTTATTTGTTTAACACTTTTTGGGTTACTACATGATTCCAAATGTGTTATTTCATCATTTTGATGTCTTCACTATTCTTCTACAATGTAGAAAATAGTTTAAAAAAATTAAGAAAAACCCTTGAATGAGTAGGTGTGTCCAAACTTTAGATTGGTAATGTATGTATATTTTTTGAGGCCAGGTTTAACTTGCATCTAGATGTTCCACTAGCGGAACCCCGTTCCGCCAGCGGAACCCCTAGCCAACAGCATCGCGCGAAATACAAAACCAACTAAAATACCACAATTAAATTTTCTCAAACAATCAACTATTTTACACCATTTTAAAGATAAGACTCTCGTTAATCTAACCACATTGTCCGATTTCAAAAAGGCTTTACAGCGAAAGCAAAACATTAGATTATGTCAGGAGAGTACATAGCCACAAATAATCACACAGCCTACCCTTTGATGATCTTCATCAGATGACACTCCTAGGACATTATGTTATACAATACATGCATGTTTTGTTCAATCAAGTTCATATTTATATCAAAAACCAGCTTTTTACATTAGGATGTGATGTTCAGAACTAGCATACCCACCGAAAACTTCTGGTGAATTTACTAAATTACTCATGATAAACGTTGACAAAATACATAACAATTATTTTAAGAATTATAGATACAGAACTCCTTTATGCAATCGCTATGTCCGATTTTAAAATAGCTTTTCGGCGAAAGCACATTTTGCAATATTCTGAGTACATAGCTCGGCCATCAAGGCTAGCTATTCAGACCCACCAACGTCGGGGCAGCCTAAACTCAGAATTACTATTAGAAAAATTGGATTACCTTTGCTGTTCTTCGTCAGAATGCACTCCCAGGACTTCTACTTCAACAACAAATTTTGTTTTGGTTCCAAATAATCCATAGTTATATCCGTTTTGTTCGTGCGTTCAGGTCACTATCCGAAGGGTAACGCGCGAGCGCATTTCGTGAGAAAAAAATCAAAATATTCCATTACCGTACTTCGAAGCATGTCAAACGCTGTTTAAAATCAATTTTTATGCTATTTTTCTCGTAAAATAGCGATAATATTCCAACCGGGCAACGTTGTATTCATTCAAAGAGTGAAAGAAAGAAATGGCGAAGTCTTGTGAATGCGCATCTCCAGACTCACTGTCCCCAGGCAGGCCACTTACAAACTCTGCTCCTATACTTTGCCCAGAGACAGGAGACACGTCATTCCGCTTTCTAAAGGCTTTAGAGAGCCAATGGAAGCCTTAGAAAGTGTCACGTAACAGCACAGATGCTGTAATTTCGATAGAGATGCAACGGAAGGACTACAAATTGTCAGACAGGCCACTTCCTGCCTGGAATCTTCTCAGGTTTTTGCCTGCCATATGAGTTCTGTTATACTCACAGACACCATTCAAACATTTTTAGAAACTTTAGAGTGTTTTCTATCCAAATCAACTAATTATATGCATATTCTAGTTTCTGGGCAATAGTAGTAACCAGATTAAATCGGGTACGTTTTTTATCCGGCCGTGAAAATACTGCCCCCTATCCCAAACAGGTTAAGAGCGTTTCATGTATACTTCACCTCATCTACCCCTAAAGTGTAGAAGCCACCTAGGTGACATCGGTATCCATTTTGTTCTAGAATGCTCCCCATGTACAGTATATTGTTTAAACCCTCTGTTTAAACTGTGATGCATTGTGTGTTCTCTCACAATTACTTTTTAAAAACCGTGAAAGTACAGAATGCTAAATTAGTTACAGGATCCTCCAGTTAACATTTTGATGATCGTCATGTCAAGCTCATCAAAATTATAAAAATACAAATAAGAATTAAGAAAGTATAAAAATATTTTACTGAGACAAACTTCCTTCCTTTTCAAAACATGGTTGTTTATATTTCTCTCTTCTATTTGAATTAATTAACATATCTCGTGGTGGCAGGTAGCCTAGTGGTTAGAGTGTTGGGCCAGTAACCAAAAGGTTGCTAGAATGAATCCCTGAGCTGGCAAGGTAAAAATCTGTCATTCTCCCTGTGAACAAGGCTGTCATTGTAAATAAGAATTTCTTCATAACTGACTTGCCTAGTTTAATAAAGGTTAAATAAAAAAAAAAATTATAATTGGAAGCTAGTCAGGAGCTGCCTGACCTTCAACACATTCTGCAAGAGAGAAAAAGCTGCCAAAACGCTAATTAAAAGTGAGGCCTTTAATGAATAAAAATACTAATTAATTGAGCTGTGTCAAGGAATGGTGCACACACTCTGGGTTGAATTAGAGAGGGGTGGTGGGTGTAGTGTTATGGATTAATGGTAGTTGTGACCTGTGCAGAGAAACGTATAGGTCTACAATAATGTCATTCAGTGGAGGGGCTGACAGTGTTGATTTGAACCACATTATGATGGTGTCAGATTTATAATGTTGACCCCACTGTTGTCAGATGTTCACAGTTTAGCCTATCCATGTGGCACAGCACTTCGTTCCATGAATACTACAGTAAATGTGAAATGTTACACATTTTGGGAGACCCCCCCCCCCCCAAATGTAATGACACAACCTTACATCAACAAATAACCTTCAATTTATGATGTTTTGATCTCTTATCAAAATGAAAAGAAACTTGGTGGTTATGAGCGTTGAGCCAGTAACCGAAAAGACTGTGGTTTGAATCCCCGAGCCGACCTGGTTTGAATCTGTTGATGTGCTCTTGAGCAAGGCACGTCACCCTAATTGCTCCTGTAAGTCACTCTGGATAAGAGTGTCTGCTAAATGTAAAAAAAAGGAGAATGTGGAAGGCTTAATTTGGGGTGTAAAACTCACCAGAGCGAGTCTTACTCAAATACATTTAAAAAAAAATTGAGCAGAAAGCTTCGCTTGAGATTTCCTACAGGTTAAAACAGCAGGGCCCAGTCAGTAAATGGTTGAGTCACAATTCCCTATTTCCTGTAGTGCACTGAGTTTGACCAGGGCCCCTGCTTCCTGAATGGAACCCTATCCCCTACATGGTGCACTACTCCTGACCATAGCCATCCCAAATGGCACTCCATTCTCTAGATAGTGGCATTTGGGACATATCCAATGTGATGGAGAGAGAGAGAAATAGAGAGCGAGAGAGAAAATTAAATTCTGAGAGAGAGTTGTGACATTCTGGAACGCATAGAGAGAGTATTCAAGCTGTGCATAAATGGCTGTTTATCAGTAGGAAGTGGTGAGGCATAGCTGGAGAGAACATAGAGGTCCTGGTAAGGTGTTTCCCTCTCTCTTTTCAAGGAACTTAAATTATAATTATAATCAGGTTTTTTGAGGGGGTGGTTTGGGGGATTCTGATTGGGTCGCTAGCTAAAGGAATAATAATTTTCTAGCAAATCGTAAGGGGTGGTTTGTTTATGGGTTACTGGCTTTCTACACTCAAAATGTCATTTATGACTGCATGTGTATGAATTGTATGTATATATCCCCTCACTCACTCACTCACCTAGTATATATGTGTGGTACAGTATATCCTACAATCCAACTCCCTCCCTACATTGTTGACGCCACCGGAATGTAAACTATATAACAGCTAGTTCAAGACACCCCAGAAATCATCGCTTTCCACCCCGTGGTGTCTTCATGTAATCTCTGAGGTGGCAGTGTGCCATGGGTCTAACTGCGTCTACCTCCATTACCTGTGTGATGGCATCACACCAGGGTGCTACTGCAGCTCGCGCCACATCAAGAGACACTGTCACGTGCTCCTCTCAAAGGCTAAAGACAAGGGCCTGACACTACTGTACTGGAACCATGTCTTTTTATGTGTGTGTGTGTGTGTGTGTGTGTGTGTGTGTGTGTGTGTGTGTGTGTGTGTGTGTGTGTGTGTGTGTGTGTGTGTGTGTGTGTGTGTGTGTACAAATTCCATCTGGGAAAAGAAAGATAAATCGTCAATCATGTATTAATATACAATCAAATAACAATATATGTGTGTTACCGGATTAAACAAAACACGCCAAGGGTAACCGAGATGGCTGGTATATGTTACCCATAGAGTAACCGTTTGTCTTATTAGCGCTACGTAATACCTTCTCTTTGAGATACCCATAGAAAGTGCAAAAAAAAGCCCCTTTGGCCATGTTGTATAATTAGCATGGCTATGCTTAGATGGTGATGGTGGTTAACACGTGTGTCACAATGTTACAATTAACAGCAAGGAAAGTGTATGGAACGGCATAAAATAGTTGGGATTCACACCTACGCTGCAGATCACACCTGCTATCGTCTGTTCACTCAATATGTCCACATTATATATGGTAACATTTGGACAAGAAAAAGCACACCCAGGTGAATTAGCTGCTGTTTACTTGAAAGTGAGAGAGAGAAAACGTAACAGTATCTTCTACACGTTAAACAAATGTAGCTATTCCATCCATGGTTGTATTCTTCATGCTGTGTTGTCTGTGCTTTGGCTCGCACCGTATGTACTCTGTGAAGTGTGAAGTGTGTGCTGGTGGTGCTGAGTGGTGGAGAAAGCGTCACAGAACATTACAAGCCCATCACAGGCTCACCACGCCTCATTAGAGTGCAACTAGCTGTACACTCCAGACCCAACACACACACACACACACACACACACACACACCAGGGGTTGTTAGGTTGCTATATCTCAGTACTTACCTCTCACTGACGGATGCAGCAGTGTTCTGGTACACAATGGCTACCATGTATCACCCAGTTGCACAACACAGAGATAATACCCACATAGCTTTTTCAATTCTCTCTTTTTCTCTTTTCATTTTCTTCATGACCATATAATATACTGAGTGTTCCAGCACAAAACTGCTAATAGGATCTTAATTTGATGACCCTGTTGTTGAAGGAAATTTCCTGCACAGCATGAAATGAAAACTTGTAGTGTATTCAAGGTTTAAAAAGGCTTTTAAATAATTTACATATACTGCTGTTGCAGGATTATTTTCAAATTAAGATCCTACATCTGTAATACCCAGGTTGGCATACTTTGGTGGTGGAAGGGGGGAATTGTAAATATGTAATGAAAATGAATTATTATTATTCCTTGTAGCTTTGCAATGCTCTCTCTAGCCATCTTCCTATAGGTCAGCGGTCCCCAACCTTTTTTGGGCCACGGACCGGTTTAATGTCAGACAATATTTTCACGGACCGGCCTTTAAGGTGTGGCGGATAAATACACAACATAAAATGATACGACCGGCATAAAAACTGTGGTATTTTTAAAATATAATAATAAACGTGAATCCACTGTGTACTCGTATGCAACTTTATTAGCAGCGTCCTCTGCAACGAGACGGTCCCATCTAGGGGTAATGGGAGAATATGACACCCGAAGTGGGTTGCTTATGTCCAGTCTACTCCGTCATTTTGTTTTGGTTGCTGTCACTGCAGAAAATCCCGCTTCACACAAATAGGATGTCGGAAATGGCAACAGGGTTTTCAGTGCTGTTGTGGCGATCTCAGGGTATTCTGCCGTGACTTTAATCCAGAACACCGGCAGAGTTGTTGTCTCGAACATACTTTTAAGGCCGCCGTCATTTGCGATCTCCAGCAGTTGATCTTCTTCTTGCATAGACATGCTGGATTCACCTGGTTTGTTGACAAATGGGTCGCGGATCCATTCCTTGGCAGTTCGTGGGTCTTTTGTGGTTGGGAAGTAGCGCTCAAACTCTTTTAAAAGCAAAGACAGGGGATCGTGCACCAGCTGGGAAAATGAAGGCTCGGGCTCAGTCTCTTCCAAAATCCCCGCGAAAGTTTGAAACATGTCAAATACACCTCTGTTCACGCGCCGTCCCCACAAATCCAGTTTGGCTTTAAATGCAGCTACTTTATCTGCCAACTTGAAGACAGTTGTCATTTTCCCCTGAAGTGACCGATTTGAGTTCATTGAGCAGGTTGAATATGTCGCACAAGTAAGCGAGTTTTGCGACCCATTCCTCGTCACTGAAATGTGCTGCCAGCGGTGACTTTTTGTCTGAGAGAAATCTCTGCAGCGGCTCTCATAATTCAAACGAATCTCCCTCGGGATAACCATCTTATATCTGTGTATAAGAGAAGGTGTCTGTGCTCTGTGTTCATCTCCTCACAAAGCTGCTCGAACAGGCGCGAGTTAAGGGCGTGTGCTTTGATGTGGTTAATAACTTTAACAACATCATTCAATACGCTGTTAAGTTCCGGTGGTATTTTTCGGCTAGCCAGCATTTCCCTGTGAATGACACAATGCGTAGACTCACATTCAGGTGCAACCTCCTTAATCCGAGTAGTTAAACCAGACAGCCGTCCGGTCATTTTCAAAATAAAACATTGTTCAGACTCAGATAATATATAAAACGCAAATAATGTAAGTTATTTATTCTTTCTCTGCGGCCCGGTACCAAATGGCCCGGGGGTTGGGGACCGCTGCTATAGGTGACCTACAGTTACCTTTGAAGAGCAAATCCAATTAGCCTATGCAAGACACTTTTTTTTGCTTGTGTAGCACATGGGGTTGTGTGAAACTTACTCCTCAGACTGAAGTGTCCCCACTTGTGCCAGTGAATAGCTAGCTTTTCACGTGGCACCGACATGTAAGACGCTTCAGGAGGGTGGTCACGTGTGCTAGCAGGGCAGAGGTCCAGAGTTCGCGCAAGGTATGGGCTCAATCGGGAGGATCTGGTACTCATTAAGCAAGCAGCATGACGTCCTTTACAGTGGTGACTTGGATCTGGGGTCGCTGTTGAGTAAGTTTGAGGGGTGAGTGTTGTGCATGTGTAAAACTTACTCCTCAGCCTGAAGTGACCCCACCTGTACAAGTGAATAGCTAGCTTTTTTTGCGTGGCGTGACGTCTTTTACACTTGGTTTGGCCCAGATGTCCACTGTGTGTTTATAGTGTCATCACTGAGGCCCAGAGAGCATCTCTTACGGTTAGACAGAGGGAACTAGGGAACTCTACTATAGCCCTGAAACGAAACGCCAGGCGGTGCATATTGATGCTGCTTGCCTAGAACAACACAACACAGAAACCCCATCTGCACTAACAATGTAATTAAACGTTCCTGACAGCCTAGTGTGTGTGTGTAGTGTGTGTGTGTGTGTGTGTGTGTGTCCATGTGTGTGTAGTGTAGTGTGGGGCAGCTGCATTCATAAGGTAGAGAACAGAACATATCACAAAAGGCTGAGGGGTAGAGGAGACATGAAGCGATGCGCTGTGGTATGAGGGGTAGAGGAGACATGAAGCTATGCAACGTGGTATGAGGGGTGAGGAGGAGATATGAAGCTGGTCAAATGGAGAGCGTAGTTTTAGGTCAAGCCAAAGAAGGAGGTGGCACACAGTAATAGCACCCCCACCCTAAACACATACTGTAAATGCCCCCTGTCTTAGTGTGTGTCTGTCTGTTCGTCTGTCTGTAATCTCAAAGACAACTGCCCTTTCTGTTACTGCCTTGCTGAGCAGGGAAATTGTATTTTCCAGCTGACCTTATCTCCTTCGACAGAGATTTCAGTCCACTGCAGTCAGTTATACTGTAGGGCTACATCTCAAATGGCACCCTATTCCCTATATAGTTCACTACTACTTATGACAGGGCCCACAGTGCTCTGGTCAAAAGTAGTGCACTATATAGGGAATAGGGTGTCATTGAGGACACAAGCTTAGAGATGACGCTGACAGAGACAGACTATATTGTTATACATCTATGAGGTACTGTAGAGAGAGATACTAGCACAGGATTGGAATCCCTGTTTTTAATCAGGTGTTATTCATTATTCAATCATTCCATCTGTAGTATCCGATCCCAGTACTCTCCCCACTTGCCAGTATGTGGTCAGTGACAAGGACTCCCTCTGAAGAGGTGTTGCATGTTTTAAACTGTACTATAATGTCCTATGTGGTTTTTACCTTGCAAATGCCCTATTTGGTAAATAGTGGACTATTAAGTAGGCCTAAAGCAGATGAAATAGCATAACTTTTTGGGGAATTGTTGACATACAGTATACTGTACTAAATGTGTACGTCATTTAGATGTATCCCTTTTACCCTTCTTTATTTACTTTAATAATGAGCATGGCATTTAGTGTTGTTTCTATTAGAAATATAGTGCTTTGGTTGTATTCAAGTAGGCCTACTAGGCTTTCAACAAGGGTGACTAAAGACGTTAAAGTGGAGTGGAGCTTTTTAGAAACACAGCAGCTATAATCTGCCAATCACACTCTAGTCTATAAAGTAAGAGAAACATACTGGTAGTTAGGAGGAGTCAACAGAAGGATGATCTTAATGCCCTACTGTGTCAGTCCACTGCCAATTCACCGTATCAACACACACGCACACACACACGCGGGCGTACACACACACAAAACGCATTTCACTTTGTAATCCCGTTACCCCATTAGAGAGTAAGACATCCACCTGTCATTTCAGAAAAATGTGTGTGTGTGTGTGTGTGTGTGTCTAGGTTGTGTAGGGTGGCTTGCATGAATGTTGCTCTTGGCCTTTCTTCGTCTAGCTCTTTCATACTGGATTTCTAGTTGATCATGTTCTACATTTCAAATGTGTCATTCGTATTAATGTTGGCGCTCTCTCAAAGGAAGGGCCCACTGGTGTTATCCCTGCACTGCAGGAATTCATTAGCATTGCACAGAGAGTGGGTCCTGGCACACTCCAACACATCCATGCAAATGGGAATGGATAGCTAATGTATTGTGGCAAGCAAGGATGTTTGTTTGTTTGTTCGATGTTGTGGATTTCTGGGATGAAGAAAAATCTATTTCAGAAACTACAAATATGTTTGTAGCTGTTGTTGTTATTTCCATGTTTGGATATACTATACAGTAGAAAAGCCTCGAGGATTTGCTCACAATGTACATGTATAGAAAACATGAAGTGCGTTTATGTTTTGTGTTTGACTCGTATAGCTTCAGTGCGTTATGGATATTGGTAATTTCATGCAGGATCTATTTTTGTGGAATAGGCTATGTAATAACAGCCCGCGATCCTCTCCAAGTCAGGTCATAAACCTAATTTGCCTTGCATTGTCATTGATCGCTTCACAAATAACCTAAGCTCCCACTGTGTCCCACTGTTTCCTAGTCTGACAACATTTGGTTCAAGCATGCTGAAAAGGCGCCCATCATTTTCAGGATCATTATGAGACTGTCCCAGGGCCTCGGGGGAGACCGCACGCAGTCACACCGAGCACATTGTTTCATGATAGAAATGTGATGTTTTACGTCCCAAATGACACACTATCCCCTTTACAGTGCACTAGTTTTGATCAGGCCCCCTGGTCAAAAGTAGTGCACTATGTAGGGAATAAGGTGCCATTTGAGACGCAGCAGTGCTCTCTCTTTCTCTCTCTGGTGTTATGCCAGGTCAGGGTTGGATGCGCAGTTTGCTGCCATTCGCTAGGGATCATGAGCCAATAAGGCCGATGGCAGTGAGATCTTGCAGCTAGAGAGCACATCATATGAGGTGTGAATAAAAACCTTTCCACCTGGACATGCAAGAGCTGCTGGGGTTGTGCTTGGACATGCAAGGAAGGAACTGCCGGCATGATTTTTGGCCTTTAATTGTCCATGGTTGTTGAGCTAAGACAGTGATCGTGTTAAATTGCTGAGAAATTTATAGCTGTGAATTCTCAGGGTGAAATTTGGACATGCTCTGCTTGATCCAAATAAACAATGAGAGAATAAATATACAGTTCATTAGAGTTTCCATCCTCAGAAATTGCAGCCCAAATAAATGCTTCACAGAGTTCAAGTAACAGACACATCTCAACCTCAACTGTTCAGAGGAGACTGCGTGAATCAGGCCTTCATGGTAGAATTGCTGCAAAGAAACCACTACTAAAGGACACCGATAATAAGAAGAGACTTGCTTGGGCCAAGAAACATGAGCAATGGACATTAAACCGGTGGAAATCTGTCCTTTTGTAAGGGCCGACGCTGGAGAAGAGAAGCAGGTACGGGGAATTGAACATTTAATGTGGAACAGACATCGAACAGTACAGGAACAGCGTCGGATCAGGTAACAAAAATGACAAACAAACATTAATCCTGAAGCGGGGAACAGAGCTTGGCAACAGGTAGATACAAGGGAAGTAATGACACAGAGGAATGAGTCCAGGTGAGTCCAATAATTGCTGATGTGCGTGATGGGGGGAAGGCAGGTGTGCGTAATTATGGTGGCAGGAGTGCGTAATGCTGGGGAGCCTGGCGCCCGAAGTGAGGGTTAGTGGGAGCAGGCGTGACACCTTTGGTCTGAAGAGTCCACATTTTTTTTTGTTTGTTTTTTCGTGAGACGTAGAGTAGGGGAACGGATGATCTCCACATGTGTGGTTCCACCGTAAAGCATGGAGAAGGAGGTGTGATGGTGTTGTGGTGCTTTGCTGGTGACACTGTCTGTGATTTATTTAGAATTCAAGGCACACTTAACCAGCATGGCTACCAGGTATTCTGCAGCGATACGCCATCCCATCTGGTTTGCGCTTACTGGGACAATAATTTGTTTTTCAACATGACAAAGACTCAACACACCTCCAAGTTGTGTAAGGGCTATTTGACCAAGAAGGAGAGTGATGGAGTGCTGCATCAGATGACCTGGCCTTCACAATCACCCGACCTCAACCCAATTGAGATGGTTTGGGGTGAGTTGGTCCGCAGAGTAAAGGAAAAGCAGCCAATAAGTCCTCAGAATATGTGGGAACTCCTTCAAGAAAAGCATTCCAGGTGAAGCTGGTTGAGAGAATACCAAGAGTTGTGCATAGCTGTCATCAAGGCAAAAGATGGCTACTTTGAAGAATCTAAAATACAAAATATAAATCCTTGAATGATTAGGTGTGTCCAAACTTTTGACTGGTACTGTAAGTATTCAGACCTTTTACTCAGTGCTTTGTTGAAGCACCTTTGGCAGCGTTTACAGCCTCGAGTCTCCCTGGGTATGACGCTACAAGTTTGGCACACCTGTATTTGTGGAGTTTCTCCCATTCTTCTCTGCATATCCTCTCAAGCTCCGTCAGGTCGGACAGAGAGTGTCGCTGTACAGCTACTTTCAGGTCTCTCCAGAGATGTTCGATCGGGTTCAGTCTGAGCTCTGGCTGGGCCACTCAAGGGCATTCAGAAACTTGTCCCGAAGCCACTCCTGTGTTGTCTGGACTGTGTGGTTAGGGTTGTTGTCCTGTTGGAAGGTGAACCTTCGCCCCAGTCTAAGGTCCTGAGCGCTCTGGAGCAGGTTTCCATCAAGGATCTCTCTGTACTTTGCTCTGTTCATATTTCCCTTGATCCTGACTAGTCTCCCAGTCCCTGCCACTGAAAAACATCCACACAGCATGATGCTGCTCCACCGTGCTTAACCATAGGGATGGTGCCAGGTTTCCTCCAGACATCACGCTTGGCATTCAGGCCAAATAGTTCAATCTTGGTTTCATTAGACCAGAGAATCTTGTTTCTCATTGTCTGAGAGTCCAAGCGGGCTGTCATGTGCATTTTACTGAGGAATGGCTTCTGTCTGGCTACTCTACCATAAAGGCTTGATTGGTGGAGTGCTGCAGAGATGGTTGTCCTTCTGGAAGGTTCTCCCATCTCCACAGAGGAACTCTGGAGCTCTGTCAGAGTGACTATCTGGTTCTTAGTCACCTCCCTGACCAAGACCCTTCTCCCCCGATTGCTCAGTTTGGCCAGGTGGCCAGCTCTAGGAAGAGTCTTGGTGGTTCCAAACTTCTTCCATTTAAGAATGATGGAGTCCACTGTGTTCTTGGGGACCTTCAATGCTGCCTAGATTGTTTTGGTACCCTTCCCCAGATCTGTGCCTCGACACAATCCTGTCTCGAAGCTCTACAGACAATTCCTTCGACCTCATGGCTTGGTTTTTGCACTGACATACACTGTCAACTGTGGGATCTTATATAGACAGGTGTGTGCCTTTCCAAATCATGTCCAATCAATTGAATTTACCACAGGTGGACTCCAATCAAGTTTTTTATTTTCACTTTGTCATTATGGGGTATTGTGTGTAGATTGATTATTTTTATTTACTCAATTTTAGAATAAGGCTGTAACGTAACAAAATGTGGAAAAAGTCAAGGGGTCTAAATAATTTCCGCGCTGTATATGTACATTTTTTAACAGAGTAATTGATTGGAGAACATATAAACATGTCACTGATTTTAGTGATCCTCAATAATTGAAATCTCCATCCAAATGAATGAATATATTATAAGACTAGGAGTGTGTGGTGTGTATACCACTCTGCCAGTAATCAAGACTTTGCCTCTTTGAACCACTAGCTGCAATGAGAGAAAGTCCTCTTCTGAAGTCACGTCAGCAAGGAAACATGAACATGTTCGGCTCTTAGCGCTTCACAAGGACAAGGTCTCTTTAACAATTGTGTTGGCAGGCAGACTGGTAATGACTTAGGGGGCCCAGGAAACCTCTTTGATAAGTGACTTTAGCCACTGCTGCTGCAGCCTCTAAATTCATGTTTGGAACACTTCTCTAATATGTCTGTTATGTTATTATCTGGAGATCACATTATGTTGTCCTCATAAACTCTCCTTGGCACACAGAGAAGCACGAACACCCTGCCACCTCACCTCTCTGGTAAAAAGAGTGTCTCACTGTCATCTGGCTTTATCTGCCCCTCACTTATTATTTGGCAGAGAAATATTGTTTACATTTTACAATATTTAAGTCACTGAGTAATATTGAACCACATGTTATAATCCTTATAATACGGCCTTATAAGGGTTTGTACATGCTTATAACACATAATAAAGCATTGTACCTGCCGGCTTTAAATAATGTTCTATCTCATATTTCTTTGACCTCAAGACTGGCAAATTATAGTTGCATGAGAACTCTCTAAGAAGCATGATATTAAAACGTAATATGGATACGAAAGGATCCACAGAGAGAATAAAACATCAGGAAGAATATAGGCCTACATTCTTGTGTTGTGTTAGAAAGCAATCACATCAACTGTCCCTGCAAACACAACTCAGCATAACTGAATCCGGCCATAATGTCATAACGCCATATGCTCTGTACTCGCAGTAAACAACTGGCGGTGTAATTTTGAGCATGAACATTTTAGTAGGTTACAATCTCCTCGGTCACTCCCTACTCAGCTGAATTCATGCTTTAGGAGAGCTGTTGGTTTGGCAGCCCCTCTCTCTGGGGCTCCACTGCTCAATGGGCTGTTATTGTACTGCACTATCATCCTGCACCAGGCATATAAGCAGAATGACTCCCTGACACTTTTTCCCCCCACCCCTTATTTGTAGTGTTTTTGAACGTTTTCTTTCCCCCAGGTTTTGCCTTCATTCGCTACTGTCACAATTGCAGTAGGTTGCAAAAGTTGCTGAATAGTAGAATTATATATGAATGAATCATTTTGTCAATAATCAAGAAGGGGGTGGTTTTGTTCGATTGAGAAAGTCTCCATAATGCATTTCTATACAAGTGTGCATCCTTAATCCTCAGCCAGCAGACCTCCACCTCCTCCTTCTGAATCACATTAGAAAGCAACACATCACCAGACAACTAATTCAGTTGTGAGCTCTCTGACCCCAGCTAAATATTAATATATTTGTCCTGCTTCTAAACTAAACAAAGTATTTCCCGACCTTCTTTGTGTATCTAAAAAAAAATACAGATACACTTCATTCCATGAGTAAATGCATTAGCCCATGCACTCGCACACCACTCTACACTCTTAGAAAAAACGGAGCTATCTAGGACCTTAAAGGGTTCTCTGACTTTCATCATAGGATAACCCTTTGAAGAACCCTTTTTGGTTCCATGTAGAACCCTTTCCCCATAGGGTTCTACATTGAACCCAAAAGAGTTCAACCTGGAACTAAAAAGGGTTCTCCTATGGGGACAGCCGAGGGAAACCTTTTGGAACCTTTTTTTCTAAGAGTGCACATAACACCGGTGCTTCCCAAACTTTTTCATTCATGCCCCACTTTCATCATTGAGGAACATCTCCACCCCCAGATCTCCAGATCCATCTCCAGATCAATTGTTGCAGTTTTGTAGCAAATTACCTGCAATTCCATAATTTTGTCATGTCGTATGTGTGATCATGTGATACCTGAGTCATTCAAATATTACAACAAAATCAATGGGCTGAAAACCCTAGCTAAAGAATGTTAGCGGACATGAGCTATTTGATCAGCTGGACATTTTTGGGGCTATCCAAGGTCCGCAATGACTGACATGACAAGAGGAAAACTACTGATTCACTACCCAGTTTCCATTGTTATAATAGAATGCAATAGAATTGTACGTACATACCCCAACCAGAAGCCATGGATTACAGGCAACATCCACACTGAGCTGAAGGGTAGAGCTGCCGCTTTCAAGGAGCAGGACTCTAACCCTGAAGCTTATAAGAAATCCCTCTTTACCCTCCGAACCATGAAACAGGCAAAGCGTCAATACAGGACTAAGATCAAATCGTACTACACCAGTACACCATCTCCGACGCTCGTCGGATGTGGCAGGGCTTGCAAACTATTACAGACAACAAAGGGAAGCAGAGCAGAGAGCTGCCTAGTGACACGAGCCTACCAGATGAGCTAAATCACTTCAAGGCAAATAACACTTAAACATGCATGAGAGCATCAGCTGTTCCGGACGACTGTGTGATCACACTCTCTGCAGCCGATGTGAGTAAGACCTTCAAACAGGTCAACATTCACAAAGCCGCAAGGCCAGGCAGATTACCAGGCAGTGTACTCCAAGCATGCGGAAAGTGGAGTGTCTTGACATTTTCAACCTCTCCCTGTCTGAGTCTGTAATACCAACATATTTCAAGCAGACCACCATAGTCCCTGTGCCCTAGAACACGAAGGTAACCTGCCTAAATGACTACCGACCCGTAGCACTCACGTCTGTAGCCATGAAGTGCTTTGAAAGGCTGGTCATGGTTCAATTCAGCACCATTATCCCAGAAACCCTAGACCCACTCCAATTTGCATACTGCCCCAACAGATCCACAGATGATGTAATCTCTATTGCACTCCACACTGCCCTTTCACACCTTGACAAAAGGAACACGTACGTGAGAATGCTATTCATTGACTACTCGACTGCAGTGTAGGATATGCAATTTTCAAGCAATTAATCTCTACTTTTATCCAATGTAAAAATATCACAATTTCAAATGTTGCTGCTGGTCACATATAACAACAGATTAAATAAATGAAGTAAAGTACGAGGCGGGAGAAAGGGGAACAATGAGTGAGTTGATGAGCGAGTGGGAACGTACAGTATAAAGCATAATTATGTAATCACCAATTGTGAGTGATGAACTGGGCAGGCCATTTTATTGTATTGGTATATTCTAATTATAATCCCAAAAGGGTAAGTACCCTATATCTGTCCTCCAAATCCAAGCAATCTTATCAGTCTTCTCTGGCCTATTTGTAGTACACAGTGAGAGCGTGCGTAATTTACAATGGCAAGAAGACTAATGGATGCACATGCTGCGTTAGCGCTGCTACAAGATCTGAATGAAAACGACTCAGATGGTGGCAGAGAATTTAATCATAACATCTCTGATGATTCGTCTTCTAATTCTGAGCCTCAGCCTGAACCTACACCTATGAGGCCTAAGCACAAAAAAAGCCAGAATGGTACGCACTGAGCAGGTGCCTGTGCCACCAACACATGAAACGCTGAGACAGGAGAAAGGAAGGGAAGGCACCATTTTGGAAAATATCCACATCAGGCAGCATGTGTGCGAGTGTCGGAGGAGATGAGGCTTGTGGAAACTTACGTGGGCAGGGGAGAAATGTCACCGTGGACAATTTCTTTACTTCACTGGCATTCCCGAACAAGTTGCTTGCAATTAAAACAATCCAGGTCGGCACCATGAACAAATTAAGATGGGAGCTCCCTCTGTGCAAAATAAGGCACCTGCACCGCCGTTGTACTCCACAATGGTGCTGAAGAATGACAAGACAACACTCACACTATACCAATGCAAGGCAAGAAAGAACGTTTCTGTGATGAGCCCCATGTGTCCGTCAGTTGCCATCAACGGGGACACAATAAAGAGAAAACCGGATACTGTTATGCATTACAACCAAAGGTATGCCAATATTACATAATATGCATCGTCATATATTGATCAACTTATGCAATGTGTTATGCTCTTCTGTATAACGGGTGTTGTTTTTCCTATGGGAAAATAATCCTTATGTTTTCTACTCTATTCTGTTCCATAGGTTAGTGTGGATGTTTTGGATCAGATGGCACGGCTGTACTCTGTGAAAGGAGGCACCAGCCACTGGCCTGCTGCTGTGTTCTACAACTTGCGTGACTTGTTGCTCAAGCAGTGCAGTTAAAAGGTTGGAATAATACTGTGAAATTGTGAAAATTATAATAATGCTCTTTAAGTGTAAGAGCTGTTTGAAAAGACTGCCTGAAATGTAAGTCTCTTTTGGTCGAATGCAGTTTTGACTTGCCTGGTGACATCTCCAGGCGATAAATTAGTTAAACATAAGCAGCTATTAATCATTTGTATCAAAACAGACCAGAGAAGCTGAATAATTCCATGTCTTCATTTATTCTGAGGTGTCATGCTAAGGGCTGTCTTTCTATTTTTGTGAGTCATTGTAACGCCCTGGCCATAGAGAGGGGTTTTTGTTCTTTATTTTGGTTAGGCCAGGGTGTTACATTGGGTGGGCGTTCTATGTTCCTTTTTCTATGTTTTTGTATTTCTTTGTTTTGGGCCGTGTGTGTGGCTCCCAATCAGTCACAGCTGAAGGTCGTTGTTGCTGATTGGGAGTCACACATAAGGAGCATGTTTTGCCTTTGGGTTTTGTGGGTAATTGTTTCTGTTAGTGTTTTCACCTGACAGGACTGTTTGGCTGTCAGTTTTCTTGTTTTGTTTGTATAGTGTTCTTTCTTTATTAAATATTCAATGATGAACACTAACTCCGCTGCACCTTGGTCTACTCTCTCTCATGACAGCCCTTACAGAATTACGCACCAACAACGGACCAAGCAGCGGAGGAAGGAGCAGCACAAGGAGAGGCACCAGGAGAAAAGCTATCTGGAGTCGTGGACTTGGGAGGAAATCCTGGACGGGAAAGGACCATGGGCTCAAGCTGGGGATTATCGCCGCCCGCAGTGGGAGATCGAGGCGGCGAGAGCTGAGAGGCGCTGGTATGAGGAAAGGGAGCGCAACGGACACGGGAGGCAGCCGGGGCACACGGGGAGATTGTGCTTACCGGAAGCAGCGTGGTACTGGTAAGACTGTGGAGCACACGGTGTCCCCAGTGCGCGTTCAAAGCCCGGTGCGCTACATGCCAGCCCCCCGCAAGTGCCATGCGAGTGCAGGCATCGAGCCAGGGCGGATGGTTCCAGCTCAGCGCGTCTGGTCTCCAGTGCGCCTCCTGGGTCCAGGTTATCCTGCGCCGGCGTTGCACACTGTGTCTCCAGAGCGCTGGGAGGGTCCAGTTCACCCAATGCCTGCTCTCCGCCCGTGCCGGGCCAAAGTGGGCATTCAGCCTGGAGTGTGGGTAAAGAGCGTCCGTACCAGAACTCCAGTGCTCCCCCACAGCCCGGTTTATCCTGTGCCTCCTCCTCGGACCAGGCCTCTAGTGGGTCTCCCCATCCTGGTCAGTCCTGTGCCTGCTCCACAGACCAGGTCTCCAGTGGGTCTCCCCATCCTGGTCCGTCCTGTGCCACCTCCCAGGACTAGGCCTCCAGTGGGTCTCCCCATCCTGGTCAGTCCTGTGCCTGCTCCACGGACCAGGTCTCCAGTGGGTCTCCTCATCCTGGTCCGTCATGTGCCACCTCCCAGGACTAGGCCTCCAGTGGGTCTCCCCATCCTGGTCCGTCCTGTGCCACCTCCCAGGACTAGGCCTCCAATGGGTCTCGCCAGAGCTGCCCGCCAGTCCGGAGCCGCCAGAGCCGCCCGCCAGTCCGGAGCCGCCAGAGCCGCCCGCCAGTCCGGAGCCGCCAGAGCCGCCCGCCAGTCCGGAGCCGCCAGAGCCGCCCGCCAGTCCGGAGCCGCCAGAGCCGCCCGCCAGTCCGGAGCCGCCAGAGCCGCCCGCCAGTCCAGAGCCGCCAGAGCCGCCCGCCTGTCCAGAGCAGTCAGAGCTGCCCGCCAGCCCGGTGAGTCCTGTGCCTACGCCTAGGGCCAGGCCTCTTACATGTCTCCTCAGCCTGGTGAATCCTGGGTCAGTGCCGCAGGAGCCGCCAGGGACGCCTGCCAGCCGGGCGCAACCAGTGTTGCCCGCCAGCCGGGCGCAGCCATCGCCGCCCACCAGACCTTCGGTGCGGCCAGGTGCACCACCTAAGAGGGCGACGCCAAGGGTGGAACAGAGGCCACGTCCCGCACCTGAGCCGCCGCCGTAAGAAGGCCCACCCGGACCCTCCCCTTCAGTGTCAGGTTTTGCAGCCAGAGTCCGCACCTTGGGGGGTACTGTAACGCCCTGGCCATAGAGAGGGGTTTTTGTTCTTTATTTTGGTTAGGCCAGGGTGTTACATTGGGTGGGCGTTCTATGTTCCTTTTTCTATGTTTTTGTATTTCTATGTTTTGGGCCGTGTGTGGCTCCCAATCAGGCACAGCTGAAGGTCGTTGTTGCTGATTGGGAGTCACACATAAGGAGCATGTTTTGCCTTTCGGTTTTGTGGGTAATTGTTTCTGTTAGTGTTTTCACCTGACAGGACTGTTTGGCTGTCAGTTTTCTTGTTTTGTTTGTATAGTGTTCTTTCTTTATTAAATATTCAATGATGAACACTAACTCCGCTGCACCTTGGTCTACTCTCTCTCACGACAGCCCTTACAGTCATTTACAGACTACTGGATCAAACAGCAGTAAATTCTGATTTCAGCTCGTGTTTGAAAACCTGACAAATGGAATGCGACCAAGAGGTTTTATAAATAGACATGCTTCTATTTCATTGATCAAAACAGGAACAAAACAGATTAGCTTGCAACGCCCCAAAGCTATGTGGTGATCTGACTGTGTTGTCATAGAAAAGTAGGCACACCCCGCTGTACTGCTGCAAAAAACATTCAACAGGTTAAACATCTGAAAATACAAATTAGATCTCAAGTGAAAGCCTTAAGCATTCACCCAGAATCAAACAACAGGAGAGATGAATGACACCCAGAGACTTTCCGTCATTTTAAATTGCCACAGTTCTTAATGGTTATCGTCTAACAAAATGTTCAATTCAACACATTATGTGCGATATTATATTGTTAACTTCAGCGGAAAGGCAGTGCAAACGAAATCCCAAACTGTGGAGGGGCCTGATATAAACCTCTTCTATCAGTCAGGCTTTTGTTAGGGTTAGCATTATTAGCAGTTGACTTTGATCCTGATACAAGTTTCCTTCCTAGTCAATAACATCCTCTGATGTCCGCAGGACTGTTCTTTATTTGTTCATACCACTAATGCCACTGCAGAGATTACACAAGGCTGTCTGTCCAAAGTAGATGTAATTTTCTCTGAAATGTTTCAACTGAACTCATCATACACAAACCCAGCCAGAGTCAAATAGAGAAAGGGAGAGAGAGAGAAGGTAGCGGTGGTGAATGTGATGCTAACTAGCTGCCAATGCAACTCTGTCAAGCTACTGCTTAAAAACAGGCTTACCACTCCTGTCCATATGTCACATCAAAGCGTTGGTAGAGGTATGTGGGATGCTTTACTTTCAGAGACCGACGGGTAACCTGTAATCTCTCAGAGTAAACAGCATTTGGCTGGCCCAGGCCCTGCATAGCATTTTGATCACACTCCACTGTCAGAACACCTGTGGACGACTCCCGAAGATAAGACTTGTCAGACATGGTGAGGGGATGGGAGGATGGGACTGCACCCTGAATACCAATAGCTGGGGGGACAAATAACCATCTGAAGGTAATTCTATTCCAAGGTCCCTTTGGCGACAGCATGCGGCTGAGAAATCGTAATTAGTTCAGATAATGTTGGGTGATTAAATCAAACGTGGCACCAGGTACTCTTTGTAGAAAATAGGGTGTATAATGGAAAGACTATACAGGGGTTTCTGCTTTAAATCCACATGTCCATATGGAGGTCTTTCCGGTGCACAATGACGTTAAAACACAGTAGCTCAATGGTCTTCTGTTTTGATTACATCTTCAGACATCAACGATCAATGCGGATCATTTGTTACCAAGGTAACGCATTGGTGAAATCATTATTTTATGGAGAGCATAAAGGTGAACTAATGTGTTCTGTTTGAAGGTGGATGGGAAAGATCCCCTGAGCTTCGATTACTTATAAAATGAATTGCCCATGAAATGTGGCCACATGGATATCTATAATGGGTATATTAGCACATAAAGATAACCAATGGTTTTAATCAAAATCAATATGCATGAGCTTGTGTTATAGCCTAAACCCTCACATCATAAATCATGTACATTGATGTAGGTTGGTCATTATAGACAAATGAAAATCACATAATTTCCAGTGATGGGTTATAACTGTTTAATACTGATTTAAACTATATATATATTTCAACGCTATTACAACGCCATCATGACCCAGTGTCCTTTATTTACTGGATCCAGGAAACTGCTCTACCTTTTCCCTTATTCACAGGATGTCCTCTGTTTCTATGTAAATTACCACATACTTTCTGCTCTCATTGCTGATAGTGGTAATGAGAAACAGGGAAAAGCATGTACTTGTCACTGTTGGCTGGAGTGTGGTGATAAACAGTCCCAATTAGCCATAACCTTCACTGAGTGACCCTGGCTTTACCCAGAAATCTGTTATATTTGTTTGGAACAAGCCCATGTGTTGACGTGTCGGGCGCTGTGGAAAAGAGAGTGGGCGCAACAATTTTCCACGACCATTACAAGCCTCACTTTTTCTCTGAAAAAGGCCATTTACTTTGGCCATCGCTAAACTGACATTTTTGTTCCTGTATTTTGTTTATAACTTATCCAGTAAAATACCCTGAAAACAGATTTTTATTTACAGTGTTATTAAGTTTGACTTGACCTAGTGTTACAAGGATTTCTCAAGCACAATACTGTAAACATGTGACTTTTGTCTACTTGGTTAAGCACTCAATACTATGGATAAGGAGAGCACTTTCAAAAACTGTTCTACAACTTGATTCCGGTTAAAGCGTACTTATCGCTAATTTTAATTACGGTTCATTATTATAATCACCCCATTTATTATGATACTTATAATTAGATGTGCATATGAGTATTCAAGAGGACTCCGAGCCTTGATTATGGCTGGCTGCAGTGTATCCTGTTTGTTTCCTATTCGCATGATAACTTATTTCTGTCATTAGAGTCTATGATGATTTGAATATTTAGCTTGGTAAGAGACTTACCAATGCTTACCAAACTGTTCCAAGGTTTATGTTTATTTCAATCCCATAGCAATGCAACAGGATTCTCTGACAAATAAAATTGTAAAAAGTGAGCAATAATGAATCAGGAAAAGGATAAGGTGTGATGTTTCTTTTTTATTTTGATTATGAGAATTTATTCAATATTAACTTCCTGCAGTTTCAATGAAATAGCCTAATTAATGACAGGGGGAAGGAAGTATACACTCAGTGTACAAAACATTAGGAACAGCTTCCTAATATTGAGTCGCACCCCCTTTTGCCCTCAGAACAGCCTCAATTCGTCGAGGCGTGGACTATACAAGGTGTCGGAAGCCTTACACAGGGATGACTCGTTGACTCCAATGCTTCCCATAGTTGTGTCAAGTTGGCTGGATATCCTTTGGGTGGTGGTCCATTCTTGATACACACGGGAAACTGTTGCGTGAAAAACCCAGCAGCGTTGCTATAAGGGCACAAGGCGAGACCCAGATGCAGAGACGGGAGGCAGATGGTTTGAGTCTTTGATATTTATTAATAATCCAAAAGGGGCAGGCAAGAGAATGGTCGTGGACAGGCAAAAGGTCAAAACCAGTTCAGAGTCCAGGAGGTACAGTGTGGCAGGCAGGCTCGAGGTCAGGGCAGGCAGAATGGTCAGGCAGGCGGGTACAGAGTCCAGAAAACAGGCAAGGGTCAAAACCGGAAGGACTAGCAAAAGAAAATAGAAAAGGCAGGAGCACGGGAAAAACACACTGGTTGACGAATTGGCATAGATAGACAGAAAACACAGGTTTTAATACCCAGCGGATAATGGGGAAGATGGGTGACACCTGGAGGGGGTGGAGACAAGCACAAGGACAGGTGAAACAGATCAGGGTGTGACAGTTGCAGTTCTTGACACACTCAAACTGGTTCACCTGGCACCCACTACCATACCCTGTTCAAAGGCACATCAATATTTAGTCTTTCCCATTCACCCTCTGAATGGCACACATACACAGTGTCACGTCTGCTCCCACTCTTCCCCCCCTGGCGCTTGAGGGCGCCAGGCTGCCCTGCATCACACACTCCTATCATCCATTACGCACACCTGCCTCCCCTCGTCACGCACATCAGCGATATTGGACTCACCTGGACTCACTCATCGCCTGTTATTACCTCCCCTATATTTGTCAGTTCCCCAGCTCTGTTCCCCGCTTCTGCATTGATTGTCTTTTGTTTGTGTTACCTGTTCGCTGACGCTGTTCCTGTCTCGTTCCATGTCCGTTCTTTATTAAATGTTTCACTCCCCGTACCTGCTTCGTCTCGCCAGCGTCATTCCATGTGACACACAATCCATGTCTCAATTGTCTGAAGGCTTACAAATCCGTCTTTGACCTGTCTCCTCCCATTCATCTACACTGATTATCCACATGTGTAGATAATGTATTGTAATGGTACATTTTTGTACCTAATATTTTCAATATAAAGGTACAATCATTGGAGGCATGGCTTAGTGGGGGAGTGGCCTTCAGTGCTTTTTGTCTATCCATGAGTGGAAGTGTTGTACCAGTGGTCTATTGTTATGTTCATTTTGAGTATGTCCATTGCCGGTTCTGAAGTCTTAATAAAGGCTTACATAGAAGCATGTGACAAGAAAGAGCTGTAATAAATATTGTAGTGACCTTCACCCAACACTGAGCAACCTAGTCAAGAGGTACAGACCTCTTGGTGTAATGGTTAAAGTGTTCGCATCCCGGTCGGGGCTACCCCCTGAATTTGTTACATTGGTGTCAGAAGTGGTGTGTACATGTGAGGGACTTGGTATAGAGAAAGGGTATGTTTTCGCAACTTAAAAGGAACAAACGGCTTTGTCACTGTCACAGTTTACGTCGGTGAAGGAGGACCAAAAAGCAGCAGGTATGAGTAAGCTCATCTTGAGATTTATTCACTCCAAAATGAACGCCAAAATAACAAAAGAGAACGAACGATAAACTGACAGTCCTGTAATGTTGACACACACTAAACAATCTCCCACAAAATACAAGACAAACACACCCAACTAATATAGGACTTCCAATCAAAGGCAACACCAAACAGCTGCCTTCAATTGGAAGTCCAACCCCAATTAACTCAACATAGAACCACACACTAGACTAAACATAGAATACATGAAAACCAAACAGTGCCCAAAAACCACGGAATACTTAAATCAAATGCCCCGTCAACAAACACACCACCCCGAACCACATAAAACGAATACCCTCTGCCACGTCCTGACCAAACTACAATACCAATTAACCTTTATACTGGCCAGGACGTGACAGTACCCCCCCCTTAAAGGTGCTAACCCCGGAAGCACCTTAAAAACAAAAAAACAACAACCCCAAACAACAACAACAAAAAATTCCCCCTTACTAAAGGAAGGGAAGGGAGGGTGGCTGCCGTCAACGACGGCACTGTGCTACACCCCCCCCCTCCCCAACCCACCTATATCAGGAGGTGGCTCCGGTTCTGGCCTTTCCAGGCAGTCTGACCAGTCTGGCCGCTCGGGGCAGTCTGACCAGTCTGGCCGCTCGGGGCAGTCTGGGCAGTCTGGCCGCTCGGGGCAGTCTGGGCAGTCTGGCTACTCGGGACAGTCTGGGCAGTCTGGCAACTCGGGACAGTCTGGGCAGTCTGGCAACTTGGGACAGTCCGGGCAGTCTGGCCACTCGGGGCAGTTCAGCGCAGTCTGGCCACTCGGGGCAGTTCAGCGCAGTCTGGCCACTCGGGGCAGTTCAGCGCAGTCTGGCCACTCCGGCAGTTCAGCGCAGTCTGGCCACTCCGGCAGTTCAGCGCAGTCTGGCCACTCCGGCAGTTCAGCGCAGTCTGGCCACTCCGGCAGTTCAGGGCAGTCTGGCCTCTCTGGCGACTGTTGACTGGCGGGCAGATCTGGTGACTGTTGACTGGCGGGCAGCACTGACGACTGTTGACTGGCGGGCAGATCTGGTGACTGTTGACTGGCGGGCAGATCTGGTGACTGTTGACTGGCGGGCAGATCTGGTGACTGTTGACTGGCGGGTTGACGCACTATAATCCTGGTGCGTGGTGCTGGTACCGGATATGCCAGCTTGGGAACACGCACCTCTAGGCTAGTGCGTGGAGCGGGAACAGGATATATAGGACCATGGAGGCTTACTGGCGGTCTCGAGCTTAAACCTGGCATCGCCCTTTCTGGCTGAATGCCTACTACCCCCTGGTAACTGCGGGGCGCTGGTATAGCGCGTACTGGCCTAAAAACACTTGGCCTCGCCATAACACCCATTACCCCGAAGCATAAGACCTGTCCATTAACTGGCCTCCGAGAAACAGTCCGGGGATTTGGCCTGGGGCGCCAAACTTGCCCCGCCAAACTACCCATATGCCCCCCCAAAAAAATTCTTGAGGTTGCCTCTCGGGTTTAATCGCCAGTCGTGTTCCTCGGTAGCATTCCCGGTCTTTGCTCCATTTCCTCCATGTATCCAATCCAAATTCCCTCTGCTCCTTCCTCTGCTGCTTGGTCCTTTGGTGGTGGGAGATTCTGTCACAGTTTACGTCGGTGAAGGAGGACCAAAACGCAGCAGGTATGAGTAAGCTCATCTTGAGATTTATTCACTCCAAAATGAACGCCAAAATAACAAAAGAGAACGACCGATTAACTGACAGTCCTGTAATGTTGACACACACTAAACATGGAACAATCTCCCACAAAATACAAGACAAACACACCCAACTAATATAGGACTTCCAGTCAAAGGCAACACCAAACAGCTGCCTTCAATTGGAAGTCCAACCCCAATTAACTCAACATAGAACCACACACACTAGACTAAACATAGAATACATGAAAACCAAACAGTGCCCCAAAACCCCGGAATACTTAAATCAAATGCCTCGTCAACAAACACACCACCCCGAACCACATAAAACGAATACCCTCTGCCACATCCTGACCGAACTACAATACCAATTAACCTTTATACTGGCCAGGACGTGACAGTAACCGAAAAAGGCAAAACATCTTTTGGCTCTTTTAAGGTTCCAACTGCAAGGGTACCTATAAGTAATGGTACAATGGACTACTTTATAGGGTACCCCTACAGGAACAAGTGTTTGTTATAGGGTAAGGTGTGATGTTATTGGGTACAATTCACTACCTTTTTTATTGAGAGTGCATTATGATCTTAGTAAGATCTGACTGTACAGAGACACTGGGAAATGGGTATTAAGTTAGCCCATACTTTATTACAGTAACGCCGCCCAAGTAGATACCCCTCTGTCTTAACTACAGATGGGGAGACTCTAGGAGCGTATGGTTAGCTGTTCCTCCTCAGTTAGGGAGCAGGAGAGTAGCTGTCGGGGGATTGGCCACCGACCCTGTAGCTGTGAGCAGAGCAGACATCAAGGAAACCCTCCCTAACTGACTGCCTTCTGATCCCTGGGAGACTAGAAGATAGAGGATGAATACGTCATTTCTCCAGATGGATTCCCTCCATCTTTTAATAAAACAAACATTTTACAGTAAACCATTTTTAAGCCATTACAGTAACCAATTTTCAAGCATTACAATAATCATTTTTCAATCATATCACCTCCCAATCCAGAGTGATTGTGAGAGGGAAGGGGGTCGTTAAACTCTGAAGGAACCATAATATTCAGATGTGAAGCCCCATCGTTCAACAGATTCAGCATCTTACAACAGCAGAATGCTATGCTGTTCACCTGCAGTGGGAGTTTCCCAATGTTTCCTATTTCCCCAAAACAGCTGCCTAAACGCTTCTTAAAACCTGAAGGAGCAAATGAAGGATCCCCAGTTATTCCTGACTGGTAAGAGGGCATCACTAGAGGGCACACATTAGTGTGTGTGTGTGTGTGTGTGTGTGTGGGAGATCCCCCAGTCTATATGGCTCTTCTGTAGGGCACCCTGCTGAACACACCAACAGCAGACTGGGCCGGGGGCTCGTCCTGCCCTCCTAATAAGAGATTCCGTCTGCTTGGGGCCATGCCTCATATGGCTGCTAGGGCCAGGCCTCATATGGCTGCTGGGGCCATGCCTCATAAGACTGCTGGGGCCATGCCTCATAAGACTGCTGGGGCCATGCCTCATAAGGCTGCTGGGGCCATGCCTCATAAGGCTGCTGGGGCCATGCCTCATAAGACTGCTGGGGCCATGCCTCATAAGGCTGCTGGGGCCATGCCTCATAAGGATGCTGGGGTCATGCCACATATGGCTGCTGGTGCCATGCCTCATATGGCTAATGGGGCCAGGCCTCATATGGCTGCTGGGGCCAGGCCTCACATGGCCGCTAGGTCTCATATGGCTGCTAGGGCCAGGCCTCATATGGCTGCTAGGGCCAGGCTTCACATGGCCGCTAGGTCTCATATGGCTGCTAGGGCCAGGCCTCACATGGCCGCTAGGGCCAGGCCTCATATGGCTGCTAAGGCCAGGCCTCATATGACTGCTAGGGCTAGGTCTCATATGGCTGCTAAGTCCAAGCCTCATATGGCTGCTAGGGATAGGTTTCATATGGCTGCTAAGGCCAGGCCTCACATGGCCGCTAGGGCCAGGTCTCACATGGCCGCTAGGGCTAGGTCTCATGGCCGCTAGGGTCAGGCCTCACATGGCCACTAGGGCCAGGCCTCACATGGCCGCTAGGGCCAGGTCTTACATGGCCGCTAGGGCCAGGCCTCATATGGCTGCTAAGGCCAGGCTTCATATGGCTGCTAAGGCCAGGCCTCATATGACCGCTAGGGCCAGGCCTCATATGACCGCTAGGGCCAGGCCTCATATGACCGCTAGGGCCAGGCCTCATATGACCGCTAGGGCCAGGTCTCATATGGCCGCTAGGGCCAGGCCTCTAATCCCAGAGGCCGACCCAAAACAACATCGCCCCAGAAGAGGTAGACGGAGCGGCCTCCTGGTCAGACTTCGAAGACTTCAGGAAACAGCAGAGGGAGCACCCCCTTATCCACATCCATGGGACAGTAGTGGAGAAGGTGGAAAGTTTTAAGTTCCTCGGCGTACACATCACAGACAAACTGAAATAGTCCACCCACACAGATAGTGTGGTGAAGACGGTGCAATAGTGCCTCTTCAACCTCAGGAGAAATTTAGCTTGTCACCTAAAACCCTGACAAACTTTTACAGATGCACAATTGAGAGCATCCTGTCGGGCTGTATCACTGCCTGGTACGGCAACTGCACCGCCCTCAACCACAAGGCTCTCCAGAGGGTAGTGCGGTCTGCACACGCATCACCGGGGGCAAACTACCTGCCCACCAGGACACCTACAGCACCCGATGTCACAGGAAGGCCAAAAAGATCATCAAGGACAACAACCACCCGAGCCACTGCCTGTTCACCCCGCTACCATCCAGAATGAGAGGTTAGTACAGATGCATCAAAGCTGGGACAGAGAGACTGAAAAACAGCTTCTATCTCAAGGCCATCAGACTGTTAAACAGCAATCAGTAATTCAGAGAGGCTGCTGCCTACATACAGACTCAATTCACTGGCAACTTTAATAAATGGATCGCTAGTCACTCTAAATGATGCCACTTTAATAATGTTTACATATCTTACATTACTCATCTCATATGTACATACTGTATCTTATACAATCTATTGCATCTTTCCTATGCCGCTCGGCCATCGCTCATCCTTATATTTATATGTACATATTCTTATTCCATCCCTTTAGATTTGTGTGTATTAGGTAGTTGTTCTGGAATTGTTAGATTACTTGTTAGATATTACTGCACTGTCAGAACTAGAAGCACAAGCATTTCGCTACACTCACATTAACATCTGCTAACCATGTGTATGTGACCAATAAAATATGATTTGGAATTTATTTGAGCCTTGAGCATCTGGGGTTGTTGCAATTGCTTGACATGCAAAATGAATGGGGAACTGTGCTCAGAAAAATCTAATTATGTTTATTTCATTTTAAAAGCTGATTTGCTTCGTTCATTCAAAACCAATAATAACCTTGAATAAATATCCATACCCTAACAAATGCATGATACAGTAGATGATTGGAGTACACAGTGCAGTATGTACCAAATGTACTTTATTAAGTTATTACAGAGTTGTTTCTGGTATGAATAGTTTCAATAGTGGTAAAAGATGAACAGGTTCAATAGAGATTAACAGGTTCAATAGAGATTAACAGGTTCAATAGAGAGGAACAGGTTCAATAGAGGTAGACGATGAACAGGTTCAAAAGAGATGAACAGGTTCAATAGAGATGAGCATGTTCAATAGAGATGAACAGGTTCTATAGAGGTAGATGATGAACAGGTTCAATAGAGATAAACAGGTTCAATAGAGATGAACAAATTCAATATAGATTAACACGTTCAATAGAGATAAGCAGGTTCAATAGAGATAAAGGATGAGTAGGTTCAATAGAGGTAAAAGATGAACAGGTTCAATAGATATGAACAGGTTCAATAGAGATGAACAGGTTCGATAGAGATTAACAGGTTCAATAGAGATGAGAAGGTTCAATAGAGGTAAAAGATGAACAGGTTCAATAGGCATGAGCAGGTTCAATAGAGATTAACAGGTTCAGTAGAGGTAAAAGATGAACACGTTCAATAGAGATGAACAGGTTCAATAGAGATGAACAGGTTCAATAGAGATGAACAGGTTCAATAGAGGTAGACGATGAACAGGTTCAATAGAGATGAACAGATTCAAAAGAGATGAACAAGTTCAATAGAGATGAGCATGTTCAATAGAGATGAACAGGTTCTATAGAGGTAGATGATGAACAGGTTCAATAGAGATAAACAGGTTCAATAGAGATGAACAAATTCAATATAGATTAACAGGTTCAATAGAGATAAAGGATGAGCAGGTTCAATAGAGGTAAAAGATGAACAGGTTCAATAGAGATGAACAGGTTTGATAGAGATTAACAGGTTCAATAGAGATGAGAAGGTTCAATAGAGGTAAAAGATGAACAGGTTCAATAGGCATGAGCAGGTTCAATAGAGATTAACAGGTTCAGTAGAGGTAAAAGATGAACAGGTTCAATAGAGATGAACAGGTTCAATAGAGATGAACAGGTTCAATAGAAATGAACAGGTTCAATAGAAATGAACAGGTTCAATAGAGATGAACAGGTTTAATAGAGATGAACAGGTTCAAAAGAGATAAAGCAGCATAGAGGTTAAGCCTCTCTGGAGGCACTAGAAAGAGAGAGGTGATGTTGACATTTAGCAAATTGAGAGGAACTACTGGTCCGCACAGGGCGCCCAAGATAAAATGAGTGACAGGGAGCCCTCACAGAAGCCAGATAAGTGAGAAGGTGTCTGTTCAACGTCAAAATTGGGACATTTTCTCCTTTTCCCTCCTTTTATCTCCTCCTCACTGCATTTTTAGTGATACTGAGGGGGTAATATCAAGTGATATTCAGTTGAACGGAACTCACTTGACGTGTTAGATTTTTAGATTTTTACCATTAACTTCACAAGCTAGTTGTCCTAAATCGATCATGTATTCTGCATATAATCAGTACGCAACAATGTGCCCTATCTTCTCTCTTATTGCAGGTTTCTGAAAGAGAATCTTCTCGCCTGGTTGCCCCTTTTAATCTGGACCAAGGTCTGATGAGTTATGAAGCCACTGATTTATGTAGCTTCTCCTTATGAGCCAGCAGGCCCTGACAGATATCTGGCTATAGGATGCATCAGATGTGGTAGAGGCAGAGAGAGGCTACCTGATGCTAAATAGGAAGGGTATACAGTACAGCATGACCTTGGATGCTCCAGAGAATTAGTCACTTGGAATGACGCATCATTTGATACCTCCCTATTGCATAGTGATTACACTTTGGTTTCTTTGAGATCCATTGACGCAAGTGTTATGTTATTGGTACCAGGGAGTAACCAATCGTGTTGAATTGTTCGAGGCTAGTACCAGAATGTGTCCGTTGTTACCACACATTTTTGAAGTTGAATTAACACCATGTACATTCCAGGTAATTAACAGCTCAAACCGGGCTGTAACAAAAATCTGACACTTCTACTGTACAGTGTGTTGTAGCTGTCGAGCTGACAGGGTGAGAGGGCAGCGGACTTCATAACAAAACATCCACAGTAGACAATATTGCGTCGTTTACTTGAGCGCATACCTCTAATGTTTTTCTAAACTGCTCTCAGCGGGAGATGCATTCAGTATCAAGCCAAATGATTGATTCATGATTGGCTCGTTCATCCCCCCCCCCTCCCTTAACTCTTCCCTAGGTCCTTGCTGTAAAACAGAATATGTTTCTATCAACTTACCTGGTAAAATAAGGGTAAATAAATACATTCACCTGCTGGGTAGCTCAATAATGCATGTACAGTAGTATAGAGGCTAGGTTGTCAATGTTCATTGTTCACACTGAGCATAAACCCCCCCATGCATTCGCCTGCAGTCTTGTAGACAGAGAGGATGTATGGTTGTTATTCAGTGGGTCACAACAGTATGACCCTATCTATTAATCATGGTGTTTCGGCTTCTGACCAGGTGGAGAATATACTGTCTGCATCCCAAAAATGGCACCTTATTCCCTACATAGTGCACTACAAAAGTAGTGCCCTGTATAGGAAATAGGGAGCCAATTTGGGACGCACACGTTTTGATCCGTGTGTGGTTGTTACCTCTGGATTAAGATATTTGTGCCCGACGTGTTTTATTATTTTCAGGTTAAACTTCTCACAGGTTGTAAAGTAAAATACATCCCCGTTTTGTGTTGATGGGGTAAGTGCAATCTCTTTTCTGCTTCGGTGTGAACGGATGCTTTTGTAAAAGTTTGATATTTTCTCTCCTTTTTCCTTTCTTTCTCTATAAGTTCAATCATATGTTCCTTCATCTCTTTCTGTGAAAGCATCGTTGTCTAGTTGAAATGTTGTTGTTGAACCATCAAACAGAGACCAATTTCAGCATTATTACTGGCCTTTCTGTCTCAGTTGACGCCACGTCAGAGAAACAACAGACTGTTCCGATGCTGATGGTAAGTAGTTTCAACTAGTCATTACTGAAAAACAGAGACACACACACACACACACACACACACACACACACACACACACACACACACACACACGGCACACACAAACATCCATTCTTTGTACCTTTAAAAGTTCCCCCTCCACTTAAGCCACCACTCAGCACACTCTCTTCTTTTACCTTACAGTTCAAGCACCTCTTTCAGCCCACACAAACCAATCAAAAAACAATAGGCCTGCCCTTACTCGGCAGAAGAGTACATGCTGATCCATCCAGAAGGATCACTGCACCCCCTGTTCGCATGTCTCTTATGTTACCCATAGAGAGCTGACTCATGAATAGGACTCATGAAACTCATGGATACAGTATGTGCGTGTCTGAACCGGTTCCATGTCATGTTGCCATGGCAGATAATGATATGCAGTTGTTCTATCTAGATTCCAAATAATGATGTCCCATCTCAGTGAAAGCTGTTATATCTTTATATTTTTGTAACCCATGACTGGATTATCAGGGTTTACTGTATCTCTATGAAATTGTTTTATTAGTCCCTTGCTGAGCTTATCCAAACAACTGCAAGTGGGAATGAAAAAAGACAATATTAGTTTATAAAGGACCTAAGAGAAGTTATCAATTTCATCTTATATCTGTTTCCCCATGTGGATGAATCAATCCCATTTTTCACTGTCATCTTTCCCCCCTTACTCTGCTGTTACCGTGGCGTCTCGCCAGGCTCTCCTAAGACAAATTCCTCACCAGCCATTCAGTTTGTAATTATCAACACCGGGGACACCCCTGATGATATATTGTCATTATTCTAGCTGGGGGATCAAATTTAAATCTGGATAATGACTGTCATTTTCAGGTTCGGCGCAGAGAAACTTAGCATACAGATTGATTCTCAGCTGTCCGTTGGGTTGGGAGTTGGAGCCAATCAGGAAATGAAACAACGGTAGCTGTGGTGTGCGTGTGTGCGTGTGTGTGTTGTGAGTCATGTGTTCAGTGTAGTAGAAGGATCTCCTCTAGAAGAGAAGAGAGGAGCCCTGAGTTTCTCACACCATGAGTCTCTTTCTCACTCTAATCCAGTTCCCACTGGACTCATTATTACACCAGAGATAGGATGGAAGAAATACTCTGAAGGAACGGAGTAAAATAAGCTCTTACACACTGTACTTAAGCTCCCATTAGAGACCACTGAGAGAGAAAAGGAGACGGCTAATGTTTGGTATAAAGAATAGATATTTTGTATATTTTCAACAATGCATACAGAGAAAAAGAACTGTCCTGTGTGTCTTCATTTGGGCCCTCAATTATAAAAATACACTAATGATTTAATAAGCAGTCATTTTTATCACGTTCAAAGTCAAATCCAAGAACGACTGTTATGATAGGATCGTATCTAGACAAAGGCTTTGTCAAAATGACAAGAACAACCGCACTATCACCAACAGCAAAACATGTCAATAGGACGTTTCTGAATGAATCTCAGATGATAGATATTTGGTGTGACTATGATGCATGCCCTTCGTGACCTCAGCCCTGCTACCTCTGACTAAGCTGTCGTGGATGAGGGATGATATCCCCACATCGACACTGTACATGTGCACATCCCCAGATTGTACTCAGTGTTTACATCTGATGTCGCTGAGTCTGAGTCGGGAGGAAACATCAACCTTGTGGTGCTTGATCCCTGGCTATGCAGCCACTCACAGCAAGTCAGAATGGTTTGGGTGGCATCTCAAATGGCACCCTATTCCCTATATAGTGCACTACTTTTGACTAGGGCCCATAGGGTCTTCCTTCCTCTGTCCACAATGGGTTGTGTGGTACGATAATTTATGCGTTGCATTATGAGTGGGTACTTGTGCTGACACTAAACTCTCTCAGATGTCAATCTTTATTCGAATAGGAGAGTTGCGGATGGAGTTCCATTTTAGCCGTATAACTAGAATTACTAGAACGTGAATGGTGGAATTACAGTTCTGTGGTTCCAGTGTTAGCCAAGTTGACTACATGGGAGAAGTATACCAGTAGCAATTTATCCCTCACATTGAATCCCATGGAGCTTCAGTTTTGTTTGCATTCAAGCCTTCATCTCAATGGGGATGCTGAAAAAAGGGGAGACAAATTAGAGAGGTTTTAATGAGAACGCAGTCATCATCTCACCCACGCTGATTTGCGATGCCAACCCATATATACTCTGTTGTTGCCCTTTTCATGACTTCTTGGTGCACCAAATTCATCACTTTGGAACTAAGCAATTTAGGGGACGACATAATATCGCTGCACATTTTTCATTTCAATTTCCTCCCCCTCGTTTAATGATAAAAAACAAATAGTTTTATTTCTCACACTAAATTGACTGTTTCATTTGCAGGATTCTGGTTCTCTCTCCTTTCGCTCCTCTCCTCAGCTCATCTGTTGGCAAATGATAATGTGCCTATGAAAATGTGTCATTTTCTATTTATAGAAAAAGGCTGCGTGCCAGGCTAATAACTTCCGTCTGACATTTCTGAGAGAACCGAGATTGTCAATTTACTGCTCACAGAGCCGTACACTAGGCTGGCCCTCCTCTGTGTCTCATTGAGCATGCTGCTCGGCTCATTGTTATACTAAGGGTGAAGAGAAGCTGCAACTGAAGCCCATGCACTGTGCTGTGAAACCATAATCATAGAAATATAATCACTAGAGTGGCCATATAACCTAACACCATTGACTTGACTAGAGACTCCCATTCTAGTCATTTTATTTTTGTGCCCATTACCAGACAACGTTCTAAGAACACAGAGGATGATGCTAACAGCACTCATTATCTACATAGAAAGCAGCCATTTTCTGACAAGGTGGCAAAGCAAAAGGAGGTCAATTGTTAGAAAAACTGCTTGGATTGTGGTCTGATAATCATGTTTTATGAATCGATAAACAAATGTATCAGGCATACAATTAACATGTATCAGGCATACAATTAAACCACAAGACAAATGTAGAAACATAAATGTTCTCATCATGAACGTCATGCATATGTCAGTTGATAACGAAGGGAAACCAACACCTTGGAGCAATGGAGGAATTTTGTTAAAAAAACAACAACATAATCTGAGCTGACTTTGGTGTCCTCAATAACAACAATCCCTTTGCCTTCAAAAACAAAGACCCAATAGGAAAAAACTAGTTGAATCAATATTGTTTCTTGATTGGATTAGAAAAAAGTCAACAACATGGCTCAGTTGTTAGAGCATGGTGTTTGCAACGCCAGGTTTGTGGGTTCGATTCCCACGGGGGACCAGTACGGGAAGAAAAAAAAAAGTATGAAATGTATGCATTCACTACTGTAAGTCCCTCTGGATAAGAGCGTCTGCTAAATGACTAAAATGTAAACGTAAAAACAACGTAAGGGAAATTCATATTTTTTTTATCAAAATTTTTACCGAAATCAAATGCCATTCTTTAGTTTATTTCATGTTGAATTCAACGTTAATTGACAACTCAATCAAATCTAAATCAAAACTGGATGTTGAACTGATGTCTGTGCCCAGAGTAGGCTAGACAGACAGTACAACACATTTGCTTTCTTATAATGACCAAAATCCCAATGCCTACAGACAGTTCTTCACCTTCAAAGAGAAAGCTGCTTCATTCTGATGCTGATCAGCAATCACAGTCTGAGGCTGAGGCGTGTGAGTGAGTCTCAAAAGCCAATCAATATTTGAGATCTGGAGTAAGAGGTATAAACAGCGGTGCTATCCCTCACTCCACTGCCTGATCATCTGCTCCTGTCCGGTTATGGATCGATGACTCCTTTGTTGGCATATGGAAACGTGAGCATTTATCCACAGATTTATGATGATGAGGATGGATCTGGATCCGCCTGTGAAATGATGAGCCCTGTGGTGGGAGAACCATTTAGGTTTTTGATGTAGATAAAGTGACTGGATGACAGATCCAGATTGCCACTGCATGGTCTCTGAAACAGTATGATTGATTAAGAAGAAAAGCAAGGAAATAGGAAAACAACTGAAAGTTCTAAATTAAATATGGCATTTTTTTTATATTACAGATATCTGTGGTTACTATTTCAGCTAACCTTTGTTATTGTGCTCTTAAGTTACAATAAATGACTGAATACCAGATTGGTCCTACCATCCAACTCCCCTATATCTGACTGCATGGTAGGCTTCAGTCGAGAAATTCCATCTCAACACACAGAAACAACAGTTGGGAAATTACACATTTTTTACCTTTCTAAATGCATAAATGATTATGACGGTGTGTGATATTACTGCAGCACCAGTCATTTCAGTCATTTGCTACTTGGTCTGATTAAATGAACTCATTTCACGGTCCGCCGGGCAGTCTAAATCCCCAAATAAGGGAAAATTGTCTCTTGCCCGGCCCCTCGGATGGACAGCCTGGCTGAGCTGAGAGATCAGGGAATTTACGAAAATGTGAAAATCATGCCCCCATAAAGAGCTGCCATGGCACAGTTCACATTAGTGCTGAAGATATTTCAATATCAGCATGCCAGGGAGTTCAGACGCTGGAAAATAGATGGACATCTATGGGATCTCCTCACTCCCCAAACAAATTAGCACGGCAGTTCCTGTCAATGTTGCCAATCTACAAGGAAGATTGGCATAAGGGTATCTTCATGGACTCATGCCCTCCTGGGTGAAAATATTTAACATTCAATCTATTGCATCGATTTTCCATGGTGATGTCCACAGTCTGTCGGATCATAACTCAGACAACTTATCTACGTTTCAAGCAGACCACCATTGTCCCTGTGCCCAAGGAGGTGAAGGTAACCTGTCTAAATGATTACCACCCCATAGCACTCACGTCGGTAGCCATGAAGTGCTTTGAAAGGCTGGTCATGGCTCACATCAACACCATCATCCCGGAAATGCTAGACACACTTCAATTCGCATACCGCCCAAACAGATCCACAGATGCCCTTTCCCACCTGGACAAAATGACCACCTATGTGAGAATGCTGTTCATTGACTACAGCTCAGCCTTCAACACCATAGTGCCCACAAATCTCATCAGTAAGCTAAGGACCTTGGGACTAAACACTTCTCTTTGCAACTGGGTCTTGGACTTCCTGACGGGCTGCCCCCAGGTGGTAAGGGTAGGCAACAACACTTCTGCCACGCTGATCCTCAACACTGAGGCCCTTCAGGGGTGCGTGCTTAGTCCCTTCCTGTACTCCCTGTTCACCCATGACTGCATGGCCAAACATGACTCCAACACCATCATTAAGTTGCTGACGACACAACTGTGCTAGGCCTGATCACCGACAACAATGAAACTGCCTATAGGGAAATCAGAGACCTGACAGTGTGGTGCCAGGACAACAACCTCTCCCTCATTGTGAGCAAGACAAAGGAGCTGATTGTGAACTACAGGAAAAGGCGAGCCGAACAGGCCCCCATTAACATCGACTGGGCTGTAGTGGAGCGACTCAAGAGTTTCATGGCGATTTGGCATGGGTTCCCAGGTCCTCGAGAAGTTCTACAGCTGCACCACTGGGAAAATCCTGACCGGTTGCATCACTGCCTGGTATGGCAACTGCTCGGCATCTGACCGTAGGGCGCTGCAGAGGGTGGTGTGTGCGGCCCAGTGCATCACTGGGGCCAAGTTTCCTGCCATCCAGGACCTATATACTGGGCGGTGTCAGAAGGCCTAAAAAATTGTCAAGGACTCCAGTCACCCAAGTCATAGACTGTTCTCTCTGCTACCGCACGGCAAGCAGTATCGAAGCGCCAAGTCCAGGACCAAGGGGCTCCTTGGCAGCTTCTACCCCCAAGCCATAAGACTGCTGAACAATTAATCATATGGCCACCTGGACTATTTACATTGACCCCCCCCCCCTTTGCTTTTACACTGCTGCTTCTCGCCGTTTGTTGTCTGTGCATGGTCACTTCGCCCCTACCTGCATGTAAAATTGCCTCGACTGGCTTGTGACCCCGCGGATTGACTCAGTGCCGGTACCCCCTGTATATAGCCTCGTTATTGTTGTTTAATTGTGTTACTTTTGCATTTATTTATTTATTTTTAACTTGGTTTATCTGGTAAATATTTTCTTAACTCTATTTCTTGAACTGCATTGTTGGTTAATTAAGGGCTTGTAAATAAGCATTTCACGGTAAGTTCTACACCTGTTGTATTCTGCGTCTATGACAAATACAATTTCATTTGGTTGTACAATTGTATTTTCTTGTGAACTATTTTCAATGAGAATGTGTTTGCCTTAGACTGCGTTGGTCTGGAAGAGGAGTTATGTAGCAGGTAGCTACGTCACTTCACTTCTACTGATGTTAGAAGATGTGCCGTCTACTAAGCTGTGCTTGTCAACGTGCTCACATCCGTTACATCTTACACCGTTTGGACTTGTGTCTGTGTGCCTGCGATGTGTGCATGTGTCTGTGTGCATTTCCAGTAGTTGTTGCTGGTGGGTGAGATATGGATGAGAGGAAAGAGGACTACAGTCCCCGTAGGGGACAGAGTGCTACAACAGGCGCTGTGGACAGCAGAGAGCTGAAAAGACAAGGCGCCATGTTGATTAGTCACTTTCAATAACGACCAACCATTCATTCTCACTCACCATCCACGACAACCAGAGTACCCAGTAGGGAAAAATGAACTCGCACAAAACCAAAACAGAACTTTATGTGAAGTTGTCCAACAGTTGAACGTAAAAGCAATACTCAAATGTCTTGCAAAATATCACAGTAATGTCGGTCACGCCGGCAAACACCAAATCATTGCTTTTATTTGATCTACTAACTGGAGTCAGAGAGTGTAAAGGAAAGTGGCAGAGGGAACAAGTGGAGGAGAAAGTTCACTAAAAAAGAGAGGGAAAAGAGGAGCGCCTGGGATTTCAGTTCAAGGTGTCAGCTACCTCCAGGGGCTGCTGTTGCTTCAGCTTGTATAGTATATCACATGTTGAGTTACCAGCTAAAAATATCCCTTATTAAAACACCTCATATTTGAGTGAACAACACATTAGTCACGCTTCTCGCTGAGACATATTGACATATTGAAAACCTTTGGACGTGAGAATATATAGAATAAGGATATACTGGAAATAAACCCAGTATAGAGTTTCATTATGCCTGGAGGCGTCCAATCAGCCAATAGCTGACAGGAAGGGTGACGGCCATGAGCGATATCACTCACATTTTCTTCCGTCAACGGAAGGATCTTTATCACCTAAAGGAGTGGGTGGGAAGTCGTGAAGAGGGTGAGGGACATTATCAGAACATTGTCCACGGGCGACAACATTGCAGACGGCTGCCAGTCTGAGTCCCCAAATCAGGGAAAATGCATGTTTTTAGACAAATAATCAATTTACACAAAAATAGTGTTGCATTCACATCAAAAAATGATCTTAACCCTCCTGCTGTGTTCCGGTCGAATTGGACCGATTTACAAGTTTTCTCTCTGAAAAATGTAGTTAATTTAATCACCCACATGCATATGTGTTTAAACACACACACACACACACGCACGTGTAACCGATGTGAAATGGCTAGTTAGTTAGCGGTGGTGCGCGCTAATAGCGTTTCAATCGGTGACGTCACTCTCTCTGAGACTTGAAGTAGGGTTTCCCCTTGCGTTGCAAGGGCCGCGGCTTTTGTGGCGCGATGGGTAACGTTGCTTCGTGGGGTGTCAGTTGTTGATGTATGCAAGGGTCCCTGGTTCGATCCCGGGTTGGGGCGAAGAGAGGGACGGAACCTACACTGTTACGCACGCACGCACGCACGCACACACCTCACTCCCCTTCTTGGCTTCCATGGCAACCCCCACGGAACCTTTCCATAATAGAATCTTTCCCCCCCGGGAACCACACCTGTTGGCATTCTCACAAACAATCACAACATTGTTTCAATAATATATAGAACTTTTCTCGCAGCTCTGGTATATAAAGCTTTTTTGAGGCCTTGCTCACAATTCTTTCTGTGGCAGCACAATGACCAAACGTTATATTGTATGTGAGGCTCTTGATCATATCTTTGATCATGACACTGGTGAGGAGGAGAGAGTCCTTGTTAAACTTTGACACTAAGTAGTCTGTGATAAATAGCACAATATGTTTCATCTGAGTATTTGTTATAGTCAAAATAATCCATACATAATGCTTTTATTACTCAAAAACGAGTTGTATGAGCTCAGGTCAATGAGGCCTACAGGCCATAAATAGCAAATAGAAGTTCAAAATTTGTAATGTTCACAAGAACTTAAGTTGACAAAAAGATCTAACACAACATTAGGTGATAATATATGTATATTATGGATTTATAATCAGCTATAACGGGGCGGTCATTTTGGACCAGGAACACAGAATTAATTAACATGAAACAAACACAACAGGAGGGTTAATCAAATCAAATCAAATGTTATTTGGCACATGCTTCGTAAACAACAGGCGTAGACATACAGTGAAATGCTTACTTTACGGGTCCCTTTCCAACAATGCAGAGTTAAAGATAAAGATGGGGAAAAAATGACGCAGCAGGCGTAGAAATAGTTTTAAAGTCTGTGAATGGGTTTTCCTGATTTGAATCGAAAATTTACATTTACATTTAAGTCATTTAGCAGACGCTCTTATCCAGAGTGAATAATGTTGAGTGAGAAAGTCACAGAAGCACATATATCATATCCCCTCCAAAAAATGCTAACTTCCCCTGTTAATGTAATGGTGAGAGGCTAGCATGTCTTGGGGGTATGATATCTGTGTGTCTAACTTTCTCATCATTATTCACGATTCATTCAGGACTATCCATAATCATAGTAGCATCCACATTAACGTAGAAGTGTTTAGAAACGTATTATATTCTTATTTATTTTAAAAGTGACTCCAAAATGACAAACATTATTTACCATGAATTTCTATTGGGCACAAAATATTGTGAAACACAACCAAAACAAAGAGCAAATGCATCCAACAAGTTTGTAGAGTCACAAGCTTGATGTAATGATTGCGTGCTAGGAATATGGGACCAAATACTACACCTTTGACTACTTTAATACACATAGAAGTGAATTTGTCCCAATACTTTTGGTCCTTTAAAATGGGGGGACTTTGTACAAAATTGCTGTAACGGTTCACCCAATATAGATGATAATGCCCTCAAATTAAAGCTGACAGTCTGCACTTTAACCTCATACTGTAGTATTTGTATCATTTCAAATCCAAAGTGCTGGAGTACAGAGCCAAAACAACAAAAGATGTGTCACTGTCCCAATACTTTTGGCCCTCTATATAATAGGCTGGGTATTAGAGAATTAATTAAGTAATTGAGATGAAATAAACAACATTTCTGACAGGGACTGATTTTTTTTTATAATATTAAATAAATAATTATGTATTTATTCATTTATTTTTTCTTTCCAAGAAAAATGTTCAATATATTCACTGTACTCCTCTTTGCACACAACTGCTCACAACCAATTTGAGAGGATGAAGCCTTTTAAAGCTGGGTGAATGACAATCTGGAGTGGATTTGATCTATAATCATATTCAACATCCTCAAGACAGAAGGCAAAGTGGATGAAGTCATTATTGAATTTCCAACAGAGCCAGGCATATGTTCTTGTTCTTTTGTTTTTAGGGACATCATTTGTTGAAGCACCAAACATGGCCTTGCCTCGCCTTAACGCACTACTGTTAAAGGACACAAGACCGGGGCTTGAAGGAACAGCACATCTCTAAAATACTTTTGTGAGCAAAGTGTTATCCTCTCCTCTGCATTACCTGGATAACACAGTATAGTATGTGAGCATTTTTCACGGGGATAGCAGAAACCCCCACAGCACCCGCAAGGCGGGGGGGCCTAGCAGCTCTGGGGGCCCAAGCGCCCGTCATCTCACACCTACAGTGCCTTCATTATTGTGGAATCACTACAATGTTGTTGATCCATCCTCAGTTTTCTCCTATCACAGCCATTAAACTCTGTAGCTGTTATAAAATCACCAATGGCCTCATGGTGACATCGCTAAACAGTTTCTTTCCTGTCCTGCAGCTCAGTTCAGAAGGACTACTGTATCTTTGATGAGTCTGGGTGGTTTAATACATCATGCAAAATGATGAACTTATACTGAGTTTATTTCCAGTTTATCCTTATTCTATATTATCTCATATCCAAATCTCTGAGCATGTTTCAATATGTCAGTATGTCTGAGCGAGAAGTGTAATTAATGTGCTGTTCACTCAGATATGAGGTGCTTTAATAAGGGTATTTTTAGCTGGTAAGTCAGTTGAAACAAACATCACGGATATACTATACAAGTTGAAGCAACAGCAGCCCCTGGAGGTAGCTGACACCTTGAACTCAAACTTGGCAGAGAGATTAGAGGAGGTTGGATGAAGAGTAGAGTGCGACAGAGGAAGAGACAGAGCCCCATCCCAGTAGTGATAAGACTGGAGAAGAGAGGAAAAGAAAGCCACAGCTCCATCCTTATCCCAGCAGTGATGCACAGAGCCCCTCTGGGACAGGGTTGGTTTATATGGCCCACTCCACTCTCTAATCCTTTCCTCTCTCTGTTGTGATTGGTGATGGTGAGGAGGGAAACTGGATCAGCACAGCAGCACGGCTGGGTTCTCCTCCCCAAAGCCTCACGGGCTACGAACTTATTAGAAGGTCCCCATTATTACCAGAGGGGTACACACACACACACACACACGCACACGGACACGCACACACGCACACACTCACATGCACAAACACACACACAATTAATGTACACCCCCCATTAACATGCAGTTTATAATAGAGCATTATTTACTCTAGCCTATATTATGACTTGAATTGAGTTTCCCTTCACCTGTCATTTGTTGATTTGAGTTTCCATTCACCCATCATCAGCTGTTTTGTGAATCTGGCATCATTATGGAAGAACATTTAGGAACATATTTCCATGGAAATGCATAACTGTAACACTCTCTCCAGTTACAGAAGGACATCTATTAGTCTTAATGAGGAATCTGGCTAGAGTGTAATGCCTGATGCACATCTGAATGGGATAAATCATTGGCTGCGATTACAGCTTTGAGTCTTTTTGGGTAAGTCTCTAAGAGCTTTACTTATCTGGATTGTAAAATATTTGCCCATTATTATTTTTTAAATTCTTCAAATTCTGTCAAGTTGGTTGTTGATCCTTGCTAGAAAGACATGTTCAAGTTTTGCCATTGAATTTGCAATGCCAATTTAAGTCAAACTGTAACTAGGCCACTCAGGAATATTCAATGTCATCTTGGTAAGCAACTCCAGTGTATATTTGGCCTTGTGTTTTAGGTTATTGTCCTCCTGAAAGATGAATTATTCTCCCAGTGTCTGTTGGAAAGAAGACTGAACCAGGTTTTTCTCTAGAATTTTGCCTTTGCTTAGCTCTATTCCCTTTCTTTTAATCCCAAAAAACTCCCTCGTCCTTGCTGATGACAAGCATACCCATAACATGATGCAGCCACCTGCTTGAAAATATGAACAGTGGTAGTGTTGTGTTGGATTTGCCCCAAACGTAACGCTTTGTATTCAGGACAAAAAGTTAATTTCTTTGCCAACTTTTTGCAGTATTACTTAAGTGAATGTTTCGGAATAGTTTTATTCTGTACAGGCTTCTGTCTTTTCACTTCCTTCTTTTAGTGTTGTGGAGTAATTACAATGTTGTTGAACCTTCCTAATTTTTCTCATATAACAGTGTTGGACTTGTAACGAAAGGTTGCAAGATCGAATCCCCGAGTTGACAAGGTAAAAATCTTTTGTTCTGCCCCTGAACAAGGCAGTTAACCCACTGTTCCTAGGCCGTCATTGAAATAAGAATTGGTTGTTAACTGACTTGCCTAGCTAAATAAAGGTAAAATTAAACTTTTAAAATCACCATTGGCCTCATGGTGAAATCCATCCTCTCCGGCAACTGAGTTAGGTAGGACACCTGTATCTTTGTAGTGACTTGGTGTATCGATACATCATCCAAACCCTATTTAATAACTTCACCATGCTCGAAGGGATATTCAGCATCTGCTTTTTTTTTTTACACATCTTCCAATCGGTGCCGTTCTTTACAAGGCATTGAAAAACCTCCCTGGTCTTTGTGGTTGAATCTGTTCTTGAAATTTACTACTGAATTGAGGGACTTTACAGATAATTGTATGTGTGGGGTACAGCGATGGGGTGATCATGTTAACCACTATTATTGAACGCAGAATGAGTCCATGCAACTTATTATGTGATCTGTGAAGTACATTTTTACTCTAACTTATTTACGCTTACCTTAACAAAGAGGTTGAATACTTATTGTCTCAAGACATTTCAGCTTTTCATGTTATAGAAATGTCAAAAAAATGTAGACAAACAAAATTCCAATTTGACATTATGGGGTAATGTGTGTAGATCAGTGACGCAAAATCAATCAATCAGAATTGAATCAACTTTAAATTCAGGCTGTAATACAGCAAAATGTGGAAAGTCAAGGTGTGTGAATACTTTCTGAAGACACTGTATGTTAAAGTTTGTGTTTTGAAGTTTAAATAATTTTGACAGTAACCCTCCTTTTTAATTTCCACATGTAGCAAGCAAAGTGTTTGTGTTGTCCAATTTACATGGGTAGTAGGTGACTCAGGCAGACAATATAGTTTTCATGCATCTAATTAGCCTATTTCTCGGCTGCGTGGGCGGCAGCCTGCCTTGGCCTCTTCACCTAATAGGCTATCAAGTTTAAAAAAGCTAGGTGAATCAGGTAGTACAGGAGAGTGAGTGCGTTACTCAAGATGGATAAACAAAAGGCAAGACCAAGTGGTGAATAAGAAGGCCGCAAAAAAAGCTTTATCGGATGAAGCTTGTGCCAAATTACCGAAGATAACCACATCAGGTAAACTACCACCTCGTCCTCGACTGACGAAACACCATCACAGGTGGAAGCTATAGGCCTACTTATGCAGCAGCCAGCACAAGCAGTCCTGACAGAGACCTCACTTCCCAGGCCTAGCAATGACAGTGGCCTTGCTCCTCCTCTTTTTACTCCCAATCAAGAATAGTGACAGTTCCTCTAGTCTAGTGAGAGTGCCGGTCCTCCTCTCCCAGAGACCTAGCCGCGCTCACTAGAGAAACCCCCCTTCTGTGAACACTGATAAGCCTACTAGTGATGAGAAGGATAGCCCTGACAGCGTGGAATCTGAGTTCCAATGTGTAATATAAATAGTCTACCAGCTAAATACTGTATATAGCCAAACATATGCTAGTAGACTGCATTGTCTGCGTAATAAAACAATCCAGAATAAGCTATTGTTTTGACGGTGGGCTGACTGTATCATTTGGCATTAGTAGACTGGTTTTACGCATCAGAAACTTTCTACAGTCCCAGTCGATATTAGATAGAACGTCTGTGTGGAAAACAACCTGTGGTTTCCCAATTGGCTCACAGCAAATACTTCACCTTTTTCAAATGCAATTATCTTGTGCTCTGCTTGTTTTAGTCAATTACAAAACAACATTTAAGAAAAGTACAACATGTCTAAATATTTCTCTGACCTGAACATTAAGCTAGCCAAGACCAACAACACAAACAAACAGACTATACAGCTACAAGTAGTGAGTGGAGTTACAAACAGACTATACTTAACAAGTTAAATGGTTTACCTGTGATTAAATGTTTTCCATACACATAGCTACTTGCAGCCTACTTGGACAACGGGTCCCCACATTTCCCACTCTACCACGCCACATAGCATGTAGCCACAGGGCTCTTCTCGAAGCCTCTATTTCCCTATGTGTGATCATATCGAACCATAAGTCTGAATTTTTGACCTGGTTACATGTACATTGTACAACACAGCAACTTTTCGATATATTTTGTTATTTATCTATAACAAAAAATATACTACTACGTTGTCTCTTTTACAATGGGGGTCAGTAGGAAATAATATTTCCCCACCAATTTGTGTGCATGGTCGAGGGGAATTCCTTATTTTTAAGTGAATATTGACTCGGCGTATCCAAGCTTTGAGAGAGTGCGAGGATGGCTAAGGGAGGCTATAGGCCTACAGGACAATTGTATTTTAATAATATATGTCATTTAGCAGACACTTTGATCCACTTTTATCTTGCATGCATACATTTTACGTGTTGGTGGTCCTGGAAATTCATTACTAATTCGTTTGCTGTTGCATCGAAAGTTCATTTTACAATCTGCAGTGTTTGAATTTACCACTTGAATTACTGAACAAGTAAATACATTTTTGCCACCAGCCAGCATTGCGACACCGTAGGTCTATAACTTCATGAAACATAAACGTTAGGCTTAGCTTGAGAAAATGATGACCAAATAAAAATAAACATGAATCCATTAAAGCAAAGCTATTTAGTCCAACGGCTGCATCTCAAAAGACACCCTATTCCACACAAAGAACAATACTTTTGACCAGGACCCAGTCCACAGAACAGGGCTGTGGTCAACACTAGTGTTCTATATAGAGAATGGGGTTCCATTTGGGATACACTTAATGATTTATCCCATTCAGATGTGCATCAGCCATTACACTCTAGCCAGATTCCTCATTAAGACGAATATATGTCCTTCTGTAACTGGAGAGAGTGTTACAGTTATGCATTTCCATGGAAATATGTTCCTAAATGTTCTTCCATAATGATGCCAGATTCACAAAACAGCTGATGATAGGGAAAGGGAAACTCAATTCAACCACATAATATAGGCTACAGTAAATAGTGCTCTATTATAAACTACTTGCTAAATGACTAAGGCTATACCACAACAACAAATCAATAGTACTTTATCTACATACTGACTTCATGTTTAGTGCGATAAATACACTTTTCCTGCGTTTCCTCCAGAGTATTAAAATCACACACACATTTGGCGTAATGCCTTCTTCCATGTGTTATTCATTGTTGTCATAAACATGATCATTATTACAAGACGTGAGCCTCCCAAATGGCACTCTATTTCCTATATACTGTAGTGTCCTACTTTTGACCAGAGCCCTGTTAAGCCATTAGACAGCTCCTAGTTGAGCAAATCTCTAGTGGGCCCTCAGATGGCACGACAACAACCAGGCACCCTGGCAGGAACACAGGGTGTCATGTGAGTGTTTCCACTTCCCCGCAGTGTGTGTATTTGGGTGGGAATATCAAATCAAATCAAACTTTATTTGTCACATGTGCCGAATACAAGTGTAGACCTTACCGTGAAATGTTTACTAACAAGCCCTTAACCAACAGTGCAGTTCAAGAAGAATTAAGAAAATATTTACCAAATAAACTAAGGTAAAAACAAATGATAAAAAGTAACACAATAAAATAACAATAACGAGGCTATATGCAAGGGGTACCGGTACTGAGTCACAGTGCGGGGGTACAGGTTAGTTGAGGTAATTTGTACATGAATATACATTTTATGTGTGCTTATGTGTGCGTGTGTACCCCTCTGGTAATAATGGGGACCTTCTAAGAAGTTCGTAGCCCGTGAGGCTTTGGGGAGGAGAACCCAGCCATGCTGCTGTGCTGATCCAGTTTCCCTCCTCACCATCACCAATCACAACAGAGAGAGGAAAGGGAGAGGGAGTGGATAGGGATGGAGCTATGGCTCTCTTTTCCTCTCTTCTCCAGTCTTATCACTACTGGGATGGGGCTCTGTCTCTTCCTCTGTCTCACTCTACTCTTCATCCAACCTCCTCTAATCTCGCTGCCAAACAGACAGGTCCTGTGATGTTTTGTGGAGTATGAGGTCTTGTTTGCGTCCCAAATGGCATACTACTGTAATCCCTATATAGCTGTACACAGCCCATCTGTAAACAGCTCATCCAACCAACTACCTACCTCATCCCCATATGTGTTTTTGTTTTTCTACTCTTTCGCACACCAGTATTTCTACTTGCACATCCTCATCTGCACATATATCACTCCAGTGTAAATTTGCTAAATTGTAATTACTTTGCCGCTATTGGCCTATTCATTGCCTTAACTCCTTACTTCATTTGCACACACTCTACACAGATTTTTCTATTGTGTTACTGACTGTACGTTTGTTGATCCCATGTGTAACACTGTGTTGTTGTTTTTGTCGCACTGCTTCGCTTTGTCTTGGCCAGGTTTCAGTTGTAATTGAGAACTTGTTCTCAACTGGCCTACCTGGTTAAATAAAGGGTGATTAAAAAAATAGAAGTGCACTACTCTGGTCAAAAGTGTCACGTCTGCTCCCGCTCCCCCCCAGGCGCTTTGATTGCGACAGGCTGCCCTGCATCACGCACTCCTATTATCCATTGCCTTCCCTCGTCAAGCGTATCAACGATTTTGGACTCACCTGGACTCACTCGTCACCTGTTATTACCTCCCCTATATTTGTCAGTTCCCCGGCTCTGTTCCCTGCTTCTGCATTGATTGTTTTTTGTCTTTGTTTTCTTGTATGCTGACGCTGTTCCTGTCTCGTTCCATGTCCGTTCTTTATTAAATGTTTGACTCCCCGTACCTGCTTCGTCTCTCCAGCGTCAACTCATGTGACAAAAAGTAGTGCACTATATAGGGAATAGGGTGGTATTTGGGACGCATGCATTATAAGGGATGGGAGGAATAGTCCCTAAACGTACTAGATATTTACCTCATACAAAACTTGCTCATACCTAAACACAAACATTTCCTTACAGCCTGAGGGGTATACTACAAAGGAAGCTACATCTACTCAGGGTTTTCTAAAGTTAGCTTCCCATTCTAGTTTAGGCTTCATCCATACCACGACGGTGGATATTGCTCGTCCACCTGCGGCTAACTCTAGCGGGGTTTGTAACTGCGCGTGCATGTCGTATGTGGCTAGTTGAACCCTGAACTCTTCATTATGACAATGCTGAAACGTCAATCCATGGGCAAGTCAGTGCCACATTTTCAGATGTGCCAAAATCAAAATGAGGAAAAGTTATCTTGTAAATTGAGCAGGCTATAGACTTTTAGAAGTGCTGTCTTGATCTTTGGTCGGCTTTGCTGTGGTTATCAATGCACAAGCATATTTTTTCCCCACTCTTAACAATACAACATTTGTATTAAGTCATGCAAAAGTTTTACTTTGCGTGAAGTTTCAAAAGCATTTGTCATTACTAAATGTGTAATGTGATGGATATTTTTGACATGGCTATTTTTTAACACACAACAACATTTGACTAATAGTATATTTGATGAATAATATATTCAAATGAAGTGGATGATGACTATCTTTGCTAGCAGGAGGGAATCTGTTTTCATTGGTCCTCAACTCTCAGCTCAGACATTTAATTCAATGATAAATGGAGTTAGCACAGAGTAAGCTAGTTAGATTAGATCTGAAGGATTCGTTGCCATAGAAATGAACCTGGCTAAAAGGTGAGCCACTTTCGTGTTACTGGTTATCCCAGGTTGAACTCAGAGTTGACCAAAGTTACCTCGCTAACTCCTCAAACTACATTTGTAGTATAGGGCTCTGGTCTCTCGCCAGCTTTATAACAATAGGGGGTGAAGTTGTTGCTCGAGGCATTATAAACTTGGAAAAGTGGCTGAGTTTCCATAAGGATAATCCATTTGTAGTGTTGGTGATTCCTTCTATTTTGAAACAGTGGTTTTACCAGTGGGATAATCAGCTCGGTAACTTTGCAGTTTCTCTTACTCAGCAGATCGCTGTGGTGGGAAGAGAGTGATGAGTCCTGAGGCAGAGGAAATATGCAGACACAGATATATGCCATCCAAAACAGGCTTAAAACTGGGCTAGCCTTCCGTCTCAGCTGTGTTGTGGGAATCTGGTCAGTACATGACTGTCTGTCGTTGAGCCTTTACTGTCATGATGAGGAGGATCATACTATTATGCACAGCAGGCTGCTGGACTTTTAAAAGGTTGAATGTGATAGCGTGTCACTCTGAAATGTCACTCCAGAAATTCCGGAATAATAACAGCACTCCGGAACATTCCTCCTCTCATAGTGAGAGGCTCAGCGTGATGTTTTACCTAGACCATGTAATAGATATGAGAGAGGGAGGGGTGTGAAATGAAAAGAGAGACAAAAATGCAGAGAGAGAGAGAGAGAGAGAGAGAGAGAAAGATGGATGGATGGATGTGTAGATAAATAGATTTTCTATCTGTGTGATTAATTCTGCGAGTGGCAAATTTCTGACAGCAAATGTCAGAGAATATGAGAGGCGACAAACAACCGGGGGCTCACAACTACGTACTTCTCCCCCTGAGTGGGGTTTCGCTCCCTCTCTCCATCCCCCCCTCCTCCTCTTTCTGCTTCATTTACTCCCCGTGGCTCACCTGAGATTGATGCGCTTCGCGTCTGATTGTGGTAATTATCTCCGTCCTGCTGCTGCAATACCTAATGCACAGCACACTCGCATAACATGGGGAGGGCTTGGAGGGGGAGAGGCTAGGTTGGAGATGCTGCTATTCATTTTACTCCTGTTGCCTGCTGTGAGATGCCAGCTACCTGGCTGCAACCACACAAGCACAGACACCCACACACACGTGCACACACACACACACACACACACACACACACACACACACACACACACACACACACACACACACACACACACACACACACACACACACAGCAACCTTGTCAAAGAGGGGAGAGGAGAGGTGAACATTTACAACCAAAGCCAAGGGAGAAGCTTAGCTATGATTCCCTTTTCTCTTTTGATCTGTCTGACCTTTTTCACAGTGAATAAAAAGCCATTCAGGTTATTTACATGGCATTTCCTATAATTTTGAATTCATGAAATTCCTGGAGGCAATGCAACAAAAAATATAAATGCAGTCTATGCTGTTTGCTGACGTAAAAAGAAATGAGTCTGGCTGGAGTGTGATGGCTGATAAATTATTATGTGTATCCCAAATGGCACCCTATTCCCTACAGTATGGTGTTGACAACAGCCCTGGTCTATGGACTATGGGTCCTGTACATAATGTACAGATAATGTAGATAAAGTATATACTCCAATGCTGTGATGCACTTATTGAGTTTTCAACTCCCCTTTCTAAGTAGCCTTCAGTACATCTCAAGTCTACATATTCAGTTTATCATTACTGGTCTATTGTACGCTACAAAAAGCTACACTGGAACATTCCTGTTGTAAACCTTTTATCTGTAACCTCAGTTAAAAAAGAGAACATTTTATATATTCCTTTCATGATCACACAATTACATTCTGCCGCATTGCATTTTTTCATATAAAGATCATTTTCAGCTAATTCAAAAACAATTAATGTATGCATTCATCTCAGGGGCTTGTGCTAGGTGCTTTAGGTAATTACCATATCTTCCAGCTCGTTGCTTTATTGAGGGGGAAAATAAATTACTCAACATTCATCGTTCAATGGAATTTGAGATGCGAAGTCAGTTGATTTTGGATTTCTACCTTGATGTCTCGGTGCCTCTGAGTCCTCTCTGACCTTCCCCTGGATTTCTTCCATACAGAACAACTCAAAATTTTACCCAGCTGTGTCCCGACGCCTTATCAGGCAGAAATATGCTAATGTCTACTAATTAAAAACACCAAAGGCTGCACTTTGTAAAACAAGACTTTAAAACAATATTCCCATTTCCCCCATTGAATTGGTTCCTCCTTTGAATAAAATGCTGAGTTTGGTATTTGCACAGCTTCAACCCATATCTCTTGACTTTGGTCTTGTCATTGCTTCATCCCAAATCTCTTGAATTTGGTCTTTGCATAGCTTCATCCCAAATCTCTTGAGTTAGCTTTCAGATCTTCTACATCTTACATTCACATCAAGTGTTTGAGCTTCTGGGTTGTTGCTTGAAATGAGGAAATGTGTATTGTGGCCACAAGGTTAGAATCTCAACTGTAGAAAAGGATCTCCTTTTAGTCGAATAGCCTTAGACCATGTACTTGAATTACACAGTATGGCAGTATGCCAGTATGCCAGTATGTCCAACCTCCTAGCATGTTCTACTCTGAACAAAAATATAAACGCAACATGTAAAGTGTTGGTCCCATGTTTCATGAACTGAAATAAAGATCACAGAAATGCTCCATACGCACACAAAAAAAGCTTATTTCTCTAAAATGTGCACAAATTTGCTTACATCCCTGTGGTGAACATTTCTCCTATGCCAAGATAATCCATCCACCTGACAGGTGTGGCATATCAAGATGCTGATTAAACAGCATGGTCATTACACACGTACAGCTTGTGCTGGGGACAATAAAAGGCCGCTCTAAAATGTGCAGTTTTGTCTCACAACACAATAACCGCGGATGTCTCAAGTTTTGAGGGAGTGTGCAATTGGCATAACTGACTGCAGGAATGTCCACCAGAGCTGTTGCCAGAGAATGTAATGTTCATTTCTCTACCTAAAGCTGCCTTCAATGTCGTTTTAAAGAATTTGGCACTACGCCCAACCGGCCTCACTGTCAAACTGTCATAAACGGTCTCAGGGAAGCTCATCTGCATGGTTGTCGTCCTCACCCGGGGCTTGACCTGACTGCAGTTTGGCATTGTAACCAACTTCAGTGGGCAAATGCTCACCTTTGATGGCCACTGGCATGCTGGAGAAGTGTTCTCTTAATGGATGAATCCCGGTTTCAACTGTACCAAGCAGATGTCAGACATCGTGTCTGGCATTGTGTGGGCGAGCAGTTAGCAGACGTCAACTGTGAACAGAGTGCCCCATGGTGGCGGTGGGGTTATGGTATGGGTAGGGTACGGACAATGAACACAATTGCATTTTAGCGATGGCAATTTGAATACACAGAGATACTGTGACAAGATATTGAGGCCCATTGTCGTGCCATTCATCCGCCGCCATCACCTCATGTTTCAGCTTGATAACGCACGGCCCCATGTCGCTAGGATCTGTACACAATTCCTGGAAGCTGAAAATGTCCCAGTTCTTCCATGGCCTGCATACTCACAAGAGATGTCACCCATTGAGCCTGTTTGGGATGCTCTGGTTCGACATGTACAACAGCGTGTTCCAGTTCCCGACAAAATCCAGCAACTTCTTACAGCCATTGAAGAGGTGTGGGACAACATTCCACAGACCACAATCAACTATATGTGATCAACTATATGTGAAGGAGATGTGTCGCGCTGCATTAAGCAAATGGTGGCCAGACCAGATATTGACTGGCTTTCTGATCCACGCCCCTACCTTTTTTTTAAGGTATCTGTGACCAACAGATGCGTATCTGTAGCCTCAGTCATGTGAAATCCATCGATTGGAGCCTAATGATTTAATTTCAATTGACTTATTTCCTTACATGAACAGTAACTCAGTAAAACCTTTGAAATTGTTGTATGCTTATATATTTTTGTTCAGTGTATTAGTATCACATGTCAACGACATCTCTTTAGAACTCCTCTGGGAGCTCCATTGGAAGGCCCTGGTGTTCTCCTGATTTATTCATGTTTACACAGAGTTGTGTTATACGCACTCTTCTCGCGGTTCATGTGTGTTAGCCAAATAACCTCTGCTACTACTACACCCAAAGGAGACATTACTCATGGCAAAGGCATACTGTGCATGTACTAAGCAAAACCGTCCAGGTTTCAAACTTGATCCATAGTAATTGCACTCCAAAAGAATGCTGGGTTATAAACAACCGAGCGAATGGGCAAATAGTGGACACAACAACACGTTGAGTTATTTTTCACCCAGACAGTTGGGTTTCTTAACTACCTAGGGAGGTAGGGAGTTCTACTAAGATAATATAAATTCAGCTCCAAAAGTATTGGGACAGTGACACACATGCTCTAAACACTTCTACATGAATGTGATTACTACCACGATTATGGATAATCCTGAATGAATCGTGAATAATAATGAGTTGAGAAAGTTACAGAGGCATAAATATCATACCCCCCCACAAAATGCTTTGGGGTACGATATTTGTGCATTTGAAACTTTTTCTCATGATTCATTCGGGACTATCCATAATCATGGTCGCATCCATGTGAAAGTGTTCAGAAACATTATATTCTTATTTCCAAAAAAAAAATGACACACAACATTCTTCACCATTCATTTATAATGGGCACAAAATAATCTGAAACACAACCAAAACAAACAGCAAATGCATCCAACAAGCTTGATGCAATCATTGCATGCTAGGAATATAGTAAATACTAAACTTTTGATTGCTTATTTTATTTTAATTTATTTATTTCACCTTTATTTAACCAGGTAGGCAAGTTGAGAACAAGTTCTCATTTACAATTGCGACCTGGCCAAGATAAAGCAAAGCAGTTCGACAACATACAAAAACACAGAGTTACACATGGAGTAAAACAACATACAATCAATGATGCAGTAGAAAAAAAATAAGACTATATACAATGTGAGCAAATGATGTGAGATAAGGGAGGTAAAGGTAAAAAAGGCCATGGTGGCAAAGTAAGTAAAGTATAGCAAGTAAAACACTGGAATGGTAGATTTGTAGTTTGAAGAAAGTTCAAAGTTAAAATATAAATAATATGGTGCAAAGGAGCAAAATAAATAAAATAAATAAATACAGTAGGGGAAGAGGTAATAGTTTGGGCTAAATTATAGATGGGCTATGTACAGGTGCAGTGATCTGGGAGCTGCTCTGATAGCTGGTGCTTAAAGCTAGTGAGGGAGATAAGTGTTTCCAGTTTCAGAGATTTTTGTAGTTCGTTCCAGTCATTGGCAGCAGAGAACTGGAAGGAGAGACGACCAAAGGAGGAGTTGGCTTTAGGGGTGACCATAGAGATATACCTGGTGGAGCGCGTGCTACAGGTGGGTGCTGCTATGGTGACCAGTGAGTGGAGATAAGGGGGGACTTTACCTAGCAGGGTCTTGTAGATGACCTGGAGCCAATGTGTTTGGCGACGATTATGAAGCGAAGGCCAGCCAACGAGAGCGTACAGGTCACAGTGGTGTGTAGTATATGGGGCTTTGGTGACAAAACGGATGGCACTGTGATAGACTGCATCCAGCTTGTTGAGTAGGGTATTGGAGGCTATTTTGTAAATGACCGCTGAAGTCGAGGATTGGTAGGATGGTCAGTTTTACGAGGGTATGTTTGGCAGCATGAGTGAAGGATGCTTTGTTGCGAAATAGGAAGCCAATTCTAGATTTAACTTTGGATTGGAGATGATTGATGTGAGTCTGGAAGGAGAGTTTACAGTCTAGATATTTGTAGCTGTCCACAAATTCTAAGTTAGAACCGTCCAGAGAAGTGATGCTGGACAGGCGGGTAGGTGCAGGCAGCGATCGGTTGAAGAGCATGCATTTAGTTTTACTTGTGTTTAGGAGCAGTTGGAGACCACGGAAGGAGAGTTGAATGGCATTGAAGCTCGTCTGGAGGGTTGTTAACACAGTGTCCAAAGAAGGGCCAGAAGTATACAGAAGTATACTTTTGGTCCCCTAAATTGGGGGGACTATGTACCAAAATGTGCTGTAATTTCTAAACGGTTTACCTGATATGGTACCCTCAAATTAAGGCTGACAGTCTGCACTTTAAAAACAGTCATTATATCATTTCACATCCCAAGTGTTGGAGTACAGAGCCGAAACAACAAAACATTTGTCACTGTCCCAATCCTTTTCTAGCATACTGTATGGAATTGTTTTATGATGGTCATACCACGGATCATTTAGCTATTTGATTTTGAAATGTAGGATATTTAGGTATCCCCCAAAAATATAAACAAATGATTTGATAAAACATTGAATGCTATTGAATAGCCTTACTGCTATTAGCCCATAGAAATGCACTGAATAACAGATTCATACATGGAAAAACAGAGAATCACAAAATAAATTAAAATAACATTTGTTTTGAAGTGTCTGTTCTCTATCTGAGAGATAAGAAAGATCAGGAAATGATATATAAAAGAAAACCCATATTTAACCCCTTTTTTAGGCACTAAACTACTTCTATATATACTTCCATTCATTTTTTAAAACTGGTACCGGGCTACCTTCATACGAGTCTTGTGAGGCTTGTGGGCGTCGTAGAGCAAAACAACGTACCTGTTTGGGAGAGTCTCACCTTTCCATAGAGGGGTCATATTAGTGTGTAGCCTAATCTGTTCGGACGCTACAGACAGAAGTTGGCAGATCGGCGGTATCAAATTCAGACCAGTCCCGTGACGCTTGTGGCGGTAGTAGAGCAATAGGCCTATTGGGGCTTGGATTTCAGCTAGTTCTTTATGGCCACCCGTGAGACTAAATGTAATTAAGGTTCATCCTTTTATGTTTGTACACTGCAAGTTTGCATAGGCACTTAATTAAGGAACTCATACACTTGTGTAAGCCTTATAAAATCTACAAAAGTGTCAGTGCTCAACGTTAACAGGTGTTGACAGTACAACAGAACAGATTAACCAGATTTACATTTACTTGCACGGGTGGCCAAAAATACCTATCTGAAAGCCATGCCCCTACTAAGCCACACCTCCAGTCTTCTGATTTGACTCGGTGGATCATAGCTCAATAACCCATCATCAACAACCCAATTTAAAGAAAACAATGGGTTGTTCGTGACCCAACTGCTTGAGTCAAAATTACCCAGGAGTGTGCATATACTGACTAATGCCTAGATCATACCTATATAATCTATTCTTCTACTAGAGTGTGTGGATTATTATGGTATACAGTATGTGCTGTATGTGCTGACTGAGACTACACACTGTGTGAAAGATGAACTCAATTAACCCTTGTGTGGTGTTCGGGTCTGTGGGACCCATTTTCAATGTTTACTAAAATAAAAATGATACAATTAGTTATTTTTTCAACCTGAGACTCATTGGCCTTGACTCATTTTCTGCGAACATCATTCAAAAGAACACATTTTCATTGACTGCACACTGTGTACCCCCCTACACCTTTATATTACTTATGTGGTGTTTGGGTCCACTGGGTCCACTGGACACAAGGGTAATAAAAGTGTGGAAAAGTGTGTGTGTTGGTGAAAACAAGTAAAAATGAAACAAAGGTTTGCTGTGTTCCTTCACTCTGTTTTCATAATGGTTTACAATGCCACAAAAGGAGTGGTGGACAATTTAAAATTTTCATCATTCTAGATTGCAGCCGGGAGCAACAATTAGAAGCGCTGCGGTGTATGTGGACCCAAAAAGGACAGGAAGACAGTACACATGCATCAAGATCAAGAAATACATTTGCAACACACAACCAGTAAAACGCTGTCCCTCATGTGGTGTGTAGACCGGCCTTAATTTGTGTTCAATGGGGCTCATTTATAATTTCCATAAAATACTGTAAAAATTGTCCTTCCAATTTGTTCAGTTCAAAGCAAGAAACATCAATAGTGATGAAAACCTTCTCTTATGGCTAGGGGGCAGTATTTTCACGGCCGGATAAAAAACGTACCCGATTTAATCTGATTATTACTCCTGCCCAGAAACTAGAATATGCATATAATTATTAGCTTTGGATAGAAAACACTCCAAAGTTTCTAAAACTGTTTGAATGGTGTCTGTGAGTATAACAGAACTCATTTGGCAGGCCAAAACCTGAGAAGATTCCAAACAGGAAGCGCCCTCTCTGACCATTTTTTGCCCTCCTTGATCATCTCTATCCAATACAGGGGATCTCTGCTGTTACGTGACACTTCCTACGGCTCCCATGGGCTCACAGAAGGCGGGAAAAAGCTGAATGACGTAATTCCAAGCCCTGGCTGAAAAGCTTTAGCGCATTTGCTAAGTGGTCTATCAGCGGACAATGGGACTCATGCTCGTGCACGAGACGACCCCATGTTTTTATTCTATCGTCTTTGAACGGATACAACGACTCCCGGTCGGAATATTATCGCTTTTTTACGAGAAAATTATTATGATTTTAAACAGCGGTTGACATGCTTCGAAGTACGGTAATGGAATATTTAGATTTTTTTTGTCGTGCTCGTGCTCGTAACCCTTCTTTACCATTCGTGCGTCGTGCTCGTAACCCTTCTTTACCATTCGGATAGTGTCTTGAACGCACGAACAAAACGCCGCTGTTTGGATATAACTATGGATTATTTGGGACCAAACCAACATTTGTTATTGAAGTAGAAGTCCTGGGAGTGCATTCTGACGAAGAACACCAAAGGTAATCAAACTTATCTAATAGTAAATCGGAGTTTGGTGAAGGCTAAACTTGCTGGGTGTATAAATAGCTAGCCCTGTGATGCCGGGCTATCTACTGAGAATATTGCAAAATGTGCTTTCACCGAAAAGCTATTTTAAAATCGGACATATCGAGTGCATAGAGGAGTTCTGTATCTATAATTCTTAAAATAATTGTTATGTTTTTTGTGAACGTTTATCGTGAGTAATTTAGTAAATTCACCGGAAGTTTGCGGGGGGTATGCTAGTTCTGAACATCACATGCTAATGTAAAAAAGCTGTTTTTTGATATAAATATGAACTTCATTGAACAAAACATGCATGCATTGTATAACATAATGTCCTAGGGTTGTCATCTGATGAAGATCATCAAAGGTTAGTGCTGCATTTAGCTGTGGTTTTGTTTTTTGTGACATTATATGCTAGCTTGAAAAAATGGGTGTCTGATTATTTCTGGCTGGGTACTCTGCTGACATAATCTAATGTTTTGCTTTCGCTGTAAAGCCTTTTTGAAATCGGACAGTGTGGTTAGATAAAGGAGAGTCTTGTCTTTAAAATGGTGTAAAATAGTCATATGTTTGAAAAATTGAAGTTTTCGGATTTTAGAGGAGTTTGTATTTCGCGCCACGCCCATCATTGGATATTGGAGCAGGTGTTCCGCTAGCGGAACGTCTAGATGTAATTTATATTTGTTAACAATAAACATGATTTATTCCACCCAAGTCTTGAGTATAATAGATTTTTGTTTACAACAATCAAATTTTATCCCAAAAAAACAAATAGCGCTTTTATTGATAAATGTGATCTAGCAGAGGTAAATGGCCAATAGCAACCAAGTATGCTGTCTATATTGCTTGTAATTGATATGTCAACATTTTAGTATTAAGTATTTTTACCTAAATTGTTATGGCTGTATTGTTTGAAAAACCCAATAATGTTGTGGGTCCTTCAGACCCGCGAACATTGGGAGAATAACAAAAACATGAACACCACACAAGGGTAAAGCTACAGACGATAGTTATTCTCCCCCAGCCATATGAACAAAAACACTACTTCTCTATAGCTGACAAGGGAATGGGATAGTGATGTTTCAGATTTCAGACAGTCAGGGTGACATGAATAATCAAAGATGGACAGATTGGGATTCTAAAGTTAAATGGACACGCTGCTCTGTCGCTTTTTGTCAGTCGGTCTCCATGGCAACGGGCTTTGTGTCAAGGAAAGGTTCTGTAATCAGAATGTCCATGAAACGTTTATGGAGACAAGCATAAATATAACACATTTTTGTATCACAAATGGCACCCTATTCCCTTTACAGTGTACTACCCATAGAGCTTCGGTCAAAACTTGTGCACTCAGGAAATAGGGTTTCATTTGGGATGCATAAATTGTCTTGTCTTGTCTTGTCTTGTCTTGTCTTGTCTTGTCTTGTCTTGTCTTGTCTTGTCTTGTCTTGTCTGTCTGTCTGTCTGTCTGTCTGTCTGTCTGTCTGTCTGTCTGTCTGTCTGTCTGTCTGTCTGTCTGTCTGTCTGTCTGTCTGTCTGTCTGTCTGTCTGTCTGCCTGCCTGCCTGCCTGCCTGCCTGCCTGCCTGCCTGCCTGCCTGCCTGCCTGCCTGCCTGCCTGCCTGCCTGCCTGCCTGCCTGCCTGCCTGCCTGCCTGCCTGCCTGCCTGCCTGCCTGCCTGCCTGCCTGCCTGCCTGCCCTGCCTGCCTGCCTGCCTGCCTGCCTGCCTGCCTGCCTGCCTGCCTGCCTGCCTGCCTGCCTGCCTGCCTGCCTGCCTGCCTGCCTGCCTGCCTGCCTGCCTGCCTGCCTGCCTGCCTGCCTGCCTGCCTGCCTGCCTGCCTGCCTGCCTGCCTGCCTGCCTGCCTGCCTGCCTGCCTGCCTGCCTGCCTGCCTGCCTGCCTGCCTGCCTGCCTGCCTGCCTGCCTGCCTGCCTGCCTGCCTGCCTGCCTGCCTGCCTGCCTGCCTGCCTGCCTGCCTGCCTGCCTGCCTGCCTGCCTGCCTGCCTGCCTGCCTGCCTGCCTGCCTGCCTGCCTGCCTGCCTGCCTGCCTGCCTGCCTGCCTGCCTGCCTGCCTGCCTGCCTGCCTGCCTGCCTGCCTGCCTGCCTGCCTGCCTGCCTGCCTGCCTGCCTGCCTGCCTGCCTGCCTGCCTGCCTGCCTGCCTGCCTGCCTTGCCTGCCTGCCTGCCTGCCTGCCTGCCTGCCTGCCTGCCTGCCTGCGCTGCCTGCCTGCCTGCCTGCCTGCCTGCCTGCCTGCCTGCCTGCCTGCCTGCCTGCCTGCCTGCCTGCCTGCCTGCCTGCCTGCCTGCCTGCCTGCCTGCCTGCCTGCCTGCCTGCCTGCCTGCCTGCCTGCCTGCCTGCCTGCCTGCCTGCCTGCCTGCCTGCCTGCCTGCCTGCCTGCCTGCCTGCCTGCCTGCCTGCCTGCCTGCCTGCCTGCCTGCCTGCCTGCCTGCCTGCCTGCCTGCCTGCCTGCCTGCCTGCCTGCCTGCCTGCCGTGGACCAACCTTATACAGACGACATAACCTACTGTAGCCTGTCAAATCCTCATTAAAAAAAGAGTACATGGCAGCTGCTGCTTGTGAATGTACCGCTCTGCTCTCCAGTAACACTACAATCACACACACACACACACATATTTATATGTGTGTCTTGTTTATTTTATATCTTTTTCTCTTTTTTTTACACTTCCTCTTAATTACACATGCTCACACATCCTGTCAGTGGATTAAAAAAAAATCATCAATCTGTGCATCTAATCCGGATTTATACAATGACATTATATCCATAATTAAAAAGAAGATTAATAACATCTTTAAAATATGACCTACACAGAGTACAACGACAGCAACAAAGTTCTAGAGCTGTTTGGTAAACAGAGGCCGCTTCCCAAATGGTACCCAACGTTGCCTATATGATGCACTACCCATAGGCTCTAGTCAAAAGTACAGCACTGTGACGGGAATAGGGTGTCTTTTAGTACGCGGGCACGGTCTATTTAGTGCATAATAATGCAGAGGAGGTATTTCACCTACCCTTCGTGTGTCACTGTGCTAACTAGGGACCATGCACTCACAGATAAACTAATGATAGAGAGATACATACTCTCTCTGGCACCCACGTGAAGCTATCTAATGAATCGGTTATATTTGGACAGATATGTTAATGACTTATATGAGTCATGGATAGGGCTGTGGCGGTCACAAAATTCCATCGGCCGGTGATTGTCAAGCAAATAACTGTGAGTCTCACGGTATTTGACCGTTAATTAACGTAAAGGGGTTCCACACATGCAAGATGCTGATACGTTCCTTTGAAACATCGAGATTTTGAAAGTCTAAAGTGTAATAAATCCATTTAATCGCCTGTACACCAATCCATGATTTATTTTAGGCAGATGTTTCCTATGGAACATGGATACAGAACGGGAAATGAGCTGTAGGAAATGTGTAAACACACACACACACACATGCACAGTCTCACATGCTGACAAAGGCATGCAGTTAGAGTACCTCATATATTTCACCATGATTCTAAGGGATGGCAGTTTGATAGGGAAATGTATGGCTGGTCTCCCGGGCCCAAATGAAACCTGATGTTCAATGGAGATTTTCCTTGAAAGTGCTTATATTTACAGGAATAGGTTTACAGCATAATCTGGCATTGTCCAGGAAGCTGTCCCGTAATGGACTTGATGATGCATTGTGCGATCTGAAACAAGTTGCCGTCTCATATGTCAATGGTCATCTTTGACGATGTATATGACATACATAAATCATGTGCTTATTGATAAATTGTCCAGGACCTCTATACCAGGCGGTGTCAGAGGAAGGCCACAAAATTGTCAAAGACTCCAGCCACCGAGGTCATAGACTGTTCTCTCGTCAAGCGCTACCGATACATAAAGTCCGGAGCCAACAGGACCCTGAACAGCTTCTACCCCCAAGTCATAAGACTGCTAAATAGTTAGCCCTTTTTGCACTAACTCTTCTGGCTCATCAGATACACTGCTGCTACAGTTTATTATCTATCCTGTTGCCTAGTCACTTTATCCCTACCTATATGTACGTATAATTCATAACCTGGTGGGTGCTTGTATTTGTCCTATTTCCCATTAATACATGTTTTAATAGGAAAAGTGTTGTTTTGCATATCCCACTCTCCCTGAGACAACCATTATCAATGACAACCCTGGAGCAATTGAGGTTAAGTGCCTTGCTCAAGGACACATTGACAGATTTTCACCCGTGTATATAGACACAATATCATTACTCATTGTGTATTTATTCCTCGTGTTATTACTTTAATATTATTTCTCATTTTTTTTTCTCTGCATTGTTTGGAGGGGCCGTAAGTAAGCATTTCACTGTTAGTATACACCTGTTGTTTACAAAGCATGTGACAAATACAATTTGATTTTGAGGTCACTTTCTGACCTATGTCCATCGATGGCTGAGTCTAGTCAGTGACTGTCCGTGAGGATTAGACGGCACTAGCTGACAGCTTTAGTTCACTCAGTTGTAGGGCAGTAAATAGCAGGTGTGTGTGTGTGTGTGTGTGTGTGTGTGTGTGTGTGTGTGTGTGTGTGTGTGTGTGTGTGTGTGTGTGTGTGTGTGTGTGTGTGTGTGTGTGTGTGTGTGTGTGTGTGTGTGTGTGTGTGTGTGTGTGTGTGTGTGTGTGTGTGTGTGTGTTGGGCGTAGTGTCATCTACAACTGCGCCTGGTGGGTGGATGATATACTGATATCTCCCCCTAGACAGCCATCTTTACATTAATCCTGGGATGCATCGCAAATGGCACCCTATTTTCAAGGTATTGCACCATTTTTGTCCAGGGCCCATAGAGTTCTGGAAGTAGTGTACTATATAGGGAATAGGGTGCCATTTGGGACACAGCCCTGGAGTAAATCTTTCAGCAAAATGCTGAGCCATGGATCGTTGAGAGAGAGAGCTATAGAGAGAGAGAAAGAGAGAGAGAGTTAATCTTCAGTTAATATTCATAGTTAATATTCAGCACGAGCAGTAAATAATTTTTCTGTAGCCAGCTCAATGGGTTCAAGTAGCAGAACAGGAGACTGCAGACATGGCCTGATAGTAAGGGAAGATACTGTAGATGTCGATATGTTTTCGGTGGATCATGTTGTGTATTCGATGAGACCACCTGTATTGTTTAACTAGACATATATATACACAAAAGTAGGTGGACACCCCTTCAAATGAGTGGATTTGGCTATTTCAGCCACACCCGTTGCTGACAGGTATATAAAATCGAGCACACAGCCATGCAATCTGTATAGACAAACAATGGCAGTATAATGGCCTTACTGAAGATCTTAGTTACTTTCAATGTGGCACCGTCACAGGATGCCACCTGTCTAACAAGTCCGCTCTTCAAACTTCTGCCCTGCTAGAGCTGCCCCGGTCAACGGTAAGTGCTGTTATTGTGAAGTGGATACGCCTAGGAGCAACAACGGCTCAGCAGGGGAAGTGGTCGGCCACAGAAGCTCACAGAACAGGACCACTGAGTGCTGAAGCGCATAGTGCGTAAAAAATTGTCTGTCCTCGGTTGCAACACTCACTACCAAGTTCCCAACTTCCTATGGAAGCAACATCAGCACAAGAACTGTTAGTCGTGAGCTTCATGAAATGAGTTTCCATGGCCGAGCAGCCACACACAAGACTAAGATCACTATGTGCAAGGCCAAGCGTCGGCTGGAGTGGTGTAAAGTTCGCCACCATTGGACTCTTGAGCAGTGGAAATGCGTTCTCTAGAGTGATGACTCACGCTTCACCATCTGGCTTGGGTTTAGCGGATGCCAGGAGAACACTAAAGATTGGTGGAGGAGGAATAATGGTCTAGGTCTGTTTTTCATGTATCGGGCTCAGCCCCTTAGGTCCATTGAAGGGAAATCTTAACGCTACAGCATACAATAACATTCTAGACGATTCTGTGCTTCCAACTTTGTGGCAACAGTTTGGGGAAGGCCCTTTCCTGTTTCAGCATGACAATGCCCCCATGCACAGAGCAAGGCCCATACAGAAATGGTTTGTGGACTGGCCTGCACAGAGCCCTGACCTCAACCCCAACAAACACCATTGGGATGAATTGCAATGCCGACTGCGAGCCAGGCCTAATCACCCAACATCAGTGCCCGACCTCACTAATGCTCTTGTGGCTGAAGGGAAGCAAGTCCCCGCAGCAATGTTCCGACATCTAGTGTAATGTCTTCCCAGAAGAGTGGAGGCTGTTATAGCAGCATAGGGGGGACCAACTCCATATTAATGCCCATGATTTTGGAATGAGAATGAGATGAGCAGGTGTCCACTTACTTTTGGTAATGTGTACCTAGACATACCTACTCTAGATAAATCTTGTAACTCTGATTCCCTCTGTAAGGTATTCATTATATACTGTATGTGTTACATACATATTTAATATCCAGATAATAAATCCCTTACAGTTGATACACGTCTCCCCAGCAAGAAGGATTTTAAATACAAACTTTCAACACCAAAAATCTCATTTTCAAAAAGCATGCGATTCAGATTGCGATTCAGATCATTGACTTCATTGACATTAGTTTCTCTGAACAGGAAGAGGAAGAAGAAGAAGAAGAAGCATTCATACTGTCAATTTTGCTATGCATGGACCATACGTGTGCTGTTTTCAGAACCATGCACAGAGTCCCTAGAAAACAAGGTTCTGGGACTATCAACCAGTGCCTGGGTAGTGTTGCTTTACATTGCAGTCAATACGAAAAGATCTAACGACCAGAGAACGCCTAAAATGCCACTTGACAACCAGTGTTAGTGAATTTAGCAATCTTGTCTCATCGCTGCATCTCCCCAACGGTCTCAGGAGAGAAGAAGGTCGAGTCATGTGTCCTCCAAAACATGACCGCTTAACCACGCTTCTTAAAACCCACCCGCTTAACCCGGAAGCCAGCTGCACCAAGGTGTTGGAGGAAACACCATTCAACTGATGACCGAAGTCAGCCTGCAGGCGCCCGGCCCACCACAAGGAGTTGCTAGAGCGCAATGAGCCAAGTAAGGCCCCCTTGGACAAACCCTTCCCTAACAAGGACAACACTGGGCCAATTGTGCGCCACCCTATGAGACTCCCAGTCATGGCCGGTAATGACACAGCCTGAGATCAAACCCCAGACTGTAGTGACACCACAACACTGTGATGCAGTGCCTTAGACCGCTGTGCCACTCGGCTTCACCTCATGGCTATGACCACATCACAGCCATGATAAAAATGTCATAACACATGGCCTCTCGTATTATTGCCTAATTAACCAATTTTTACCAATAAGAATGTATCCACTGTCGTGGGGACCGTCTGCCACGTTGGAAAGATTTTGAAATTCCACGTGTGCCTTTGAATGTGACGTACAGTATATGATGTCAGATGTAATCAAGGCATACTTGACAGATGTGTGCCTGTCAATCTACCATCAGAAGTCCTGTTTACATAAATTCTCTGATACATTTCATCTGAATAAAAATATCAGTCTCATGAAATCAACAGTGAGGTGCATGTTATGGGAACCTCAAACAGTTATGCTACTACTGTCACACCCTGATCTGTTTCATCTGTCTTGTGATTGTCTCCACCCTCCTCCAGGTGTCGCCCATCTTCCCTATTATCCCCATGGTATTTATACCTGTGTTCTCTGTTTTCTGTTGCCAGTTCGTCTTGTTTTGTCAAGCCTACCAGCATTTTTCCAGTACTCCTGTTTTTCTCTAGTTCTGTTTTCAAGTTTTCCCGGTTTTGACCATTCTGCCTGCCCTTGACCCTGAACCTGCCTGCCATTCTGTACCTTGTGTTATACAGAAGATAGCCCTATTTGGTAAAATATCAAGTCCATATTATGGCAAGAACAGCTCAAGTAAGCAAATAGAAACAACAGTCCATCATTACTTTAAGACATGAAGGTCAGTCAATATGGAACATTTCAAGAACTTTGAAAGTTTCTTCAAGTGCAGTCACAAAAACCATCAAGCGCTGTGATGAAACTGACTCTCATGAGGACCGCCACAGGAGTGGAAGTCCCAAAGTTCCCTCTGCGGCAGAGGATAAGTTCATTGGAGTTAGCGGCCTCAGAAATTGCAGCCCAAATAAATGCTTCACAAAGTTCAAGTAACAGACAAATCTCAACATCAACTCTTCAGCTGAGACTGCGTGAATCAAGCCTTCATGGTCAAATTGCTGCAAATAAACCACTACTAAAGGACACCAGTAATAAGAAGAGACTTTCTTGGGCCAAGAAACACGAGCGATAGACAATAGACTGGTGTAAATTTGTCCTTTGGTCTGGAGTCCAAATTGGAGATTTTTGAAACCATCCGCCGTGTCTTTGTGAGACGAGGTGTGGGTGAACGGATGATCTCTGCATGTGTTTTTCCCACTGTAAAGCATGGAGGGTGAGATGTTATGGTGTGGGGGTGCTTTGCTGGTGACACTGTCTGTGATTTTATTTAGAATTCAAGTCACACTTATCCAGCATGGCTACCACAGCATTCTGTCAACATCCCATCTGGTTTGGGCTTAGTGGGACTATCATTTGTTTTCAACAGGACAATTACCCAACACACCTTCATGCTGTGTAAGGGCTATTTGACCAAGAAGGACAGTGCTGCATCAGATGACTTGGCTTCCACAATCCCCCGTATCTCAACCAAATTGAGGTGGTTTGGGATGAGTTGGACTGCAGAGTGAAGGAAAAACAGCCAACAAGTCCTCAGCATATGTGGGAACTCCTTCAAGACTGTGTTAAAAGCATTCCAGGTGAAGCTGGTTGAGAGAATGCCAAGAGTGTGCAAAGCTGTCATCAAGGCAAAGGGTGGCTATTTGAAGAATCTCAAATATAATTTGTTTAACACTTTTTTGGTTACTACATGAGTAAGTTTGATGTCTTCACTATTATTCTACAATGTAGAAAACAATACAAATAAAGAAAAATCCTTGAATGAGTAGGTGTTCTAAAACTGTTGACCGGCAGTGTATTATGGTCCCGAGTGGCGCAGCGGTCTAAGGCACTGCATCTCAGTGCAAGAGGTATCACTGCAGTCCCTGGTTTGAGTCCAGGCTGCATCATATCCGGCTGTGATTGGACGGTGCACAATTGGCCCAGTGTCTTCTGGGTTTGGCTGGGGTAGGCCATCAATGTAAATAAGAATTTGTTTATAACTGACTTGCCTAGCTAAGTAAAGGTAAAAAATTTTTTGGGGAGAACCTAATTGAATTGTACTGTTCGGGTTTACAGTGTGGTGTGTGAGGCGCTAAAGCCTGCCTATATTTGCCTGTGCAATAGAATGATATTTCATTTAGAATTGTTGCTCAATGATTGGGCTTACAAAATCATGTTTCATTTCAGCAGCAACGAAAAAGCTGTTTGAGGAGTTGTACCAGCCTGGTAGCAGCAGCTTTCATGATGTCTGACAGATTTTCCACTCAAACTACGCTCTATATCTGAATTCTTTGCAAGTGTGTTAAACAAGAAACATAATGGCTTACTAAGATGAACACGAGCCAATTTAATTCCACTAAATTATGCAAATTACCCTATAGACCGGTCAAATGAAATTACATCGACTGGTATTTCCATCGATGAATAGGCTAAAAAGCATTATTTTGCTGTTGTTTTTATTTATTATTTTTTTACTGGCAAAAAGCCGGCTATTACCGGCTAACGGAAACCCTGGTGCATGCATATATGCGTGGATGCGTGCATGCGTGTCCTTACTGGCTGTTGATACTCTTAGAAAAAAAGGTGCTATCTAGAACCTAAAAGGGTTCTTCGGATGTCCCCACAGGAGAATCCTTTGAAGAACCCTTTTTGGTTCCAGGTAGAACCCTTTCCCCGGAGGGTTCTACATGGAACCCAAAATAGTTCTGCCTGGAACCAAAAAGGGTTCTCTTATGAGGACAGGCGAAGAACCCTTCTCAACCCTTTTTTCTGTATTCAGATGGTAGGTTGCCCTCCACACTGTGGCTGCTATGCTTCCTTAACCTGTCTAAGCCCAGGAAGGTAATCATCTTTTTATTGCCTTCACATTACTGAGGATCCACAGAATACTTCGTATAGCCTTTTTGGGGCATTGATGAAGGCCATGGAGATGCACCCTAAATTGCACACTATTCTCTACAGTGCACTATTTGTGAACAGGGCCCATAGGGCTCTCATCGAAAGTTGTGCACTATGTAGGGAATAGTGTGACATTTGGGATGTAGCCAATAGATTCAATGTTCTGTCATCTCCCCCCAATAGCATGATAATTAAGCAATAATACATGAAAGGCCATGTGTTATGACATTTTTCTCATGGCTGTGATATGGCCATAGATACCGGTGGTGGGGAAGTAACATTAGGTAGCGTTGATACGTAATCAGTTTAAAGTAATTAATAAAAGCTGGAATCTAAATGCAAGCCAAGCTCTGGAAGCGTGCGTGACATATGAAGGTGACTTGAGTCGGAGTTGTCTCTGCTGGACTGGACATCACGCGGTAAGTTAATTACTTTGCTTCGACAGATAATGGTAGCTATACATTTTAAAGTTTGAACAGCCAGCCATGACTTTGATGTACAAAATGTTGTGCAAAGTGAAACCGTTGCGTCACTACTGTATTTCCACCCCATCTTTTGGAAGGTATTGTACCAGTTGAGCTGTCTCAATTGATATTGGGAGATATCAAGATCTGTCGTTTGCCTGCCCTCTGTTTTATAAATAAACTTCTGTGATTCGAACTGTCTGCATCTGGGTCTTATCCTGAGTTCTGATAGTCTTACCATTTGTATTGTTTTGATATTCCAAGCGCAAGCTCTCAATGTTGTATTCTTCCTCAGCAATGGCAGCTGCAGCTCCTCAAGCCATAATACTTCACGTTGTTGATTCTGACCATACAAGGAAGATAAACCTCAGCTCCCGTCCAGCATCTGTTGATGACCTGATTAAACATTTTGAAGGCCAAGTTTGAGTTTGACGACGACTTCCGCTTGCAGTATGATGACCCTGACTTTGATGGACAACTTACCTGCTTGATGGACGTTGAGGAGTTGCCACAAAAGGCAACACTGCACCTTTTATTGGAAGGAAGAGATACACGTTCTACAGCTGACACAGAAATACCTTCAGATGTGTCTTCCCCAGAGCGCCTCAGTAGGTGGCCGCCAGACGTTTTCCCCGTGCCTACTTTTGCGTTAGAGGTAGAGTTGAAGCTTAGAGAAGGAAATGCTGTCTTTGAAAGGAATGGAAAATATCTTCAGTTGTCTAGAGACCAAAAACATGACATCTTAGAGAAAGTTGCTACTGCTGTGTAAATGACAGAGAGTTAGGAAAGGCAGCTGAAGCTCTTGTTGCAAAACACCCCTGTCTGAAATACGCAAGGATCTGACACTGGGTGGAATGGATCAGCATCAAATTCAAGATGGGTAACTACAGAACCAAGTTGAGGAGAGCAGGATGTCAGGAGGTCTCCGTAAAGGCAGGAAAAAGAAATCGAAGCAATCCAGAGAATGAACCAACTCACTTAAACAGAAAGGGACCTAAGTGGGCTGAAGTTAACTTTCTGCCAAACTTCTCCCCCCCCCCCAGAGTCTTTTGGCAGAAAGACTCTGGAGTCTTGCAATGCTGAGCCAGGAAATGGTCCAAGAAGTTCAGAAGACGGAAAGGAACTTACCCCTGATCGATAGAAAGATGCAGGCCACATTTGCCCTGCGGCGCCAGGGTATAGTCACCGACAATCCACCTGTAAAGGAGTTCCTTGATCTCTGGCCTGCTCTACACACGGAGTCGCATGTAAAATTGCAATGCTGTTTTTACACAAATTTGACCTGCTTTAATATATATTATTAGTTATGCTGAATTAAATTGTGATACTGTGTTCCAAACTTGTGATAACATCTAAATACTGTCCTTTTGTTGTCTGTCTATTCCAAATGTAGGTGTATGCAGAGTACCAGCGAATCACAAACCAGAACCTGCCAAACATCTTCTCTGCTGAGATTGACCGTCACACCCCTCGGTTGATGACCTTGTATAGACAGAGGGCATCGAAGACTGGAAGGACTGCGGATGCTTTGGTTGACATTGAGGTGTCATGATCAATAGGTAAGACAGAGGACTCTGATCATTAGGGCACTACACATTGCACTGGAATCAGATCTTGGTCTAATGCAAATACCACCTACTTATTACATCTTGAGGTGAGATTTCCCTGACACAGATTAAGCCTAGTCCTGGACTAAAATAATTTTCTATGGAGATTCTCCATTGAGCTTTTTAGTCCAGGACTAGGCTTAATAAGTATTTAAAAGGCACCTGAGAGTTTGCTCTTTTGGGACTATTGCATTGGTTCCATTGTACCAGTGTCACAGGTATCTTCGTCTTCTGACGATATAACGAAATCATCGTCGGAAAAGGATGACCAATACGCAGCAGAGTCGATATAGTTCATCTTGAACATTTAATTAAATCAACACGAATACAAAAAAAAAAAAAAAACACGAACGATCGACAAACTGACAGTCTGGTAAGGCACAAGGCTAAACACAGAACAATCACCCACAAATACCAAACACAAACACACCCTACTATATGGGACTCTTCCGGGTCCGCACGAGAGGCAGGAGCTGGAAACCCAGGGATATGGAGGCGCACAGCCGGTCTAGATCTTACCTCCTGCACAACCCGCCTTGGCTGGATGTAACTAGTAGCCCTGTACGAGCGTGGTGCTCGTACAGGGCAGACTGGGTTGTGCAGGGGCCTGATGGTAGCCGTGCGTAGAGCGGGAGTTGGGTAGCCTGGTCCTCGGAGGCGTACCGGCGACCAGATGCGCTGCGCAGGCATCCTCCTACCAGGCTGGATGCCCGCTTTAGCACGGCACCTGCGAGGGGCTGGAATAACTCGCACCGGACTGTGCGTGCGTATGGGTGAGAGAGTGCGCTTCTCAGCGAAACATAGCGCTCTCCACCCCATACGCTCCTCCATATAACCACGGGTAGCTGGCTTCCGGCTCTTCCTACGCCTAGCCAAACTACCCGTGTGCCCCCCCAAAAAATTTATTGGGGGTGCCTCTCGTGCTTCTCCCTCAGCGCGTCTATGGCCTCGTACCACCGCCTCTCTGCCTTGGCTGCCTCAATTTCCCACTGCAGGCGGCGATAATCCCCAGCCTGATGCCAAGGTCCGGCCCCGTCCAGAATTTCCTCCCAGGTCCACTTCTCCCGCCAGTCCAACTCGAATTCCTTCTGCTCCTTCCTCTGCTGCTTGGTCCTTGAGTGGTGGGTGATTCTGTCACGGTTGTCGTCGGTTAAGGAGGACCAAAACGCAGCAGGTACGTGCAGGCTCATCTTGACGTTTAATTATATTCAAAATGAACATACAAAAAAAAAAAAAAAAAACATGAACGATCGACAAACTGACAGTCTGGTAAGGCACAAGGCTAAACACAGAACAATCACCCACAAATACCAAACACAAACACACCCTACTATATGGGACTCTCAATCAAAGGCAGATAGACAACACCTGCCTTCAACTGAGAGTCCCAACCCCAATTAACCAAACATAGACATACACTCACTAGACTCCACATAGAAATACCTAAACATAAACCAAAACCCGGAATTACTAAATCAAACACCCTTTTAACAAAACACACCACCCTGAACCACATAAAACAAATACCCTCTGCCACGTCCTGACCAAACTACAAAACAATTAACCTTATACTGGCCAGGACGTGACAACCAGCTTCTTAATTAAACCAAGCTTATGACAGTGATCTAAGGCTAAATATTTGAATCTTTCTCTGGTACCAGGTTAGATTAGTAAGCCTACGGTGTGTCATAAAATGAACATTTATGTATCTGTTTAGGAACTACTGTCACGGCTGTTTAAAGGATCGAACCAAGGCGCAGCGTGTTTGTAGTTCCACATATTTATTATTATCGTGAAACGTTGCAATACACCAAATACTTGAAATAACAAAACAACAAAACCGTGACGCAGAGAGAATACACAATACTCACAAATAAATCACCCACAAAAACAGGTGGGACAAACATCAGCTTAAATATGACCTCCAATTAGAGACAACAACAACCAGCTGCCTTTAATTGGAAATCATACCAAACAAAACCAACAGAAATACAAAACTAGAAACTGAACATAGAAATAAAAAACATAGACAAACACCCCCTGTCACGCCCTGACCTACTCTACCATAGAAAATAACAACTTACTATGGTCAGGACGTGACAACTACGTGGTGCCCACACAAGGCATACGACTGTTCTCATTTACTTTAAATAATAAGCTGTTTTATAATCCCAAACTGACCTCAAAATGATTAATTGTTGACATTGTTGAAATGTTTTTCTTGTTTAGGAAAGGAACCTCAAAAGACACTTGCTCTGACCCCTTAATCATCATTACAGTAGCACATCCACCAGGGTTGAGGTCACATGTTAGAGAACATAGTTCAATGTTCACAATTAAAGAGCACAGATTGGGGTCAATGTGGCAATGTCTCAGTGGAGGTCAGGGTCGGGTCAGTCATTTTCAATTCAGTCAATTCAGGAATAAACTGAAATTCTAATATTTTCCTCAAAGGAGGCAATGAGAAAAATATTAGAATTTCAGTTTACTTATCAAATTGACTGAATTGAAAATGACTGACCCGAACCTGACCTCCACTGAGATATTGGCACATTGACCCCAATCTGTGCTCTTTAATTGTGAACATTGCACTATGTTCTGAAACATGTGAACCTTTTACAGTATTCTCTTTAAATGTACTCTGATCAGGAGTCTTTTCTTCAGGACATGTGTTATTGTTACTGCAACAATAAATCCATATTATTCCTGGTGTAAAAGTATTCATTTGTACGTTTTTTTTTTCTTCTATTAACATTGCAATTATTTTGTTTGAGTTGGTACTACAAAAAAAATACCTATGCAATCAGTTGCCACTACCTTTTGATTTAAGTTAGTTATAGTTTTTAATTTGCATATTAGTTGTCACAATGTATAATAACTGTTACAGGTTAATGGCTAGGAAGTAAGCTTAACACAAAAATATAAAGTTCATGCAACATGAAGCTTGCAGTAAAACTACTTGAAAGGGGTGTGTTACGTTTACTTTAACATAATGAGTTAAATCGAAATACAGTACAGAACCAGTCAAAAGTTTGGACACACTTACTCATTAAAGGGTTTTTCTTTATTTTTACCATTTTAAATTTACATTGTAGAATAATAGTGAAGACATCAAAGCTATGAAATGACACATATGGAATCATGTAAAAACTAAAAAAGTGTTAAACAAATCAAAATATATTTTATATTTGAGATTCTTAAAAGTAGCCACCCTTTGCCTTGATGACATCTTTGCACACACTTGGCATTCTCTCAACCAGCTTCATGAGGTAATCACCTGGAATTCATTTCAATTAACAGGTGTGCTTTGTTAAAAGTTAATTTGTGGAATTTCTTTCCTTCTATATGCGTTTGAGACAATCAGTTGTGTTGTGACAGGGTAGGGGTGGTATACAGAAGATAGTCCTATTTGGTAAAAGTTCATATGATGGCTAGAACAGCTCAAGTAAGCAAAGAGAAATGACGGTCCATCATTACTTTAAGACATGAAGGTCAGTCAATCCAGAAAATGTCAAGAACTTTGAAAGTTTCTTCAAGTCCAGAAATAATCTGTCTGTAAACAATTGTTGAAAAAATGACTTGTGTCATGCACAAAGTAGATGTCTAACTGACTTGCCAAAACTATAGTTTGTTATATATAATTTGTGGAGTGGTTGAAAAACAAGTTTTAGTGACTCAACCTAAGTGTATGTAGACTTCAACTGTACATAACTTTTTAAATATATTTTTCCTTATTATTTCCCACAAACCCTTCTACCCCTCCCCTGATTGGAGTAAACTAATAAACAATAACACTTAGGCATCTAGTTCCAGTTTATACATACTACAGTTGAAGTCAGAAGTTTACATACACTTATGTTGGTGTCATTAAAACTCGTTTTACAACCACTCCACAAATTTCTTGTTAACAAACTATAGATTTGGCAAGTTGGTTAGGACATCTGCTTTGTGCATGACACAAGTAATTTTTCCAACAATTGTTTACAGACAGATTATTTCACTTATAATTCATTGTATCACAATTCCAGTGGGTCAGAAGGTTACATACACTAAGTTGACGGTGCCTTTAAACAGCTTGGAAAATTCCAGAAAATGATGTCATGGCTTTAGAAGCTTCTGATAGGCTAATTGAAATCATTTGAGTCAATTGGAGGTGTACCTGTGGATGTATTTCAAGGCCTACCTTCAAACTCATTGCCTCTTTGCTTGACATCATGGGAAAATCATTTTACAGACGCAGTTTATTTTACATTTGTTTTTGTTATTAGTCCCACCCTTCAGCTCCATTCAACCCCTCCCAAATATTTGTGTAATGCTTTTTTGGTTATTACATGATTCCATGTGTGTTATTACATAGTTTTGATGTCTTCACTATTATTCTACAATGTAGAAAATAGTAAAAATAAAGAAAAACCCTTGAATGAGTAGGTGTGTCCAAACTTTTGACTGGTACTGTATATTTTAAGTTACTGTAGATCATAGTAATAAAGTTAATAATTCGAATTACTTTAAGTTACCTGTAATCAAAATTATATAATAACAGTAATTGTTAAGTACTGTATTAAATAAATACTTTTAAGTTTCATAACAAAAAAAAAAACGAAGCAATCAGTTGCCACAGATTATTTGGTTTTACAGTACACTTTTCAATGAGCTGGAGCAAGTATGCATTTTGAAAACATATACTTAATTGTTTGAAACCTGAACATTTGTCACGCCCTGACCTGAGAGAGACGGTTTATTTCTCTAGGTTGTTAGGTCAGGGTGTCGGGTGGGCATTCTATGGTTTATATTTCTTTGTATTGAGCCGCGTATGGTTCCTAATCAGAGGCAGCTGTCTATTGTTGTCTCTGATTAGGAATCATACTTAGGCAGCCCTTTTTTTCTTCCCACCTTTAGTTGTGGGATCTTGTTTTTGTGTAGCTGCCTGTGAGCAGCCCAGAATGTTTCATTTTCTTCTGTATTGTTTTTGGTGAGTTTCTTATTTATTAAACATGTTGAACTCTAAGTACGCTGCGCCTTGGTCTACTCCTTTTGACGATTGTGACAACATTTTACTAAGGCATGTCTTATTTTGCTTCAAAGTAGCCTATCCAAAATCCAACCTTAGAAACGTCGATGCAAACATTTTATAAAGACTCCCATATGCCATTGAAACCAGTTTCCTATTTCTCTCATGTTCTATTGGTTTTCAAATCAACTTTCTTTCATTGTCCAGTAGCCAAAGGCACAATCCTAGTCATATACCAACCCCTGCTAGCTGTTGCATTTTATATCTCCACTATTTCTACATTTCAAATGGATATTTTCATCTGTCGCATGAAACGCTCACATGTGCAGTGCGCTTTTGACAGCAGTGAACATTTGCTCGCAGCCTACTGCCATGTGAGCATTGCTGCGCTTATATTCTGAAGAAATAATAGTTGATTAAAAAGTTAAGCAAAACATTTGGATCTGTTGCATCAGCCTCATTACTTTATTATTATTTGAATTATGTAGCCTAGGCTTACTTGTTGTATGAATTTGGGATCTCTCGTCCCACTATCGTCCCACAACTGAGTCTGTTTGGAATAGACTATTTTTCGTGCACAACGACAAGCTGAGCAATAGAATAGATAAACTGTTCCACTATGGGAGATAGTAGATTGACATAGACTAGTGATTTTGATGGTTGTTACACGTCTTGTTGGTTGAGGAAAAGTAAATGTGAACAATCATTCTAATATCTTCAAAGAGCGCATTAGAATTCGATAAGTAGGACGCACGCCGTTGCATCCTCGAGTTGCATGTTCTAGTAGAATGAATTACCATAATCTAAATGTGATTTCTGTCTTTCTGTGCACCGTGGGTGGACGCCCTAATCAGGTTACGCACCCAATGCATATGGATCCGGTAAATTCCTCAAATGTTCGGTAAATTAAAATGCTGCCGGTCAAATGTCCAGTACCACATTTTCTTAATGGAAACCCTAGCACACACATTCACTTCCTTGTTAGGGCTTGTCTGGATTTCACAAAATATATGAAAATGCCAGTTGCTTAGGAAACGAGAGCAACTGTCGGCGTTGCATTTAACTGTGAATTACCCAAGTTGCCCTCTGGCCCTCATCTATCTTGTAAAATGTGCTGACCCTCCAAACTGCTAGGATATTAGGTCTCCCTAAAAACAAATATGCTTTCCTTCTTCCCTTCAACCTCTCCTCCCCTTCACCCTTCACCCCACTCCTCAATCCCTCCATCCCTCAACAGCAACCTAAGATACTGGGTCTCCCTATTCAACAAGCTAGCATTCCTTTTTTCCATCCATCCACCTCTCCTCTCCACTGCCTCCCCATCTCTTCGCTCCACCACTTAACAACAACCTCCTTTCCCCCTCTCTTCCTCCATCCCCTCCTCTACCCTGGGAAATAAACCTGGACCGGAAGATCAGAAAGTCGGTTGTGTGTCACAAAAATAGCGGCCCCTTGAAAAGTACTTATAAGATGCGTTCAGGCCGCTGTGCTGGATAACTGTGCCTGCATGTGGTCTCCAAACAATTATCACAATCTGCACACAACATTCTATTTCTTTGTGTCAAGTGCTCTTTCGAGTCATCTCTGACTGTGAACGCCAAAGCCATGTTCTCTACTTTTATCACTCTGCCATCCTACTCTCTTTAGAGTAACAGTTTGTACCTTTCGAAGAAGCCCCCTGCCAAGAAGAAAATGATCACATAATTGATGCCATTAGTGGACCAGACTGTTGCTCATGTTTCAGATTTTTGTTTTTCATAAAATCGTCCATCTCCACACTTTTCCTGAGCACCAGTAGGCTACATAATAGTAATTAATTGGATTTTTATAGCACTTTTCCAGATGCTCCGAGCTTACATATACTGAACACAAATATAAACACAACATGCAACAATTTCAAATATTTTACCTAATTGCATTTCATATAAGCATTTCATTAGGCCCCAATCTATGGATTTTACATGACAGGGAATACAAATATACATTGTTGGTCACAGATAAAAGGTAGGGCGTGGAACAGAAAACCAGTCAATATCTGGTGTGACAATCACTTGCCTCATGCACACATCTCCTTTGCATAGAGTTGATCAGGCAGTTGATTGTGGCCTGTGGAATGTTGTCCCACTCCTCTTCATTGGCTGTGCGTAGTTGCTGGATATTAGCCGGAACTGGAACACTCTGTTGTACACGTCGATCCAGAGCATCCCAAACATGCTCAATGGGTGACGTGTTTGGTGAGTATGCAGGCCATGGAAGAACTGGGACATTTTCAGCTTCTAGGAATTGTGTACAGATCCTTGCAACATGGGGCTGTGCATTATCATGCTGAAATATGAGGTGATAGCGGCAGATGAATGGCACGACAATGGGCCTCGGCATCCCATCACAGTATCTTTGTGCATTGAAATTGCCATAAATAAAATGCAATTGTGCTCATTGTCTGTAGCTTATGCCTTCCCATACCATAACCCCACCGCCACCATGGGGCAGTCTGTTCACAACGTTGACATTAGCAAACCGCTCACCCTGTCACGTCTGCTCCCACTCTTCCCCCCTTGGCGCTTGAGGGTGCCAGGCTGCCCTGCATCCTGTGCGTCAACACATGACAGAATGCAGCAGCCATCACACGAAGCATCAGGGAGTACTGGCGTTCCGGTTGGTATGGTGGCATCGGCTCTGGGTCGCCACCGATGGAACCTGGGGTGCCTAGCCAGCTTGTCGGGCTTCCACGCCCTAACTGGCTCGAGAGGTTTCCTTGCCCCGATTGGCTCGGATGGCGCCCATCCCACTTCGGGCCTCAGCCAGATCGTCAGGTCTTGTTCGCCCAGCCGGTCCAGGAGTTTGTTTTGTTTGTTTTGTTGGTGACGTCGGGGTGGATTCCGCCGCCGATGGAACCGGGGGTGCCTGAGCCAGCCTGTCGGGCTTTCACGCCCTGGCTGGCTTGAGAGGTTTCCTTGCCTCGGTTGGCTTGGCGGCTTCCCATCCCACGTCACTCTCCACCGGACCATCGGGCTCCCTTGCTGAAGCAGGATCGACAGGCGTCTAGCCTCAGTCAGATTGTCTGTCTTCCATGCCTCAGCCGTCTCGCCAGGCTCTCACACTCCTGCCGGTTCATTGGGCTCCCACGCCCCAACCGGCTTGCACAGCGCCCACGACGTTGGATGCAGCTTATGGTAGAGGAATGAACATTCAATTCTTTGGCAACAGTTCTGGTGGACATTCCTGCAGTTAGCATGGCAATTGCAAACTCCATCAAAACTTGAGACATCTGTGGCCTTGTGTGACAAAACTGCACATTTTAGAGCGGCATTTTATTGTCCCCAGCACAAGATGCACCTGTGCTCAAGCTCTTCAATCAGCTTCTTAATATGCCACACCTGTTAGGTGGATGGATTATCTTGGAGAAATGCTCACTAACAGGGATGTTAACAAATTTGTTCACAACATTTGAGAGAAATACTACATACTGGGTGTTTCTCAATATGCATACTACCGTGCTCCACACTCCCTTGCTCTGAGTGCATTCTCCGACCGCGTTCGCTTGAGTACATTTTTGTGAGGACAAGATTGTGGAGAATGCATAAAACAATACATTTGAGAAGCACTACTAAAGACCACCAATAACAAGAAAAGACTTGCTTGGGCCAAGACACACGAGCAATGGACATTAGGCCAGAGGAAATCTGTCCTTTGGTCTGATGAGTCCAAATTCAAGATTTTTGGTTCCAACCACCGTGTCTTTGTGAAACACAGAGTAGGTGAACAGATGATCTCCGCATTTGTGGTTCCCACCGTGAAGCATAGAGGAGGAGGTGTGATGGTGTGGGGGTGCTTTGCTGGTGACACTGTCAGTGATATATTTAAAATTCAAGGCATACTTAACGAGCATGGCTTCCACAGCATTCTGCAGTGAAACGCCATCACATCTGGTTTGTGCTTAGTGGGACAATCATTTTTTATTTTACAGGACAATGACCCAAAACACACCTCCAGACAGTGTAAAGGCTATTTGACCCAGAAGGAGAGTGATGGAGTGCTGCATCAGCTGACTCCCGAGTGGCGCAGTGGTCTAAGGCACTGCATTACGGTGCTAGTGGTGTCGTTACAGACCCTGGTTCGATTCCAGTCTGTATCACAACCAGTTGTGATTGGTAGTCCCATAGGGCAGTGCACAATTGGCCCAGTGTCGTCTGGGTTAGGGTTTGGCCAGGGTAGACTGTCATTGTAAATAACAATTTGTTCATAATTGACTTGTCTAGTTAAATAAATACAAAAATTACCTGACCTCAACCCAATTGAGATGGTTTTGGATGAGTTGGATTGCAGAGTGAAGGCCAACAAGTGCTCAGCATATGTGGGAACTACTTCAAGACTGTCCAAACTTTTGACTGGTACTGTATGTGGAGAATAAATAAGTACACCGTACAGGTCTGGTCCTATAGGCAGCAGATATAAAATATAAAAGCCTTGAGTTAAGTGCTATATCGCTGGTGTTGAGAGCGAGAGGGGTTTAATGAGACGCAGGATATAATTAGAGCCAATCAGTGTTTTGCAGATTGCAGAGAATTCAGACTGATTAGCATAACTCAATAAAGCCATTAGATAATGACATAGACAAGCTGACAGACCGGCCTCAAGTGTATGGTCACCATAGAAAAATTATAACTAGAAAGAATCTGAGGGGCAATGCCCATTCTAGTAGTTATATAATTGTCACAAACTGCATCTAGTGTATGTTATGCTAGACAGAGCTTGCAGAGGAGTGACTGCATACACACATACAGTAGATTGAAAAAGAAGCAGTTTGAATATCTTCAAATGTTCTGTTACCAGTTTTATCCAATTAAACCTCCTAAGTCAGTCTGCGATGGAGCCATCCTTTAGTCTTGATAGACTGGTCTGAAAACTATCTGAGTGTGCTACTTCAGTTTGAGGGGATTCTGTAGATGTGTTCCAAATGCCACCCTATAGGCCTACTAACTACTAACCTACTTACCAGGCCTGGAGATCTTAATGAGTAGGTGTGTCCAAACTTTTGATTGGTACTTGCTTAATTAATTTGATTACTATTATGGTGTTTCTATTCCAATAAAAGTTATAAACCCTCTGAGTTTCCGTTAGGATGGAACAGAAAATATGGCACTGTACAACGTGATGGTCGGCAGTACAGTACTGGGATATTTAGCTAAAGAATTCCCATGTTGTGCGGGCAGGGATCACGGGAGACCGGGGTTCAATTCCCCAATGGGTAGGAAGGAGTAGGCTGTCCTTGTAAATAAGAATTTGTTCTTAACTGACTTGCCTAGTTAAATTTAGGTTACACTAAGAGCATAACATTTCTGCACCCTAATTTTTTTAATTCTAGTCTAACCAATACACAAACAGAGATTAAGTGAAAATAAAAATCTCATTGATTTATCAAGACCAGCCCCCATGGTTGTCTTAGAGCAGCGCGAAACGGTGCTAAAATAGTTGTAGGCTATTGCTTCAAATCCTGTTGCTTCTAACTTCAATATTCTCTTTAACTTCAAAAAGAAAGGAGGACCAAGGCACTCTTCATATAATTGATTAAAATGCCTTTATTAGTATGGCATGTTCAATAGAAACAATGTATATAAAAAACCGACGCGTTTCGGCTGCATGGCCTTCATCAGGGTGTACAAAGAAATAATACAAAGTTCTCTGTTTAACAGCTTTCCCAATTAACCCTCATTTGAAGGGGGAGTGGTTCAAATTAATTGGACACACCTAGTAAGCAATAGTATACACACTTTAAAGTGAAATGCTGTAGCTATGTTATCATAAAAATGTAACTCCAAACTAGAAGTATCAGAACACTTAGAAAGGTAGTTCTAACCTTAAATATGTCTGGGCGAAGTGTCAAGAATAAGAAAGCAATATATTCCACAGTACACTAGAACACAGCAAAACATGAACAACAAGAGTCTAAACATAGCTGAGGGCAATTGAGCAAATCCTGTAGGGTTGTGATGGGTACATTTGCTGTCATCTAGTGGATATTTTGCTCAATTGCCCTCAGCTATGTTTAGACTCTTGTTGTTCATGTTTTGCTGTGTTCTAGTGTACTGTAGAAACGCGTCGGGCGCGTCACCCTTCGTCACCCTTCGGATAGTGTCTTGAACGCACGAACAAAACAGAGGATATTTGAACATAACTATGGATTATTTTGAACCAAACCAACATTTGTTATTGAAGTAGAAGTCCTGGGAGTGCATTCTGATGAAGAACAGCAAAGGTAATCCAATTTTTCTAATAGTAAATCTGAGTTTGGTGAGGGCCAAACTTGGTGGGTGTCAAAATAGCTAGCCCGTGATGGCGAGCTATCTACTCAGAATATTGCAAAATGTGCTTTTGCCGAAAAGCTATTTTAAAATCAGACATAGCGATTGCATAAAGGAGTTCTGTATCTATAATTCTTAATATAATTGTTATGTTTTTTGTGAACGTTTATCGTGAGTAATTTAGTAAATTCACCGGAAGTTTGGTGTAAAATAGTCATATGTTTGAGAAATTGAAGTAATAGCATTTCTAAGGTATTTGAATAACGCGCCACGGGATTCCACTGGCTGTTGAGTAGGTGGGACGATTTCGTCCCACATACCCTAGAGAGGTTAAATCATAATAAAAACTTAAAACACGTAGTTACATTCTAGCTGCGGGTCCAGTTCTGACATTATGTGTAGACCTAGCTGAGGCAACCCCGAATCCCGAGTTTCGGCTCAATAGTTCATTTGGAGACCGAGCAGCAACCTTAATTAGTGCTGTAAATTCACTTTTTCCGGGCGCTGCTACGGGGTCCCTGAATGAGGTATCGGACAGAAACTTTAGGGTCTGTCTCTATGGGCCAAGGTGGCTTCAATGCACCTAGTCTTGTGATTATGGGACTTTTCTAAATGTTGTCATTTTCGCGGTGATCAAAATGAATTGAACTCATTGCAAATGGAAGTGGCTGTTTCTCGGCCTGAGAACCTTCTAGAGCCACATAACTCACCATGCCCTATCGACTTAAGCTCTAGGACATGTATATAAAGTTTCAGAGCTCTAGGTCTGACGGTTCTTTGATAGTTCGAACGCAGGTAACTATTGCAGGCTATGTGTGTCTGTAAGCCTCACGCTATGTCACTCCCCATTGACTGTGTGTGTGTGAGTTCAGAAAATCACAGTCGAGCTCCGAATTCGTCTGAACACGCCGCAACTGGATCTCTGACTTTTTTGGGAAGAAAACACATTTCTTTAGCCATCACCGAATGGAAATGGAATTATTTCTCTTAAAGTTTGATAGATAAATGGCTGGTTCTTTTTCCCTTACACCGTAGGTTCATGTACTTTGACGTGAAGTGGTCAAATTAGCGTTCTATTACCGTTTTTCACCTTTAATCCCTGAAAATGGGCCTTAACTCAAAAAGCTTTGAGGCCTCGATGCCATCTTGTTTCTGTGCTCACCGAGTTTCATCTTTGAAGTCTTTTCCATTTAGGAGAAATGGCCATGTCACTTTGGTGATGTTTTTCCATTTGCAACAAGCAGCCAGTCGCCATCTATATGACTGTGTTATTAACTTGATAATATATAATGATATTTTGTAGGTTATTTAATTTTTTTTAATGAAAGAGAGCAATTGAAATCTGGAAAAAGGCAAAAATAATATTTGTAAAGGCCAAAACATTTATTTTTGTTTTTAGGGGGAGAGAAATGCTGGGCCGCCCAAATTGTGCGCCGCCCATAAAGGCCAAAATATAGCCCTGCTAATAGCACTATACAACATTTTTTTTTTTTGTAATTTAGCAGACGCTCTTGTCCAGTCAACTTACAGTAGTGAATGCATACATACATTTCATACATTTTTTCTCCGTACTGGTCCCCCGTGGGAATCGAACCCACAACCCTGGCATTGCAAACACCATGCTCTACCAACTGAGCCACACAGGACAACATGACTGTGTGTTTGAAATAGTTTTTTTCCAGTAAGACAACTTTTTCCAATATTTCTGTAATTCACTGATATTTATTCCCATAGCAATTCGTTATGGATCTATAACTAAATAAACATCAGTATTTTGAAAGAGTATTTTTATCATTATTTTATTAATGAAAGTATAAAGATGTTGATGAAGAAATACTGTATTGCTGTTTTTAGTTAGAAATATAACACTTCAGAGTACTTAAGCATTGAATACATTGCAGGTAGGGGGATGTTCACACCTACAGTAGCCAGGTTATAAAGAGTCTATTGTCCTGCTATTCGGGCTACAAGTTTCAAAAATGCCAACAGCTGTCCATCACTACTGTAAATAAAAACACAGCAACTTGTTAACATCTTGTTGACATTCTTTATTGTAACCACAATGTCACAAATCATTTGTATCTACCTTTCCAATTACTTTTAGAGTTTGGGATTAATTTCATTAATATTATGGTGTTTCTATTCCAAGGAAAACTAAAAACCCTCTTGATTTCCGTTAGGATGGAATGAAAAATAAGGAGTTGTACAACGTGACGGTGTCAAGGATGTCGTTGTGTAGCAATGACCAGAACGCAGCGGGAATGTGAATGCTCATCTTTATATTTATTAAATAAAGAGACCACGAAAAAACAACAAAACAAAGAACGGCAGACGACAGTTTTACAGGCTATAACTAGCAGTGCAAAAGACAACTACCCACAAAACCCCCAGGTGAAAACAAGCATCTAATATATGACTCCCAATCAGGAACAACAACGTACAGCTGTTCCTGATCGGGAGCCACACAAACCACACAGAAATAGACAGACTAGAAAACCATAGAAAACCAACACTAGAACATATACTCAAACCCCAGACTACATAAACCAAACACCCCTTTAATAATACACACAACCCCAACCATACAAAACAAATACCCTTCTGCCACGTCCTAACCAAATTATAATACAATGAAACAAGTCGAATGAAACACCAGCAGCAACTCTGTATGAGGCTAGGGAACTTCCCTCCTGTCGTCTATATATAGCTAGCAGCACCGCATGGCCCATCTGTATGTGGTATTTCTCTCTGGTAAATCTCAAAGAACGAAGCTCAAAGACCCTGCAAAGCAAAAACGTATTAAAAATAAAAACTAACAGTATAATATAATTACAGAACTAGGCCAACCATTGTGTCAAACTGTGATTGCAATGTTGTTGTTTACCAGGCTGGGTGTACAGTGGTTCCTCCTTTAAAAGTTGCGAGTTTACGCTGCGGGATTTAGAGGTAATTTGATGGCTGTAGGTTTTTGGTTTTCTCCCTCTAAAAACATAAATAATTATTCTAAATAATAAACTGGCTTTATTTACAAATTAGTAACAATGTCTCACCCCATGTTCAAGAATGTCCTTTTTCTTGCTCGTTTTACGTTATTTGAAAACAAAATCATCTCCAAAATATTAAGGGGCATTGCGCTAACAATGGCGCTGACTAGGGAAACGTTCCTGCTCTTCTGTTCTTAGTGCCAGTCTGCACGTTCAAACTAAACCAATGTAACTAATAATGGCATCTTTATGCTTTCATTAATAAAATAATGATAAATTGCTCTTTCAAAATACTGATGTTTATTTAGTTATGGATCCATAACGGATTACTATGGGAATAAATATCACTGAATTACAGAAATACCCTCCAATCCTCCAATCCTCCATATGTAATTATTGGCGGAGAGTCACGTCATATTTTTTGATATACTGTAGGCCTACCATTGGTGACATGAGTCTCACTAGTGTTGAGTAATGTGTTGTTAACCACTCCTGCTGTATGTCACTCCTGCTGTGCTGATGGTTGGGTTGAACTCTGCATGGTACGTTCAGTGATGAAGTATCATTTTGAATTAAAATTGCTATCTGAGATTCAAATATCAACAAAGCGAACATCCGACACTTTTTTGCTAAATATTTGTGGTATGGGCGTGGATAAATTAATTGAACTAAGCTCATGGGGAATTTGTAAGTTATATTCTTAAATAATAAATGGCTGTATATAAGTCCAAAAATGTACTATGTACAAATCAAAGATTGCCCCTTTAAGGACCACATTAAACAACAAAATCTATCAAAATGAACTTTGACAGACCATGTAAGTACGCTATGTAATTTAAACAATGTTAATTATAAAGAACATAAAATATTACTGACATCTGAATGGCAAAATATAAAAAAATCAAGAACCCATGTTGTTTTGTCATCTTTGCAAGGGTCAATATGGTCTGGTGTTTACAAGCAGCACAAATACTACAAACCAAAATTTAGTCGGCTACTTTCCTTTCCTTCTCCAATCTCCTGCAGTCGTTTTTTCATTCTGCTGCCAGTGTAAATGTAAATGGAGGTGGGTCAGAAATGAATTCAATTCTAAATGTGTGCCTCCGAAATGGCCCCCCATTCCCTTACAAGTGCACTACTTTCGACCAGAGCCCTATGAGCTGTAGTCAAAAGTATATCGGGGATAGGGTGCCATTTGTGTTCTAGTGTCCCCTCCAATCTCCATGCCCTATCCATCTGTTGTCCGTGCTGTCCGGATGTGTGTGCTGTGTGATGATGTCATTACTTAAGCCCCTGGCATTCCTCCAAGTATCATTGGCCAGTCACACAGAGAGAGAGACAGTTTGGTCTAGTCTGGTGGTACAAATTCCAAAGGTCACTGACAGGACTGTGTGTGTGTGTGTGTGTGTGTGTTTGTGTGTGTGTGTGTGCGTGCGTGCGTGCGTGCGTGTGCGCGTGCGTGCGTGCATGCGTGCGCACAGATCATGTTGTTTCAGTAGGAGAAGCCCTCGAGGAACATACTCGTTTGTCAACACATTCATTTACTGAAGCTTTTCGGAGATGGAAGCATAGAGTTAGAATGACTATTTGTGATTCTATTTCTATGTTTGGAGGTTTTCTTACGGTGATGTACCAACTATGACGCAGAAACAGTTTAGGTGCCATAGCGTCATCAGAAGCGGTGGATCATAGCAGGGGGTTTAATATTGGGTCAAATGACACATTCTCCTCTATTAAATGTTGTTTTACCATGGTGAACTGGCACAGGACCCTGGAACTCAGTAGAAAATGATGTGCGTGTGTATGTAGGCTAGTGTGTGTGTTTGCGTGTGGGAGTGTGTGTGTGTGAACAACAACGCATAATACCAAGGGCCATTATCAGGGCCATCAGCTGTCCTATCTGTGTCCAATGGTCCGTAGCACCTCTTTCGTCCACAACAGATCTGCATGGAATTGTTTGGTGTGGAGTGGAGTGCACAATAAACAGTGCTGCTGACATGATGACAGGGAAAAAGAGATCCATTTGGGTTTCAACATTGGATATAATTTTTATTTCTCCTTCTCTGAAATATGTTTTATTGTATATTTTTTTGCATATTGATTTGAATTGTATATTACACTATATTATACTATTATTATTATTATTTATATATCTCACACTTTTCATAAGCAAACAAGAAAACACTCACCGAAAGACGGCGCTCCTAGTAGCCGGGGACTTTAACACAGGGAAACTTAAATCCATTTTACCAAATTTCTATCAGCATGTTAAATGTGCAAACCAGAGGAAAAAGAACTCTGGACCACCTATACTTCACACACAGAGACACATACAAAGCTCTCCCTGGACCTCCATTTGGCAATATCCTCCTGATTCCTGCTTACAAGCAAAAATTAAATCAGGAAGCACCAGTGACTAGATCAATAAAAAACGTGGTCAGAGGAAGCAAATGCTAAGCTACTGGACTGTTTTGCTAGCACAGACTGGAATATGTTCCCGGGATTCCCCCGATTGCATTGAGGAGTACACCTCATCAGTCATTGGCTTCATCAATAAGTGCGTCGATGATGTCGTCTCCACAGTGACCGTACGTACATACCCCAACCAGAAGCCATGGATTAAGGCAGAATCTTCACTGAGCTAAAGGCTAGAGCTACCGCTTTCAAGGAGCGGGACTCTAACCCGGAAGCTTATAAGAAATCCCGCTCTGCTCTCCGACGAACCATCAAACAGGACTAAGATTGGACTAAGCTGCCCAGTGACACTAGCCTACCAGACGAACTGAACTACTTCTATGCTCGCTTCGAGGATAATAACACTGAAACATGCATGAGAGCACCAGCTGTTCCATAAGACTGTGTGATCACGCACTCCGCAGCCGATGTGAGTAAGACCTTTAAACAGGTCAACATTCACAAGGCCGCAGGGCCAGACAGAGTACCAGGATGTGTACTACGAGCATGCGCTGAACAACTGGCAAGAGTCTTCACTGAAATTTTTAACCTCTCCCTGTCCGAGTCTGTAATACCAACATGTTTTAAGTAGACCACCATAGTCATTGTGCCCAAGAAGACTAAGGTAACCTGCCTAAATGACTACTGACCCGTAGTACTCACGTCTGTAGCCATGAAGTGCTTTGAAAGGCTGATCATGGCTCACATCAACACCAACATCCCAGAAACCCTAGACACAAACTCCAATTTGCATACCGTCCCACAGATCCACAGATGATGCAATCTCCATTGCACTCAACACTGCCCTTTCCCACCTGGGCAAAAGGAACACCTATGTGAGAATGCTATTCATTGACCGCAGCTCAGCATTCAACACCATAGTGCCCTCAAAGATCATCAATAAGCTTAGGACCCTGGGACTAAAAACCTCCCTCTGCAACTGGATCTTGGACTTCCTGACGGGCCGCCCCCAGGTGGTGAGGGTCGGTAACAACACATCCGCCACACTGATCCTCAACACAGGGGCCCCTCGGGTGCATGCTCAGTCCCCTCTTGTGCTCCCTGTTCACTCATGACTGCATGCCCAGGCATGACTCCAACATCATCATTAAATTTGCCGAAGCCACAACAGTGGTAGTCGTGATCACGGACAACGATGAGACAGCCTATAGGGAGGAGGTCAGAGACCTGGCCGTGTGGTGCCAGGACAACAACCTCTCCCTCAACGTGATCAAGACAATGGAGATGATTGTTGACTACAGGAAAAAGAGGGCCGAGCTTGCCCCCATTCTCATCGACAGGGCTGCAGTGGAGCAGGTTGAGAGGTTCAAGTTCCTTGGTGTCCATATCACCAACAAACTAACAAGTACACCAAGACAGTCGTGAAGATGGTATGACAAAACCTATTCCCCCCCAGGAGACTAAAAAGATTTGGCATGGGTCCTCAGATCCTCAAAAGGTTTTACAGCTGCACCATCGAGAGCATCCTGACTGGTTGCATCACTGCCTGGTATGGCAACTGCTCGGCCTCCGACCGCAAGGCAATACAGAGGGTAGTGCGAATGGCCCAGTACATCACTGGGGCCAAGCTTCCCGCCATCCAGGACCCGTATACTTGGCGGTGTAAGAGGAAGGCCCTAAAAATTTCCAAAGACTCCAGCCACCCGAGCCATAGACTGTTCTCTCTAATCCCGCATTGCAAGCGGTACTGGAGCGCCAAGTCTAGATCCAAGAGGCTTCTAAACAGCTTCTACCCCCAAGCCACAAGACTCCTGAACATCTAGTCAAATGGCTACCTAGGCTATTTGCAGTGCCCCCACCCCCTCTTACACCACTGCTACTCTCTGTTGTCATCTATGCATAGTCACTTTATAACTCTACCTACAGTTGAAGTCGGAAGTTTACATACCCCTTAGCCAAATAAACAAAGAAAAAAAAGAAATGTCCTCTCACTGTCAACTGCATTTATTTTCAGCAAACTTAATATGTGTAAATATTTGTATGAATATAACAAGACTCAACAACTGAGACATAAACTGAACAAGTTCCACAGACATGTGACTAACAGAAATTGAATGATGTGTCCCTGAACAAAAGGGGGGTCAAAAGTAACAGTCAGTATCTGGTGTGGCCACCAGCTTCATTAAATACTGCAGTGCATCTCCTCCTCATTGACTGTACCAGATTGGCAATTCTTGCTGTGAGCTGTTACCCCACACTTCCACCAAGGCACCTGCAAGTTTCCGGACATTTCTGGGGTGAATGGCCCTAGCCCTCACCCTCCGATCCAACAGGTCCCAGATGTGCTCAATGCGATTGAGATCCGGGCTCTTCACTGGCCATGGCAGAATACTGACATTCCTGTCTTGCAAGAAATCATGCACAGAACGAGCAGTATGTCTGGTGGCATTGTCATGCTGGAGGGTCATGTCAGGATGAGCCTGCAGGAAGGGTACCACATGAGGGATGAGGATGTCTTCCCTGTAATGCACAGCGTTGAGATTGCCTGCAATGACAACAAGCTCAGTCCGATGATGCTGTGACACACCGCCCCAGACCACAACGGACCCTCCACCTTCAAATCGATCCCGCTCCAGAGTGCCGGCCTTGGTGTAACACTCATTCCTTCAACAATAAACGTGAATCCGACCATCACACCTGGTGAGACAAAACCGTGACTCGTCAGTGAAGAGCACTTTTTGCCACTCCTGTCTGGTTCAGCGATGGTGGGTTTGTGCCCATAGGCTACGTTGTTGCCGGTGAGGACAGTCTGAGCACTGACGGAGGGATTGCGGACAGTCTGAGCACTGACGGAGGGATTGTGCGTTCCTGGTGTAACTCGGGCAGTTGTTGTTGCCATCCTGTACCTGTTCTTCAGGTGTGATGTTCAGATGTATCGATCCTGTGCAGGTGTTGTTACACTTGGTCTGCCACTGTGAGGACGATCAGCTGGCCATCCTGTCTCCCTGTAGCGCTGTCTTAGGCGTGTCACTGTATGGACATTGCAATTTATTGCCCTGGCCACATCTTCAGTCCTCATGCCTCTTTGCAGCATGCCTAAGGTACGTTCACGCAGATGAGCAGGGACTCTGGGCATCTTTCTTTTGTGTTTTTCAGTCAGTAGAAAGGCATCTTTAGTGTCCTAAGTCTTCATAACTGTGACCTTAATTGCCTACTGTCTGTAAGCTGTTATTGTCTTAACAACCGTTCCACAGGTGCATGTTCATTAATTGTTTATGGTTCATTGAACAAGCATGGGAAACAGTGTTTAAATGCTTTACATTGAAGATCTGCAAAGTTATTTGGATTTTTACAAATTATATTTGACAGCGTCCTGAAAAAGAGACGTTTCTTTTTTTGCTGAGGTTACATTTAAACTCAGTTTTTCACAATTCCTGACATTTAATCCTAGTAAAAAAAATCCCTTTCTTAGGTCAGGTAGGATCCCCACTTACTTTTAAGAATGTGTAATGTCAGAATAATAGTAGAGATTCCCAGTGGGTCAGAAGTTTACATACACTCCATTAGTATTTGGTAGCATTGCCTTTAAATTGTTTAACTTGGGTCAAACGTTTTTGGTAGCCTTCCACAAGCTTCCCACAATAAGTTGGGTGAATTTTGGCCCCTTCCTCCTGACAGAGCTGGTGTAACTGAGTCAGGTTTGTAGGCATCCTTGCTCGCACACGCTTCTCCGTTCTGCCCACACATTTTCTATAGGATGATGTCAGGGCTTTGTGGTGGCCACTCCAATACCTTGAATTTGTTGTCCTTAATCCATTTTGCCACAACTTTGGAAGTATGCTTGGGGTCATTGTCCATTTGAAAAACCCATTTGCAACCAAGATTTAACTTACTGACTGATGTCTTGAGATGTTGCTTCAATATATCCACATAATTTTCTTGCCTCATGGTGCCATGTATTTTGTGAAGTGCACCAGTCCCTTCTGCAGCAAAGCACCCCCACAACATGATGCTGCCACCCCCGTGTTTCACGGTTGGGATGGTAATCTTCGGCTTGCAAGCCTCCCCCTTTTTCCTCCAATCATAACTATGGTCATTATGACCAAACAGTTCTATTTATGTTTCATCAAACCAGAGGACATTTCTCCAAAAAGTACGATCTTTGTCCCCATGTGCATTTGCAAACCGTAGTTTGGCTTTTTTATGGCAGTTTTGGAGCAGTGGCTTCTTCCTTGCTGAGCGGCCTTTCAGGTTATGTCGATATAGGAGACGTTTTAAGGTGGATATAGATACTTTTGTACTTGTTTCTTCCAGCATCTTCACAAGGTCCTTTGCTGTTGTTCTGGGATTGATTTCCGCTTTTCTAATCAAAGTACATCTCAAAGAGACAGAACGCATCTCCTTCCTGAGCGGTATGACGGCTGCGTGGTCCCATGGTGTTTATACTTGCGTGCTATTGTTTGTACAGATGAACGTGGTACCTTCAGGCATTTGGAAATTGCTCCCAAGGATGAACCAGACTTGTGGAGGTCTTGGCTGATTTCTTTTGATTTTCCCATGATGTAAAGCGAAGAGGCACTGAGTTTGATGGTAGGCCTTGAAATACATCCACAGGTACACCTCCAATTGACTCAAATGATGTCAATTAGCCTATCAGAAGTTTCTCAAGCCATGACATAATTTTCTGGAATTTTCCAAGCTGTTGAAAGGCACAGTCAACCTAGTGTATGTAAACTTCTGACCCACTGGAATTGTGATACAGTGAATTATAGGTGAATTAATCTGTCTGTAAACAATTGTTGGAAAAATAACTTGTGGCATGCACAGAGTAGATGTCCTTATCAACTTGCCAAAAGTATAGTTTGTAAACAAGTAATTTGTGGAGTGGTTGAAAAACAAGTTTTAAAGACTCCAACCTAAGTGTATGTAAACTTCAGACTTCAACTGTACATACAACCTCAAATAACCGGTGCCCCCGCACATTGACTCTGTTTCGGTACCCCCCTGTATATAGTCTCGCTATTGTTATTTCACTGCTGCTCTTTATTTTTTACAAAAAATGTTTAACTGCGTTGTTGGTTAGGGACTAAGGACTCGTAAGTAGGCATTTCACTTTACGTTCTACACCTGTAGTATTCGTTGCATGTGACTAAAAACATTTGATTTGATTTGATTATGATAAAGCTCATGAAATAGGTGTAACTGCCTGGCCATAGAGAGGATTTTTTGTTCTCTATTTTTGGTTAGGCCAGGGTGTGACATGGGTGGGCGTTCTAGGTTTCTTTTTCTATGTTGGTGTGTTACTTTGTTTCGGCCGTGTATTGCTCTCAATCAGGAACAGCTGTAGATCGTTGTTGCTGATTGAGAGTCATACATAGGCAGCCTGTTTTTCCTTTGGGGTTTGTGGGTGAATGTTTTCTGTTTAGTTTGTTCCTGACAGAACTGTTGCTGGTCGTTTTTTGGTTATTTTTGTATAGTGTTCATTCGGTTATTAAAATCTTGTAAGATGAACACATCCTCCGCTGCACCTTGGTCTCATTTGAACGACGGCCGTTACAATAGGCCTACACATATTCTCTGCCTCACAGTGGATATATTTGTGATTCCACATCTTCTAAACAATGTCAGTAACATACCCCGCTATTTAATATTGTACAGGTGACGATTATGTTGCTATGAGCAGAAGACGAGATTACTTTTTTAGTCAGGGAGCCCCTTGAGAAGTTTCTCTTCTGCATCCCAAATGGCACCCTATCCCCTATAAAGTGCACTACTTTTGACTAGAGTCCTGTGGGCCCTGGACAAAAGTAATGCACTATTAAGGGAATAGGTTGCCATTTGGTACGCAGCCTCTGTCATCAATCAAATGTGCGATCCCCCCAGAGATGATTGACAGGGAATGAGGATACGGAGACCAGCCGGATGATGATAGACTCTCAGCCATTATCATCTCTGTGTCCCACTCTCTCTCTCTCTCTCTCTCTCTTCTTTCTCTCTCTTCTTTCTCTCTCTGTGATGTGTCCATGACATTGTCTTCTGAATCTTGATTTGGTTACACAACAGGAGAACTGTATAGTGTGGAATATTATTGTGTTCTGCTCCACATTATATATATATACATTCTAATAGTGTGTTGTCAGTATACAAGGTTGTACAACTAATATCACAACACCATGAATGAGGAATGGTTCATTGTGTCCATGGTGCACAATTGTATAAATATCAATCTGACTGTTTTTTGACTCTGATGATAAACTGACACAGTGTTCAGATACACAAAACAATTTTCAATCATGGCTTTGCTCAATTGCGGATGCTGAATATAAAGAAGCTTGCTTGGCGCTTACCTCATGGCGATGTGCAGGTAGAGTAAAGCAAGAGGTCTCTATCAGGGAGCAGCACAGCGGCTGGTAACCTTGGACAACCTTGTCCATGGACGTTCCCTTGAATGTAAACAAGAGCTGGGCGCATCCCAAATGGAACCCTATTTCCTATTTATTGCTCTACATTTGACCAGAGCCTAAAGAATAGGGTGCAGTTTGTGACAAAGCCCTGTCCATGTGCTGGCAGAATCAAAATACACTTGTGTTTTATCTTGTAAAGATAATTACGATTAACATCATTAATCCAGTTGCACAATATTCTATAGGCTCCGCAGGTAGTGAACACTCCGATAGCATCCAAAATGTCAACCTATTCTCTATTAGTTAAGTGCACCCATAGGGCTCTGGTCGAAAGCAATGCACTAAATAGGGAATAGGGTGCCATTTGGGGCGCATCCTCTCTCTCTCTCTCTTCTTAGAGAGAGGAAAGGCTATAGTCAGATAGGTATTGCTATATTAGTGGGGAGTAACAATTACTGCATACTGCTGCTTCGTGTCTCCCTCTGGCTGGAAGACATTTCTACAATCCAATCTCCATTTGGTGTTGGTTTGTGCTGTTTCGCCCATCATTAATCTTCATTTTGGCAGTTGGGATTTCTTGTCACGGTCCTTTCTGTTTTTTTCTTACCCTTTTTCTTTTTCTTTCTAAACGCAACAGCAGCAACACGGAGCCTGTAAACAAAAGAGTACATCAAAAACCCTGAGCCAAGAGCTAGTCATATTAAAGGGATGGAACATCAGAGTCTAGGAACTCCAAAGGGTTTGACTTTCTAAATTAGAGAATGGATGAGGCAAATATTCATCACACTTAGCGAGTTTGCTGCATTATGCAGAAACTAGCCTACGTTCGCCCATAGATTCATGGGTAATTACATGCCCAGTGGAGACTGAACCCCCAGCAGCACTGACATGAGTGTGGTTTAATGAAAAAGGACAAAAAAGGAAGAAGTCTTCAAACAGAATACTTAAAATCATACCTACAGGAAGGGAAATAAAGAAGATTTGCTCTCGCTGCACAAACCCTACGGTTCTCTTTTACTGTTAAATGTTTCATGTTCGTCCTGCCTTTCAGTATGTTAGCCACTACAACATGTGCATGTGTACAGTACGTGGGTGTTTCTGTACATGCATGTTTATGTGTATCGGTATGTTGTGTATACATATGTGTACCTATGTATGCACATGAATGCATGTGATGACGTCCTAGAGTCAAGCCTGTCTCCTGTATTGATGTATTGAGCTGTGTGCCATGACCTGGGTTGGGCCACCAAATTGAGGCATCCTCACTTTAAACTATCCGTGAGGCCTTTCAAATGAGGCTGATCCTCAGAGGCATCAATAATTCAAGTGTCTGGCACAATGATGCAGGAACAAGTAGTGCATTGATAAACATGTCTTGCGGGTTCATGCCAAATGCCAAGTGAATTGTCTTTGTAATACGAGCTGCCTGAAGAGACTCTCTTTCTCTTTGCTGGATTTTCAACCTGATTGTTACTATATTCATAATAATATATGCATTTAGCAGACAATTTTATCCAAATTGACTCACAGTCATCGGTGCATACATTTTAAGTATAGGTGGCCCCAGGAATCAAACCCGCAATCCTGGCGTTGTAACCGCCATGCCCTATCAACTGAGCCACACAGGACCACCTACAGATATGACAGGCATTACTACCTGCATATTGTTACAGGCTATATAAGTTGAACAAAAATACAAACGCAACATGTAAAGTGTTGGTCCCTTTGTTTTATGAGCTGAAATAAAAGATCCCAGAAAGCTTATTTCTCTCAAATTTGGTGCACAAATTTGTTTACATCGCTGTAAGTGAGCATTTCTCCTTTGCCAATATAATCCATCCACCTGACAGGTGTGGCATATCAAGAATCTGATTAAACAGCATGATCATTACACAGGTGCACGTTGTGCTGGGGACAATAAAAGGCCACTCTGGAAATGTGCAGTTTTATCATAAAACACAATGCCATAAATGTCTTAAGTTTTGAGGGAGCGTGCAATTGGCAGGCTGACCGCAGGAATGTCCACCAGAGCTGTTGCCAGAGAATTGTATGTTCATTTCTCTACCATAAGCCGCCTCCAACGTCGTTTTAGAGAATTTGGCACTGCGTCCAACCGGCCTCACAACCGCAGACCACGTGTGTGGCGTCGTGTAGGCCAGCCGTTTGCTGATGTCAACATTGTGAAGAGAGTGCCCCATGGGGCAGGTAGGGTTATGGTATGAGCAGGCATCAGCTACGGACAACGATCTGTATAGAATCCTGGAAGCTGAACATTTCCCAGTTCTGCATACTCACCAGACATGTCACCCATTGAGCATGTTTGGAATTCTCTGGATTGACGTGTCTGACAGCGTGTTCCAGTTCCCGCCAATATCCAGCAACTTCGCACAGCCATTGAAGAGGAGTGGGACAACATTCCACAAGCCACAATCAACAGCCTGATCAGCTCTATGTGAAGGAGATGTGTTGCGCTGCATGAGGCAAATGGTGGTGGCACTAGATACTGACTGGTTTTCTGTTTCACGCCCCTACCTTTTTTTTTAAGGTATCTGTGACCAACAGATTTCTATCTGTATTCCCAGTCATGTGAAATCCATAGATTATGGGCTAATGCATTTATTTAAATTGACTGATTTCCTTATATGAACTGTAACTCAGTAAAAATGTATATTTTTGTTCAGTATAATTAAAAACTGTAACAACCTTTATAATGTCACTATCTTACAAGGAGTTATTTAAATATGACATATAGCACAGGGCGGACAAATCTCTTTAACTCTCTCTGTTCTCTCCCGTTTCTCCCGTCTCTGTCTCTCTCTGACTGCCACACACAAGTTCACAACAGAGGTGTTTCTCCCTTCCCCCTGCTCTACATGCAAAATCCCAGAGAGCCCAGTGCAAACTGTAGCGTGGCAGAGTCTATATATGTTCACAGCGGCATTTCATTTGTCCCCCCTTCAATATCGTATTTGCTTAGGAGGGGCCCAAGAGGGCCCTGACCAAAAAGAGCTCCCAGTGATATCGAACCAGCCCAGGATCACATAAAGGGCTTAATATTGATGTTAACAGGGCGAACAGGGGGAAGAAGGTCTGAGTGGAGGGAGGAGGTTGGAGGAGGTAGAGAGATGTAAGGGATTTGCGATACAGAATAGAGGGAGGTAAAACAAGAGAGCAACATATATAGAGGGACACCACAGCAAAGGTGGAGCATACAGAGAAGACGAGGAAAACAAAGGGAGGAAAACAAAGGGCAAAGACAGCGTAGGAAAACAAAGGGCAAAGACAGCTTTATCAGCGATATAATTAACCAATTATACACGAGGGGGTGTGGTCCATGGCCAATATACCACAGCTTAAGGCTATTTTTTGCACGATGCAATGTGGAGTGCATGGATACAGCCCTTAGCAGTGGTATAATGGCCATTTACCACAAACCCCTGAGGTGCCTTATTGCTATTATAAACTTACCAACGTAATTAGAACAGCAGAAAAACAAAAATAATGTCATACCCATGGTATACGGTCTGATATACCAGGCCTTTCAGCCAATCAGCATTCAGGGCTCAAACCACCCAGTTTATAATGTAAAATAATTATCTAGGTAAGTACACATGATTATGAGGGAAGGTGTCTAAGGGACTTAATCAATCAAAATAGCTGGACAGAGACGGAATACCTCTACTATTTTGTCTGATGTGTATTCAATCTATTGCAATTATCATAGTCTTCTCTTTTCTGATTAGTAGTTTGATATGTTAATCCACCTGTTATTAAATCTGTAATAATCCAGTATACACGTTCATCACTGGCTATGTTCAAAATGGCACTTTATGCCCTACATAGTGCATAACTGTAGTGCACTATATAGGGAATAGGGTACCATTTGGGACATAGACACTGTTTTGTTTGCTATAGATTACCTGCTCAAGATACGAGGCTACATATAGGAGTGAATCTCCTGCCTGCATGACTCTTAGCCTTGAGAATAACACAAGTGCATTAAAATTCATTAAAAAGCCTGAGAGAGTTGATTGAGGAGGAGAGCTCGATGCTAACATGTAAATGGGTTCTTGACCGTCCTTCCATCACTGAATGGTATAGAATACTTCATTACCTGCAGATAAAGAATTGTGAGCCTCAACAACATGACGTATCAGCTGGTAGATCCCAGCTAGCGCGTAACATTCTGAGAGCAATATGTTTCTTAGAGGTTGGTGAGAGCGGGGTGGTCCTATGCTTGTTTTGCATACAACCTTCTCACAACTTTCTGGGAATGGTGCAGGATAACTGCTTGGCTTTGGAACATTCTCAGCACAAAAAAAAACTGTTGTTTTCTTTGTATATCATTACTTTAGTAACAGAACGTTTCCTAAAAGCTCAAACATGGTTGCATTTAAGTGCAGTTTTGGTGATGTTCTAGGAATGTTCTACAACTGGGAATGTTCTCAAATTGTTCAAATAAAAAACTTTCCAGAACAACCACAAGAAAACGTTTGTAATGTTCAGAGAACATTCTAAGACTGTTATTGAAAAACATATACAGTTTATTCAGTGTATTCAGACCCCTTGACTTATTACACATTACAACATTACAGCCTAATTCTAAAATGTATTAAATAGTTGTTGATTTTTCATCAACATACACACAATATCCCATAATGACAACAACAAAACTGAATATCACATTTACATAAGTATTCAGACCCTTTAGTACTTTGTTGAAGCTGCAGACGGCGACCACCACCTCCAGTGACTATGAGCTTCCAGATCCTCTAATGACCGCGGCTGCCCGTCTGCTGGAGGCTTCAAGAAGCACTCGAACAGACTTGATCTAGCTCAGGGACGGGAAACTCCACTCTTCGGGGGCCTGATTGGTGTTACACTTTTGTCCCCAGTACCAGCTAACACACCCGACTCCAATAATCACCTAATCAGGATCTTCAGTTTAGAATGTAATGACATGCGCAAGAAATGTAAGGACACCAAAAAAAAGGGTTGAAATACGGGACAGTCCCGGGATGACAAATGAAGCCGCATGGGGGAAGATTTTATTTAAAACCATGAGACAGAGGTGGAGGTGTTTGTTTAATTTGGAATAATATGTTATGTTCATACTTACCACCGTAGCAGCACAAATTGCATTCGCACTATGGTTGATCTCTTTGATCGCCATCAGTAATAGTCTCAGCCTAGAGGAGCCCAAATGATTGAGGAACTGTTTGGCCTTATTGTTAACTGAGCTATAACACAAAAACTTCACCTCAGGGACTCGTCCCTTAGCAATCCACCACAGCTGAAAACCATTGGGAACGTAAAATCGCTGACTCAAGGCCTGCCTAAATCACCATATGCAAAGCCTTGGCCTGTCTGTTTCACTTAATGGCACAGATACATCAGCGTGGCAGGGAGGAGTGTTAGTACAGATCCCTGACAAAGGAACCTGAGGTGAGTCACTTGGTAATAGAGATGCCAGGAGACAAAATGTATAGCCGTCTGGCATCTTGACATAAGTGTTTCGGTGTAAACTGCTAGATTAAATGTGTAATATTGTTGCCAAGTCTGACTGTGTGATCCGTTGTGAAAAAGAAGCAATTGATTTCACAATAGTAATGTATAATAGGGGATTTAGCTTCGGCAGTATCTTTTGATGTTCTCCCTTGTAGGAAATGGAGCCTTAGGATCGGTCGACATTTGCAATATTTAATAATGCTCAGTTGTTTGCTTCAGATAATTCACTGCACAAAATCTCAAGACAACCATGCTGAACAAGCAAATAATTTCTTCATTCTATGTGCATAATATAATAATGATAATATATACAACACAGCTATTATCATGGTGCATGTACACACTATAATTAACTTGATCTGATTTCAATTTAATCGGCCCTTCAGGGGTGTATAGATACTTTATTTCCCATGTCATTACTATACTTTATGAAACATTATGTTGCTACACAGCATGTTAATTCTATATCATGGCAAGTCATTCATGTATTTGCTTGTTTGTGTGAACATACGTATTGGTTATTCTTTGAGTCGGAACTAGTTAATTACCACCTGTTTTATGTGCAATCATCCATTACGCCCCTGAGATACATGTTATTATGCTCCTATGCGGAAGTGATGCACAAACAACAATACAAATATTCATATTTATACTCAGAGTTTTCAGAGTCTTTCATGTTTCATCTCCCCCTTTTAACAATTCCAACACTGAACTGGAGAGATATCTGCATCCCAAATGGCACCCTATTCCCTATATAGTGCAATACTGTTGGCGAGAGCCCTGTGGGCCCTGATCAAAAGTAGTCCGCTAGCTAGTAAAATAGGGTACCATTTGGGACGCAGCTCTAGACAGAGAACATTATTTGGATCGCACTCCAAAGCAAATGCTTAGCCTGTTGATACCTCTAACTTCTAACCCTTGTTCTTCACTTTAGTGTAAACATGCATATAGCCACGGTATCAGTCTGTCTCTCTTTCTCTCTCTGTCCTTCTCTGAAGCAAATGCCTTTGTTGAATGAGAGAGAGCTTTTTACCCTTATTTAACTAGGCAAGTCTCTCTTATAACAAAATGACCTGAAGAGGTTTTGTACTCTATCTGAAATCTTTGTCCATTATATGTCACAAGGGTCCTCATTGAAACCTAAAGCTTTGGCTCTTCTGAGAGCGAGCCTCATTTCTCTCTTCACTTCAGTTATTCCACCAGAACACTGGCATGTTCTCTCTGTATACCTTTTGAAGTAGCTTCACTTGTACTTGGGAAAATGTGTCATGAATCATAAATATGGGAAGATTTCAAATGAAACATTTTCAAACATGAAATTCACATGCCTATTCTCAAATTGGATGGTGTATCAATTCCATAATATAATGATAAACCAACATGAAGTTACAGTGGCTTTTCTCATCGGAGGCTATTGAAATGTTTTGGTTCTCCCGTATCAATAGTTACAAATTGCTCTCTCTCTTCCTCACTGCTCTGAGAGACATCAAAGTAATTATTCATCAGCAGAGTTACCGGCCTACTCTTTTTTTTCGTCCTCTCCTCTCCTATACGATGCTATTACATTTGGCTGTTAACAAGATGACTTCAGACTTTTCTGCATTCTGTCTTTCAGAGGAGGAGAGGAGGACACTAGTTCAGAATACTCATCGACAGAGTCAAATCAATATGTAATTACCAGACCGAACGTTACGGTGCTTCAGCATCATGGCTGGCCGGTGGGGGAGAGGAGAGGCCCATCTCTCTTTTTCTTTATCTTTCTCTCTCCCTCCCATTCCTTTCTCTCTCTAAACCCAGGGCTCACTAACACCTTGTAGATTATTTCTTCACCCGTAATTTGCATGCTGGCCCTGTAATGGCTGGCCCTCTGCTTTGAGAATCTATTACCATTTTTCACCTTAAAGTCAGCACTTTTTGGATGGATGGAGATCCGTATTGCTCTGCTCCATCACTCTGCTTTAAGCTTTGTTCGATTTTCACAGAGAAAAGGATAACAACATCTATGCTGCAAGGCGTGTTTGTCTTGCAGAATTGAAAAGTGTACCGTATTCTGTTTTCCGGGCTCACGGTGTTTTGAAAAGGGAAAGGGCTTTAACCCATAAGAGTCTAAGAACCGTCGAAGGGGGGGGGGGGGGGGGTACCACTAAGCTATGTGCATGTGCATCCGACAAAAAAGGAGTCATGAAGCTCGACTTTTAAAGGGATGCTTTGGGATTTTGGCAATAAGGCCATTTATCTACTTCCCCAGAGTCAGATGAGCTTGTGGATACTATTTCTATGTCTCTGCATGCAGTTTGAAGGACGTTGCTAACTAGCGCAATTGCTAACTAGCATTAGCGCCATGACTTGAAGTCTATTGGTATCTACAAGCATTAGATACCCATAGACTTCCAGTCATTGTGCTAAGGCTAGTTGGCATTGACGCACGAAACTACATCTAATTTCCTTCATACTGTACACAGAGACATAACAATGGTATCCACAAGTTATTCGGACTCTATGGATGTAGATAAATAGCCTCATTGCCATAATCCCCCAAAACATGGATTTCCGCGAGATTCTCATAGAAGAAAATAAACGTGAAAAATAATGCTCGTCTGACTGGGCGGATCCACCTGGTGAATGGTGCCCTCTCATTGGGTGATAGCTGATGTCAATTAACAGGCGATCTCCACATCTGTCATTGAGCAATCCACACGGGAATGCCCACATTGTCCTCTCATTGGGCGATAGCTGGTGTCAATCCACAGGAGATTGTTCTTTCACATTCGGTGCCTTAATTAAAGAGTCTGGACAGGAACAGGAAGTGAACCAGATCATGCAGTGTTCACTAAACGATCGTTAGCGTGCACTTCAGACCAGCTGTTCACCTTGCAATGGGCTGCTGGGACTGTTCTTAAAGTAAAGAGCACATTCCTTTTTTTAAAAAGGATTTTCCCCCTAATTTTCGTCAGTTACGGTCCTGGCTGTGTCCCAAATGGGCCCTATGGGCAAAAGCTACAGTATAAAAGGGGAAATATAGATTGACTACAGTACAACTGATCTAGCCTGATGAATACCTGGGCCGGTGGAATAAACAGTACACTTCTACCCTCCGCTAAAGAGGATGTATTGTTTAATTAAGTTTCATTTTAAATTATTTCAACATCAATTATCATAACAAAAACGATAATGATGAGTAATTATCATTAATAATCCAGATTGTAACTTCATTCCAATGACACCTATGTTTTCGTGTGTGTGTGTGTGTGTGTGTGTGTGTGTGTGTGTGTGTGTGTGTGTGTGTGTGTGTGTGTGTGTGTGTGTGTGTGTGTGTGTGTGTGTGTGTGTGTGTGTGTGTGTGTGTGAATGCCAGAATAAATGCCTCCACATCGCCTCCACAGAATCAGTGACACATCCATACAGTGAGAGGTGGGGGGTGGGTGGACAAAAACATCGCTATCAGCCTGAGATATCCAATTAAGTGAATGAAAACACAGCAATAATGACAAGAGATCCCATGTATACCCACTGACTGTCGGCATCACTTGCGAAAACACACACACACACACACACACACACACACACACACACACACACACACACACACAAAAAGAAGAAATCCAACCTGCTACATGCTCAGTAGAAGTAAAGTCATGGCCACAAAAAAAACAATTTCAAATCCTTTTTAAGACATCAGTTAAGTAATAGCCTGTCATTAGAGCCGTGTTTTCACCTTGCAGTAACATGTGGTTGTCATCATCCGATCAAGATGATCCGATCACTATCGGATCGAGTTTTGTTTCGCCTATACATGGTAGTAAGATGTGTCTCTTATCTGCCCACTGTGTCCGTATTGTGACCAGATTCCCTGGTCCCTCCCTGTATGTAAATGAATCCAATCTGCCTTGGACCTCCCGTTATGACACAAGCTGTATTAATCGACAGTAAACATCACACTTTTAGAGTCAATAGTTTAACAGTGGGGGAAAAAGTATTTGATCCCCTGCTGATTTTGTACGTTTCCCCACTGACAAAGAACTGATCAGTCTATAATTTTAATGGTAGGTTTATTTGAACAGTGAGAGACAGAATAACAACAAAAAAAATCCGAAAAACGCATGTCAAAAATGTTATAAAATGATTTGCATTTTAATGAGGGAAATAAGTATTTGACCCCTCTGCAAAACATGACTTAGTACTTGGTGGCAAAGTCCTTGTTGGCAATCACAGAGGTTAGACGTTTGTTGTAGTTGGCCACCAGGTTTGCACACATCTCAGGAGGGATTTTGTCCCACTCCTCTTTGCAGATCTTCTCCAAGTCATTAAAAGGTTTCGAGGCTGACGTTTGGCAACTCGAACCTTCAGCTCCCTCCACAGATTTTCTATGGGATTAAGGTCTGGAGACTGGCTAGGCTACTCCAGGACCAACCTGTTGGGGCTAGGGGGCAGTATTTGCACGGCCAGATAAAAAACGTACCCGATTTAAACTGGCTACTACTCTTGCCCAGAAACGAGAATATGCATATAATTAGTAGATTTCGATAGAAAACACTCTAAAGTTTCTAAGGCTTCCATTGGCTCTCAGAAGGCGCCAGAAAGTGGAATGACGTCTCTGCAGTCTCTGGGCGAAAAACAGTAGGAGTTTTTGTGAGTGGTCAGGCAGGGAACAATGACACTGGAGTGCACGTTCACGAGAGGACTCTATGTTTTTCTTTCAATCTTTGAACGAATACAACGTCGCCCGTTTGGAATATTATCGCTATTTTATGAGAAAAATCGCATAAAAATTGATTTTAAACAGCGTTTGACATGCTTCGAAGTACGGTAATGGAATATTTTGACATTTTTTGTCACGAAATGCGCTCGCGCATCACCCTTCGGATAGTTACCTGAACGCACGAACAAAACAGAGGTATTTGGATATAACTATGGATTATTTCGAACCAAAACAACATTTGTAGTTGAAGTAGAAGTCCTGGGAGTGCATTCTGACAAAGAACAGCAAAGGTAATCCAATTTTTCTTATAGTAAATCTGAGTTTGGTGAGGGCCAAACTTGGTGGGTGTCAAGTTAGCTAGCCGTGATGGCCGGGCTATTTACTCAGAATATTGCAAAATGTGCTTTCGCTGAAAAGCTATTTTAAAATCTGACACCGCGATTGCATAAAGAGTTCTGTATCTATAATTCTTAAAATAATTGTTGTGTATTTTGTAAACGTTTATCGTGAGTAATTTAGTACATTCACCGGAAGTTTGCGGTGGGTAGGCTAGTTCTGAACATCACATGCTAATGTAAATAGCTGTTTTTTGATATAAATATGAACTTGATTGAACAAAACATGCATGTATTGTATAACATAATGTCCTAGGAGTGTCATCTGATGAAGATCATCAAAGGTTAGTGCTGCATTTAGCTGTGGTTTGGTTTTTGTGACATATATGCATGCTTTGGAAATGGCTGTGTGATTATTTTTGGCAGGGTACTCTCCTGACATGATCTAATGTTTTGCTTTCGCTATAAAGCCTTTTTGAAATCGGACAGTGTGGTTAGATTAACAAGAATCTTGTCTTTAAAATGGTGTAAAAGAGTTGATTGTTTGAGAAAATTGAATTGTGGTATTTTAGTTGGTTTTGTATTTCGCACCGTGCGATGCCATTGGCTGTTGGCTAGCGGTTCCGCAGGCGGAACGGCGTTCTTATTAACTTCTGTTGAGCTTCAATTGGTGGACAGATAGCCTTACAGCGTCCCACTTTGCCCAGGGAGGTTAACCTCTTACATCTAGATGTTCCGCTAGCGGAACGTCTGCTCCAATATCCAATGATGGGCGTGGCGCGAAATACAAATTCCTCTAAAATCCGAAAACTTCCATTTTTCAAACATATGACTATTTTACAGCTATTTAAAGACAAGACTCTCGTTAATCTAACCACACTGTCCGATTTCAAAAAGACTTTACAGCGAAAGCAAAACATTAGATTATGTCAGCAGAGTACCCAGCCAGAAATAATCAGACACCCATTTTTCAAGCTAGCATATAATGTCACAAAACACAAAACCACAGCTAAATGCAGCACTAACCTTTGATGATCTTCATCAGATGACACACCTAGGACATTATGTTATACAATACATGCATGTCTGTTCAATCAAGTTCATATTTATATCAAAAAACAGCTTTTTACATTAGCATGTGACGTTCAGAACTAGCATACCCCCCGCAAACTTCTGGGGAATTTACTAACAATTTACTAAATTACTCACGATAAACGTTCACAAAAAGCATAACAATTATTTTAAGAATTATAGATACAGAACTCCTCTATGCACTCGATATGTCCGATTTTAAAATAGATTTTCGGATGAAGCACATTTTGCAATATTCTAAGTACATAGCCCAGCCATCACGGGCTAGCTATTTAGACACCCACCCAGTTTAGCCTTCACCTAAATCACATTTCCTATAAGAAAAATGGTCTTACCTTTCCTGTTCTTCGTCAGAATGCACTCCCAGGACTTCTACTTCAATAACAAATGTTGGTTTGGTCCCAAATAATCCATCGTTATGTTCCATCAGCGACGTTTTGTTTGTGCGTTCTAGACACTATCCGAATGGTAAATCACCTTCGGGCGCATGGCGCATAACGTGACAAAAAAATTCTAAATATTCCATTACCGTACTTCGAAGCATGTCAACCACTGTTTAAAATCAATTTTTATGCAATTTATCTCGTAGAAAAGCGATAATATTCCGACCGGGAATCTGCGTGTCTGTAAACAGAGGGAAAAACCGAAAGGCGGGGGCGGGGCAGGTCACGCGCCTAAGCTTTTGTCCTCTGATAGACCACTTAGCAAAAGCTCTCGTGTGTTTCAGCCAGGGCTTTGAATTACGTCATTCAGGTTTTTCCCGGGCTCTGAGAGCCCATTGGAGACGTGGGAAGTGTCACGTAACAGCAGAGATCCCTTGTAATAGATAGAGAGAATCAACAAGGGGAAGAAATGGTCAGAGAGGGTACTTCCTGAACAGAATCTTCTCAGGTTTTGGCCTGCCAAATGAGTTCTGTTATACTCACAGACACCATTCAAACAGTTTTAGAAACTTTGGAGTGTTTTCTATCCAAAGCTAATAATTATATGCATATTCTAGTTTCTGGGCAGGACTAATAATCAGATTAAATCGGGAACGTTTTTTATCCAGCCGTGAAAATACTGCCCCCTAGCCATAAGAGGTTAACAGTCTGATGGCCTTGAGATAGAGACTGAAAAACAGGTTCTGTCCCAGCTTTGATGCACCTGTACTGACCTCGCCTTCTGGATGATAGCGGGGTGAACAGGCAGTAGATTGGGTGGTTGTCCTTGATCTTTTTGGCCTTCCTGTAACATCGGGTGCTGTAGGTGTCCTGGAGGGCAGGTAGTTTGCCCCCCGTGATGCGCTGTGCAGACCGCACCACCCTCTGGAGAGCCCTGTGGTTGCGGGCGATGCAGTTGCCGTACCAGACAGTGATACAGCCTGACAGGATGCTCTCAATTGCTTGGAGGGTACTATGGTGTTGAATGCTGAGCTACAGTGGGGGGAAAAAGTATTTGATCCCTGCTCATTTTGTACGTTTGCCCACTGACAAAGAAAGGATCCGTCTATAATTAGACTGGCTAGGCCACTCCAGGACCTTAATGTGCTTCTTCTTGAGCCACTCCTTTGTTGCCTTGGCCGTGTGTTTTGGGTCATTGTCATGCTGGAATACCCATCCACGACCCATTTTCAATGCCCTGGCTGAGGGAAGGAGGTTCTCACCCAAGATTTGATGGTACATGGCCCCGTCCATCGTCCCTTTGATGCGGTGAAGTTGTCCTGTCCCCTTAGCAGAAACACACCCCCAAAGAATAATGTTTCCACCTCCATGTTTGACGGTGGGGATGATGTTCTTGGGGTCATAGGCAACATTCCTCCTCCTCCAAACACGGCGAGTTGAGTTGATGCCAAAGAGCTCCATTCTGGTCTCATCTGACCACAACACTTTCACCAGTTGTCCTCTGAATCATTCAGATGTTCATTGGCAAACTTCAGACGGGCATGTATATGTATTCTTGAGCAGGGGGACCTTGCAGGCGCTGCAGGATTTCAGTCCTTCACAGCGTAGTGTGTTACCAATTGATTTCTTGGTGACTATGGTCCCAGCTGCCTTGAGATCATTGACAAGATCCTCCCGTGTAGTTTTGGGCTGATTCCTCACCGTTCTCATGATCATTGCAACCCCACGAGGTGAGATCTTGCATGTAGCCCCAGGCCGAGGGATATTGACAGTTCTTTTGTGTTTCTTCCATTTACGAATAATCGCACCAAATGTTGTCACCTTCTCACCAAGCTGCTTGACGATGGTCTTGTAGCCCATTCCAGCCTTGTGTAGGTCTACAATCTTGTCCCTGACATCCTTGGAGAGCTCTTTGGTCTTGGCCATGGTGGAGAGTTTGGAATCTGATTGATTGATTGCTTCTGTGGACAGGTGTCTTTTTTACAGGTAACAAGCTGCGGTTAGGAGCACTCCCTTTAAGAGTTTGCTCCTAATCTCAGCTCGTTACCTGTATAAAAGACACCTGGGAGCCAGAAATCTTTCTGATTGAGAGGGGGTCAAATACTTATTTCCCTCTGTCACGTCCTGACCAGTAAAAGGGGTTATTTGTCATTGTAGTTGGTCAGGGCGTGGCAGGAGGTGTTTGTTTTGGGTGTTTTGATGTTTTTGGGGTTTTGTTCTATGTTTTATATTTCTATGTTTATTCTAGTTCTATGTTGGTTTGTCGCAATGACCTCCAATTAGAGACAGCTGGTTTTTGTTGTCTCTAATTGGAGGCCATATTTAGTTGTGTTCGTTTCACTTCATTTCACTTCGTTTTACTGTTTTGTGGATGGTTGCTTTCTGTATAGTTGGGTTACCTTACAGAACTGTTGGTTTTCGTTTATTGTTTTCTTTTTAGTGTTCACTTTATTTAGTAATTAATAAAAGAAGATGATCACTATACCCGCTGCGTTTTGGTCTCCTCAATACGACCGTTGTGACACCCTCATTAAAAAGCAAATCAATTTATAACATTTTTGACATGTGTTTTTCTGGATATTTTTGTTGTTATTCTGTCTCTCACTGTTCAAATAAACCTACCATTAAAATTATAGACTGATCCTTTCTTTATCAGTGGGCAAACGTACAAAATCAGTACAGGATCAAATAATTTTCTCCCACTGTATACTCTCATCATTACAGCCTACTTTTGTTGTCCAACGATTACCCATTCACGTCCTTGTACCATATTTAGGACAATATCAAAATGCGCCACTGAATCAATTCTGTTTTGTGTAAATGCATGACATTTGGTGTCAACATAATACAAGTGTCTAGACAGGCCACACACTGGCCACACTGACATTGTAAGCTTGTCAATTAAAGATGGAATTTTGAGAAAATGTAAAGAAAATATTTAAACGATTTCAGCATATGTATTTTAAAATACATTTCAGAATGAAATTGTTTAAAGGAATATAGTACTGTTATTTGACCTGTTCTAAGACCAAATATGCCAAATATATGATTCAACTTATCGTCATATGTGAACTACAGCCGTTTGTGTATCGTACTATATTTTAGTCTTTGGACACATGGGGTTACTGTTTCTTACACATTTCATGAAACAAGTCATGTGAATATTTTAAGAATTTTTACCAGGCCAATATATACAGTACCAGTCAAACGTTTGGACACACCTATTCATTCAAGGGTTTTTCTTTATTTTTACTATTTTCTACATTGTAGAATAATACAGAAGACAACAAAACTATGAAATAACACATGGAATCATGTAGTAACCAAAAAAGTGTTAAACAAATCAAAATAGATTTTATATTTGAGATTCTTCAAAGTAGCCACCCTGTGCCTTGCCTTGATGACAGCTTTGCACACTCTTGGCATTCTCTCAACCAGCTTCATGAGGTAATCACCTAGAATGCATTTCAATTAACAGGTGTGCCTTGTTAAAAGTACATTTGTGAATTTCTTTCCTCCTTAATATGTTTGAGCCAATCATTTGTGATGTGACAAGGTAGGGGTGGTATACAGAAGATAGCCCTATTTGCTAAAAGACCAACTCCATATTATGGAATGAACAGCTCAAATAAGCAGAGAAATGACAGTCTATCATTACTTTAAGACATGAAGGTCAGTCAATCGAGAACATTTCAGTGCAGTTGCAAAAACCATCAAGCACTATGATGAAACTGGCTCTCAAGAGGACCGCTACAGGAAAAGAAGACCCAGAGTTACCTCTGCTGCAGATGATAAGTTCATTAGAGTTACCAGCCTCAGAAATCGGCAATTAACTGCACCTCAGATTGCACCTCACAGAGTTCAAGTAACAGACACAACTTAACATCAACTGTTCACAGGAGACTGAGTGAATCAGGCCTTCATGGTCGAATTGCTGCAATGAAACCACTACTAAAGGACACCGATAAGAAGAAGAGACTTGCTTAGGCCAAGAAACATGAGCAAATGACATTAGACTGATGGAAATCTGTCCTTTGGTCTGATGAGTCCAAATTTGAGATTTTTGGTTCCAACCGCTGCCTATTTGTGAGACGCAGAGTAGGTGAATGGATGATCTCCGCATGTGCGGTTCCCACCGTGAAGCATGGAGGAGGATGTGTGATGGTGTGGGGGTGCTTTCCTGGTGACACTGTCTGTGATTTATTTAGAATTCAAGACACACTTAACCAACACGGCTACCACAGCATTCTGCAGTGATGCGCCATCCCATCTGGTTTGTGCTTAGAGAGACTGTTATTTGTTTTTCAACAAGACAATGACCCAAAACACACCTCCAGGCTGTGTAAGGGCTATTTGACCAAGAAGGAGTGTGATGGAGTGCTGTATCAGATGACCTGGCCTACACAATCACCCGACTTCAACACAATTGAGATAGTTTGGGATAAGTTGGACCGCAGAGTGAAGGAAAAGCAGCGAACAAGTGCTCAGCATATGTGGGAACTCCTTCAGGACTGTTGGAAAAGCATTCCAGGTGACTACTACATCATGAAGCTGGTTGAGAGAATGCAAAGCTGTCATCAAGGCAAAGGGTGGCTACTTTGAAGAATCTAAAATCTAAAATATATTTGGATTTGTTTAACATTTTTTTTGGTACTACATGGTTCCATGTGTTATTTCAGGTCTTCAATATATATATATTAAAACTGTTAAAACCAAAAGAAAACCCTTGAATGAGTAGGTGTGTCCAACCTTTTGACTGGTACTGTATATGAAATTAATTTTGAAAAAGTACACACGCTCTCTCTCTCACACACCTACCCCTAGAGGATGTACATTATACCTCTTTTCTTTTCTGAGAGTTAATAGCACATCAAAGTCTGTCATTTCAAAATTGACTTATGTGGGTGAATCCATTTTGAGATATAAATTTGTTTTTCCATTTGCAGTTGCTCTCTTGTGATATGCCATTTTAACAGCCATGCATATGTCCTCGTTTGAGCCTAATCATTAGATATCAATTTCACCGTAGGCTCAATGCGCTGGCTAGATGAAAGCTTTGCAAAAATTATCTAATAATAGCCACTTCAAATGTAAACTCTAAAGCACATTTGTGAACAATAGACCAATAAAGAAAAGCTTTCAGATCAAACTTAACAAACAAATAACCAAAAATAGAAATTAAGCCATCACATTTAGGAAATTATAGAAACATCACCCTTGATAAGGTTCTAACCATATTGTGAGGCCATCTTAAGAACATAAACTCTCCATGGTACTGTTTTACACTCTTTAGAATAAAAATCCATAAGATCTTGCCATGTTTAAAAGATGTGCATTTAATTGCCGCAGATGAGAAAATTCTTTCCCCAGGCTTTTCTTTAATGAATTTCTCCAGTGAAGATTGTCAGAAATCTTTGTTGATTTGTTTCTTTTTCATTTTTTTTCACTGCTTATCCAGCTCGCATTTTATTTCCACTCTGCTTGAGTCCTTGAGCTGTGCTGCAAAGCTCAACAAACACACTGTTACTTCAAAGTTAAAGGAAGGTGAGGGAGATAGAAAGAAAATGAACAGAGAAAAAACTAATTAAAGAAAGAAAATAAATAAATAAATAATAATAACTCTTTTCACATTCATCTTGTGTGTGCTGATTATTGGCGGTGACTTGTGGCCTCTTTAGGGAGATGTGGATGTATTACAGTGGGTAGAAAGTGCTGACCAGGAGAAGGAGCTCGGTCTCACTGGGTCTCACTGCGTCTCGTTGGTCGCTGCTCAGAGGCAGATCCTAACAAGGTCAATGATGCCAGAGGCCAATCCACTAACTGTAAAGTCAAGTCGCTGGATGCTGGATTCATTCTGTGGATGCGTCCCAAATGGCACCCTATTTCCTGTATAGTGCACTACTTTTGACCAGAGACCTATTTGGAATGCACCATGTGTCTGAGGCACTCAATAGAGCTAAACATACTGTACTGTATCAATGAAAGGACAAGCGTTTTGGTGGAGGTTGTGCTGATGCATGTCTTTCCTTTACATTGAGGTCAGCATTTGCTGAACAGTATGGTACATTTGAGTCTGAAGTGAAAGTCCCCCACACTCTTGTGACACAAACGTATGTATGTAAGTGCGTATTAAGTGTTTATACAACAGGTGGATATAATCCTGAATGCTGATTGGTTAAAACTGCATTCCAGCCGGTGTCTATTCCACAAGTTACCACCGGCTAAATCTATGACGTTAAAATGTCTATTTACTCTTTTCCATCTGACTGAGCAATCCACTGTCTCATCAGCCGAGCCAAGCAATTTATAAACTTGATATCCACTATAAAAGAATCGAGACATTATCTCAATTTTTTTTTTAACTAACATTTTGTTTTCAACAGCGGAGATTTGTATACACCTTGCTGTCTGTCTCTCCGACAGTTGCAACATTGTTTCAATATTCAAATTCGATCTCCAGCTGTCCCATGGTAATGAACATGTCGGGAATCGGGTCAGGACGAGACAGACAGACAGGCAGGCAGCGTTTCTCAGCCAGTCGAAATCATGAATCAGCTGGCATAATTTTTTATGGATATATGTAAAGAAATGTTAATTGAAAAAAGGTAAAACAAAATGAACTGCAGCTAGTTTGCAGTCTTTCCAGCTTCAGTTTGAAGTGATTGTGTTAGCTGTGTTGTTGGCTAGCTCCTCTAAACAACAGTGTCCTGACGAGTGAGCACATGTTCTATGCCAGGTGAAATCGCGCCTCATTAGCTCATTGTTATGGATGTCTCCAAATAAATGTCTCTAGAAAACAGCTTAAACACATGCAAATGCGGCTACCTTGCTGTTATTCTGGCTGCATTTTTTTGACGCGACTGTTAGTTAGCCATAGTTGGCTAGCTAGCAAGGAAGGGATAAGAACGTTGCCAGCCAGTATGGCAATGGAACATTTAGAACGAACGACTGGGTCGCGTCCATAGATACAGAACAAAAATACTGAACACTGGGTCGCGTCTCTGGCAACCGACCAGCCGGCTTGGGTAGCAACCCTAGATTTGTATCGGGAATATATCTTGTGGAAGGATGAAATAATATAAATAAATTCATTTTAATTAAAATATGTCAATCATTCTTTGAATATGTTGGTAACCAGCTGTATAAAAGTGATAATGCTCTTGAAGCCGGTGTTTGAAGGATATATTGACACGGTCTGCCGGGCTTCGACTTCGTCTCGGGCCTAACAACACCTGTGCCAACATATCCTCCTAACACCGGCTTCTCTGGCATTATCACTGAAATAAACTCTTGTGTTAGGTGTATTATACACACACACTTGCACACAATTATTTCAAGGAGTAACATATGCGTTTACAAATGGCTGCCTCTGTTGCAGCACCTGTTCATATCCTGCCTGTGATGGTTGTGTGTGTAATTCAAACTTGTGCAAAATGCCGATGTGTTTTGTTCCAAATGAGGACATTGACAGGTAAGGAACCATAAGCGTATCTGTATTTACAGTGCCCTTCACATGACCAGTCTATCCATATTACAATATGTGCCTCCTGCAGTTACAGAGGAGCTTAAAGGTGAAATGAAATCCATGACTGGTGAGGGGAAACTAATCTGAATATGTCAGGACAAGCACAACTCACCTTCATCATTACAACATAATGATCCAGTCTGCCCTCTCATGTGAGGTGTTCATCTCCACCAACATATTTCAATGGCATGCACATGTATTTACATAGTATGGATGTATCTATCTGCCAGACTGACATAGTATGGATGCATCTGCCAGCTGCATGCCATACACAACACAGTATGCAAAATACAGTACGTGGTACAGTAGCTAGGTATGCAAACAGCAACATTGCTTTTCAATGTTTGGTGTTGAGGCACCGTTGGGCTAAGGTGAAAATGCTATTGACATTCTATAATCAAATGATAACGTATATGATTATTGATTTATAAACACAGGGGGAAAAGTAGGATGCAGTTGCCATAGAATTATAGCAAGGTGTCAAGCTAATCCCCAGTGGCAAACAGGGGTGAAGATGTATGTACAAGCTTCACTATTCTTATAGTGTGACAAGTAGAGGGATGACCCAATGCATATCTGGTTTACTTTTACTGTTTGATAGATGGACCCTTCCTGAAATGACTGTACCCTGCTTTATCCTTGGGAAAGAGTGTATATGAACTTTATGTGCCTTTCAATTGACAGTGGTGACTTATTGAAAATGTCTAAACGTCTTTGTATCCTCTCGGCTGCCCGCATCTTGTGCTAAACAGAATGTATTCGCTGTGGCCAAAACCAGTGTAAAGGATTTATGGTTGTGAGGCTTGAAATGCAGTTGAAATGCCTGTGTGGTTACGGTTGAGTATATCTTGACGATCTTTGTGCTTATCATGGTTATGAGTCACTATCAGTATGTTACTTAAAAAGAGTACTATCTCCCTACATTCCACTGATGAGGAGTAATACAACCAGTGATCCTCTCTGGGACATGTGGGACGCTAGCATCCACGGGACACACTATTCAACAGCCAGTGAAATAGCAGGGCGGCAAATTCAAAACAACAAAAATCTCATAATTCAAATTTCTCAAACATACAACTATTATATCCCATTTTAAAGATACACTTCTCGTTAATCCAACCACATTGTCCGATTTCAAAAAGTCTTTACGGCGAAAGCATAACATTAGATTATGTTAGGACAGCGCCGAGACAAGAAAAACCACACAGCCATTTTCCAAGCAAGGAGAGGCGTCACAAAAGACAGAAATACAGCTAAAATGAATCACTAACTTTTGACGATCTTCATCAGATGACACTCCCAGGACTCAATGTTACACAATACATCTATGTTTTGTTCGATAAAGTTCATATTTATATCCAAAAACCCCATTTTACATTGGCACGTGATGTTCAGAAAATGTTTTGCCTCCCAAAACTCCCGGTGAATGAGCACATCAATTTACAAAAATACTCATCATAAACTAATAATATGCATATCCTACCTTCTGGGCCCGAGTAGCAAGCAGTTTAATTTGGGCACGTTATTCATCTGAATTTCCGAATACTGCCCCCTGTCACCAAGAAGTTACAAAGGGAAAGGACATGGGGATACCTAGTCAGTTGTACAACTGAATGCATTCAACTGAAACGTGTCAGAGAGGTGCGGGGGGCTGCCTTAATCGACAGCCACGTCTTCTAAAGGCTTATGTAGATTGTTTTATACTGTCAAAAGAAGTTATGCCACATTAGAAAATGCACAAAATTGTAGTAAATTGTAAATGAAGTGTCCACTAATTTGGCAATGAACCAATGCAAATCTGTCAAATCAACTGATGGGCCACTAACGCTTATTGGAAATTGCTTCACTCTACTCTCTATGTGTCTCCAGAGCCAGAGGATGTGTTCCCTTAGCCCCGTTTATACCTGGTTCTAAGATGCGGCCGTTGTTCTGATCTTGCCCGCATTCTGATTGTGCCCACATTTGTAAACAATCAAAAGATGCACTGTGATCTGATTGTGATTAGATCTTTCTGACTACCTCCGGAGATAGTCGAAGACGCATTTTGTACAGATATTCTTGAAGTGTAAACTAATCCAGACGGGCCAGTTGAATTAAGATCATGGTCTTCATTAGAAACCATGTGCCTACTGGCACTGTGGTCAGACGCCACAGTCCAATACTTCATCCAGCTCTGAATAAAATGGGCATATAGATATGAAGACATGTATACACATACCATATACATCAATGCGTCTGTCTGTGGTACAGTATGTGTGTGTACACGTGTGCTTGTGAGAGAGTGAGAGAAAGAGGGAGAATGCTGTAGTATGCCTCACTCTCCATTGACTTGCTATAATCTACTATATGAGAGCATGTGAGTGTGTGTGGAATTCTTTATATATTGTTTTTGTATATATTGGTTCAGACAATAATGAATATTTTAACATGTTTAAGATCTGAGAAAGAGAAAAAAACGCTGATAAAATGACTCTGAACTCATTGAATTTGCTTATAATGTGTGTACTCTAGGGGTTTGTGTGTGTGTGTGTGTGTGTGTGTGTGTGAGAGAGAGAGAGAGAGAGAGAGAGAGAGAGAGAGAGAGAGAGAGAGAGAGAGAGAGAGAGAGAGAGAGAGAGAGAGAGAGAGAGAGAGAGAGAGAGAGAGAGAGAGAGAGAGAGAGAGAGAGAGAGAGAGAGAGAGAGAGAGAGAGAGAGAGAGAGAGAGAGAGAGAGAGAGAGAGAGAGAGAGAGAGAGAAGGTTCTATATTGGTCAAGACAATCTATATACAAAACGTTGTTAAGATCTGAACATTTTCAAGATCTGAGAAAGAGGGAAAACGACTTCCATTGGATATGCAAATACTGCATGTACAGTCGAAGTCGGAAGTTTACATACACTTAGGTTGGAGTCAATAAAACTCATTTTTCAACCACTCCACAGATTTCTTGTAAACTAAATATAGTTTTGGCAAGTCGGTTAGGATATCTTCTTTGTGCATGACACAAGTCATTTTACCAACAATTGTTTACAGACAGATTATTTCACTTATAATTCACTGTTCAACATACACTAAATTGACTGTGCCTTTAAACAGCTTGGAAAATTCCAGAAAATGATGTTATGGCTTTAGAAGCTTCTGATAGGCTAATTGACATAATTTGAGTCAATTGGAGGTGTACCTGTGGATGTATTTCAAGGCCTACCTTCAAACTCGGTGCAGCATTGCTTGACATCATGGGAAAATCAAAAGAAATCATCCAAGACCTCAGAAAAAATGCCTGAAGGTACCACATTCATCTGTACAAACAATAGTACACAAGTATAAACACCATGGGACAACGCAGCCATCATACCGCTCAGGAAGGAGACGCGTTCTGTCTCTTAGAGATGAACGTACTTTGGTGCGAAAAATGCAAATCAATCCCAGAACAACAGCAAAGGACCGTGTGAAGATGCTGCAGGAAACAGGTGCAAAAGTATATATATCACCAGTAAAACAAGTCCTATATCGACATAACCTGAAAGGCAGCTCAGCAAGGAAGAAGCCACTGCTCCAAAACCACCATAAAAAAACCAGACTACGGTTTGCAACTGCACATGGGGACAAAGATTTCACTTTTTTGAGAAATGTCTTCTGGTCTGATGAAACAAAAATAGAACTGTTTGGCCATAATGACCATCGTTATGTTTGGAGGAAAAAGGGGGAGGCTTGAAAGCCAAAGAACACCATCCCAACCGTGAAGCATGGGGGTGGCATCATCATATTGTGGGGGTGCTTTGCTGCAGGAGGGACTGGTGCACTTCACAAAATACATGGCATCATGAGGAAAGAAAATTATGTGAATATATTGAAGCAACATCTCAAGTCGTCAGTCAGGAATTTAAAGCTTGGTCGCAAATTGGTCTTCCAAATGGACAATGACCCCAAGCATACTTCCAAAGTTGTGGCAAAATGGCTTAAGGACAACAAAGTCAAGGTATTGGAGTGGCCATCACAAAGCCCTGACCTCAATCCTTTAGAAAATGTGTGGGCAGAACTGACAAGCGTGTGTGAGCAAGGAGGCCTTCAAACCTGACTCAGTTACACCAGCTGTGTCAGGTGGAATGGGCCAAAATTCACCCAACTTATTGTGGGAAGCTTGTGGAAGGCTACCTGAAACGTTTTACACAAATTAAACAATTTAAAGGCAATGCTACCAAATACTAATGGAGTGTATGAAAACTTCTGACCCACTGGGAATGCGATGAAAGGAATAAAAGCTGAAATATATCATTCTCTCTGCTTAAAATGAAGTGGTGATCCTAACTGACCTAAGACAGGGAATTTTTACTAGGATAAAATGTCAGGATTTGTGAAAAACTCAGTTTATATGTATTTGGCTAAGGTGTATGTAAACTTCCGACTACAACTGTACTTTAGGGGTAGGTGTGTGAGAGAGAGAGTGTGTGTATTTTTTAGATATAGATTTCATATACAGTACCAGTTAATAGTTTGGACACACCTACTCATTCAAGGGTTTTCTTTAGTTTTAACATTTTTAATATATATACTGAAGACCTGAAATAGCACATGGAATCATGTAGGAACCAAAACAATGTTAAACAAATCAAAATATATTTTAGATTTTAGATTATTCAAAGTAGCCACCCTTTGCCTTGATGACAGCTTTGCATTCTCTCAACCAGCTTCATGATGTAGTAGTCACCTGGAATGCTTTTCCAACAGTCTTGAAGGAGTTCCCACATATGCTGAGCACTTGTTGGCTGCTTTTCCTTCACTCTGAGATCCATCTTATCCCAAACCATCTCAATTGGGTTGAGGTTGGGTGGTTGTGTAGGCCAGGTCCTCTGATGCAGGGCTCCATCACTCTCCTTCTCGGTCAAATAGCCCTTACACAGCCTGGAGGTGTGTTTGGGTCATTGTCCTGTTGAAAAACAAATTACAGTCTCACTAAGCACAAACCAGATGGGATGGCGTATCACTGCAGAATGCTGTGGTAGCCATGCTGGTTAAGTGTGTCTTGAATTCTAAACTAATCACAGACAGCAAAGCACCCCCACATCATCACACATCCTCCTCCATGCTTCACGGTGTTAACCACACATGCGGAGATCATCCATTCACCTACTCTGCATCTCACAAATAGGCAGCGGTTGGACAGATTTCCATCGGTCTAATGTCATTTGCGCATGTTTCTTGGCCTAAGCAAGTCTCTTCTTCTTATTGGTGTTCTTTAGTAGTGGTTTCTTTGCAGCAATTCGACCATGAAGGCCTGATTCACTCAGTCTCCTGTGAACAGTTGATGTTAAGTTGTGTCTGTTACTTGAACTCTGTGAGGTGCAATCTGAGGTGCAGTTAATTGCCGATTTCTGAGGCTGGTAACTCTAATGAACTTATCATCTGCAGCAGAGGTAACTCTGGGTCTTCTTTTCCTGTAGCGGTCCTCTTGAGAGACAGTTTCATCATAGTGCTTGATGGTTTTGCGACTGCACTGAAATTTTCTCGATTGACTGACCTTCATGTCTTAAAGTAATGATAGACTGTCATTTCTCTGCTTATTTGAGCTGTTCTTGCCATAATATGGACTTGGTCTTTTAGCAAATAGGGCTATCTTCTGTATACCACCCCTACCTTGTCACATCACAACTGATTGGCTCAAACATATTAAGGAAGAAAGAAATTCACAAATGTACTTTCAACAAGGAACACCTATTAATTGAAATGCATTCTAGGTGATTACCTCATGAAGCTGGTTGAGAGAACAGTCTGTCAGGGTTTCCCAAACTCTACACTACACAGCTGATTCAAATAATAAACTAATCATCAAGCGTTCATAATTTGAATTAGCTGTGTAGTGTTAGGTTAAAACCAAAACGTGCGTCCCTTGGGGTCCCGAGGACCGAGTTTGGGAAACACTGATGTAGGTATAATGTATGCATAAAAATAATTCATATTTTATAAAAACTATCTGTGTTTTTGTTTGTGTGTCTTAGCCTACAGCATTATTTAGAAGTCTATTTCATATTTCAAAAGGTGCTTTCATCAAGTATCTCTTCCTATGATCTCAACCTAAAGAGCTCAGCTAGTCAGAATGCATACAACAAGGCCTTTGGCTTCATGGGCAAAATCAATTCACAACATAGGCCTAGGTGTTGTTTCTTTCCAGTTATCCAGTTATCACACCATCCAACTAAATCAAATCAAGTTCATTGGTCACCAAAACAGATTTGCTGATATCATTGCAAGTGCTGCAAAATGCTTGTTGCTAGCTCCAACAGTGCAGTAATAATAGCTAGAAAACAATGCAAAACAATACGCAAATAATCAAAAAGGTAAAATAAAGAAATTGAGAAATGAATATATTATGGATATATATATATATATATATATATATATATATATATATATATATATATATATATATACAGTGCCTTCATAAAATATTCACACCCCTAGACTTTTTCCACATTTTGTTGTGTTACAGCCTGATTTAATTGATTATATTCAGATTTGTATTCAATCCCTTTGTTATGGCAAACCTAAATAAGTGCAGGAGTAAAAATATGTTTAACAAGTCGCTGTCACACCCTGATCTGTTTCACCTGTCTTTGTGCTTGTCTCCACCCCCCTCCAGATGTCGCCCATCTTCCCATTATCCCCTGTGCATTTATACCTGTGTTCTCTGTTTGTTGCCAGTTCGTCCTGTCTTGTCAGGTCTTACCAGCATTACTTCCCACCTTCCTGTTTCTCTAGTTCTGTTTCCTAGTTTTTCCCGGTTCTGACCATTCTGCCTGCCCTGACCCCGAGCCTGCCTGCCGTCCTGTACCTGCCTGACTCTGACCTGATCGCAAATCTTTGCCTGCCCTCGACCTGCCCTTTGCCTGCCCCGTGTTTCTAATCATCTGAGAACTGTACTATCCGCCTCCCGTGTCTGCATCTGGGTCATGTCCTGAGTCGTGATAGTCGCATGATAAGTTGCATGTACTCACTCTGTGTGTGCAATAATAGTGTTTTATAATATGATTGTTTTATGTGTGGGGTACACATACAATTATCTGTAAGATCCCTCATTCCAGCAGTGAATTTCAAACACAGATTAAACCACAAAGACCAGGGAGGTTTTCCAATGACTCACAAAGAAGGGCACCTGTTGGTAGATGGGTAAAAAAAAACGGACATTGAATATCCCTTTGAACATGGTGAAGTTATTAATCACACTTTGGATGGTGTATCAATACACCCAGTCACTACAAAGATACAGGCATGCTTCTTAACTCAGTTGCCTGAGAGGAAGGAAACCACTCAGTGATTTCGCCATGAGGCCCATAGTGACTTTAAAACAGTTACAGAGTTTAATGGCTGTGACAGGAGAAAACTGAGGATGGATCAACAACTCACATTGGTCAAAGAGAACGAGAGCACACAGTCCTCGTGAGCACGTTGGCGGCTCGATGTTGTTTTCCTCGAAGCAGGCAAAAAAGTTGTTTAGCTTATCCGGGAGCAAGGTGTCAGTCGCTGGCTTTCCCTTCATAATCCGTGATTGTCTGGATACCCTTCCACATACGTCTCATGTCTGAGCCTTTGATTTGCGACTCCACTTTGTCCCTGTACTGTCATTTTGCTTCTTTGATTGCGTTACGGAGATCCTAGCTGGTCTGTTTGTACATGTACATGTTCCCAGTCACCTTGCCATGGTTAAATGCAGTGGTTCTCTCTTTCTGTCACAGGAGGAACAACATCCTCTATGCACTTCCTGATGAACCCAGTCACAGAGTCAGTGTATACATCAATACTATTCTCCGAGGCAACCCGTAACATTTCCCAGTCCTCATGATCAAAACAATCTTGAAGCATGGATTTTGATTGGCCAGACCAACATTGAACAGTCTTTACCACGGGTACTTCCTGTTTAAGTTTCTGTCTATAGGTGGGAAGGGAGAGTAACAATGAACCAGGGTATGTGATGTGTGTGTAGCTCAGGATATGTGTTTATAGAATTCCAGTAGCGTTTTCTTCAGATTTATTTTATTAAAGTCCCAAGCTACAATAAATGCGGCTTCAGGATATGCAGTTTCCAGTTTGCACATAGTCCAGTGTAGTTCCTTGAGAGCCGTCGCAGTGTCGGCTTGGTGGGGAATACACACGGCAGTGACGATGACCGAAGAAAATTCTGTCGGGCCATAATGCGTTCAGCATTTGATGGTGAGGTATTCCAGATCGGGAGAACAAAGGGACTTAAGTTCATTGACATTACCACAATCACACCATGAGTTGTTAATCATGAAAAAAACCTTCGCCTATCTTTTTCCCTGAGAGTTTTTTTCTTCCTGTCCGCACGATGGAGAACCCCACTGGCTGAATGGATGGGGACTTTATATCCGGAGAGAGCCATGATTCCGTAAAACAAGGTATGTTACAGACCCTGATGTCTCTCTGGAAGGAGAGCCTTGCTCTGAGCTAATCTACTTTATTGTCCAGTGACTGAACGTTAGCAGGTCATATACTCAGAAGCGGTGGATAGTGTGCAGTCTGGCCCCACACCTACTACCTCTTCTACGGCGTCTGCGTTTTGGTGCAGCCCCTGGGATAAGTAGAGCTGCCTCTGGATCCAGGTCAGGAAGTCGAATATCTGCTTGAATTTCTGGTCATTGACTGCAGATCTAATATCCTAAAGTTATTTTCAGCTGTAGGTAATAATACAAGAAACGTTCTGAGCAAATAATGTAAGAAATAACAAAACATCAATAATAATAATACTGTAAAGTTGGCTAGAAGCTAGAAATAGGGTGCACCTTGTCTGTCGGCACCATCTTGTCTTTGGAAGCATCCTTACTCCATATGCAGAGGGGTCAGGTGCAATCCTGGGTAAAAAAAAGTACTGTTCAATTTAAATTACCTTGGCAGATATCAAACAGAGCACTTCGCTCCTGCTGAATGATAATTGTAGCGGGCTGCCAGGGCCAATACACCAGGGGTCATCTGTGGCTGGCAAAGAGTGAAAAAGGTCTGGCTGATGCTGCAAAGAAGTGCAGGAATTACTCCCTCTCTTTGCACACACTCTCTGCTTCTCTCCCTATCTCTCTCTCTTTCTCTTCGTTCTCTTTTCTTGTTTTGTGGTCTATAGTGAAGGAGGTAGCTAGCACAGAGACCAGAGAGTCACATGTATCATAATGCTGTGTTGATGCTGTGCTTTGAAGAAAACATTTTCCCTGGAAATAAATAAACTGAAATAAACGTGTTTAATAGGTTGTAATTCTAACAATCGAGGACGTCATTTAAGTGTATCATATTCAACATAAAATTAAGCCACTGAATTTAACACTCTGAAAACAATTCAAGTGATTTGGCAGTCATATGAAGAACAAAGCTGTTTTTTTCCAAAGTGTAATTTTGTAAAATTTTACATTTTAGTCACTTAGCAGACACTGTTATCCAGAGCAACTTAAAGTAGTGAGGGCATACATTTTTTATACTATTTCGTACTTGTGATATTCAGTAAAAGACTATTCCAACAGAAACTATGACATTACCTCAGCCCATACTCACCTTCCTTGTAATCTGTCTTTATTTGTATTCTACTTTCGAGCAATCAGTTTTTAGATTTCACTTTCGCCCATATTTAGCTAACTTTAAACCAACTTGACAGAATGAAAAGGCACTCTCATTTCAACAATATAATAGGAAGAGACCCTGGCTAAATGGCAAAATGAATCTGCGATCGACCGGCGCCACATTAGCGCTCACAAATTCACTCCCGTAACCAAGCCTGAAACCAAACGTCCATAGCTGTTACAGATCCAATTTATACACATCAGTTGTTTGCCCGAGTAGGTCAATAGAAAGCATTGGATCACCTTGTGACATGCAAATGACCCTCTCTTTCTCTCTTTGTTCCAAAAGGCAGGCAGCGGGCCTGGATGAGGTACATCAATATATTGTATTCTCCACCACCACCTCATCCACCCATAGAAACAAGTAATACGGTCTGGCCCCTTTGAGAACTCATTTCGGATGTTCTATCCCTCGATTAAGGCTTTACTGGCTAGGTAGCTATTGGGAATTCATGCCTGCCTGCCTGCCTGCCTGCCTGCCTGCCTGCCTGCCTGCCTGCCTGCCTGTCTGCCTGCCTGTCTGTCTGTCTGTCTGTCTGTCTGTCTGTCTGTCTGTCTGTCTGTCTGTCTGTCTGTCTGTCTGTCTGTCTGTCTGTCTGTCTGTCTGTCTGTCTGTCTGTCTGTCTGTCTGTCTGTCTGTCTGTCTGTCTGTCTGTCTGTCTGTCTGTCTGTCTGTCTGTCTGTCTGTCTGTCTGTCTGTCTGTCTGTCTGTCTGTCTGTCTGTCTGTGTCTACCTGCCTGTCAATCCAGCATGCCCCATGATTTATCTATAAACAAGCAATTGCAGAGAATGATCACTGTGCTATTTTGTCCACCTTGCGTTCTGTGCAGGCTGTATCATTTCCCAATATGATTAGCAATTCTGAAATGTACCATGGCGTATCTATTTGATTGCTCCTACAGTACCAGCATGGGGTTACTTTGCAATGTGTAGTAAATCATGGAAACTCAATGCAATGTTTTTTAATACATATGGAAGCAGATACTAATGCTTTGTGACATGTCAACCTGTGGTCCATATGGAAAATGGAATGGAATAATGCAATAGGAAAACAAGAAAATATAGATAATATTTTTGGCTGCCATACAGTATGGGATCCATGTCACATGTTGGAATGAAATGTCTACTGAATACACTAGTTTGTGTAATACTGCATGCTTCTAAGGAAATATAATTGGATTGTTTGTTGTATTATTCTTGAACACCACAGATTTTGGAGCACCCCATATTTCTCCATTTGAATGTGAAGAATTACAAACAGAGTGAAACGGTCACTTTCAGTGGTTTAGAAGCTGACAGACAGCACTAACTCAGGCAGTGAAATGCTAACATGAGAATTACAGAGAGAGCGAGAGAGAGAGAGAGTGAGAGAGAGAGAGAGCGAGAGAGAGAGAGTGAGAGAGAGAGTGAGAGAGAGAGAGAGAGAGAGAGAGAGAGAGAGAGAGAAAGAGTGAGTGAGAGAGAGAGAGAGAGAAAGAGTGAGTGAGAGTGAGTGAGAGAGAGAGAGAGAGAGAGAGAGAGAGAGAGAGAGAGAGAGAGAGAGAGAGAGATAAAGTGCTCTCATTCCTCTGATGCTATGCTTTTGTGTTTTATGCAGCAGGTAGGTTAGGAAGCCTGACTAAAAGCACTTGAGAGTTGAACTTGTAGAAGTATGAAGTTCTGAAATGGCTAGTACATCAAGTCAATGCAGATATATAGTGCAATAACATACCCTCCCATAAGGCCTGTACACACTCAAGTTTGACAACTGGTGTACATTGCATTTGTCCCAACGGTTGTGATACAACGGAGAGTTTATCTGCACAAAATGTATTACACAACCACTGTGCAACGTCTCAACATCCATGTCTTTTTTATTTTTTTTTACAAACTCTGTTGTATTATAACAGTTATGCAAATGCATTGTCTATCATTTGGTCAATTTGAGTCTGTACGGGGCCCGAGAGGATGTACTCTGTCTCTGGAACTGAACAAGAGTTAGATTATTATCAAACAGATGCCAGGTTTATTCATTAGCTATGATACAGATTATTGTCTTTCTGTCTGTATTTTTTTGTCTTCTCCATCTCCAACATTTGCACATGTCAGATGTTGTAAAGCACATTCAAAAAAAAAAAAGGCCAACTGGAGGTTATATCCATTATGTCCAATGGACTAAGTGACGGGGTGGATGGATAACCCAATGGAACCCGGCCTATGAAGAACCAGGATTTAAGCGAGGCAAGCAAAAGATACTGACGAGGTGACATCACCACTTCGCTTGCGTCCCAAATGGCACTCTGTGATCTATATAGTGCATTACTCTACTCTGACCAAAAGTAGTGCACAGCAGGGGGAATAGGGTGCCGTTTGGGATGCTGACACTGTACTCACTAGGCTCTTGGCTGGTCTGGATGAAGAGGTTGGTACGCTAAGCAGGAGGAAAAGAATGCCTTATTAATTGTACCTTATGCTCCTGGATCAATACATTGAACAGGGGCTCTATGTCAGCAAGGTGCTGCGATTAAATCCGTTCCAGCAGCAAAGTGCTAGGCCTTTATCCTCAAAGCAATCATCCAAATAATAAACACAGCAAACAAGCCTCGAGCCATCTCCCACGCACACCGATCCTTGAGAGATTGTTACAAAGTAATACATTCATGCAAAAGATAGCTTGATCAGGGATCCTGGAGAGAAAGGGGGGAAAATACTTAAGAAATAATGATCCAACCAGACAATGTCCATTCAAATAAAAGAACCAAGGAACCACATCTGTTTGTTAATCCAATATATATTACTTTTGAAGTTTGAAAGCAAAGATTTGCGGGTCTGCAAGATGGCACATCTCTAACTAATTCCTGTTCATAATTAGGTGACACAGGAATAATCTGTATTTCTTCAGCGGGTAATGCATCTTGGAACACTCTATTGTCTCTGAAATGTAATGTAATAGGCTACCTGAAAATAATGGACCATTTGGCATAGTTGATTCTCCACTCAATTTGTTCATAGAATCTCTGTGTTTGTCCATGAAAACAGGATACAACAGATACTCAAACATCTAGTATACTGCATCATCTGTAGATGCGCTGTAAAATCCCCGGCTTCGTTCAAAATGGCACTCTATTCCCTATTTCGTGCACTACCTTTGACCAGAGCCCTAGTCAAAAGTAATTCACTACATAGAGAATAGAGTGTCATTTGGGACCCATACTTCCTTTAGGTTTGTACTCTCTCAGCACAGCCGAGGCTCCCAGCGGAGGCCCCCAGCAGGAAGAAACAAGGATGCCGCCATCAATTATTTAGGACAGGTCAATATTTCACATACATGTATTGGGGGAATAAGGGTCAGGCCTTGTGGACGTCTATGACATAAATATTTAAAGATCAATATTTCACGTGCATGCAGGTGGATAAAACAGGGGGTATCTTATCCTTCCTGGTTGTTCCTCATTCCTACTGACCTGCTACATAGAGTGGCTGGAGAAAAAAAACATCAACACCTTCTTCGATAAGTCATTAAAAGTTATTGATTTTCAATATATTTTCCTGGAGCACCTCGCTGAAAAGATTTACCAATTTGTGGTGGAGAATAACCCTACCTGCCCTTCAAATCAGAGTATTTTCCATTCATCCATATTTTCACAGTATTTCCCCAGGGGTCCCTCTTTCCCCCCGTTTTATCCACCTGCATGCACGTGAAATATCGATCTTTAAATATTTATCTCGTAGACGTCCACAAGGCCTGACCCTTATTCCCCCTATACATGTATGTGAAATATTGACTTGTCCTAAATAATTGATGGCGGCATCCTTGTTTCTTCCTGCGGGGAGCCTCCGCTGGGAGCCTTGGCTGTGCTGAGCAAGAGAGAGAGAGAGTGAGAGAGAGAGAGAGAGAGAAAGAGAGAGAGAGAGAGAGAGGCAACCAGTGAAGAACAAACACCATTCTAAATACAACCCATATTTATGTTTATTTATTTTCCCTTTTGTACTTTAACCATTTGCACATCGTTACAACACTGTATATATACATAATATGACATTTGAAATGTCTTTATTCTCACTTCTGTGAGTGTAATGTTCACTGTTCATTTTTATTGTTTATTTCACTTTTGTTTATTATCTGCTTCACTTGCTTTGGCAATGTTAACATATGTCTCCCTTGCCAATAAAGCACCTTGAATTGAATTGAATTGAATTGAGAGAGAGAGAGAGAGAGAGAGAGAGAGTTTGTTTTATTGGAGAATCAACCCTAGGGTGATATTTGATATGTATGGATATTATATACACCTCACATACAAACCATAATAAGACTATGCAATTAGCCTATTCAAATGATTATCTGACTCCATAAAGATAGTACAGCAATATCCAACAGACCATAGTTGAGTTACAGAAATTGGAACGTCAAAAATGGTCTGAGAATGGAATTCTAAACGCAAATAGACGTAATGTAATTGTAAAATGAACAGATTCACATGCAAGGCATAAAGCTTACATTACAAAGCATTAACACCCATTACAAGGCATTACTCTAGCCCTGATCAGAGAGGGAGAGAGAGAGAGAGAAGTCATAGCCTGAAAGGCCATGCCCCAAAAGTCCACGGGGAGGAATAATGCCTCCAGTGCAGTTCAGGAACAAAAAAGAGAGCGAGACAATGAAGCTAGGACCCTTAAGCATCTGACTTGTTTGGATTCAAAATCTGAGTTGTTCACCAATAGCATTACTGTAAAGTTAACCTCCTACAGGATGTAAAGACCACAGAACCTCTGCTACCCAGAGGTGTGACAGAATAGGTGTTGGAGAGATAATGCAGCTGTCCTAAGACAACACAGAGGGATCCTTGCATACCGTTGATAAGAGTCACTTCGGGGGCTGGGCGTCGGCTGTGACAAAGCGGCGTTTTGTTTTAATTGGGAGCTGGGCTGAGGGGCCGGAAAGCAAGCAAGGGAGAAGCGCATCAACAAGAGAGAGCTCGTGTCAAGGATACCAGGTGATTTCAGACACTCACACAGAGGGGCACTGCTGTGAGCATCAGAGGTTACGGTTCTGACCTCTGTGGTGCTGATGGGTTTTCGGTTTGTAGAGTGGGTCGGTAATGAACAACAGAGGGAGGATGGAGGAGAAGAGAGAGGGGGGGCCCTGATGCAATGCCTTCTGACTCGCGTGTTTCAGGCCTCCCTGGTGAAGGGATATTGATCTGCTAGCTGCTCCGTAAACTGTGGTATCCAAGACATGGTAATCCTACAGGCTGTACAGACAGAGGATTCAGGAACGGTTCTTGTTGAGACGAATCCTTACTGAGCCCTTAGACATTTTGGGACCAGGGTATGAGATTAAACTAATTTGCTCACAGAACAAGTTTTTTGGAAGAGTGCGTAGGGGTTTCACCTACTGCAACATGTAATGACTGTTACAGAGATATACTCTTTATGTCATATACAGTTGAGGTCGGACGTTTACATACACCTTAGCCAAATGCATTTAAACTCAGTTTTTCACAATTCCTGACATTTAATCCTAGTAAAAAACTCCTGTCTTAGGTCAGTTAGGATCACCACTTTATTTTAAGAATGTGAAATCTCAGAATAATAGTTGAGAGAATTATTTATTTCAGCTTTTATTTCTTTCATCACATTCCCAGTGGGTCAGAAGTTTACATACACTCAATTAGTATTTGGTAGCATTGCCTTTAAATTGTTTAACTTGGGTCAAACGTTTTGGGTAGCCTTCCACAAGCTTCCCACAATAAGTTGGGGGAATTTTGGCCCATTTCTCCTGACAGAGCTGGTGTAACTGAGTCAGGTTTGTAGGCCTCTTTGCTCGCACACGCTTTTTCAGTTCTGCCCGAAAATGTTCTACAGGATTGAGGTCAGGGCTTTGTGATGGCCACTCCAATACCTTGACTTTGTTGTCCGTAAGCCATTTTGACACAACTTTGGAAGTATGCTTTGGGTCATTGTCCATTTGGAAGACCCATTTGCGACCAAGCTTTAACTTCCTGACTGATGTCTTGAGATGTTGCTTCAATATATCCACGTAATTTTCCTGCCTCATGATGCCATCTATTTTGTGAAGTGCACCAGACCCTCATGCAGCAAAGCACCCCCACAACATGATGCTACCACCCCCGTGCTTCACGGTTGGGATGGTGTTCTTCGGCTTGCAAGCCTCCCTCTTTTTCCTCCAAACATAACGATGGTCATTATGGCCAAACAGTTCTATTTTTGTTTCATCAGACCAGAGGACATTTCTACAAAAAGTACAATCTTTGTCCCCATGTGCATTTGCAAACCATAGTCTGTTTTTTTTATGGCGGTTTTGGAGCAATGGCTTCTTTCTAGCTGAGGTTATGTCGATATAGGACTCGTTTTACTGTGGATAAATATACTTTTGAACCTGTTTCCTCCAGCATCTTCATAAGGTCCTTTGCTGTTGTTCTGGGATTGATTTGCACTTTTCGCACCAAAGTACGTTTATCTCTAGGAGACAGCGTTTCCTTCCTGAGCGGTATGACGGCTGTGTGGTCCTATGGTGTTTAAACTTGCGTACAATTGTTTGTACAGATGAACGTGGTACCTTCAGGCGTTTGGAAATTGCTCCCAAGGATGAGCCAGACTTGTGGAGGTCTACGATGTCAAGCAAAGAGGCACTGAGTTTGAAGGTAGGCCTTGAAATACATCCACAGGTACGCCTCCAAATGACTAAAATTATGTCAATTAGCCTATCAGAAGCTTCTAAAACCATGACATAATTTTCTGGAATTTTCCAAGCTGTTTAAAGCCACAGTCAACTTAGTGTATGTAAACTTCTGACCCACTGGAATTGTGATACAGTGAATTGTAAGTGAAATAAATCTGTCTGTAAACAATAGTTGGAAAAATTACCTGTGTCATGCACAAAGCAGACGTCCTAACTGACTTGCCAAAGGTATAGTTTGTTTAACAAGAAATTTGTGGAGTGGTTGAAAAACAAGTTTTAATGACTCCAACCTAAGTGTATGTAAACTTCCGACTTCAACTGTAGCTTATAGTTTTAAACCTAAAGATTTATAGTTTGATTAACGTACAGTATGTAAGTAACACTGTTCAACCTCAAACATGATGGCGGACTGAACACAGCAGTGTAGATCACCTCAAGATAATAACATAATATTCAATATCGGTAAGTTAGACTACATATTATCACTTTACAAACTGGTGGGTAGTAACCTTCAATCTGGATAACAACACAAAACAAATCATAAGGCTAGAGAAATGTATCGGGAAATATTACGAAAACAAGCAACATTCAAACATGACGAAGAGTAAAAAAGGAGAAGCAATTCCCGAAAGAAAACGTGACTCTTCGACGGACACAGACGAGTTCAGCTTTTCACCACCGGGAATGGTATGGGTGGAAACCGATCTGTGACGAACTTCGCATACTTGAATTAGTCAGCAAAGATATAAAGGAGTTGAAGACAAGCCTCGAGATGAGTGACGAAAAAGCTGCGACATTGGAGAAAGAAACAGTCAATAAGATTGAAACCGACGTTAGTGATTTTAAAAGGAGAACATCTTTCTGAGAGAAGCCTTGTTTGAAATCGACTAGATCCATGAGAGAGAATTTGGTACTTACTGGTATCCAAGAGAAAGAAGGAGAAGTTCCTGAGGGTGTAGTGAGGGAGTTCCTCCTTACAGCGCTTCAGATCCCACGCGAAGCTGTCGACAAAGTCACACTCGGGCTTGTACACCGTTTCGGACAGAGAGGACAGAGATATGAGGCCCCAATCGTTGCCAAATTTGCTTTCTTTAAAGATAAAATAATGGTTAAAAGCCTGGGTAAAAGACTAGCTGGCACGAAAATAGGCATGAATGATCAATTCCCGATGGAAATTGAAGAGCGGCGCAAAGTTCTGTTCCCAATCTTCAAGGAAAATAGGTTAAAAGGGAAACGTGAAGCTCTCGTGGTCGATAAACTGTATATTGATAACCAAATGTTCTGAGACACAAAGACTATTCTATGGCTATTCTAAAAATGACAAAGTTCTCATAGAGGAGTCGAATAATGGAACACCCGATACTAGCCATGGTAGGGATTGTAATAAAAAATATATAGAAAAGCAATAAAATACAACGATTGTTAAAGAAATGAACTACAACTACACTATACCATTCTAGATAGGAATGTTGGAAAATAATTTGATTTAGACTTTTCATTTATAGTATTTTATAAATTGATGAGACAGCATTAGATGAAAGGCTAATTAGCGAAATAATACAGCTTCAAATACAAGGAACTGGAACCTCAAAAGTACTGAATCAACATGGTAGAGATAAAAAACAGAGGACATAGAAGTCACAGTATGTAGGCATGTGCGGATATATTGTGATGGAAGGTGGTGTGTGTGTTTTTGTGTTTGGAAAAGTGTGGAGTTAATTGAGTGAAAAAGGATATGGGATGCAAATCCCAGAGCCCATGTGTGTTTGTGAGCAGGGGTTGTGAGAGAGAGCTTTCAATTGTGTGCAGATATGGGATATACATTTTTAAATAAATTCTTAATATTGTTTATTTATTTACTGTCCTATCATGATAGAATGGTCCCCAACCCTATACCCTAGACACATTCACCTGAGCGACACATACACTAAGGAGAAGTCCTTATCTGTTTTATGGGCCTACTGTAAATAGCCTATACGCAACCAAATCAGAAAGATGAATGTGGTCAGAGAACTACTAAAGCAGCACCGCCCTATCAAGAATCTGAGCCTGCCTGGCAGGGTTGGTCCTACAAAGCTAAAACCCCCTGATGGGAGAGCATAATATACCAGGAAATTCTCAAAGCTGCTAATGAGAACCTTGACGACCTTGTACCTAGCTGGTAGGGATTCCAGTGGGGTTCCCCCACCCAGGCAGTGGCAGTTCTGTCAACACTAGCTGCAGTAACCCATGGGGAGGGGGTCACACTCTGACATTCAGAGAGGGGGCATATTATTGTGGCCCTGGTGGCACAAAATAGTCAAAGGTCTGACTGCACAGAGATGCTTGGTAAAATGGTCACAACGGGGACCAGCATGTGCGTGTTTCAGGGGAAGAGGGTGTATCTGATCTCCATCACCTAGGACTTGACCCTGGTTAATCAAATCTCCCCATTCTTGCCTGTTTTTGCTCAATCTTGCATGCTTTCTCATGCAGCTGCTACTGTATATGCATTCGTAAAACAAGTACTTTCTTGAGTTGGGCTCTGGGATGGAAAAACTGTTGAGCATCTGAGTGTATGGTAGTTTATGGTTGTTTGTGGGGGAAAGGGGGTTGAGTGTGTGTGGGTGTGGGTGTGGGTGTGTGTGTGTGTGTGTGTGTGTGTGTGTCTGTGTGTGTGTGTGTGTGTGTGTGTGTGTGTGTGTGTGTGTGTGTGTGTGTGTGTGCGTGCGTGTGTGTGTGTGTGTCCCATAACTGTTGCTAGGGACTAAAGATGTTAGGGACAATATAGGATGAATCACAATAATTGTTTGCTAAAATAATAATTGATTGCCAAAAATGTAATCTCTTGTAATGGCAATCCTGGTAAGAGGTAACAATCCTTTGCATGAGCTGCCTAGATTATTACAAATATTATTTGTTAATTATGGACATTAAGATAAGCAGGATTTTTTATATATATAGGTTTTTTAATACTTATATATAATGCAAATTGAGGTGTGGGCGATGGAAATGCTTTTGGCGGCTGATCTGTTTCTGTTCTGTGGGTAGCACTGTGAGCTCTTTTTGAAGGATGGGTTCCGGTCTCTCGGGGGCCCGGGGATCCGGGGGACGGGAGTGGTCTGCCGTTACTGGGATGACAACCCATCTTGGGATGGGGAGTGGTTTTAGCGGGTGGTATAGTGGGGAACATTGGAGGTTTACTTAATAGCAATGCAAATATCATGGTATAGCTGCTCTTGGGTTCACCTGTTCCACTCCGCGTGACAGTACGGTCTGGCCCAGATATGAACACAGCAGACTCAGATCCTCTCCACCAAATCCTTGCCAGTCAAGGCGCCCAGCTCGAGAAACATGACCAAGCCCTGAAAACACTTCTGGAGCACGTCAAGGAGTTTTCACGAAGCCTTTCGGACCTGCAGGGCCGAACCTTCACCCAGAGCTCGCAACCAGCCCCGACTCCCTCTCCTCTGCCCCATGAGCCGTTTATTCTGACCCACGTGCGTTACGATGGCAACCTCAGACCTTGCAAAGCCTTCTTCGTACAATGTTCACTAGTGTACGAGCAATAGCCCTATGCTTATGCTAGTGAACGGGCCAAGATTTCCTTCCTGATCGGCAGTATCCGTGGAGCAGCACTTTCCTGGGCCACGGCGGTATGGGAGAGACAGTCCCCTATCTGCTCCTCCTACTCCAGCTTCACAGAGGATATGAGGAAAGTCTTCGACCACCCTGTCTATGGTAGGGAAGCCGCTAAATGACTCCTGTCCCTCCGTCAAGGCTCCCATAGTGTCGCTGAGATGACGATCGAGTTTTGCAACTTCGCCACTGAGAGTGGCTGAAATGAGGAGGACCTTCAGGGAGCATTTCAGCAAGCTCTCACTGAGACCATCAAGGATGAGTTGGTGTCCAGGGAAGAGCCGGATGGACTCGAGGAGCTCATCTCCTTGCCTTCCGCATCGACAACTGTCTCCGTGAGCGTCGGAGGGAGAGGGCAGGTAGGGTTCAATGCCCCATCACTACATCTGCTTCTTTGCTTGGTCCTCCTCCTCCGACTGCCTCCCTTCCTAAGTCTCTTCCAGAACCTGAACCCATGCAGCTCGGCCAAGCCCGTCTCTCACCTGAGGAGAGGCAGCGGCAAATCAGCACTAGGAGCTGCCTATACCATGGCCAGGTTGGTCACTTCGTCTCCACTTGTTCCCTGCGGCCAGCAAAGGGAGGTGGCTTGGCAGTTGTGGGGGATATACTGTTGAGCCAAATCGGCGGCCCATCTCCCCCCAAACCCTTACTAGAAGGCAGCCTTGTGAGGCAGAGCCAGGCTTTTCCTCTGCCTGCCCTCATCGACTCGGGCGCCGACGAGAGTTTCCTGGACCGAGGTGTCGTTATCCAGTTGGGCCTGGACACTGTTCCACTCGATTCACCCCTCGATGCCAACGCTCGCAACGGACAGCTCCTTGCCCGTATTTGTGAGAGAACTGTCCCTATCATCCTGCGTCTCTCTAGGTATCACCAGGAAACAATCAGTCTCCACATAATCGACTGCCCTCGCTCTCCCCTGGTCCTGGGCCATCCTTGGTTAAAGCTGCACCTCATCGGCTGTATGACTGCGCTATCGACCTCCAGCCTGGAGCTCCTCTCCCCTGTAGCCGGTTGTATAACCTCTCTTGCCCGGAGCAGGAGTCTATGGAGGGGTGCATCCAGGATTCCCTGGCTGCAGGACGTCAGGCCTTCTTCCTCTCCAGTGGGAGATGTTTTTTTCTTTGTTAAGAAAAAGGATAGTTTGCTGAGGCCATGCAAAGACTTCCGTGGGCTGAATAACATCACTGTGAAGAACAAGAACCCTTTGCCACTCATCAGTTCTGCTTTTGCCCCCCTCCATGGTGCCACGGTGTTCACCAAACTCGACCTCCAGAATGCCTACCAACTGGTCCGCATCAAAGAGGGGGACGAGTGGAAAGCAGAGGAGAGGCAGTGTTCCTGGAACTCAAGCGCTGCTTTACTTCCGTTCCAGTCCTCACGCAGCCAGACCCAGAACTCCAGTTCATCGTGGAGGTGGATGCCTCCTACACCGGGGTAGGGGCTGTTCTGTCCTAATGTTCCCCCTCTGATCAGAAGCTCCACCCTTGTGCATTCTTTTCCCATAAGCTCTCACCTGCCAATACATTTTTGGACGTTAGCAACCGGGAACTCCTGGCAGTGAAGCTAGCTCTTGAGGAATGGCGTTATTGGCTGGAGGACTCTATTCTCCCCTTCGTCGTGTGGACGGACCACAAAAACCTGTGCTACATCCAGACCACCAGGCGTCTGAATTCTCGGCAAGCCAGGTGGGCATTGTTCTTCGTGAGATTCAACTTCATACTCACTTATCCCCCCGGTTCTAGGAATACCAAGCCCGACGCCCTCTCCCGCCTGTTCACCACCGACAACACTGGTTCCGAGCCAGAAGCCATTGTGCCATCCACCTGCATCGTTGCCGATGTCTCCTGGGAGATTGAGTCCCGCATTCGCCAGGCTCAGCAGAACCAGCCTGACCACGGAAACGGTCCCGGCTCTGTGTGTTCCAGATTCAGTTCGCTCTGATGTTCTTCAGTGGGCCCATTCTACTCACCTCACCTGTCACCCGGGTATGAACCGGACCCTCACCTTCCTGCGTCAACGCTTTTGCTGGTCCACCATGGAGAGAGATGTCCGAGAGTTTCTCAGCCTGCTCGATCTGTGCCCAGAATAAGACCTCCACTAAACCCACATCCAGCCTGCTTTGCCCTCTTCCCATACCCCATCGCCCCTGGTCACACATACCTCTGGACTTCGTCACTGGCCTTCCCCCATCCAATGGTAACTCAGTCATCCTCACCATAATTGACAGATTTTCCAAAACGGCTGACTTCATTCCCCTCTCCAAGCTTCTGTCCTCCAGAGAGACTGCGGAACTGCTGGTGTCCCATGTGTTTCATCTGCATGGCATTCCTACTGACATCGCTTCTGACAGGGGACACCAGTTCACATCTCAGGTATGAAGATCCTTCTGTTCAACACTGGGTATCAATGTCAGTCTTTCATCTGGATATCACCCCCAGACAAATGGCCAGACCAAACGGGCCAACCAGGAGATGGAGCCCGCACTACGCTGTGCGACTTTGGCTAACCCTTCCTCCTGGAGTGCTTAGCTACCCTGGATGGAATATGCCCACAACACCCTCACCAACGCCTCATCGGGTATTTCACCCTTTGAGTGTGCTCTGGGTTATCAACCCCCCTTATTCCCCGCCCAAGAGGTTGAGGTGGCGGTTCTCTCAGTCCATGACCATATGCGCCATTGTCATCACACCTGGAGGAAGGCCAGGGCTGCCCTTCTTCGTGCCTCCGCCAGGACCCAGTCCCAAGCCAACCGTCGCCGTGTCTCAGCCCCATTCTACACTCCAGGTCCAAAAGGTATGGCTCTCATCAAAGGACCTGCCATTGAGGGTGGCTTCTAAGAAACTTTCCCCCCGATTCATTGGTCCCTTTGAAATTGATGGTATCATTAACCCCTCTGCTGTGCGCCTGAAACTCCCAGCCTCTCTCAAGATCCACCCTACTTTCCACGTATGCCTGATCAAACCTGTCAGTTCCAGTCCCCTGTCTCCTCCTGCAGCAGCTCCTCCACCCCCTCGGCTCATCAATGATCATTCTGCTTATTCCGTCCTTATCCCCCCCCCCCCCGTGCTCTCGACAGTGCAGCTGTAGAACTTTTTGAGGATCTGAGGACCCATGCCAAATCTTTTCAGTCTCCTGAGGGGGAATAGGCTTTGTCGTGCCCTCTTCATGACTGGTGATCAGGGCTACCACTGTTGTGTCATCGGCAAACTTAATGATGGTGTTGGAGTCGAACACGGAGTACAGGAGGGGACTGAGCACGCACCCCTGAGGGGCCCCCGTGTTGAGGGTCAGGGTGGCAGATGTGTTGTTACCTACCCTTACCACCTGGGGACGGGAAGTGTTTAGTTGCAGAGGGAGGTGTTTAGTCCCAGGGTTCTTAGCTTAATGATGTTCTTTGAGGGCACTATGGTGTTGAACGCTGAGCTGTAGTCAATGAATAGCATTCTTACATAGGTGTTCCTTTTGTCCAGGTGGGTAAGGGCAGTGTGGAGTGCAATAGAGATTGCATCATCTGTGGATTTGTTGGGGCGGTATGCAAATTGGACTGGGTCTAGGGTTTCTGGCATAATGTTGTTGATGTGAGCCATGACCAGCCTTTCAAAGCACTTCATGGCTACAGACGTGAGTGCTACGGGTCGGTAGTCATTTAAGCAGGTTACCTTAGTGTTCTTGGGCACAGGGACTATGGTTGTCTACTTGAAACATGTTAGTATTACAGATTCATCAGTCAGGGACAGGTTGAAAACGTCAGTGAAGATACCTGTTTAAATATTTGCATGGCTTACACGTGTTTTGGAAAAAAGTGTGGGCACTCATTCATCCATGTGGAATACATTTTTAATTGACTATGCATTAATGTAATTTGCTACAGAAAACTGCCAAAGATTGGACATTTGGATACTAGGATCTATTACATTTTTATGTGACTCGTCCAGAAAGAGAGGTGCTGTGGTGGAGGGACAGAAGACGGATGCACACAGGCCTTAAAACACAAATCCACTTTACCCTGATGTCCCTCTAATACAAACAAATGAGCTGCCAGCGTCGGGAGAGACACTCTGGGTGAACGTTGCCGACAGATTAATGAATCATAATCAATCAACCCGCTGATCAATCATCGATTCCAACCAATGCCGCTGCACTCCCGGCTGAGGCTTTGCTGTGTAGGTTGGGTGGGATGGGTGGTGTATAATCTGGGGGAGTCGTGTCTGTAAACTGCACAGTGGTAAATTTAGCCACCAGAGCACGCCATGCATTTACCTAGCAGGCATAACAAGCCTACAGTCAGACACCTAATTCAGCCGTCCTTCAGCATGCCAAGGGAGGGAGAGATGGAGCGAGGCAGCACTAGTTATGTGTTCTAAAGCACAGAAACAGAAGGGGAAGACTGCATCTCTTTCCTCTCTCCAACCATTAATCTTGCCGTCATCCTGCGTGACAGGACGACGGCGTGTTCTGTCTAACAGGACTGTGGATAGCATTTTAATATTCTTGTTTGGAAATCACTGTATGATGAAAAAAAAAAAATGCATGAAATGAAATGTATGCATTCACTACTGTAAGTCGCTTTGGATAAGAGCGTCTACTAAATGACTACAAATGTAAATGTAAAATGTAAATGGTTATGAGGGAACTGGCAATGAATAAAACCAAGGCCTTAAAAGTATTGGTAGTATTTCGGCATGTATCATGTCAAACATGTTTTGTTCTATGGTTAAATCAAATAACCACAAAGCTTTTGGTTCCACAAAATATTAGAGTTTTTATGATGATGAGCACAGAATGTTACCGTATGATGCTGTAAAGAACCACAAGTTACCACATAACTGCCCACAAAAATGAGCAAAACCCTCTTAGCCCTCTGTAAAGTTGTAGAACAAATCAAAGAGGACTTTAAAAAGGTTGCTCAAAAAACAGAAGTAGTTTGCATGATTCATCTTTAGAAATCATTTTTGTGTTTCTAATTTCTCCAGCTGGGGCCAGAATGCAGTCTGACATGTGTACCTGACAGGGGCTTTTATGAGAACCAATTTCGCTGTCTGTGCCTGTCAAAATGCCAGACAGACACCAACAGGTGGCTAATATAATCTACTCATGAATGAACACGCAACATATTTGTGTGTATGTGTGTGTTTTCATACATGCAAGTATGTTGCAATCCGTCTTGTTTTGTACAACAAATATTAAGGCCATTAAAACTGAATTACGCTGACTACCTTCAAAATGGAGTAGGGTAAGAATCCAGGGTTTCCCTAAAGCTGCATTTTGACACTTCTCCTTATGTCCATAGCCTGAAAAAAGAATAACAATAACCTTGTCTTTCTCTACAGTTTTAGTTTGAGATTAGGCTCATTCTCTTAACCTTCATTGATTAGTATCCTACCTTCCATACTCTATTCCCTGGGCGAAAACAACAGGGGCAGAGAAGGTTCTTCAATCTGGCCCCTGTAACACGCATCTTTCTTCTATGGATGCTCATCCCTCTTGTGTGCAAATTCTCCTTGTGTTGCCTTGACAACAGTGAGGGGTTTCAGGCTGTGCTCCTACTGCCAGATCATGAATGTAGATGTGACATTCTCTCTCTCTCCATCCCTTTAAAGGTGTTGCTTTACTCAGAGGACGCATCCCTTTAAGTGTGTTTTTCTCACAGGACGTACAGCTAATGCAAAAGGGAGAAAAAACAACTTAAGATAAACAGGTACAGATATTTATTTAGCCTGGTAGATCATTCTGTTGGCTACTAATGGTAACAGCAACAGTAGCCTAAGCCAATGAGAGAAGTATTGAGGATACTTTGGTTTACTTCATTTTGGTTATATTTCTTTATATTTTATTTTGGTCACAGTGCTACTAAATTAATTTTTAGGCTCTGTAGAAATGTATATTGTTACTTGCCATGGGCGCGTTCAGCAGGACGCAATGTTTTGGAATGTTCAGATAGAAATATGTTATATGGAAGAAACGTGCCTCTACGACATGTAGACCAAGTAATTATGTTGGCTCGAATCATTGTGTTTCTCTCTTCAACGTTTGACAACTGAACGTGGCCCTGCATTCTGCCCTGGACTGAAATGGACTTATAACAGCAGTCAGCACTGGATCAGACAACCCTAACATAGTATCTCTATCCTCTCTCAATTCAATTCAATTCAATGCACTTTATTGGCATGGGAAACATATGTTAACATTGCCAAAGCAATTGAAGTTGATAATATGCAAAAGTGAAAAAAAACAATAAAAATGAACAGTAAACATTACACTCATAGAAGTTCCAAAAGAATAAAGACATTTCAAATGTCATATTATGTATATATACAGTGTTGTAAGGATGTGCAAATGGTCTCTCTCTCTCCTCTCTTGAGTGTAATGGTGGTTGGAATGGGCTAGTGTGATTGACAGGTATTGGTGAAGGCCCAGTCAGCATAGCTGATAATTGGCCATTGATAAAAGGGAGCGAAAGGGAGATTTTTGTCTTTGACAGGAGAGAACCCTCTTGATTCCATAGCCTTTATTGTCACCTAGCATGACCTTTTTTTGGGACATGTAGCTTCCCCAGCACAGACACACTGTCGTGTGTGGTGTGGGGTGTGTGTGCCGGCGCGCATGTGTGTGTATGTACCTGTGTGTGTCCCGGACGCGCACGTGTGTGTATGTGTGTGTATGGCGTGAGCGACTCACACCCTCATTAGTTTGAATGAAGTCGGCTGGGTAACAGGGTGACTGGGTGTCCTGCCCTTGACTTCACCACTGCCATAACCTCTCAACAACAGTACTGCCAAAGTCTACCATACTTCAGCAATTAACACAACATAAAACCCTTTTTTCCCCATTAACCTAAACAAAAGGATTATTGGGTTATATTGATATCATTACTACTAGAACAAATGAGTGGGATTGCCCTGGCTAACAGTCGGCTGCCTAGCGTGTTCGTGTTTAACTGTGTCTGTCTGTCATTGAAAAAGCGAAATAGGAACGAATCCACCTCCATCTCTCTCTGTCTGTCTGTTCACCCACTAATTACATTGGCATTAGTATTGTGGACCGCGCCCTCTCTTGAGGTGTGTGTCGCCGCCCACGCATGTCTCCCGCTGCCGACCCCTTTCTCCCTCTCTCTCTCTCTCTCTCTCTCTCTCTCTCTCTCTCTCTCTCTCCTTCTCTCTCTCTCCTTCTCTCTCTCTCTCTCTCTCTCTCTCTCTCTCTCCTTCTCTCTCTCTCTCTCCTCACTTTACCTCTCCTCTGTCTGAGTGGGTGAGATGACATGCACTAATGACAGGGCCCTTGTTTCCTACTCAAATTACCATGCAAAGGAGGCTGCTGCATCAGCCTGCAGCCCTTGGCTCCCCTCTCCTCCACTCTCCTCTCGACGAGGATGGGATGCCATTTCTGTCTCAGAGATGCAGCCCCGAAGATGGCTCTTCAGTGAAACTCAAACACCAGGGTCGAGTGACACGGTGAAGAGGCACCCTCTCGCTCCCTCTCTCTCTCGCTTCCTCTTTTACCCTCTTTCTCTCCCTGCCTCTCTCCCTTGTCTCTATTTCTTTCTCTCTCTCCCTCTCTCCCCCTTTCCTTATCTCCTATCTCTTTCCCCCTCTCCTTCTCTCTCCCCCTTTCCCCCTCTCCTTCTCTTTCGCTCCCTCTATTTCTCTCTCTCTCCCCCTCTCTCCCCCTCTGTCGAGAGGCTCATTTCAAGGAAATTATTCATGAACCAGCCGATGTACAGTAATCACTTGCTCAGTCCCTCAAAATATACATTTGTTGTAAGTGTCTGTAAATTAATTTCTTAGATGGGTGCTATGAAGTGGCAATATTTGCAAGGAAATTCACATGCAGTATAATCTGGCCACGATGCCTCTCTGCGCACAGTGTAGCCGTGGTCTGGGGGGGGGGGGGGGGCAGGATCCCCGTCTTGTTCCATTGAAGCATTTGATTTGGTTCTATTTATGGCATTGAAATTATCCCTAGTGCACTGTTTGATTATAAAATATGGGGCTTAGGAGCCCATTTGTGTCTTGACATTTTAATTCCAGTGATGGGCACTTTGCATCAAAGGGAACTGAAGAGTCTATATTCATAAGATCCAAAGGACAGTTCAGATTTATTTGAACATTTCATATTAGCATGGGGCACTTGTTTGTAGTGCAAAAGATTAGTGTGATCTGTGATCCTTGTTGTTTCAAAGGGTTGTGAACGCAAACACGAAGCACACACATACACACATACACACATACACACACACACACACACACAACATAAAGTAGTTCAAGGTTGATTTAAAATGATTTAATAGATTATAACAACTGTTGACTCAAGCAGCTGACTCACTGAGCTCCTTATCCTACTCCCAATAGCAGTAGCCTCATGTTCATCTCTTCATCAGACTCTGATCAGAGTGTGTGGGATGCTGCTGCTTCTTTCGAAAAACTCATGAAGCCGTCTTTGAAAAAAGGAGCGCGAGAGAGCGAGAGGGAGAGAGAGCGCGCGTGCGCGAGAGAGAGAGAATCATTTATCACATGGAGGAGAGGGAATCTGTAGGTGAGAACTAATGAACTTTAAATGAACAAGAGCAGAAATAGAAGCAAGGGAATTTGAAAATAAGAGACGTCTGATGGAGAACGAGGTAAAACAGAGATGAACGTTGAGTCTATTCCCAAAATGGAAACACGAAAGGAAGACCTTACTCAGGTCCCCATGGTAGTACGTGTTCCAGACATATCAGGAAAACTATATTAACAGAAAAGCACTTTGAGTTCAAAGCCATTTAAAATGCTACCTACGTACAGACATTGCATTTTTGAAGACGGGTCTGATGGGTGCACTTGAGGTTGACACAGCCATATATGAACTCAGCTAGCCAACATGTTCATCTAAACTGACTAGTGGGTACACCGAAAACGAGCGATTGTAATAAGTACACATAAAATTGCCCTTTTGTGCGGTGGATAAACCGTCATTTTTTTGTAAAGCATTGTGTCATTTTAATGATTCACATCTCACTGAGGTTTATGTCTTTAAGAGAGAGAATCGCTTCACTAGTCTCCCAGTAAGATCATCATAATATGATATCTAGGGTCTTCAGAAGAAATATACTGTATGTACACTTGACTGACTCTGAATGGAACTTTAAATGACCAGAATATGCATGGAGTGTTCGAGGGTCATGTACTGTAGAGATGTGGAGGGTATAACATTTTAGTCCTAGGCTATATGACCTTTGCAGTGGCTCATTAAAGTCGAAGGAACTGAGTAGCTGGCACAGTCCGGGAAATCTGTATTTTTGTGGTATTTTTACTTCACTCGCTCTTACCCTATTTGATCTATAGATGTTTATTAGGAAGATATAGTTAAATATGAGTCACTGCACTTCCAGCTGTTTTCAGATGTATTGCTTTTTAATTGTTACACTCTCCCTCCTCCCCTTTCCTCTTCCCCCTCCTCCCCCTCTCCTGGGATTTACTGAGTAAGAGATGTTAAACCGAAATGACACCAAAGGGAGAGAAGAAAGATAAACGGCCATAATGGAGGTAGGTGTTTGACGAGTTGAATTGCTTTCATGTCCCTCCTCCCATCAACAGCACTGATAAATCTGGCATATTGAGCTGCTATTTATCCCCATGTTCAATGCATCACAACAGAGAAAACAAGACCAAGGAGGAACACTATCTAAGTCACAAATAGCTAGTTATCAAAAGCGACTGCATGTCTCAGAGCCAACTACGTAGACAGACTACACACACAAATCACAATTTTCATGATAGGATTGCTTACATTTTTTTGAGTTATGTCCTTTTCAGTGTGAATAGTATTTTTTTTTTTAGGGGGTAGATCAGCGTGAATATTGCTGATAGATTGTAGCTTCCATCAATGTAATTTCCAGCATCATTTCCAAACCCCCATATATTTTTAGGGTAAATATATTTACACATATACACATACAGACACCCATATATACTAGAACAAATACACTGCTCAAAAAAATAAAGGGAACACTTAAACAACACAATGTAACTCCAAGTCAATCACACTTCTGTGAAATCAAACTGTCCACTTAGGAAGCAACACTGATTGACAATAAATTTCACATGCTGTTGTGCAAATGGAATAGACAACAGGTGGAAATTATAGGCAATTAGCAAGACACCCCCAATAAAGGAGTGGTTCTGCAGGTGGGGACCACAGACCACTTCTCAGTTCCTATGCTTAGCAGCAGGACCGCTACCTCCGCCTTTGTGCAAGGAGGAGCAGGAGAAGCACTGCCAGAGCCCTGCAAAATGACCTCCAGCAGGCCACAAATGTGCATGTGTCTGCTCAAACGGTCAGAAACAGACTCCATGAGGGTGATATGAGGGCCCGACGTCCACAGGTGGGGGTTGTGCTTACAGCCCAACACCGTGCAGGACGTTTGGCATTTGCCAGAGAACACCAAGATTGGCAAATTCGCCACTGGAGCCCTGTGCTCTTCACAGATGAAAGCAGGTTCACACTGAGCACGTGACAGACGTGACAGAGTCTGGAGACGCCGTGGAGAACGTTCTGCTGCCTGCAACATCCTCCAGCATGACCGGTTTGGCGGTGGGTCAGTCATGGTGTGGGGTGGCATTTCTTTGGGGGGCCGCACAGCCCTCCATGTGCTCGCCAGAGGTAGCCTGACTGCCATTAGGTACCGAGATGAGATCCTCAGACCCCTTGTAAGACCATATGCTGGTGTGGTTGGCCCTGGGTTCCTCCTAATGCAAGACAATGCTAGACCTCATGTGGCTGGAGTGTGTCAGCAGTTCCTGCAAGAGGAAGGCATTGATGCTATGGACTGGCCAGCCCGTTCCCCAGACCTGAATCCAATTGAGCACATCTGGGACATCATGTCTCGCTCCATCCACCAACGCCACGTTGCACCACAGACTGTCCAGGAGTTGGCGGATGCTTTAGTCCAGGTCTGGGAGGAGATCCCTCAGGAGACCATCCGCCACCTCATCAGGAGCATGCCCAGGCGTTGTAGGGAGGTCATACAGGCATGTGGAGGCCACACACACTACTGAGCCTCATATTGACTTGTTTTAAGGACATTACATCAAAGTTGGATCAGCCTGTAGTGTGGTTTTCCATTTTAATTTTGAGTGTGACTCCAGATCCAGACCTCCATGGGTTGATAAATTGGATTTACATTGATTATTTTTGTGTGATTTTGTTGTCAGCACATTCAACTATGTAAAGTAAAAAGTATTTAATAAGATTATTTCTTTAATTCAGATCTAGGATGTGTTGTTTAAGTGTTCCCTTTATTTTTTTGAGCAGTATATATATATAGTTGAAGTCGGAAGTTTACATACACTTTAGCCAAATACATTTAAACTCAGTTTTTCACAATTACTGATATTTAATCGTAGTAAAAATTCCCTGTCTTAGGTCAGTTAGGATCACCACTTCATTTTAAGAACGTGAAATGTCAGAAAAATATTTGAGAGAAAAATTTCTTTCAGCTTTTATTTCTTTCAGCACATTCCCAGTGGGTCAGAAGTTTACATACACTATATTTGTATTTGGTAGCATTGCCTTTAAATTCTTTAACTTGGGTCAAACGTTTCGGGTATCATTCTACAAGCTTCCACAATAAGTTGGGTGAATTTTGGCCCATTCCTCCTGACAGAGCTGGTGTAACTGAGTCAGGTTTGTAGGCCTCCTTACTCACACAGGCTTTTTCAGTTCTGCCAACAAATTTTCTATAGGGTTGAGGTCAGGGCTTTGTCATGGCCACTCCAATACCTTGACTTTGTTGTCCTTAAGCCATTTTGCCACAACTTTGGAAGTATGCTTGGGGTCATTGTCCATTTGGAAGACCCTTTTGTGACCAAGCTTTTAACTTCCTGACTCATGTCTTGAGATGTTGCCATCTATTTTGTGAAGTCCACCAGTCCCTCCTGCAGCAAAGCACCCCCACAACATGATGCTGCCACCCCCGTGCTTCACGGTTGTGATGTTGTTCTTCAGCTTGCAAGCATCCCCCTTTAACCTCCAAACATAACGATGGTCATTATGGCCAAACAGTTCTATTTTTGTTTCATCAGACCAGAGGACATTTCTCCAAAAAGTACGATCTTTGTCCCTATGTGCATTTGCAAACCGTAGTCTAGCTTTTTTAGGCCGGTTTTGGAGCAGTGGCTTCTTCCTTGCTGAGCGGCCTTTGAGGTTATGTCGATATAGGACTCGTTTTACTGTGGATATAGATACTTTTGTACCTGTTTCCTCCAGCATCTTCACAAGGTCCTTTGCTGTTGTTCTGGGTTTGATTTGCACATTTCGCACCAAAGTACTTTCATCTCTAGGAGATAGAATACGTCTCATTCCTGAGTGGTATGACGGCTGTGTGGTCCCATGGTGTTTATACTTGCGTACTATTGTTTGTACAGATGAACGTGGTACCTTCAGGCATTTTGAAATTTCTCCCAAGGATGAACCAGACTTGTGGAGGTCCACAATTCTTTTCTGAGGCCTTGGCTGATTTCTTTTGATTTTCCCATGATGTCAAGCAAAGAGGCCCTGAGTATGAAGGTAGACCTTGAAATACATCCACAGGTACACCTCCAATTGACTCAAATGATGTCAGTTAGCCTATCAGAAGCTTCTAAAGCCATGACATAATTTTCTGGAATTTTCCAAGCTGTTTAAAGGCACAGTCAACTTAGTGTATGCAAACTTCTGACCCACTGGAATTGTGATACAGTGAATTCTACGTGAAATAATCTGTCTGTAAACAATTGTTGGAAAATGACTTGTGTCATGCAGAAAGTAGATGTCCTAACCGACTTGCCAAAACTATAGTTTGTTAACAAGAAATGTGTGGATTGGTTGTAAAACGAGTTTATAACTCCAACCTAAGTGTATGTAAACTTCCGACTTCAACTGTATATGGCACAGCTGTACATTTTTTGGTCCTTAAATTTAGATATGTTATGTTGGTGAAAGCCTTCACCAGACAACAATCACATTTTAAGACAAAAGTTTCAGCTGCCTGGTCTCGTGAAACCAAAATAGGCTCCTGTTTATCTGACTGTCCAGCAGTAGTATTGAACATTAAAGGTGGATATGATCAGTCGGTGTACATGTTGATAATGTCAGTCAGATCTGTCGGTTAGAGGAGCTCGATGCCTCCCCAGACTGCTGTACTTTCCTGATATCTGACCTTTATTGTAATCTACCCATCTTTAATTGTCAAAGTGAACTTTATCTGAAATAGATTCATTATTGTACCCCTTCAGTTCTCCAGCCATCTCTTTTCTCTGGCGGTGATGTATATCGATATTTTTTTATCTTATTCTTCAGACGGCACCGGTAACCCTTTTTACAGTTTATTTTTCCAGTAACTAAAAAACTGTCTGAGAGTGAAAGTGTTGGTCGATTTCTCTGTAATTATTTGAATTTCAATTCTGTCCTTAAATTGACTGAGTTGACTGAATGTAAGTGAATGCAATGAGTCAGTCATTGTAAGTTGATAGAGTTGTTTGTAGTATCTTGGTAGTAATACATGAGTTTACCTCTTCGACACTAAGGGCAAACCCCTGACTTGAGATGATTTACACACACACACACACACACACACACACACACACACACACACACACACACACACACACACACACACACACACACACACACACACACACACACACACACACACACACACTTACCACTTCACGCACTCCTGTACTTGCCAAACACACGCTTATTGACACACACACACACACACACACACACACACACACACACACACACACACACACACACACACACACACACACACACACACACACACACACACACACACACACATGATCCTGTGCTGACGGTTGAAATCCCATTTAGTTTTTCTTTACCGTTTCCCTGTTGAGCTTCCATATGTAAAGCCTGCAGACATTTCTAATTTAAAACATTTATCTCTCCAGAAATAAGTCTCTCACTGTTGCCGCCTGTTATAGACCCCCCCTCAGCTCCCAGCTGTGCCCTGGACACCATATGCGAATTGATTGCCCCCCATCTATCTTCAGAGTTCGTTCTGTTAGGTGACCTAAACTGGGATATGCTTAACACCCCGGCCGTCCTACAATCTAAGCTAGATGCCCTCAATCTCACACAAATTATCAAGGAACCCACCAGGTATAACCCTAAATCCGTAAACATGGGCACCCTCATAGATATTATCCTGACCAACTTGCCCTCCAAATACACCCCTGCTGTTTTCAAACAGGATCTCAGCGATCACTGCCTCATTGCCTGCATCCGCTATGCGTCCGCGGTCAAACGACCACCCCTCACCACTGTCAAACGCTCCCTAAAACACTTCTGCGAGCAGGCCTTTCTAATCAACCTGGCCAGGGTATTCTTGAAGGATAGTGACCTCATCCCGTCAGTAGAGGATGCCTGGTCGATCTTTAAAAGTAATTTCCTCACTATCTTAAATAAGCATGCCCCTTTAAAAAAATGTAGAACTAAGAACAGATATAGCCCTAGGTTCACTCCAGACCTAAGAACACAGCCATGAATAAAGAAAGGGTCAACACCGCAAATATTGACTCTTTGCATCAACTTCATGTAATTGTCAATAAAAGCCTTTGACACTTATGAAATGCTTGTAATTATATGTCAGTATTCCATAGTAACATCTGACAAAAATATCTAAAGACGCTGAAACAGCAAACTTTGTGAAAATTAATATTTGTGTCCTTCTCAACATTTTTGGCCACGACTGTACGTTTGTTAATTCCATGTGTAACTCTGTGTTGTTGTTTGTGTCGCACTGCTTTGCTTTATCTTGGCCAGGTCGCAGTTGTAAATGAGAACTTGTTCTCAACTGGCCTACCTGGTTAAATAAAGGTTAAATACATTTTTAAAAAAATATATAAAAATGTGTTTTGTTAACACGGCACGGTAAGATGCGGGTCTTTCTCATGATTCCCCTGTTTGCGTTTTTTTTCCCACCCCCTCTGGACATTATGTATACGCCAAGCATGTCAGCCAGTAAATGGAGCATCAAGGTCATCGTTAGATGCAGGAAGCCTACAGTAATGAACCTTACAATCTAGGATCTAGAACCAGAATGCCTCAGAAGGCACTGCATTCTTCTCACTACAGCATGTTAACCTTATAAACAGTCAAAATACAAAATAAGGTAAGACTTTATTTGGGGCTCCCGAGTGGCACAGCGGTTTAAGGCACTGCATCTCAGTGCTAGAGGCATTATTACAGACCCTGGTATGATCCCAGGCTGTATCACAACCAGCCGTGATCGGGAGTCCCATAGGGCGGCGCGCAATTGGAACAGCGCCGTCCGTTTTAGGGGAGGGTTTGGCCAGGGAAGGGCGTCATTGTAAAATAAGAATTTGTTCTTAACTGATTTGCCTAGTTAAATAAATAAAATAACACATTTGGATAGTCCATCTGTAGATGCTCTACAGACGATCAGAAAACTTTTCAACTAACCATCTCTAACCCTTATTCTTTACCTAACCCTAACTGTAACCTTAGCAGCTAGTTGCTTATCAAAAGATAGTTTGTTGATCGTATGACCATGTGTAGACCATCTGTAGACCATCTCCAGATGGACTATCTGGATTATCCAAATAAAAAGTGTGACCAAATACCAATTTTACAATGAATAGGAATATTTATATTAGCTAGTGTACATCTTTTGACATTTGCTACAAAGATCTTTCTATTTTGGAAAAATACAGCTTTCACACCTGAAATATTTGTGATGTTTGTTAAAACCTCACTGACTATAGTAAATTTGTGCTGTCTTCTTTGCACACGTCTCCCTTGTAGAACACTGTAGTTGTGTAACGATCACTGGAGGTTTACAGGTAACTGCCAAAATAATGGAAACACCTGAGTAAATGAGGGATACAAAGTATATTGAAAGCAGGGACTTCCACACAGGTGTGGTTCATGAGTTAATTAAGCAATTATGCAAAAACGCTGGGCAGACCATTATTTTAGCTACCATGGCTATGCCCCCATAGGATGACAATAGCTTTAGCCACAGGGCACGAGTGGTCACTGAATGGTTTGATGAGCATGAAAACGATGTAAAGCATATGCCATGGCCGTCTCAGGCACCAGATCTCAACCTAATTGAACACTTATGGGAGATTCTGGAGAGGCGCCTCAGACATCATTTTCCACCACCATCAACAAAACACCAAATTATGGAATTTTTTGTGTAAGAACAGTATCGCATTCTATTTGTAGAATCTATGCGAAGGTGCATTGTAACTGTTCTGGCTCATGGTGGCCCAACGCCCTATTACAGTTTTTTACAATTGCTAACAAGCGTTTACCTATACTTATGATACTTTTTCTAAACTCTTAACACAGAAACACACCTACATCACACAATTAGCCAAAAAGTTGTCTGCTCAAAACCACATTTTGTTCATTTTGTACCAACTCTACATTTCAAAATGCAAAAAAACTTCCTCTGCACACACTAACTCTATCAAAACACGGCAAAACATACTATCTAAAAGTGAATGAGTCATCTTTACTTTATAGAATGTACAGTAGAAAAAAATAGTAAGTGACAGAATTGCTGCAGTAAAAGCTTTATTAGCAACATGAAATTGCTGCCACTGATCAACAAAAAATCCAACATACATTGCCCTTGTTTCCAAATGTGTAAAAATGAAACACAATTACAGTAAAAAAGGCACAGAAGGGGAAAAAACACCTCCTGTTCTAATCTATACGATTTTCAGCATTTGGCCACATGTTCTCATCCAAATCACATCTTATGTTGTCTCTCGCTATGCACCTTGGATAGAAACGCTTGGCATGCCTTATCCACCCCTGGCAGTCTTCAGCTGATATGTCTCTGCAGCTGGCATCCATTGCGTCCATTTGGTCATGTGGCCGATGATCATACACTTTCCACCTCCAGGCAGAACAAAAACTCAATGGGGTTGAGGAAAGGCAGGCGGATTCTTGAATGGGCTGCAAACCAGTTTGTGATTGCATGTGAATGGTGGAATGCTACATTGTCCCATGCAATCACAAATGTCCTCATGCTTCCTCCCACCTGTTCCCTTTCTGCTTCTGGCACCAGTTGTTGGTGGAGGTCATCTAAAAACAAAAGAAGGAGCTCAGTGTTGTAGGGACCAATCTGACATTTCTGCAGGGCCAAACCAGCACTCGAGAAGGCAGCACACATTGTGATATTTGCTCCTCTCTGACCCAGCACATCAACGGTGGCCCTTTTCCCGATGACGTTTCTTCCCCGCCGACGTGTTTTTTCCAGGTTAAACCATGCCTCGTCTACATAAAGGATTTCATGTGGGGTCTGATTAGCCTCCAACTCTGTGACTCTCTGAATGAAATCAAACACAGTATGCGTAAATGCTTTTCAGTATGTCCTAGTGTATGTACTGTAACTCATGTTTACATGTAGAGTAGCATAGTGTAAAACTCACCATAGAACAAGACATATTGGATAGACACCATAGCTGGACGTATTGGTGTCGAAGTTCCTTGACCCCATAGTTTAAAACTCACTATAGAACAAGACATATTGGATAGACACCATACCTGGACATATTGGTGCTGGAGTTCCTTGACCAGCTCACTGTTCCTTTCAAAAGGAACTGTGTACTACTGTTTCATTCGAACTCTGTGTTTGGTCCGAGTCCGAACAATGGTAGTCAGGCTGATGCTTTTTCCACGTTGTGAAATACCAGGTTGTCCTCTACAATTCTGGTCTGAATTTCTCTCAGTATTATTGCATTGTGAGCAATGACCAATCCTACAATGGTCTTGGTCTTCACTGAGGAGCTTTCCTCTTCCCCCAGAGGGAGAAAGACATTGCGTCCTTTAGAGGAACAAAAATACAACATATGTATATGCATTGGGACTGGTGGCCTACAGTTACTGTGGGACAACAGTAATGATAGAAGAAGCCCTTGTGAAATGCATTACATACCTGTTGGTTTGTTGAAAATTCCGGATAATGGAAGCCACGGTTAACCGTCTGAGATAAGGATATATCATGGTTTATCACATGGTCTATGGTGGTGGCTCTTATTTCATCAGTGACACCTCTTACTCTCCTTTGAACACCACCACTCATTCTTACTCCCCTCCCCCTACCTCTCCTTCTCCCTTGTCCTGGTCCAACTACTCCTCTGCCTGGTCCAGCTATTCCTCACCCTGGTCCAACTACTCCTCTCCCTGGTCCAGCTACTCCTCTGCCTGATCCAACTACTCTACTCCTCTCCCTGGTCCAGCTACTCTACTCCTCTCCCTGGTCCAGCTACTCCTCTGCCTGGTCCAACTACTCCTCGCTCTGGTCCAGCTACTCCTCTGCCTAGTCCAACTACTCCTCTGCCTGGTCCAGCTACTCCTCTGCCTTGTCCAACTACTCTGCCTGGTCCAGCTACTCCTCTCCCTGGTTCAACTACTCCTCTGCCTGGTCCAGCTACTCCTCTCCCTGGTTCAACTACTCCTCTGCCTGGTCCAGCTACTCCTCTGCCTGGTCCAGCTACTCCTCTGCCTGGTCCAACTACTCCTCTGCCTGGTCCAACTACTCCTCTGCCTTGTCCAGCTACTCCTCTCCCTGGTCCAACTATTCCTCTCCCTTGTCCAGACATTATTTTTTCTCTGTCTTCTACTCTGTGTTGTTCTGTATCCACATTGAACAAAATAAATCCAAAGAGTCCCCTTTTCACTGTGTATGTCCATGTAATTGAAAGATCTTCAACACCTGGCTATGTCACCGATTGAGATTGAAATCAGCTGTGGTTAGCCTATTTTACACAATTTACAGTAAATCAGCTATTTCTTAATGTTTCAATGATCTGTTCATTCAAAAATGCTTATCAGCTGTTTCAATATAGCTTTTGAGCTGCTGTTGTTGCAGAAGTAGAGGCTTTATACTATATTTAAGGGTTTGAACATTATGTCTTCATTTCTGGCATGCTGTGTGCAAGCATTTGTAAATAAGACAAGAAATATCCATAATTTTGGTATTGGGTAAGCTTGTATGTAACGAAAATTTAAGCATTTTAGAAACGTGTTAATTGACTGCATATTCTGTGAAAACAGCATGAATTGTAATGGTATGGTCCACAACAGACGGATGTTGTGCTAATTGTGTTTAGAGTTTTGAAAATGTGACTACAGATTGGACAAAAGGATGTTAGCGATTGTAAAAAACTGTAAGACACTTTATGTTGGTGTTTCCCTTCTTTTGGTAACCCAGCAAACCAAAATTGGTTCTGTGAAAGTTCCCAGAACATTCATTAGGTTGCGGCAAATATTCTCATAACAAAAAACCTGTCCAGTTGTGCTGATGATTATACAATGTTTGTATAAAACATTTGCCTGATGTTGCAAGAACTTTACCTGGATACCTAATAAGAATGTTTGGAGAATGGTGGTTACTCTCTGGTGGTTGTTACAGATGTTGTGCACAACATTTTAGTGAATTTTAGGAGAATGTTCCAAGTATATTTAATTTGAAACATTTCCAGATGTATTTATTTTTTTATCAACAACGTTATTTGAATGTTTTTAGGATGTTATCATCCTAATGTTAGATAAAACCTTAACTTGAACTTAATGGGAACTTAGCTAATTTTCCAGGGATGTTCACAGTTTGCTGGAAATACAGTATTCCCAAATGCCTCCTCTGATCTGATTTCTTTCAAGTGTGCCACAGTTACTACAACTACCACTGAGCCTTGAGCGGGTTTACTTGGTTGTTGAGTTGTGTTGCCGCACCAACAGATCAGTCAGGGAGCATTTACATTTCACGGGAAGATCCCAGACAAGATTGACTCCATGACCAGCCATTCTGGCTCCGCAGCTCCCCAGGCAAAGCCAACATGGCCGTCAGTTTCCACACAGGAAGTGTCAGAGCATGCCAGAGGGCAGCGACAGGTTGCCTGTCTGTCTGTTCCTTCTGCACCATTAGAGAGCAATGCTGCTCCCAGGGGCCATTTAACTCACTTTAAGTCTGACTGGCATGTGTGATACTGTGACCATGGTGAGATATCACCAGCAGCACTGCCACTGACTGAAAGAAGTACCACGTCATAGATGTGAGAAGGATTGTGTTGAGAGATCTTGAGAGATCGATCATTCATGTCCAGATTAAAATCATATAGTATGATAACCTGCACTAGTACTAGACATATTGCAGATGCTTTGTAAACCAAATGACAAACATAAATCAAATCAAATTATATTAGTCACATACACATGGTTAGCAGATGTTAATGTGAGTGAAGCGAAATGCTTGTGCTTCTAGTTCCGACCGTGCAGTAATTCTAACAATTAATATAACAATTTCACAACAACTACCTTATACACACAAGTGTAAAGGAATTAATAAGAATATGTACATATAAATATATGGATGAGCGATGGCCGAACGGCATAGTCAAGATGCAGTAGATGGTATGGAGTACAGTGTATATACATATGAGATGAGTAATGTAGGGTATGTAAACATTATATAAAGTGGCATTGTTTAAATTGACTAGTGATACATTTATTACATCCAATTTCTTATTATTAAAGTAGCTAGAGATTTGAGTCAGTATGTTGGCAGCAGCCACTCAATGTTAGTGATGGCTGTTTAACATGATGGCCTTGAGATAGAAGATGTTTTTCAGTCTCTCGGTCCCAGCTTTGATGCACCCGTACTGACCTCGCATTCTGGATGATAGCGGGGTGAACAGGCAGTGGCTCGGGTGGTTGTTGTCCTTGATTATCTTTTTGGTCTTCCTGTGACATCGGGTGCTGTAGGTGTCCTGGAGGGTACGTAGTTTGTCCCCGGTGATGCGTTGTGCAGACCTCACTGCCCTCTGGAGAGCCTTACGGTTGTGGGCAGAGCAGTTGCCGTACCAGGCGGTGATACAGCCCGACAGGATGCTCTCGATTGTGGATCTGTAAAAATTTGTGAGTGTTTTTGGTGACAAGCCAAATTTCTTCAGCCTCCTGAGGTTGAAGAGGCGCTGTTGCACATTCTTCACCATGCTGTCTGTGTGGGTGGACCATTTGTGTTTGTCTGTGATGTGTGTGGTGGCTAATTACCAAATGAGGAGAGTTACAAACTTTACACACCAGTCAGAGTTATACTTAAACTACATCTTTAATAATTAAGAGCTTTTGCAAAAGCACTTTGACTTTCAATGATGCGCTATCTTTAATGAACCATTGAAAAGTGATTACACAAAAGTACAAAGATCTTTTATAGCCAAGATACACCCCTCTCAACGTACATGACGAACTTCAGATACATAGAATGGGTCGCAAGGTTAAGTTTTGTATGAAAGATATCTATAAAACATAGTGGACAGCAACTGCTGTGTCAACAGTTTTCATTGTATAGACCAGTGTCTGGTCCTCCTACTCCAAACTGGAACCGTCTCTCCCTGGTACGGTATAGAACAGAACCATTAGCTCATCCAATGGCATAAATCAATTGACAACTCTAGATACTCCCATCTCAAGTAAACCCCCTCTTTGACTCCACTCCTGGACAAGCTCACTGAGGGGAGTAAGCCTCTAGGTCATACACTATCCCAAGATAAGTGCAACATCAGAGGGGATGTACAATAGTCCAGACACTGCCATACACCTTCCCCCAATGCCAAAGGAGGGAGTGACTTGCGCACAGACATTGTGGAGACAAGTAATTGGTTCCCCATTAATCACGCCATCCCTTCACATGGTTTAACAGATACATTCACATATGACAAGTATTTCACATAAGCATATTATGCAAATAAAAAATCTTAATTATCTATGTTACCCAACTAATTCTGATTCATCCACCACATGTGTACGACAAGGAACTTAAAACTTTCCACCTTCTCCACTACTGTCCCGTCGATGTGGATAGGTGGGGTGCTCCCTCTGCTGTTTCCTGAAGTCCACAATCATCTCCTTTGCTTTGCTGACGTTGAGTGTGAGGTTATTTTCCTGACACCACACTCCGAGGGCCCTCACCTCCTCCCTGTAGGCCGTCTCGTCGTTGTTGGTAATCAAGCCTACCACTGTAGTGTTGTCTGCAAACTTCATGATTGAGTTGGAAGTGTGCATGGCCACGCAGTCATGGGTGAACAGGGAGTAGAGGAGAGGGCTGAGAACGCACCCTTGTGGGTCCCCAGTGTTGAGGATCAGCGGGGTGGAGATGTTGTTTCCTACCCTCACCACCTGGGGGTGGCCCGTCAGGAAGTCCAGGACTCAGTTGCATAGGATGGGGTCGAGACCCAGGGTCTCAAGCTTAATGACGAGTTTGGAGGGTACTATGGTGTTAAATGCTGAGCTGTCGTCAATGACCAGCATTCTTATATAGGTATTCCTCTTGTCCAGATGGGTCAGGGCAGTGTGCAGTGTGGTTGCGATTGCGTCGTCTGTGGACCTATTGGGGCGGCAAGCAAATTGGAGTGGGTCTAGGGTGTCAGGTAGGGTGGAGGTGATATGATCCTTGACTAGTCTCTCAAAGCACTTCATGATGAGGGAAGTGAGTGCTATGGGGCGATAGCCGTTTAGCTCAGTTACCTTAGCTTTCTTGGGAACATAACATTAACATATCAATTCTCATAACATCATGCATATCCATGCCAATACATGATTTTAGTTTTTTTTTTTTATCATTTATATATAATTTGCATCAGACTACTCACAGGTATTTGACATAGTGACATGAAAGACTGAATCAAATAACCTCTAGATCTCTAACATAGAAGGCAATCGTGTGTGACAGATTATTAATGAGATATGGCTTGCGTCCCAAATGGCACCCTACTCCTTGACCTTAACCCTATTGGCCCTGGTTAAAATTAGTGCACTATCAAGGGAATAGGGTGCCTTTTGGGATGCATCTACAGACAAAAGAATCACATGAATTAAGAACATGAGAGCAAAGAAGCTGCTCATTATCATTCAAGAGGAGCTGTAAGACAATGACCTTTCCTCTGTCTGCAAGCTAAAACCATGTTGTATTGCTAAATCACAAGTGGACAATCATTATTCACAGGTCCTTGAATGAAGAAAAACCCCTAGACTTTTACCATTCAAGAAATCGTGGACCTTGTAATGAAGGCTTGTTTAAAGTGTTTACTTAACCTAATATAGCGTCTTTTCTTTCTTTTTTTTCCTGATGAGAAAAAAAAATCTGTCCAGGGAGGTTCTCTTCAGCGCTGTTCAACCAATTCAGTAAATATCGATGAAGAGTTAAGATGGAGTGTTGCCTTGTTACCGTCCAATAGTGGATGTCATTTCACAGGCTCTCTTTTACATTTCCCCTGAAGACCGGATGCATTCGGTTTCTGCCGACCTGCTGAGGGTGGTGCATATGCTACCTAAGATGTGTTTAATTGAATTGGATGTAGGGACGTTAGTGCTGACATATCATTCTCTCCTTCAGAGAACCGAGGTTACTCAAGAGTAACCAATACGCTTTGGTCACCCGTCTGTTCTGTTGTTCTCAACCGTCTGAAACAAGTAACACAAAGCACCAGTGGACAAACTGGACCAGATCCCAGAGGAATTGAGTACAGCTTCAGTTTGGTCATCTCTAAGGCTGCCTGTCTAACCATACATACAGTGCATTCTGAAAGTATTCAGACACCTTCGCTTTTTGCATATTCTTTTACTTTACAGCCTTATTCTAAAATGGATAAAAAAATAGTATTAATCCTCATCCATCAACATGCAATAGCCCATAATGATGAAGCAAAACAGATATTTTTTTAATTTAGCAATAACAAAAAAATACCTTATTTACTTAAGTATTCAGACCCTTTCCTATGAGACTCGAAATTGAGCTCAGGTGCATCCTGTTTCCATTGTTCATACTTGAGATGTTTCTACAACTTGATTGGAGTCCACCTGTGGTAAATTCAATTGATTGGACATAATTTGGAAAGGCACACACCTGTCTATATAAGGTCCCACAGTTGACAGTGCATGTCAGAGCAGCAAAAACCAAGCCATGAGTTCGAAGGAATTGTCCGTAGAGCTCTGAGACAAGATTGTGTCGAAGCACAGATCTGGGGAAGGGTACCAAAAAATGTCTGCAGTATTGAAGGTCCCCAAGAACAGTGGCCTCCATCCTTCTTAAATGGAAGACATTTGGAACCACCAAGACTCTTCCTAGAGCTGGCCGCCCGGCCAAACTGAGCAATCGGGGGAGAAGGGCCTTGGTCAGGGAGGTAACCAAGTACCCGATAGTCACTTTGACTGAGCTCCAGAATTTGTCTGTGGAGATGGGAGAACCTTCCAGAAGGACAACAATCTCTGCAGCACTCCACCAATCAGGCCTTTATGATAGAGTGGCCAGACGGAAGCCACACCTCAGTAAAAGGCACATGACAGCCCGCTTGGAGTTTGCCAAAAGGCACCTAAAGGACTCTCAGACCATGAGAAACAAGATTCTCTGGTCTGATGAAACCAAGATTGAACTCTTTAATCTGAATGCCAAGCATCACATCTGGAGGAATCCTGGCACCATCCCTACGGTGAAGCATGGTGATGGCATCATCATGCTGTGGGGATGTTTTTCAGCGGCAGGGACTGGGAGACTAGTCAGAATCGAGGGAACGCTGAACGGAGGAAAGTACAGAGTTCTTTGATGAAAACCTGGGGCGAAGGTTCACCTTCCAACAGAACAACAACCCTAAGCACACAGCCAAGACAATGCAGGAGTGGTTTGGGGACAGGTCTCTCTCTGTATGTCTTGAGTGGCCCGGCCAGAGCCCAGACTTGAACCTGATCGAACATCTCCGGAGAGACCTGAAAATAGCTGTGCATCGACGCTCTCCATCCATCCTGACAGAGCTTGAGAGGATATACAGAGAATAATGGGATAAACTCCCCAAATAAAGCTGTGCCAAACTTGTAGCATCATACCTAAGAAGACTCGAGGCTGTAAATGCTGCCAAAGGTGCTTCAACAAAGTACTGTAATCTTTCAAAAAAAAAATGTATATACATTTGCAAAATGTTTTTGCTTTGTCATTATGGGGTATTGTGTGTAGATTGATGAGGAAAATAAACAAATAATACTTTTAGAATAAGGCCTAAAAATGTGAAACAAGTCAAGGGGTCTGAATACTTTCCAAATGCACTGTACATACAGTAGGCCTACCTTCCCATTCCCAGACTAATAACTCAGCTGTCAAGCAAGAGTTGACCTTCTGGGTGACCTCAATTCAACCTATCATAGATTATGTGTGCCCCCTGCTAGCCTCCCCTCAGCCAGTGGACACCAGGGTCTGACGCTCACCCAATTATCCTCATTCTAGTAGTAGAGGATGCCTGGTTAATTTTTTTAAAATGCCTTTCTCACCATCTTAACTAAGCATGCCCCATTCAAGAAATGTAGAACCAGGAACAGATATAGCCCTTGGTTCTCTCCAGACCTGACTGCCCTTAACCAACACAAAAACATCCTGTGGCGTTCTGCATTAGCATCGAACAGCCCCCGTGATATGCAACTTTTCAGGGAAGTTAGAAACCAATATACACAGGCAGTTAAAAAAGCCAAGGCTAGCTTTTTCAAGCAGAAATTTGCTTCCTGCAACACAAACTCAAAAAAGTTATTGGACACTGTAAAGTCCTTGGAGAATACCTCTTCCCAGCTGCCCACTGCACTGAGGATAGGAAACTCTGTCACCACCGATAAATCCACTATAATTGAGAATTTTAATAAGCATTTTTCTACATCTGGCCATGCTTTCCACCTGGCTACCCCTACTCCGGTCAACAGCACTGCACTCCCCCCCCCCACAGCAACTCGCCCAAGCCTTCCCCATTTCTCCTTCTCCCAAATCCAGTCAGCTGATGTTCTGAAAGAGCTGCAAAATCTGGACCCCTACAAATCAGTCGGGCTAGACAATCTGGACCCTTTCTTTCTAAAATTATCTGCCAAAATTGTTGCAAACCCCTATTACTAGCCTGTTCAACCTCTCTTTCGTATCGTCTGAGATTCCCAAAGATTGGAAAGCAGCTGCGGTCATCCCCCTCTTCAAATGGGGGGGACACTCTTGACCCAAACTGCTACAGACCAATATCTATCCTACCCTGCCTTTCTAAAGTCTTCGAAAGCCAAGTCAACAAACAGATGACCGACCATTTCGAATCCCACCGCACCTTCTCTGCTATGCAATCTGGTTTCAGAGCTGGTCATGGGTGCACCTCAGCCACGCTCAAGGTCCTAAACGATATCTTAACCGCCATCGATAAGAAACAATACTGTGCTGCCGTATTCATTGACCTGCCCAAGGCTTTCGACTCTGTCAATCACCACATCCTCATCAGCAGACTCAATAGCCTTGGTTTCTCAAATGATTGCCTCGCCTTGTTCACCAACTACTTCTCTGTTAGAGTTCAGTGTGTCAAATCGGAGGGCCTGTTGTCCGGGCCTCTGGCAGTCTCTATGGGGGTGCCACAGGGTTCAATTCTTGGGCTGACTCTTTTCTCTGTATACATCAATGATGTCACTCTTGCTGCTGGTGAGTCTCTGATCCACCTCTACGTTGACGACACCATTCTGTATACTTCTGGCCCTTCTTTGGACACTGTGTTAACAACCCTCCAGACGAGTTTCAATGCCATACAACTCTCCTTCCGTGGTCTCCAACTGCTCTTAAATACAAGTAAAACTAAATGCATGCTCTTCAACCGATCGCTGCCCGCACCTGCCCGCCCGTCCAGCATCACTACTCCGGACGGTTCTGACTTAGAATATGTGGACAACTACAAATACCTAGGTGTCTGGTTAGACTGTAAACTCTCCTTCCAGAATCACATCAAACATCTCCAATCCAAAGTTAAATCTAGAATTCGCTTCTTATTAACAAAGCATCTTTCACTCATGCTGCCAAACATATCCTCGTAAAACTGACCATCCTACCGATCCTCGACTTCGGCGATGTCATTTACAAAATAGACTCCAATACCCTACACAATAAATTGGATGCAGTCTATCACAGTGCCATCCGTTTTGTCACCAAAGCCCCATATACTACCCACCACTGCGACCTGTACGCTCTCGTTGGCTGGCCCTCGCTTCATACTCATCGCCAAACCCACTGGCTCCAGGTCATCTACAAGACCCTGCTAGGTAAAGTTCCCCCTTATCTCAGCTCGCTGGTCACCATAGCAGCACCCACCTGTAGCACGCGCTCCAGCAGGTATATCTCTCTGGTCACCCCCAAAGCCAATTCCTCCTTCGGCCACCTCTCCTTCCAGTTCTCTGCTGCCAATGACTGGAACGAACTACAAAAATCTCTAAAACTGGAAACACTTATCTCCCTCACTAGCTTTAAGCACCAGCTGTCAGAGCAGCTAACAGATTACTGTGCCTGTACATAGCCCATCTATAATTTAGCCCAAACAACTACCTCTTCCCCTACTGTATTTATTTATTTATTTATGTTGCTCCTTTGCACCCCATTATTTCTATTTCTACTTTGCACTTTCTTCCACTGCAAATCTACCATTCCAGTGTTTTACTTGCTATATTGTATTTACTTCGCCACCATGGCCTTTTTTGCCTTTACCTCCCTTATCTTAACCTCAGTTGCTCACTTTGTATATAGACTTATTTTTCTACTATATTATTGACTGTATGTTTGTTTTACTCCATGTGTAACTCTGTGTTGTTGTATGTGTCAAACTGCTTGCTTTATCTTGGCCAGGTCGCAATTGTAAATGAGAACTTGTTCTCAACTTGCCTAACTAGTTAAATAAAGGTGAAATAAAAAAATAAAAATAAAAAAAAATTCTGGAGCTGGCTGGATGATTGCCAGGCAGTAAAATCACATATTTCTGGTCTTTATGCATATTATGCACAAGCAACAAAAACATATGCAAAATGTTACAACAACAGAGTAATATCTTTCTAGCAGCCCTGTGTCACGTATTATTGTCCCCCTCAACATCCACATCTGTGATAATATTGGCCGATTGTCAACAAACTCTCACACATAGTGTTGTTGTCATTGATTTGGTGTGTGTGTGTGTGTGTGTGTGTGTGTGTGTATTTAGAACCCAGCCTCAGTACTAAGCCTTAACTTAACAAAAGCTACCTCCTGTGGTGAGGATGGGGTACAGTGTAGACACAGATGAAAGACACTCTGTCCTACTTTGTGTTTTTTGTGTACATGTGTGTATTTGTGCCTGCCTGTGTGTGTGTGTGGCTGTGTGCATTGTGTGTGTGAGTGTGTGCGCGTGAATGTTTGCATGCAAGTGAGTGAGTGAGTGTGTGTATTTGCCTGTACCTGTTTTCGCTTGAGTAGCTCAGGCAAGTAAAGTGTTGATTAGGACTCACACTGTGTGTCTCTGTAGCAATTAACCCATACTCAAAATTGCTAATTAGTCTGTTTTACTCGCTCTCCTCTCTCTCTCTCTCTCTCTCTCTCTCTCTCTCTCTCTCTCTCTCTCTCTCTCTCTCTCTCTCTCTCTCTCTCTCTCTCTCCTCTCTCTCTCTCTCTCTCTCTCTCTCTCTCTCTCTCTCTCTCTCTCTCTCTCTCTCTCTCTCTCGCTCACACACTCACTCACTCGCTCTTGCTCTCATTCAGACTGGCAAGGACATCCAAGAGCTCAAGGCAAAAGAAATTGGCCACAAAAAAACAGATACAGTTCCTGAAATCTTTGGTTGAATTTTATTTGTCATGTCATGACTCAAAGGAAGTATATTTTTAAGAAAGGAACATTACTGAATTCTAGGGTACTGAAGACTGTTTCAGGAATCCCATACTCTACCTCTCTACCCTGTATGTTTTCTGCCACTGTTGCTATGGTTTTTGCTGAATATCCCTAATGATAACGATATGGCGGTCATCTAAGTCAGAAAATGAAACATTCTCTTCTGCTTTGATTTATCGAGAAAGCACAGAGCATTTACCTACAATCCAAGGAAATATAATTCACTTCTACGGCATTACATGACATACAGCTCTCTTTTAATCAAAGGTCAAATAGGGGGTGCTTATATTTGTCCTGTTCTATACATGTAACACGACTCATGATAAGACCAAAATGCAGACACAGGAGGCAGACAGTTCGAATCTCAGATGTTTATTACAAAACAGGGGGCAGGCAAATGGCAGGTCAAGGGCAGGCAGAGGTCAGTAATCCAAGGCAGCGTCAATCACTGGCAGAACGGTAGGCAGACTCAGGGTAGGCAGAATGGTCAGAACCGGGAAGACTAGAAAACAGAACCAGACATACTGAAAACACGTTGGACAAGAAAAAACCATAGACAAGACAAGATGAACTGGCAACAGACCAACAGAAAATGCAGGTATAAGTACACAGGGGATAATGTGGTAAAATTGGAGACACCTGGTGGGGGGTGGAAACAAGCATAAGACAGGTGAAACAGATAGGGGCGCCACCTGGTGAGGGGTGGAAACAAGCACAAGACAGGTGAAACAGATAGGGGCGCCACCTGGTTTCCTACCCAGGCACATACCTGGTTGACAGAGGTGCCGGCAGCGGGACTCAGCGATGAGGGTTTGGTCCAGGATGTTCCTAGTGGGGACCCAGCACCTTTCTTCTGGGCCATAACCCTCCCAGTCAACCAGGTACTGGAATCCCCTGCCCTGAGGTCGAACACTCAGGAGGCGCCACACCGTGTCCACCGGATGGCCACCGATGAGACGCGGGAGAGGGGTGGGAGACAAAGGCCTGTGAGACATAGGTTTAATCCTAGACACATGAAAAGTGGAATGTATACGAAGGGTGTGTGGCAACAGAAGACGAACAGCAAATTGGCTAAGAATCTCCTTGGCTAAGGGCAACTTGGAAGGGGAATGAAATGGGCGGCTTTGGAAAACCTATCCACCACCATAGGGATAGTGGTCTTGCCAACTGTTTGAGGGTGATATATGGGAGGGTGATATATGGGACCAGGGACGGTGAGGAACAGGGAGTGGTTGAAGGAGGCCAGCCGGAGCTTGCTGCGAAGTCTTATTCTGAGCACACACAGTGCATGCGGCGATGAATGCGGAAACATCAGAAACCATGGTGGGCCACCAAAAATGTTGTTGTACAAGGGCCAGGGTCTGACGGAAGCTAGGATGATAGGCAAGTCAAGAGGAATGAGCCCATTCCAGGACCGGGGAACCGAGAAGAGTCTGGGACAAACATCCAGTTAAGGCCACAGTAGTGGATATATGGCGGGGGAGGCAGATGTACCTTTCCACCATGAAAACCTCAAAACCACGGGTACCTGAGGAGATTCGATGAACAAAAATTGCATAGACTCACTGTGGTTACCTGACACTTGCAGGTTGATAGGAACCGTATTTTGGGTGACACTGCCAATAGAGCGCCCATCCAGCGCCCTGACGTCCATGAGAATGGAGAAGGGTTGAGTTGGTATTTCCATCTCTGACACCAGGTAGTGTCCATAAAACTCTTGTCAGCCCCAGAGTCAATGAGTACCCGGAGAGATTTTGACCTGTCACCCCACAGCTGGATGGCATGGAGAGGGGTATGTGTAATGGGAAATTGGAAATCTCCCCATTGCCCAGCAGCGTACTTGTACCTACTGATGAGCCTGGTCTTTTAATGGACAGGTAGAAATGTAATGACCTGTAGTTCCACAATACAGACAGCTCTTGTTGTCCAGTCAGCATAAACGTTCGACAGGAGGCAATCTAGCTCTGCCAAGTTCCATAGGCTCCGGAGGAGGCGAGTCGGCAGACCTCAGGGGATTCCTGGGGGAACTTGGGTAACCTCGGATTTTCTCGGTAATGTAGATGCTGGGGACTTCCGGGATTCCTCGGAGGCGAGGAGGGATCCTTGGACGAGCGAGTGTGACTGGGAACAGACCTCCTAGCCGCCCATCGATCCGTATGGTCAAGGCGATGAGAATCGAAATCCATGGGGCAGCTCCTGGGCTGCGAGCTCTTCTTTAACCTCCGCCCATAATCCATTAAGGAACATTATTGAACAGGGATTCTGGGTTACAGGCACTCTTGGTGGCCACGTGCAGAAATCAACTGGATAGTCTGCCATGCTAAGCGAGTCTTGATGTAGTAGGAGCAGCTTCCGAGCAGCCTCTCTCCTGGACAACGGATTGTTGCTCCCACACCACCGTAGCCCAGGCGAGAGCCCTCCCAGACATCAGCATTATAAGGTACTCCACGGAATTGCTCCAGCAATGTATTGAAAGTGTGGTCATGGCGTGCCGCCAAGATCTGGAATGCTTCCATCAGATTTCTAAGTAACTCCTCGTGTCTTCCAATGGGGACGGTGTTGCGGAGCTGGTCCGAGTCTGCCGGGTCAGTCATGCTAACACAACACAGAATAAGACCCAGATGCAAACACAGGCAGCAGACATTTAGAATCTCAGATGTTTATTACAAAACAGGGGGCAGGCAAATGGCAGGTCAAGGGCAGGCAGTGGTCAGTAATCCAAGGCAGCGTTAATCTAGGGCAGAACGGCAGGAAGGCTCAGGGCAGGCAGAATGATCAGAACTGGGAATACTTGAAAACATAAACTAGAGATACTGGAAAACGTGAAAACAAGCTGGTAAGACTTGAAAAGACAAGTACACAGGGGATAATGGGGGAAAATCGGAGACACCTGGAGACAAGCACAAGACAGGTGAAACAGATTAGGGTGTGACAATATGTACAAATATGTAACCTGTACAAGTGTGTGGTGTGAAATGGAAATAGGTGTCTAGCATATCCCACTCCCCCTGAGACACCCTCAGAGAGGGGTAATGCCTCTTTATCAGTGAGTGGTATTTATGCTGAACTGAAAGAATTGTGGGAAAGGATATTAGTGATTATAGTTATTACATACAGGCATGTAGGCTTTGTATGGTTATGATTGTAGAACATTTAAGATTTTAAAAAATTTGCTGGGGGAAATATGGTCATAGATTTTTCAATGAATACTGTGAATTCAGAGGAGGCTGGTGGGAGGACCTATAGGAGGACTGGCTCATTGTAATGGCTGGAATGTAATGACTCCGCTCCATTGATTCCATTCCAGCAATTACAATGAGCCTGTCCTCCTATAGCTCCTCCCACCAGCCTCCTCCATGTGAATTGAAGGCAATTTCTGTCATACTGCAGTGTGACAAAGTCAACAAAGCTCCCAAGCTGCAAATCCTTACTTTGTGTGCTGAACTCCCCAGACATGTTCAGTGGGTACATGTAAGCCTTGGTGAGGGTACTCACACACCTATCTCTCAATCAATCGTAGGTCTAAAAGTAACATTCATGAACTACATTTAACATTTACGTTATTTAGCAGACGCTCTTATCCAGAGCGCATACATTTTCATAATGGTTCCCCGTGGGAATGGAGCCCACAACCCTGGCATTGCAAGTGCCATGCTCTACCAAGACGACTAACTTAAAATTGGCTAAACAAAATATCAGAAATTTTAACAGCAAATCATATTCACCGATATGGCCTGAAATCATAGCATGTAATTTTCCCTTCTTACTTTCCCAATCAACAGAATCTAGTGGAACTTTAAAGGGCATTCCATTCTGTGGTGCTATACAGGAGCTGGGGATGCAACGTCTTGATTTTAGTTGACAGGTTTCCTTCGCACTGCGGCGCGCTTTCCCTGTGAGCTGCAGTGGATCCCATGTTTATAGACCAGAGGTCTCTCTCCGAGCAGCTCAAGGACATTAGATGGAGTTACAGCCGTTTATTCTGCTACACTGCTCCTCGATGGGTTCGCTGGCGAGAAAAGCAGGCGCTGTGCTAAAGAGAAATCCTTTCTGGGAATTGTGTATTATACTATGATTGGTTAAACGTTATACTACTACGGTGTCAGAGACATGAAAGTTTGTGAACCAAATCAGGAGAGTTGTAAATCATATATATTAATATAGTACAATAAAATATTGTATAATTATACAGTATATAGCATATACAACCCATAATTATCCTTCCCTCTGCCATTAATAGAGCGTTTGACAAATACATTTACAAATAATGGAGATAATAGATCAAAAATAGATAATGAGATAAAAGTGATCATATCAATGGAGCATCTGCTATTTGTTTAATCAACTGGGTCGGCTACATCCAAACCAGCTCATTCATATTTACACGTTACCCGTGGAGGGAAACCACATGATTGTAAACGTCCTGGTGTTATCATTTTCCTTCAGCAGATACACAAGAGGTGTGAAAATTTGATGGTGATGGTGAAGATGGTGCCGGGGGTTGATTCGTGACATACATTTACACATCTACCACTTTCAATTCATGTTGGTTTAGCACTTTTCATTTATTGGGTATACCTGTGAGACAGTGTTGTTTATTGCCTCCGCGCGTCTCTTCGCTGCCATTTGTTTCCTACTGCATAATACAGGAGCTTTGTATACATTAAACACGTAGAGGGATGTGGTGAACTGAAAATCAATACAATCTCCTCCGGCTGTCACTACCTCCCTGTCTTCCTCCCGCTTTGACAGGTCTTTACCTGGCCCTGATTAGATCCCTTGGCGTCCTAAGGGCGATGCTCGCTTGCATGATAATGTTGTCCACTTAGAATAGAGAACAGGGGCCTCAGGTGAAGAGAGAGTGAGAAAGAAAGAGAGAAAGAGAGAGACAACAACTTTGTCCTCTGTTAAGAACCTTTCAAATCATTTTGTTGGATTGCTGCTTGCTTCCATCTTCTCTCTTTATCTGGAGTCACAGGAAGGGGCACGGCGTTATATTAATGGCATGATAATTACGGGTGACCCCATTAACCACAGGATAGTTCTATGGGAGAGAAGAAGAGCTCTAGATGATAATGTCCTTGCTAAGGGTTTTCAATGCGCTCATTAACCAATCCTAAAACTCCTAAACTTTAATTCGTAATGAAAAGGAGGAAATTAACATTACGTTTTAGGGGGATTTAATAAAGCATGTATTCCTCCACCTTTGACATAGCAATGCAAAATATTTCCCCCAATCCTAATTTTTGTTCAGTATCAATATTAAACCAACTTAGTGTTCAATAAATATATCGGTCTGCATGTACTCCTGCAATTGGAACGCTGAAATATCAGTTGGGTATACAAAATATACATTTTTATGAGATTCAGTGGAATGTACAGTATGTCTGCCAAATATATATTTTTTAAATGTCCTTAAAAGTAAATGAGAATGCATAAGACCTTTTGGTCATGTGTGAATCCTTTCTATTTAGAAAGTTGTTCTCATTATCACTTGTAACATGTGACCATACCATGGGTTTATTGACAGGGTCAGAGGCCTTACTCAGCACTCTGCGACTAGAATACCAATTGTATTAGACTATCCATAAACCAAGCAACAGCTGTAAACATGTGAACACGTAGCTTTCAATTACTGTGATAGAATTTAGAACATAGAACTGTTGAATGGAAGCCCTAGAACACAGGTATCAAACTCATTCCACGGAAGGCCAAGTGTCTGTGGGTTTCCACTCCTCCCTTGTACTTGATTGATGAATTAAGGTGACTAATTAGTAAGGAACACCCCACACCTGGTTGTTTAGGGCTTATTAACTGAAAGGAAAAAACTCAAACCTGCAGTCACTAGGCCCTCCATGGAATGAGTTTGACACCCCAGCCCTAGAAAATAATCGAATCCCCTAAACATAACAGAGTATAATGGAACAACTGTAGCGAATGTAACTTGCATGATACAGCCTCGTATTTACAAAACCTATTTTAAAGTAATAGAATTGGCCCTTTGAAATGAAAGAAAAGTATTCTAATCTCACAAACACACTACTCCCTCTATGGAGAGAGAGAGATAGAGATAGCGAGACAGAGAGAGAGAGAGACAGAGCGAAAGAGAGAGAGAGCGAAAGAGAGAGAGAGCGAAAGAGAGAGAGAGCGAAAGAGAGAGAGAGAGGCTGCTGTGTGTAGTATAGACTGCGTGCAGCATAATCTTTAAGAACCCTAAGAGGATCAAAGTCAGGTAATTACAGATTTCTGATCCTGCAAATTGAAGTCAGTCACTGAGAGCACGGTCTATCAGATTTGATCAAAATATAGCAAATATGGTGTGAAAATAAGTGCCATATCATTCATTCACACCCAAGCCTCACACACAGAGAGGAGAGATTTGTTAGCCTGTAAGACCATGACAAATACTATTGTAATACCTGCAAATTTGGCATTACCCCTTCATCGGAACAATGAGGTGTGTTCATACAGAATTATGAAGCTAATCCACTACAGGCATTTGACTACCACAGTAACCTACCAGGGTTGATGCTGAGTTTCTGTGAAGGAGCTGTCCCTTGCTGTGGAAGCCTACATTAAGCAAATGTTGAAGTGGCCAGAATTCTAAATTACACAAGAGGAATTTAAACACCTCTCGAGGCCAAAGATACAGTAATACATGGTTAACGTTAGCTAGGCTAGGGGTTAGGTTTAAGGTTAGGGTTCATTTTAGGAGTTAGGTTAAAGGGTTAAGGTTAGTGTTAGTGTTAGGGGAAGGGTTAGCTAAAATGGTCAAGACTAGGATTAGGGGAAGGGTTGGCTAACATGCTAGGTAGTTGCAAAGTTGTTAAAAAATGTGTTAATTAGATCGCTCAACTAGACCAGTAACATAGGGCTGCTTGGAATCCATGTAGCTGTTTGATCTGTGAGATAAGCCCTTAGACAGATGATCACTGACTGCCTTGCATTTGCTCATGTCCATGTTACATTTGAGCAAAATGAACAGATATTGACATTTGAATGGAGAAAATAGTACAATAAATACCCATAACTTAATATTTTTATGGAGAGGATACTATAGTGAAGGTTTGAATTAATACGCTCGTCATTGTCGGTAATATGTTTTTCAATATGTGAAAGAAACGCCTCAATTTAACACCAATACCCAGCAACAAGCATTGTCCACAGATTACACACCAGCAAGGGCAAAAAAAATCATGTTTTGAATTCCCGAAAGAGGCAGAGGAAAGATTACATTTTGTGTGGCCAGAGAGCTCCATGTCATCCCGCATTATTAAAATGACCTCACGGGAAGGAGTGACTGATTGAATTTGTTAGCCTGAGACAGAACCCTTTGCATTTTGTGAGTAACCCAATTTTCTGTTGCATCTGCTACTGAAAAGTTGTTCGCCGTGGTCTTGTCATCCTGAGATACAACATAAATCATAGCCTCCATTCTCACTGTGGAAAGCGATAGGGCAAAACTAATCCCTGGCGACCCTTTTGTCATTCAGTGTGTGCATTTTATACAGGTACTTGATTTTTATCACATCAGTATTGATTTCAATGTTTCCATCAAAATTAAACCTATATTAAGACACATTTGACTGATGTGTTAACTTAAATGGTTATTGTTTAAAGGGCTAAGCATAATCTGTTTTAAAAAACTGCTGTGTCTAAGAATCAAATGGGACACACAAAACATCAACAAGAGCTCATCTGATGAGTGACATTCTTAGTCTCAGACAAACCTAGTCTCAGAGCATTTCGTATTATTCAGTAAGGAAATCCGAAAAACCCAATTTAGAATGATATGTTACGTTTCTTATGGCATGTATTAATTTGTGGATCCATTTCGTATGAAATGTTATGAATTGTAATTCATACAATATGTTGTGAATTTGCAAAACATACAATATGTTATGAATTGGCAAGCGTATGATATGTTACTAATTCCAATTTGTTGTGGCTAACGTTAGCTAGGTGGCTAATGCTAACGTTAGCTGGCTGGCTAACGTTAGCTAGGCTAGGGGTTAGGGTTAGGGGTTAGCTTAATTGAGGCTCTCGTCCCGTAAGCGGGACGAACATCCAGCAAAAAACTCCTATCGACATTAGCGTAACGAAATTTAATATATTTTTTTTTTCAAATATAGGACTGTCTCATATCGTTTTATAGATACACCTCTCCTGAATCGACCCACGTTGTCCGATTTTAAAAAGGCTTTACAGGAAAAGCAAAACATTAGATTATGTTAGAGCAGTACATGGTAAAAGTAGCCACATAGCCATTTTCCGACCAACCACATGCATCACAAATAACCAAAAAACAGCTAAATGCAGCACTAACCTTTTACAAACTTCATCAGATGACACACCTAGGACATCATGTTACACAATGCATGCATTCTTTTGTTCGATAAAGTTCATATTTATATATAAAAACAGCATTTTACATCGGCGCGTGACTTTGACTAACTATTTTCCCTCAAATGCATCCCGGGAAACAGTGCTACAATTTACTCAATTACTATTCGAAAACATTTTTAAAATGTAATATTGTCATTCTAAGATTTATAGATGAATATCTCTTGAAAGCACCTGTAATACCAGATTTAAAAATAACTTTACTGGGTAATCACACTTTGCGATAAAAGGGGATGCGATACTCAGAAAATTACCTAGTAAATACAGCTCGGCGCCATCTTGGAACAATCGCATATCACATCTAATCTTGTATACTATTGTCAATAATCCCTTACCTTTGGTTGTCTTCATCAGAAAGCACTTCCAGGAATCCCAGGTCCACAACAAATGTATTTTCGTTCGAAAAAGTCCATCCTTTATGTTCCATTAGCTTGCTGTTGTTAGCGCGTCTGAAGGCTGCTCCAAAACCTTCGTCGGCCGCGGGACAGCCATTTTGAAAAAAAACATTTTTCCCCCATTTAGGTTCGTTCAAACATGTCAAACGTTGTATAACATAAATCTTCAGGGCCTGTTTCAACAAGAGAGCCAATAAGATTCGAGGGGGACGAATGCATTGTGTTTCGAAAGGAGGGGGTAGACAGGGCCGCCGGCGTCATAATGGTGATGGCCCTCCTCCTGTGACCAATTTCAACAGTGTGTCATTCTGTCAGTTTCCACAGTAGAAGGCTCAAACCACTTTGTAAAGACTGGGGACATATAGAGGAAGCAATAGGAAGTGCTCAATGAACCATAGCTCACGGTGTGATTAATAGGCAAAGATGTGAAGTTGAGTCCACAATTCAGAATTCCACTTCCTGTTTCGATCGGTCTCGGGGTTTTGACTGCCATATGAGTTCTGTTATACTCACAGACACCATTCAAACAGTTTTAGAAACTTTAGGGTGTTTTCTATCCACAAGTATTAATTATATGCATATCCTAGCTTCTGAGTTTGAGTAGTAGGCCGTTTAAAATGGGCACGATTTTTTTTCAAAATGCGCTGTGGCGCCCCCTATCCTAGGGTAACGTCAAGAGGTTTTAAGGTTAGGTTTAAGGTTAGGAGTTAGCTAAAAGGGTTAGGATTAGCTTTAGGGGAAGGGTTCGCTAACATGCCAAGTTGTTGCAAAGTAGCTAAAAAGTAGTAAGTCATTGAAAAGTTGCTAATTAGCTCAAATGCTAACGTAGTCCATGATGAGATTCAAATAACATTTTCATTATACTGCCACCCATTCACCCCGACCAACCACCCTACTTTCAATTTTGCCATAAGTAACCTTCTATCTTATGTAACATACCAAACATAACATATCATACACTGAATAAAAATATAAACGCAACATGCAACAATTTCAAAGATTTTCCTGAGTTACAGTTCATATAAGGAAATCAGTCAATTGAAATGAATTCATTAGGCCCTAATCTATGGATTTCACATGACTGGGAATATAGATATGCATCTGTTGATCACAGATACCTTTAAAAAAGTAGGGGCGTGGATCAGAAAGCCAGTCAGTATCTGGTGTGATTACCATTTGCCTCATACAGCACGACACATCTCCTTCACATAGAGTTGATCATGCTGTTGATCGTGGCCTGTGGAATGTTGTCGCACTCCTCTTCAATGGCTGTGCCAAGTTGCTAGATATTGGCGGGAACTGGAACACGCTGTCGTACACGTCAATCCAGAGCATCCCAAACATGCTTAATGGCTGACATGTCTGGTGAGTATGCAGGCCGTGGAAGAACTTTGACATTTTCAGCTTGTTTTGTACAGATCCTTGCGACAGGGGCCGTGCATTATCATGCTGAAACCATGAGGTGATGGCAGCGAATAAATGGCATGACAATGGGCCTCAAGATCACGGTATCTCTGTGCATTGAAATTGCCATTGTTAAAATGCAATTGTGTTTGTTTTCCGTAGCTTATGCCTGCCCATTCCATAACCCCACTGCCACCATGGGGCACTCTGGTCACAACATTGACATCAGAAAACCGCTCGTCCACACGACGCCATCTGCCCGGTACAGTTGAAACCAGGAGTCATCTGTGAAGAGCACACTTCTCCAATGTCCCAGTGACCATCGAAGGTGAGCATTTGCCCGCTGTAATCGGTTACAATGCCAAACTGCATCAGGTCAAGACCCAGGTGACCCTGGTGAGGACGACAATCACGCAGATGAGCTTCCCTGAGACGGTTTCTGACAGATTGTGCAGAAACTCTTTGGTTGTGCACATTTTCATCAGCTGTCCGGGTGGCTGGTCTCAGACAATCCCGCAGGTGAAGAAGCCTGGGGGATTGGCGTTGTTACACGTGGTCTGCGGTTGTGAGGCCGGCTGGACGTACTGCCAAATTTTCTAAAACAACATTGGAGGCAGCTTATAGTAGAGAAATTAACATTCAATTCTCTGGCAACAGCTCTGATGGACATTCCTACAGTCAACATGCCAATTGCACGCTCCCTCAAAACTTGGGACATCTGTGGCACTGTGTTGTGTGACAAAACTGCACATTTTAGGGTGGCCTTTTATTGTCCCCAGCACAAGGTGCACCTGTGTAATGATCTTGCTGTTTAATCAGCTTCTTGATATGCCACACCTGTTAGGTGGATGGATTATTTTAGCAAAGGAGAACTGCTCACTAACAGGGATGTAAACAAATTTGTGCACCAAAAAATGCATAAAAACGCTTTTTGTGTGTATGGAAAATTTGTGGGATCTTTTATTTCAGCTCATGAAAACATGCGTTTATAGTTTTATTCAGTACAATTAAGCGTCTCGGATTTAGTTTACTATGTTACGTCTAGTCTATGAGACCAGGCTGCTCAGACAGATATCCTCAAGAGCAGATGCAATTCTCCCGACTATAGAAATGCAAGAGCAAACCATAATAATACAGTCTATCTCTCTTTAACGCCTCACACATGTCTGCCATCCGCTAAGGCGAGAAGTTGGATCAGATCCATGACAGAGCTGCTTAGCACACAAGATGGCACTGCATCTGTGCTGTGAAGTCACACACTTCCAATTATGTAATTTTGTTTCACCCCCCCTGAAAAAACGTTTCTCATTAATTCTCTCTCTCTCTCTCTCTCTCTCTCTCTCCCTCTCTCTCTCTCTCTCTCTCTCATTATTTAATTGACTGGTATTAGTTGAATGTTGTGACGGTGGGAGAGTTAAACATTGAGAGAAACGAGCTACATTAAGGAGGCACTGCTGTATGTCCAGATGCCCAGCGCTATAAGTCCCAAATGGCACCATATTCCCACTACGTTTGAACAAGACCCACAAGGCTCTCATCAAAAGTAGCGCACTGTATAGGGAATAGGTTTCCATTTGAGATGCATGCTCAATCTCTCAATCTTTCAGCAAAATGTCCTGCAAAAAGTATTTCCTCAACCTCACTACTTCCTACCAAGCAAATCAATACAACTGGAAATAAGAAGCTACTGCGTAGGCATGATAGTATACTTTCAGCAACAATGCTGTGAATAACAAGCGAAATCCTTGACCCAAAGCTGAAATATATTGTTTGTAAAGGAAATACAATACTAGACACAAACAGGACTTGTTTTATTCACTTGTGAGTGTACAGTCACACTACTGTGTAGAAACATACAGTATATACAGTGCATTTGGAAAGTATTCAGACCCCTTGACTTTTTCCACATTACAGCCTTATTCTAAAATGGATTAAATTGTTTGTTTTCCCTTATCAATCTACACACAATGCCTCATAATGATAAAACCCCAAAATGTTTTTTTTAACATTTTTGCAAATGTATAAACAAAAAAAAAGCGGAAATATATCATTTACATAAGTATTCAGACCCTTTACTCAGTACTTTGTTGAAGCACCTTTGGTGGCGATTACAGCCTCATCTCTTCTTGGGTATGACGCTATAAGCTTGGCACACCTGTATTTGGGGAGTTTCTACCATTCTTCTATGCAGATCCTCTCATCCTCTGTCAGGTTGGATGGGGAGCGTCGCTGCACAGCTATTTTCAGGTCTCTCCAGAGATGTTAGATCGGGTTCAAGTCCGGATTCTGGCTAGTTCACTCAAGGACATTCAGATACGTGTCTTGACTGTGTGCTTAGGGTTGTTGTCCTGTTGGAAGGTGAACCTTCACCCCAGTCTAAGGTCCTGTGTGCTCTGGAGCAGGTTTTCATCTCTCTGTACTTTGCTCTGTTCATCTTTCCCTCGATCCTGACTATCCTCCCAGTTCCTGCTGCTGAAAAACATCCCCACAACATGATGCTGCCACCCCCATGCTTCATCGTAGGGAGGGTGTCAGGTTTTCTCCAGACGTGACGCTTGGCATTCAGGCCAACTTGGTTTCATCGCTTGGCATTTAGGCCATCTTGGTTTCATCAGACCAGGGAATCTTGTTTCTCATGGTCTGAGAGTCCTTTAGGTGCCTTTTGGCAAACTCCAAGTGGGCTGTCATGTGGCCACTCTAGCAAAAAGGCCTGATTGGTGGAGTGCTGCAGAGATTGTTGTCCTTCTGGAAGGTTTTCCCATCTCCACAGAGGAACTCTGGAGCTCTGTCAGAGTGACCATCGGGTTCTTGGTCACCTCCCTGACCAAGGCACTTTTCCCCGATTGCTCAGTTTCGCCGGGCGGCCAGCTCTAGGAAGAGTCTTGGTGGTTCCAAACTTCTTCCATTTAAGAATGATGGAGGCCACTGTGTTCTTGGGAACCTTCAATGCTGCAGACATTTTTTGGTACCCCTCCCCAGATCTGTGCTTTGACACAATCCTGTTTCAGAGCTCTACGGACAATTCCTTCAACATCATGGCTTGGTTTTTGCTGGTCTGACATGCACTGTCAACCGTGGGACCTTATATAGACAGGTGTGTGCCTTTCCAAATCATGTCCAATCAATTGAATTTACCACAGGTGGACTCCAATCAAGTTGTAGAAACATCTCAAGGAAGATCAATGGAAACAGGAAGCACCTGAACTCAAATTTCAGTCTCATCAAATATTCTGAATACTTATGTAAATTAATTTATTTCTGTTTTTTATTTATAATACATTTTTGTAAATGTCTAATAACCTGTTTTTGCTTTATCATTATGGGCTATTGTGTGTAGATTGATGAGGAAAACAATTAATTTAATCCATTTTAGAATAAGGCTGTCCCGTAACAAAATGTGGAAAAAGTCAAGGGGTCTGAATACTTTCAGAATGCACTGTATAATGGTGAATGATGGCAAACCAAAGAGAGAACATAAAGGCCTATAGGTATTTCGATATCACTTTGATTGACAGCAAATCCAGTCTCATCAACGTCTACGTCAGTGTAGTGCGTTCTGTGTTACTCAGAGGCCTGTCAGCTAGGAAGACAACAACAGGCAAGCTGGAAGGCCTCAATGAGACAGACAAAGCTATCAGGGTGTGTCATTAGTTTGCAATGCTGCAGATTTTAAAATAAAGACAACATACCAGTCAGAAACACATGCGAATGCCAATGAAAAATCTTGCACACCCACGCACCATGCACATGCCTGCGCACGCACATCCACACATACACTTGTACATGCACACACACACAGACACACACACACAGACACACACACACGCACACACACAGACACACACACACACACACACACACACACACACACACACACACACACACACACACACACACACACACACACACACACACACACACAAACACAGGTACCTGATGTATTACCATCTGCGTCATCAAACAGCACTCAGACCGCTAATGGTTATTCTGTGAGGGTGTGAGTGTGTTTGTTATGACAAAAGCTGCACTGATAGAATTAAGAAAAATCAAGAATAAAGAAAAATCTATTTACTTAAGGAAAGAAATTGGTAACAATTTACTTGACACCCAGCGTCATAACACGGTATGACACGGTCTTAACCATGTCATAATATGTCATAACAGCCGACATAACTTGTGATAACCAATTATAATATGGTCATGACACATATATTTAGACCTGTTCTAACAGAAATGGTTTTCTTTTATGACTGGTTATGACACCTCCAAAAGAGTGTCACAACCCATTAAACCTATCACACAAGGCAAAACATTCCATTACACCATAGCCTACGTGTCAACAGTATGTAAATTGACCATATTAAATTATCATTGTAATTGTGCACATATTGATGTTAGACATGGACCTACCCCAATACTCTGTTGCTGATGACTGGGATGAATGCAGGAGCAGATTTCAGGAGCAGGACAAGACACCCTCTTTTTGACTGATGACTGATTTGTACGTACTACGTGAAAGGCCTATCTGGCATTTAGATGGTCTTAATGCTTCTTGACAGTTTCATAAAGTGTATTTTCTTAGTCCAAGTAAAGTGACACAGGATGGTCAAAATGCTGCATGACAGTGTCAGAACAAAGAAAAGGAACTTGGCTGGAAAAAAACGAATTGGAATAAATGTGGGTTTTGAAACTCTTATGTAGGTGTCATAACCAGCCATAAAATAGCGCAATATACGTCACAACAGGTGTAAATATATGTCATGACAATGTTATGACCATATTATGAAAGGTCATGACAAGTTATGTCAATTGCAATGACATATTATGACATGGTTATGACAGTGTCATAATGTGTCATGACACTAAAAGTGTCAAGTAAAGTTTTACAGAGAAATTAATTCTGCAAATTCCCCCCTCTCTCTCTCTGTGTCCCACAGTCATAGACTCTCTCTCTCTCTCTCTCTCTCTCTCTCTCTCTCTCTTTCCCTCTTTCCCTCTCTCTCACTCTCTCTCTCTCTCTTTCCCTCTCTCGCTCTCTCTCTCTCTTTCCCTCTCTCTCTCTCTCTATCTCACTCTCTCGCTCTCTCTTGCTCTCTCTTTCCCTCTCTCTCACTCTCTCTCTCTCTCTTTCTCTCTCTCTCCCTCTCTCTCTCTCTCTCTCTCTTTCCCTCTCTCTCTCTCTCTCTCTCTCACTCTCTCGCTCTCTCTTGCTCTCTCTTTCTCTCTCTCTCTCTTTCTCTCTCTCTCTCGCTCTCTGAATCATTAAACTCATAAATTGAACTTGCATTTCATTATTTGAAACTGAACTGAATGAATATTGCATTAAGTTTTAAAATAAAATGTAGATTTAATTGAATATTTAAATGTAATATTTATATATTCTGTGTGTATTTAAAGTTTATCAACCTTTTATATTTTCAACTTCTCAGTTGCATTCAGATTCAGTTTTCAAATTCAGTTCTCCAAATTCAGATTCAAAACCAGAGACAACATCCTGGTACTTTACCAGCTGGAAAGTCAAAATTAAGCTTCTGGTGGTGTCTGAAGCTAATGTAACATGCATTTATTTTTTCTTCCTATTAATTTGGCTCTAGTGTTTGCACCATTATGGCTATAAGATTTGATGTGTTTACCCCATTCCTGAAAGCTAAGACTCTCTGGAACACGGACATTCCTTCTGTTCCCCGCTAAAATGATCACAGGTCACGCAGGACAGGTTGGAAGGGAGTGTCACAAAAAAAATTACATAGCCTTTCCACTCCCTATTTAATATTTGAACTGACTGGATTCGAACCAGGTCTCCTGCATGTCACAAGATTGTGTTAGCCCACTTAGCTAAAGCCTTTAAGGATAAGTTCAGGAAGTTCATGTAAAGGACGACATGCTGCTTGATTATCGAGTCACGCTTCCCCCTGATTCAGTTCATATCGAGGCTCAAACTCAGGACATCTGCCTCGCAAACACACGGCTGACCGCCCTCCTGAAGAGATCCAACCCACCGCGCTGTTGAAAAAGGTCCTTTGTCAATTGCATAAGGGGCGACACTTCAGGCTGATGAGTTTCACAGATCCCATCTTCTACATTCACCCCCCCAAACTCACTCCACAGCAGTTCCAGGGGTTGAGCTGAGCGCAGTTGTAGATCCGAGTCCAGTGGCACCATTGTAAAGGACATCACACTGCCTGCTTATAGAGTACCGCTCCCCCTGCTTCAGCTCAAACGGAGACTCAAACTCAGGACTTCTGCCTTGAAAACACGTGACTGCCCTGCTGAAGTATTCCAATGCATCGTGCTATTTAAAATTGCCTTCTGCAATTGCTTAAGGGGGGACACTTCAGTCTAAGGAGGGAGTTTCACAGATCCCCATCTGCTACATTAACAGTCCTCAAGATCCAGCAGGGTTATTCATCAAAAGAGCGCTGTTTGGTGATACGTGCTTATGTGATGAGCAACCGGAAGACATAGTTTCAAGTCACCATCAAGGGTAGTCATTATAAGGGTAACATGTTGTAAGGGACATTTTTATGTTTGTGCTATTCTTAGAACTACTAATATTCTTACAACTCATTTCTGTGTTATGTTCATGTGCCAGACTTATTATGGACCGAGTGCAACATCTGCTGTGGATGAGTCAGTGCCAACCCAGTTAATACATATTGATCCCTCCAAAGCATTACATATGAATCTTAAAATAATAAACATTTCATAAATATTGAAGAATATCCAACAGAGATTGGTAATAAAAATATTGAGTAACTTTTTGAAGGTGTACTAAAATGAAAACAATGCTTTACAATATGGAGACAGCTATCATTTTTGCTTTGTTTTGTTTTAAACCTTTGCATTAGGGAAAAAAAGTCAAATGTGGTTTGAGAGTGATCCGTGCGTATTAGGATTGATTGAGACTGGGTATTTTTCTACTGGAAAGAGTAGAAGGGTTTTAATTGAAGGAAACAGATTATGGAGACTAGTGAATGTAACAAAGTGAATGATAATTGGCTTTCAGATAACAATCTAATAATACAATATCTTAGACATTTGAAGGAGTAAAACAGAGGGATTGAGCTTTGGGACTGATATTAAATTAGAGGCTGCTCACTCTTCAAGGCCTGGTCCACTGCTCTCTTGTTTATGTCATCTGTTGTTTGGATTAAAGATAACCTTCCCGTGGAACAATAGATAGCCGCCAGTACACACTGAACTCAAACAGGCTGTGAGAGACACAGTGGGGAAATTTGGGACAGTTCGCACAGAATTGTATATCAATGCAAAAGGTCAAAAAGATTAAGATTACAAGTGTTTACTTTAGAAGGTGCCCAATTCAGCTATACGGGGCACCGTAGAGTTAGAGGAGAGACACTAGATTGTAGCTTGCGCTAACCTTGCAACAATCTCATTCTTAGCAAGTTTGGTGTGAAACTGTTATAACTTGTTCTCTTTCTCTTCCCTGTGAAATGTTATTAACATGCTGTAAGGCCATGTGCCTCTCTAGCTGATAAGAATTCAGCAGCTATTTTGTTTTCTACTCCTCCAGAGGATGGTGAAACAGTTAGATTGAAGTTTGTTTTCTTTTAATAAATTGAGGGTAAGGTCATCTAAACCCTTAACCTGTTTACATTATGTGGAACACTGAGCTGATGATCCAGCACCAACCTTTTGAAGGTCTTAGCAGAATTGTTAAACAACTGGGTTTTCTATTTGACTAGGTGGATGTCCCAGGGACAGTTACTGAAAACATAGGTCAATGCAACCCGAGAAATATGGAAACAATGGTTAACATCGAGAGATTTATTCACCTCTGAATCTACAGATCTGTTGTGTATTTTTGATACTCACTCCTATTAATAAAGTATAACCTTTATTATGATTATAGTATTACCCTACTAAGTGGATTGTACAACCCAGAATGAAATGTTATAAATTATGTCTGTTTTTTTCTCTGTGTTGATTTCCTTTACTTTAATGGAGTGTAGAATATTTTGATATAGAAGCTAAAATCTAAATTGAATGACTATTATCAAACAGAGTGATAAGAGGAGGGAATGTAAGGGAAATGTTCATGTTTGTTCTATTCTTATAACTAATAATATTCTTATAACTAATTTCTGTGTTCTTTTCATGTGCTATTCTATTAACCAATTTCTGTGTTCATGCAAGTGGCTGACTGTACAAATCACACCTATCAGTAGCTGCAATTTTGCAGTACGCCCAGACCGTGTTTTGAGAACGAATGACCGTGTTTTGAGAACAAACGAAAGATATATCAGTTTCAAGGTCTCAGCATAGAGAGAAGAAGCCTCGTGAGGTGTTGGTCTGTCACATGTTATGAAACAGTATTGGTTGGTCACATGAATGAAACAAAACGGTAATGATTCATTAATTATGCTAAATCATGCAAATATAACTTGTCTGTGTATAGCCATATTTTATTTATTTATTTATTTTTATTTCACCTTTATTTAACCAGGTAGGCTAGTTGAGAACAAGTTCTCATTTACAATTGCGACCTGGCCATGATAAAGCAAAGCAGTTCGACACATACAACAACACAGAGTTACACATGGAATAAACAAACATACAGTCAATAATACAGTAGAAAAAGTCTATATACAGTGTGTGCAAATGAAGTAGGATAAGGGAGGTAAGGCAATTAATAGGCTATGGTGGTGAAGTAATTACAATATAGCAATTAAACACTGGAATGGTAGATATATAAGACAACTGTTGGGACTGCCCCGACAGAGTGCATTGAGTTGGTTGGAACCTCTCCAGCGTGCAGACAAATAAACAATGATTCATTTAAAATTGACTTTCAGTGTTCCTGTGTAAGAATTTCCACAACAATGTGATTGACTGGGTTAAGACTGTGTTAGCCTGCTGATCTAAAGCCTAGGCATTGGTCCTGTGACTTGGATGGGTCTCTTCAAGGAGGTCAAAGGGGAGTGAAATGTGAAACAGGTGGTTCGGTGACCACACTCGCGTGATGAGTTACTTTTCTGAGACCTGAAAAGTTTCATTGTCTGGCGAACAGGAGACCTGGGTTAGAACCCCATCAGTCAAACTAACACTTGTCCTCAGGTCTCAGGTATAGTTGCCCATTAAATGGGCTGCGCAGATCCTTCTGCTTCTGTTTGCCACAGAAAGTCATGTTGTAGGTCTGATTTCGAACCCAGTCAGTTATATATGGTGCCGTGATCTCGGAGTATGACGTCAAAAAGTGGTGAAATGTGGCCGAGGTGATTCGATGAACCACAATCTTTCATTAGTAACTTTGCTGGACACTTGAAGACTTGTGTTAGTTTCCTGAGCTCCTCCCCATGGGCTTTAGCTAAGTGTGCTAACACAGTCTTGTGACATGCAGGAGACCTGGTTCAAACCCAGTCAGTCACAAGAGCAAGATAAAATAGGGAGTGGAAAGGTTATCCTTAGAATGGCTATGACAGAGCTATTCAATTAAATTCTTATTGAGGCCAAATAACATTTTTGGGGGGACACTTCCTTCTAACATGTCTTGCATGGCCTGTGATCATCATAGAGGGAAACAGAAGGCACGTCCATGTTCCAGAGAAGCTTAGCTTTCATGAATTGGGCCATATTAGCTTATACCCAAAACGGTTCAAACACTAAAACCAAATTCATAGGAAGAAAATCAATTCTACATGCCACATTGCTGCCAAGCTGCCAGGAGCTTCTGTTTACAACAAAGAGTGTTTAATGCTATCTGTTCTCTACCTTTCCTGGTTGGAAAAGTACCCGGATTTTGTCTCTGGCTTTGAATCTGAATTTAGAGAGCTACATTTGTGATCTGAAACTGAATGCATCTGAGAAGTTGAATATATGGATTTTTGTTTTCTTTATATTACCAGGTAAGTTGACTGATGAACTTTAAATTATTGTTTGTAAACTTGATACACAGGTAATGAATGCAATATATACCATTTTGAAACTGACTATATAAATAATGAATTTGAATATTCAATTAAATGTAACCGACCGCATCGATTCGGTTTTATGTAGCAAAATTTGAAGTTGTGTTTTTTACACTGGATATTAGCCCCACTTTTGAGAAAATACCCCTTGAATGTTTTGGTACACCTACTGGAGAGCTCTTTTTTATCTACACCTATTGCAAATAATTTAGACCCTCTTAAGCCTTAGCTCCACCCATCTCTTTAAGGATTTACATGTGAGGCCAAGTGCTAAACAGAGTGAGTAAGGTAGTGTAGTAAACAAACAACATGGTGAAAGTAGTAGCCTACAATAAGGAAAAACGGCAGGTAAAAATACACTTTATCTAGTCCTTGGCCTATATTCCAATCTGACTTTGAAATTGTCCAGATACAAATAGATGGCCGTAATCACCCCCAGACACACCTGGCTAACTTGATGAGTCATGTAATCATTTGGCAAAGTAGACTATTTTGTTTATACTTGTAGCTAACTAGCTAGCTAAAAAATGAACCATAATCCCAACCCATAGCTACAGTACAAATGGATTGTCATAGCTAGCCACCATGCATGAAATGCTGGAGTATGAATCTGCAGGTAGCTGAAGCTAACCAACCAGGTTCAATGTTAGCTAACTGCCTAACATTAGTCTATAACTAGGAATGCAAATGAGATACATATAATATTACTACACAGATCATACACGTAACATTAGCTAGCGAGCCAGCAAGCAAACATTTGCTAGCTAGCTAACAGTACTCTTTAACTTTCAATGAAAATGACTTTTTGACAAAATTAGAAACATATAATATCTGAAAATGTAGTTAGACTTACCCGTATACATGGATGAACACTTCAAGGCAGCGTGTCTTTTACGTTTGGTTTGTAGCTAGCTACAGCTTGCTTGGCCAGTTGTTGTGTCAAGGCACCCCGGTTCACACTGATCGTGTACAGAAAGTAGTCCATCTCAACTTTTTCCCACTGATCTTTGTCAATAGCGCCTGCTAAATTCCTGGCAGAAATGTTGTTGAGAGCAATAGCAACACTTTTGAGGTTCCCCATGGCAAACGTTATATCTTTCAAAAATGATACGATAGCAAAGATTATCTACACATACTGAGAAGCTCACATTATAGACAGAAGCGTGTTACATGGCAGACCAAACTCATCTCTTGACATTATCTCAGCCAATCATGGCTAGCTGGAAGAGTCTTGTCTTTTTTCATGGCTAAACCAACTAGGCTCGTAATTTAACAATTTTATTCGTATTTACAGATGGCATACAAGTTTGTTATTAAGGCACATGAAAGTCCACATGTTCCAGAAGGCATTTCTGCCTAAAAAAACAAAATACGTGCGACATACGCCTAGCTTCTTGAAACGGGACACACGTTTTTATTTAATTTTAAAACGAATTGCAATATTCATTCAAGCCTAATTTATGAATTCAATTATTACATTTGTGCATTACAAATTAAAAAGTCTTACATTCAAATGTAATACCCTAATACACATTTAAAATTATGGAATTCTAATTCCATATCCTAATACAAATACTAAATTGTGGAATTCAAATGTAATATCCTAATATGAGATCGACATTATGGAATTCAAATACAATTTTTGTTGCCACTGAAATAGCTCCATATCTCTTTCTCTTTCTCTCTGCACAACTGATTTCAAAACTATTGACAAGTACGGAGAAGGTGAAAAGAGGACAATATTTTTCTCAAAGTAAAAATCCTGTAAAAAGTAAAAGGGGAATTTTCTCTAGGCCATTATTATTACCTTGGCAGCCAGTCAGGTCTTCACCACACACAGATGAGAGTTCCTCTCCACTTAACTGTTCAGCATATATATTGGCTTAGAAGATTTCATATTCATCTATTAGGGTCCTGCCACCTAGGGAGGGAATGCAATCAACTGACTTCGATGCAAGAGGTATTTACCTGCATCTTAATTCATCGTTGGAAGAAAAACACCACACACAGCAATAATGTGAAGGGAGGGTGTAGTAGCAGCAATGGCCATGTACTAGCGAGCTATAAGCTGGTTACAGTGGACTTTATGCCTTTATGGGCCCTTCCCCAATGGTAGTGAGTCAGACTCCTCCCTCATTCCTGCCCACTCTTTATTTGGTTTGCTACCTTGTCACCATGGCGATCGATACCACTCGGTAATGGCTGCTTGGAGAGCCGAGGGACTTGAATGACAGACGGTGGTGGGACCGAGCTGAGCATGTCCCAGGCTGAGCTGCCTGACTCTGAGCTGAGTGACGGAACGCTGTAGCCGGCTTAATTATCTTCCAGTCGAGTCTGGAGTATTCATGCTCAGTGAACCCCACCCCATTACCCCTAGCATAAACAACATGCCAATTAAGAAGAAGTGCTGTTTGCACTTCCAAAATGACACCCTACTCACTTTATAGGACCATAGTGCTCTTGTCAAAAGTAGTGCACTATAAAGGGAATAGGGTCCAGTTTATGACAGAGCCCTGGTCTACTTTACAGACACATTCCATGCATGGTCCTGTGTTTTCACTGGTTGTCTTAAGATACATATTTTAACATGTAGTTTGAGACATAACCAGACTAGACAGATCATGTAGCTAATGAAGACAACATATTACGTTTTTTTTTATGCCTCATAATGACAACAATTTTCTTCGCCCCCAACCTCTTGCATCATACACTGTAGGTCAACAAATGTCAAAGAGATTGTATAGAGACATCTACTTCGCCCCAGGAAGTGCAAAAAAAAAAATATTACAAATGTAGATTTTCCTTCTGTCAAGTTAGTTTGACGAGAGATCAATACATTGACCCGTGGGAAGGAAGGAGGGACAGTATTGCAAGGCAATGTTATGCCATACAGGATGCAAACCCTTGTATGCAAATACCACTAGAGACCCTGCAAACCCAATGCAGCTACACACTTGGCTATTCAGCTCATATGTGTGTCAATATTTTCTTTCCACTTACTGAGCAAAGTGGTAATTTATCAAGTCTGCAAGTCAATGGATTTGGCTCGGCTAAACTATTTACAAATTCCAATATAACATTTGAAAAGTTTTGGTTGTTAAATTGCCAGCGTTGATAAACTCTAAATTGTTAACTTCATGAGGTTCATGAAGAGTGCATCTGCACAAAGTGAATAGGAGTAGAGGACGGAATTGCAACAAGACACAGTATATCCATTTATATGGAAACGCATGTCTTCATTGTGTTAGACAGCAAATGAAGAAGGAGTCTTATTCAATAGCACGTGTTCCAAATCCTGCGTATCATCCAACATTTCTTACACAGACCGGCACACTCACATTTAAAAAAAATGTCCATGAAGCTTTTCTTTAGAAAATACTGTGATATTTTATTAAAAATGCTGCAGAAAATCTTTATACAGGTGTCCAGCCAGAAATATCATCTATCACTTAAGGCAAAACTGCAAACAATATCAGACAAACTATATCATTTCAAATCCTACATCAAAACCCTTGGTATCTTGACAGTTGATGGACCAATGGTAAGGATATATCTTTCATTGAATTTACAAACGTAGCATTATTATAAACCTTTTTTATATGTACTTGCTTTAGTTTTTTTCTGTAATAGGATGCAGAACGGAAATAATTTGGGTTAATGTTGACTTTATATTGAACTTATAACTGTTATTATTAATAATATCAATATCATTTATCATTATTATTATTTACACTCATTCACTTGTGTTGTAGTAACCCAACATATCAAAAGCCTGGCACAATACTTTACATATTGCTAGCATATGACAATTTGAAATATCTAACATATACTACTTTACAAACATATCCAACTAATATTGATACCAAAATCCACTGCCTTTTTTCTAAGTAATACATTTCTGGTCACATTTGAAGCTCAGGCAGTGGTGAGATTGCAGCTAGACATAAAAAGCCTACAAACAAAACGATTAAAAGCAGAACAAGATGAATCAGGTGACAAAAAAATGGACTCAAGCTATCAAACCTCATTTTGAGACAGAATCAGAATGCTGTCGGAAAATGTAGATTATAAAGCAGTTCTCAGACATGCGCTGTGTCAGAAATGGATACAAAGGATACACAGGACAATATAATGGTTGTCTAGACGATGCACAGTATTCTCCCATAAATGGATAGTGTTTTTTTTATCTGCTGCTGTGAAAACAATGAAACAAAGATTTTAATACAAAAAAATTAATAATGACTGATACTGTTTATTTACACGCACCTCAACAGAAAGAACACGCTTGGAAAAGCCATAGTTAAACTTAAACAACAATAGAAGTTCTTTAAATTTCTCTTTTTTGTTTATTTTCACTCACAACTATATACTGTTTTTAGTTTTTTTACAAAGTTTTCATAAATACATTTCAGGCTGGGGGGAGTTTTAAATTCAGTGCCCATGACTAGTCTGTCATACTTTACCAATGCAGTAGAGTGGTATTTCACTGTACAATTGTGTGTTATTGTCCTCTGATGTACTTAATGGCACAAAAAGCTTTTTGAGGAATCCTTGTCATCACTGTAACCCTTCATGTTTTGTATTGTTTATTCAAGCATTCTACAGCCGATTATTCCACTTGTCTTCAGGTGTTGCTCTTTTGGTAAAACTCTCTTCGATTCGTTTGAGAAGCTTCACTCCGAAAACAGTATTACTATAGTAACATTCACTTTTCAAACATGTCATTAGAAGTTCATATTTGACTTTGATATACTGTTCAAGAAGGCATGGTAGCAAAATAACATCTCATCCACTGAGATGAGTTGTGTGTGAAACACATTCAGTCACTCTTCTCTCTCTTCTTAGTGTTTGTCCAACATAGGCCAGGCCACATGGACGTCTGACTTCTCCACATTGAGCTATACCCTGGTGGTGGAGTGTCCATGGGGCAGGTTGGTACTGTTCTGACTGCCGCCAAACGTGTTGAAGTTGTGAAGCGGCTGCATGGCGGCCAGCGAGTTGGGGATCATGGTTATGGTGCTGGGCGTCATGAGCGGGATGTCGTCTGGCGACCTACGCAGCGTGAGGGTGTAGTCGGGCGGGCAGGTGAGGCGCAGTGTGTCGTGGGCCTGGAGCGACTCACACTCGTGGTGGTGCTCGTGGTCCATCTGCTGCTGCTGCTTCATCTGCAGGGACATCAGCTCCTCGCTCTGCAGGTGGGCGATGTCATTGGCGTTGGCCGCAGCGTTGGCCGGCCCGGCGGAGATACGCTGTGGGCTTGGCCCGCGCCGGTTTGACTCATGCCGCCGCTTGTCCTTCTTGTAGTAGAGCGCCGCGAACGCCAGGATGTTGAGGAAGAGCAGTGAGGCTCCCACGGCGATGGTGACGCTCAGCTCCGTGGAATAGTCCCGTTTAGTCTCGATAACCACGGCTGATTCGTCGGTGAGGTCCTCACCTTTCCGCTGGTCGGTGGTCTGCTTGGTGTTAGCGGAGGGAACCCCAGGGTGGCGGGTGGTAGAAGGCCGATTCCCCGGGAAACGCTTGGTGTAAGGAAACGGGGTGGTGTCCTGCGGCGGTATCTTGGTCGTTGTGGATACATACTGGAACAACTCGTTTATGTTGTGGAGGTGTGGAACTAGTTCCAGCCAGAAGGCTACTTTGGTGGCGCGGTAGTGGTCCCTGACCCTGGGTTTCAGGCCGATGTGCAGGTAGAGCTGGTCCTTGGGGTTGTACTTCGACCAGGCAACCTCTTCAAAGCGGTTGGGTTTTGTATGGATGAACTTGGTGTCCTGAGGAACGGGCTGGTTTGGATCTCTGAAATAGAGAAGATTAAAAAAACATTTGTAATTATGAAATCATTAGAAAAATTGTCCTTTTCAGGACTGTATTCTACAAAATGTTTAAAAAAGAGAGAAGAGAAGAGAGAAAAAAGGGAAGCATTCTGAATAATGGCCACCAAAGCACTATTTTATCTCCAGGCTTGTGAGTCAATGCTCGTGAAATTGAAAATTATAGACCCAAAATATTAAAATATACTAGAAAGAAATGTTATGATATATTCCTCCCAAGTGAGTCAATGGGGTCATTATTACCTCTGTAATATATTTTTTTAGATTTTCTTTAAGCCCACTGAAGGGAATCTTCAGATAAAGTCACAAATGGCCACTAAAACTACCCATTAGATTCACTTTATTGTCATCCTACTGTACAGTTACAAGACTCAAATAATTGATTAATACAAAGCATATCCTGTGCCCCCATTTTTAACATTCATAACAAACACCTCTGTTATTCATAGAAAAAATCTGCAATAGTATGAAATGTCCCAATGTCCTAGATCATGTTAATATTTTACTGTAGTGTAGCCATTTTATTCTCCCATTGACATTTTAAACTAGACATTATAGTGCACTGCCTCAGAGTTCGAATCGAGCAAATCTCCTGTGACATTGTGACTGTGATTTCATTAACTTTCAAAGGGAGAGTACAAGGAGTACAGTCAAGACGACAACCTTGGAGCCTGACACTGTTGAGTGAGTGGAAGGGTAAGAGGAATGGAATGGGAAGTGGGAATGTCCAGCTGAATGCTGAACAGAAATGAAGGCCTCATCTTGAGTCATACACTGCACTCAGGCACCAGGGGACACTCAGTACCCATCAGACCATTCAAGATGACCTCGGATGCAGGCATGGGTTCAAATACTATTTGAAATAACTGAAAATACTTTAGCTGGGTTTGATTTAGCTTGCTTGACCCAATGAAACCGATTGAACGGGCGGAAAACAGCAAACGCCGCCCACCTGGCACTCCAGGCAGACTAGAGCCAACGCTAAAATATATTTGATGGACGTCAAAATAGCTATGTACCCAGAGGTCTGCTCTGCTTCCAAAACGAGCTCTTAGAGTACAGAGAGCCTGTGAGACTGGGAGAAGGCTGCTTTTATCACAGCTCCATCCATCCATCAGCCGGCCTACTAGATAACAGTGGTCTCAGGGGATCAGGATACATTTAACTGGCTAATCCAGCATGACAGTATCTCCGGTTGATGGAGCACTGTTTAATCCTGTCCTTACCGATCACAGCAGGATCTAAGTATGTCACCAACTTGTAAATGGAAGCATGGACAGAGAGAGAAAAAAATTGAAAATATGTCTGTGCATCCCTGGAGAGTGGGATTCAATTAGATCTGATGCAATATGCTATTGTTCAGTACAAAGCTAATCTTGTGTCATTTTGCTGTGTCATTCTATTTGAGAGAACTTGTATATTTGGTTGTATCACTCTTTGAACGTCATGGGCCACATTTACTATTATACAATTGCAAAGATGTTACCAAAATGGGTATATTGCTCACATTACTTTGTGTCAAACCCTAGTGCCTTGCTGACTATTTTTTAAACACTACATTCTTTGTTAGTAACATCTTCTCATTTGACATGTTTTACACCGTCAAAATGTCACTTCTGGGTAAATTAAGACAATCTCCCTGAAATGGATTCAGTGACTGTCTAGTAATAGTTACATACATAGTGTATGTGCATATGTTCCAGCTAGCATGTGGATCCCAGTACAATATCACTTAAGGCCCGTAGCCCTGATAAAATCATATGGAAGCACCTGCTGTAACAATATGCCATTTTCTCCAACACCAAAGACTTGGAATAAAGACAACACTCCAGCCATCCTGTGCCCATCAGGCTGATAAATACTTAGCAAGCTATTCACATGTATCTCAGAAGGTCCATAAAACATATGCTTCCACCATGCAGTCAATCTGTTTTGAGTGATAACAAGTACATTCAGATGGAAGGCTAGTCCACACCTCCTAAGAGACTTGTCGTCGCAGGTTTATGGAAATAGCAAAGTCACAGATATAAATAAACCGCATGTCGGTCTACCCAGATTCAGCTTTTTCACCAGAGGGAGGTGGCTTGCACATAATACTTTCATGTATCTACTCAGATACTCACAAATGTATTCAATCCTATCTCCCTCTGCTTGACACAAAGCCTCTCTTTGCAGAGGAAAAAAATTATTCTGCTTTTCCAGTCTGCCATGTGTTCCCAGCTGTCTTCATTTTTAGTTTTGGCTATAGCCTGTATGTGCAGTGTATACTAAGAAACAACATGCACGCACGCAACCATGCACGCATGGATACACACACGCCTCACTCCTTGTTCAGGCCTCTATCCACTACGAATAAGAAGAAGGCTTACCTGTGTATTGTACTTTTCTATTTTGTATTTCACTCCATTTCAAAGCACTGAGATGCGTAGTTAATGATATGCCTCTCATCCCTCCGAATCCCCTGTCTATTGTTGGGAGCCTTTTTTTTCTGAAAAACCCTCAATCTAGCGAGGAAATTGAGGATCGCAACGGGAGTGTTTGCCTGCAGTTGGAGAGACTCTTGTGAAAAACGGGCACCCTCGAAGCGATGAATTTGCTTTTGGTTCCTACTTTGTTTGAAGCAGCACTACGGGTAAGCAAAAAGCACTCAGAGTAAAAGAGCCTCCCCATGCCAATAATGTTGCCAATCTATCCCCTGCTGAACTGGCATCAGTTGGACACTAGCCAAGCCGGAGAGCTGGGGGAGGGAATTCTACAGCCTATGAAGCTTTTCAAGAATGTATTTATTCACCTAAAAATTTATTTTCAGTGTGACTGGGTCGCAAACATCCTGCTACCTGGCTAATCCCAGGGTTCAGGAAACAAAGACGTGATCCAAATATCAAGTGATATTTGCAAACTGCAATGCCTTAATGAAAACCAAAGCCTCTATAAGACTAGAAACACTGATTTGCTCAGTTTAGGTGAAGATATGCTCCCATAACTTGCTACGTGTCTTCTCATCCATGACGGATATTTATCCACTTCAAATAAACAATCTGACAGACAGTAGTAAAAATAGAATTGGACAACCTACCCTGTCTTGGCGAAGTTAGTCCAGTAGGTCATAACAACCGCGCTGAGCATGACGTCGTTCTTGGAAAAGTTGCAGTTGAACAGGTCCGTGGGTCCGATCATGGGGATCCCGAACACATAGGGAACCTCGTCCCCATGTGCCGAGTCAGCCCAGCTAGGCTTCATGTCGCTCTGGCAGTGGTGGTAGAAGGCGTAGAAATACGTTGGCGAACCATACTGGGCATGGAGGTCCGCTGTGGCTACGGCCGGCGCCACCCACTGGTGGTCGGTGAAGAGCGCAACTAACGTCTTCCTCCTTGTCTCAGGGTTCTCCTTGTCGGCCCAGTCAGTGTACATGAACTTAATGGTCTCCCTTAGCGTGTCCTTGCCCTCTGGGTAGCCGTAGAGGTGATCCACAAAGTCCGACACGGCAAAGTCGAAGTCGTTGGCCGAGACGCCATCCTCACTGTCCACGCTGCCCTCCACAAACTTGAACCCTTCGCCTTGGTTGACCCCCAGCATGATGTCGTAGTTGAGGAACTCGCCCTGCTCCATGAGGATCTGGGGGTCGTCCGGGATGACGTCGCCGTCGATAACGGGGCCGAAGGCGATGTGGTACTTTGCGGGTAAGATGTTCTGTTCGATCAGCTCCTTGTAGTTCTTGCTCTGGAGGCACTCCACTAGGTCAATGGTGTCCAGCATGTTGCAGCCCACCTTCTCAGCCAGCATCCGTGTGTACTTGGCAGGCTGGTAGTTAACCGCCCAGCTGGACAGAGCTGTTCCACTCTGGATGATGGCTTTCTGGAAAAGATCTGAAAGGGTGAAAACTGATGTCAGACACAAGTCTAAGTCTAATCTCACACATGGTGTTTGGTGTTTTTCACAAATGTAAAACATTTTTTGCAATAAAACTACTAAAAGAATACACACACCTGGAACAACCACATTGGTATTAACTCAGTATAGAAATAACTGGTATTTTCTGGTATTATTTAAGTCATTCTGATGTAACATCTTCAGTGAGTGCTATAGTCAGTAAAAAATGTTTTGCAAGATTATGCCTGTAACATCCACAGAGATTCATCAGACAGAGATACATCTATACTGCATATTCTCCTATACTGACACAATATGCAGCAAAAGGATGATTAAGGACATGGACAGGGACACCACATCTCGTCAACGCTGGTCATAATAAATGAATCAGACTGAAAATAAAAGACATTTGTTTATTCTACAATGAGGCTTCGGGCCACTTATTCATCCTGAATTATGGTCACGATCTGTCTGCCACTGCCACTCCGCGAATAGGCCACAGCGCACTAGGAACACTTCTTGTATGCTACATTTCTTCCAGTATTTTCGAAGTTATTTTTATATCCTTGTGATGGTGACTCAAAAAGGACGACTTGAAAAGCATGTTTCCGAGCCACAGAAGAATGTCTCCCGCAAGGCCTAGTTAGCAACAGAGGTTTATTTAGCTTTTTTCCCACATTTCCTCTGGATGAAGAATATCAGTTTAAAGCCTGACTCACCAGAAGTGAATTTAAATACGTTGCATATGCCTCCTGTGTTTACCTCAGTCTGCTTGCTGAGGCGTGCCTGCGGAGCCGTGAAAGAGAAACATATCATGTCCTACAAAGGGAGCAGCGATGAGGGGCTACGGCTTCCATGCCACCTGGGTCTGGCTAAAGGGAGTGATGCAAGAACATAGCTGCCTGACTAACAACAGCCCTAGAAAATCCGATTCTATCACAACACCAATCCAGATGATAGGATACTGGGCTAACCTCGGTAACCCAGAACCAAATCTCATGAGAGGGATTATATTCCGGGGGGTATTGGTAAAATGTTTGGCCCAGTGTGAGTGCAAAACACATCATCATGACGATGTGGAAATTAGGCTTTTGAAAGTTCTATATCTTGAAAACTTGATTGCTGACATGCAAAACATTTTGGGACAGGATCAAAAGTGTACTAATGAAAAAAAATATTAATTTAAGGAAAGACAACTACTGGGCTAAAAGGGATAAGAAGATCCCTGACTCTGTCTGGTAATATCTCTTCCCAACTTGAGTGTCTTTTTCCGTCCCTATAATCTCATATACTATATATACTGCTCAAAAAAATAAAGGGAACACTTAAACAACACAATGTAACTCCAAGTCAATCACACTTCTGTGAAATCAAACTGTCCACTTAGGAAGCAACACTGATTGACAATAAATTTCACATGCTGTTGTGCAAATGGAATAGACAACAGGTGGAAATTATAGGCAATTAGCAAGACACCCCCAATAAAGGAGTGGTTCTGCAGGTGGTGACCACAGACCACTTCTCAGTTCCAATGCTTCCTGGCTGATGTTTTGGTCACTTTTAAATGCTGGCGGTACTTTCACTCTAGTGGTAGCATGAGACGGAGTCTACAACCCACACAAGTGGCTCAGGTAGTGCAGCTCATCCAGGATGGCACATCAATGCGAGCTGTGGCAAGAAGGTTTGCTGTGTCTGTCAGCGTAGTGTCCAGAGCATGGAGGCGCTACCAGGAGACAGGCCAGTACATCAGGAGACGTGGAGGAGGCCATAGGAGGGCAACAACCCAGCAGCAGGACCGCTACCTCCGCCTTTGTGCAAGGAGAAGCACTGCCAGAGCCCTGCAAAATGACCTCCAGCAGGCCAGAAATGTGCATGTGTCTGCTCAAACGGTCAGAAACAGACTCCATGAGGGTGGTATGAGGGCCCGACATCCACAGGTGGGGGTTGTGCTTACAGCCCAACACCGTGCAGGACGTTTGGCATTTGCCAGAGAACACCAAGATTGGCAAATTCGCCACTGGTGCCCTGTGCTCTTCACAGATGAAAGCAGATTCACACTGAGCACATGTGACAGACGTGACAGAGTCTGGAGACGCCGTGGAGAACGTTCTGCTGCCTGCAACATCCTCCAGCATGACCGGTTTGGCGGTGGGTCAGTCATGGTGTGGGGTGGCATTTCTTTGGGGGGCCGCACAGCCCTCCATGTGCTCGCCAGAGGTAGCCTGACTGCCATTAGGTACCGAGATGAGATACTCAGACCCCTTGTGAGACCATATGCCGGTGCGGTTGGCCCTGGGTTCCTCCTAATGCAAGACAATGCTAGACCTCATGTGGCTGGAGTGTGTCAGCAGTTCCTGCAAGAGGAAGGCATTGATGCTATGGACTGGCCCGCCCGTTCCCCAGACCTGAATCCAATTGAGCACATCTGGGACATCATGTCTCGCTCCATCCACCAACGCCACGTTGCACCACAGACTGTCCAGGAGTTGGCGGATGCTTTAGTCCAGGTCTGGGAGGAGGTCCCTCAGGAGACCATCTGTCACCTCATCAGGAGAATTCCCAGGTGTTGTAGGGAGGTCATACAGGCACGTGGAGGCCACACACACTACTGAGCCTCATTTTGACTTGTTTTAAGGACATTACATCAAAGTTGGATCAGCCTGTAGTGTGGTTTTCCACTTTAATTTTGAGTGTGACTCCAAATCCAGACCTCCATGGGTTGATAAATTGGATTTCCATTGATTATTTTTGTGTGATTTTGTTGTCAGCACATTCAACTATGTAAAGAAAAAAGTATTTAATAAGATTATTTCATTCATTCAGATCTAGGATGTGTTATTTTAGTGTTCCCTTTATTTTTTTGAGCAGTGTATATAAAAATACAGTTGAAGTCGGAAGTTTACATACACCTTAGCCAAATACATTTAAACTCAGTTTTTCACAATTCCTGACATTTAATCCTAGTAAAAAAATCCTGTTGTAGGTCAGTTAGGTTCATCACTTTATTTTAAGAATGTGAAATGTCAGCATAATAGTAGAGAGAATGATTTATTTCAGCTTTGATTCCTTTCATCACATTCCCAGTGGGCCAGAAGTTTACATACACTCAATTAGTCTTTGGTAGCATTGCCTTTAAATGGTTTAACTTGGGTCAAACATTTCAGGTAGCCTTCCACAAGATTCCCACAATAAGTTGGGTGAAATTTGGCCCATTCCTCCTGACAGAGCTGGTTTAACTGAGTCAGGTTTGTAGACCTTCTTGCTCGCAAACACTTTTTCAGTTCTGCCCACACATTTTCTATAGGATTGAGGTCAGGGCTTTGTGATGGCCACTCCAATACCGTGACATTGTTGTCCTTAAGCCATTTTTCCACAACTTTGGAAGTATGCTTGAGGTCAAAGTCCATTTGGAAGGCCCATTTGCGACCAAGCTTTAACTTCCTGACTGATGTCTTGAGATGTTGCTTCAATATATCCACATAATTTTCCTTCCTCATGATGCCATGTATGTTGTGAAGTGCACCAGTCCCTCCTGCAGCAAAGCACCCCCACAACATGATGCTGCCACCCCCGTGCTTCAAGGTTGGGATGGTGTTCTTCGGCTTGCAAGCCTCACCCTTTTTCCTCCAAACATAATGATGGTCATTATTGCCAAATAGTTATATTTTTGTTTCATCAGACCAGAGGACATTTCTACAAAAAGTACGATCTTTGTCCCCATGTGCAGTTGCAAACCCTAGATTGGCTTTTTATGGTGATTTTGGAGCAGTGGCTTCTTCCTTGCTGAGCTGCCTTTCAAGTTATGTCGATATAGGACTCATTTTACTGTGGATATAGATACTTTTGTACCTGTATCCTCCAGCATCTTCACAAGGTCACAAGGGGGAGGCTTGCAAGCCAAAGAACACCATCCCAACCGTGAAGCATGGGGGTGGCAGCATCATGTTGTGGGGGTGCTTTGCTGCAGGAGGGACTGGTGCACTTCACAAAATAGATGGCATCATGAGGCAGGAACATTATGTGGATATATTGAAGCAACATCTCAAGACATCAGTCAGGAAGATAAAGCTTGGTCGCAAATGGGTCTTCCAAATCGACCCCAAGCATACTTCCAAAGTTGTGGAAAAATGATTTAAGGACAACAATGTCAAGGTATTGGAGTGGCCATCACAAAGCCCTGACCTCAATCCTATAGAAAATGTGTGGGCAGAACTGAAAAAGCGTGTGCGAGCAAGGAGGCCTACACACCTGACTCAGTTACTCCAGCTCTGTCAGGAGGAATGGGCCAAAATTCACCCAACTTATTGTGGGAAGCTTGTGGAAGGCTACCTGAAACGTTTGACCAAAGTTAAACAATTTAAAGGTAATGCTAACAAATACTAATTGAGTGTATGTAAACTTCTGACCCACTGGGAATGTGATGAAAGATAAATAATTCTCTCTACTATTACTCTGACATTTCACATTCTTAAAATAAAGTGGTGATCCTAACTGACCTAAGACAGGGAATTTTTTACTAGGATTAAATGTCAGAAATTGTGAAAAACTGAGTTTAAATGTATTTGGCTAAGGTGTATGTAAACTTCCGACTTCAACTGTACATACAGTACCAGTCAAGGGTTTTTCTTTATTTTTACTCTTTTCTACATTGTAGACATCACAACTATGAAATAACACATATGGAATCATGTAGTAACCCAAAAAGTGTTAAACAAATCAAAATATATTTTATATTTCAGATTCTTCAAAGTAGCCACCCTTTGCCTTGATGACAGCTTTGCACACTCTTGGCATTCAATGTTTGAATTGGATTTCTGAGAGAATGACGATGAAAGAAAAATTCATCGTGGTATGTTTTTTATTGGACATAATTCAGAACTAGATGTTTTCCCCTGAGGCTACTCTCGCTGTTGTCACTCAGTAGCAACAGCGGACATGGAGAGGAATTAAAAGTCCATTGACGAGTGCAAGACATGTCCATTTCCTGCCATAACTGATATTGATTGATATTGACGGAAATAAAGTCTGAAGTTGCGAGATGTGCCGGTTAAGATCTATCTGGGATTTTGCCCTATGGAGACTAATTAGGTAATGCTGTTTTCACAGTCATTTACTCAAACAGCTCCTGGTGAGATTCAGCTGCAGAGAAAGAGAGCGAGAAAGAGTACAGCTAGCTATTCAATTGTCTATCTCTGAGTGCGTCCCAAATGACATCCTATTCCCTATATATTGCACTACTTTTGACCAGAAAAATGAAGTGCACTATAAGGAATATGATCATATTTGGGACGCAGACTCTGTTTTGCCTTTCTACTATGAGAGGTGCACTGGGCTGTAGGAGAACAACAATGACACTTAATGACACTCACATTTCTAGGATACTACTTTCGAATGGTAATAAAAAAAACAACAAGATATAAATGTACTATAATGTTACGGCGGTGAGCCATTCTAACGTTCTTGATACCCACCTACCACTTTTCTCTGGCTGGTCACACAAATATCTAGTGACTGAGGTAGGCAATATTTGACACTTGAGTGAACCTGTGAACACACTAGTTGTTATCCCTGCCATGTGGCGATGAAATGTGACGCTACATGTTCTCTGAAAAGTCATGATGGTGTATTCTGACTGTTGAAATAAATCCTAGGATGCGTCCCAAATTGAACCGTATTCCCTACGTAATGCGGTATGTTTGATCAGGCGCCATAGGACTCTGGTCAAAAGCAGTGCACTATGTAGGGAATAGGGTGCTATTTGGGACACCACCATACCCTCCCAGCGAGAGAGATATTCCTGTTTGAAACAAAATCCCTCTGAAGATATCTATCAAATAAAGCAATACATATAATAAAACATTTCCCCACAGGTATTTATTTCATTACTACATTCTAAAATGATAGCTGAAGTTCATAAGACTATATGAATTGAATTAATAATAATTCATTGCAGTGTATAAATCTCACAGTGGGTGCCGAGAATGATTCATTTTATGATTCATTAAACATTAAAAAGGAATTGTATTCACTGACTTTAAGGACTTAAAAAATATAGCATAATCTCAATGATTTCCAAGGAGGTAAGGGAACATTTGTGGGGACTAAAAATACCCTATACATACCTTCTGAGTAGTGAGAGAGCGTGAGCAAGCTAACACACGATGCCCCCGCACCAGAGCCGAAGATTGTCACTCTCTTTGGATCTCCTTTGAAGGCCTGAATGTTCTCTTTGATCCACCTCAGGGCTTGGATCTGGTCCAGCAGTCCATAGTTCCCCTTGGCTGCCTGGTCCCCTGTGCTTAGGAAGCCTGTGTGAACAACAAGGGACAGAACAAACTCATTAATCACCTCCTTCTTGATCTCCCTCTAAAAACAGCTTGTCATTGAAACAGAGGGGAGACAGACGGAAAATTCATATTGGACAATATTCTGTACCTGGTGGTGATTTAGAAATGTATCATAAAGCAAATTACATAAATAAATAAAGCATAACATGTAAATACAAGCACATTTAATTTAAATGAATACATTATTGCACCTGCTAACACTTTTCATTGTTGATATTGTTGTCTTTGGGACCATGGGACAAGGAAACACAGTACAGTTACCGTCACACACACACACACACCCAAAGAACAGTACTTACACCCCTAGGAGGTGACTCAAAACATACAGTAATAGCCCGTCTTACACTATATTTCTCACCCCAACGGATGGAGGTAAATGTGACGTGAATGCATTGACGTAAGTTCCAACGATCAGTGAAATAATGGATGACCTCATCCAGGTAGAAATAGCCTGTACAACACAACACAAAGGGACCGGAACCATCCTCATGGAACCAATTGTTACTGTTCTATTGATAAGAACTGAAGCCCTCAGCGAGTCAGCAACACCTGCGTGCTTCCAGTCTTATTATCCAGTCAAATAGCAAAACTCTTCAGTAAGTCACAGTAGTTCCTAATGACCTGGGAATCATCACTTGCTGTTAAGATCAAGAGAATAATGTAGGATAATGTAGGGTTGTACTCCCTCAGTCATTCAACCTGAGATGGCTGGAGTGCTTCTAACCGAACCACCATTATACTGAGAAGACAGAGCGGAAGAGACAGAGAGAGGCGAAGCTCCTTTTCATAGTCAACATTTACTTGGTTTGGCTTCAACTATACAGTCGAATATGCAGATAGAGAGACAGACAGAGAGAGAAGGCAAGTTCCTTTTTCATAGTCTGAATTCAACTACATGGCTTTGACTTGGATTTGACTCTATACAGCCGAGTGTCAGGCCAGACAGACAAGCTTGTTGATATGCTTGTCAAAATCAGAAACTTGTTGACAAATTAGCTGATTTGTCTAAACCCATTAGGTGGTGGGCCTTTAGAGCCTGCGAGGGACGGCCACCGGGGTGTCTGGTCCTCGCAAGCGCCAGGCCTTGGATCTCTAAGCCGAGCCCCTGGCACAGACAGCCCCCGGGCAGTGTCGCAAATGGTTCCCTATTCCCTACATAGTGCACTATTTTTGACCAGAGCCCTGGTCAAAAGTAGTGCACTATGTAGGGAATACGGTGTCCTTTGAGACACATGCTCAGCTCTCCGCTTCCATCCCAGGGGGGAGAGACCAGACAGAGCAGTCTACAGGCTACAGGACAAATCGGATGAAAGGATGGAGAGAAGGAGGAAAAGGAGGAGGAGGGAGAAAAGGAAAGATGTCCTGTGGCCCTGTGATAGGGAGCAGATCGAGTTAGTCATGGTCTGACTGTGAGGTGGAGGGGATAGAGGAATGGAGGGATGAGGAGGGGTGGAAGGGTTGGAGGAGAGGTAGAGGGGATAGAGGCATGGAGGGATGAGGAGGGGTGGAAGGGATGGAGGAGGGGTAGAAGGGATGGAGGGATTGAGGAGGGGTAGAAGGGATGGAGGGATGGAGGAGGGGTAGAAGGGATGGAGGGATAGAGGAGGGGTAGAAGGGATGGAGGGATTGAGGAGGGGTAGAAGGGATGGAGGGATGGAAGAGGGGTAGAAGGGATGGAGGGATAGAGGAGGGGTAGAAGGGATGGAGGGATAGAGGAGGTGTTGAGGGGATAGAGGGATAGAGGAATGAAGGGGGGTAGAAGGAATGGAGGAATGGAGGAAGGGTAGAAGGGATGGAGGGATTGAGGAGGGGTTGAGGGGATAGAGGAATGGAGAAGGGGTAGAAGGGATGGAGGAAAGGTAGAAGGGAGGGAGGAGGGGTAGAAGGCATAAGGGATGGAGGAGGGGTGGAAGGGATAGAGAGATGGAGGAGGGGTGGAGGGGATAGGGGATGGAGGGGGTAGAAGGGATGGGAAGGGGTGGAGGGGATAGGAGGATGGAGGGATGGAGGAGGGGTGGAGGGGATAGGGGGATGGAGGGTGGTAGAAGGGATGGGGGAGGGGTGGAGGGGATAGGCGGGTGGAGGGATGGAGAAGGGGTGGAGGGGATAGGGGGATGGAGGGGGTAGCAGGGATGGAGGAGGGGTGGAGGGGATAGGGGGATGGAGGGATTGAGGAGGGGTGGAGGGGATAGGGGGATGGATGGATGGAGGGAGGAGTGGTGGAGGGCATAGGGAGATGGAGGGATGGAGGAGGCTGGAGGGGATAGGGAGATGGAGGGATGGAGGAGGGTGGAGGGGATAGGGAGATGGAGGGATGGTGGAGGGGATAGGGGGATGGAGGAGGATGGAGGGGATAGGGAGATGGAGGAGGGTGGAGGGGATAGGGGGATGGAGGGATGGAGGAGGGTGGAGGGGATAGGGAGATGGAGGGATAGAGGAGGGTGGAGGGGATAGGGAGATGGAGGGATGGAGGAGGGTGGATGGGATAGGGGGATGGAGGGATGGAGGAGGATGGAGGGGATAGGGAAATGGAGGGATGGAGGAGGGTGGAGGAGATAGGGAGATGGAGGGATGGAGGAGGGTGGAGGGGATAGGGAGATGGAGGGATGGAGGAGGGTGGAGGGGATAGGGGGATGGAGGGATGGAGGAGGGGATAGGGGGATGGAGGGATGGAGGAGGGTGGAGGGGATAGGGAGATGGAGGGATGGAGGAGGGTGGAGGGGATAGGGGGATGGAGGGGGAGGACAGACAGACATGTGGTGGAGGTGATAGCAGCAGAGGGTGTTGAGGGATTACAAGGCCCCTGGCAGGACTCACACTCCTGACTTCCAGGCCTCAGCTTGCTCCTCTCTCTCTCTCTCTCTCTCTCTTTCTCCTCTCTCCCCCTCTCTCTCCATCTATCTCTCTCTCTCCTCAGTCTCCACTCACCATGTCTGTCTGAGAAGAGGAGCTGGGGCGAAGGGGAGCGGAGCAGAGAGGATAGCCCACCAGTAACTCCTCAGGGTGTGTGAAAAGATTAGTGAAAGCTTCCATGTCAAGAAGCTGCTGCGGATATTACCGAGGAGAACATTGCATTAAGATGTATTATGGACATGAGCTTTGAAGATATTTCAACTACTTGAACAGATATTGATAACTGCTATAACTGCTATTGCAAAGCTTGTAAAAACACACTATGCTAGTATATTTAACATCAATATCAAGGGTTTGCATGGAAGAAACTATCTTCATCTGTATCAAAAGAAGTGCGACACAATGCCTGATTAAATTCACTGTCACAGACAACACATCTTAAAACTCCATAAAAATGTAGCTAATCAAACTTGCTCTTCAGAAATAAAATATTCCTTCCGCAATATATTTCACAAAGTATTTTAGTATTGATCTTACTCTGCCTGGGAATGCATCTGAGTAAAATGTTATTTGCTGAATGTTAATATTGTAACAACAATATCACAGGGTCGACGCAGAAATGACAATGTCCTTCCAATGCATTTTTTACGTCTCAGGCTTAAGGCATCCACATGCTTCCTAGCCGAAACAGTTCGGAAGAGTTTGTGCATACAGTGGGGAAAAAAGCATTTGATCCCTTGCTGATTTTGTACGTTTGCCCACTGACAAAGAAAGGATCAGTCTATAATTTTAATGGTAGGTTTATTTGAACAGTGAGAGACAGAATAACAACAAAAATATCCAGAAAAACTAATGTAAAAATGTTATAAATTGATTTGCTTTTTAATGAGGGAAATAAGTATTTGACCCCCTCCCAGGTGTCTTTTATACAGGTAACGAGCTGAGATTAGGAGCACACTCTTAAAGGGAGTGCTCCTAACCGCAGCTTGTTACCTGTAAAAAAGACACCAGTCCACAGAAGCAATCAATCAATCAGATTCCAAACTCTCCACCATGGCCAAGACCAAAGAGCTCTCCAAGGATGTCAGGGACAAGATTGTAGACCTACACAAGGCTGGAATGGGCTACAAGACCATCGCCAGGCAGCTTGGTGAGAAGGTGACAACATTTGGTGTGATTATTCGCAATGGAAGAAACACAAAAGAACTGTCAATATCCCTCGGCCTGGGGCTCCATGCAAGATCTCACCTTGTGGAGTTGCAATGATCATGAGAACGGTGAGGAATCAGCCCAGAACTAAACGGGAGGATCTTGTCAATGATCTCAAGGCAGCTGGGACCATAGTCACCAAGAAAATAATTGGTAACACACTACGCTGTGAAGGACTGAAATCCTGCAGCGCCCGCAAGGTCCCCCTGCTCAAGAATACATATACATGCCCATCTGAAGTTTGCCAATGAACATCTGAATGACTCAGAGGACAACTGGTGAAAGTGTTGTGGTCAGATGAGACCAAAATGGAGCTCTTTGACATCAACTCAACTCGCCGTGTTTGGAGGAGGAAGAATGCTGCCTATGACCCCAAGAACACCATCTCCACCGTCAAATATGGAGGTGGAAACATTATGCTTTGAGGGTGTTTTTCTGCTAAGGGGACAGGACAACTTCACCGCATCAAAGGGACGATGGACGGGGCCATGTACCGTCAAATCTTGGGTGAGAACGTCCTTCCCTCAGCCAGGGCATTGAAAATGGGTCGTGGATGGGTATTCCAGCATGACAATGACCCAAAACACACGGCCAAGGCAACAAAGGAGTGGCTCAAGAAGAAGCACATTAAGGTCCTGGAGTGGCCTAGCCAGTCTACAGACCTTAATCCCATAGAAAATATGTGGAGGGAGCTGAAGGTTCGAGTTGCCAAACGTCAGCCTCGAAACCTTAATGACTTGGAGAAGATCTGCAAAGAGGAGTGGGACAAAATCCCTCCTGAGATGTGTGCAAACCTGGTGGCCAACTACAAGAAACGTCTGACCTCTGTGATTGCCAACAAGGGTTTTGCAACCAAGTACTAAGTCATGTTTTGCAGAGGGGTCAAATACTTATTTCCCTCATTAAAATGCAAATCATTTTATAACATTTTTGACATGCGTTTTTCTGGATTTTTTTGTTATTCTGTCTCTCACTGTTAAAATTATCCTACTATTAAAATTATAGACTGATCATTTGTTTGTAAGTGGGCAAATGTACAAAATCAGCAGGGGATCAAATACTTTTTTCCCCCCACTGTATATTATGACAACATTGTGTGACGTTTTTGTTCGTTTTGGACTTCGGTGAGGGATTTTTCGGCTGTTCGGGCACACAACGTTTTTTCTCGAGGCCAGCCGAAGTTCAGGGACCGAACATCTTAGTTAGATGTAAAGTTGCGTGACTAAGATCTCGACAAAAACGTAACAACGTATGACAGATTTCTTGAGTTATCTTAGATTAATTCAGACTATTTTGAGAAAGTGTATACTGGCTACGGTGTCTCACAATGGCCAAAGAGTACTATTGACACTTTTTTGTATTGTTTTTTCAAGCAAAGGTCTTTTAAGAGAGTATGCAAGCACACTAGTTGGCCTAGCTGCCAGCCGGGTTTGAATGGCAGCTGTGACATAAGTGGTCTGCTTGGCCACACTGTCATTTAATGCCACTTGGAACGGCAAGTAAAGGGCTCCGTCCGTGTTACCAAGCATGTAACGGCTTTGATACTGTGTGTGCAAAAGGCCTACAGTATGATACAGGACTATGACAAATGCATGTACTCTCATTGAAATGTCAAGATACTGTAGTCAGACAGACACATCCCTTCCATGTCCAGGCCATTTGGTGCTGCTGTCTATTGGATATGTTTGGACACCAGTGGAGGCTGCTGAGGGGAGAACGGCTTTTAATAATAGCTGGAATGGAGAGAATTGAATGGCATCAAACCATGTGTTTGATGTATTTGATACCATTCCACTGATTCCGCCCCAGTCATTACCACGAGCCAGTCCTCCCCAACTAGGGTGCCACCAACCTCCTGTGGTGGACACTTTACTTAAATGGTATTGATCCTGTGGAACCATGCTGTACATTGACAGGATGACTCCACCGATTACACACCATGGGTCTGCAAGAGATTTTCCACGTAATGTGCTAGCCTATTGGTAGGCTAAGAGCACAACATACACTGAGTGGACAAAACATTAAGGACGCCTGCTCTTTCCATGGCTTAGACTGACCAGGTGAATCCAGGTGAAAGCTATGATTCCTTATTGATGTCACTTGTTAAATCCACTTCATTCAGTGTAGATGAACGGGAGGATTTGTAAGCCTTGAAACAATTGACACATGGATTGTGTACAGCATGTGTGCCATTCAGAGGGTGAATGGGCAAGACAAAATATTTAACTGTAACGCTGCTGAGTTTTTCACGCGCAACAGTTTCCTGTGTGTATCAAGAATGGTCCACCACCCAAAGGACATCCAGCCAACTTGACACAACTGTGGGAAGCATTGGAGTCAACATGGGCCAGCATCCCTATGGAATGGTTACAACGCCATGCAGAGTCCATGCCCGAACGAATTGAGGCTGTTCTCAGGGCAAAAGGAGGTGCAACGCAATATTAGGAAAGTGTTCTTAATGTTTTGTACACTCAATGTATAGTACACTGCTGTATCACGTCTGTAAACACATGGAAGTCAATGCACAGAGAATATGAAGTAGCTATATTTCTGGAGCAATATATTTTGATTTGACACCAAACATTACAGTGTTTTTTCAAGCTTCTTGCCACCAGCTGGTGCTTGCCTCATAGCCTGTATCTACAACTTGATCTGACCAATTAATACCACCGGCCTTTCCTATTGTACGCCTCTCTTAATAGAGAGAGACAAGTCTTTTCATTTTCCCAAGCCTTGTCTTTCACCAAGACAAAACAAACCATAGTTGGTATTGAATTGACAAGCCTGACTTTTTTTGTATCAACAGAACACACGGGAGCAAGGAAGAAAAAGCTCTGACCGGCGTCTATCCATCTATCCAGACATTCATTGTAATAGTGTCTAACTGTGCTCTCTGACCAGGGAATAATCTGCCCCGTGGCTCTCAGATGAAATGGTAATTATCAAAGGGAGAGATGTGAGGGGTAATGTTTGGAATTAGCTGCTCAAGAAGGTCAGGTCACAGCTACAGCTAGCTCAGTGAAAGCCAGTGATTGGCTAGCGTCCCAAATGGCACCCTATTCCTTTTATCTCACAGGGCTCTGGTGAAAAGTAGTGCACTATATAGGGAATAGGGTGCCATTAGGGATGCTGACATTGAATCTCAACCTCTGTCTGTATGTCTGTCAAAAATGATTTCCTCTGGCGAGTCCCGGGGAGCTGGGAACTCTCACAACTTTGTTGTCACTGGCCAGTCTGTCATATCAACCCTCAATATGTAAATGGTTTATAATCCTTTATAGATGTACGTTTGCAAGCCACCAAATAACCCCATCACAATGAAAGACATTGCATCCACTATAGACAAATGTAGCCTATCTTGTTAAGTGGGTATGTTGAAGTAGAGCCTGTATCTGTTCGTTTGATATAGCAACGGAATAATGTGTGTGAAAATGTGGACTTGTGCAAAATGGGGACATAATAGATTAATCCATACAAAGGAAACAGGCGTTGTCCTGCTATCTATCTCATTCAGTTTGAGTCTATAATCATGGCACAGAATTAGAGTACATCAGAGGCAGGTGAGCTGGTTACCCATAATCCTCAGTGATTGACAGACAGCGACCCGGGGAAGCAAAACATAGCAGCTGTCAAAGTGCATTCACTGATGCTGGTAAATTTGGCCATATTAGTGGTGGCGGATTGAAAATGACAGCAGAGCGATTACTTACACTCCAAATGGCATTATAATTATGAGTGAAAAAGACACATTTCCTCCCAGTTCTTTTTTCTCTTCTCCTCCCTGGCCGTCATCGTTTGCACATTCAGCAGGCTGTGCCCTAATGTGGTTGCTGCTGCACGCGTGCGCGCACACGTGTGTGTGTGTTCTGTGTGCACAGGCAGGCCAGGGGCTATACATAATCATTTGGTTTAAAGCTGACTTATTAGAGGTTTGTGATGAGGGGAAAAAGTACAGGTCACTCTGGGTTGTCAAATCAGTAGCTAAGTAAATAATTCATACTAGTAACAATAAATGACCAAAAAACATCCTGTCATGGTGTTCTGCTTTGATGGAAAGTTGGGATTGATGATTGATTCATTAACCTGGAAAACTCTCTTCCTAACAGTTACATTATTATTGTGACATGTGGATGTGGTTATTTCCGGGAAGCAATTTGATGTTGCTGAACAATGCATACCTGATATGGGTTTTTGAAGAAACATCTTTTGATGAGAGCTGGCTTCTCTCTCAGTATGAAGCCAAGTGGTCAAAACAGCAGCAATTCTGTTACCTTCATGAAAATATATGGATTTGGCAACATCAAAGAATGCAGCAACATTAGGTTCACGGCGTTCAAATGGGAAATTAACATTTTGATTAGCTTTTTGACTGAATTAATAATATTCATTCATTTGTACTTCTTAATGAACATTAATTCAAATAATGTGACAATAACTCTTGCAGTACAATCTCTCTCTCCTCTCTCCTCTTTCTCTTTCTCTTTCTCTTTCTACCTTATTAGAAAGTTACAGATGTAGGATCTTGTTTGTTGCTGAGAATTTCCCTGCACGGCAGGAAATGCAAATTTGTAGTGTATTCAAGGTTTAAAAAGGCTTCAAAAGTTTCTAATTTCCACTTTAAAATGTCAGACTTGATTTGCCCTAATGAAAAATGTGTCAACCCCTACAAAAATGTTCCATTAATTATAATCCACATAAGAATTCACATTTCCTGTTGCTGCAGGATTATATCCCTGCTGTAGCAAACTGGCTCAAATTAAGATCCTACATATGTACCATTAGAACAGCTCATTTGAAATAACTCAGAATGTCAATGAGATTTGAGCACCTTTCCTCCCGCCAACAATCAATAGAGAGATTGTTGGCGGGAGGAGACAGAGACAGACAGACAGACAGACAGACAGACAGAGACAGAGAGAGAGACAGAGAGAGAGACAGACAGACAGACAGACAGACAGACAGACAGACAGACAGACAGACAGACAGACAGACAGACAGACAGACAGACAGACAGACAGACAGACAGACAGACAGACAGACAGACAGACAGACAGACAGACAGACAGACAGACAGACAGAGAGAGAGAAGTATGTTTCTACCAACCGCACAGAGTGCAATTGGTTACATCCACGGAGTTAGGGTACAACCCCTGTGATCCACCAGCGTATGTTCATTAAATCGTGCGGAGGTAATTCAAATCTATCGGATACCATACCAGAGACATTTGCACCGCTTGCAGAGTTCATAACTGCACAGACATTCCCCAGGCCCCACAGCGCTGAACTGCATTACAGTAGCAACTGTTTTACAGGAAATGCTGTAGTATGAGGTACGACACAAGAATAGTGTTAAGTACTTCTTTCTGTACGCCTACTGTGAATTTATTTTAAAAAATAACAGTATACTAAATGCCACCCCTGACGATTTGACACGTCTGTCTGTTTCCAAGTTATATGACTTTTCAAGTGTTGCCCACTCTAAAAACAGCCATGTAAAACAAGTATTGACCACCCTGCTGCTATTTGCCTGAGTCAATGCCACGTCCTACTTATGGCTTGTCATTCTGCGGCTGCATGGCATCTATGACACATCCATTACCCCCTCAGCCTGAGGCAGGGCTGTTGCTCTCCTCCAACTCTGACTCACATCATATCATTAAGTCTTGTGAGATCATCAGTCTCAGAAATGCACTCCATGTGACAACATTCTGGAATCATCCGAGTCACAGCACTCCACGTGACTGATGATATTCTGCAGGGAGACCCGAGAGCATGAAGTATGTAGTATCTCTGACAAACCTCCATACATCCAAACACGATCACTGAAGAGGAAGGAATGGCCTCCTTCACCCACCCACTTGTCCGACTAACTCTACCCTGTTACGGAAAGCCCTGGCCCTGGCCCTCTAACATGCTAGCCCTGTCTCTTTTCCATAACATCGGGGGTATGATGCTAGCCGGTTAGTCATATAGACAGAAGGACATTTTGGACCTTCCACAAGGACACAGAGATGATTGTGATGATTTGGACGGTACCATACCATGCATATCTGTGCTATGAGTTTTGCATGGGTAATGGCCCCAAAGTCTAATAAAATGATAATCTCTATCTAGCTGTTATTAATCCCTCAGTAAAAACAATCCCAAACAGATCTCAATACTTAGTGTCATTTTTAATCTAGTGTACATAGATGATGGTAGATAATGAACAGTTAATGACATGCATGAAAACATGGAAAGGGTTTACAAAATAAATCTCCATTGGCATCTGTTTCGTTTAGTTTATTGTGCTTGTCCTTGTGACATGATAAAGGTTATCAACCATTCTGGCCAGGTGATGCGCTCCATGAACACGCTGTGTCTGAACACAGCTTCTCCACGTGTTCAGTACATGTTGTCTTAGGCTGTAGCTACAGATGGCATGTACTGTATGACAAAACAGTAGTGTAGTATGACAAAACAGTAGTGTAGTATGACAAAACAGTACTGTAGTATGACAAAACAGTAGTGTAGTATGACAAAACAGTACTGTAGTATGACAAAACAGTAGTGTAGTATGACAAAACAGTAGTGTAGTATGACAAAACAGTTCTGTAGTATGACAAAACAGTACTGTAGTATGACAAAACATTACTGTAGTATGACAAAACAGTACTGTAGTATGACAAAACAGTTCTGTAGTATGACAAAACAGTTCTGTAGTATGACAAAACAGTAGTGTAGTATGACAAAACAGTAGTGTAGTATGACAAAACAGTACTGTAGTATGACAAAACAGTTCTGTAGTATGACAAAACAGTACTGTAGTATGACAAAACATTACTGTAGTATGACAAAACAGTACTGTAGTATGACAAAACAGTTCTGTAGTATGACAAAACAATAGTGTAGTATGACAAAACAGTACTGTAGTATGACAAAACAATAGTGTAGTATGACAAAACAGTACTGTAGTATGACAAAACAGTAGTGTAGTATGACAAAACATTACTGTAGTATTACAAAACAGTAGTGTAGTATGACAAAACAGTTCTGTAGTATGACAAAACAGTACTGTTGTATGACAAAACAGTACTGTAGTATGACAAAACAGTACTGTAGTATGACAGAGGTGCTAAAGGTATCAAGCCTCTGGGTGTGTGTTGGGGTGGGGAGTACAGTCGTTGCCAAAAGTTTTGAGAATGAGAAGTTTGCTGCTTCAGTGTCTTTAGATATTTTTGTCAGATGTTACTATGGAATACTGAAGTATAATTACAAGCGTTTCATAAGCTTCAAAGGCTTTTATTGACAATTACATGAAGTTGATGCAAAGTGTCAATATTTGCAGTGTTGACCCTTCTTTTTCAAGTCCTCTGCAATCCGCCCTGGCATGCTGTCAATTAAATTCTGGGCCACATCCTGACTGATGGCAGCCCATTCTTGCATAATCAATGCTTGGAGTTTGTCAGAATTTGTGGGCTTTTGTTTGTCCACCCACCTCTTGAGGATTGACCACAAGTCCTCAATGGGATTATGGTCTGGGGAGTATCCTGGCCATGGACCCAAAATATCAATGTTTTGTTCCCCGAGCCACTTAGTTATCACTTTTGCCTTATGGCAGGTGCTCCATCATGCTGGAAAAGGCATTGTTCGTCACCAAACTGTTCCTGGATGGTTGGGAGAAGTTGCTCAGCGAGGATGTGTTGGTACCATTCTTTATTCATGGCTGTGTTCTTAGGCAAAATTGTGAGTGAGCCCACTCCCTTGGCTGAGAAGCAACCCCACACATGAATGGTCTCAGGATGCTTTTCTGTTGGCATGACACAGGACTGATGGTAGCGCTCACCTTGTCTTCTCCGGACAAGCTTTTTTCCGGATGCCCCAAACAATCGGAAAGGGGATTCATCAGAGAAAATGTACCCCAGTCCTCAGCAGTCCAATCCCTGTACCTTTTGCAGAATATCAGTCTGTCCCTGATGTTTTTCCTGGAAAGAAGTGGCTTCTTTGCTGCCCTTCTTGACACCAGGCCATCCTCCAAAAGTCTTCGCCTCACAGTGCGTGCAGATGCACTCACACCTGCCTGCTGCCATTCCTGAGCAAGCTCGGTATTGGTGGTGCCCCGATCCTGCAGCTGAATCAACTTTAGGAGACGGTCTCCCGCTTGCTGGACTTTCTTGGGCGCCCTGAAGCCTTCTTCACAAAAATTTAACCACTCTCCCTGAAGTTCTTGATGATCTGATAAATGGTTGATTTAGGTGCAATCTTACTGGCAGCAACATCCTTGCTTGTGATGCCCTTTTTGTGCAAAGCAATGATGACGGCACGTGTTTCCTTGCAGGTAACCATGATTGACAGAGGAAGAACAATGATTTCAAGCACCACCCTCCTTTTGAAGCTTCCAGTCTGTTATTCAAACTCAATCAGCATGACAGAGTGATCTCCAGCCTTGTCCTCGTCAACACACACACCTGTGTTAACGAGAGAATCACTGACATGATGTTAGCTGGTCCTTTTGTGGCAGGGCTGAAATGCAGTGGAAATGTTTTTGGGGGATTCAGTTCATTTGCATGGCAAAGAGGGACTTTGCAATTAATTGCAATTCATCTGATCACTCTTCATAACATTCTGGAGTATATGCAAATTGCCATCATACAAACTGAGGCAGCAGACTTTGTGAAAATTAGTATTTGCATCATTCTCAAAACTTTTGGCCACGACTGTACATAGAGAGAGAGAGGGGAGAGAGAGAGAAAGAGAGAGAGAGAGAGAGAGTGAGAGATGATGACAGACTCTGTGGAGTGACAGGTCGTCCAGGTAGGGGACAGCTGTGTGACAGTGATGGAGGAGGAGGGATACAGAGCAGCTCAAGCACACAGACACTCTGCCACACTTCCCAGATGTCACACACCCACATGCACAAATACACACACACAAACACAAACACACTCACAGCTGTCCCAGTCACTCCTCCCTTCAGCTTCACCATTTCATGCACACACAAAATGTCTATGTCACTCTTCATTCACGTTAATTTGAGCCTCACCACACACACACACACACATGCTGGGGAAACATCACTGCTCAGTGCAGATCTGGGTCATGAAGCATTAAATCCCCTTGTTTATCAAGTACCGCCCTTCCACCACACACACCACAGCACAGCCACAGCCTATCACCTCCATGCACACCATCTGTCCTCCAAAGCTGGGCTACCAAATCCAATAGGGCTTCATGCCACGTTCACGACATTTCGTAAACTTGGACATTTCCGAATTGCTTACTCGTTGTAGAAAGAAAGATAATACCATGTTTCCCACTTAAGCATCAGAATCAACCAATAGGAAGCTCTACGCAAATTACTTACTTTAATTTTAACTTGGAAGGTCCGGGTTTCCAACATGACGTGAAGGCTGCATCACAGACAGGTCTCTCTCCCTCTGCAGGAACGGACCACATGAACCAGCCATCTGACAGACACCCTGGGCTCTCTGGTAGCCATGCTACGGCTAAAACTACTCGGAACTATCTGTTAGCCGCAGTGGTGCAGTGGTGCCTGGAGAAGTGGGTATACTCCAATTTGGAAAAAATTATCCAAACGGACCGCCTGGTGAAGGAAAGGTGCCCTCTGTGAAACATTCTATGACAAACAGTGACATACACTCTGAATGAATGTAAATGATAAATCCCATATATTGTTCTAGTCTGGGTACAGCTTAAACTATCCTGACCCGTCTGTTAGCCATGCTACAGCTAAAACTCCCTGACCCCTCTGTTAGCCATGCTACAGCTTAAACTATCCTGACCCGTCTGTTAGCCATGCTACAGCTAAAACTATCCTGACCTCTCTGTTAGCCATGCTACAATATACAATGCCAAAATAGTCCACTTTCCCAGTTATAGGTACAATTTGCGATATTTCTAGTGGTGCAATAGTCAGTTCAATTATATATAGGATATACACCCACTGAGTGTTGAAGAAAACGAATTAAAGAGCATCATAAGGAGAATCCACAGCTCTGTTAGCCATGCTATTGCTTTCCATTTAAAGATCAATAACTACATAGTGGAAACCATCACACTCTCCCAGGCTTGTAGATAGGAAGTCTCTTAGTTGGTATAAGTTAAACTATTTAATCCAGAAATACAAAAACACAGTAAGTCCACACTCAAAAAGCATTGCAAAAAGCGAACATAATGTACAATTTGTGTAATGTTTTTTTCTGCATCATATTGAGAACCAGCACAGCCTCATTATCTTGCAGCTCAAGCTCAACAGCATGGGGGAGTTCAGTGTTCAGTGTTCAGTGTCTGTCACCCTTCAAAGCTAACAGGTTTGCAAGCCAGCCAGCAGAGTAAGATGGTTAATGATTTAGCGGCACATAAACACATCGGAGGAACTCCTATGGATTGTCACCCCGCCTCAGCTCAACGAGAGATAAGGGATTCCAAATGTCCTTCCTTGGGAATTGAAAATGGAATATATAGGGTACAGCAGTTAAACATCTATTTGTTTGAGTCAGGATGAGGCGAGTGAGTTTTAGAAAACATAAAACAACAGTGATCACTATCTTTTCTATACAGACAAGACTATAAGACGACACAGTTTTGTCTGCAACCAAATTATACATTTGCTGTACATAAAATGCTGTTTGACAATGGTGTACTGCCAGTTAGCTGTGACTGGTCCATGCATCCGAACCCTTAACACAGAAATACATCTGCTTTTCCTCAACCAGGCATTGGCCCAAGTACTGTAGATGCGTAGCCCCAAGCAGCATGCTGCCAAATAATGTGTTATAGCACTATTACAGCACCTTCTGAGTGGTTCGCCAAGACCCACACTGAGCATGATTTACCCCAAATAGTGTAACCAATAAAAAACATCAAGACACCCCTGTATTAACTAACTGTCTGCAAAACATAAAGAAATACGACCAAACTGTTTATCTAAAATGGGAATCGTTAAGGATAACACAGTCAAAGGACCCCAAAGTGGCAGTGATCGAAGAGTGTACGTGTCATTGGTTGTTGCCGTATTTTTTTATTGGCTTGCCTGGCAACACATAGGGTGCTACTCCACACATCCTCTCCACCGATGTTTAGTCAACAGAAGTAGGTGCCTGGGATCGAGGCAGAGAACACATTACACAGGGAATCGATACTAAGCAAATACGTAACCATGTCAAGAAGTGGATAATCCTTTTTGTCTACAAGAGGCACAGCTCTTACAGTAACTCAATCCAACAACAACACTGTCTGATGGCTGACTTGCATCCCAAATGGCACCATATTCCCTACGAAGTGCATTACTTTTGACCATAGCCCTATTGAACCTGGTAAAAAGTGGTGCACTAGGGACTAGGGTGCCATTTGGAACGGAACGAGTGCTGTGTGTAAATGAGGTGAAGTGGAGGCTTCCAAAAACCCTCTCTAGAAAATCAATGTGCCACAGTGCTCTAATTGGGTGATAAAAAAGCCTGTCATACAGTAATTGCATAGATTGTTATTTGTTTATTTTGTTGTTTGTCCTTGGTTTCCCCTTAGGACATGTTTAAAAAATAGTAATTGCCCTTCAATAATCAAACCGTAATTTGTCAGAAAAAACACCCTGTCTTCTCTTGCTGTCAGTTAGATGTTGCCATGGTGACATTCCAATTTTCTTTGAACACCTCATTCTCTCCTCCATACAACCTTTGCACTGTTTTGACTGTTGCTTTTGACAACCTTTGCCTTGTATATGACAACTGATGAATTCTAGGCTCACTTATTGCTATGACTAACTCGCTGTCTGTGAATAAGAACATGTTATTACGTTGAGTAATAATAATAATAATTTATTAAACTTTTATAGCACTTTTCATTGCAGACAGAATCTCAAAGCGCTTGTAAAGCAAAATAAACAACAAGTAGCAATTTCAAAATAAATATAGGCTACAACAGTAGCTAGATCAGCTAGATCAAGTCTGTTTGGCTGAGCATAGATGCCTTTCCTACAGTCACATGACCAAATTGCCCTCTAGTGTCCTCATGGGTGGAATGTTATTCATATTTTTCTTAATTTCATAATTAATAAACATTCTCTTTTTTTAAACGTTGAAAATCTGGTGGGTTTTTTTTTCAAACGGTTTTGTTATATTTCAGTCTTCTGTGATGTATATAAAGTGTAATATTGGGATGCAAATTCAAAATATAATACATTTAATCTCTATATCTGACATGGTACAGATATCTTCTTTTATTAGCCCATAACCATGTGTGTGAGATGTATACTTCTGTTTCAAAGTAGATGTGTTTAAGACCACCAAGAATCACTCTATGTGACCCTGATTTAGCCCACTGCAGTGAAAAGATAAATACAATTTTAGAAATATGCTTTGTTTGTAAAAGAGCAGATTTACATGAGTTCCTAACCAAATTTTTACATACTATGTATGTATGCACATTCATTTGGATTCAGTCTGGTTAATTAGGGAAAGTACAAACAGTCTCTGAACATCAAAGATGGTTAGCCTCTCTCTCTCTCTCTCTCTCTCTCTCTCTCTCTCTCTCTCCTCCCTTTCTCTATTGCTCTCTCTCTGTATCTTCCCTCCAGTTGTTGAACAACATTACATTTTAATAAGCTTTTCATCTGGGGAGGAGAATTCTACCCTAAAGAAATCTGATGCAAATGAACCCAACCCAAAACTCTCTGCTTCATTGATTCCTTAATCTGAGGAATCACTGTGGCAAAGACTAGTGGATTGGTACTCAAAGTTTCATAGTTTCATGTTATATCTTTGTCATACAGTATTGCTAAATATGCATACTGTATATACTATATCCAGCTGTGTGAGGACACTATATCATAGGTTGGTTGCACAGGTTAAGTTGACCAATAAGAGAGTTCTTATGTTATTCCCCAGCCTTAGAGGAACAGAATTGTACCCCTTAACCCACCAATTCAGCTCTGGGCACAGTGTGGTGGCCTGTTTGAGCTTCCAGCTGGATGGAGCGAAAGTGATCCGACGCTCCTCTCCAGAGAGGTGTCTGGCGGGTGGACACACACACACACACACACACACACACTCACATGCACACACACGCACACAAACACAGTGTGGGTGGCCACCTGGGTCAGTGAGCACGCTCACATTGGTTTGTTGTGCCTCCCCCTTGTCTATTCTCAAGTCTTAGTGGTGTGTCTACGGCCAATAATAGCCAGCCCCAGCAGAATGTACTGGCTAATGCTCCAGACAGAATAAAGCCATGACCTCCTAGGCATTCCTATCCTTATAGGAAGAGCCTGAAGAAATACAATATCATGTCCTTTCTGAAGACATTATAAGACAAAATGGCCCTGAAATTTCAGAGCAGTATGAGGCAAAGTGAATTGTGTAGCCTATGGTTGTTTATCTGTAGGGGACAGCGTGGACCATTAGATGTTATTTTACAATGCATTCAAAGGTTTATTTGGGGGACATACTGTATATACATCTTTTTAAGACCTTTCTTTCAGATTATACACATCTTGTACTGTTTGTGCCCAGCTCATGATCACATTTTACTCATTGAATACAGCGGTAAAGGAAGGAACAGACTAGCAGAGATAACATCTGCAAGGAAAGACTGGAAAGCCATAAACACACAGTTGATTCATGTTGATTTATTGCAGTAAACTACCATCTGTATTTAGCTGTCAGAAAAATACAGTTTGTTCCATACTGGGGTTAAAATGTTGTTGCTTTTTATTTCCAAGAGAGATAACTGGTAAATGTATATTTTTCAAAATGAAATAAAAACAGTAGGCATATCTAAAGCGTCTGCAGTATATCATTGACTTAGTGCCCAAATGCTATGCTAAAATCTGTCACCTGAAGTAAACAACATAGCATTTGGAAGATTTTTAAAGCGTGCAAAGAGAATTTCGCAAGTGTTCTTAATTAGCAATGTAACGTGGTCCTTTAGCAACCAGACATAAATCCATGTTCTTAAACTTTGTCTTAAATCATCTTTTCATTATGTTCTTCATTAAAAAAAAATATGTGTACCTAATCTAAAGTGTTCTCCCTCCATCTCAACAAGTAGCTTCTTTGAACAATACTTAAAAGCCTGCGGGATCAATATTTTCCAGCATGCATCCAGGAAAAGTGCTAATCGGATTCCAGCTCATGAAATTAAAATGACTCAGCAGGCTGTAATTAGTGTCACGCTATTAACTTTCTTTTATATGTCTGTTAACTGAATACTTAAACACTGACTTTACTTTAATCATGAACATCATACACAAACTGTATAGCACTATAGACTTCATTTTAATCAGAGTACCATACATGTCCTGCATCGATATGTGTTATGAAAACATATCAACTATAATCCCCTGACATGGGAATACCACTGCTCATCAACAAATCAAACACATCTTTAACCAAGCACGATCTAGAAAAATCCATTATCTGCAAAACAGTGAATGTTCGACACAAAGCTGAAGTGCCTGTTGCATCTCCCTGGTATTTAAGTGTCATAAAATTTCAGATGTCAAGAATAATCAATTATCTCCTCATTTCCAGAGTTATACAGCCTGGCCGTACTGCGTGTGGCTTTGCTGTCATTAAAGTGCTCATCTAGGTGGTATTGTACTGTCATAATTCAAAATGTCTTCATCCCTTACTTGTGTAGAACATCACAGCAACGTTGACAACACTCTTAGAAAAAAAGGTGCTATCTAGAACCTTAAAGGGTTATTTGGCTGTCCCCGTAGGTACAAGTACAGTTGACAACATGATCAAATAATCCCTGTGGCTATATGGCTATGGCAGGAAACATCCCTTCTTTCCTGTTTCTCTCTCGCTCACGCTACCTACCTCTCATTTCCATACCACTTTCGCCTGAGTGTAGGAATAAGCATGAACAGATAAGAGCATTTTCGTAATATCCTCTAAAAGAAGCTTAAGAAGTCTACACTGGATGAAGTGCTGTGTCTCTGATGTTACCAGGGGCACAAGTGGGGGGGACATAATTTTAATTTTTCTAATCTATTCGGATAAACACTCCAAACAGCCTACCCGACCGCTCGGAGGCGTCCGCATGGTCCTAAAGCACACCGTTGCCTCGTTTTATATCACATTCCAATTATAAAACAGGTGGGGGACAAAATTTAAATTTCTGAATGTGGGGGGGACATGTCCCCCCCGTCCCCAGTGAAAGTTACGCCCCTGCATGTTACGGAAGAAGGAGACTATTTGAAGGACTTTTGTGTAAAATTACATTATATAGTCTTGCTCAATTCCTTTCCTCAGTATTATACATTGCCAGTCTGTTACTGTTAAAGTGAGTCTTCATCACCACCTCAGGAACTGAAGCATATTAACACCTTGAGCTTTGCAAATAAACAAACTCTGAACATGAATATGCAAAACATTTGACTAAATCGTGACGCTTAGAGGCTCCCAAAACCTTTAAAAACAGAATACTGTGTAAGAGAAGGTCAAACACTTTTACAATAAGACAGCACCGCTGAGCAGAAATGAACAGCATCAGTGCTGGTACTACACTGCGAGTTGACATCATCATAATAATAATAATAATGATGATGATGATGATGATGATGATGATGATGATGATGATCATCATATAAAATAACAAAAATATGACCACTTTTCTTCGCTATTCATCTATATATACAAGTGTATGGCCATATTTCAGTAAACTGCAACAGGAAATCATATCTGGGTTGCAACTCATGTGGCTTAATATAGCTGTAATGTCACAGATATTTTGAATCTGTATGCGTATTCAATTCAGAGCCACTCCAATAAAGAAAGTCAAAAAGCCTGGCTCTACAGTAAAGTCCCATACCGTGGAAACATAACATTGAGCGATACAAGTTTATTGTTGCTTGGTTGGGTGGGTTTTGATTAAATCTGTCTCTTGATGTCTTCTAAACCTCAACAGACTCACTGTAATCTCAGAATAATAGTGATAGTCAACTGATGTCAGATGACGTGTTTGCTATGTTAAGTCCTTCTTGTGTTTTTTTAAAGCTATTTTTGTTACTATCTGACAATTACGTTCATATATAAAACTGTAAGAGATCAACTATATATATATATTTTTGACAACTATAGCAAACAGTATCCACAAGAAACAGGCAGGCACACCCACCCACCACACTCTCCTATGCTTCTACTGCTTCACATTACAGCTGGTATAATAAGCAATTGAACCTGAAAAGTGTGGGTCGTGAAATGTGCGACCTCCAAACATGGAGGGAGTCACGGGGAGAAATAGACTGTGATGACCTGGTGTTGTTCAGCCACACAGTCCGCCAAACTGGTTAACCCAGAGGTGGAAACATTGCCACCATCCTTACCCGTTTACTAGCCCCCAGCAGAATCAAATCAACTCCCCCATTGTGTAGTGACTGTCAAAACTAAACAGTTATTATGGCCACCATGCCACTCTACTTAGCCATTTGCAAATCAGTCATTTTTCGGCAGTCTGAGTCTCATTGATTAATGTTTACCGTGGCATTTTCCATCCTGTCTCATTATCCACCAGACTGTATAGCGGAGGCTGAGGCTTTCTTAAACCATGGGGGGAGATGAGCGTGCGATGCTCGGTCATCTCAACCGCTTGTAATTGCCAAAATTCAATGCAGCGTGCAATTACATTCACTATACTCTGTGTACCAGGCCACTTACTTAAAACAAACTCTACAGGATAAACAATGCATTAGGGAGAGGAGAGGAAGACAGAGAGGGTGAGAGAGGAGGGCATCATTTGCCGTTTGCGGTCATCCTCTGGCGTAAAAATAGGATGCTTTCAGTAACATGGAGATTTACTGAGCCACTGACCAAATCCATTTAAAATTCCACCCAGCTTTCTTTCTTTTTATCATCCCTCGATCTTTCTACTCTTCTGAGATTCAGTATTTGCTGTTATCAGTACATCACACACACATATAGACCCACACACACAGAGACTTTTTTGTCTCTGTGTGTGTGTCCTGTGTGTGTGTGTGTGTGTGTGTGTGTGTGTGTGTGTGTGTGTGTGTGTGTGTGTGTGTGTGTGTGTGTGTGTGTGTGTGTGTGTGTGTGTGTGTGCATGCGTGTGTGTGTGTGTGTGTGTGTGTGTGTGTGTGTGTGTGTGTGTGTGTGTGTGTGTGTGCATGCGTGTGTGTGCTGTGTGAGGTGTGGTGTGGTGTGTGTGTGTGTGTGTGTGTGCCGTTTGTTTGTGCGTGAGTGTGGACGTGTGTTGATCCACACACTGATGATGTCCAAGTCCCCTCTCCTCTCCATCTGGGCCTGTGTGGCACTACCCAAATCTCTCTAGTGCATCTAGTGTACTGTAGCTTTGCTTGACACAACTGTGTCAGCTCTGTGTGTAGCTCAAGCAGCTCAAAAGCTAATAAAACACTTAAAGGTGAATGAATGTGAATGTGATAAAATATATCTATAAGGTGATCTTGGAGAGAGCCTACAGTACATGCCTACTTCCAGAAAAACATAGCTGGCTTGTGTGTTTAGATACTGTCCATTTTCATATTTACAGTATGTGCCTTATGAGGACATGAAAATAATGGGCACTATTTTTGGCCAAGTACTTTTTTCCCCGAAAGGAACATTTACAAACCACAGAGAAGAGAGAGAATACATCAATACCAATATCAATATATTTCAGTGTTTTGTTTACAATTACAATGGGTGCTCTTCTACCGAACCATCATGACAACAATGACCTTTAAAAGTTAGCCTGTCTGCTATCAGCCTTGTTTTGCTAAATATTGTTACAAAAAGCAGGACGTGAAAAGCTCAATCACATCCCTCCTCTAAAGGTCTTCCAAACCAAAACGAGCTATTCATATTCACGATAAAAGCCAACTTTAATCCATAATGATCTGACAATTACTCAACAGAAATTACTAGTAATTTGTTTCATTTCTGATTTGCAAAGTCATTTTTAACAACGCCTTTGTTGTTATAGTCATATGCTTTACTCATTCTTATCTAAAAGGTAACTGTTCCAAAAAAATTGTCATAATTAATTGTTATACAAGGATCTGAATCAACCATGAAATAATAAACAAACAGTCAACATGACGTCCATGCCGTTTTTATTGACACTTATTTTACCAGGTAAGTTGACTGAGAATGTACTCTCTTTTACAATTATTTACCACTACTACAGTTAAAGTCCAAATCAAACAGTGTGAAATAAAGAAAGAACTAGCCTAGTGGAACACTAAGTCAAACACTAAGTCCCGTGTGGCTCAGTTGGTAGAGCATGGTGTTTGCAACGCCAGGGTTGTGGGTTCGATTCCCACAGGGGACCAGTATGGGAAAAAAAAAATGTATGAAATATATGCATTCACTACTATAAGTTGCTCTGGATAAGAGTGTCTGGTAAATGACTAAAATGTAAAATAGCTCAATGTGATCTATAACACACCATAAGAGAGGAAAAACTCTCACTCACTGAAATATTAAGTTTGAATGTCTTCAGAATGTTCTGACCTATGCTGCTGCAAAAAAAAATACATTGCAATGTAAAGAATATTCAACTGAGTGCAGGTTTTGACTTTCTTCCAGGATGTTCCTTTTGAACCCGGCACACAAGGACTTGTTACGACAAACTTTTGAGCTGAGCATGTCAACTCCTCTTTCTATCTATCACACACCGCCATCTTCCCTGAGACACATCAGAGCTGAATCTGATATTAAGGCTTTGTGTGGAATAAAGGGTAGCTAATAGCAGTCAGAGTGGCGACTGTTCATTCGTCAAAGTAGGCATGAGACTGGCGCACATCGTCAAAAGGAGCAGAGTGAGAGAGGACCATTTGTCATGCTAATGAATGCTTTGCTCTCGTTTTCTTAAAGGAAATGTATGTTTGTTAGTTGTTCTACATTTTAAATGAGCTGGGGCTATTTGAAAGAGAGCTGACCAGGCATCAACACTGGGGCATTGGGCTGACTGTGTTCTCTTCTCATCTCTGTCACGTCAAAGCGGCCTCTACTCTCTCCTTTCCGTGACTCAGAATAAGTGTGTTTATTGTACAGTATATGTCATGAACAGCCTCTCAGCCTTCCAGTCCCTCCAGTCTACACATATATTCTCTTCCCAAACAAAGGGTGATACGGCCGACATGTCTCCACCCCTCACTAGCTGGGGGAAATCAACAGGGAGTTCAGATCTGACCTCCTCCTGGCACTAGCTGTCCTTGGCCCAGTGTGAGTGGAGTCAAGCAGGGTCCCCTTTAGGCCCTCTGGGGGCCCCTAGGGCCACCACTAAAGACTAACAATAGCCCTAATAAAACACAACAGCATAGAAAAAAAACACAAAAAACACAGCAGTATATCTGTAGACAGTAGAAACACAAATACTATGACATGTTGTTGTGAGACACATCATTCACTGTCTCTCTCAATTGTTGATGTGGCCAGTGGTGTCTGGTACACAAATGCTTCTTTACGTTCACAAACAAACTGAATAAATGACAGAATCTCAGGACATTGAAATTCTGCTTTGTCAATATTAAGAAACCAGGAACTGACCAGCATCTTTCTTATGTGTCTCTGTCTCAATATCACTGATGCCATGGCCACACTAATACAGCAGCCTATAGACTATTGAAATCTACAACCTACAGTAAAACCTTCCTTATTGCTTAATCTTGTTTTGATTAATTGATGAATAGAAGCAGTCAATACTGGTGGTATGTATCCAAATCACCATTTTACATACATTTACAACATTAACATAGACATTACAGACTTACAGTGCATTCGGAAAGTATTCAGACGCCCACATTTTGTTACGTTACAGACTTATTCTAAAATGGATTAAATAAAAACAAAATCTACACACAATAACCCTGTCGTAACTCTCCCGTGACGATGTAAAGTGTGGGTCACAGAGAGACCCTTGGACATCAAAAGTTTGAATAATTAAACAATATTTCTATTTTTGAGAACGTGGGAGTGGTCCGTGGACACTTAAGGGACAGTCATGACGAGTGTGTTTCATTTGGTGATCTCATGAATGACAGAAAACACTCATTACTGTGTCTTTGGTTGTGTACACTTCTTAATTATGGGGTTTACATCTAAATATTGTGACACGTATGTGATTAAACATGAAACTAACCTTCTAAATGAGAAAATATGGGTTTTCATATAAAGTTAACCAAATCAGTGGCCATGCCCACGTGAGCGTAGACATTACATCGGCGTCATGGACCGCCCTTTTCTCAGAAGTGTATAAAACCCACTCTTGACGAAATTAACATTAGACTAGAAAACATGCAGCTGGCGCTACATGTTGAAATGGTTAGGAAGTACAACTCTATAGGCCCAGGAGACCAGACAGCGTGTAGTGTTGGCTACACGGCTGGATATGGTTAAACTCTGAGACTATCGATCACTACAGAATAAGAGCAAATCCTAAACGTAGAATTGCTAGTCTGCAGCTGGAAATTACGTAAGTCTAGTACGAGAATACCAACAATCGCTGAAGCATCTATACTATGGAACAACCATCTGTAAGCCTGACGTATCCATTACAACAGACACTATCCAGAGCCGCGGAGAAAGCTAGAACCATGAAAGACATTGTGACTTCTGGGGAAGTTAACCAGAGTCTCTCTGATGAACTGACTCTCCAGCAGACAGACTGGTGATTCCAATAGAGAAGACAACAACGGCATACGGGCGTAAATATATACATTGCAATTATTTTCGAATGAGCGGCCGTTCATGTGCAAAGGATTAGCATTTCAATTAATATAATTATCAACTCTGTGTAGTGAATCCATTTAGTCATTCCCGCTTTTTTATCTGTCCCACCCCTTTCCAATGTCTACCAAGCCGTCATACCGGTTTAACCCATTAGGGACTTATCAATGCATTGTGTTAGTAACCAATAACTATATTGTTTGATTATGTATTTATGTGATTTGTTTAGTTAGTAAATAAATAATTAAACCAATTTGTATATCGCTGATTCCTTTTGGAGACTAGGGTTCGTGCAGATATCCAGGGGTTTACGACATTCAGTAATGAGAAATGATGAGGTAATAATACATTAATGAGAATGACTAATCGATATGACATGAAAATATCTGAAGAGTCAATTCGGGAAATAGAGACTCTAGAAATATTTTCCTGTGGTGCCCCAACTTCCTAGTTTTTAAAGTTTACATGACTAGTTGAATCACGTAATATCACGTAATTATTACACATAGAGTATTGATTTGATAAAATAACAGTCTTCACATGTAATGATAGTCACAGACACGACACCCCATAATGACAAAGTGAAAACAGGTTTTTAGAAATTTTGGCAAATGTATATAAATATCTACATAAATATTCAGAACCTTTGCTATGAGACTCGAAATTGAGCTCAGGTGTATGCTGTTTCCATTGATCATCCTTGATATTTTTCTACAACTTCATTGGAGTCCACCTGTGGTAAATTCAATTGATTGGACATGGTTCAAAAGGCCCACACCTGTCTATATAACATCCCGCAGTTGAAAATGCATGTCAGAGCAAAAACCAAGCCATGAGGTCGAAGGAATTGTCTGTATGGCTCCAAGACAGGATTGTGTCGAGGCACAGATCTGGGGAAGGGTACCAAAACATTTCTGCAGCATTGAAGGTCCCCAAGAACACAGTGGCCATCATTCTTAAATGTCAGACGTTTGGAACCACCAAGACTCTTCCTAGAGCTGGCTACCCGGCAAACTGAGCAATCTGGGTTGAAGGGCCTTGGTCAGGGAGGTGACCAAGAACCCGATGGTCACTTTGACAGAGCCCCAGAGTTCCTCTGTGGAGATGGGAGAACCTTCCAGAAGGACAACCATCTCTGCAGCACTCCACCGATCAGGCTTTTATGATAGAGTGGCCAGACGGAAGCCACTCCTCAGTAAAAGGCACATGACAGCCCGCTTGGAGTTTGCCAAAAGGCACCTAAAGGACTCTTAGACCATGAGAAACAAGATTCTCTGGTCTGGTGAAACCAAGATTGAACTCTTTGGCCTGAATGCCAAGCATCACATTTGGAGGAAACCTGACACCATCCCTACGGTGAAGCATGGTGGTGGCAGCATCATGCTGTGGAGATGTTTTTCAGCGGTAGGGACTGAGCGACTAGTCAGGATCGAGGGAAAGATGAACGGAGCACTGTATAGAGAGATCCTTGATGAAAACCTGCTCCAGAGCTCTCAGGACCTCAGACTGGTTCATCTCCAACAGGACAATGACTCTAAGCACACAGCCAAGACAACGCAGGAGTGGCTTCGGGACAAATCACTGAATATCCTTGAATGGCTCAGCCAGAGCCCGAACTTGAAACCGATCGAACATACTGTATCTGGAGAGACCTGAAAATAGCTGTTCTGCGACGCTCCCCATCCAACCTGACAGAGCTTGAGAGGATTTGCAGAGAAGAATGGGAGAAACTCCCCAAATACACGTGTGCCAAACTTGTAGCGTCATACCAAGGAAGACTTGAGGCTGTAATCGCTGCCAAAGGTGCTTCAATAAAGTACTGAGTAAAGGGTCTGAATACTTTGTAAATATGATATTTCAGTTTTTTAATTTTAATATATTTGCAAAAATTTCTAAAAACCTGTTTTGGATTTGTCATTATTGGGTATCATGTGTAGATTGATGATGGAAAAAATACAATGGGATCCATTTTAGAATAAGGCTGTAATGTAACAAAATGTGGAAAAAGTCAGTGGGTCTGAATACTTCCGAATGTACGATACAGTATATATATAAAAAGAATACAACAATAGACACAATTTTACATGACATTTCCTTTGATATAATAGTATTGAATAAATGTAATGCTCTCTCTCGTAAACCTCTTCAGAGTGCAGGAAACTGCAGTTAAATATGTGTCTGCTGACAAAATCAGCAGGGTCAGGGAGGAATAGAGGCTTCAAGCTGTTTAAGATCCACGGACACTGACAGGTCCAGCTGAGGCAGAGGCTATCCTAATATGGACACTGTATCAAGATCAGTGTCCATATCTATTGTACTAAAATTGTTCTACTCATCTGACTGAATAGGCCAAGAATGTGGGACATATCGTGTTCCGAAAACAATATTTCCATTCCATTACAGATTCACCAGTAAAACAAACTTTTGGTAATCCCCGTTATATTTCCAGACCTTGTAAGGATGTAAAAACCCTTATCTGGACCTATATCTGGACTGGATTAAGTTGGTATCAAATTGTATTTTAAGACCTAGATGCCAAACACTCAGAACCTGCGTTTACCAGGCAGAGAGAGCGAGAGAGAGTGAGAGAGAGAGAGAGAGTGAGAGAGAGAGAGAGAGAGAGAGAGAGAGGCAGAAATAGAGAGAGAGATAGGCAGAAATAGAGAGAGAGAGAGAGAGAGAGAGAGAGAGAGAGAGAGAAAGAGAGAGAGAGAACGAGAGACAGAAATAGAGAGAGAGAGATAGGCAGAGAAGGTGTGGCTGAAGGTAAGAATGGGAAGGGTTAAGTGAAGGCAGACAAGACACATGCGTCTGTATCAGGGAGACATCAGCAGGCCCCTCACGTCTCGCCATAATAGGATGGAGAGAGGAGAGAGGAGGAGAGGAGCGGAGTGCCATGTGGCTCTGACACATCCCAGCTCAGAGTAATGGAGCTCAGGGAGAGCTCGTCACACAGATCGGCCCATGTGGCGCTTGGACACAGATGGTGCAGTGTTACGAAAGCAGCGTGGAGGCATGGCATGGTACCAATGCGGCCACAGCCAGGGCCAGCCACTGGATACAGAGCCGGAGATGCTGCACACACATACACGCACATGCACACACACACACACACACACTGCACAGATGACCCACTGACTGCTTTTGATTCCATCTCACACACACTCTGTTGCACGGACACCATGCCATCCTTCTGTGCGTTTGTGAGATTAAGAGGCTAAAGATACCATCCGTCACCATGATAGATGGTTACATAATATAGCACTGGTTGGTTACATAATATAACACTTCTCTTCTTTATAAAATGAATTGAATCTTCAAACCCAGCGGAGTGATGAGTTAGTTTGAATTAATGAATCAATACAGTGTGAAAGTGCATTGAGTTCACAAAATGAGGACGTTTTCTTTTCATATTTCAAAACGCAAAGCTTTGCTGTTTACTCCTGGTAAATGTGACCTTACAGGAACCCAACACACCATTATGAACTGAGATTATCTGATCACACTATTCAGACATTAGACTACCTGAATAAACTATTCAGACATCAGACTACCTGAATAAACTATTCAGACATCAGACTACCTGAATAAACTATTCAGACATTAGACTACCTGTATAAACTAGTAGAAAGAGGAGGAAGGGAAGCGCTACTAAGGTACACAATAGTAAATGTTGGTAGACAGAAGGTGCTCTTTGGTAAAAGGGTTGAGTTGGTCTTCAAAAAGAAAGGATTCAGACATCAGACTACCTGTATAAACTATTCAGACATCAGACTACCTGAATAAACTATTCAGACATCAGACTACCTGAATAAACTATTCAGACATCAGACTACCTGAGTAAACTATTCAGACATCAGACTACCTGAATAAACTATTCAGACATCAGACTACCTGAATAAACTATTCAGACATCAGACTACCTGAACACACTATTCAGACATTAGACTACCTGAACACACTATTCAGACATCAGACTACCTGAATAAACTATTCAGACATCAGACTACCTGAACACACTATTCAGACATCAGACTACCTGAATAAACTATTCAGACATCAGACTACCTGAACACACTATTCAGACATTAGACTACCTGAACACACTATTCAGACATCAGACTACCTGAATAAACTATTCAGACATTAGACTACCTGAACACACTATTCAGACATCAGACTACCTGAATAAACTATTCAGACATCAGACTACCTGAATAAACTATTCAGACATTAAACTACCTGAACACACTATTCAGACATTAGACTACCTGAACACGCTATTCAGACATTAGACTCACTGGACACTATTCAGACATTAAACTACCTGAACACACTATTCAGACATCAGACTACCTGAATAAACTATTCAGACATTAAACTACCTGAATAAACTATTCAGACATCAGACTACCTGATCACACTATTCAGACATTAGACTACCTGAACACACTATTCAGACATTAAACTACCTGTATAAACTATTCAGACATCAGACTACCTGAATAAACTATTCAGACATTAGACTACCTGAACACACTATTCAGACATTAAACTACCTGAATAAACTATTCAGACATCAGACTACCTGAACACACTATTCAGACATCAGAATACCTGAATAAACTATTCAGACATTAGACTACCTGAATAAACTATTCAGACATTAAACTACCTGAATAAACTATTCAGACATCAGACTACCTGATCACACTATTCAGACATTAGACTACCTGAACACACTATTCAGACATTAAACTACCTGAATAAACTATTCAGACATCAGACTACCTGAATAAACTATTCAGACATCAGACTACCTGAACACACTATTCAGACATTAAACTACCTGAATAAACTATTCAGACATTAGACTACCTGAATAAACAATTCAGACATCAGACTACCTGAATAAACTATTCAGACATTAGACTACCTGAACACTATTCAGACATTAGACTAATTGATCACACTATTCAGACATCAGACTACCTGAATAAACTATTCAGACATCAGACTACCTGAATAAACTATTCAGACATTACACTACCTGAATAAACTATTCAGACATCAGACTACCTGAATAAACTATTCAGACATCAGACTACCTGAACACACTATTCAGACATTAGACTACCTGAACACACTATTCAGACATTAAACTACCTGAGTAAACTATTCAGACATTAAACTACCTGAATAAACTATTCAGACATTAGACTACCTGAACACTATTCAGACATTAGACTAATTGATCACACTATTCAGACATCAGACTACCTGAACACACTATTCAGACATTAAACTACCTGTATAAACTATTCAGACATCAGACTACCTGAATAAACTATTCAGACATTAGACTACCTGAACACACTATTCAGACATTAAACTACCTGAATAAACTATTCAGACATCAGACTACCTGAACACACTATTCAGACATCAGAATACCTGAATAAACTATTCAGACATTAGACTACCTGAATAAACTGTTCAGACATCAGACTACCTGAATAAACTATTCAGACATCAGACTACCTGAACACACTATTCAGACATTAGACTACCTGAATAAACTATTCAGACATTAGACTACCTGAACACACTATTCAGACATTAGACTACTTGAACACACTATTCAGACATTAGACTCCCTGAACACACTATTCAGACATTAGACTACCTGAATAAACTATTCAGACATCAGACTACCTGAATAAACTATTCAGACATCAGACTACCTGAACACACTATTCAGACATTAAACTACCTGAATAAACTATTCAGACATTAGACTACCTGAATAAACAATTCAGACATCAGACTACCTGAATAAACTATTCAGACATTAGACTACCTGAACACTATTCAGACATTAGACTAATTGATCACACTATTCAGACATCAGACTACCTGAATAAACTATTCAGACATCAGACTACCTGAATAAACTATTCAGACATTACACTACCTGAATAAACTATTCAGACATCAGACTACCTGAATAAACTATTCAGACATCAGACTACCTGAACACACTATTCAGACATTAGACTACCTGAACACACTATTCAGACATTAAACTACCTGAGTAAACTATTCAGACATTAAACTACCTGAATAAACTATTCAGACATTAGACTACCTGAACACTATTCAGACATTAGACTAATTGATCACACTATTCAGACATCGGACTACCTGAATAAACTATTCAGACATTAGACTATCTGATCACACTGTTCAGACATTAGACTACCTGAATAAACTATTCAGACATTAGACTACCTGAATAAACTATTCAGACATTAGACTACCTGATCACACTATTCAGACATTAAACTACCTGAATAAACTATTCAGACATTAGACTATCTGATCACACTGTTCAGACATTAGACTACCTGAATAAACTATTCAGACACTAGCCTATCTTGCAGAGACTGTCCAATGTTCTGGGAGAGGAAGGTGGTGAGTGTCTGAGGAGAATTAACCTCCTGGTCCTTATCTTTACCTGGGATGAATACATTTCTATTTACATGGGAGAATAGAGACCATGTAGCTGAGGGATGCTCTAGCCTGAACCTCTACTCTGCGAGACACACAAACACGCGTGCATGTATAGGTATGCACAAACATGTACACGCACGCACACACACACGCGCACGCACGCACGCACGCACACACACACACACACACGCACACCCCTCATCTCTCTCCTCAACCAGTCTATCAAAGAAGCAGAGGTACAGACTCAACGAGGGCCTCCTTTCTCCTCTCTCTACGTTTTTTCCCCTTTCTTCTGCAGTGCACACTTTTCCAGAACACCTTTTCCCCCTGGCTCTCAATCGCGAAACTAAATATAGCGAGCGGTGCAGACAGCTCAGCTTCATAACAAATGGAAAGCAGAGCAGCAGTGGATACCGGGGTGTGAATATGAATTGAACACCCTGGACGTAGCTTTTTATTTTCTTATGGGCTTAGCAACACTTCAGCATCTTGGTCTCCATGAAACTGCCAGGTATAGTCTCAGCTCGTCCCCAGGCTCAATTATTACCGTGTATAGACAGTGAGGTGTTGTACTTATAGACAGAGAGGTGTGAACGAGACAGACCCGCTGGTGGATGAGATTAGGAGTCTATTTGAACACTGCAGAAAGAACAGTGAAATGCACTGTACAGTGGATTTAGAAAATAGACATGGATAAATCTTCCAGATGCTTCTAACTAATATAGCTGTTGGTAAAAATAGATACAGGGACCAAGCATAATGTGGCACATATGAACTGGGATGACAAAGCCTATCAGGTTGATAACCTCTCCGACTCCATTATCCCCAAAGTTCATACTGGAGTTACAGGAGTTGATATGCTGGGGGAAAATTGCTTAATTCCATGTCTGAACATTTAACGTTGTTTTACCAGAAACCTCTCCTATTGTAAATATTCTCTCCTACTATCACATTCTCCTCTCTTGTACTATTAGAGCAATGTTATTTGAGATGTAAACTTCTGCCAAATCAGGTAGAAGTAAAAGAAAAATCTTAAAATCCTCATCTTATTTACTCCCCATTCAATTTGTATGGGTTTATTTCCTGCTGTGCCATCAGTTGAGAAAATACTGAATGAAAAATACAAATTATACCACATAAACCTCACAATTTGAATCGCCAGCATTCACAGTACTACAGCCAACCAAAACACACATCAAACACACAACATGGATGAATCCACCAATCCATAGAGAACACATCACAAAGCGCCAAGAAGACCCAAATGGTATGCTGTGACATACCTAACACTCCGAGCCTGTAGTTTATGGTGATGACGATGACGTTTCCGTAGCTCGCCAGGATACTCCCGTCGATCATGTTCCCCGTTCCCTCCATGTAGGATCCACCATGGATGTACACCATGACCGGCTTCAGCCCGTTCTCATCGTGGATGTCTGGAAAGGAGAGCAACGAGCATGAGCGCCTGCAGATAACACTGAGTCTGGTAGCACGTCCCAACTGGCACCCTGTTCCCTATATAGTGCACTACTTTGGACCGTCGCCCTACGGACCTCCGACATATGGAATAGGGCGTCATTTTGGGTGGTTAGGAAGGGGCCAGCCACATCCTTTACTTTAGATGCTTACGTTGTTGACATTTTAAAAATCAGCAGGCCAATGGAATATGGGTAGTTCAATGTGGGTGTCATATGTAAACGCTTTTGGATGCGATATGTTCACTGTAAGTACTGTAGTATTGGAGAGACCGTAAGAGGAAAAACTTGCTCTCTTTAAATATGTGATAGCGCCATCATTCTGCAGATATCTGTACAGGGACTATGTTCTTGGAATAACACCAACACACAAGGACTGTTTCCCAAATGGCACCATGTTTCCTATATAGTGCACCACTTTTGACCAGAGTCTGTATAAAGGGAATAGGGTGTAATTTGTGACGCAGACAAACATGACTGCTACAGTACAATTAGGTAGGATGAATACCTTATTTTGGAGCTTCCCTACTCTGATTAGTACATGTGCAGTTGTTGATTATAAATTAAGAGGGTAGATTCTTAGTATGAGAGAAGATTGGAGAGGGATATCATGTTCCACGAACAACAGCCTGCTAGCAGGATAAATCAACACTCAGTTCAGTCAGCAGTCACAGGCCTCATTAGGGTGTTGTTCATTGACTTACAGTGGATTCCTATGGGTCCATCATTTCAGAAGTCATAGCTCAGCATTCTACCACTGCTTTCCACATTCTACCTCCTTAGGACATGGTGGAGAAGCAATGAGTTTGGAATCAGTGATTTGGGGAAGGAGGGATTTTTCAAGGATTTCATTACTTAAATAAAAAATAGAAGGTGTTCTTCTAGCCTCTGGGTAGAAACACTATACAGTGCATTCGGAAAGTATTCAGACCCCTTGACTTGTTACAGATTTTGTTAGGTTATAGCCTTATTCTAAAATGTATTAAATTGTTTTTTCCCCTCATCAATCTACGCACAATACCCCACAATGACGAAGAAAAAAATTGTTTTTAGAAATGTTTGCAAATTTATTTAAAATTAAAATGGAAATATCACATTTACATAAGTATTCAGACCTTTTACTCAGTCGTTTGTTGAAGCACCTTTGGCAGTGATTACAGCCTCGAGTCTTCTTGGGTATGACGCTACAAGCTTTGAACACCTATATTTGGGGAGTTTCTCCCATTCTTCTCTGCAGATCCTCTCAAACTCTGTCAGGTTGGATGGAGAGCGTCGCTGCACAGATATTTTCAGGTCTCTCCAGAGATGTTTGATCCGGTTCAAGTTCGGGCTCTGGCTGGACCACTCAAGGATATTCAGAAACTTGCCCCGAAGCCACTTCTGCTTTGTCTTGGCTGTGTGCTTAACATCGTTATCCTGTTGGAAGTTAAACCTTTGTCCTAGTCTGAGGTACTGAGTGCTCCAGAGCAGGTTTTCATCAAGGATCTCTCTGTACTTTGCTCCGGCTGTCATATGCCTTTTATGGCCAATCTACCATAAAGGCCTGATTGGTGGAGTGCTGCAAAGATGGTTGTCCTTCTGGAAAGTTCTCCCATCTCCACATAGGAACTCTGGAGCTCTGTCAGAGTGACGATCAGATTCTTGGTCACCTCCCTGACCAAGGCCCTTCTCCCCCAATTGCTCAGTTTGGCCGGGTGAGAGTCTTGGTGGTTCCAAACTTCTTCCCTTTAAGAATGATGAAGGCCATTGGGTTCTTGGGGCCCTTCGTTGCTGCAGAAATGTTTTGGTACCCGTCCCCAGATCTGTGCCTCGACACAATCCTGTCTCGGATAAAAGTTGCTTTTATGTACCTTTCCAAATCATGTCCAATCAATTGAATTTACCACAGGTGGACTCCAATCAATTTGTAGAAACATCTCAAGGATGATCAATGGAAACAGGACGCACCTGAGCTCAATTTCGAGTCTCATAGCAAAGGGTCTTTCAGTTTTTTGTAAATTTGCAAACATTTCTAAAAACCTGTTTTCGCTTTGTCATTATGGGGTATTGTGTGTAGATTGAAACGTGTTTTTAAAAATGTAATACATTTTAGAATAAGGCTGTAACTGTCATACCTTGATCTGATTCACCTGTCTTTGTGATTGTCTCCACCCCCTCCAGGTGTCGCCCATCTTCCCCATTATGCCCTGTGTATTTATACCTATGTTCTCTGTTTGTCTGTTGACAAGTCAACCAGCATTTTTGTGTCAGCTCCTGCTTTTCCCCAGTCTCTCTTTTGTCGTCATCCTGGTTTTTGACCCTTGCCTGTCCCAACCCTGTACCTGCCCGCCTGACCACTCTGCATGTTCCTGACCCTAAGCCTGCCTGCCGTCCTGTACCTTTGCCCCACCGCTGGATTACCAACCTCTGCCTGACCGGACCCTGACTGCCGTCTTGTACCTTTGCCCCTGTTGCTGTAATAAACATTGTTACTTTGACACGGTCTGCATCTGGGTCTTACCTTGATACCTGATAGTGACGTAACAAAATGTGGAACAGGGAAAGGGGTCTGAATACTTTCCAAATGCACTGTATATACAAAAGTATGTGGACACCCCTTCAAATTAGTGGATTTGGCTATATCAGCCACACCCGCTGCTGACAGGTGTATAAAATTGAGCATACCGCCATGCAATCTCCATAGACAAACATTGGCAGTAAAATGGCATTACTGAAGAGCTCAGTGACTTTCAACGTGGCACCGTCACAGGATGCCACCTATCCAACAAGTCAGTTCATAAAATGTCTGCCATGCTAAAGCTGGTCAACTGTAAGTGCTGCTATTGTGAAGTGGAAATGTCTAGGAGCAACGGTTGAGCCACGTATTGGTAGGCCACACAAGCTAACAGAACGTGACCTCCGAATGCTGAAGCATGTAGCGAGGAAAAATAATGTGTCCTCAATTGCAACACTCCCTACCGAGTTCCAAACTGTCTCTGGAAGCAACGTCAGCAAAATAACTGTTTGTCGGGAGCTTCATGAAATGGGTTTCCATGGCCGAGCAGCCTCACACAAGCTTAAGATCACCATGTGCAATGCCAAGCATCGGCTAGAGTGATGTAAAGCATGGACTCTGGAGCAGTGGAAACGCGTTCTCGGTAGTGATTAATCATGCTTCACCATCTGGCAGTCCGACGGACGAATTTGGGTTTGGTGGATGCCAGGAGAACGCTACCTGCCCGAATGCATAGTGCTAACTGTAAAGTTTGGTGGAGGAGGAATAATGGTCTGGGGCTGTTTTTCATGGTTCGGGCTAGGCCCCTTAGTTCCAGTGAAGATGTAAAGAGCCCTCACCTCAACCCAATCGAACACATTTGGGATGAACTGGAACGCCGACTGTTAGCCAGGCCTAATTGCTTAACATCAGTGACCGGCATCACTAATGCTCTTGTGGCTGAATGGAAGCAAGTCCCCTCAGCAATGTTCCAACATCTAGTAGACAGCCTTTTCAGAAGAGAGGAGGCTGATGTAGGGGGGACCAACTCCATATTAATGCCCATGATTTTGGAATGAGATGTTCGATGAGCAGATATCATCAGACCACATCATCAGGGCTCTATGGAATTCTTTAAAATGTCGCCAAGGATGAGAGCATCAACGAGGGAAAATCATAGCATGGCCCCTCAACAGGTTTGGATAACAGTCAATGTGAGTGTGCGTATGTGTGACTCACCAATGTATTTTTGAGTATGTATGATGATCCTCAATGTGAGTATGTGTGAGATGATGTTTGTCAGCGTGTACAGCAATGTAAATGTGTGTGAACTGCAATGCTATTTCAAATCATGGAATTCCAAATAAATAAGATTCCACTTGGTCTAGCGTTGCAGGGACCAAAGCATTGGTCATAGCAGGCAGCGTGCTAAACGAGTCAGGGTTTACCCAGCCATGACCCGAACTATGTAATTGGTATTCAACCAAGGCTCTCTCAGTACACTCCGATTATTGGTTTCTGTTGCATCCGCCGTTGGCTGCTGCTGAAAAGGGGGCGGGCCAGCTGCCTGGCTGGCCTCTAGGTCACATTGCTTCTGCCTCCGCAGGCTTGGCAGTGAGTAGCAGGGCCTATGGGCAGACAGACGACTGCCTTGCACTGGAGCTCAGCTGTGTGTGTGTGCGTGTTTGTGTGTAAGCTTGTGTGCGTGCGTGTGTGTATATCGCTTCCCCTCCTACGCAAAAAAACAACAATATATAGAAAGGAGAGGTGGAAAACAACCCACAGTGGTTATTAATCTCCGCTGTGTTCTGAGTGGGCGCCTAGTGCTGCGATAATGTGAATGTATCTATTTCACAACTCCTCACATATTAGCACCAGCCTAGCCTATACAGTGTGTAGCCTGCAGTCTGCTGTTGTGGCCGAGGCCGTCTTGAGAAGGACCCCCTCTTCACCTCTGCCACGCTCCTCTTGGGCAGACAGCCAAATACATTGCACTTCACAGATAGACTGGGTCGACGAGATGAGTTGGAGGAAGGGTAACTAACTCATATCTTCTAACTTATTTAATGGGCCACTTTCAACATTCCATGCTAAGGTTCTTATTTGAATTTATTAGTAGGATAGGAGCTGCTGAAACCATGTGTACATGAAGTTGTCAGGCTCACAGAATAAATTAGAGGAAAAACAAAATGGAAGAACTTATTCAAGAAAGATCCAGTGTAATATATTATAAAAAATAAAGCGACCTGGATGGAATAGGGGGAACAATGCACCAAATTATTTTTCAATTTTTAATATAGAAATGCTACCAAAAAAAATGTATTGAAACTTGTTACAAATGATGGAGTCACGCATGATTCAGAATATGTTTTCGTTTCAGTCTCCACCATCTTCACTAACCAAAGCTAATTGTATTGATTTTTTTCCTAATAATAATGTCAAATTAACATCTGTACAGAAAGACTTATGTGAAGGCCAAATTACAGAGGAGGAATTTCTTGATGCAACTAAACTCCAGGGCTGGGTGGCATACCAGTGGAAGTACACCAAACTTTTTTTGATACACTCAGAGGACCATTATTAGCATGTTTTAACCACTCCTATATAAATGGTAGATTATTGGACACGCAACAAGAAGGTCTGATATCATTATTTCTGAAACAGGACCCAAGTGGAATATATAAAGATCGAGTCCATAAAAAAAATTGGAGGCCTCTTACACTTCAGTGTTGTGATGCAAAAATCCTAGCTAAATGCTTGGCGCATAGAATTAAAAAAGTATTGTCAGATATTATTCCTCCTAATCAGACAGGTTTTTTACATAGACAATACATTGGAGATAATATAAGGCAAGTACTGGAAACAATAGAATACTATGAAATATCGGGAACACCAGGCCTGGTTTTCATAGCTGATTTTGAAAAGGCTTTTGATAAAGTACAACTGGAGTTTATATATAAATGCCTAGAATATTTCAATTTTGGGGAATCTCTTATAAAATGGGTTGAAGTTATGTATAGTAACCCTAGGTGTAAAATATTAACTAATGGCTACATCTCAGAAAGTTTTAAAATGTCTAGAGGAGTAAAACAAGGTTGTCCACTATCGGCATATATTTATTATTGCCATCAAAATGTTAGCTGTTAAAATTAGATCCAACAATAATATTAAGGTATTAGAAATCCGTGGCTTAAAAACAAAGGTGTCATTGTATGCAGATGATTCATGTTTTCTTTTAAAACCACAATTAGAATCCCTCCGCAGCCTCAGAGGATCTAGATACTTTTGCTAACCTCTCTGGATTAAAACCAAAACCAAAAACCTAAAAAATGCACATTTTACATTACCGTGTAGTTTACCAATAAAATGGTCTGACGGGGATGTGGACATACTCGGTATACAAATCCCAAAAGAAAGAAAGGATCTTACCCCAATACATTTTTATAGAAAGTTAGCAAAAATAGATAAGAACTTGCTACCATGGAAAGGAAAATACCTGTCTATTTGTGGAAAATTCCCCCTTATTAACTCTTTAGTCATATCACAGTTTATCTATTTGCTTATGGTTTTGCCTACACCTAGTGTAGTGTTTAAATTATATGAACAAAAAATGTTCAATTTTATTTGGAATGGCAAGACAGACAAAATTAAAAGGGCCTATATATATAATGAATATGAATTCGGAGGGCAGAAATGATAAAATATTAAAGCATTAGACCTCTCACTAAAGGCATCAGTCATACAAAAGCTATACTTAAATCCAAACTGGTTCTCTAGTAAATTGGTAGGAATGTCTCACCCCATGTTCAAGAATGGCCTTTTTCCCTTTATTCAGATTACAACTGCTCACTTTCAGTTGTTTGAAAAGGAAATAATCTCCAAAATATAGTTATTTTTTAAACAAGCCTTAGAAAGTTGGTTGCAATTTCAGTTGAATCCACCTGAAAAGACAGAACAATTGATTAAAAAAAACGTGTTTTTCGATGAAATGTTTCAAAAAGGTATAATTTTAGTGAATGATATCATAAATAGGACTGGTGGAGTTATGTCACACACGTAGCTAACACAGACATATGGAAATGTCTGCTCTACCCAAAATTACAACCAACTAATTGCAGCATTACCACAAAAATGGAAAAGGCAAGTAGAAGGGGAAAAAAGTAAAGAACTTGTCTGTCGGCCCTGCATTAAAGAACATAAATGGTTAAAGAAGAGTGTGATAAATTAAAACATATACCAATTTTATTTAAGGACCAAAAAATTGACAGCTGTGTCATATAAATTGCTAAATAGTTGGGAAGAGATTTTTGATGATGAATTGTGAATTGACACGCAAAACAACGCCGGATTCAAAACCAATAGAATGTTATATATATATGGGGGATACAATCTTCCCAGCTCCGCAGATTTTGCTGTGAGGAGGCAGAGTCATTAGATCATTTATTTTGGTACTGTCCATATGTAGCTCGTTTTTGGTCACAGGTCCAGGAATGGCTGAAGAATTGTAACATTTGCCTAGAACTAACAATGCAGATAGCAATACTGGATGATTTGAAAAGCCATAGTCAATCAATCAATAATATAATATTTATTTTAGCAAAAACGTTTACCTTTAATTTACAATCTGTAGAAGCTATGAGAATAGAAAGGTTCAATACTTTTGTGAAACATCACAGCACAGTTGAAAAATATATGACAAATAGAAATCCAAAGTGGATGGTATTAAGAGAAAGATGGGAGGGGTTGAATGGAGCTGAAGGGTGGGACTAATAAGATAACCAATGTAAAACATACGGGTCTATAAAATGGATTTAGGTTAAAACATTTTGTGAAATAACACAGTTACAAATAGAAATCAAACTGGGTGGACATCAGAAATAGAGGAAGGACTAAAAACAAACAAAATATAACTATTGTAAAATAGATTGCGTCTGTAAAATGTGTCTGTATGTGTCACAACGTCCACAGACGGTGGCGCCTCTCCCCGGTCGGGCGGTGCTCGGCGGTCGTCGTCGCCGGCCTACTAGCTGCCACCGATCCATGTTTTGGTGTCTTTTGGTTATGTCTGTTTTAGTCTGCACCTGTTCATTGTTTGTCATTAGTGAGGGGTATTTAGTTTGTCTATTTAGTTTGGGATTTGTGCGGGATTGTTGCTTGTTTTTGTGGTGGGCAGGATTTTTTAATGAATTGTGTTATGCCGCGTATCTTGTTAGGCATTAGGGTTGCCGGGCTGCGCGCCATCAGTTTGGATTTTGGAGTTGTCCTCCTGCCTTATTTTGATTGTGCACCCTGCCTTGTTGCGGCATTTGCTCTTTGGATTATTAAATGTCTGTTCAACGGACCTCAGTCTCCTGCGCTTGACTTTACCCCTTTCCTGCTATCAAAGGATAACGTGACAGTATGTGTATAAACTGAAGGTAGAAGCCTAAGTGTTACTGTTTATTAGTTTACTCCAATTGGGGGAAGGGTGGTAGGGTTTGTGGGGAATAATAAAGGTATATTCTAAAAAAAAGTATGTATGTCTATATACAGTTGAAGTCAGATATTTACATACACTTATGTTAGCGTCATTAAAACTCGTTTTTCAACCACTCCAAAAATGTCTTGTTAATTAACAAACTATAGTTTTGGCAAGTTGGTTAGGACATCTACTTTGTGCATGACACAAGTCATTTTTCCAACAATTGTCTACAGACAGATTATTTCACTTATAATTCACTGTATCACAATTCCAGTGGGTCAGAAGTTTACATACACTAAGTTGACTGTACCTTTAAACAGCTTGGAAAATTCCAGAAAATTATGTCATGGCTTTAGAAGCTTCTGATAGGCTAATTGACATCATTTGAGTCAATTGGAGGTGTACCTGTGGATGTATTTCAAGGCCTAACTTCAAACTCAGTGCCTCTTTGCTTGACATCATGGGAAAATCAAAAGAAATCAGCCAAGACCTCAGAAAAAAAATTGTAGACCTCCACAAGTCTGGTTCATCCTTGGGAGTGTAACGCCCTGGCCATAGAGAGGTTTTTTTTGTTCTTTATTTTGGTTAGGCCAGGGTGTTACATTGGGTGGGCGTTCTATGTTCATTTTTCTATGTTGGCTGGTTTCTTTGGTTTGGCCGTGTGTGGCTCCCAATCAGGCACAGCTGTAGTTCGTTGTGGCTGATTGGGAGTCACACATAAGTAGCCTGTTTTTCCTTTGGGTTTTGTGGGTGATTGTTTTCTGTTGAGAGTTTTCCTGACCGGACTGTTTTGCTGTCGTCTTTGGTTTATTTTTGTAAAGTGTTCTCTTTTCATATTAAATTTCTAAGATGAACACACATCCTCCGCTGCACCTTGTTCTAATTCTGACGACGGCCGTTACAGAATCACCCACCAAAAAACGGACCAAGCAGTGGAGGAAGGAGAAGCACAAGGAGCGACGGAACAATAATATGGACTATCGGGAGTCGTGGACCTGGGAGAAGATCAGAGCCGGAGTGGGCCCATGGAAGAAGGCAAAGGAGGACCGGGAATATTACAGTGGAACGCCGATAGTGTTCAAACCGGAGAGGCAGCCCCAATAATTTTTTTGGGGGGGGCACATGGACAGATCGGCGGAGCCGAGGATGGAACCAGAGCCAGTCGGGGTAAAATTGCAGGGGAGCGAAGCAGAGACTGTTAAGGAGTTGATGGGTAAATTGGAGGAGAAGAATATGAGAGAGCTATTGTGTTGGTGTACTAGGCACGGCATTCGCCCTGCAGAGCGTGTCCTAGAAATAATGTCACCTGAGTTAGTACTTCATACTTGTCCTGAGGTGCGTGCTAGCCATCTGGTAAAGACAGTACCAGGCCCACGCACCAGGCCTCCAGTGCGTCAGCCCAGTCCTACTTGTCCTATTCCTGCTCCTCGCACTAGCTCTGAGGTGCGTGTATCCAAACTGGCACTTCCAGTACCAGCACCACGCATCAGGCTTCCAGTGCGGCAGCCCAGTCCAACTCAGCCTGTTCCCGCTCCCTGCACTAACCCTGAAGTGCGTGTCCCCGAACTGGCACTTCCAGTACCAGCACCACACATCAGCCTTCCAGTGGGTCTCTCCGGCCTGGTCTATCCTGTGCCTCCTCCCAGGACCAGGCCTTCAGGGGGTCTCTCCATCCTGGTCTATCCTGTGCCTCCTCCCAGGACCAGGCCTCCAGGGGGTCTCTCCAGCCTGGTCTATCCTGTGCCTCCTCCCAGGACCAGGCCTTCAGGGGGTCTCTCCATCCTGGTCTATCCTGTGCCTCCTCCCAGGACTAGGCCTCCAGGGGGTCTCTCCAGCCTGGTCTATCCTGTGCCTCCTCCCAGGACCAGGCCTCCTGTGGGTCTCCCCAGCCTGGTGAGTCCAGTGCCTACGCCCAGAGCCAGGCCTCCTTCATGTCTCCCCAGCCTGGTGAATCCTGGGCCAGAGTCGTCCGAGCCGCCCGCCAGTCCGGAGCCGTCAGAGCCGACCCGCCAGTCCGGAGCCGCCAGAGCCACCCGCCAGTCCGGAGCCACCAGAGCCGCCCGCCAGTCCGGAGCCGCCAGAGCCGCCCGCCAGTCCGGAGCCGCCAGAGCCGCCCGCCCGCCAGTCCGGAGCCGCCAGAGCCGCCCGCCGGCCTGGAGCCGCCAGAGCCGTCCGCCAGCCTGGTGAGTCCTGTGCCTGCGCCCAGAGCCAGGCCTCCTTCATGTCTCCCCAGCCGGGCGCAGCCAGAGTCACCCGCCAGCCGGGCGCAGCCAGAGTCGCCCGACCAGCCGGGCGCAGCCAGAGTCGCCCGCCAGCCGGGCGCAGCCAGAGTCGCCCGCCAGCCGGGCGCAGCCAGGGACGCCCGCCAGCCGGGCGCAGCCAGGGTCGGTCGCCAGCTGGGCGCAGTCAGGGTCGCCCGCGAGTCCTCCGGCGCAGCCAGGGGCGCCACCTAAGTGGGCGAAGCCGAGGGTGGAGCGGAGGCCACGTCCCGCAACTGAGCCGCCGCCATAGGAAGGCCCAGCCGGACCCTCCCCTTCAGAGTCAGGTTTTGCGGCAGGAGTCCGCACCTTTGGGAGGGGGTACTGTAACGCCTGGGCCATAGAGAGGGTTTTTTTTGTTCTTTATTTTGGTTAGGCCAGGGTGTTACATTGGGTGGGCGTTCTATGTTCATTTTTCTATGTTGGCTGATTTCTTTGGTTGTAGTTCGTTGTGGCTGATTGGGAGTCACACATAAGTAGCCTGTTTTTCCTTTGGGTTTTGTGGGTGATTGTTTTCTGTTGAGAGTTTTCCTGACCGGACTGTTTTGCTGTCGTCTTTGGTTTATTTTTGTAAAGTGTTCTCTTTTCATATTACATTTCTAAGATGAACAGACATCCTCCGCTGCACCTTGGTCTAATTCTGACGACGGCCGTTACAGGGAGCAATTTCCAAATGCCTGAAGGTACCACGTTCATCTGTACAAACAATAGTACGCAACTATAAACACCATGGGTGTCACGTCCTGACCAGTAAAAGGAGGTTATTTGTTATTGTAGTTTGGTCAGGGCGTGGCAGGGGGTGTTTTTCTGTGTGTTTTGTGGTTTTGGGGTTATATTCTATGTCCTTTTTTCTATGTTTTGTATTTCTTTGTTTTGGCCTGGTATGGCTCTCAATCAGGGACAGCTGTACTTCGTTGTTGCTGATTGGGAGCCATACTTAGGTAGCCTGTTTTCCTTTGGGTTTTGTGGGTGGTTAATTTCTGTTTAGTGTTGTTACCTGACAGAACTGTTTTGGCTGTCGTTCGTTTCTTGTTTTGTTTAAAGTGTTCCATTAAAATATTACGATGAACACTAACCACGCTTGGTCTACTCCATTCAACAGCCGTTACAATGGGACCACGCAGCCGTCATACCGCTCAAGAAGGAGACGCGTTCTGTCTCCTAGAGATGAACGTACTTTGGTGAGAAAAGTGCAAATCAATCCCAGAACAACAGCAAGGACCTTGTGAAGATGCTGGAGGAAGCAGGTACAAAAGTATCTATATCCACAGTAAAACAAGTCCTATATCGACATAACCTTAAAGGCCGCTCAGTAAGGAAGAAGCCACTGCTCAAAAAACGATATGAAAAAGCCAGACTACGGTTTGCAAATGCACATGGGGACAAAGATCGTACTTTTGGAGAAATATCCTCTGGTTTGATGAAACAAAAATAGAACTGTTTGGCCATAATGACCATCGTTATGTTTGGAGGAAAAAGGGGGAGGCTTGCAAGCCGAAGAACATCATCCCAACCGTGAAGCACGGGAGTGACAGCATCATGTTGTGGGGGTGCTTTGCTGCAGGAGGGACTGGTGCACTTCACAAAATTGATGGCATCATGAGGAATTGTGTGGATATATTGAAGAAACATCTCAAGACATCAGTCAGAAAGTTAAAGCTTGGTCGCAAATGGATCTTCCAAATGGACAATGACCCCAAGCATACTTCCAAAGTTGTGGCAAAATGGCTTAAGGACAACAAAGTCAAGGTTGCCATCATGTCACGTCCTGACCAGTAGAGGGGGTAGTTGGGTCAGGACGTGGCAGGAGGGAGTGTGTGTTTGTTATTGTTTCATTGATTTTGGCCGTGTGACTTCCAATCAAGCACAGCTGTAGAGGGTTAAGGGTTGTGGTTGATTGGGAGTCACACATAAGGTGCCTACTTTGCCTTGTGGGGTTGTGGGTGGTTGTTTTTTACACTGCTTGTATTAGCCTGTAGAACTGTCACTGTTGTCACCTTTTTTGTTGTTAAGTGAATACTCTACTCCTTTATTTTAAATTAAATATGAGTATTCACATACCTGCTGCGCCTTGGTCTTCTCTCCATGACAACTGTTGTTACAGAACCACCCACCAAACCAGGACCAAGCAGCAGAAGAGGAGGAAGCCAAAGGAGAAAAAAAAGGAGGAATGGACATGGGAGGACGTCCTGGACGGCAAGGGAGCCTACACCTGGGAAGAGATCCTGGCCGGAAGGGATCGCCTCCCATGGGAACAGGTGGAGGCACTCAGGAGAGTGGAGGCAGCTGGACAGAGGAACCAACGGGAATGTTTTGCTGGTACACGACTAGCGTTCAAACCCGAGAGGCAGCCCCAAGATTTTTTTTGGGGGGGGCACACGGGTAGTTTGGCCAGGCCAGGGAAGAGCCGTAAGCCAGCTACCCGTGACTACAGGGAGGTGCGTATGAGGTGGAGGGCGCCATGTTACGCTGTGGTGCGCCCCATCTCGCCTATACGGACGCACAGCCCAGTTCGCCCAGTACCAGCGCCCCGCAGGTGCCAGGGCAAGGGGAGCATCGAGCCGGAAGGGGTGAAGCCAACCCTGCACTCAAGACCGCCAGTGCGCCCTTTCGGTCCGGTGTTTCCCGCTAGACGCACTAGCATGGAGGTGCGTGTCTCCAGGCTGGAGAGTCCAATACCAGCCCCACGCATCAGGAGTCTAGTGCGTCAGCCCAGCCTCGCCAGTCAACAGTCACCAGAGCTGCCCGCCAGTCAACAGTCACCAGAGCTGCCCGCCAGTCAACCATCACCAGAGCTGCCCGCCAGTCAACAGTCGTCAGAGCTGTCCGCCAGTCAACAGTCGTCAGAGCTGTCCGCCAGTCAACAGTCGTCAGAGCTGTCCGCCAGTCAACAGTCGTCAGAGCTGTCCGCCAGTCAACAGTCGTCAGAGCTGTCCGCCAGTCAACAGTCGTCAGAGCTGTCCGCCAGTCAACAGTCGTCAGAGCTGTCCGCCAGTCAACAGTCATCAGAGCTGCCCGCCAGTCAACAGTCGCCAGAGAGGTCAGACTGCGCTGAACTGCCGGAGTGGCCAGACTGCGCTGAACTGCCGGAGTGGCCAGACTGCGCTGAACTGCCGGAGTGGCCAGACTGCCCTGTTCTGCCGGAGTGGCCAGACTGCCCTGTTCTGCCGGAGTGGCCAGACTGCCCTGTTCTGCCGGAGTGGCCAGACTGCCCTGTTCTGCCGGAGTGGCCAGACTGCCCTGTTCTGCCGGAGTGGCCAGACTGCCCTGTTCTGCCGGAGTGGCCAGACTGCCCTGTTCTGCCGGAGTGGCCAGACTGCCCTGTTCTGCCGGAGTGGCCAGACTGCCCTGTTCTGCCGGAGTGGCCAGACTGCCCTGTTCTGCCGGAGTGGCCAGACTGCCCTGTTCTGCCAGAGGTGCCAGACTGCCCTGATCTGCCAGGGTGCCCGGCCTGTCAGGATCGGCCAGAGTGGCCAGACTGCCCTGTTCTGCCAGAGTGGCCAGACTGCCCTGTTCTGCCAGAGTGGCCAGACTGCCCTGTTCTGCCAGAGTGGCCAGACTGCCCTGTTCTGCCAGAGTGGCCAGACTGCCCTGTTCTGCCAGAGTGGCCAGACTGCCCTGTTCTGCCAGAGTGGCCCTCCTGCCCTCCGGTCCAGCCCGAGTGGCCCTCCTGCCCTCCGGTCCAGCCCGAGTGGCCCTCCTGCCCTCCGGTCCAGCCCGAGTGGCCCTCCTGCCCTCCGGTCCAGCCCGAGTGGCCCTCCTGCCCTCCGGTCCAGCCCGAGTGGCCCTCCTGCCCTCCGGCCCAGCCCGAGTGGCCCTCCTGCCCTCCGGCCCAGCCCGAGTGGCCCTCCTGCCCTCCGGCCCAGCCCGAGTGGCCCTCCTGCCCTCCGGCCCAGCCCGAGTGGCCCTCCTGCCCTCCGGCCCAGCCCGAGTGGCCCTCCTGCCCTCCGGCCCAGCCCGAGTGGCCCTCCTGCCCTCCGGCCCAGCCCGAGTGGCCCGCATGCCCTCCGGCCCAGCCAGAGTGGCCCGCATGCCTTCCGGCCCAGCCAGAGTGGCCCGCATGCCTTCCGACCCAGCCAGAGTGGTCCGTCTGCCAGGGTCAGCCCGAGTGGCCCGTCTGCCCGGCGCAGCTATCGGCGCCAACAAAGTGGGCGACGCCGAAGGTGGAGCGAGGTCCACGTCCTGCACCTGAACCACCTCCAGGATAGGTGGGTCGGGGAGGGAGGGTGTAGCACAGTGCCGTCGGTGACGGCAGCCACCCTCCCTTCCCTCCCTTATTGTTTAGGTGTTTAATTTTGTTGGGGATTTTCTTGTTTTCCTTTTTTTTAGGTGCATCCCGGCGTCTGCACCTTGAGGGGGGGGTACTGTCACGTCCTGACCAGTAGAGGGGGTAGTTGGGTCAGGACGTGGCAGGAGGGAGTGTGTGTTTGTTATTGTTTCATTGATTTTGGCCGTGTGACTTCCAATCAAGCACAGCTGTAGAGGGTTAAGGGTTGTGGTTGATTGGGAGTCACACATAAGGTGCCTACTTTGCCTTGTGGGGTTGTGGGTGGTTGTTTTTTACACTGCTTGTATTAGCCTGTAGAACTGTCACTGTTGTCACCTTTTTTGTTGTTAAGTGAATACTCTACTCCTTTATTTTAAATTAAATATGAGTATTCACATACCTGCTGCGCCTTGGTCTTCTCTCCATGACAACTGTTGTTACACATCACAAAGCCCTGACCTCAATCCTATATAAAATCTGTGGGCAGAACTGAAAAAGCGTGTGCGAGCAAGGAGACCTAGAAACCTGACTCGGTTACAACAGCTATGTCAGGAGGAATGGGCCAAAATTCACTCAACTTATTGTGGGAAGCTTGTAGAAGGCTACCCGAAACATTTGACCCAGGTTAAACAATTTAAAGGCAATGCTACCAAATACTAATTGAGTGTATGTAAACTTCTGACCGACTGGGAATGTGATGAAAGAAATAAAAGCTGAAATAAATCATTCTCTCTAATATTATTCTGACATTTCACATTCTTAAAATAAAGTAGTGATCCTAACTGACCTAAGACAGGGAATTCTTACTCAGATTAAATGTCAGGAAATGTGAAAAACTGAGTTTAAATGTATTTGGCTAAGGTGTATGTAAACTTCCGACTTCAACTGTATATGGATATATATATTTACTAAAAAGAGATATGGGGGATTGGAAATTCTGCAGACAATTACATTGATGGAAGCAACAATCTTTCCGCAATATTAAGCTGATCCACCCCTAAAAATGTTTTTAAAAATGTGAAGTTTTCAGGCTCTTCTTTAAAGCTAGGCTCTGAGTTCTATGTTCTGAGATGGAATTTGGTTGGCCTTCGATCAAACATAGAAGGCAAATTGACTGTCACTCTACATCTCTAATGTTGACTTGCTCTGGGGATGTTGAACTCGAGGAGACTAAGACAGTTAAGCAACTTTGATCCATTCTAAAAGACCATGGCAGATTTTAGGAGCGGTCGTCTTAGGGTCTCCTTGTCCCAGCGTGTCCCCATCCGGTCACTGCAAAGCACTTGAAATAGAGAAAGGGAGAGGGAAGAGAGTGGAGACAGAGATAAAGGAGAGAGAGCGCCACGAAAGAGAGAGAGAACAGAGAGGAGGAGAGAAGAGAACACTTTTCTCGCTTCTCTCTTCCCTCTACCTATCTCTCTTCTCTCTCCCCATCCCTCTTACCCCTCCCCCACTCTCTCTCTCTCCCTCTCTCTCTATTCTCTCTGTGCTCTGTCTCTGTCTCTGTAAAGGAGCTGCATGGAGCTGCCTAGCTGAGAGGTCCCTGGCTGGGTGACTCCGCAGTGAGCATGCCCTAGATATTCATCACTGCCATACCGGGCTGGGGGGATAATATATTCCTCCATGGGCACAGCGGCGCCGCACACATTACTCATCTCTATATGGAGCGAGAGAGGAGGGAAAGAAGAGGGAGAGGTAAGAGGGAGGGAGAGAGAGAAGGGAGAGTAGGGAGAGAGGGAGAGTAGGGAGAGAGGGAGAGGAGTGAGAAAGGGGGAGAAGGGAGGGAGCAAGTAGGGAAGGGTGGGTCATCAGAATTTTCCATTGGTTTCAGCATTTTCCAAGTGTTAGTAATGGGATAGAGGGATGAAAGGGAGGGATGGAGGGATGGGAGATGGCAGTTAATGACCATACAGGGGGAACAGTGAGCTCCTCCAAACCCATAGTCAGACAGGAAGTAGCTGGTCACACTTCCTGTTCCTGTTTGATAGAGCTGGGTCGTAATCATTAGAGCACATCGTAGCAAAATGTTTCGCAACCGTAAACTAGTGTTTCTTATTGGACAAGTTGAGGTAATCCCTCCCCGTTTCAGTAAAAAAAAAATTATCCAGTTTGGTGTCGATCTGGATACGATCTTGCTTTAACACAATCTCTACACACGTCTTTATGTGCCATACAGAGACCTGTCAAGGAAAACAGAAGAGCAATTAACAAAAATAAAATTGTGCAGAGCTTAGTGTCAGATGTCTCAAAGGCATAATATTAGCTACCACACTATAGTTTTGAAGTACGGACGTACACACTCCACACCTCTAATGTACTTAGACATGGTCTCAATTACAGAGACATTTCAAATAATACCCTTTCTTTCTTACTCCAAACTAAGTCATGAAATAATAAGGATATATTTGATCGCTCATTTCAAAGTTTCCTTGAGGCCAAAGGGGGAAAAAAATGGTTTTCAAATGCAGTCATTTAAAACTTCCAAGAGAACAGGAATACGCCTCTATCTCATTTAAGCCTTAGGTGAGTGTTTTTAGTGAGGGAACTGCAGGAGAGAAGGTAGTAGTTAGAGGAAGGAGGGACTCAGTGAGCTGCGTTGTTGTGTTGTGAGCGAGGTGCGCATGCGTGCGTGTGTGTGTGTGCGTCCCTTCCGTGCGTCAGTGTGTCTGTGTGCGCATGTGTGTGTGCGTCCTTTCCGTGCGCCAGTGTGTGTGCGCGCGTGCACGGGAATGCGTGCATGTGTGCGGGAGGTGTCTCTGTACTCTATGGCAGCAGAGTTATAACCTCAGGGGGATGGGGGTGGGTGGGGGTGGGGGGGGTAATTCATTGCCAGCTCAGATGTTCAAACAGTCAGTGAGCATCGATCCTGCACTGGTAGTAGCACTCTTGAAAACACAGGCGTGGGTTTGACACGACACGGCAGTACTTCTTAAAATGAAGTACTGCCGTGTACTTTTGAAATGGCTGGATGGATAAAATGTTTTGTCCAGGCATTTCAAAATCTGAGTGCTGCTTTCTTCAACAGAAACAGTCTGAACATTTAGTTAAACGTGTGCATCTGTACACACAGAGAGAGAGATTCTTACCCAGCTGATCAGACAATACACACTGAGAAAACAGTAAAGGCTTTCATGGCAATTACCGGTTGATTCTAATGGGGACAATATATACTTGAAAAACGTTTGACGATTTCTGAGGGGTACAAAAAGAACAAATAAACATGTCTGATAATGACATGAGAAAAAGGTTATGAAGAAAAGTTAATGCACACAGCATGGCCTTTAGCAATCTCCCCTAATAGGGATTGAAGGTGAACCTTATTTCACAGCTTTCACTCCTACCTACCTATGCCTATTACCTTTTCACATTATCAAGACGGCTATAAGGCGGCAATCTGGATTTTCTACAGTACGTCATTGAGAGGTAGAAAATGCCTGGATAAAGCCTGGTATGTTCTGAGGAGATAAAAACAACACGTTCTAGTGTTGCAGCTTTTGAGAAAGAGAATGCCAACCGCTGTAGCACAGTGATCTAAAAATGTCAGAGCTCTGCCCTTTGATTTTAAAACCATGAAGACAACCTGTGCCTTAGCGTCACTGAAACATTTCCCCAGTGCTTTCACTCATCTCCTAGCCATCCCCAGATCTTTAGAGAAACACAATCGAACCACCATTTTGGGTTAATAGTACCAAGCACAAGAAAGCGAACAGAAAACATATGACAGAGACTTTGACAGAGTTACAAATGAACAAGGTTTCCAACTGTCAAAACTGAACAAACGTGGGTTAGTGTAGTGTTCATGCTTCACCGAGCAATGAAGAAAAAGAAAGAAGAAAATCAACTAAAGGGAAAACATGACTGTTTAATAACTTCACCTCCGAGGAGGCCAGAGAAAATACATGCAGAGTTTCAATTTAACATCTTTCACTTTGCAGCAAGTTGGGAGTGAGGCGGGAGATTCTTGTAAGTGGTGACTATTGGAGCGTACACCTCATTCCCCATTTATAGGTGACCTTTCACCCTTAGTACACAACCTTCTGATTCGCTGTAAATTATGATCTGCATCTCCAAAGAGGAAAGAGGTTGTTAAAAAAAAGGAAGATCCAAGATGTGCCCATTGATATGCACTTCAAGGGATAAAAAGGGAAATAAAAAAAAATAAAAAACTTCACAAAAAATGTATCTAAAAATAGTTTTGTACATGCATGAATATCAGGCTTTTCTTTTTGGGGGTCAAAAAGAGAAAAAGACAGAAAAATACCTTTGTCTTCGTCACCATCATTATTGGTGAAATCACCGCCTTGACTGTTTGAGTTGGCTCCTACGGTCAACAACAGGAGGGAGAAAAGTAGAGGGGATGAGGGGAGACAGATATGTAAAAAAATTTAAAAATAAAAAAAAACTGGCTCTTGGAAAAAAACAAAAACAAATACTAAAAATGCATTGAAAACTTTCCATATTTTTGCCGTTTGTGTTGAGAATAAAATTATTGTGGAAACATATTAATTCTAACAGTAAGTGGTTCAACCAATTGGATAGCATAACAGAAAATTAGGAGCACCAACACAGCATTCTGATAAGAACAGTTAACAAAACACAGCTGTTTAGTACAGGTAGGAACAGTTGAAGTCGGAAGTTTACGTACACCTAAGCCAAATACATTTAAACTCAGTTTTCACAATTCCTGACATTTAATCCTAGTAAAAAGTCCCTGTCTTAGGTCAGTTAGGATCACCACTTTATTTTAAGAATGTGAAATGTCAGAATAATATTAGAGATAATGATTTATTTCAGCTTTTATTTCTTTCATCACATTCCCAGTGGGCCAGAAGTTGACATACACTCAATTAGTATTTGGTAGCATTGCCTTTAAATTGTTTAACTTGGGTCAAACGTTTTGGGTAGCCTTCCACAAGTTTCCCACAATAAGTTGGGTGAATTTTGTCCCATTCCTCCTGACGGAGCTGGTGTAACTGAGTCAGGTTTGTAGGCCTCCTTGCTCGCACACGCTTTTTCAGTTCTGCCCACAAATGTTCCATAGGATTGAGGTCAGGGCTTTGTGATGGGCACTCCAATACCTTGCCTTTGTTGTCCTTAAGCCATTTTGCCACAACTTTGGAAGTATGCTTGGGGTCATTGTCCATTTGGAAGACCAGTTTGCGACCAAGCTTTAACTTATTGACTGATGTCTTGAGATGTTGCCTCAATACATCCACATAATTGTCCTGCCTCATGATGCCATCTATTTTGTGAAGTGCACCAGTCCCTCCTGCAGTAAAGCAACCCCACAACATGATGCTGCCACCCACGTGCTTCACAGTTGGGATGGTGTTCTTCGGTTTGCAAGCCTCCCCCTTTTTCCTACAAACATAACGATGGTCATTATGGCCAAACAGTTCTATTTTTGTTTCATCAAACCAGAAGACATTTCTCCAAAAGTACGATCTTTGTCCCCATGTGCAATTGCAAACCGTAGTCTGGCTTTTTCATAGCGGTTTTGGAGCAGTGGCTTCTTCCTTACTGAGCAGCCTTTCAGGTTATGTCGATATAGGACTTGTTTTACTGTGGATATAGATACTTTTGTACCTGTTTCCTCCAGCATCTTCACAGGGTCCTTTGCTGTTGTTCTGGGATTTATTTGCACGTTTTGATCCAAAGCACGTCCATCTCTAGGAGACAGAACGCTTCTCCTTCCTGAGCGGTATGACGGCTGCGTGGTCCCATGGTGTTTGTACTTGCGTACTATTGTTTGTACAGATGAACGTAGTACCTTCAGCATTTGGAAATTGCTCCCAATGATGAACCAGACTTGTGGAGGTCTACAGTTGTTTTTCTGAGGTCTTGGCTTATTTCTTTAGATTTTCCCATGATGTCAAGCAAAGAGGCACTGAGTTTGAAGTTAGGCCTTGAAATACATCCACAGGTACACCTCCAATTGACTCAAATGATGTCAATTAGCCTATCAGAAGCTTCTAAAGCCATGACATCATTTTCTGGAATTTTCCAAGCTGTTTAAAGGCACAGTCAACTTAGTGTATGTAACCTTCTGACCCACTGGAATTGTGATACAGTGAATTATAAGTGAAATAATCTGTCTGTAAACAATTGTTGGAAAATGTACTTGTGTCATGCACAAAGTAGATGTCCTAACCGACTTGCCAAAACTATAGTTTGTTAACAAGAAATTTGTGGAGTGGTTGAAAAATGAGTTTTAATGACTCCAACCTAAGTGTATGTGAACTTCCGACTTCAACTGTATGTACATATTATTAAAGTGGCATTATTTAAAGTGACTAGAGATCCATTCATTAAAGTGACAGTGATTGGGTCTCAATGTAGGCAGCAGCCTCTCTGAGTTAGTGATTGCTGTTTAGCAGTCTGATGGCCTTGAGATAGAAGCTGTTTTTCAGTCTCTCGGTCCCAGCTTTGATGCCCCTATACTGACCTCGCCTTCTGGATGGTAGTGGTGTGAACAGGCAGTGGTGTGGGTAGTTGTTGTCCTTGATGATCTTCTTGGCTTTCCTGTGACATCAGGTGCCGTAGGTGTCATGGAGGGCAGGTAGTTTGCCCCCGGTGATGCGTTGTGCAGACTGCACCACCCTCTGGAGAGCCTTGCATTTGAGGGTGGTGCAGTTGCCCTACCAGGCAGTGATACAGCCCGGCAGGATGCTCTCGATTGTGCATCTGTTAAAGTTTGTCAGGGTTTTGGGTGACAAGCCAAATTTCTTCAGCCTCCTGAGGTTGAAGAGACACTGTTGTGCCTTCTTCACTACACTGTCTGTGTGGGTGGACCACTTCAGTTTGTCTGTGATGTGTACGCTGAGGAACTTAAAACTTTCCACCTTCTCCACTGCCCTCCCTTTGATGTGGATAAGGGGGTGCTCCCTCTGCTGTTTCCTGAAGTCCACGATCGTCTCCTTTGTTTTGTTGACGTTGAGTAAGAGGTTGTTTTCCTGACACCACACTCCGAGTGCCCTCACCTCCTCCCTGTAGGCTGTGTCGTCATTGTTGGTAATCAAGCCCACTACTGTTGTGTCATCTGCAAACTTGAATGCTGAGCTGTAGTCAATGGACTACATTCTTACCTAGGTATTCCTCTTGTCCAGATGGGATAGGGCAGTGTGCAGTGTGATGACGATTGCATCGTCTTTGGACCTGTTGGGCGGTATGCAAACTGAAGTGGGTCTAGGGTGGCCGGAAAGGTGGAGGCGATATGATCCTTGACTAGTCTCTCAAAGCACTTCATGATGACATAAGTGAGTGCTACGGGGCGGTTGTCATTTAGTTCAGTTATCTTTGCCTTCTTGGGTACAGGAACAAGCATGTGGGGACAGTAGACTGGGATAGGGAGCGATTGAATATGTCCGTAAACACACCAGCCAGCTGGTCTGCGCATGCTCTGAAGATGCGGCTAGGGATGCCGTCTGGGAGGGTTAGCAGTCGGCCATGGAGAAGGAGAGGTGGGGGCGCAGTCCTTGTTAGTGGGCCACGACGGTGGCACTGTATTATCCTCAAAGCGGGCAGAAGGTGTTTAGTTTGTCTGGAAGCGTGACTTCGGTGTCTGTGATGTGGCTGGCTTTCTTTTTGTAGTCCGTGATTTCCTGTAGACCCTGCCGCATACGTCTCGTGTCTGAGCCGTTGAATTGCGACTCCACTTTGTCCCTGTACCGGCATTTCGCTTGTTCGATTGCCTTGTGACAAATAACATTTGATTTGATTTGATTTAGTAGTGTTATGACCTCAAGGCATTGGAGACAATGAGGTGATTTCCATCGCCAGCCCGGTAACAGTGTGTGATTTATGAATACAGGGGCTGTATGGGTTGTAATAGTGTCTGTACTGTACTGTGCAGGTAGTGTTAGACCCGTTCTCTACAGGGGTCTGATTTGGGTCTTATGTTATTTGAGATGGACGTGTTGTTAAGATGATGTAATTAGCCATTGCTAGATCTACAACTTGACCGTTAGCCTGCTGTGGTGTGAGAATACCTAGTTGATTATAGACTTCATTCTCAGATAGGCACTGCAGATTGACTCACTGACAGACCCATCAGAGTAATAACGATGATCATTAAGATTACGACAGCTGAGACAGGAGTAGCATCCTGTAACATTGAGTAGCCACTTTGCTGGTCTTAGACTGTGGTTGCATCCCGCCTGCCTTCAAGAGAAACCACGATTAGACACGTGGAAGATCATATGATTTCACATGTGAAATCGTGCGAAAACGTCTTTTTGGGACACTTTGCGTTCCACTGGGCACGCACTGGTTGAATCAATGTTGTTTCCATGTCTTTTCAATGAAATGACGTGGAAGATGGAATAGATGTTGAATTGACGTCTGTGCCCAGTGGGATGCGATCACATATTTTCACGTGTAGTTTCATGTGATCACATGTTGCTTTACACGTTATCACATTAACTTCACATGAGATCACGTGATCACATGAAAACATGTGTTTTTGGAACACTTCTCGTGTTCACGTGAAATTCATGTGATCTTTCCATAAGGGCCTATCCTCTATATAGTCCACTATATTTGACCAAAGCCCTATGAGCCCTGGTGATAAGTAGTTAACTATACAATGTATAGGGTGCCATTTGGATTGCATTCCAGTTCCAATTAAAATATTATCTAATTTAAAGAAAGCAACAAACATTGCTATGATAACTGTTTGTTTTGACACTATGTTGGTCTGGTGTCTCTGAGCCACTTGATCGCTAGCTAGTTAGTACATAATGAGGCCTAAGGCTTGGCACACACACACGCACACACAACTGAACAGGCCTGTAATCTCACAGTTAACGGTATCTCAAGCTGTACAAACAAAGGCAAGTGGCATGTCAGTTTAGCGCAGCAAACCATAAACTCCCACATCTGTCCGGTACAGAATGTCCATACCCACACGTGTGCACGCACACGTGCATGCGCTCCTGCACTCACTCACTGCACGACCATCAGACAGACACCCAGCACATCTGTCAGACCAGATGAAAGAAGAATCCCGTCTCAGTGTTTGACTGAGTCTTGGTTTGTTTGTTGCCCTTGGAAAAGTCAAAGGGAAAACTGAGAGCATGCAGGGTTGTCCAATGTTTGTAGTGATGCACGTCGTTGGAGGTTGCATCCCAAATGGCACCCCATTCCCTATAGTGCGCCACTTTTGACCAGAGCCCTCTTCCTCTTCCCTAAAAAGGTACCCTAGTCCCTATAGTGTACCAACTTTTCAACAGAGCCTTCTGGGTGCCATTTGTGCTGTCTCATGACCTAGCCTGGAGATATTGTCCTCTCTCTGCCTGCCTGGCCTCGCCTGCCTCTCCATGCGTATGACTGGCTGTCTGAATCACACACTCACCACAGACAGACTGGCAGCTAATAGCTCAGGCTCCAGTGCTGTGAACCCAACTGGGATTGGCAGGCTACTTATGCTCAGAGAAGGGCCTGCGTCCCAAATGGCTCCCCATTCCCTTTTAGTGGACATTCCCTATAGGCCCTGGTAAAAGTAATGCAATATTTAGGGAGTAGGGTGCCATTTGGGAAGGGTCCAAAGAGCACGGCTCTCTCTTACACAAGCCACTCACACAAGAAAAAGCACTAGGGCAAGGTACTATAATACTGTATTGAGCTGTCATTCAAGCCCTGTCAATGTATTTGTTCTCTTTCTTCAATGTACTGTAGATTTTCTCCCTCTTGTGTTTCTATGCAAAGGAGAATTTGATTCATAATGAAATGCAAGAATACAGGTTATCTGCTGCACTATGCCATTGATGGGTGTGAGTCTGAAATGGCACCCTATTCCCTATAAAACGCACTACTTTTGACCAGAGCCTCATGAACAGGGGGCCATTTTGCATGTACTGTAGCCAAGGTGTGGGCCACAGCCATACACCCCTATAACCAACAAAGATCTGATAAATCACAGCTCGCCATTGAATTGTAGAGGCCATTACCTCTGGGAGCACACATGTAGGTAACAAGCAATACATTTATTGTAATTTCTGCTTTCTATTTCTGTTCCAGTGTTGAATAGTAAAACAGTACTAATGTAGGAGGGTGTTCATAATTAAAGATGGAGAGAGAAAGAGATGAGGCCTGGGATGTATCCCAAATTGCACCCAATTCTCTGCATAGTGCACTACTTTTGACCAGAGACCTATGGGCCCTGGTCAAAAGTAGTGCACTGCATAGGGAAAAGGGTGCCATTTGGGACACGGTCCTGGTGTGGTATTGTCTTCTCACCCAGAAGAGCCCTCAAGAGGCTCCATATTCGCTCTGATTAATTCACAATAAAACAGGTTTACCTCCCGGGTCTCTGCAGTAGTACCCAGTCTGCAGCCACTGCGGAGGCTGATAAAGCCAGCTCCAGCAAAAGCTCCAGGAGCTATCATGCACACACACACACACACACACAGACATACAAACACACACAGACAATGCAGATTTTTGTCTGCACAGACAAACCAAGCACCTAAAAGTAAAGGAGCTCTGGCATTAAAATAGAATCCCAAATGTACCACTTTTCACAAGCCAACCCTTGCTAGTCAAAACAGAATTCCCCACCCACACTGCACAATCAAAAAGGATACAAAAGAACAGAACTTGTGCAGGTTATCAATATTTAACTATATATGGCGTAGTCTTATGTACTTAAATCAGACGACACAATGGAAGGCCGTTCTTAATCTGTCAGTCCATTTCAAGAGGAGAACTATAAAACTATAAGTCCTTTTTTCTGGTCCCGGGCTGTCAGGAGGTCTGAACCTTACACAGGATTTGAAAAGGCCAACTCTGAGGGCGTCTGTAAGGATGACGGGCAGCCGGCAGTGTGGAGGAGAAGGTGATGAACAGAACAGGGAGAGAGAGTTGTCTTCCATGAAGCACTGACTGACTCCTCAAGAGGAGACAGAGGCTGTGTCCCAAATGGCAAACGTGGTGCACTACGTAGTAGGGAATAGGGCCCTGGTCCAAAGTAGTGCACTATGTAGGGAATAGGGTGCCATTTGGGATGCACTCAAAAAGAATATGGAGAGAGTTGTCTTCTTGACTCCTGTTGAGTTTTTCCTTCAGGCCAATTTTGCCTTAAGCTAAGAACTGTAGCGTTAGTTCAGGAGATTTTTAATACATCAACATTCATGGCCTGCATTCATACATTTTAATGCCAGCAAAAGTATCGTAATATACTGATACTGAAATTGCCTTCTAACGGTAATTGACATCTACGACTTCAGGTTAAAAGGCATAATGTATCCAAATGAAAGATACCTGAGGCTAGTTATATTACCTGAGGGTCTAATATTACCAATACACAGACCAAGGAGTTCAGAGGCCTCTGCTAAACCAATGGATAGACGGCAGCAACTGTCTGTCCACCAGAAATCTAACCCTTGATCCATCCACTCCACTTCTACAACCATATCTTTCCTATCACATCATTGGTAAAGCCACACTACAACAGAATTAACTGGATAGAATGGATACACTAGGACATCCTACATATTTGAGTCCAGTTTCCTACATGTAAATGAAAAATTGCACACAGGGAATAGAGATTTCAGTGCACGCCAGTGATTATAAGAACTGTTCTTATAATTCTCTGGAGATTGTGGAATAGCACGTCAGAGTAATGACCCAGGCTGTGCATCCGGACTGGGATTGTCAGATTATCTATCGCTTTCTGTGGTATTTAATCTCGCAAGAGCTCAGACTAAATGTAGCATAGAGAGGTGTAGAGTTCAGTATGAATACATTGGAGAATTCTATTCACATTGACCTTAATAGACCGGAAAGAGTCTGTCTCTTCAGAAGAGACAGCGACAGCCCAGCAACAGTTCATGGTTGACCAGTTGCACTGTTAACCAACTCTTTATTTTCTTTTATCTTGCTGTAGGAGTCTGACAGTGGGGCCTGAAGGGGGTAAGTGCATTACATCAGTGTTGTAAGTGTCAGGACTACTCCGAGTCAGGAGTGCTTACTCAAACCTCAAACGGGACCTCTGCACTGCACCCAATCAACAGGAGAGAAGGTTGACTGCTACAGAACAGACAGGAGTGGGACATCCTACGCCCTCAGACAGTAGGGAGGTCTAAATATCTATTTTCTCTCTCTATTACACCACATACAGTAGTCCACATTCATTTCAAGCCTTCAGTCAAAAAAGCATTGTGCCCTTTGGTAAAAGTATTGCACTTTGATCAGAAGCACACCACTGTTTCTGGTTCAAGTTATCCCGGCCAAGTTATCCCGGCCACTTTGAACTGCTTCAGAACAAAGTGAAATGGCAAAACAAACAAAAAGGCAAACAGAGGATAACAAGATATTTGTGTTAATCAAGGTGTGACATACCATCCTCAGTTGGCACGTAAATGTTTAGGTACAGGCAGTCCTCGTTCTGATCCTGCATATAGGTTACCACTGTATCCAAGTTGGCTGTGAACCACACCGGCAGCATATCGTTGAGTAACTTTTCCTCCAGGTACTGTGGACACACAGGGGCGAACTGGGTAGCATTCCTGATCCCAGGCCAGGACATGGGTGGCTCGGGGGGCTGGAAGCGTCTCTCCCCTGTAGGGGCCAAAGCGTATGGGATCCCCAAGTACTGCTCCACGGGCCCTAGGATCTCATTGGGCAGCGTCGTCTTTAACCCCCGCAGCTTCCCGTAATTCGTGGTGACAACAGGATGGACTGGGGTCTGAGCCACGACCGGCAGACACACAGACGCTAACAGGAAGCCAATCCATAAGAGAAGGCAGACCTTGGATAAGTAGACCATCCCCATTCCATGGGCTATAGTGGCTCCTCCAGAGCTCAATGGAGAGGTACTGGTTCCCCCTGGCCTGGCTCCCCTCAACATGCTCCTGCCTGACTCAGCCAAGCAGATTGTGGTCCTGGAAGTTCCGGAACTCCTCTCCCACCCCCCACAGCAGCCCAGACCAATAATCTGCTCCTCAGGCTGTGATTGACAGCTGACAGACGGAGCTCCAGCCAATCAGAGCAGTTTTGTGCAACTCGGTGCCCCCCATCCCAAGAGAGTGGGTCTACGTGTAGGTCATTGGTCGGGGGTGCAGTGCCTGTATTTGTCTCCAGATGTCTTTGCTCGTCGACCCAGTTCCAGCTTGGTTGGTTACCCTGCAGGGAAGACAGAATGGGACATGGAAGTTAATCCTCCACACATCAAAGGCTACATACAGTATGATGTCCAAATCCCTTCCAATAGTTGAAATTGTATCTTTCTAACAAATCAATAGCATGGAATAGACAACAACATAAAAGTGTGGTTTCGAGTGGAATCAACAACAGAGATATTATATTGGCAAACTGCTTTATTACCTTGTGTGACATCATCGTTATGGTCAGGATAATGTTGCACATAGCGGCAGTTTCAATAAAAAACTCCAAGGCTGCATCCCAATGATTCTCCACCCATTTCCCTAAAGTGTACACTTGCACACTTGCCATTATGGAGTTAACAATGGTGGAAACTCTCTAGTCAATGATTACACCAATCCAATGCTTGTAAATTCATGACAGGAAGTGCGCAAGTACACACTTCTGGAAAAGGGGGGAGAAAAAGGATGCAGCCCAAAATTTGACAACACACAAAAAAATACTACAGTTTACCATAGAATGCTACAGTACTTACTATAGAATTATGTAGTTAACTGTAGGATACTGTAGAATACTATACTACACAATGTAGTATCTCTTGATCATGTGTACTGTAGTACTTAGTATTTTTTGTGTATTGTTGAATACTATAGTAAATACTACTGTCACGACTTGATCTATTTCACCGGTCCATGTGCTTGTCTCCACCCCCCTCCAGATGTCGCTTATTATCCTCAGTGTATTTACCCCTGTGTTTCCTGTTTCTCTGTGCCAGTTCGTCTTGTTTTGCCAAGTCAACCAGCGGTTTTTCCTAGCTCCTTTTCCAGGTCTCTGTTTTTCCTAGCCCTCCTGGTTTTGACCCTTGCCTGTCCTGACACCTAACCCGCCTGCCTGACCACTCTGCCTGTTCTGATCTCGAGCCTGCCTATCCCCTTGTACTGTTTTGGACTCAGACCTGATTACTGAACCCCTGCCTGTCCTGACCTCAAGCCTGCCTATTGCTGCCAAACTAAACCTGATTCAGATGACGATCCTACCCATGCTAGATTACGGAGACATAATTTATAGATCGGCAGGTAAGGGTGCTCTCGAGTGCTAGACGTTCTTTACCATTCAAACATCAGATTTACCACCAATGCTCCTTATAGGACACATCACTGCACTCTATACTCCTCTGTAAACTGGTCATCTCTGTATACCCGTTGCAAGTCCCACTGGTTGATGCTTATTTATAAAACCCTCTTATGCCTCACTCCCTCCTATCTGAGATATCTACTGCAGCCCTCATCCTCCACATACAACACCGTTCTGTCAGTCACATTCTGTTAAAGGTCCCCAAAGCACACACATCCCTGGGTCGCTCCTCTTTTCAGTTCTGCAGCTAGCGACTGGAGCGAGCTGCAACAACACTCAAACTGGACCGTTTTATGTCAATCTTTTCATTGAAAGACTCAATCATGGACAATGTTACTAACAGTTGTGGCTGCTTTGTGGGATGTATTGTTGTCTCTACCTAATTGACCTTTAGTGTTGTTGATTGTGCCCAATAATGTTTGTACAATGTTTTGTACTGCTACCATGTTGTGTTGTCAAGTGTTGCTGCCTTGCTATGTTGTTGTCTTAGGTCTGTCTTTATGTAGTGTTGTGTTGTCTCTCTTGTTGTGATGTGTGTTTTGTCCTATATTTATATTGTATTTATTTATTTTAATCCCAGGCCCCTGTCCCTGCAGGAGGTCTTTTGCCTTTTGGTAGGCCGTCATTGTAAATAACAATTTGTTCTTAAATAAAGGTTAAATAAAAAAATAATTGCCTGGTACTGTTTGGCTCTGACCTGGTTTATGAACTCTCGCCTGTCCCCGACCTGCCTTTTGCCTACCCCTTTTGTTATAATAAATATCGGAGCTCAACCATCTGCCTCCTGTGAAAATGATGTCATGGCTTTAGAAGCTTCTGATAGGCTAATTGACATCATTTGAGTCAATTGGAGGTGTACCTGTGGATGTATTTCAAGGCCTAACTTCAAACTCAATGCCTCTTTGCTTGACATCATGGGAAAATCAAAAGAAATCAAGACCTCAGAAAAACAACTGTAGACCTCCACAAGTCTGGTTCATCCTTGGGAGCAATTTCCAAACGCCTGAAGGTACCACGTTCATCTGTACAAACAATAGTACGCAAGTATAAACACCATGGGACCACGCAGCCGTCATACCGCTCAGGAAGGAGACGCGTTCTGTCTCCTAGAGATGAATGTACTTTGGTGAGAAAAATGCAAATCAATCCTAGAACAACAGCAAAGGACCTTGTGAAGATGCTGGAGGAAACAGGTACAAAAGTATCTATATCCACAGTAAAACAAGTCCTATATCGACAGAACCTGAAAGGCCGCTCAGCAAGGAAGAAGCCACTGCTCCAAAACCGCCATAAAAAAGCCAGACTACGGTTTTGCAATTGCACATGGTGACAAAGATTGTACTTTTTGGAGAAATGTCTTCTGGTCTGATGAAACAAAAATAGAACTGTTTGGCCATAATGACCATTGTTATGTTTGGAGTAAAAAGCTGAAGAACTCCATCCCAACCATGAAGCACAGGGGTGGCAGCATCATGTTGTGGGGTTGCTTTGCTGCAGGAGGGACTGGTGCACTTCACAAAATAGATGTCATCGTGAGGTAGGAAAATTATATGGATATATTGAAGCAACATCTCAAGAGACCAGTCAGGAAGTTAAAGCTTGGTCGCAAATGGGTCTTCCAAATGGACAATGACCCAAAGCATACTTCCAAAGTTGTTGCAAAATGGCTTAAGGACAACAAAGGCAAGGTATTGGAGTGGCCATCACAAAGCCCTGACCTCAATCCTATAGAAAATGTGTGGGCAGAACTGAATAAGCATGTGCGAGCAAGGAGGCCTACAAACCTGACTCAGATACACCAGCTCTGTCAGGAGGAATGGGCCAAAATACACCCAACTTATTGTGGGAAGCTTGTGGAAGGCTGCCTGAAACGTTTGACCCAAGTTAAACAATTTAAAGGCAATGCTACCAAATACTAATTGAGTGTATGTACACTTCTGACCCACTGGGAATTTAATGAAAGAAATAAAAGCTGAAATATATCATTCTTTCTACTATTATTCTGACATTTCACATTCTTCAAATAAAGTGGTAATCCTAACTGACCAAAGACAGGGACTTTTTACTAGGATTAAATGTCAGGAATTGTGAAAAACTGAGTTTAAATGTATTTGGCTAAGGTGTATGTAAACTTCCGACTTCAACTGTATTCACGCTTGAGTATTTTTTGATATGGGAATCACTCCACAGTGTAGGAAACATTTCCTCATGGTTATCCATATAAAACCAGAGCACCCCATTCACAAAACTAGCCTACCTAGATCCTCCTACACTTCAATACAATCTATCAGCATTCTGTTAGTAGTATCGCAGCCAAGCAAGGGGGGGGGGTACACTCCAGTCTACTGAGTAGATTATTTCTCTTAGGGTACTTTACTCCACCAAGGAGCTTACGTGTGAAGCCTCATGAATAGGAGCGCTGGCCGATTAAGAAGCCTCTCACAGACATTTGTGTCAGAAGCAGATGGCTTATGCATGCAGCAGGTCATTTCATTTCATTTCGGAGGAAGAAGAGACTCTCTTCTCTTGCCTCATTCCGCTGCATGCCCTCGGATGGTGTTGAGACTGAGACGATGGTGGTCTGCTTGTCAAATCAGTGACGTCGATGAATTACTTTCCCACTCTTGTAACACAGCATGACAATGGCACTCACACTGCCAGGGGGATTGCATCGGATGCCTAACTGCCATTGTTGACTTCGTATATTCTGTTTGACATCAAAAATGGAATAATTCAATAAATAAGTCAAAGTTGAATGTAAGAAACAGAACCAGATTCTTAACAAAGACAGGATAAAGAATGTGATCCAAGATTATGGTCCAGTTTAATGTTGATTGAGGAAATAATAAGGTGGAATGGACTATGTTCATATATTTCAGCAGTTCCTGTATAAACGCAATACATTCAGTCTGCCTTCTTACCAGTAACACACAAGAAAGAGAGAGTGAGGAGAAAAAGAGGGAGATGGAATATGAAGAGATGGAAGAGATGGAGAGATGGGGCATACTATTCTCACTGTCTGTATGATTACAAGAGATAAGTCTTTTGAATTTCAATAAAGGCTGAATCCATCATTTGCATTTTAATTATTATAAAACATGTGGTTCAGGGAGCTGTATCTCCTCACTGAAATAGGTAGTCGGTAGAAAATGTCCTTGAACGGACAAAAAATAAAACATCACTAATCAACGTCCCAAATGGCACCCTATTTCGTATATAGTGCACTACTTTTGACCAGGACCCATTGGGAATAGGGTGCCATTTGGGACGCGAACCAAACAAAACTCAACATCAACTTTACTTGACCTTCTCGTGATGCACATACAGGACATCTTTTATTGGCCTCTTAAAGATGATCATGAACACTACACAGGGGCCTTCCCTGTGGCTCAGTTGGTAGAGCATGGTGTTTGCAACGCATGGTGTTTGCAACGCCAGGGTTGTGGGTTCAATTCCCACGGGGGGCCAGTATGAAAAAAAAAATGTATGAAATGTATGCATTCACTACTGTAAGTCGCTCTGGATAAGAGCGTCTGGTAAATGTAAACAATGGAAAGGAAGCCAGACTTCCTCCCTCACTAAAATGAGATAGAGGGCCAACAGAGATCCTTGACAACCAATAAAGGATTGATATTTATCAAAGTTGACAGTACTGAACACGAAGATATTGTCAACCGCTGAGCCCACACTGGGAAAAAAGTGTGCGCCATTTGTAATGATAGTTTTGTTGACAATTCATGTTGAACTTGGACGGAGCAAATACTTCTTTTTTTTTAAACAGGATTGATTTGATAAGGATAGCTCATGACGTTGTGATACTGTAATAACCTTGCTCTCTGTAACCATGCCAGCAGACATGGGTAAAATGTGTATTCCAGTAACATCCAAATATCAATTTACTAAATGGTATGGGACGCATGTAACAAAGTGCTGAACTATTGAACTTTACTTCAGTAGGCTAACACAGTGTAGGTCCTGTGTGGCTCAGTTTGTAGATCATGGCACTTGCAAGGCCAGGGTTGTCGGTTTGATTCCCACTGGGGCCACCCATATGAAAATGTATGCAGGCACAATAGTAACTTTGGAGATAAATGATGGATAATTGTATATTATAATAATACAGTTGTTTTATGCGGTCTTACAGTGAATGGCTATGCCTACTATTGGATTCCAAATTGAAATGCTGTACAGTGTATTTGGATAGGCATTCTATTTTGACACTTATGCCATGTTATACCCAGAATGTCGTCTATAGGCCTGTCACCCATAGGCCTATTCTTGAGGAAAATTGCACTAGTGAGGTAAAATGTCTCCAATTGTGAATTAAATTGTTTTTTCTTCTGATGGGTAGGCCTGACTGACTGACTCAAATAGGCCTATAATGATGTCACCAACTGGGAGAGCTATGATAACAGTGTGTCACTCCAAATATGTAAAAGTGTATTTGAAATAGGCCTAATGTTCAAATCATGTAAAAAGTAAGCCTATTTGGTAACACTTTCCATAAAGTACATACCTATGAAGCTTTATAACGTATTTTGTAATGCATTAATACACTTACATTGTGTTATGACAATATAGACCAATTATTTACAGTAAGTATTTGGGTTGAGACCTGATGCCTCTCCAAAGCTTTCAGCCTACCATCACATCTAATCAAAATGCACGCAGGCCTATTAGGGACCAGAATGTTGACCTTTCATTCATTCCAAATAATACAGTTAAACCCTGTTACATTTCTGACAATGTCTATAATATTATTCTCGGTGTCAATTCGAATAGCACACGCCTATTTATAATCTGGAGGAAGGCAAGGGGTTGGTGGAATAGACATGAAGACAGCTTGAAGAATCATTCATAGGAGAGTGACAGCCTTCTCTCAAGCTTGTCTGCCTGCGTACTGGAGGTTACAGCCTACATAGACATGAAAATATGATATCTCGCTTTCGCAAAGACTAAAAATCTTAAAAATCTTAAAATGCAAGCAAGATTTTTTTAAAAAGGGCTTACAGTTTTCAAGGTAGCAGAACATAGCAGGATTCGTTTAAGGTGAATGTTCAAGACAGTAGTCTACGCATTTTTTCCAATTTGTCTCGTCCCCAAATATCTACCAGATATCCACACTACCATCTTGTGGTTCTCCGCTGAACTCACTCTGGTGATGTGTTGCCAGATTCAGCCTGGATGGGAATCTGCAGTCTACAATGCACCTCACACCTTTTGATAGGTATACGGAGGTGTTCAAGCTATGCTTAATGGTGGGTCAAACACACATTCACTGCAAGACGCTCTTCTCCCATTCTAAGAGCCTGCTATTATGTGGAATATAGATGACAGACAGACAGACAGACAGACAGACAGACAGACAGACAGACAGACAGACAGACAGACAGACAGACAGACAGACAGACAGACAGACAGACAGACAGACAGACAGACAGACAGACAGACAGACAGACAGACAGTGGACCTGGCCCTTCAACACTGGTGGTGAGTGTATGGTTACAGTTGCACTTATAGCCAGCCTATATACTTAAATGGCATTAATTATGGCATCTCCATAGCAGTGCTGCCAAGAGCCGCTTTGTCGTCTGCAGGGATTAAATAGCACTGGACATCATGGGTGCTGCTCTCTGTTCAAACACAGATAGCCCTTTCCTAGGGCTTGTGTGAAATAATGTGGCCACAGCCGATTAGGGTTGTGAATGGCATGTCCCTTAGGCTATAATACGTTTTTGCGCGTTTTTCTCCATGGCCAATTTGTCATTATCCAATCCAACGCATGTTGCTGTGGCCCTTTACATAAGAAGCGAATAAACCACAATTTGATCATTCTGGCTTTGAGCAAAGAAACCCCTCAACACGTCTTTAAAGTGCGTAGAGCATGGCTCAATCATCTTTGCAATGCCAGGCGATTTCGTTCAACACATGGCTTGTTTTCATTATTACATTGAATAATGATCATACACATTTCTGAAAAACAGGTTGCGCGCCACGCACTTTAAGCAAATGACAGAAATTAATTCCCTGTGGTAGTCAAGCTCTTCTCAAAATGTCTGCAGCGCGAGTCCGGACAAGCCATATAATCGGAAAGCCGTCAGAAAACAGCCAGAAAACAAACAAATTATAGGTGGTCTAAATTAAACTAAACTGTGTGAAAGAGAAAATGGGTTTACTGACTATTTGTAGGCTAATAACAAGACTTACCTTTGCGATATTCCCACTGTGTGAATTTAGCTCGTAGTCCTGACTTCAAGGGATGTGATAATAAAATATACACCACCACACGGGAAAAAAATAAAACTCCACAGTGTGCGCTCCTCTGAAAATCCCAACGTGACAGTGGGGTCCAGATAAAAACAGTCAAACTCCGCTTCAGGTTCTATGCAGAAAAGAAAAATTGAGGTTTCCGGGTGTTAATGACACACGTCGCCTATAAGGTCATTTCAGTAAGTCATTGTAGTAGCACGGTCAATTGTGCTGCATCTAATTTCCGTAAGAGAGAAAGCGAGGAGAGATCGGACAGCAAAGACGAGAGATTAAGGATGGAAAGACCAGGGTTGTTCAGTCGGGCGCCCCCCTCTCTCTCTCTCTCTCTCTCTCTCGCTCTCTCACTTTCTCCCTCTCTCCAGCTCCAGTTGCTATTGGACTACACTAAATGAAATGTACAAAGCCTGCAGCCAATGGATTGCCGCATTCTCTCCATCACTGTTAACCAGCTGCCAGTATGGACCAGTTTTGGCATCCGTGAGGAAAGGACAGGAGGGTAGCAGGTGCAGTACGGCATACTGTAGTTTTGTTTTGCTGATCATATTCACCCAGGCTGGCTGTTCGACCCATGTAGGTACCTGTAATGAAACGTGTATCAAATATCTATTAACAAACTCTTCAGCTATACAACGAGCCAATTCCTTACACCTGATATGCAACATGAATTCAGCTTAAGCAAAGTTTCGATCCGGTAGCCAAGCACTGACGTATCTTATTTGAACTGTTAGTGTTTTCATATATATTTAATGAAGCTTAAATGGAGGTAATCTGCCCTTAAACTGGCTGTGACACCGTGCCCTATAGCTATCAATAACTGAATAATAACACGAAGTGAAAAAGTTCTTTGGGATTTTCAACCAGCAGAGTGAAGCCAACTGTGCCAAAACGCAAGAAACAATTATATGGAAACATACATTTACATTTTAGTCATTTAGCAGACGCTCTTACCCAGAACGAATTAGAAGAGCAATTAGGGTTAAGTGCCTTGTTCAAGGGCGAATCGGCAGATTTTTAATCTAGTTTCGAACAAGCAACCTTTCAGTTACTGGCCCAACGCTATACATATTTTATCCTGCATTGCAGAGAAAACATGTAAAAGTTAACTACAGTATGCATTATCCCACACATGCCGATAGACAGACCAAGTGAGACATGATCAAAGGGACCAATAGATCTCCCTCTTGAGTTCTGTTTCCAGCATAGATGAATGTGGTCGCCTCCGGCAGCCTAACGTAAATTCTGATAACCAAGTTTGCTTTGCCCTCATGTTGGTGCTAGCAAGCTAGCAAGCAGGCTAGGTAGTGCTAGGTATCAACAGCCAATCCATTCGGGGCTGGAAACTATAGTGAGCTTCGATTGGTCAATAGCAACGCGATGTCACGGAGTATTTGTATAAAGTTCAGCTTTCCCCAACTTTGGTCACACGCTGTTCACTCTGCCGTGCCCATGCTTGCTTCACCCAGCTTTATTGAGACGGAAATAAGGAAACCCTCACTAGCGCATCGAACCTATGTCAAATCATTTGACATTTCTGTCTATTTAATGTAGAGATTAGCCTACAAAGTAGCCTAGATGTAAATTAATTTTGTATAAGTCAGTCTTTAATTCACCAAGGTGTACTAGCATGTAGCCTGTGCTGAATGATTTTGTGAAAGGCACTTACTTCCTGTGTTTCTGTTTAGGGATCCTCTGGCAGCGCCTTACGGTCGCTGTCCAACGTCCTTTGGTGCTGAACATTAGATCGCGGGATCCAAATTGTACCGCTGTCCGTGGTGCTGAAATAACCTCGGCGCTATTTGCTTGTCTGTTAAGGCCAACACATTTTAACTTTCTACGCACGAAAACGTCACTATAGTAGGCTAATAAATTGCCTTCAAGTCATGTTTACCATTTCCCTTAGGGTTGGGTTGCCAAATTCCTCATAATCACTACAACACCTCACCACAACATGGTGTCGTCAGTCAGAGGCCAGTGTGGACAGAATCACATACGTTGTGTCCCAAATGGCACACTATTCTCTACATATTGCACTATTTTTGTTAGGGATTTTGGCACTGAAGCCCTTAATCTACTTCCTCAGAGTCAGATTAACTTGTGGATACCATTTGAATGTCTCTGCGTGCAGTTTGAAGGAAGTTGCCAACTAGCATTAGCGCAATTACTGGAAACAGCTAGCATGAAAGGGATAGTTCTACCTCTCTAACTTCCTTCATGCTGGACACAAAGTTAATCTGATTCTGGAGAAATTGATAAAGGGCATCATTTCCAAAATCCCTAACAATCCCTTTAATCTCAAAGCCACTGCCAAGCACCCATTGTTTTAAAACATAGAGGTGACAAAACATCACTGAGCGTATTATTCTAATCTAGGGCCACACACACACACACACACACACACACACACACACACACACACACACACACACACACACACACACACACACACACACACACACACACACACACACACACACACACACACGCCTGTACAGTCTATGTAAGGTAAGAGTCACGCAGAACCATCCAACATTCTCGTCAGAAATATAAACATTCTCATCACATGTTAACGATGACATTCTCATTTTTGTTATTTTTATTTATACAAATTTCGATGTGTTCTGGTCCTCTTTTTAGCCAATTAACTGCTGTGAAACTGAAAGTTTGCCTAGTCTGTAGACGACAACCATTCTCTCTCTTGACATTTTGAACGCACTCTTCTTATCTCAATATAGCTTTTCCTCTTCCTGAAGTTACTGTAAAAATGCAGAATCTATTAGGTGTGTCCCAGAGGAGGCTGGTGGGAGGGGCTATAGGAGGACGGGCTCATTGTAATGGCTGGAATGGAATCAATGGAATGGTACCAAACACGTTAAACAAATGGAAACAGTGTGTTTGACTCCCTAGAGTTCATTCCAGCCATTATAATGAGCTCATCCAATAGCTCCACCCACCAGCCTCTGGTGTATACTGTATCAACTATAAAGCGTAGATTCACTCATACAATATTTGTGATGTTTGAGTTTCTCCGAGAAATCCAGCATTTCCATCGGCATTGCCAACCGCATTGTGAGTACATTTAAAAACTTTTTCCTTTTGTCTTTTTCCTATTTTGGATGAATGATTTACATTAAACAAAGACCCCAATTCTGTGTCCACAATAATGTTTGGAAAAACTTCCAACATCTGTATCATTTGGGTTGCGCATTGAACACCACACTGCAGACCAGTCTAAGTTATATGAAACAGGAATTTCTTACTGTCACGTCCTGACCATAGAAAGCTGTTATTTTCTATGGTAGAGTCGGTCAGGGCGTGACAGGGGGGGTTTTCTAGTTTAGATTTTCTATGTTGTTATGTTCTAGTTTTTGTATTTCTATGTTGGGTTTTGTTTGGGATGATCTCCAATTAGAGGCAGCTGGTCATCGTTGTTGTCACGTCCTGGCCAGTATAAGGGTTAATTGGTATTGTAGTTTGGTCAGGACGTGGCAGAGGGTATTTGTTTTATGTGGTTCGGGGTGGTGTTTTGGTAAAAGGGTGTTTGATTTAGTATTTCCGGGTTTTTGGTTTATGGTCTATGTATTTCTATGTGTAGTCTATTAAGTGTGTTTCTATGGTTGGTTAATTGGGATTGGGATTCTCAATTGAAGGCAGGTGTTTTCCCTTTTGCCTTTGATTGAGAGTCCCATATATGAGGGTGTGTTTGTCACTTGTGGGAGATTGTTCTGAGTTTAGCCTTGTGCCTTGCCAGACTGTCTGTAGTTCGTTTCGTTTTGTTGTTTTGGAGTGTTCTTTTTTGATTTAATAAATGTTCAAAATGAACAACCGCATGCCTGCTGCGTTTTGGTCCTCCTTCACCGACGACAACCGTGACAGAATCTCCCACCTAACCAGGACCAAGCAGCAGAGGAAGGAGCAGTGGGATTATGAGTTGGACTATGTGGAGAGATGGACATGGGAGCAGGTTATGGCCGGAGAAGGCCCATGGAGTATGGCTGGTAAGGACCGGGAACGTTTCCGAGGATCAAGACTGGCTTTGAAGCACGAGAGGCACCCCCAATAATTTTTTGGGGGGGGGCACACGGGTAGTTTGGCTAGGCATAGGAAGAGCCGGAAGCCAGCTACCCGTGGTTATATGGAGGAGCGTATGAGGTGGAGAGCGCCATGTTTCGCTGAGGAGCGCACACTCACCCATACGCACGCACAGTCCGGTGCGCGTTATTCCAGCCCCTCGCAGGTGCCGTGCTAGAGCGGGCATCCAGCCTGGTAGGAGGATGCCTGCGCAGCGCATCTGGTCGCCGGTACGCCTCCGAGGACCAGGCTACCCAACTCCCGCTCTACGCACGGCTACCATAAGGTCCCTGCACAGCCCAGTCTGCCCTGTACAAGCACCCCGCTCGTACAGGGCTACTAGTTCCATCCAGCCAAGACGGGTTGTGCAGGAGGTAAGATCAAGACCGACTGTGCGCCTCCATAGCCCTGGGTTTCCAGCTCCTGTCTCTCGTGCGGACCCGGAAGTGCGTCAACCCAGTCCGACTCGTCCTGTTCCCGCTCCCCGCACTAGCCTGGAGGTGCGTGTTCACAATCTGGTACGCCCAGTACCAGCACCACGCACCAGGCTTGAAGTGCGTAAACCCAGCCTCGCCAGTCAACAGTCACCAGAGCTGCCCGCCAGTCAACAGTCGCCAGAGCTGCCCGCCAGTCAACAGTCGCCAGAGCTGCCCGCCAGTCAACAGTCGCCAGAGCTGCCCGCCAGTCAACAGTCGCCAGAGCTGCCCGCCAGTCAACAGTCGCCAGAGCTGCCCGCCAGTCAACAGTCGCCAGAGCTGCCCGCCAGTCAACAGTCGCCAGAGCTGCCCGCCAGTCAACAGTCGCCAGAGCTGCCCGCTAGTCAACAGTCGCCGGACTGCCCCGACTGCCCCGAGCTGCCGGACTGCCCCGAGCGCCCCGACTGCCCCGAGCGCCCCGACTGCCCCGAGCGCCCCGACTGCCCCGACGGCCAGACTGCCCAGACTGCCCCGAACTGCCAGAGCTGCCAGACTGCCCCGAGCTGCCAGACTGCCCCGACTGCCTGGAACGGCCAGAGCCGGAGCCACCTCCTGATATAGGTGGGTTGGGGAGGGGGAGTGTAGCACAGTGCCATCGTTGACGGCAGCCACCCTCCCTTCCCTCCCTTTAGTAGGGGGGAATTTTTCTTTTGTTGTTGTTTGGGGCTATTTTTGTTAAGGTGCTTCCGGGGTTAGCACCTTTAAGGGAGGGGTACTGTCACGTCCTGGCCAGTATAAGGGTTAATTGGTATTGTAGTTTGGTCAGGACGTGGCAGAGGGTATTTGTTTTATGTGGTTCGGGGTGGTATTTTGGTAAAAGGGTGTTTGATTTAGTATTTCCGGGTTTTTGGTTTATGGTCTATGTTTATGTATTTCTATGTGTAGTCTAGTAAGTGTGTTTCTATGGTTGGTTAATTGGGATTGGGATTCTCAATTGAAGGCAGGTGTTTTCCCTTTTGCCTTTGATTGAGAGTCCCATATATGAGGGTGTGTTTGTTTGTCACTTGTGGGAGATTGTTCTGAGTTTAGCCTTGTGCCTTGCCAGACTGTCTGTAGTTTGTTTTGTTGTTTTGGAGTGTTCTTTTTTGATTTAATAAATGTTCAAAATGAACAACCGCATGCATGCCTGCTGCGTTTTGGTCCTCCTTCACCGACGACAACCGTGACAGTTGTCTCTAATTGGAGATCATACTTAAGTAGGTGTTTTTCCCACATGGGTTTGTGGGAGATTGATTCTGAGTAAGTGTATGTTAACTCTTCGTCAGGGTTCGTTGTTTTTGTTCATTCAGTTTATTTTGTATGTATGCATAGTTTCACAGTTCAATAAAATATGTGGAACGATAATCACGCTGCACTTTGGTCCGCTTCATCCTACGACAACCGTGACACTTAGTCTTTAGTTTGGGTACCTACTTGGCTTAGTAAATATATCAAATCAGAGTTGCTATACGAATATTAACATGTCTGTTAAATAGGAATGAATTCATGATTAAATCATTATTTAATAACTCGCTCTGCCTAGATAAATTAAAGGGGATTCTTTAAAGCAAGATAACCTTCAACAGTTACAGGTTTCTTTCGGATTATAATGTTATGCAAATTATTTTAAAAAAACGTTACTGTCACGACTTCCGCCGAAGTCGGTCCCTCTCCTTGTTCGGGCGGCGTTCGGCGGTCGACGTCACCCGCCTTCAAGCCATCGCCGATCCATTTGTTTTACACACCTGGTTTCAATTCCCCAATTACATGTTCATTATTTAACCCTCTGTTTTCCCCATGGTTTTTGTGCGTGATTGTTTTATGTATGTTCGTTCCGTTATTGTGAGCTCGGTATTACGACATGTTATTGGAATATTTGAGTAAAGTTACTTGTGTTACTCATCTCTGCTGTCCTGCGCCTGACTCCTCTGCACTAGCTACACCCAGACCACTACAGTTACTGGAGGAAAGAGTTGCTAAAGCTACTGTAATAATGTAATATTCACGTCATTTTCATTTTAAAATGAACAGGAACACAAAAGGTCAATGGTCACACTGGTAGACATACAGTAAGGAGCTAAGTGGCATTTGAAACTGTTTGGTATCTGCCCCTGCATGTCAGTGGTCTGTTTACTCTACAAGACAAAGCTATTGCTGGAGGAAAGTGAGGAAAGTTTGGTGCCCAGACGACTCTGAGCCTCGTGAACTTGGAGTGATTTTATGCCCATAGGGGTTGCGCCAGCCCCACCTCTGTACATGGAAAGTCCAGACCTTTTGATCAAAATCACAAATGGGGGCTGCCACAGCAAGTGAGCACGATAGACAGAAACAGTTTGTTATACACTCAGATAGAAATAGGTTTGGTAGATATCCAACATAACAAAAGACCACGATCACAATAATGAAGAACGGTCAAAGTCCTCTGACTATCGCTGTTAGGTATTTCTTACCGGATTCTCTCTCGTCATTTACTGTACCACTGATCCCCTTTAGCCGCATCTATGATGTCTTGACTATAGTGTACATGTTGGTTCCTGGTCATCTATGACCTCTACTGACTCACCATTTCCCAATCAACTTGGCTATGATCACCACAAATCATCTCCGGTCACACCCTCTTCTTCGACTGAATCCGGATGCTACGGTAACATACTGGATCCCGGTGTGGTGAACTAATGAAGTTCTCTATGTCTGGTCTACAGTAAAATGGCTCTCAGCTAGATTATGATGATCTGTAACACAGTGGGGAGGAGTGTGAAATTCCTCCATTCTGAGGGTGATTAGGAAGTCTTTAGCCTAGCTAATTTGTCAACGAGAGGCCCCTTCAACGGTTGGACTGTGAATAAGGCCTGGGATGCTCAATAAAGGACTCTGTTAATCAGGGGAATGAGACGACGAGGACTGTTGGATTCCCAGTGGATTCAAAATCCCCTCCTAAATGGGGTTTATGATGATTGACTGGACTCGAGAACAGATTGTAAATCATTAGCAGCAATGACTTCTGTTGTCACAGGGGTTGGCCTTCAATCTTTCTGCCTATCCATATTTTTTGTATGGTATCATACTTTGTTTTTCGAACATTACCGCGGTGTAAAATGTAAACCGGCCTCTAAAAGTAATGTTTGTGCTATACCTTTGTACCTTACACTTCAGTTGGTGATTACCTAACAGAACATGCGATGCTCTCTTACCTAAGCCCCTAAGTCACCTCTTGTCCTGGGTGGCTGTGGAGTGTGGAACGTGGAATGCACAGGAGGCCTTAGGTTCTATCACGAGGAGTCTTTGCAGAACACCTGAGCCCGTTCACATAAAACAGTGTGCGGATCTAGGATCAGGTCTTCTCTGTCAATATAGTCTTATTCATTATGATCTAAAAAGGCAAAACTGAGAGGGTCTTACACAGTGGGCTTCTGGTGAATGACGGCTTCTTTCAACATTTATCCACAGAGTTCCTGTCTTTCACTGTTTTAGGGAACGGTTTCTCAGACCCAGAGTAAGCCTAGCAAGAAGCATATTTCACGGATTTTTGCCATTTAAAGTGCTTTTTACTCTAGGATTATGCTTAACCTGTTTCTGGCAAACCGGCCCTATAGTTTGTTTGTTTAAGTGTGTTAGTTTGGATCAGTAGCATCGATGTCAAGATCATTGAGGGGCAGCGGGACAAACATGGCAACATGGAGTGTTTCCTGACAGGCTGCGGCCTGGGCACACACACACTGTTGATGGAAATGCTCATGTACTTACCCTCGGCTTTATGCAAAACATGTTATGATTGCCACTGCCATGAAAAACAATGGTATTTTATGTATTTATTTGCCTTGGGCAATCTGAAAGCTCATTTGTTTGAGCAGCCTATTGTTGGTGTCTATCTAGGGATGTCAAAATGCTGCAGCTGCTGAATTAAGTAGCAAAACAGCTATACTTATGCATTGATTCATTCATTTCACATTTGTGAACACCGATACACATCAGAGAAATGCGATAGACATTTTAAAAGTTTACATTTTTTCCAAGCCAAACCAAAATACAGTATGTGCACCAAACACGGTTAAATACATGGTTCCAATTTGTCATCTGCCGTAATTGTCTGTTTTGGCAACACCATTCCAGTCATTGAGAAGAAACCCATGACCTATTATGAAAGACAGACATTACATAAAACAATTACTGCTAAATCAATGACTGTGTCAATTTACAGTGAAATACCATGAAATATGGGACTGAAGCTACAGTATATTTAGATATGAGCACCGAGCATGAAATCCTTCACCAGCGTGTGTTTTTTTGCATTGGGACTAATAGTCTCTCTATGAAAAAGAACCGTCACCCCTCAACCTCTTCTTGTCATGTATTTCACTCAAAGTCACACTGTGAACTTGTTAATGGTAAGGTTTGAGGCATTCCCATACTGTATACTATTCATGTAGGAGTCCATCTCACTCCCATTTTTAATACGTGTTGTCACAGAGACCTGTGTAATAGGCTGCGTTTGTGTCCCAATGGCACCCTTTTCCCTATTTAGTGCACTACTTTTGGTCAGGGCCTATAGGGAAACCCATAGAGCTCTGTTCAAAAGTAGTGCACTACATATGGGATTCTGTCACGCAACCTGTGCTTTTACATATGTCTTCGTTTGACCAGAACATTCTGACCTGGTCTAATACTCTGTCGCACAAACTCAACTGCAGTTCTCTTTGCTGCAGTCGAACACACAGGGAACCAACTTTTTATTTATAAAATGCATTTTGAAAAGAGCAGATAGTTGGTCATGTATGACATCACCAGTTATATCACCCACAATTCATCTTCAAGACTTCAACTGTGAACCTCTTTAAGGTAGAGGCCTAGCGGGCTCATGGGTTCTGGTCTTTAAAGCAAAGCTAAAGCATAATAGTAGCCTAGTGTATCAGTGAACTGATGACGGTCAGTTAACTAAAACATAACAACCAGCTAACGGACTACAGTAGCTGAGGATTCAACTCACACTGCTCTTCTACATGGCTTGGTAATGTGAACATGGCCAGCCAAGGTGCACCTGGTGCACAGGGTCCAACCCATACACTTTTCCCAGAAGTTCTCTCTCTCCCGCTCTCTCCATTTGTTTTTTATTCATCATAAATTCTCTGAAACCTCTTAGAAGGTCTTCCATGGGTCTGGGACAATGCAACTGTAGTTGTGTAGCTCTAGGAATTCATTGGGTTTCTCTTGTTGTTGTTGTTGTTGTTATTTTGGTTGTTGTTGTTGTTTTCTCTAATCTTGTCTCTAGCTCTCATACTGTGCATGACGTGAGGACATGACTGGCCCATGACTGGACCATGACTGACCCATGACTGGCCCATGACTGAACCATGACTGACCCATAACTGGACCATGACTGGCCCATGACTGACCCATGACTGACCCATGACTGACCCATGACTGGCCCATGACTGACCCATGACTGACCCATGACTGGACCATGACTGACCCATGACTGGCCCATGACTGGCCCATGACTGACCCATGACTGACCCATAACTGGCCCATGACTGGCCCATGACTGACCCATGACTGACCCATGACTGACCCATAACTGGCCCATAACTGGACCATGACTGACTCAGAGCCATCCAGGCCGTGAAAGAGAGAGGCAGAGAATGCCCAGCCCTCACTTCAGGCTCAGAGGCTCTGCTTTGGGCAACACTCCCTCTGACATGCAACATCCCTCCACAACCAATGGCTTTCCACACCCCATGTAACTGGCACGCATCAGCAGCACTGCCCCACTTCTCCCTCCTGTTGTGAAAGCATTACCGGATGGCGCCCATCCGCCTCGCCCGCCCGCGCCGAGAGAGGACATGCATAAAACAAGGCTGAGCTGAGCCCCTGAGGTTAATGTGTGGACGAGCGCACAGACGCAGAAAGATCACTGACACAGAATACCTCTTATAAAACAAGAGAGGAAAGGATACGCTGCAGGACATGTTTGGAGTTGTGTGCAGAGTGCAAAAAAAACATCATTTTTTTACACCTGCGTGTATTTGTTTCTATATTTCATGAGGAGTGTACTGGGTATTTCTGTTGTTGAGTACATTATAAGTAATGTATTGTATGTAGTGTCTGCAGTAATATGACATCTTGAGGTTAGATATTATGCACGAGAGTCGTCTTCTGTATGTTTGTGGATATTACTCTAGGATCACAGAAGCTGATCAAGGTAGGAGAAAAATCATTCATCCAAACGCATCAAAGAAGGATAGGATAGCTTGGCTTGTGTCCTTTATGATGTACAGCAGAGTACACATCAGTAAGGGACAACAGATCACAGAGTCTGAATCCCAAATGGCACCCTTCTCCCTACATAGTGCACTACTTTTAAACAGAGCCCCTTCATCCCCTTATGGGCCCTGTTCAAAAGTAGTGTACTATTGTAGTGCCAATTGGGACGCATCCAGAATGAGCCATAAACAGGGTGTTGGATCCATGGGACATATTCTTGGAATGGCTTGATGGGTTTCGGTTCGGGTCGATGCAGTCACCACCTGCTGCCCATCTGGAATGTATTGCTAGCTCCATCCCTCACGTCAACACCTGTGTGCCGCCTCTCTAACCCTGCAGCTTCTCTTCTCCCTGTCCAAGCGGTTACAACTTCCTCTGCTAAGAGGGCAATAGGGGGGTCAGAGCGGTTTATAGCCTCAATGTATAGTCATGGATCTGGATGTGGTTATCACGCCTACTCCCGCTCCGCCGCTCATCGTCGCCGGTCTGCTAACCACCGGCCCTCAGTAGTCTCAGTCTTCAGGCGGTATTGGTTTCGTTTTTAATGTCCAGTACGCTTCTCTTGTTTTGTATATCTTCACGTTCCTTGTTCTTAAACCCTCCAACTGCACTTGCTTCCTGACTCCCTGCGTCTTCGTTACAGTGGCTCCTGTTTTGAAGTTGTTGTTGTTCTGTCTTGTGCGTTCACAATCAATCTTGGAAAAATAAAGTAAGAAAAAACGATTCATAGTTTATCTTCCATTATTGAAATTAGCTTCTTTTAAAATGTGACATATTGACAAAGCTACTTAACTACATTTGAATGGGTGTCAGATATATTAACCATTTGATGGGAGGGAGGCCTTGACCCCTGAGCTAACCTAGCCAATACAACGTCTCCATTCTGCTGTGCTCGGAAGGGGGCCTTAGCTTGGACCGTCCATCAACTCTACCAGGCTCTCTTTATAGGCTACAGGAGCCTATGTTGAGGGAAGCAGTAGTAAAGTACACTACTTCCATCAAGATGCGTTCAGACTGAGGTGCTCTGGTGACTTCTAGACCAGAAATGACACATTTCAATGAACCATTCATGCCATAATGAAGCTTCGGAATTAGCCACTTCTTTGTTATCTCTTGAGAAAAACAAATCTTCCCTCATTGACATTTTTAGAAGGAAACAGACATCGCTATAACAGGAGAGTGTAGAAGTCATGCGATATAAATCAAGAACATCTTAACATGGTTCTGATTGATTGATCATTGTAGACACCAATGGTTGGGAGAATCAATTAGGTATTGAACCAGCCTCTGGCTAATAGCTACCATTTAACTGGGCCTAAACAGCGAGACTGGTGATTGCATAAATCACAATATCAACATCTGTTTGTGTGTGTGCGTGCTTGCATGTGTGTGTGTCCCAATCCTTCACAGGCATTACTGATTACTCTATCCAGCTCTAGCCACAGGATCATAAGGAGAGGCTGACTATAGTGTCCCCAGATACATTGTCCCGTTCAGTAATGGTCAGTCATTGGCTCTATCTGGAAATACTATGGTGGCAGTGCAACCCATGGGGACGCTGCCAACGATGGCCTCATTTGAAGGTGGAAATTGTGTGTGGAGATTAGAACAGTCACCTGTGTGTGTGTGTGTGTGTGTGTGTGTGTGTGTGTGTGTGTGTGTGTGTGTGTGTGTGTGTGTGCGTGCGTGTGTGCGTGCGTGCGTGCGTGCGTGCGTGCGTGCGTGCGTGCGTGCCACTGAGTAAGTTCCATCAGCTTTCTTGTGTCTATAAAGTGTAACATGTAGGTATACTATGTGAAAAGTCTGTTGATATTACATGAACTCGGTTCAACTGTGCCTGGAACTGCCCATGCTCAGGTGTTCCAGTGAGACTTACTCAGAACCCTACGGGCAAATAAGTCATTGGATCACAGGTGTAAAACAAATCCCCGCGTGGACTATAGTAGTTGCTAGGCGGATATGTCAACAATTACGGAACATGTCCTGAATTTGACAGCCATGAAGTAGGGTTATTAAAAAAAGACAGACAGGCAGATGCTGCCTCCCCCTTCTTCCTGAAATGTCTTCCACAGCCAAGGACACATCTGACAACGCAATTAAATAATCAACACATCATTTATTTGGAATTATACTCAAAATGATTCAATGCTTTTTGTATTATTATGTTACAGTGAACAGACAAATGAGTCATCACAATTCAAGAGACCATCCTTTAAATGTTGATGCTTCAGGTTATAATCATCAAATGTTTATTTTAATTGTGCTCAAAATGATCCCATGCTTTTCCTCATGATGAAGTCATAGTGAATGGTTGACAATAATATCTCTGAGCTGGACTGTTGGCTGACAGTAGTGTTGCAGCTGGTCTCTCTCTCTCTCTGTTGAGCTGAGCTGCCTCTCTCTCAGTCTAACTGTCACAGTCTGAACGCTTCGTTCTCTTCCCCCAGCTCTCTCTCTCTCTCTCTCTTCTCTCTCTCTCTCTCTCGTCTCTCTCTCACTTCTCTCTCTCTCTCGCTTCTCTCTCTCTCTCATCTCTCTCTCTCTCTCTCTTCCTCTGGTGAAAGCTATGATCCCTCATTGATGTCACTTGTTAAATCCACTTCAATCAGTGTACATGAAGTGGGGGGAGATGGGTTAAAGAAGGATTTTTAAGTCTTGAGACAATTGAGACATGGATTGTGCATGTGTGCCATTCAGAGAGCGAATGGGCAAGACACAATATATAAGTGCCTTTGAACGGAGTACGGGGGGCGTGCAACTCAATATTAGGAAAGTGTTCCTAATGTTGGTATAATCAGTGTAGGTCAACTTAAGATCCTACACCTGTGTAGCTCAATTGCAAGCATAGTGCTTGCAATGCTGGGATCATGGGTTCATGTCTTTCCACCAATAGAAAAAGTATGCGTGGACTAATGTGCTTTGCGATCTATTCTTTATTTCGAAGTAACTATCAAGTTCATCCATCATCACATTAAACTCGACTCAACCCTGTAAACGTTCCTGCAGTATTCTAATTGTTAATCAAGCTGAATAAAGTGAATTGTAATAGGCTTTTAATTGCTATTGATCTTATGGCTGTCTGCATTTGAGAATAATTCAATTTGGCTTGGGTACCATGTTCCACCAGCTGGTCTCTAAACTAGCCTAGTCTCAGACCAACAAATGACTCACAAGCCAACAATATGTTATTTAGCTTGTAAAGAGAAAAAAAAACAACGGATATTCATTTGCTTCATTATACTATTAAGTTACAGAATAGCCCAACGGAAGTATTTCTGATTCTGAATGATAATTCATTAAAGCCGGCCCATTTTATTCTCCTTCGAATATCTATTTCAAACTCTCAGAAAGAAGTCTATGAACTATTTTGCTCATTCGCTTTGCATTGTTCTCCATCTGCAACAGTGTGAAACGCCTCCCCAAATCCAGCGCTCTCCGGCGTTAAGCCTGTCTAATTCAGTCCGAGTTAGAGCATGAGGCTGAAGCAGAAACTGCAGACAGTGTCTATAAACACAATGGGTGCCATTTGGTACACAGCCTATATCTGAACAGTAGCCTAGCTATCTGGCCGATGGCACAAAACTCATTTGTAAGCCATGAATGAACATTGGCTTTTTTTTCGGAGCAGATCAGGATTTGGCACAGAGTATGCCATATGTGACATTGGTGAGGAGGTTTAAACAGACTGGATTCAATTGGATGTTTGATGAATGGTCTGTACAGTGAAAGGCATTTGACGTGACTCAAACTTGAAGAGGAGGTGGAGATGGGCTATGTGTGTTTGTCGACTGCAGTGATCAAGTTTGCTTACAATTTTTACACACACCATACTTCAAATATATCCAGTCTTGGTCATGAGTACAACATGCATTGTGTGTTTTGCACATTGAAAGCCAATGGCTTCTGCAGACACCAACAAAGACTCAAGGTCTCTATCAAAACTGAAGAAAACATTTGCTACCCAAAAGTGCACAACTGAAAAATATGCAATCTGAGTTTGGAAAAGTAGATGTAGCCATGATTCATTGAAACAAATGATAACTACATGTCAAACAATAATTTTTTTTACACCATGATATCAAGCACTATCTGAAAATACTTTTAAATAGAAAGACAAGCAAATGTGCTGTTTCCTGGACACAGATTACGCCTAGTCCTGGACTAAAAAGCAAACTCAATGGAGAATCTCCACTGAAAGCAAACTCAATGGAGAATCTCTACTGAAAGCAAACTCAATGGATAATCTCCACTGAAAGCAAACTCAATAGAGAATCTCCACTGAAAGCAAACTCAATGGAGAATCTCCACTGAAAGCAAACTCAATGGAGAATCTCCACTGAAAGCAAACTCAATGGAGAATATCCACTGAAAGCAAACTAAATGGAGAATCTCCACTGAAAGCAAACTCAATGGAGAATATCCACTGAAAGCAAACTCAATGGAGAATCTCCACTGAAAGCAAACTCAATGGAGAATCTCCACTGAAAGCAAACTCAATGGAGAATATCCACTGAAAGCAAACTCAATGGAGAATCTTCACTGAAAGCAAACTCAATGGAGAATCTTCACTGAAAGCAAACTCAATGGAGAATTTCCACTGAAAGCAAACTCAATGGAGAATCTTCACTGAAAGCAAACTCAATGGAGAATCTCCACTGAAAGCAAACTCAATGGAGAATATCCACTGAAAGCAAACTCAATGGAGAATCTTCACTGAAAGCAAACTCAATGGAGAATATCCACTGAAAGTGCTTTTTAGTCCAGGACTAGGCTTAATCTGTGTCCAGGAAAACCGGTCCTAACTGTTCATCGATAAAGGTAAAGAGTATTTGTTGTTCCCCACTTCTAAAACATGAAACTCCTCTCCTTGGATTACCCACCCACACCATTTGAAGGAGGGAGATAAAGGAGGGAGGAGGGAGGAAGGAAGGAGAGAAAGTAGGGAGTAAGGAAGTAGGGAGAGAATGGAGGGAGGAAGGAGGGAAGGAAGGAGGAAGGAAGTAGGGAGAGAAAGGAAGGAGGAAGGAAGGAGGGAGAGAATGGAGGGAGGAAGGAAGGAAGGAGGGAAAGAAAGGAAGGAGGGGAGGAGGAAGGAAGGAGGAAGAGAAATGAGGGAGGGAGGAAGGAAGGATGGAGGGAAGAAAAGATGCTCCACTTGAGCTGGGCTCACACAGGAAGAAAACTTTTAATTAAAGATCATTTCTGCATCATTTATGAAGGCACCCTCTCTGCTGCCCAGGTTCCTGAGTTGGCTTCTTTCTTCTGTGTCCAAAATGGCAACCTATTCCCTATGTAGTGCGCAACTTTTGACCCGGGCCATTTGGAACACGGGTGGGTGACGTGACGTGACGTGACGTGACGGAACACAGCCCATTGGAAAGAACTCCTTTCAAAACAATACATGGTTTAAGCATTAGCACAGAACAACTGTCTACTCTCCTGCTGCTGCCTGAACAATGAACAAAGAGAGAGAGAGAGAGAGAGAGAGAGAGATAAACCAAATTACAACACAGTCAAAACAAAACTACATTACTTATCGGGAAACACAAGCACAAAGCAAAATGCAGTGCTATCTGGCCCTAAATCGACAGTACGCCGTGGCAAACTATTTGACCATGGTTATTTATCAAAACCTTAGAAAAACCTTGACAAAGTACAGGCTCAGTGAGCACAGCCTTGCCATTGAGAAGGGTAGACACAGGAAAACCTGGCTCCCTGTAGAGGATAGGCTGTGCAACCACAGCACCACAGCAGAACCCGAGCAGGATCTGCATTTCCTGACAAAATGTAAAAAATATAAAACAATTAGAGAGTGTCATTTCCACAAATGTATTTTAGCCATGTCTAAAGAAACATGATATGAAGAAAATGTAGCCTATTTCAGAAGAACAGAATAGTAAACTCTGAGTTGTCCTTATGTTAGGTCCTGATTTGGCTATGCCATACGGCAGTTAATTTAGCAGACAAGATATGCTTAGAGTTCCCTGGCATTATTTTGTAGTATTTTATAGTACGAAGGATACAATTGTACAGAGCTGAATAAAATAGAAAGGATATTTTCTCCAAACGATTTGAGGGAGTGTGTGTGTCGTAAGGATAGGACCAAGGCGCAGCGGGTAAAGTGCTCATCTTCTTAGTTTATTAGAATTAACACTTGAACAAAAGAAACGAACAACGAAACAGTCCCATAAGGTGCACAGACTATACAGGAAACAACCACCCACAAAACACAAGTGAAAACAAACCCAACTAAATATGGCCTCCAATTAGAGACAACGACAACCAGCTGCCTCTAATTGGAGGTCATTGCCAAAAACCCAACATAGAAAAAGAAAACTAGATATACACATAGAAATATAAAATATAGAACATAAACCAAAAACACCGAAACACACAAAACAAACACCCCCTGCCACGCCCTGACCAAACTACAATGACAAATAACCCCTTTTACTGGTCAGGACGTGACAGTGTGCACATGCGGCAATTCTGTGTTGAGCGATTAACAAAGAAATAGGTACTCCCATATGCTTCATTTAGAGGTATTTGTGTAACTTTAGTTGTGATGCAAACGTTGGGATATATGTTTAGATTTTTAATACATTCTCTCTATTGATGATTTGAAAAGAATTGCATGAAAGGCATGAGCTCTGCTTTGTTTTTGTTTTTACACAGGATATACACACTTCATCAGTCTCTCATTCACAATTTCACCATCACTTGATAATGTCTCAAATTTCCCAGCTGCATCCCTTTGTGTGGCCATAATGCCCCTTAAAAAAATCCATGCTTTTTGCACCCAGTGGCCATTGTGCCCTCATGCTGCTTGCTCCGAACACCTCTCATTCACATGGCTCTCCATCATGTGATCGGGTCTTTCTCACAGGCTACAAGTGAAGAAAGACACATCGTGGATGCAACTGCATGCGTCCTTGTCCAATTCGGAGGCACATATTGAAGATAATGAAGAACTGTCCACATTTACTTTTCGTCAAGGCACACCTATTCATTGAAATGCATTCCAGGTGACAACCTCATGGAGCTGGTTGAGTGAATGCCAAAAGCGTGCAAAGCTGTCATCAAGGCAAAGGGTGACTATTTGAAGAATCTCAAATAATAAAAATATAAGGCACCTAAATGGCTCTCAGACCATAAGAAACAAGAATCTTTAATTTGATGAAATCAAGATTGAACTCTTTGGCCTGAATGTCAAGAGTCACGTCTGGAGGAAACCTAGCACCATCCCTACTGTAAAGTGTAACAGTGTAGGTTCCGTCCCTCTCTTCACCCCAACCCGGGCTCGAACCAGGGACCCTTGCACACATCAACAACTGACACCCCACGAAGCATCGTTACCCATCGCGCCACAAAAGCCGCGGCCCTTGCAACGCAAGGGGAAACCCTACTTCAGGTCTCAGAGTGAGTGACGTCACTGATTGAAATACTATTAGCGCGCACCACCGCTAACTACTAGCCATTTCACATCGGTTACACTCACCCCCCTTTTGACCTCCTCCTTTTCCGCAGCAACCAATGATCCGGGTCACGGCACCAATGTAACAGTGTAGGTTCCGTCCCTCTCTTCGCCCCAACCCGGGCTCGAACCAGGGACCCTTGCACACATCAACAACTGACACCCCACGAAGCATCGTTACCCATCGCGCCACAAAAGCCGCGGCCCTTGCAACGCAAGGGGAAACCCTACTTCAGGTCTCAGAGCGAGTGACGTCACCGATTGAAACACTATTAGCGTGAATCACCGCTAACAGGTGGAGGTCAAAAGGGGGGTGAGTGTAACCGATGTGAAATGGCTAGTAGTTAGCTGTGGTGCGCACTAATAGTATTTCAATCAGTGACGTCACTCGCTCTGAGACCTGAAGTAGGGTTTCCCCTTGCGTTGCAAGGGCCGCGGCTTTTGTGGCGCGATGGGTAACGATGCTTCGTGGGGTGTCAGTTGTTGATGTGTGCAAGGGTCCCTGGTTCGAGCCCGGGTTGGGGCGAAGAGAGGGACGGAACCTACACTGTTACATTGGTGCCGTGCCCCGGATCATTGGTTGCTGCGGAAAAGGAGGAGGTCAAAAGGGGGGTGAGTGTAACCGATGTGAAATGGCTAGTTAGTTAGCGGTGATTCGCGCTATTAGTGTTTCAATCGGTGACGTCACTCGCTCTGAGACCTGAAGTAGGGTTTCCCCTTGCGTTGCAAGGGCCGCGGCTTTTGTGGCGCGATGGGTAACGATGCTTCGTGGGGTGTCAGTTGTTGATGTGTGCAAGGGTCCCTGGTTCGAGCCCGGGTTGGGGCGAAGAGAGGGACGGAACCTACACTGTTACAAAAGCATGGTGGTGGAAGCATCATGCTGTGGGGATGTTTTTCAGCGGCAGGGACTGGGAGACTAGTCAGGATCGAGGGAAAGATGAACGGAGCAAAGTACAGAGAGATCCCTGATGAAAACCTGCTCCAGAGCACTCAGGACCTCAGACTGAGGAGAAAGATAACCTTTGAACAGGACAACGACCCTAAGCACACAGCCAAGACAATGCAGGAGTGGCTTCGGGACAAGTCTTTGAATGTCCTTGAGTGGCCCAGCCTGAGCCTGGACTTGAACCCGATCGAACATCTCTGGAGAGACCTGAAAATAGCTGTGCGACGACGCTCCCATCCAACCCGACAGAGCTTAAGAGGATCTGCAGAGAAGAATGGGATAAACTCCCCAAATATAGGTGTGCCAAGTTTGTAGCGTCATACCTAAGAAGACTCGTGGCTGTAATTGCTGCTAAAGGTGCTTCAATAACGTACTGAGTAAAGGGTCTGAATACTTATGTAAATGTAATATTTCCATTTTTTTTATTTTTATAAATTCGCAAAAATGCCTTGCTTTGACATTATGTGGTATTTTGTGTAGATTGATGAGGGAATATAACTATTTAATCCAGTTTAGAAAAAGGCTGTTATGTCACAAAATGTGGAAAAGGTCAAGGGGTCTGAATACTTTCCGAATGCACTGTATATACATATTTAATCATACTTAATAGTTTTTATGTAAATAGCTAAATAAATGAGTGCAAATCAAATCTTGATATCTTGAACTGGATTCCTGGCCGTAACGATGAAAATCAGTGTTGTCAACAATCTAGCTAATGCTAGCTAGCAGGAGTGTGTTTTAATTTGAATTACACCTACTGACTTTAGCTTGTTTTTCCACCAATGGTGACCCTAGAGTTGGCAATGGGCCAGATTTACATTGCTAAGGATGACATTTCTGAAGTAAGAAGTGGGCTGTATTCTGTGGGGAGCTCAAACTTCATCAGTCTCAATACAGAGAACTTGCATACAGCAGAGATGCCTTGATGACATCGAGCTGCCTGTCCTCATCACACAAGTGGCTCAGGTAGTGCAGCTCATCCAGGATGGCACATCAATGCGAGCTGTGGCAAGAAGGTTTGCTGTGTCTGTCAGCGTAGTGTCCAGAGCATGGAGGCGCTACCAGGAGACAGGCCAGTACATCAGGAGACGTGGAGGAGGCCGTAGGAGGGCAACAACCCAGCTGCCTGTCTGCCTGCCCTTGGACATGCTGACGTGACCACCACCTCCGACCACCACCTCCGCTGACCATCTAGCAGAGCTTCCAGATCCTCTCATGACCGTGGCTACCCATCTGCTGGATGCTTCAAACAGACTTGATCAAGCTGATCTAGCTACTGTAGGGCGGCAGGTAGTCTAGCTGTTAAGAGTGTTGGGCCAGTAACTGGAAGGTTGCTGGTTTGAATTCCCGAGCCGACACTGTGAAAAATCTATCATTGTGCCTTTGAGCTAGGCACTTAACCCTAATTGCTCCTGTAAGTCACTCTGGATAAGGGTGTCTACTAAAATGTACTGCGGTAGCCTATATATCATTTTAAATAATTGTTTGTTAATTTTGCTTAACAAGCGCTTTGAGATCCTGTCTGTAATGAAAAGCACTATAAAAGTTTAAAATATGATTGTTATTATTATTTCCTTGTCCTCAATGCTTCTTCCTTAAAATGTTCTGTTAGAGAATGACAAGGCTGTTCCTTTTGAGATCACCTGGTCAAAACTTGAAAATGTCAAAATCGCATGCAAAGTAGATTTATTCATAATACTTTTAATAATTAAGAAGCACTTTAATGAACTTCCACTGTCCTCCAAGACTTCCTTAATTTCCTCATCACTTAAATATATACTGAACAAAAATATAAACCCAAAATGTAAAGTGTAGGACCCATATTTCATGAGCTGAAATAAAAGATCCCAGTAATGTTCCATACACACAAAAAGCTTCTTGCCTCCAAATTTTGTGCACAAATTTGATTACATCCCTGTTAGTGAGAATGTATCCTTTGCCAAGATAATACATCCACCTGACAGGTGTGGCATCAAGAAGCTGGTTAAACAGCATGATCATTACACAGGTGCCCCTTGTGCTGGGGACAATAAAAGGCCACTCTAAATTGTGTTGTTTTGTCACACAACACAATGCCACAGATGTCTCAAGTTTCGAGGCAGCATGCAATTGGCATGCTGACTGCAGGAATGTCCACCATAGCTGTTGCCAGGTCATTTAATGTTCATTTCTCTACCATAAGCCACCTCCAATGTCATTTTAAAGAATTTGGCAGTACTTCCAACAGGCCTCACAAACGCAGACCACATCTATGGCATCGTGTAGGTGAGCGGTTTGCTGATGTCAACGTTGTGAACAGAGTGCCCCATGGTGGCGGTGGGGTTATGCTATGGTTAAGCATAAGCTACAGACAACAAACACAATTGCATTTATCAATGGTAAATTGAATGTACAGAGATACCGTGACGACATCTTGATGCCCATTGTCGTGCCACTCATCCGCCGCCATCACCTCATGTTTCAGAAGATAACGCATGGCCCCATGTCGCAAGGATCTGTACACAATTCCTGGAAGCTGAAAATGTCCCAGTTCTTCCATGGCCTGCATACTCACCAGACATGTCACCCATTGAGCATGTTTGGGATGCTCTGGTTCGACATGTACGACAGCCTGTTCCAGTTCCGGCCAATATCCAGCAACTTTGCACAGTCATTGAAAAGGAGTGAAACAAAATTCCACAGGCCACAATCAACAGCCTGATCAACTCTATGCGAAAGAGATGCCTCGCGCTGCATTTACCTTGCGCTGCATGCGGTAAATATAGTCACACCAGATTCTGACTGGTTTTCTTATCCACACCCCTAACTTAATAAAAAATATATATCTGTATTCCCAGTCATGTGAAATTCATAGATTAGGGCCCAATTTATTTATTTAAATTTACAGATTTTCTTATATGAACTGTAACTCAGTAAAATCCTTGAAATTGCATGTTGCTTTTATATTTTTTTCAGTATATAGACTGTACGTATTATCACAATGAAAGTACTGAACTCGTAGTACTGTTCCACAGAGATGTCTGTGGAAACTGCAAACCTTACATATTCAAATGCATCCTACTCAGTTGGGTGAGGCTAGACGGACAAGCCTGGTGACCAAAATTGATGACGATGTGCACTGGGTGTACAAAACATGACATAGACTGACCAGGTGAAAGCTATGATCCCTTATTGATGTCACCTGTGAAATCCACTTCAATCAGTATAGATGAAGGGGAGGAGACAGGTTAAGAGGGATTTTTAAGTTCTGATACAGTTGAGACATGGATTATGTATGTATGCCGTTCAGAGGGTAACTGGGCAAGACAAAAAAGATTTAAGTGCCTTTGAGCAGGATATGGTAGTAGGAGCCAGGCGCACCGGTTTGAGTTTGTCAAGAACTGCAACGCTGTTGGATGTTGTTGTGTTGCCGGCTTGTAGCGCAAACTCTCCCCAATGAGCAGTAGGCTGTATCACGGTGATATCTAGATGGTTACTATACTAGCAAATACCAATATTACAAGTTATTTCTCTTATAGGCTGCTATCCTCGTCTAAATACACTGCTCAAAAAAATAAAGGGAACACTTAAACAACACAATGTAACTCCAAGTCAATCACACTTCTGTGAAATCAAACTGTCCACTTAGGAAGCAACACTTATTGACAATACATTTCACATCCGGTTGTGCAAATGGAATAGACAACAGGTGGAAATTATAGGCAATTAGCAAGACACCCCCAATAAAGGAGTGGTTCTGCAGGTGGGGACCACAGACAACTTCTCAGTTCCTATGCTTCCTGGCTGATGTTTTGGTCACTTTTGAATGCTGGCGGTGCTTTCACTCTAGTCTTAGCATGAGACGGAGTCTACAACCCACACAAGTGGCTCAGGTAGTGCAGCTCATCCAGGATGGCACATCAATGCGAGCTGTGGCAAGAAGGTTTGCTGTGTCTGTCAGCGTAGTGTCCAGAGCATGGAGGAGCTACCAGGAGACAGGCCAGTACATCAGGAGACGTGGAGGAGGCCGTAGGAGGGCAACAACCCAGCAGCAGGACCGCTACCTCCACCTTTGTGCAAGGAGGAGCAGGAGAAGCACCGCCAGAGCCCTGCAAAATGACCTCCAGCAGGCCACAAATGTGCATGTGTCTGCTCAAACGGTCAGAAACAGACTCCATGAGGGTGGTATGAGGGCCCGACGTCCACAGGTGGGGGTTGTGCTTACAGCCCAACACCGTGCAGGACGTTTGGCATTTGCCAGAGAACACCAAGATTGGCAAATTCGCCACTGGCGCCCTGTGCTCTTCACAGATGAAAGCAGGTTCACACTGAGCACGTGACAGACGTGACAGAGTCTGGAGACGCCGTGGAGAACGTTCTGCTGCCTGCAACATCCTCCAGCATGACCGGTTTGGCGGTGGGTCAGTCATGGTGTGGGGTGGCATTTCTTTGGGGGGCCGCACAGCCCTCCATGTAATCACCAGAGGTAGCCTGACTGCCATTAGGTACCGAGATGAGATCCTCAGACCCCTTGTGAGACCATATGCTGGTGCGGTTGGCCCTGGGTTCCTCCTAATGCAAGACAATGCTAGACCTCATGTGGCTGGAGTGTGTCAGCAGTTCTTGCAAGAGGAAGGCATTGATGCTATGGACTGGCCCGCCCGTTCCCCAGACCTGAATCCAATTGAGCACATCTGGGACATCATGTCTCGCTCCATCCACCAACGCCACGTTGCACCACAGACTGTCCAGGAGTTGGCGGATGCTTTAGTCCAGGTCTGGGAGGAGATCCCTCAGGAGACCATCCGCCACCTCATCAGGAGCATGCCCAGGCGTTGTAGGGAGGTCATACAGGCACGTTGAGGCCACACACACTACTGAGCCTCATTTTGACTTGTTTTAAGGACATTACATCAAAGTTGGATCAGCCTGTAGTGTGGTTTTCCACTTTAATTTTGAGTGTGACTCCAAATCCAGACCTCCATGGGTTGATAAATTGGATTTCCATTGATTATTTTTGTGTGATTTTGTTGTCAGCACATTCAACTATGTAAAGAAAAAAGTATTTAATAAGATTATTTCTTTCATTCAGATCTAGGATGTGTTGTTTAAGTGTTCCCTTTATTTTTTTGAGCAGTATATAATTGAGTGGGATGGAACAAATTGCCCACGTTGCTCCCCCCAGCGACATGTGATACTGCTGCCCAGTGGGAAGCAACACTGGTGGGAACTGGGAAGCACCTCGATACAACATCGTTGCACCGGTCATTTACACCAGCTTGTCATTACATTAGCTAATTGGCATGTCACGGTGACACTACAAGTTATTTCTCCCTCACCCATCGAAATAAACATGACTTTCTTTTGCAAGCGCCATTGTGCTGTTGTTGCCAGCTAGCCAGCATAAACTAGCTAGCTAGGAAGGGCTCATCGTCAGGATGATTGACTGAACTGACCGAACCAAATCCATTCGCCTTGACTCGACTTTCAGCAGTGCGACATACGTGATCAATATGAGCACCAGGCGTGTCTGTATAGCCTCTCCCTACTCAGTTCAGTCATTTCCCACTGTCTATTGGTCAACAACAATTTACCCTTCACTAAGCTCTTCCCTGGAAGACCAATTCCCCATTCAACCGCTGAGGGAATCCCCTCACAATGAACTCAAACTGTGTTTCTAATAAGGCCTCTGGCCCAGATGGATTAGCAACGTTTTATGGCCAATGAGACTGAGAGCTAGCTAACCGACTGAGTTGGCAAACAATGTAACAAAAGTATAATTTCGGATTCAGAAAAATACTCCAACAGGCTCTGCATTTCAGGAATCACAGTAACAAGTACTCCTGCTGCACTGTTCAGTTATTTAACCATTAAAATGTACTTTTTTAAAAAGAAAACTCTTGATTTTGCCATAGCCCTGATACTGGTTTCCATGCGATTTAAACGTGAGCTTGTCCGAGATGTCGGACTCGACGACATTTGCTATCCTTGGAAAGTCGCGATTGATTGCCCAAAAGGGCCAATTGTGTATTCATGTTCATGCATCGTTGGTTACAATGGCTCACGTACACTGTGAAATGCATCTACAGTAAACCAAAATGATGACAATGATTTATACAACATGACACACGTCACTTCACATGGTACACTCTAATTTATTAATATTTTGTACAGGTATTTGCTATCGCCTATTAGACTGACATCAACATACTGCACCAGTGTACAGGACAAAATAATACTAAAATACCAGATGTTTTACCAGATGTATGAATCTAAAGCATCCAGTTGGCATTTCCACTCGCCACCAAATATGGTATTGAGAGGAAGCCCAGTGGCTGGCAGTGGGAGAATATGGAGCGAGATGGATTTTGGCAGACATTTTGCTCATTTTGTCATCGATTAAACATTTGACCTCAACACAGTTTTCTGTTCCCAAAACAAAAATATGTTATGAACAGAGTGGACTACACGTGCGCACTTCACAGAATAGGTGTTCCATAATGGAAATATCCAAATACATGCTAGGATGTCAATAGAGTCTCACTAGCTCGTGCTTGGCTCTGCCCACCTCCTTGCTTGTTCTGCCACTATGATTAATTTGCTCCCATTGGAAACGACAAGCCCTGATCTATCTTGGGTTAGTTATACAAATCTTTGCTACAAAACTGTAAATTCAGGTCTATAGGTAAATTCTATATTGTATGGTGTAGGTTTTTGATCATATGCACAATACAGTTGTTGCTCTCTTGTGTTTTCAATATATTGATGGTTTCCCAGACTGCGAATAATGGTATGGTATGTCTGTGACGAGTGTAAAAAAGTATTGAAAATGTATCCTTTGCTCAAAGCTTTCTTTTCTTTTATGAGCTGCTTGTTCAGTTCAAAGTCTCCACTATTCGCCCTTGTTGCTTAAATCCAGGGCTGCAGCTCTCTCTTTGTCTGTGTTTTAATGTTTTAATGGCTCCTACTCCTTTCTTTGATGATTGCTTACGAAATTGATGTGGCTATAACATAATCCTCCACTGGATTTGTCTCTCTCCGCCTTACCCAATTTGTTTTTGTGCTTCTGCACCTATTTTCAGTCCACCATCTCCCAGTGGTGGAATTGTACCTAATTTCTGTTGTTCTCCTTCCTTTCGTTTGAATATCTGTTTCCCTAAGATAACATAATAACCCAGAGAGAGGCTTGCGACGAAAGCCTCTCAACAATTCATTATCCAGAAATTGACAGCAGGTTGAGTATAACATTAATGGAAAATGAATATACAATGCCAACATATAGATAGTTATGTATGTCTAGTTATGTCTCAAAAACTAGACTACAGCCTATATGTACCATAAAACTGCTCTGTATAACCTAGAGGTCATTTCATGCTGTGAAAATAGTCACTTTTATATGTATTATGCTATGCTGTGGTACATGCATCAACCAACATCGTATCTAGTCTCCCAGAGTATTATGGGCTGTTTATCAAGCAGTATTCAACTACCTTGAACATGCTAGTTCAGAGGTTGTACTAAGTGGCAATATATCCTCTGAATCATCCACAAATCTTTGCTGACACTGACACTAGTCATCCATTTCAGAACATCATTCACTTCAGAAAAGCCGCAGGAGTTTTGCCAGATATAATATTTGATTTGTCATCAGTATCTTAACGTTGCACCATTGTTTCCATCTCTAGCTACCTGAACTGAACTGACAAACAGTTGCCCAACAGCCCGGCCCCTTGATGAACGAACAACTTCAAGAAACAACCTGCTAAATGGGGATCCAGGATCCTCTGTCTTGCAGCAGAGAATGTCTATTTGTGGTGCGGTTTAGACATGAATTAATTCAATGTGATTTAGAATTCATGAGGAATGGCTGCTAACATCTTTCACCAGTCAACACGGTTCGTCTTCTCATCCCTCTCCATCCTCCTGTTTTACCTGGCTGACAAATGAAAGGAATAATTCATGCAGATGCATCGCAGGTCCCTCAGAAAGAAAGAGAGAGGGAGAGAGAGAGAGAGAGAGAAAGAGTGTGTGTGTGTGTGTGTGTGTGTGTGTGTGTGTGTGTGTGTGTGTGTGTGTGTGTGTGTGTGTGTGTGTGTGTGTGTGTCATCCTGGGACAGTCCCGTATTGCAGGCCTTTTCAGGTGTCCCAACTTTAATTTAATACAAAAAAGGTAATTTTGCAAGCAAGGTGCATCAATGAATTTAGGCTACAAGAGTGTACAGTCGTGGCTAAAAGTTTGAGGATGACACAAATATTAATTTTCACAAAGTCTGCTGCCTCAGTGTCTTTAGATATTTTTGTCAGATGTTACTATGGAATACTGAAGTATAATTACAAGTATATCATAAGTGTCAAAGGCTTTTATTGACAATTACATGAAGTTGATGCAAAGAGTCAATATTTGCAAAGAGTCAATCTTTTTCAAGACCTCTGCAATCCGTCCTGGCAAGCTGTCAATTAACTTCTGGGCCACATCCTGACTGATGGCAGCCCATTCTTGCATAATCAATGCTTGGAGTTTGTCAGAATTTGTGGGGTTTTGTTTGTCCATCCGCCTCTTGAGGATTGACCAGAAGTTCTCAATGGGATTAAGGTCTGGGGAGTTTCCTGGCCATGGACCCAAAATATCGATGTTTTGTTTGGATGGTTGGGAGAAGTTACTCTCGGAGGATGTGTTGGTACCATTCTTTATTCATGGCTGTGTTCTTAGGCAAAATTGTGAGTGAGCCCACTCCCTTGGCTGAGAAGCAACCCCACACATGAATGGTCTCAGGATGCTTTACTATTGGCATGACACAGGACTGATGGTAGCTCTCACCTTGTCTTCTCCGGACAAGCTTTTTTCCGGATGCCCCAAACAATCGGAAAGGGGATTCATCAGAGAAAATGACTTTACCCCAGTCCTCAGCAGTCCAATCCCTGTACATTTTGCAGAATATCAGCCTGTCCCTGATGTTTCTCCTGGAGAGAAGTGGCTTCATTGCTGCCCTTCTTGACACCAGGCCATCCTCCAAAAGTATTCACCTCACTGTGCGTGCAGATGCACTCACACCTGCCTGCTGCCATTCCTGAGCAAGCTCTGTATTGGTGGTGCCCCGATTCTGCAGCTGAATCAACTTTAGGACACGTTCCTGGCCCTTGCTGGACTTTCTTAGGCGCCCTGAAGCCTTCTTCACAACAATTGAACCGCTCTCCTTGAAGTTCTTGATGATCCGATAAATGGTTGATTTTGGTGCAATCTTACTGGCAGCAATATCCTTGCCTGTGAAGCCCTTTTTGTGCAAAGCAATGATGATGGCATGTGTTTCCTTGCAGGTACCCAAGGAAGAACAATGATTCCAAGCACCACCCTCCTTTTGAAGCTTCCAGTCTATTATTCGAACTCAATCAGCATGACAGAGTGATCTCTAGCCTTGTCCTCGTCAACACTCACACCTGTGTTAACGAGAGAATCACTGACATGATGTCAGCTGGTCCTTTTGTGGCAGGGCTGAAATGCAGGGAAATCCTTTTTGGGGATTCAGTTCATTTGCATGGCAAAGAGGGACTTTGCAATTCATCTGATCACTCTTCATAACATTCTGGAGTATATGCAAATTGCCATCATACAAACTGAGGCAGCAGACTTTGTGAAAATGTATATTTGTGTCATTCTCAAAACTTTTAGCAACGACCCTCCTGTGGATGTTTGCTCCAACTCCAGTTGTAACCATCCTGATTCAGCTTCTCAAACAGCTAATTAGTAGCTCTCCAGGAACAGGTTTTTCCAGCATCTAAACAGTGGATGAACATGCGCAGGTAGCCTACTTTCTGAAGTGATTTGTTTGACAATATGATGAAAACATCATGGCTGGTTGTGTTCATGCCAAATTAAAAAGTTAACAAATGTTTACGCTAAATTACATCTTTATTTTTAGAACCATTATTGTACCTTTTTTTTGCGCTACAGAGAAAAGAAAAAGGTTTGTTTTGAAATGTCTGTAGCATTCTGTTCATGTACAGTATCTGAAGAGGAGCGCTATACTGTCTGTCCTGGTGCTGGTTTCCCCTCTTTTTTAATTCAAACTCGCCCTTCACACTCTTTTCTATTTCAACTCTCTCTAATTGCAACCCATTCCTCTGGCCAGTGTTAACTTAATTCCAGTAGACAGTGGGTCTTCTCAAAATTCAGCAGGCAGACCTTTGTAAATAAAGGGCTGGCAGGCTGAGAGGGGGTGTACACGACCTTGGTTCTGGTGAGTCAGGACATGATGAATTAAAAAAGCTGCTAGAATCCATGGCTGAATGTTCGCCTTTGTACGTGAAGATGCAAGCAACAATAGCAGAATATGCGGTCTTCACAATGAACCGAACACTTTCTACGGATGCGTGAGTGGAACAGTACTATGACCGTCATCAAACATATTGTAGGCCTATGTGTGTTTCATTTCAAGTGATCCAATCACAGGAGGTTGGTGGCACCTTAATTGGGAAGGACGGGATCGTGGTAATGGCTGGAGCGGAATCAGTGGAATGGTATCAAACACATGGTTTCTATGTGTTTGATGCCATTCCATTAGCTCCGTTCCAGATATGATTATGCGCCGTCCTCCACTCAGCAGCCTCCACTGGATCCAAGCAATGAAGAAATAGGTTGATTTTCTTAACATACTGACGTTGCACTGTTGAAGACCTTTGCTCCACAAGGAGCTAAAAGGAACAAGTTAAGTAGCTAAGTCAAGTCATTGTAATTAACATAGTGTACAATGATGTCTCCTTGTCTATTCATCATTTGAAAAAAATTCCCTTCCAAAACTGTGAAATTACTTGGTGTATGTGCTTAATCAACAGTTGTCTTCATCCCCTAGCGTTGTGTGCTGATGAAGCCTGCTTTGGCTGGCAGCTAGAGCTAGGCCCATGTCTGGAGGCTAGCTAGCTCCAAGCAGGAACACTAGGCATAGCCTGTATCCCAAATGGCACCCTATCCCCTTATAGTGTAATATTTCTGAACAGAGCCTCATGGGCCCTAGTAGTGCAATATATAGGGGATAGGGTGCCATTGGGGATGCAGATAAGCACCCTAGCTAGCTCCATGCAGGAAAACTAAGTGCCCTGGAACTAAACTCCCCCCACCATGTTTCCCACAGAGAGGGAAGCTTCCAGGATCCCTTTGATGAGCGCAATTTCCGTCTAATTAATGAGGTGAAATTAGGGGATACGGGGCTTTTTTTTTTACATCAGCCTTAATTCTTCTGATGGCTCATTAAAAAACATTCTGTAAGCGCCCTGTGATGTGATGGCCTGCCCCTTCTGTGTGCAGAGAGAGATGGGGGGGGGGCAGGGTCTTTCTATGAACTAGGGTACCAGTGAGGATTTCCTAAACTGGACAACTTGTTGATAAGTCATCGATAATAATCTGCAAAAAAAATCATTACATTAAGCTATAAAGGGGATCATTACTATATTCAATCAAATTTGTTTAACCCTTTATCATGGTTGGTGTCTTGACGGATTTGTCCAAAATATAAGACATGACTTTTCTGTCCTTGCATTTATGGCAGTGTAAGTTGTCATTGTATCATATATTATGCATTAATCAGTTAAATTAGACATTGAACTTGAATCCCTGTAAGAATCCTGGATCTACAGTAGCTGTTGGACAGTATTTTTGTATAGAGATCTCACAAATGCAGGGTAACTACGTAACACTTCGTGTCTCCTTACGTTACGGGGTGAAAAGAGTTTTCATGGGCACACAAATAACATTTTCTGAATGCCAGTCAAGTGACGAACAGCTGTTGTGATAGCACATGCGATGCAACAACAGGAGAAGGGTGTAATTGCACAGTGCAATTAGGGGCGTTTTATGATATAGGCGTTTCTTGATATCAAGCTACTCCCGTTGATGCTCGCTATTGGTCCATGGCCGTTTCTTTCACGTCGGTGTCACGACCGTCGTATGAATAATTGGACCAAGATGCAGCGTGAGTAGAGTTCCACATTTTAATGATCGTGAAACTTCCAAAACAACAAAGATATAACGATCATGAAATACGTAGCGCACATAGGCACTCATACAAAACAATCTAAATCAAATCAAATCAAATCAAATTTATTTATATAGCCCTTCGTACATCAGCTGAAATCTCAAAGTGCTGTACAGAAACCCAGCCTAAAACCCCAAACAGCAAGCAATGCATGTGAAAGAAGCACGGTGGCTGGGAAAAACTCCCTAGGAAAAACTCCTGAGAAAGGCCAAAAACCTAGGAAGAAACCTAGAGAGGAACCAGGCTATGAGGGGTGGCCAGTCCTCTTCTGGCTGTGCCGGGTGGATATTATAACAGAACATGGTCAAGATGTTAAAATGTTCGTAAATGACCAGCATGGTCAAATAATAATAATCATAGTAATTGTCGAGGGTGCAACAAGCACGTCCGGTGAACAGGTCAGGGTTCCGTAGCCGCAGGCAGAACAGTTGAAACTGGAGCAGCAGCATGGCCAGGTGGACTGGGGACAGCAAGGAGTCATCATGCCAGGTAGTCCTGAGGCATGGTCCTAGGGCTCAGGTCCTCCGAGAGAAAGAAAGAAAGAAAGAGAGAAGAGAGAATTAGAGAGAGCATATTTACATTCACACAGGACACCGGATAAGACAAGAGAATACTCCAGATGTAACAGACTGACCCTAGCCCCCCGACACATAAACTACTGCAGCATAAATACTGGAGGCTGAGACAGGAGGGATCAGAAGACACTGTGGCCCCATCCGATGATACCCCCGGACAGGGCCAAACAGGCAGGATATAACCCCACCCACTTTGCCAAAGCACAGCCCCCACACCACTAGAGGGATATCTACAACCACCAACTTACCGTCCGAAGACAAGGCCGAGTATAGCCCACAAAGATGTCCGCCACGGCACAACCCAAGGGGGGGGCGCCAACCCAGACAGGAAGACCACGTCAGTGGCTCAACCTACTCAAGTGACGCACCCCTCCCATGGACGGCATGGAAGAACACCAGTAAGTCAGTGACTCAGCCCCTGTAAAAGGGTTAGAGGCAGAGAATCCCAGTGGGAAGAGGGGAACCGACAAGGCAGAGACAGCAAGGGCGGTTCGTTGCTCCAGCCTTTCCGTTCACCTTCACACTCCTGGGCCAGACTATACTTAATCATAGGACCTACTGAAGAGATAAGTCTTCAGTAAAGACTTAAAGGTTGAGACTGAGTCTGCGTCTCTCACATGGGTAGGCAGACCATTCCATAAAAATGGAGCTCTATAGGAGAAAGCCCTACCTCCAGCCGTTTGCTTAGAAATTCTAGGGACAATTAGGAGGCCTGCGTCTTGTGACCGTAGCGTACGTGTAGGTATGTACGGCAGGACCAAATCGGAAAGATAGGTAGGAGCAAGCCCATGTAATGCTTTGTAGGTTAGCAGTAAAACCTTGAAATCAGCCCTTGCCTTAACAGGAAGCCAGTGTAGGGAAGCTAGCACTGGAGTAATATGATCAAATTTTTTGGTTCTAGTCAGGATTCTAGCAGCCGTATTTAGCACTAACTGAAGTTTGTTTAGTGCTTTATCCGGGTAGCCGGAAAGTAGAGCATTGCAGTAGTCGAGCCTAGAAGTAACAAAAGCATGGATTAATTTTTCTGCGTCATTTTTGGACAGAAAGTTTCTGATTTTTGCAATGTTACGTAGATGGAAAAAAGCTGTCCTTGAAGCAGTCTTGATATGTTCTTCAAAAGAGAGATCAGGGTCCAGAGTAACGCCGAGGTCCTTCACAGTTTTATTTGAGACGACTGTACAACCATCCAGATTAATTGTCAGATTCAACAGAAGATCTCTTTGTTTCTTGGGACCTAGGACAAGCATCTCTGTTTTGTCCGAGTTTAAAAGTAGAACATTTGCAGCCATCCACTTCCTTATGTCTGAAACACAGGCTTCTAGCGAGGGCAATTTTGGGGCTTCACCATGTTTCATTGAAATGTACAGCTGTGTGTCGTCCGCATAGCAGTGAAATTTAACATTATGTTTTCGAATGACATCCCCAAGAGGTAAAATATATAGTGAAAACAATAGTGGTCCTAGAACGGAACCTTGAGGAACACCGAAATTTACAATTGATTTGTCAGAGGACGAACCATTCACAGAGACAAACTGATATCTTTCCGACAGATAAGATCTAAACCAGGCCAGAACTTGTCCATGTAGACCAATTTGGGTTTCCAATCTCTCCAAAAGAATGTGGTGATCGATGGTATCAAAAGCGGCACTAAGATCTAGGAGCACGAGGACAGATGCAGAGCCTCGGTCTGACGTCATTAAAAGGTCATTTACCACCTTCACAAGTGCAGTCTCAGTGCTATGATGGGGTCTAAAACCAGACTGAAGCGTTTCGTATACATTGTTTGTCTTCAGGAAGGCAGTGAGTTGCTGCGCAACAACTTTTTCTAAAATTTTTGAGAGGAATGGAAGATTCGATATAGGCCGATAGTTTTTTATAATTTCTGGGTCAAGATTCGGCTTTTTCAAGAGAGGCTTTATTACTGCCACTTTTAGTGAGCTTGGTACACATCCGGTGGATAGAGAGCCATTTATTATGTTCAACATAGGAGGGCCAAGCACAGGAAGCAGCTCTTTCAGTAGTTTAGTTGGAATAGGGTCCAGTATGCAGCTTGAGGGTTTGGAGGCCATGATTATTTTCATCATTGTGTCAAGAGATATAGTACTAAAACACTTTAGTATCTCCCTTGAGCCAAGGTCCTGGCAGAGTTGTGCAGACTCTGGACAATGAAGCCCTGGAGGAATACCCAGATTTAAAGATGAGTCCGTAATTTGCTTTCTAATGATCATGATCTTTTCCTCAAAAAAGTTCATAAATGTATTACTGCTGAAGTGAAAGCCATCCTCCATTTGCGAATGCTGCTTTTTAGTTAGCTTTGCGACAATGTCAAAAAGAAATTTCGGATTATTCTTATTTTCCTCAATTAAGTTGGAAAAATAGGATGATCGTGCAGCAGTGAGGGCTCTTCGATACTGCACGGTACTGTCTTTCCAAGCTAGTCGGAAAACTTCCAGTTTAGTGTGGCGCCATTTCCGTTCCAATTTTCTGGAAGCTTGCTTCAGAGCTCGTGTATTTCCTGTATACCAGGGAGCTAGTTTCTTATGACAGATGTTTTTAATTTTTAGGGGTGCAACTGCATCTAGGGTATTGCGCAAGGTTGAATTGAGTTCCTCGGTTAGGTGGTTAACTGATTCTTGTCCTCTGACGTCCTTGGGTAGGCAGAGGGAGTCTGGAAGGGCATCAAGGAATCTTTGGGTTGTCTGAGAATTTATAGCACGACTTTTAATCTTCCTTGGTTGGGGTCTGAGCAGATTATTTGTTGCAATTGTAAACGCAATAAAATGGTGGTCCGATAATCCAGGATTATGAGGAAAAACATTAAGATCCACAACATTTATTCCATGGGACAAAACTAGGTCCAGAGTATGACTGTGGCAGTGAGTAGGTCCAGAGACATGTTGGACAAAACCCACTGAGTCGATGATGGCTCCGAAAGCCTTTTGGAGTGGGTCTGTGGACTTTTCCATGTGAATGTTAAAGTCACCAAAAATTAGAATATTATCTGCTATGACTACAAGATCCGATAGGAATTCAGGGAACTCAGTAAGGAACACTGCATATGGCCCAGAAGGCCTGTAAACAGTAGCTATAAAAAGTGATTGAGTAGGCTGCATAGATTTCATGACTAGAAGCTCAAAAGACGAAAACGTCATTGTTTTTTTTTTTGTAAATTGAAATTTGCTATTGTAAATGTTAGCAACACCTCCGCCTTTGCCGGATGCACGGGGGGTTTGGTCACTAGTGTAACCAGGGGGTGAGGCCTCATTTAACACAGTAAATTCATCAGGCTTAAGCCATGTTTCAGTCAGGCCAATCACATCAAGATTATGATCAGTGATTAGTTCATTGACTATAACTGCCTTGGAAGTGAGGGATCTAACATTAAGTAACCCAATTTTGAGATGTGAAGTATCACAATCTCTTTCAATAATGGCAGGAATGGAGGAGGTCTTTATACTAGTAAGATTACTGAAGCGAACACCGCCATTTTTAATTTTGCCCAACCAAGATCGAGGCACAGACACGGTCTCAATGGGGAAAGCTGAGCTGACTACGCTAACTGTGCTAGTGGCAGACTCCACTAAGCTGGCAGGCTGGCTGGCTAACAGCCTGCTGCCTGGCCTGCACCCTATTTCATTGTGGAGCTAGAGGAGTTAGAGCCCTGTCTATGTTCGTAGATAAGATGAGAGCACCCCTCCAGCTAGGATGGAGTCCGTCACTCCTCAGCAGGCCAGGCTTGGTCCTGTTTGTGGGTGAATCCCAGAAAGAGGGCCAGTTATCTACAAATTCTATCTTTTGGGAGGGGCAGAAAACAGTTTTCATCCAGCGATTGAGTTGTGAGACTCTGCTGTAGAGCTCATCACTCCCCCTAACTGGGAGGGGGCCAGAGACAATTACTCGATGCCGACACATCTTTCTAGCTGATTTACACGCTGAAGCTATATTGCGCTTGGTGACCTCTGACTGTTTCATCCTAACATCGTTGGTGCCGACGTGGATAACAATATCTCTATACTCTCTACACTCGCCAGTTTTAGCTTTAGCCAGCACCGTCTTTAGATTAGCCTTAACGTCGGTAGCCCTGCCCCCTGGTAAACAGTGTATGATCGCTGGATGATTAGTTTGAAGTCTAATACTGCGGGTAATGGAGTCGCCAATGACTAGGGTTTTCAATTTGTCAGAGCTAATGGTGGGAGCCGTCGGCGTCTCAGACCCCACAACGGGAGGAGCAGAGACCAGAGAAGTCTCGGCCTCCGACTCTGACTCGCTTAACGGGGAGAACCGGTTGAAAGTTTCTGTCGGCTGAATAAGCGACACCGGTTGAGCATTCCTACAGCGTTTCCCTCCAGAAGCCATGAGAAAGATGTCCGGCTGCGGGGACCGTGCGAGGGGGTTTATACTAACGTTACTATCTGTACTTGCTGGTGGCACAGACGCTGTTTCATCCTTTCCTACACTGAAATGACCCTTGCCTAACGATTGCGTCTGAAGCTGGGCTTGCAGCACAGCTATCCTTGCCGTAAGGCGATCGTTCTCCTGTATATTATGAGTACAACGACTGCAATTAGAAGGCATCATGTTAATGTTACTTAGCTTCGGCTGTTTGAAGTCCTGACGAACCATGTCCAGATAAAACCTCCGGGGTAGGAGAGTTGAATGAAAAAAAAGTTGAGTGAGGGAAAAAGTAAAAATATACGGTAATGAAAAAGTAAAAACCGTCAGGTAGCAAAGTAAAAACGGCAACAAAAACGCACAACAGCGTAAACAAGTCTGCAAGAGACAGGAAGTGAAGTCATCACAGCAGAATCTCCCACATAGCAGGTGGGAAAAAGGACACACTAAGTATGATCCCCAATTAGAGGTAATGATATTCAGCTGCCTCTAATTGGGAACCATACACACACACCAACATAGAAATATAATACCTAGAAACCCCCCTAGTCACGCCCTGACCTAAAACACCAATCCCGAGGGCTCTCTATGGTCAGGGCGTGACAGTACCCCCCCCCCCCCCAAAGGTGCGGACTCCGAGCGCAAAAGCCTGAAACTAGATGGGGAGGGTTAGGGTGGGCAACTAGCGTCGGTGGCGGCTCCGTTGCGGGAAGTAGCACCCGCTCAGACCACGGATCCGGCCATGGAGCCGGGCTGAACGCCGTGCCTGGACTGGTCACCGTTGCAGAGGAAGGCTCCGGCCATGGAGCGGGACTGGACATCGTGCCTGGACTGGTCACCGGCGCAGAGGAAGGCTCCGGCCATGGAGCGGGACTGGATGCCATGCCTGGACTGAGCACCGGCACAGAGGAAGGCTCCGGCCATGGAGCGGGACTGGACGCCATGCCTGGACTGAGCACCGGCGCAGAGGAAGGCTCCGGCCATGGAGCGGGACTGGACGCCGTGCCTGGACTGAGCACCGGCGCAGAGGAAGGCTTCGGCCATGGAGCGGGACTGGACGCCATGCCTGGACTGGGCATCGGCACAGTGGAAGGCTCCAGCCATGGCAACGGCACAGGAAGCTCCGGGCCGTGGACCGTCACTGGAGGCTCCGGGCCGTGGACCGTCACTGGAGGCTCCGGGCCATGGACCGTCACTGGAAGCTCCGGGCCATGGACCGTCACTGGAGGCTCTGGACCGTGGACCGTCACTGGAGAATCTGGACTGTGAACCGTCGCTGGAAGCTCTGGACTGTGAACCGTCGCTGGAGGTTCAGGGCTGTGGACCGTCGCTGGAGACTCCGGACTGTACACACGCACTGGTGGACGAGTGCGGGGAGCCGGTACAGGACCTACCGGGCTGGGAAGGCGCACTGGAGGCCTGGTGCGTGGAGCCGGCACAGGTTGCACCGGACTGATGACACGCTCCTCAGGGCGAGTGCGGGGAGCCGGCACAGGACGTACCGGGCTGGAAAGGCGCACTGGAGGCCTGGTGCGTGGAGCCGGCACAGGTTGCACCGGACTGATGACACGGTCCTCAGGGCTAGTGCGGGGAGCCGGCACAGGACGTACCGGGCTGGGAAGGCGCACTGGAGGCCTGGTGCGTGGAGCCGGCACAGGTTGCACCGGACTGATGACACGGTCCTCAGGGCTAGTGCGAGGAGCTGGCACAGGACGTACCGGGCTGGGAAGACGCACTGGAGGCCTGGTGCGTGGAGCTGGCACAGGTTGCACCGGACTGATGACACGCTCCTCAAAACGCCTGCGCTGCAGCATACTCCTAGCCAACATCTTTCTCCGATATCCCTTCTCAAACTGCTCCATCGACTCCCAGACGGTCTCTGGCTCTCTCCTCGGCTCGGCCGACCGCCCCTTGTGCCCCCCCCAAAAGAATCTTGGGGTTGCCCTTGGGTTGTTTGTGGCCGCGGACCCTGGCGTCGTCGCTGTCCTCCTTTACTCCTCGGCGACTCCCGCCAAGGAAGGGTCTCGCATCCACCTAGTATCTCTTCCCATGACCAACTCTCCTTCACCTCCTGGCCACGCTGCTTGGTCCTGGCTAGGTGGGATATTCTGTCACGACCGTCGTATGAATAATTGGACCAAGGCGCAGCGTGAGTAGAGTTCCACATTTTAATGATAGTGAAACTTTCAAAACAACAAAGATGTAACGATCGTGAAATACGTAGCGCACATAGGCACTCATACAAAACAATCTCCCACATAGCAGGTGGGAAAAAGGGCACACTAAGTATGATCCCCAATTAGAGGTAACGATATTCAGTTGCCTCTAATTGGGAACCATACACACACACCAACATAGAAATATAATACCTAGAAACACGCCTAGTCACGCCCTGACCTAAAACACCATGGAGAACCCTGAGGGGTCTCTATGGTCAGGGCGTGACAGTCGGAGACAACAGTTGTTGACAACTGTAGCATTGTAACTAAGCTTAACCATACCCATTTTCATAACCTCAGTCTCCTAACCTGCCACACTAATTCACCTAACCTGCCACGGGAATTATCCTAGCCTGCCACATTAGTTATCCTAAACTGCTTTGTAAACAAATCATCTGTGTTGAGAAACCATCAGAATTGTAAGACCGGAATTGACCAATGGCAGGTATCAATAGGCATTTCCTGATAGCAGGACACACCCACATGAAGAAACGCCCCAAATTGCAATCTGCAATTACACCATATTTGACCGCAGCCCAAGTGCTGGAAAAAAGCTGTTCACAAGCAACGGCCAGAATATTTTGCTGTCTAATTCGTTATCCTGGTGAAGACAGTTGTGCCTGGATCCACGTTGGACCTAATATCCCTAGCGAATTGGTGTTGATCATCTGTTGTCTGCTTGACTTACAGCAGGGTCTCGTTCATCAAGGTAATGAGTTCATGTTTTGTGCCTTGAATTGGACACTGAGTCTAGGTCTACTGTGTTCAATTCTGTAGGATAGACTGTTGCGTAACACCCAGCGCTATTCCTTTTAATGATTTTATATATTGACAACACATTACATAGCCTAGTGGGCTCATTCACACAATGATCTGGTAATGTAAATGTAATGAAATAACATGACAAATATATTGCGTTTTCCATGTTACACTTGCAATGCAAGGAGCTTGAGGTTGCCTGCTTGAAAAGTCCTTGTAATTATTGCAGCCAATTTTTAAATTCTCCTGCTGCCTTAAATTATCTGTGATAACATTTTTAATCAGTTTCTGTGCTAGATGTGGCCACTTTCATTTGTTTCCGGCTGTTTCAAATTGTAATGTTGGCTTCAACTTGGCTTTACATACAAATCCTTTCATTAAAAAAGGAAACTGGTTTTTGGTAACGTTCTCATTATAAAAACAGCGATAGTGAGATTCAAATGGTGAGATGAATGCTACTGCTATTCATGACTTTAGCCTACAGAAAAAACACCATGCAGGCATCCAATCTATTTAGTCAGGAAGTCCACATTACTCTCACAAATTTTAGAATGTAATAATAATTTGAATAAAAGTGGTAGAGGACTACTTTTTTTACACTTTTTGCATGCTTTTGGGGGTAGAAGGAGGGTTCTGTATTAGGCCCTATATGTACAATTATATACATTTTACTATTGTATAACATTGAGAATCTTGAAAATTACAATTAAGTGCTTGAAAAAGTCCCTGGAAGTCCTTGAATTTGTATCCCAACGTCACACATTAGCCCCATTATTTATAGAAAGACCCATAAGCCCTCTCTTTCCAGCTCTCTCTCTCTTTCTTTCTTTCTTTCTTTCTTTCTTTCTTTCTTTCTTCTCTCTCTCTCTCTCTCTCCTTCCCCATCCAACTCTTTAGTTTCTGGCAGGGTGGGAGAGGGTGGTAGAGGCTCCGGGAGGTTGAGTCCCCTGCGGAGAGAACAAAAGGCCAAGGAAAAATGTCATCCTGGCAGGCCACACCATCAGGGACGGCTGCTAATTTATCCCTGTGATAATTCCGTTTGTCAGGGTGTACCACCAAGCTCCAGGCCAGACGGACACAGGGGGATCACAGCCAGGCAGTCCCGTAGCCTTATACAGCCTTACATTGTGCCTCAGTGACTATTCTCTCGAAAAAAATCACTATGTATCAATTGTACATAACTGCCACTATCTGGGACATTGCTTCTGTTTCTAAAGTCTGTTTCTAAAGTTCCACTGTGCACAGCTTCACACTGTACAAAGGGCAGATTTCTATTTGGAAAGCAATAGAATCTTACTCAAACCTGCCCTGACATTTCAAAACTCCTGCATGTACCACAGACTAAAAACTATTTCCCCTCCTTAGACCCTGGCCTTCAGAGGGCCTGTGGTGCACAGTCATCATGTAGCATACTGTAAAAACAGAGAGTATGAACCAATCTTTGGTAGTTTCATTGAAGCAAAGATATTCATATCAGGTATTTATACAGACCTATTAACTCAGATTTGGCCTTGACAGAATGTTTATTTGATTGAATGCTCTTAGATGTACAGTTGAAGTTGGAAATTTACATACACTTAGGTTGGAGTCATTAAAACTCGTTTTTCAACCACTCCACAAATTTCTTGTTAACAAACTATAGTTTTGGCAAGTCGGTTAGGACATCTACTTTATGTATGTCACAAGTAATTTTTCCAATTGTTTACAGACAGATTATTTCACTTATAATTCCCTGTATCACAATTCCAGTGGGTCAGAAGTTTACATACACTAAGTTGACTGTGCCTTTAAACAGCTTGGAAAACTCCAGAAAATGATGTCATGGCTTTAGAAGCTTCTGATAGGCTATTTGACATAATTTGAGTCAATTGGAGGTGAAGTTGTGTTTCAAGGAGGTGAAGTTGTATTTCAAGGCCTACCTTCAAACTCAGTGCCTCTTTGCTTTACATCATGGGAAAATGAAAAGAAATCAGCCAAGGCCTCAGCAAAAAAATTGTAGACCTCTAGATCAGTACAAACAATAGTACGCAAGTATAAACACCATGGGGCCACGCAGCCGTCATACCGCTCAGGAAGGAGACGTGTTCTGTCTCCTAGAGATGAATGTACTTTGGTGCGAAAAGTGCAAATCAATCCCAGAACAACAGCAAAGGACCTTGTGAAGATGCTGGAGGAAACAGGTACAAAAGTATCTATATCCACAGTAATTTCACATTCTTAAAATAAAGTGGTGATCCTAACTCACCTAAGACAGGGAATTCTTACTAGGATTAAATGCCAGGAATTGTGAAAAACTGAGTTTAAATGTATTTGGCTAAGGTGTATGTAAACTTCCGACTTCAACTGTATATACCCTTAAAAATGATTTTAGGACCTTTGGAGTAAGGCCTACTGATTTACCAGTTCATCCCCATTTAACGCTGGCTGCTCATTCTGTGTTGGAAGGCAAAGGTTTAGACATAATGATTTATAGTTTGAGCCAAATAAAAATCAATATGTTCATTTATTGTCAATTTCATTATTATTTTTTTAAATTATTTCTGTCTATATTAAAACATCAAGGCAAACATTTTACTGCTTTAAATGAAATAACTAATCTATACAATTGAACTGATTTAGCATTTTTACCCATAACTACGGGATGAATAAATATATGTTGAAAGTGGTGCACTCAAACACTGTGTATCAAAACATCTTGAATTGGTGCTTGTCAACCCTGTTATGTGACATTATCCATTCAAAAGACATCACCTTGGGACATTCATTCAGTCTCAAGACTCTGAGTCACATCAAAAACTCCATCCACATCTCAATACAAAAGACTGTGTCCTTTCTATCCTTGCCTTCCTTTCAGACCGACTGCAATGCAAATAAAACTAGATAATAAATCAACAGACACGCAGCCAGAACCATGCAGTGCTCCTACAGATAGTTCCTATACTGCTCTCTGGTTTCAATGTCAAATCCCCTTTCAGAGTCACAGACACTCCGTTCACACTCCATTCTGTTTCAGTGACACTGACGAGTGAGACACTTCACATTCAGACCAAACCCATTGGCCGTGTCCCAAATGGCACCCTACTCCCTATATAGTGCGCTACTTTTGACCTGGAGCACTATATAGGGAAACGGTGACAATTGGAATGCACACAATCATGATCTGTGTTTATCTTATGGTCACAGATGGATTTGTTTGCCGTTGCCTGTGCAAATGGTAGTTTGCCGTTTGCTGCTGAAATGCATCCTTGAACCGCTGATGTATTGAGCCAACAAATACAACACAACATTAAAGGGAGTATAGAAAACATGATTTCTTTCAGCATGTTCAGCTGAATTCTATAGCCTCCTTGACTGTCATGGCCCAGGTTTAATAAAGTATTTCAATCTGTTCAGAATGTGAAACTCAAGTAGTCTACTATGTCTTTATTCCGACATCAATTACATTTTTTGTTCAGTTTCTTCTTTTTAATAAAAGTACATTTGTTCAAAGGTTTAAGCAGACTCATTTTGTTCTTTCATAGATACGTTCTATTATAAATCTGTTTGGATATTTAATGAAACAAACAGCAATTTTAGAGCAACAAAATCATCAACCGATGAAACTACTTTGAACCCTGGACAACACCGAAGATCCTCTGGGATTTCAGCACCAGGGACAGCGACTATCTCCCACACCTCTGGTGTGTGTGTGTGTGTCTGTTCATTCTGTCCAGCCTGCAGAGTTGTGTCCTGCATGCCCATCAGACAGACAGGCTATGGGGGCATCACTTACTGTCTACCCCAGGCCCCAGGAGAAGGGAGTGCATACAATACTGTTAGCGACCTGCTATATTTTCACACTGTACAGCACATATGATCTGTGGTAGAACACTCACACACAATTCAGAACCACTGTATAGCGAGCGTGTGTGTGTGAAACCTCTGTGTATGCGTGCACATGTGTATAAATACTCATGTGTAGTCTACATGCATGCGTGTCCGGGCACACACACTCCACCAACATGTGCGTGCGTCGATAGATGTTGAGTGGAGCTTACAGTAGTCAAACTGATGCACATCCATAATGCAGTATATCAGAGGTAGGTGGCAGCCCGGTGTTACTGACGTGTTGCACATTCAGACGCCAGAGGCCCTTTTAAAAGGTGCCCAGAGCACGCTTTACTGTACTGCTTCAACTCCTTAAATGGATTTCAGCCCTAAATGCATTTATATTTCAGTTGCTTACATTGCTTTTAACGTGGCGTCTTCTTAGAGAGATCTCTGGAGGAGGAGATGGAGACGGGGGGCGGTTGGGTATAAAGGGTTTGTGAGTATTTGATTACATGCAACGATAGGGGATCTAGTCCTACCACCAGACAGAGCGCAGGCTGTTTGTGGGGCTCCTCGGTGAGACTAGCCCTCGTTCGTTACTGTGACGGTTGAAGCCTACGTCAGTGTTTCTCTGTTAGTGTTCCTGAGCTAAGGAGAGAGAGGAGAGGCGCATCGATCATCTGAAGAAGAAATCCTCTGTTAACAATGTGTGTACTTAACCACTGTATACCTCATAAGTAGACGTGTTCCACAACACAGAATGTGATATGCACGTGTTTTTCAATGTCATATATCGGAGAGAGCATTAAATCGGTAGTCACTCAGTGGTGGAAAAAGTACCCAATTGTCATACATGAGTAAAAGTAAAGATACATTAATAGAAAATGACTCAAGTAAAAGTGAAAGTCACCCAGTAAAACACTACATGAGTAAAATTATAAAAGTATTTGGTTTTAAATATACTTAAGCATCAAAAGTAAATGTAATTGCTAAAATATACTTAAGTATCAAAAGTAAATGTATAAATAATTTCAAATTCCTTATATTAAGCAAATCAAATGGCACCGTTGTCTTGTTTTTATATTTATGGATATCCAGGGACACACTCCAACACTCAGACATAATTTACACACAAAGCATGTGTTCAGTGAGTCCGCCAGATCAGAGGCAGTAGGGCTGACCAGTGAGTCCGCAAGATCAGAGGCAGTAGGGCTGACCAGTGAGTCCGCCAGATCAGAGGCAGTAGGGCTGACCAGTGAGTCCGCAAGATCAGAGGCAGTAAGGATGACCAGTGAGTCCGCCAGATCAGAGGCAGTAGGGCTGACCAGTGAGTCCGCCAGATCAGAGGCAGTAGGGCTGACCAGTGAGTCGGCCAGATCAGAGGCAGTAGGGCTGACCAGTGAGTCGGCCAGATCAGAGGCAGTAGGGCTGACCAGTGAGTCCGCCAGATCAGAGGCAGTAGGGCTGACCAGTGAGTCCGCCAGATCAGAGGCAGTAGGGATGACCAGTGAGTCTGCCAGATCAGAGGCAGTAGGGATGACCAGTGAGTCGGCCAGATCAGAGGCAGTAGGGATGACCAGTGAGTCGGCCAGATCAGAGGCAGTAGGGATGACCAGTGAGTCTGCCAGATCAGAAGCAGTAAGGATGACCAGTGAGTCCACCAGATCAGAGGCAGTAGGGATGGCCAGTGAGTCCGCCAGATCAGAGGCAGTAGGGCTGACCAGTGAGTCCGCCAGATCAGAGGCAGTAGGGCTGGCCAGTGAGTCTGCCAGATCAGAAGCAGTAAGGATGACCAGTGAGTCTGCCAGATCAGAGGCAGTAGGGATGACCAGTGAGTCGGCCAGATCAGAGGCAGTAGGGATGACCAGTGAGTCGGCCAGATCAGAGGCAGTAGGGATGACCAGTGAGTCCGCCAGATCAGAGGCAGTAGGGCTGACCAGTGAGTCCGCCAGATCAGAGGCAGTAGGGATGACCAGTGAGTCCGCCAGATCAGAGGCAGTAGGGATGGCCAATGAGTCTGCCAGATCATAAGCAGTAAGGATGACCAGTGAGTCGGCCAGGTCAGAGGCAGTAGGGATGACCAGTGAGTCCGCCAGATCAGAGGCAGTAGGGATGACCAGTGAGTCCGCCAGATCAGAGGCAGTAGGGATGACCAGTGAGTCCGCCAGATCAGAGGCAGTAGGGATGACCAGGGATGTTCTCCTGAATTGCCTGAATTGGACAATTTTTCTGTCCTGCTAAGCATTCAAAATGAAATTAGTACTTTGGGGTGTTAGGGAAAATGTATGGAGTAAAAAGTACATTATTATATTTAGGAATGTAGTGAAGTAAAAGTTGTTAAATATATAAATAGTACAGTACAGATACCCCCAAAGAATGATTTAAGTAGTACTTTAAAGTATTTTTACTTAAGTACTTTACACCACTGCATCTACTGGACAAGGATTTATTTGCATTTGTAACTGACACGAAAATCAGATCCTTACTCTTGGCTTCAGGGTGGGTGTAGGTTATTTTGAACTGTGAAAAGGAGATGTGTTGTTGCCATGTATTATATGATTGTATACATTCATATAAGGTGGCTCCAATGCCATGTGCAATACATGGCACATCCTTCAACTCTATCCTCCGACGCAGAGATTTAGCAAACTGTGATGACTACTCAACTATAATATCTGAAGCTCCGTTTGTCAAGGCAGACTATATGTGTCATCTCATCTTCCTTGGTCTTTGTTTTCAACCCACACGTGAAAATGACTAGACACATACAGCCTATTTCTATGCCTGCGTCCATAATGACACCCTATTTCTTTGATAGTGCACTACTTGTGACCGGGGCTCTGGTCACAATTTGTGCCTTTTACAGGAAACATAGGGTGCCATTTCGGATGCACCCTATCTTATTGTTATGATCTGGTGGAACAATCAAATGAGTGTGATTCAAGTCTAAATAATGAATCACTTCACATGATGAATTGGTCTGTGCAGCATGGTTGAAATTACAAGCATATGACGGTATTAACATTTGATGTGGTTAGATTGAATGTATTTCAAATGAAAAACCAAACGTTCCATGTTTGCTCTCACATCCTAAAATAGCACAAGGGACTCGGAGGGAGAAACCAGGGAAGGATGAAGATTTCTAGTTCCATTATACTTTATTTCAAATAGATGAATCAATCTTTCATTGTTCTATTTGAAACATAGATTTCTTGTTTCCTTGCATACACAAACGTGTACGCGAAATTGTCATCTGTAACAAGCTACCTGCTCGTGTAATAACATATTCTCTCATCATACAATAATGCATAAACCATGAGGTGTAGCCCGATATATTTGCATCTTTGAAAGATTGTTCGGTCTTGTAGAGATTGCAAAGCACTCATCTCCATATCCTCTGCTACAGAAGACCGGCTCCTCTTGGCCAGAAGAGTCTTTCATATCTCAATCCGAGCTCCACGAGATCCTTTGGATGACAAGATCTGATTGAAGAACTCACTATGGATGCCATCTCTCCATTTTCACAAGTCCACAGTTCGAAAGGAAAATTGTAACTTGCCACATCATCATGAGGATGCATAATGTACCATGATGTAAAACGCATCATCATGGTGATGGTGCAAGTCACACTTTGCTTCTTGAAAGTCCAATATGTCGAAGACTTGAAATAAATACAAAATAAAAACTCAGCAAAACAAGAAACGTCCTCTCACTGTCAACTGCGTTGATTTGCAGCAAACTTAACATGTAAATATTTGTATTAACATAAGATTCAACAACTGAGACATAAACTGAACAAGTTCCACAGACATGTGACTAACAGAAATGGAATAATGTGTCCCTGAACAAAGGGGGGTCAAAATCAAAAGTAACAGTCAGTATCTGGTGTGGCCACCAGCTGCATTAAGCACTGCAGTGCATCTCCTCCTCATGGACTGCACCAGATTTGCCAGTTCTTGCTGTGAGATGTTACCCCACTCTTCCACCAAGACACCTGCAGGTTCACGGACATTTCTGGGGGGTAATGGCCCTAGCCCTCACCCTCCGATCCAACAGGTCCCAGACGTGCTCACTGGGACTGTGATCTGGGCTCTTCGCTGGCAATGGCAGAACACTGACATTCCTGTCTTGCAGGAAATCACACACAGAACGAGCAGTATGGCTGGTGGCATTGTCATGCTGGAGGGTCATGTCAGGATGAGCCTACAGGAAGGGTACCACATGAGGGAGGAGGATGTCTTCCCTGTAACACAGTGTTGAGATTGCCTGCAATGACAACAAGCTCAGTCCGATGATGCTGTGACACCGCCCCAGACCATGACAAACCCTCCACCTCCAAATCGATCCCGCTACAGAGTACAGGCCTCGGTGTCACCCCTGGTGAGACAAAACCGCAACTCGTCAGTGAAGAGCACTTTTGGCCAGTCCTGTCTGGTCCAGCGACGGTGGGTTTGTGCCCATAGGTGACGTTGTTGCCAGTGATGTCTGGTGAGGACATCAGACCTACAAACCCTCAGTCCAGCCTCTCTCAGCCTATTGCGGACAGTCTGAGCACTGATGGAGGGATTGTGCGTTCCTGGTGTAAATCGGGCAGTTGTTGTTGCCATCCTGTACCTGTCCCGCAGGTGTGATGTCCGGATGTACCGATCCTGTGCAGGTGTTGTTACACGTGGTCTGCCACTGCGAGGATGATCAGCTGTCCGTCAATTTATTGCCCTGGCCACATCTGCAGTCCTCATGCCTCCTTGCAGCATGCCTAAGGCACGTTCACGCAGTTGAACAGGGACCCTGGGCATCTTTCTTTTGGTATTTTTCAGAGTCAGTAGAAAGGCCTCTTTAGTGCCCTAAGTTTTCATAACTGTGACCTTAATTGCCTACCGTCTGTAAGCTGTTAGTGTCTTAACGACCGTTCCACAGGTGCATGTTTATTAATTGTTTATGGGTCATTGAACAAGCATAGGAAACAGTGTTTAAATCCTTTACAATGAAGAGCTGTGAAGTTATTTGGATTTTTACAAATTATCCTCGAAAGACAGGGTCCTGAAAAAGGGTTGTTTCTTTTTTTGCTGAGTTTATATTTTTGGGGTGGATTTGTCCTTTAAGGCTGTAGACTTAGAGAGTGGGAATATGAAAATGGATCAGTTGCATCCATAGAGAGTTCTTCAATCAGATCTTGGCATTCTATTGTGCTCCCTTCTTTTGCCGACTCAAACGCAGCCTGCACTCCGAAGATAGGCTTACTGTAGATGCTGTTTTTGCTTAAGAACTGCACACCAAATCTGTTTTTACGTCATCTTGGGGGTGACCCACCTTGCACACAGTGCAGTTATTTGTTTAGAATTTTCTTGCTAGTATGAACAAACAAAGAGGAGTTCTTTATTATCACTATCACGGAATGCTACTCCAATAAACTAATTTAATTTACAAAGTAAGCCTCATGACTTGGCACATGGCTTCCTCAACCGCTGAACTGCTCTTTGAATAGTAAGGGTTTTCTATGTTGTTCAATACAAACTTGGAACTTTCGGATAAGCAATATCTCGAGGACCAAGGCCCATATTCACAGTCTCAGAGAAGGAATCAGTTTTGCCTTTTAGATCATAACAAATAAAGAGGGGGAAGCTGATCCTAGATCAGCACTTCTACTCTCATGGACTTTGTGAATATGGGCACCCAAATGTTTACCCTAAACAGTTTGTTGGCCCTTGCTGCTATTAATAACTGAAACCAATGACTTTTATGAGTCATAAGTCTAGAGAAAACCCACTGCTATATCCCAAAGCAATAATGCACAAGTCTCTGTGTCTATGTAATCCATTGCTTTAATTTTCTCAGGTGTTTTATCACATTAAAGATGAGCCTACATCCCTGAAGGAAAGACATTAACTGCTTTCTGCTTTTTTAATGAAAGCCACCATATACTGTATATGTCTTGATAATGCATGACAGTGAAGTCCGAATGACAGTGAAAATGTACAATGGCTGTCTGCCGTTATCAGATGAGCTTTCTCATTGAGATTTCAACCAGTGGCCTCGTCAGCCAGTAAGAGGATGGGGGGGGAAAAAAGCTTTATTATAACATTCTAAAATGAGGTCATTCAATACAATGTCTGTTTTTCAAACTTCCCCTGTTGAGTGGCACTTGTCTGAGTGCTGATCAAATCCTGTCTAGAAAACCAACTGTCGTTGAAAATGAATGGGGGTCCACCGTCCCTCTTCTGCCCTCCCCAGCATGATGTGAAGACGGGCCTGAGAAACATGTTAGCTAGCCTCTCTCCCCTCCCTCACTTGCTGTCCTCTCTGTTTCTCTCCCCATCTCTTTGTCTCTGGCAGAATGAGAGTTGAAAGGTAAGTAGGGAGGGGTAAAATAATAGTTATTGGCAGTAGATGAAGAGTGCTAATTTCCTAGGAGATAGGAGCCATTGGGGCCCTTCTAGTCACAAGCAGTCAGGTGGACTGGCATTACAGGTGGAATAGTAAGCTCTGATATCAGTTATTGCAGAGTGCTTTTCCTATGCAGGTAGTGGCTTGATCATCAGGCTAAACTGATGGTGATTGGTTGCCCAGATGAGAGACATAGCCAATAGGCTGCTCCTGGGCGGACCAAGTACCTCTGTCTGCTCACCATAGTCATAGACCTTGAGGGGGAGGATGAATGCTAGCAGAAGAGAAGAGAAAAAGCTATTATGTCCCAACAAAAAGGACAAAATGCTTTGTGAATAGCAACTGCAATATGGTGAGATGGACTATTCAATGTATTCCACAGAAACGCAATAGAAAATGCATGTTGAATGCCCACTTGGTAACTCCATGTGCATTTTACAACAATACTGGTGAATACTGTATCTGCACTGAGCTACTTCTACCATTTACCGCAATAAATGTCTCTGTCGTCACTTATTTGATACAAAGAAAATGCATTTCAAATAGCAAAATATAACTCCTTTTGACTGTGGCAAATGGCATTGGTCGTTATATACCATTCATACCCTGATCTCACTACATTTTACAGACATAATGTTCCAACACCATCACACTTATTGCGTAAGTACACACCCATACATGCATAATGTACAGACACACACATGCATATACACTGAGTGTACAAAAACATTGGGAACGCCTTCCTAATATTGAGTTGCACCCCATTTTGCCCTCAGAACAGTCTCAATTCGTCTCCTCCCCTTTAGCTACACTGATTGAAGTGGATTTAACAACTGACATTAATAAGGGATCATAGCATTCACCTGGTCTGTCTGTCATGGCCCTAATGTTTTGTACACTCAGTGGATATTCACACAATCACAATCACACTCACACACACACACACACACACACTTCAGGGCATGAGGGGCTAAATGACTTGTAAAACGGCTGAGTGATGAAGAGGAGAGGAGGAAAAGCCTCAGAGATTAGACCAAGTTGAGGATGAAAGGCCAGGGATGCATGGAGGCCCGGGAGGGGGAAGAAGTATAGTGGATGGAAGGATACTACAGCAGTGAAATCCTATTTCAGCAGCCTGAGGGAGATGAGGAAACAGGGCTCTACATTAGCTCTCAGTAACTCTACTCCTGTGTTCAGTCGTTTCAGGGGTTTTCTCAGGGAAGAGAGAACATGTGAATTCCAGCAGCACTGCTGAGGCAAACATGAGTGAAGATGAAAGAGCTGAAGATTTCTCTCACCATTTTTATTGGATTACACATCCAAGCTGGGAAAAGTGTCTTTGGCATTTCAATAGGCCCCGCTCAAAGAAGAGTGGCAAATGGTATGAAGCAGGGAAAAGAGGGAGAATCGAACAGCTTAAACTGCAGTTGGTTAAGAGATCTGTTCAAGGACATTAACTCAGAGACAGATACATCTTTACCTAGAATGACTGTGTGGTCAAAAGTAGTGCACTATGTAGGGAATAGGGTGCCATTTGGGATGCACAACATATCACAATAAAAGCCTTCAAACTGATCGGCAGTGAGTTGCTTACAATACCAACCTGTGTAAAAGGTTCAGACAAGAAAATTACATCTCATTATGTTGACAATTCAACCATTATTCTCAGCCGTTCTCACTATTTGGCCAAAGCTAAAATATTAATATTCGACTAACAACAACTTGACCACAGTTCCAAGTAACAATCAAATTCAGCGTCATTGCATAATTTGGATCAGCATTGTGATCATTGTGATTAGCATCATTACATTGCTTTGATCAGGCTAAATGGTGAACATGGGGGGTAAAAAGCAGGGGTGGATTGGAGGTTCTCAGCCCTGAGCAGGAAGCGGAGATGGAGCTCAGTCATAGGCCGGCAGGCCGAACATCTCTGGTTTGAAGTCCTCCATGGTCCTCAGGACCAGTGTGGCCTCCTGGGTAAGGGCTCGGTCCAGGTTGTCATCAGGGATCATGACCACCTGCATCCCAGCCGCCAGGCCGGCCTTAACACCCATAGGAGCATCCTCAAACACCAGGCACTGTTGAGAGAGGAAACAAGACAAGCAGGTGCTGGATGTCATACAGTGCTAAATAAAAAGTGAAAGGAGACAATAGGATTTATAAATTCACATGGGAGCATAATGAAGTGAACAATGGTTCATGTAATTCTGCTATACAGTCAATTATGTATTATAACCTAGTGTGTCCACTACAGGAGGTTGAAGGCAAAATACCAGAAGTACCAGAAGTTATCCATTTTTTAAATAGAGGAAGCATGACAAGGTTTATGATGCCTCATTATGCAACCACAACATAAAAACAGTACAGTCTATTGGCACAGCATAAAGCACAAAGTCTTGGACTGAGAAGCCTATGTCTATGAACTGCAACTCAGTGTCTGGTGGAGAAAACAGAGCAGAGGAAGGCTGTCATACTGAAGAACTCGTGTTGAGGTGAGGTGACCCACAGTATGCTTCGTACTCTTACCTTTGCGTCACAGCTGCATGAATAGAGCCAGCATACAAATGAGAAGCCAATATGGAAGCATTGTGGAGAAGAATGGACAAAGAACTGAGTGACCAGAGCTTCCCTTTAATTCATTAGGAACTTCCGACATCCTGCGCTTTTTGAACCTCAATAGCTACGCTTCCTGGCTTTTCAAACAAAACACCCCCTCCAAAGACGTCTCCCACCACTCTACCTAACTCAAGGTTCAATCAATCCCTATAATTTGAATGAGTGCACAAAATAATCACAAAATTACACTATTTTCTGCAATGTTCTTTCTTCTACGTGATTTCCCTCCAATGTGCCTTTGACTTACCTCACATACTAATGGTGACAGACAATGTAATTTAATTGTACCAGATTGACCTAGCAGCTTTGGAAATGCCCTAAACCACAACTACCAGTCAGTCTCTTCACTAATTCTCAAATGGAACTAAAATAACCTAATAAAGGTTCCCAGGTGGAACAATAGAAGCCGACTCGAGGACTTTAGAAGATTTGACTAATTGACTCTTGTGATGTCACAGCCTAGAAGTAGCCTAGCAGAGGGACAGTAAGTATGGAAACACAGAGCAGCAAGACTACCGAGAGGCCCTAGCTAGATAGTTGCTTCCAATCATGGGGCAATAAGAGTCTGAATTAGGCAATGAGCCTGGAAAATGAACCTTTAATCAGTGTTCAATAGCTGCATTGTAATGGACGAGAGGGAAACAGGACTCAAATGCACTGCGGCTCCATGTTGGCTCAGGAGGAAGGTACATAGCCTGAGTGCCAGTCTGTTTGTGCTATCATGCCAACTCCTTGTCATGCCAAACATGTTTGGCTTGACAATGAGCAATGGTGTTTGCAAGGGCACAAGCAGATCTGTGACCAGGCTACAAGTCACAGCAACAAAGAGAGATTGGGGTGGTGATTTGCCTTATAAAGGGTCAAGGGTCTTTTCTACCACTCATTGTTAGGACAATAGAAGTTTGCTTAAAAATCTATATTTTATTGTTCAACTACAGGCCTGCTATACCATGCATTGGGAAGAGTGAACGGAGAACAGACAGAGAACCCGAAGTCGTTCGCCATGCAGGCCTCCAACAGCCAGCCCCATGGAAGATTAACAACCAGTCCCGAGGCATACACCCAAACACATGCAACATTCATCAGAACCAATTGAATCTGTATTCACAGTGTACCCAAGGCAGTCACTGCCGCAACACAAGAAGAGTGGGAGACTCAGTGTGTGTGTGTGGATACCTCCCAAATGACACCCCATTCCCTACATAGTGCACTGCTTTTGACCAGGCTCGTCTCAAAAGTAGTGCACTACGTAGGGAACAGGATGCCATTAGGGACGCACATCAGACTACAGTGGCTGATGCCAAGACTACTGTGATTAGCCAGCTCAGCAGCACGTCACACACACTCCCTTTACAACGGTGTATTAAGGGGAGATGACAGAACAGAGCATAGTGTTGTTATGGAGCAGATCCAGGGCCTGCTTGGCAGCCAGCAGCAGCTATTTCAGCAGAACAGACCACGACGTTTAGTTGTTTACAGGACTATCACAGGACACTTAGGACAAGGAGAGAAAAGTTTCCCTCAGAGAGACTGGGACTGGAGAATGGGATTGAATCCTATGGACAGTTATGAGTTTTAATCATATGTTATCAGCATGTTATGTGACTGAGTCATATGTATGTTATGTGATTTAAATCAGATACACTATTTATACACAAAAGTATGTGGACAGGATTTGTCTATTTCAGCAGTATAAAATCGAGCACACAGCCATGCAATCTCCATATACAAACATTGAAGAGCTCAGTGACTTTCAACGTGGCACCGTTATAGGATGTCACCTTTCCAAAAAGTCAGTTCGTCAAATTTCGCACCTGCTAGAGCTGTTCTGGTCAACTGTAAGTGCTGTTATTGTGAAGTGGAAACATCTAGGAGGAACAACGGCTCAGCCGCGAAGTGGTAGGCCACACAAGCTCACAGAACAGGACCACCAAGTCCAAAAAAATTGTCTGTCCTCACTCCCTACCAAGTTTTAAACTGCCTCTGGAAAGCAACTTCAGCACAATAACTGTTCGTCGGGAGCTTCATGAAATGGGTTTCCATGGCCGAGCAGCCGCACACAAGCCTAAGATCACCATGCACAATGCCAAGCGTCGGCTGGAATGGTGTAAAGCTTGGCACCATTGGACTCTGGAGCAGTGGAGACGTATTCTCTGGGGTGACGGATGAATCTGGGTTTGGCGGATGCCAGGAGAACGCTACCTGCTAGAATGCATAGTACCAACTGAAGAATAAATGGTATGGGGCTGTTTTTCCATGGTTCGGGCTAAGTCCCTTTGCTCCAGTGAAGTGAAATCCTAACGCTACAGCATACAATGACATTTTGGACGATTATGTGCTTCCAACTTTGTGGCAACAGTTTGGGGAAGGCCCTTTCCTGTGTCAGCATGAAAATGCCCCCATGCACAAAGCGAGGTCCATACAGAAATGGTTTGTCGAGATCGGTGTGGAAGAACTTGGCCAGCCTTCACAGAGCCCTGACCTCAACCCCATCGAACAAACTTTGAGATGAATTGGAACGCCAATTGCGAGCCAGGCCTAATCGCCCAACATCAGCGCCGACCTCACTAATGCTCACGGCTGGATGGAAGCAAGTCCCCGCAGCAACGTTCCAACATCTAGTGGAAAGTCTTCTTTATAGCGGCAAAGGAGGGAACCAACTCCATATTAATGTGCATGATTTTGGAATGAGATGTTCGACGAGTGGGTGTCCACATACTATTGATCACGTAGTGTATAATATATGATGGAATCATATGGACTCTATGTTATGGTAGACGAGTGCGTTGGCTTGCTGCTAGACAGTAGGCTTATGCTACTGTAAACAGAGACCAGGGTCTGGATCTGTGACGCAGACTTGACCTGGCAGCATGGTCAGTCCTTGGGGGAATACTCATCAGATGCGCCACTTTGCCCAGACGGAGAACCAGAGAACCGTAGGTCACAGTCGCCATACGCACTCAACCTACACATGGACCCAATAACATACACATGGACCAGGGCAATTAGGAAATAAAACTGGGTCTACCAAATCTACAAGCAGATGAATGAGGAGAGGAAGGAACAGTGGGGCTCAGATGTCATTTTACAGAAAACAAATTAACAACAGACTTTCAGCATTCATATAGGAAAGGGCACTCAACATGCTCGGCACTGACAAATGACTGATGATTGGCTTAAAGAAAATGACAGTAAGAAGATTGTGGGATGTGTTTTGATAGACTATCATTGATCAAAACCTATTGCTGAAAAAACACTTACAGTTGAAGTCGGAAGTTTACATACACCTTAGCCAAATACATTTGAACTCAGTTTTTCACAATTCCTGACATTTAATCATAGTAAATATTCCCTGTCTTAGGTCAGTTAGAATCACCACTTCATTTGAAGAATGTGAAATGTCAGAATAATAGCAGAGATAATGATTAATTTCAGCTTTTATTTCTTTCATCACATTCCCAGTGGGTCAGAAGTTTACATACATTCAATTAGTATTTGGTAGCATTGTCTATAAATTGTTTAACTTGGGTCAAATGTTTCAGGTAGCCTTTCACAAGCTTCCCACAATAAGTTTGGTGAATATTGGCCCATTCCTCCTGACAGAACTGGTGTAACTGAGTCAGGTTTGTAGGCCTCCTTGCTCGCACAAACTTTTTCAGTTCTGCCCACAAATTTTCTATAGGGTCATTGTCCATTTGGAAGACCCATTTGCGACCAAGCTTTTAACTTCCTGACTGATGTCTTGAGATGTTGCTTCAATATATCCACATAATTTTCCTACCTCATGATGCCATATATTTTGTGAAGTGCACCAGTCTCTCCTGCAGCAAAGCACCCCCACAACATGATGCTGCCACCCCCGTGCTTCCCGGTTGGGATGGTGTTCTTCGGCTTGCAAGTGTCCCTAATTTTCCTCCAAACATAACGAAGGTCTTTAGAGTCAAACAGTTCTATTTTTGTTTCATCAGAACAGAGGACATTTCTCCAAAAAGTACGATCTTTGTCCCCATGTGCAGTAGCAAACCGTAGTCTGGCTTCTTTATGGCGGGTTTGGAGCAGTGGCTTCTTCCTTGCTGAGCGGCCTTTCAGGTTCTGTCGATATAAGACTCGATTTACTGTGGATATAGATACATTTGTAGCGGTTTCCTCCAGAATCTTCACAAGGTCCTTTGCTGAAGTTCTGGGATTGATTTGCACTTTTCGCACCAAAGTACGCTCATCTCTAGGAGACAGAACGCGTCTCCTTCTTGAGCGGTATGACGTGGTACCTTCAAGGTGTTTGGAAACTGCTCCCAAGGATGAACCAGACTTGTGGAGGTGTACAATTTTTTTTCTGAGGTCTTGGTTGATTTATTTTTATTTTCCCATGATGTCAAGCAAAGAGGCACTGAGATTGAAGGTAGGCCTTGAAATACATCCACAGGTACACCTCCAATTGACTCAAATGATGTCAATTAGCCTATCAGAAGCTTCTAAAGCCATGACATAATTTTCAGGAATTTTCCAAGCTGTTTAAAGGCACAGTCAACTTAGTGTATGTAAACTTCTGACCCACTGGAATTGTGATACAGTGAATTATAAGTGAAATAATCTGTCTGTAAACATTTGTTTGAAAAATTACTTGTGTCATGCACGAAGTAGATGTCCTAACCGACTTGCCAAAACTATAGTTTGTTAACAAGAATTTTGTGGAGTGGTTGAAAAACGAGTTTTAATGACTCCAACCTAACTGTATGTAAACTTCCGACTTCAACTGTAAGTGTTAGGGATTGGCATCCTCTCAGTCATGGATAGAGTTACCCATCAAATAGAACGCAGTTTTTTTATTTTATTGAAGCCTCTCTAATGCAAATTCAGTTGAGTGTAGTGTACCGCAGGGCAGCCGTCTTGGGTCATTGATTTCTGTTTCTATTAATGACCTTCCATAGAATATACATTGAGTGTAGAAAACATTCTAAACATCTTCCTAATATTGAGTTGCACCCCCCCTTTTGCCCTCAGAACAGCCTCAATTCGTTAGGGCAAGGACTCTACAAGGTGTCAAAAGCATTGCACAAGGATGCTGGCCCATGACTCCAATGTCCTTTGGGTCGTGGATCATTCTTGATACACATGGGAAAATCTTGAGCGTGGAAAAACCCAGCAGCGTTGCAGTTCTTGACACACGCAAACCGGTGTGCCTGGCACCTACTACCATAACCCATTCAAAAGCACTTAAATATTTTGTCTTGCCCATTCACCCTCTGAATGGCACACACACAATCCATGTCTCAATTGTCTCAAGGCTTAAAAATCCTTCTTTAAACCTGTCTCCTCCCCTTCATCTACACTGCTTGTCGTTGACCTCAATAAGGGATCATAGCTTTCACCTGGATTCACTTGGTCAGTGTATGTCATGGAAAGAGTAGGTGTTCCTAATGTTTTGTACACTCAGTGTATGTCGGCTACGACAGTAAAATAAGTAATTGACACCCTTAACATAGAGCTCCAGTCAGTTTTAGAATGGGAATCTGGCAATAGGCTGGTGCTAAATATAAAAAAAAACTAAAAGCAACATTTATGAGACAAATCATTCACTCAACCCTAAAGCTCCTCCAGATCTATTATTGAATAATGTGGCGATTAAGCAACTTAAGGAGACTAAACTGCTGGCCGTAACCCTAGATAGCAAGCTACAGTATCATGGTCAAATCATATAGACTCAATAGTTACTCAAATGGGAAGAGGTCTGTCCATGATAAGATGTTGCTCTGCTTTCTTGACATCTCAGTCGACCAGACAGGTCCTACAGGCCTTTGTCGCACCTGAACTACTGCCCAGTTGTGGGGTCATGTGCGACAAAGAGGGACATAGGTAAATTACAGTCGGTCCAGAACAGAGCAGCACGTTTTGCATTTAGATGTACACGGATGGCGAATGTCAGTAACATGCATGTCAATCTCTCCTAGCTCAAAGTAGCAAGATATTGACGTGTTGAAGGTACTGAACTGTCTGTTCAAGCAGTTGGCACACAGTTCGGACACTCATCGGTACAACACAAGACATGCAACCAGGAAGTCTCTTCAGTCTCCAGGTCCAAAACAAAGGCTGGGAAGCGCACAGTACTAATAGAGCCATGACTACATGGAACTCTCCGCCACCTTAAGTAACTTAAGAAAGCAATAAAAACAGATTTTAAAAAAAACAGATAGAAGAACACCTTACGGCACCAAAAGGGACTGTGAAGAGAGACATTTTGATATATTTTGTATTGTAATTTACACTGTGTTATGTATTGAATTATGTAGGTGGGTGGCCTTGCACAAGCCTTGGCTTGTCTGAGCCAGAATAGCTCATCGGGCAGGAGACATCTCCTGCTCCTGAAGCGTGAGACAGAGGCAGATTATGTATATTATCTATTTTAGTTGTGGTTTTTTTCCTGTATGGATCCCAATAAATACTACTACTAAATACTCCCTTTTACTGTGTCATTTTCATGTTCCTGGAAGGACACATCAGGAGAGATAAAAAAAAATAAAATAGCGTATTTTGAATGGACTTTTGACACCCACAGTTGTTTGACAGTGATCCATTCCATTTTTTCCTCAGGTGTTAGATCTTAAAGAGGCTGATCCCCTGCTCTAACATATTACTTTACTTGTCGCTTTTGTCAACGTCTGACACGACAAGGCAAACCAACTATGTCAACGCCAGAGTGCCCGTGTGTCTTAACTTTCGCACGGCTTTAAGACGGTGCTTGTCACAATGACACAGCCATTCACTAAAATAACAGCGTTTGTACAGTCTCTTTCCCTTCAATATTTAATCAGAGCAGTTGACGTTTTGTAAATAAAACTATCACTCTGCTTCTCGCTTTGTTCCGACGCCATTCTGGCCTGAGCTTAATGCAATAAGGTAGGTAGTGCAGCAGTGTGCTCATTCATCGAACAGTCGGTCTCAGGCTGATGCATTCTCAAACTTGATGAACGGTACCTTAGCAAGAAAATACTTGAAACTAACATCACACAGTAAGGATTTGTGCGAGTGTGTATATTCGGGCCTGCAACGTGGGTTGTTGAGTGAGTGAAGAGACAGTGATAGATAGCCTGCTACATCTTCTAAACAATCTCTAAGCCCAGGGCAGGCTGACTGCAGGATGTGTAACGTTTTATCACCTGTGCTACGGGGTACTTTGTTATACATAGGAAACAGGAAATGCAGGCCATCGTTTAAAAATCCGGAGGTCCTAAATGGCACCCTATTCCCTTTATAGTGCCCAACTTTTAACCAGGGTCCATATGGCTCTGTAGTGCACTCAAAAGTTGTGCACCATAAAGGGAATAGGGTGTCATTTGGGATGCAGCCCTGGAGGGCACAGTGTAAATGCATAACAGGGCAATCCACTGGCCTCCAGAGGGCTGCGTTCACAAGGCTAATGAGTGGTTTGGTCAACCCAAGGAAAAACACATGGAGAGGTTTGTCACTCTAGGCCAGATGGGAGACAGGAGCAGAATAGCTTTCATTTGATGTCTGAGGAGTGGGGAAAACGTTTTCATCTTTTACTCAGACAAAAAGACTAGGCTTAGAATAGTCTCTTCTAACAGCCGCTGTGCTCGCGGAGCGCCCTGAATCTGTTGAGAGAGATTATGTTTTGAAAGATTTAGGATACATACAGGCTATGGAACAGGTAGACTTCATAAATAACCATAGGTAAGGGTCACATTATCTAGAAATGGCAGAAATAGAAGGTCAAGGTAAAGACATACCTATTGATGATTGAGTGAAGTCAATTCTCTCCCGCACCACCTTCCACAACTACCTTCCAGATAAGAAAATGATTAACAAACCATGATACTGCAGTGGAAAAGTCCTTCCGGAATAGCCTTTAACTTGTCTACCAGCTGTGACAGTGACACTCCCTGGGAGCTTATAAAAATCCCCATTGACCGAGTGTCTGTCCGTAAATCTTATATCTTCATGCCAGTGTTGGCATTTCTTTCCAACAGAATAAAAAGGAGTAATCAATACTGTTAAAGCTCCTCATAAACTCAGACAAACTCGCTGACAATGTATTCTCCCCGTTCCTGATTTGGTGTGGACAGAAAAGGACCCAACAGGCTTCGTGAAACACTAACATGAAGTCTGTGCTCATAAAGGACTTTAACAAATAAAATATATTGTGTCTCTGAAATGAACGGGAGTTCATAGGATATTAGGCCACTAAAATGCAGCACTAGATATAAAAACCCAAACAAGCCCACTACTGCTGAGTATAAGGCCAGCGGTATTACATCTACTGCTATTAAGGACTGACCTTCTGACCACTTAAAGCACCACCGTGTCCATCATCTTTTTGCAGAGAACTTCAAAGCTCAAATATACCTTCTCCGTCAAAGCACATGGGACTGTCTGTTCATAAGGTGCATCGTTAGGGCTGTAGAATAGCACGGCCTTAACTATTCAGATAGATAGATCAAGCCTGTTTTAGTCCCTGACCATTTCAACACACCGGTACCAAACACACTGGCCACAACAAACGCTTCACAGTTGACGCTGTGATAGCTAAATTCAAGAATATAAGAAAGAAATTGACTATATGGTCGAGAAATATTGAATAATGTGCCTATTTTGGGATTATAGCAGCAGTTAACCTTTTATTATGTGGTTGGTGCATCTGCACAGCAGAAAGGCCCACTGGGTGCTGATAGTTGAAATGGCCATAAAATACGGGGGTGTAGCCGAGGCGACTGGCTGTCCCTAAATCAGCATTGTGTTGTTGTACCATCATTATATAGGCTAGCTACAGACCCAAGCTCTGGAGCCAATACTGTCTCTGCACTGACTCTTTACACCCTCTGTGTGAGTCTCTCTGTGACTTAGTCCCAAATGGCACCCTATTCCCTATACAGTGTACTCATTTTGCCCAGAGCCCTATGGCCCCTGGTCAAAAATAGTGCATGAAGAGGGAATATATTGTCATTTGGGACGCAAGTGGGTCTTTCTGAAACATCTCGGTGCCTCACTTTTTAAATAAGGTTTCATGTCCTAATTGTACCGTATTTGGTGCTATAAACCTTTCCTTGGTGTGAGGTCATTTATGATTAATGGTAGCCGGATTACTTTTCTCCCTGTCTTTCAATGTAAGTCCCAAACTGCACCCTATTCCCTGCAAAGTGCACTACTTTTGACCAGAGCCATTTGGGACGCAGCCTATGTGAACATGAACTAGAGCTTTTTCATGTTTCATTAATCTTAGTTGGTAGGCTGAGCACACACACCTTTAGTAAAAACCTTTTCTCTATCTGCCTCGGTCTCCCTCCCTTTCTCCCTCACTCACAGTATTTTTTAGTGCTGGGGAGAAAGTGAAAAATGGAAGAGGTGGAGGACTAATTCCTTGCCTTTGGTCACCATAGAGACAGAGTACTGGGCTGGGCACATTACTTACTTGTGAGACGGTTTTAAGCAGTCTGCCGGGCGTATTACCTGCAGTGTTGCATAGCATCATCATGGCCCTCAAAATGCCTCACGCCACTTCATGCCTGTATTCCAGGAAACCTCCCTCCCAATAACGCTGATATAAACAGCAAACTTTTAAGCACCAGAAGAAAAATGCATCCTGAGAAAATGATTGACATTTCACTGCATGATTGAATGATGTACAGTTGTAGTGAAAGCTTAAAATAATGCTTACACTTTAGAGGTAAGAAAGGACAAAAAAATACAACTCAAATGTATCACCTACATCTGTCTTCGCTGCAGTTTCTGTAAAATGCCTCACTACAATTAATTAAACTCATTGTAAATTCATCACTGCTTCTACTAATCTGGTGGTAGGAGAGAAGCTGCAAACACAATGTTTATACACGCTCCCATTTTCTTTTTATTGCATTCTGTCTTTCTCCTTTCTCCTCCTTGCAATCCTGAATCGCAATCTGCCCCTCCCTCCCTACTTCTCTCTCTTTCTGTGCTTAGGCAAAACTGTCACGGAGCGAGGAGAGGAGCCGTCATAATTCGTTATTCCACTAAACCGATTCCCCTCTCAGCCGCAGATCCATCTCGTCAAGAAAAACGCAAGTCCTAACTGGGGATGTTTGGAAGCCACCAAGATTAAAAAAGCAGGCCGACAATTAACAAGGGCTGCTGCAGACCCATTTGCAGAAAAATCTACAGCCCTGCACCTGTTAGGGAGATTCATTTACCTCAAAAAGGAAAACAACAAATCCAAAGCTATTAACCTCTCTTTCGGGTTTTCCATTTGATAGCGCTCTGTAAAACTAACTGAATATTTATGTAGTCTTCTAACCCTAATGATTGTAGACATATTCATAGGTGGGTTTGCTAAAACAGGCATGGAAGGTGATTAAACATGGTAGTGGCTACGTCCTAAGTAGCACCCTATTTCCTATTTAGTGCACTATGGGCCCTGGTCAAATGTAGTGCACTATAAAAGGGAATAGGGTGCCATTCGGCATGTACACAGTGTGGTTCCTCAGTGTTGTGGGAGTGTTGCGGGAGTTTTCATGGCTGGTGTTGACAACACAGATCTGTTACAGCTACCCTCAATAAACCAAAACATTGGCATTGAAAATGGAAATGAACGAGAGAGTATGAAGTCGGTTATAGGCTTAATCATTTCCCTCGCTTTCTGGATGTGTAAATAAATGAAAGTCCACAGGGTCCTATAAATAAGGCCTACACTTTCGATAGCCTGGTTTGGATCTGCTACAGTCGATCAGTCAGTTAGTCAGTGTCTTGATAATAACTCCTTTGGCGTTTCTTAGGAACAGGTGAAAGCTGGGGCATTGAAGCATGGCAGGGCGACATTAGCCTTGGTAACCTTCCTAACAACAGAATTGGTTATGGCCTTTAAGAGTTAACCCACTTTCTTGGAGGTATAAATGCAATTCCCCAGGATCCTATAAAAACAATTTAGTTTATCTGCTCAATGATTAGTCTATGAACGAATATACTAAGTAACAAAAGAAAAAAACGTCTTAACAAATGAATTGGTGTAAAACTTTTAGGGGTTGCTCTTTTTCAGCATTATAAGTTGTGCCAGCCCACTGTCCACTACCCTGTCCCTCTTCCTATCATTTATAGCATCTGAGCCATGATTGGTAAGAATTGGTGACCTTTGGGCTGCGTTCCCCCTCCAACATTACTAGGTGTGTATGAGAGTTAGCGTGTCTACTGGTCTGTCCCTCTTATCGTGGCTGGTTATTTTATGCTTAGTTTATTTATTCATGAGGCAACAAGAATAGGGCAATAGTCTACTCCACTACCCACTGTGGGCTACTGTCCCTCTCACTCGCCTGTCCCTCTTACCGTGGCCGGAGGTGCAGGAGGAGTGAACCTGCTGGCACACACCAAAAAGGAGTCAGGCTGAGGTTTGCTGTTTTTCACATCGGGGTCATCCCCCAGGACGATGTGGCTGAACAGGTCAAAGAAGGCTTTGTGCTGACTGGTCTTCATCTCGAACGCCAGGCCTGCTGAGCTTGTTGCTACGGCGATGGGCACATTGTGTTTACGGAGATGGTGGACGAGATTCTCCACTCCTGGTTACACACAGACAAACAGTACCAGTCAAAAGTTTGGACACACCTACCCATTCAAGGGTTTCTCTTTATTTTTACTATTTTATACATTGTATAATAATAGTGAAGACATAAAACATTTGAAATAATACATATGGAATCATGTAGAAACCCCAAAAAGTGTTAAACAAATCTAAATATATTTTATATTTGAGATTCTTCAAAGTAGCCACCCTTTGCCTTGATGACAGCTTTAACACTCTTGGCATTCTCTCAACCAGCTTCATGAGATAGTCACCTTGAATGCAATTCAATTATCACATGTGCCTTGTTAAGAGTTCATTTGTGGAATTTCTTTCCTTCTTAATGTGTTTGAGCCAATCAGTTGTGTTGTGACAAGGTAGGGGTGGTATACAGAAGATAGCCCTATTTGGTAAAACACCAAGTCCATATTATGGCAAGAACAGCTCAAATAAGCAAAGAGAAACGACAGTCCATCATTACTTTAAGACATGAAGGTCAGTCAATACGGAAAAATTCAAGAACTTTGAACGTTTTTTCAAGTGCAATCGTAAAAACCATCAAGCGCTATGATGAAACTGGCTCTCATGAGGACTGCCACAGGAAAGGAAGACCCTCTGCTGCAGAGGATAAGTTCATTAGAGTTAACTGTACCTGAATTTGCAGCCAAAATAAATGCTTCAGAGTTCAAGTAACAGACACATTTCAACATCAACTGTTCAGAGGAGACTGTGTGAATCAAGCCTTCATGGTCGAATTGCTGCAAAGAAACCACTACCACAGTTAAGAACACCAATAAGAAGAAGAGACTTGCTCGGGCCAAGAAACGAGCAATGGACATTAGACTGGTGGAAATCTGTTCTTTGGTCTGATGAGTCCAAATTTGCGATTTTTGGTTCCAACCACCGTGTCTTTGAGACGGAGAGTAGGTGAACAGATCTCTGCATGTGTGGTTCCCACCATGAAGCATGGAGGTGTGATGGTGCTTTGCTGATGACACAGCTTCCCTGTGGCTCAGTTGGTAGAGCATGGTGTTTGCAACGCCAGCATGGTGTGTGCAACGCCAGGGTTGTGTGTTCGATTCCCACGGGGGGCCAGTACAACAACAACAAAAATGAAGAAAAAAGAAAATCCATGAAATGTATGCATTCACTACTGTAAGTCGCTCTGGATAAGAGCATCTACTATATGACTAAAATGTAAATGATTTATTTAGAATTCAAGGCACACTTAACCAGCAGGGCTACCACAGCATTTTGCAGTGATACGCCATCCCATCTGGTTTGCGCTTAGTGCGACTATCATTTGTTTTTCAACAGGACAATGACCCAACACACCTCCAGGCTGTGTAAGGGCTATTTGACCAAGAAGGAGAGTAATGGAGTGCTGCATCACATGACCTGGCCTCCACAATCACCCGACCTCAACCCAATTGAGATGGTTTGGGATGAGTCTTAACTATTATTCTACAATGTAGAAAATAGTAAAAATGAAAGAAAAACCCTTGAATGAGTAGGCGTGTCCAAACTTTTGACTGGTACTGTACAGTACACATCATTGGTTTGTCCTACACACAGTAAATACTAACAAATCCAAACAAATTGAGCCCAGTTCAAATCCAGGATCACACTCCCTCTGCCTCATGCCCTATAGCATGGGTACTCAACTTAAGCTATGAGGTCCAGAGCCTGCTGGTCTTCTATTCTACCTGATAATTAATTGCACACACCTTGTGTCCCTGGCCTAAATTTGCCCCTGATTTAGATGGGAACAATTAAAAGAATGCAGTGGAACTGGCTTCAAAGGTCCAGAGTTGAGTTTGGGGGCACTAGCACTCTGAATATTGACAGTCTGTAGTGTAGTCTTCCTACCGATACAGGACACACACACAGTAATGAAAACATGGGATTAAAGTTTGTTTGTCAATAAACTCAGAGACTGATATTTCATATGTGAGAATCAATTATTTTGTTCATGTTATGGTAACTATGAAAGCTATACCACACTACATCACACACACCCACACCCCTTAGCTACCTTGCATCAATTGAGCTGAAGGAAATATCTTCTCCTGTATTTTTCTAGTCTCACTGAGAAGTTCCTCTGGTGTCATTGGTAGTTCTAGTGAGTCTCGTATAATGGTGGAAGCCTCCATAGCTTTCTTCCCCATCACAGAAGACTTCACATCCCAGGTGTATTTCTTTCCAAACCGGTCGCATACTTCCTGGTATGCCACCGTGTACAGCCTCTCTGTATCTGCAAGTTCAAAACAGAGCAAAATAAAAGTTAGATAGCTATGTTATCACCACACATGTTTAACTTAAAGCTAAAATCCTTAGTTGCTACATCAAGTTTTGGACTTATAAATGAATGATATATATACCCATTGATTCTTGAAGAATATAACTTATAAATGCCTCATGAGCTTAGTTCAACTGTCTTTCCCCATCAGAACCCAAATGATAAGCTTTTTTTAAATTTATTTTTTTACAATTGTTGTAAAGAACCGAAATGTAAACAAACTGTATAGCTTAAAAACATGGTTAAATCTATAATTTTGATATCATGGATGGTCAGTTCTCGGGCACTCATATCTCTATGAATTTGAGTGGTTATATTTATCCACACACATCCCCTCAGCTTTGTACTGAAACAGAGGCTTTTAACTAAGGATTCTAGCTTTAAATCACGACATTCAGAAGACTATGCAAGACAGAAAATGGAAATGATTAGCCAATGTTATGGTTGTAGAAAGATTCCTTTACAGATAGCTAGCAAACGTTACTGTTCATTTAGCTTCACCATGGTTGACACATATGAATGAATGAGCTGTTACTGAATGCTAGGCCTCGTGTCACATTTGTTCCAGCATGTAATTCCATCGTTTCAAATGCAAATAGAAAGTGTATATTTATAACCTAATAATAATCCATCCATGTCGAAAAGAACATGGGTCACCGGTTTAAAACTCGATTGTGTAGACATAATTACAGTAGCTGCCAACACCACGACAAAAACCAATCTTCAAATCGATGAACCAGCTAGCTAGCAAGCTAACGTTAGCTATAGTTAGTAGGAAGATGGACAACTGGTACCAAAGTCTCAGTGCCAAGTTAACTATCAAGTAGCAAACTAAATGTATGGTTTTATTCATTTCTAGAACGTATATAAACCTGTTTACATTACACAATATCAAAATTATGTAGTAATCTCACAATTTAAATGTACGAAAATGACGCTGTCGCAAGTAAATGGTGATTCTTTAGTCGGCCAACATTTTGCAATGGCTGATGGGCAAGGTAGTTTTATGCTCAGAACCCACTTCTGCCTATTCACTTAGAATAATTTGTCTCATAATATCCCACTTATCTAGAGAAATGTAGATCTAATCTAAATGTGATTTGCTACATTTAAAACACATGTATGTATTTGTTAATTTTTTAGATAACTTCACATACAACATATTGTTCTTAAATGTTGATTCAAACAGACAAGCAGTGTTGGACCTAAACCATTGATGTAAACTGATGAATGTAGGCCTACTTTTCACTTGTCAATATTTATTTGTAGGCAGCATTTAAAAGATCAAATATTGGCTATATTTTCATTTAATTAATGAATTAATTAGCATAGTGTTATAAAAAAGGATTGAGCATTATGTGGTGACACTCTGGGGAGGCCAGGATAACTCTCGTTCATCACCCACGATGGCACCGCCAATGTGTACAGTCCCAGCGCTCTGTCTGCACGTTAATAATCCTCAATGTGATACAGTTTTGGAAACTGTACTTTCATATTTGTGAATCTTTTTTTTTTTTAAACTAAAGGTAAATTACTATGCACCTTTTTTGGCCATCATTGGCTCATCATCACAAGGCCTAGCCTTCATTAGACTATCAGAGACAATCCTAAAGCACACCACCCCTAAAGCAAACCATCAATAAATATAGACTAGCTGAACACCTAACCCTGACTCTAGTCTAGGCCGATTCTAGCCTAATTATTTTTCATTAAAATGGACTATGTTGGTTTATTGATCCTTATTCCAGGGTGGTAGTCTACATCACACCATACGGGCGGATTCGTTGTTACAGATTAAATTAACAGCCTGTGGACCTGTGTTCTAGCGCCACATTTTACAGAATAATTGGAACCTCAATGTTTGTCTTGTTAAGGTGAGAGAAAGAGACATTGGGGGAATGAGTCCTCCAACCTGGGCGAGCTAATGAGACTATGGATTCAGGTCTAATTGGGAGGAGCTGAGGCCCAGACTCAAACAAAGTGTATGTCCCAAATAGCACCCTATTCCCTGTAATAGTGCACTACTTTTGACCAGGGCCTGGCCCATACCTATTTGGGACGTACCTTTTGTTTGAGTCCTTCAGAGTGAGTTTGGCTCCCTTTACCAATTGTGTTTCAGAACTTTGTGTCTTTTTGTGAATCGCTTCAGACCGAACACTCAATTCTCTTTCTACCTAATCGTTCACAAAGTGAGCACTGTAGGGAAGAAGACAAGTCGGGGCACCTTAATGTTTTTTTCATATTTGATTTACATAACTTGACATTCATATCTTTGCTATAATGTATTTACCTACTATATATTGCAATCATACCATTTGATACTCTTTATAGCCTTATGTTATACAGTTATAGGCCAGTAAAACTAAATTGCCACTTTTTTCTCACAGAAATTAGTATAGGCCTACATTTTAGACTGAAGTTAATTGTATTTATCTAATCATTGTATTACCTTGCAGATACAAACATGACACTTGCATAGAAGGGGAAGGTCTAAAGCAATTAACATCTGCACTATTTACATTATGCTGATAAGCTCATTAATTTTGGGCGACTGATTGGTATCAACCTTCGCTGCAATTCCCCTGTCATGTTTTGGCCTCTGCGAGATATTTGCCATCACCCTTTTAAATGAGGAAAAGTGAACTGAAATGCAAATTCAGCAGCTAAGATCAATAGAGTTTTCTCTGGGGGAGCTAAGCAGAGGACCTATTGCGAACACGAACACAGCCATATCCTTGATGAGTAAGTGTTCAGCAAAAGCCAGGCATGAAAGCATAGTAGAGGTAGAAAATTCAGAGGTAGTTTACTCTAATGCAGAGGAAAAACCCTGACTGGACCTGACAGGCCAACCCCAGGTGGTAAAGGTAGGCAACAACACCTCCGCTACGCTGGGGCCCCACCGGTGTTGTGCCCAGCCCCCTCCTGTACTCCCTGTTCACCCATGACTGCGTGGCCACGAACGTCTCCGACTCAATCATCAAGTTTGCAGACGACACAACAGTGGTAGGCCTGATTAGCAACAATGACGAGACAGCCTACAGGGAGGAGGTGAGGGCTCTGGTGGAATGGTGCCAGGAAAATAAAAGAAGGAGCTGATTATGGACTTGATGAGACAGCAGAGGGAACATGCCCCCATTCACCTCGACAGGCTTCAGTGGAGAGGGTCAAAAGCTTCAAGTTCCTTGGCATGCACATCACTAACAACCTGAAATGGTCCATCTACACAGACAGTGAAGAAAGAGCAACAGCGCCTCTTCAACCTCAGGAGGCTGAAGAAATTCGGCGTGGCCTTTAAGACCCTCACAAACTTCTTCAGATGCACCAATGAGAGCATCCTGTCGGAATGTATCACCGCCTGGTACGGCAACTGCACCGTCCATAACTGCAGGGCTCTCCAGAGGGTGGTGCGTTCAGCCCAACGCATCACCGGGGCCACACTGCCTGCCCTCCAGGACATCTACAGCACCCGGTGTCACAAGAAGGCAAAGAAGATTATCAAGGACCTCAGCCACCCGAGCCATGGCCTGTTCACCCTGCTACCATCTAGAAGTAGGAGACAGTACAGGTGCAATAAAGCTGGGACCGAGAGACTGAAAAACAGCTTCTATCTCCAGGCCATGGTACCAGCCGGCTAGCACCCGGTACTCTACCCTGCAGCTTAGAGACTGCTGCCCTATGTACATAGTCATTGAACACTTTAATTATGTTTATATACTTTTACACACTTCATAAATATATATATACTGTATTCTAGTCGAGGCTCATCCTACATAACTACTGCTGTACACACCTTTTCTATTCATATATTGTCCGTAATATCTATACACACCATCATATACAGTACATATAGTGTATATTTATATTCCGGGACTCATTCTAATTTTTATATATTTCATCATTCCTTTCTTTACATTTTTTGGATATGCGTATATTGTCTTGTATTGTTAGATATTAAAGCACTGGTGGAGCTAGGAACATAAGCATTTAGCTACACCCACGATAACATCTGTAAAATATGTGTACACGACCAATAAAATGTTGCTTTGCTATACCAAAGTTATTGTCCATTTTCATTCACCCAAAATAAATGCCATTGCAGGCCAGGGGCGTAGTTGGTTTTTGAACATTGGGGGGACCAGTTTTGACGCTGTTGTGTGGGGCCTCCCCTAGATAAAGAAACATTTGAAAACGAATTTCCTGCAATTTAAAGGCCCAACGGAGATGTTTTTATCTCAATATCAAATCACTTCTGGGTAACAATTAAGTACGTTACTGTAATAGTTTTCCATTAAAGTAGTCAAAAAGAGGCCTCCCAAGTGGGGCAGCGGTCTAAGGAACTGCATCGTAGTGCTAGAGGCATTACTACAGACCCGGGTTTGATCTCAGGCTGTGTCGCAGCCAGCCGTGACCGCTAGACCCATGAGGCGCCGCACAATTGGCCCAGCGGTGTCCGGGTTAGGGTGAGGGTTTGGCTGGCCGGGATGTCCTTGTCCCATCGCGCTCTAGTGACTCCTTGTGGCTGGCCTGGTGCCAGCTGTATGGTGTTTCCTCCGACTCATTGGGGCAGCTGGCTTCTGGGTTAAGCGAGCAGTGAGTCAAGAAGCAGTGTGGCTTAGCAGCGTCGTGTTTCGGAGGACACATGGCTCTCGGCCTTCGACCTCTCCCGAGTCTGTACGAGAGTTGCAGCGATGGGACAAGCCTTTAACTACCAATTGGGGTAAAAGCAGTCGAAAATAAACATTGTTGTTTGTTGTTGCTAAAAACTATTTCTCAAGCAAGAATGTCACTATGATTGTATGGGTGTGGTCTTAGCAGGAAGGGGAAGGGTACCTCCAAAACCTGCTGATTAAAATGTCCTGTGTTGATTGTATTTTCAACCAGCAACTATTAGGAATTAACAGCTGAATGATCAGTTGTTGTACTATATGACACAAAATTTGCTATGATACTGCATTTTGACTGCACTGGGCCTCTAAGGCTTTCCATTACTCATGGCCTCTCTTTCCTAAAACATAGGAAAAAAATAGGGAAAACAATTGAGTGATGTATTAAGGACAATATAGGAAATATAGTGGGTGTGAATATTTTATCAATAAAATGTCAACCTCAAAGAAAGCATTTGTTATTTTTATTCAAGAAACTTTATTTGGTTGGTTTTCCACACAAAAGATTAAAACATAAAAAACGCTTGTTTGTTTTTTGAGTTGCATATGAAAAGGACTATTCAAAGATGCTCTGCTGGTCAATATTCTGTGAAAAAAATGGAGCAGATATCTTATACTAATCTGTCTGTACAGGATTTTATCCATAACCAGGCCCAGGCATAAAACAAGCCTTGGTAAGAAAGTACGTAAGCCTTGGACAAGTAAGCCTTGTCTGAGCCAGAATGGCCCACAGCTGCAAGAGCTTATCTTATGTAGCATGAAGCAGCTAGATCTATATGCTGTATTTTATACCATCTATTGCACCTTGCCTATGCCGCTCGGCCATCACCCATCCATATACTTACATGTACATATTCTCATTCACCCCTTTAGATTTGTGTGTATTAGGTAGTTGTTGGGGAATTATTAGATTACTTGTTAGATATTACTGCACTGTCGGAACTAGAAGCACAAGCATTTCGCTACACTCGCATTAACATCTGCTAACCATGTGAATGTGACCAATAACATTTGATTTGATTTGCCAAACAAAGAGGCATCAGATCCCATTCTCAACTGGGCATCGAACCCCCAACCTTTTAATCTCAGGGTGGACTCTAACCACAAGGCCAAGGCAGATATTTCGAAATACATACAGTGCCTGCAGAAAGTATTCATACCCCTTGACTTATTCAACATTTTGTTGTGTTACAAAAGGGATGAAATATTTGTTTTTCTCACCCATCTACACACAATACCCCATAATGACAAAGTGAAAACATGTTTTTTGAAATGTTTGCAAATGTATTGAAAATTATATACAAAGAAATATCTCATTTATATAACTATTCACACCCATTTGATGTGACGCTCTAAATTGAGCTCAGGTGCATTCAATTTCCTTTGATCGTCCTTGAGATTTACATTTACATTTACGTCATTTAGCAGACGCTCTTATCCAGAGCGACTTACAAATTGGTGCATTCACCTTGATTGAAGTTGGCCAATTCAATTATTTGGACAGGAATTTAGGAAGAAACACACCTGCCTGTATAAGGTCCCCCAGTTGACAGTGCATGTCAGAGCAGAAACTATACCATGAAGCCCAAGGAACTGTCCATAGGTCTCAAAGATAGAATTGATGAGACATAGAGTGCCTTCAGAAGGTATTCACACCCCTTCCTTGACTTTTCAAAATGTTGTTCTGTTACAACCTGAATTTAAAATGTATTAAATTGAGATGTTCTGGCACTGGCATACACACAATACCCTTTAATGTCAAAGGGGAATTATGTTTTTAGAAATGTTTACAAATTAATAAATTAAAAGCTGAAATTTCTTGACTCAATAAGTATTCAACCCCTTTGTTATGGCAAGCCTAAATAAGTTCAGGAGTAAAAATGTGCTTAATAAGTTGCATAAGTTGCAGGGACTCACTGTGTGTACTGTGTTTATAAGTATTGTTGAATGATTACAATTATTTGTAAGATCCCTCAGTCGAGCAGTCAATTTCAAACACGGATTCCACCACAAAGACCAGGGAGATTTTTCAATGCCTCGCAAAGAAGTTCACCTATTGGTAGATGGGTGAAAAAAAGTTAGCCATTGAATATCCCTTTGAGCAGGGGTGTCAAACTCATTTCATGGAGGGCCCAGTGCCTGCTGTTTTTTGGCTTTCCTTTAAATGAAGACCTAGACAACCAGGCGAGGGGAGTTCCTTACCAGTGGTGGAAAAAGTACACAATTGTCATACTTGAGTAAAAGTAAAGATACCTTAATAGAAAAGTATTCAAGTAAAAGTTAGTCGCTCAGTAAAATAATACTTGAGTAAAAGTCTAAAAGTATTTGGTTTTAAATATACTTAAGTATCAAAAGTAAATGTCATTGCTAAAAAATACATAAGTATCAAAAGTAAAAAATATAAAAGAATTCTAATTCCTTATATTAAGCAAACCAGACCGAATGATTGTTTAGTTTTTCTAATTTACATAAGGAACGATTGTTTTGTTTGTTTGTCCAACACTTGTCCAACACTCAGACATAATTTACAAAAGTAGCATTTGTGTTTAGAGCGTCCACCAGATCAGAGGCAATACGGGATGGCCAGGGATGTTCTCTTGATAAGTGTGTGAATTGGACCGTTTTCCTGTCCTGCTAACCATTCAACATGTCAGGGAAAATATATGGACTAAAAAGTACATAATTTTCTTTAGGAATGTCGTGGAGTAGAAGTAAAAGTGGTCAAAAATATAAATAGTAAAGTACAGATACTTGAGTAGTACTTTAAAGTATTTTTGCTTAAGGCCAGGCACCACAGGCAAAAATTGTGATTTTGCTTCCATCTGTCAATTTTCTGATTTTGGGATATTTTGCAAAAATAACTCCATACTTTCATCAAATGTAAAAATAAATCGGCAATAGTATATAAATACTGGATTTGTATAATTGTATCCCAACTCCTTGAACTACACCTAGCATGCATTTTGTTCTTGTTAGCATGTTTTATGTAGAACTTCAACCGCTATTCTTACAACTCCATGTTGAATCATATACCATTTAAAAAGCTTGTTTTCCTAAGCATATGGTTAGCTAGTCCATACATGAATATATAATTTGTAGACGTAGTGCTTCATGCGGAAAGATTTTTCATTTCCTGACATCCAATTGGTTACTGGCATTTAAAGGCCCTCTCCGGCAACCTGATTGGTTAAAATGTCTCATGTGCCGCGCAGCACTACGTTGTTTGATAATATCTCCCGCGAAGAATCCACGTAGAGACAAAATGAGAAAAACTCGAAAAGAATACCTACTGTATGTGAATAAAGTTAAGCGAACTCAGTTAGCCAATGAGAGAAAAGCATTGAATGAAAGAAAAAATGCAAGTAGAGGAAGAAAAGGAGATAATCGACAGCAAATTAGTCGAGATGAAGATGAGAGCTAGCAGCGATAAACCAGACAGCAGCGGCTTTTATTCCACACGTCACAATTAAACCAACTTGTACATTATTTGATTTGCCCAAAGTATCTAAACACTGGACTGAAAATCACCATAGACCCCACCAACCAGGGATTCTGTCATGATAGAATGTGCACATTGTGAAGGTGATCGTGATGCATTTAGGAGTGTTTACACTTCCCCCAGGCTGCAGGGGAGATGTGGCATTTGATATAATTGTCAGAACGGTTCTTCTAGCCCACGATCTTCGTTATGTAGCTCTAAAGAAAATAATCAAAGTCCTAGGGATTCCTTTCTTGCTTCTCAGCTCATATCAGGTAAATAATATCAGGTAAATAAGGGAGAGTAGCCCATTATTGTCAGGTGACTTGCTGTGTAGAAAGAAATATGTATTTCCTTGCTCCAGCAAATGTATTCAAAGTGAATAAATAGAGTGATAGGAAAACAATTATACAATGAGACTGTCACATAGGCCTACAGTGTCATTGGGCTGTAGCCTACTGTGATTACTGAGAAATGAGCTTTTAAATACATGCTGATATGCTAATATTTAGTCCTGCAGTTATGACTGTAATGGCGACAGACATAATAAGTACTTTTTCCCTTAGTTGCAGAAATTCAGAGAGGGCTACAGTCAATGGAGAGTGCTGCAAAGCTAATTAGAAGTGCATACGCAGATATACAGTAGACCGAGACATAGCAGAGTTGCCGAAGGATGTATACATTCATGTATAATTTAACGGCACTTGGTATAAGAGAGGATTCACTTCAAACTACGGGATAGTTGTGTGCATTGGTGCTGGTACCAGCGGGCCCTAGAAAATAGTGAAGATCCACCCAGTCACAAAAAACCATGGAGGCCATACATTTTTTAATAGAGAGGTTGCACAGAAAATGGTACCTGTATATCTATCATAGGATGTCAAATAATAACCTCCTCAAAATAATGCCGCACAGGGGAACCCAGAATGCAAATGAATGCCTGAACTCTGTAATATGGTCGTGATGCCCCAAAACTGTCTTTGTGGGCAAAAGCTACATTGACACAGCAGCCAGTATGGCAGTAGCCACGTTCAATGAGGGAACCACTGCTATATCAAATGTGATGGACAAATTGTGGCTTGACAGCACTTTGGTGGCACTGGAAGCAATGAGAGAGGAGAATGCGAGGCGTGTTGTGAGAGCTGATGCTGCTTCAATGGAGTGTGCCAAGAGTAGGCTCAGGTCCCAGGACACGGTCAAGAAAGTAAAGCAGCACCAGCAACAACTCAAAGAGGGCTTTACATATGGGGCAGGCATAGCTGATTAATGCACATTTCAACAGCCATACAACAGCCTTGTATTTGAGAAATTGAGCAAAGTGATTTGATAATTTGCCCAAAACTGCAGATTTACCCAACAGACCAGTATTCCAATCATATGCTCTATTGCTTGAAACAAATGTGTTAAATGTGCTTATGTATTTGCTAAAAGGTTTATTGGATTTTTATTTGTCAGTTTAGAAGTGATACATGAATAAGAGATTAATTAATGTGACATAAATGGTCATATTTATGGAAAATACATTTTAATTGCATTAGCCTATCGTTATCGTCCATTTTCTCAAAATGCCGTTTGCCATGAGCCAATTAATTTTTCTCAGTCTTCAAAGGACGTACTTTCAAGTTATTCCACACACAGGTTCTTAGGTCTTATAGTCAGACTTTTACAGAGGGAAGGAGGTTGACAATGACCCAAAACACACGGCCAAGGCAACAAAGGAGTGGCTCAAGAAGAAGCACATTAAGGTCCTGGAGTGGCCTAGCCAGTCTCCAGACCTTAATCCCATAGAAAATCTGTGGAGGGAGCTGAAGGTTCGAGTTGCCAAACGTCAGTCTCGAAATCTTAATGACTTGGAGAAGAACTGCAAAGAGGAGTGGGACAAAATCCCTCCTGAGATGTGTGCAAACCTGGTGGCCAACTACAAGAAACGTCTGACCTCTGTGATTGCCAACAAGGGTTTTGCCACCAAGAACTAAGTCATGTTTTGCAGAGGGGTCAAATACTTATTTCCCTCATTAAAATGCTAATAATTGTATAAAATTTTTGACATGCGTTTTTCTGGATTCTTTTGTTGTTATTCTGTCTCTCACTGTTCAAATAAACCTACCATTAAAATTATAGACTGATCATTTCTTTGTCAGTGGGCAAACGTACAAAATCAGCAGGGGATCAAATACTTTTTTCCCTCACTGTAGCTGAGTACCACTCTTCATATTTTCAAGCATGGTGGTGGCTGCATCATGTTGTGGGTATGCTTGTCATCGGCAAAGACTAGGGAGTTGTTTTAGGATAAAAATAAATGGAATAGCACAGGCAAAATCCTAGAGGAAAACCTGTCTCAGTCTGCTTTCCAACAGACACTGTGAGCCAAATTCCCCTTTCAGCAGGACAATAACCTAAAACACAAGGCCAAATATTCACTGGAGTCGCTTACAAAGGTGACATTGAATGTTCCTGAGTGGCCTAGTTACAGTTTTGACTTAAATCAGCTTGAAAATCTATGTCAAGACTTGAAAATGGCTCTCTAGCAATGATCAACAACCAATTTAACAGAGCTGGAAGAATTGTTTAAATAATGATGTGCAAATATTGCACAATCCAGGTGTGCAAAGCTCTTAAGCCATGTTCACATTGGCAGTTTGAAGTGACTCAAAACCAAGGTTTTTTTGCATGTCCCTATTCGAATCTGTTCTTTTTCCAGCGGGCTAAACAACCAGAAAGTACATGGAATCGGATATTTCAAGCCACATTTCAAACCACTTCATAGGTGGTTTGAAGTCAGATACAAATCTGATTCCTGGCCGTGCGACTTGTGTCTGAACATTCAAATCTTATTTAGTTGTCCACATGTGATTTTTAGACTTATTGGGCATATCTTGTTGCTTGCTAGCTACTCTGTTGACAGTTTGACAAGAACACGTTGTAGCCAACTAGCTTGTTAATTGTTTACAAATACATTTCTGAATTTGTTAGAAAGATGAACAGTTACCATCTTATTCTTTGAGGCTTTAAAAGTGTTTTTCTAGTTTCCCCAGTTTTGACCATTCTGCCTGCCCTGACCTTGCCTGTCGTTCTGTACCTTGTCACACCACCCTGGATTATTGACCTCTGCCTACCCTGACCCCGAGACTGCCTGCAGTTCTGTACCTTATGGACGCTGATCTGGATTACTGACCTCTGCCTGCCCTTGACCTGTATAAACTTTTGTTACTTCGACACTGTCTGCATCTGGGTCTTCTCCTGAAACGTGATAGCTTCAAGTTATTTCAGATTTCACATCCTACTTTACACAGGCTCAGAAAATATTCTACTGTGTCCCGTGGGAATCAGAGATAATTATTGCTCAATGCAAGCCATTTCTATCTACATCGTCCACAGATCGATTTATTAGCAAAATAGACGGCCGGAACTGGGACGAAAACCACGCAGGTCCCCTAAACAGGGAACTTTACATCTAAGATGTTTTAAGGTCTTCAGCGTGAACAAGGCTTTAGAGACCCAGATAGACTCGCAGCTATCATCGCTGCCAAATGTGATTCTAACATGTATTGACTTAGGGGTGAGAATACTTATGTAAATTAAATATTTCTGTATTTTCAGTAAAAGTGCAAATATTTCTAAAAACATGTTTTCACTTTGTCATTATGGGGTATTTTGTGTAAATGGGTTAAAAAAAGTCAAGGGGTTATGAATAGTTTCTGAAGGCACTGTATATCTGGGGAAGGGTATAGAACAATTTCTAGAGTGTTGAAAGTTTCCAAGAACACAGTGGTCTCCATCATTGTGAAATTCAAAAAATATAACCAGCCTAGAGATGGCCATCCAACCAAACTGAGCAACCAGGCAGGAAGGACCTTGATCAGGGAGGTGACCAAGACCCCAATGACCACTTGGACAGAACTACAGAGTTCCTTGGCTGAGATGGGAGAACCTGCCAGAAGGACAACAGTCTCTACAGCACTTCACCAATCTAGGTGTCACAGGGGTCGTGGAATGGAGACCAAGACGCAGCGTGTATAGTGCTCATTCTTAATTCTTTAATGAAAACACTTCAACAGCAAAACAAGAAAAAACGACCAACAACAGTCCCGTCAAGTACTTACGACTAAAACGGAAAACAACTACCCACAAACCCCAAAGGAAAACAGGCTGCCTAAGTATGGCTTCCAATCAGAGACAACGAAAGACACCTGCCTCTGAATGGAAACCATACCCGGTCCAACATGAAAAAACAACACATAGAAATAGAAAACTAGAACACTCCCACATAGAAACAGAAAACCCCCAAAACCCACACAAAACAACCCCCTGCCACGCCCTGACCATATTACTATGGCAAATTACCTCTTTGCCTGGTCAGGATGTGACAATAGGCTTCATGGGAGAGTGGCCAGATGAAACCACTCCTGAGAAAAAGGTACATGACAGCACACCTGGAGTTTGCAAAAAGGCACTTGAAAGACTGGGATCATAAAGCAAAAGATTCTGTGGTCTGATGAGACAAAAATGTAACTCTTTGATGCAAAGAGCTATGTCTGGAGAAAACCAGGCACAGCTCTTTACCTGTCTAACACCATCCCTACAGTGAAGCATGTTGGTGGCAACATCATGCTATGGGGATTCTGATCAGGGGCAGGAACTAGAAGACTGGTAAGGATAGAGGGAACAATGAATGGAGCCAAATACAGGCAAATCCTTGATGATAACCTGCTTCAGTGCAAGCGACCTTAGACTAGGGCAGAGATTTACGTTCCAACAGAACAATGACCCAAAGCATACAGCCAAAGCAATGCTGGAATGGCTTCAGAAAAAGAATATGAAAGTCCTTGAGTGGACCAGCTAAAGTCCGGACTTTAATCTCATTGAAAATCTGTGGAAAGACTTGAAGATTGCTGTTCACTGCTGCTCCCCATCAAATTTAACAGAGGTTGAGAAAATCTGCAAGGAGGAATGGGAGAAAATCCCCAAATCCAGAAGTGTAAAGCTGATACAGACATACCCACGATGACTCAAAGCTGTAATCGCCTACATAATTTCTATCTGGTTTTGGACATTCAATAAGGGATGCACGAATGTGGATATTGCAGCCCGATACCAATATCCCGATTTTCTTTTTCAGTTTATGGCCATTCTAGCACAGATAAAAACTGCAACCAATGAGTTCATAAGGCTAATAAGAAAAGATGTGAAATGATTTGATAAATTTTTTATTTGCATCACAAAGTGACTGAAATGGTTTTGGAAAGTTCACAAAAATATCACTGAAGATCATCAGGTAGAAATTGTGTGTGTAGAAAATAAGATCCGCATTGCTTTCAAGTGCGGTTGTGTCACTTTCCCTTCTAACGAGACCTGCATGGCTTGTGAGCATCGTACCAGGAAATGGAATATGTTTTCTTTCAGTGATAGGGTCATAATAGCTGATAGCTCCAACCGTTCAAAAGTTAGAGCTACATTTTTAGGACTTGCTGGGGGGGGGGCAAAATAACCCTCTGGTCCCCCTCACTTTTATGCCGACTACTCCTATGTTGTAGGCCTATGCAGTGCTGTTTATTAACTGACAGTTTGATTTTCATCTCTGTACAGTCTAATATAATTGATTTATAAAACAAGAATAGACCTATACAGCAGTTATTTAAAATATTACCTTTGCACCATAGTACAGTGGTTCCCAAACTGGGGTGCGCGGGAGGTACTGGAGGGGGTCCACGGCCAGATGCAAAAAACACTCAATGTGGACCGTTTTATCTCCATCTCTTCATTCATAGACTCAATCATGGACACTCTTGCTGACAGTTGTGGCTGCTTCGCATGATCTATTGTTGTCTCTATCTTCTTGCATTTGTGCTGTTGTCTGTGCCCAATAATGTTTGTACCATGTTTTGTGCTGCTACCATGTTGTGCTGCTGACATGTTGTGTTGCTACCATGTTGTTGTCATGTGGTGCTACCATGCTGTGTTGCGATGTGTCGCTTCCATGCTATGTTGTTGTCTTAGGTCTCTCTTTCAGTGGAGGCTCGTGACTTGAAACATTTAGGAGGATGGGAGACCCACGGAATAGGCGCGGAACGCACGGAGACGACAAAGTGTGTTTCAAAAATCGTCAAAGACTAATTATTTTAACCTAAAGCATTTAATAAAGACATTTATAGTACAATATTGTGGGGAATGGGAATGGGAGGGCTACTTACACAGTGTTGGAAAGGGACCACAGCAGTGATTGAATGAGGGTATGATGCATGAGTTGAGGTGTTCAGAGGCTTGACCAGTGCTGGGCAGAATTTGAATGGGAAGACAAGAAAATATAAGACAACACACTACACAGTTAGACAAAAGAGCTAAGAATGAGTTAGTCCAAGCAAGGAGTGAAGTCAATGATGTGTTATAATGTGATTGTCTCTACATACAGTAATGACAGAAAATTGACAGGGGTACTCACAGTACTTGGAGGGGAAACATTCAGTGTGCCAGTGAATGAGCGGGCACATGAGACTTCAGTTCATGTCAGGAGAAAGTTGACAAAGGTAGTGGAGTAGTCATCACCTCTTAATCATGGAACAGGTGGGGACTTAGCTGTAAATACAAATAGCAGATACATTCCATTATAGCTGCGCCACCGTAGGTTTGGACAACAAGTTTCTCTATGAACTTAAACTCAGACATCTCAAAATTCATAATATCAAACACAGACTGCGCATCTCGCACACTTGACACATTAAAGTATCCAAAGAAACGTTCCTGAATAAAGCCCTGATCACGCACATACAGTACCTGACGATAACTGACAATAATCCTTATAACTAAATACTGTTTGAGTCAGAAGTTTACATACACTAGAGTCATTAAAACTCGTTTTTCAACCACTCCACAAAATAATTGTTAACAAATATAGTTTTGGCAAGTCGGTTAGGACATCTACTTTGTGCATGACACAAGTCATTTTTCCAACAATTGTTTACAGACAAATTATTTCACTTATCATTCACTGTATCACAATTCCAGTGGGTCAGAAGTTTACATACACTAAGTTGACTGTGCCTTTAAACAGCTTGGAAAATTCCAGAAAATAATGTCATGGCTTTAGAAGCTTCTGATAGGCTAATTGACATAATTTGAGTCAATTGGAGGTGTACCTGTGAATGTATTTCAAGGTCTACCTTCAAACTCAGTGCCTCTTTGCTTGACATCATGGGAAAATCAAAAGAAATCAGTCAAGACCACAGAAAAAAATTGTAGACCTCCACAAGTCTGGTTCATCCTTGGGAGCAATTTCCAAATGCCTGAAGGTACCACGTTCATCTGTACAAACAATAGTACACAAGTATAAACACCATGGGACCACGCAGCCGTCAGACCACTCAGGAAGGAGATGCATTCTGTCTCCTAGAGATGAATGTACTTTGGTGATAAAAGTGCAAATCAATCCCAGAACAACAGCAAAGGACCTTGTGAAGATGCTGGAGGAAACAGGTACAAAAGTACCTATATCCACAGTAAAACGAGTCCTATATCAACATAACCTGAAAGCACGCTCAGCAAGGAAGAAGCCACTGCTCCAAAACCACCATAAAAAAGCTAGACTACGGTTTGCAACTGCACATGGGGACAAAGATTGTACTTTTTGGAGAAATGTCCTCTGGTCTGATGAAACAAAAATAGAACTGTTTGGCCATAATGACCATCGTTATGTTTGGAGGAAAAAGGGGGAGGCTTGCAAGCCGAAGAACATCATCCCAACCGTGAAGCATGGGGGTGGCAGCATCATGTTGTGGGGGGGGGGTTTGCTGCAGAAGGGACTGGAGGGAGTTTATTTTTGCCAGCACCAGTGTGCAGTTTTCTCAGACAGAATGGCCAACTCTGACAAAAATGTTGTGGACTTTTTGTTGAAGAACCCCTTCCATTCTATGGGGTACACGGAAAATGTGCGAATTAAAAGCTAGGGTCGACCTCTGCCTGAGATCAGTTTCATGAAGAAGGATGAAAAGGTGAGGGCATTCAATACCAACTGGTATCAAATGTATAGCTGGTTAACAGGGATCCTTTCATCAGGCCGCCTGTATTGCTGGCCTTGTATGCTTTTTGGAAAGTCTGAGCCTTGGTCGAAAGGTGGGTACAGTGACCTGAAGAACATTAAGTGTTCAGCTAAACGAAAAACAAAAGCAGGGCATGCAAGAATTTGTTTTTAGAGGACACAACGAGAGGGAAAGTTCCGTTAACAAAGGCAACTACAAGGAGCTTGCAGGTAATTGCTGAACATATCGAACTTTGCCAGCACCAGTGTGCAGTTTTCTCTGACAGAATGGCCAACTCTGCCAAAAATGTTGTGGACTTTTTGTTGAAGAACCCCTTCCATTCTATGGGGTACACAGAAATGTTGATGGGATGTCGAAAACAATTCCAAATGATTTGATAGCTTCCATCGCATCATCAATTAAAAGTTAGATTGAAGAGAAAGGTTGACGTTGCACATTTTTTTGCGTGGGCTCAGGTAGGCTTTCCACTTTCCTTCGGTATATATTTAGCAAAGTTATTTATTTAGCAAAGATGATAACACCGGACAGACACAAGCAAAAACCCATGACATAAATGTTGCAGCAGCCTAGGCTACACCTAACATTAGAAATCTGACATGCTGTATCGGATGAAAACAAGACTATTTTACAGTCTGATCAACTGTTAATAATTACTGGAGGTTGGTGGCATCTTAATTGGGGAGGACAGGCTCGTGATAATGGAACGATATCAGTGGAACGGTATCAAATCACAGAATCAGTGGAACGGTATCAAATCACATCAAACACATGGTTTCCATGTGTTTGATGCCATTCCATTTGCTCCATTTGCCCTTATTATGAAACGTCCTCCCCTCAGCAGCCTCCTGTGCCTGCCCTAGTATACTATACCATTGGGGAAATGGGTCCGCAGTAATTCATAAAGGAAAACGTTTGAATCACAGAATCATAATAAAGATCAGATGACTTCCACTTGGAACCACTAGACATCAGTTGTTTCCCAAATGGCACCCTATTTCCTATATGCAGTAAAGTGCCCTATGGGCCCTACTTAAAAGTAGTGCACTAAATAGGAACTAGGGTGCCATTTGGGGAGCATAAATTGTTTACTCTGTTCACTGTTCAGTCATTAAGAAAAGCCTGCATGATGCAAATGATTGTGGAGCATCTTCAGCCTCTTCCTCTTCCCCTTCCATAGCCTAATTAGCCACACAGAGACCATAAGCACTTGAAACTGAAGTGTGCTCTAATTTATTTACACACTGCTGATAATAATGGTGATCAAGGCAATCAATTGTCACTTGTTGGCTTCTCTTGATTTTCAATTACAGGGTTTATGGTAAGACTATGGCAAAATTACTGTAGGCTGGGGTGGAGAAGAGGTTTAAGAGTTTGATCTGGTTAACTAGCAGAGGTAGAACTATTCTTATTCCATCTTACACACACTGGTGAATAAAGACTTGAGAACCTGCACTTCTCATCTTGGTCTCTGGTAGCTAGCTAGCTTCTTAGTTTGGATCCCGCAACGCAGTTGGCATCAGTTGCTGGGACTGCTTGTGTCTTTCCAGTGATCCTGCAGAAATTATCTCTGAGAAACTGAAGATGGACCACAGGAAGATTGAGGTGGAGCATGCCCACAGGACTGAAAAGCCCAGCACCGGCCCAGGTGATAGGCCCAGGCCGATAGTGGTCAAGTTCCTGAGGTTCAAGGACATGGTAGCTGTTCAGGAAAGCCAAAGTTCCAACAGCTGGGCCTCAAAAAGAGATCATACAAAAGATTTTGCTGTGACTCTTATGTGGATGATGTTAAAAATATTTGTTGGTCTGATGTGATTAATGAGGAGCATCCAGACGCTGCACTTGATGCATTTATGAAATTGCTTCTTCCAATTATTGATAAACATGCACCTGTTAAGAAACTGACTGTTAGAACTGTTAAGGCTCCATCGATTAATAAGGAAATGAAAAATTGTATGGTTGAAAGAGATGGGGCAAAAGGAGTGGCTAATAAGTCTAGCTGCACATCTGATTGGCTTAGTTACTGCAAACTGAGAAATTATGTGACTAAACTCAACAAAAAGAAGAATAAACTTTATTATGAAGCCAAGGTCAACGATGTAAAGAATATTGTAAAAAAAAAAAAATGGAATACTTTAAATGAAATTAAGGGCAGAAATACATATTCAACTCCATCTCATCAAATCAGATGGCTTATTCATCACAAAACCATTTGATGTTGCCAATTATTTGAATGATTATTTAATTGGCAAAGTGGGCAAACTTAGACAGGAAATGCCAACAACGAACAGTGAGCAATTGTATTCATGCATAAAAAAGTAATTCCGCTACCCATGAGTGATAAAGCGGCCTTACTGGTTCTAACAGCAGGCCTATAAGCTTGCTGCCAGCTCTTAGCAAACTGTTGGAAAAAATTGTGTTTGACCAAATACAATGCTATTTCTCTCTAAACAAATTAACAACAGACTTTCAGCATGCTTATAGAGAAGGGCACTCAACATGTACTCCACTGACACAAATGACTGATGATTGGTTGAAATAAATTGATAATAAGAAGATTGTGGGAGCTGTACTGTTAGATTTCAGTGCAGCCTTTGATATTATTGACCATAACCTGTTGCTGAAAAAACGTATGTGCTATGGCTTTTCATCCTCTGCCATATCGTGGATTCAGAGCTATCTATCTAATAGAACTCAGAGGGTTTTCTTTAATGGAAGCTTCTCTAATGTCAAACATCTAAAGTGTGCTGTACAGCAGGGCAGCTCTCTAGGCCCTCTACTCTTTTCTATTTTTACCAATGACCTGCCACTGGCATTAAACAAAGCATGTGTGTCCATGTATGCTGATGATTCAACCATATATGCATCAGCAACCACAGCTAATGAAGTCACTGAAACCCTTAACAAAGAGTTGCAGTCTGTTTTGGAATGGGTGGCCAGTAATAAACTGGTCCTGAACATCTCTAAAACTAAGAGCGTGGTATTTGGTACAAATCATTCCTTAAGTTCTAGACCTCAGCTGAATCTGGTAATGAATGGTGTGGCTGTTGAACAAGTTGAGGAGACTAAATTACTTGGCATTACCTTAGATTGTAAACTGTCATGGTCAAAACATATAGATTCAATGGTTGTAAAGATGGGGAGAGGTCTAGCCATAATAAAGAGATGCTCTACTTTTTTGACACCACACTCCAAAAAGCAAGTTCTGCAGGCTCTAGTTTTGTCTAATCTTGATTGTTGTCCAGTTGTGTGGTCCAGTGTTGCAAGGGAAGACCTAGTTAAGCTGCAGCTGGCCCAGAACAGAGCAGCACGTTTTGCTCTTCGTTGTAATCAGAGGGCTGATATAAATACTATGCATGCCAGTCTCTCTTGGCTGAGAGTTGAGGAGACTGACTGCATCACTTCTTTTTATAAGAAACATTAATGTGTTGAAAATCCCAAATTGTTTGCATAGTCAACTTGCACACAGCTCTGACACACTCACTTATCCCACCAGACATGCCACCAGGGGTCTTTCACAGTCCCCAAATCCAGAACAAATTCAAGAAGATAAAGCAACACCTCGCGGCACAATTCCTCTCCCCTATTTGACCTAGATAGTTTGTGTGTATGCATTGATATGTAGGCTACGTGTGCCTTTTTTAAAAAATGTATGTAATTCTGTCCTTGAGCTGTTCTTATCTATTATGTCATTCTGTATTATGTTTCATGTTTTGTGTGGACCCCAGGAAGAGGAGCTGCTGCTTTTGCAAAAGCTAATGGGGATCCTAATAAAATACCAAATACTTGTACAAAATTAACCTCATATTTAGTCTACACACACATCCATTTGGATCATAGAACTCTTTTCCCTGTGTTATTCCACCTGTATCAGCCTAGAACACAGCACTTATTACTGGAATAAGATATTGATAAAACACTGCATTGCAACATATTATCACATTTGTCGTATGATGAAGACCAAGGCGCAGCGTGTGTATCGTTCCACATTTTATTTTAAATGTGAAACTATGCAAGACATACAAATAAACAAAACAACAAATCGTGATGAAGAGTTGCAACATACACTAACTCAAAATAATCTCCCACAAAACTGAGTGGGAAAAACAACAACTTAAATATGATCCCCAATTAGAGACAACAATGACCAGCTGCCTCTAATTGGAGATCTTCCCAAAAAACAACAACATAGACATACAGAAACTAGAACCCCACATAGAAATAGATAAACTAGATAAAAAACCCAACATAGAAAAAAGAAACTAGAACCAACATAGACATAAATAAACTAGACAAAACCCCCTGTCACGCCCTGACCTACTCTAACATAGAATGGTAGAGTAGGTCAGGACGTGACACATATGGTCAGGACGTGACACATATAATATCCTCACTCCCACAACAGAGCCCAGGTGTATATACTGAGCAGATTGAAGTATCTTGCATGTGTTGCATGTGTTGAGCCATATGGACTCAAAGACATGCACTATGTACACTATATGCCAGAGGACGTTTGTTGTGTTTATCCTTAAAACATCCCATGTAGTAGTTGGTATGACAGTAGATATGAGCATCTGATTAATATAAATACATACTGCCACACCCTGATCTGTTTCACCTTTTCTTGTGATTGTCTCCGCCACCCTCCAGGTGTCGCCCATCTTCCACATTATCCCCTGTGTATTTATACCTATGTTCTCTGTTTGTCCGTTGCCAGTTCGTCTTGTTTTGTTGAGTGAACCAGTGTTTTTCTCATCTCCTGCTTTTTCCCAGTCTCTCCTCCCCCCCAGTTTGGACCCTTGCCTGTCCTGTCTCTGCCCGACTACTCTGCCTGTCCGAACCCTGAGCCTGCCTGCCGTCCTGTACCTTTTCCCCTATACTCTGGATTATCCACCCTTGCCTGCCTTGACCTGTCGTTGCCTTCCCCTGTTGTTATAATAAACATTGTTACTTCGACAGTCTGCATCTGGGTCTTACCTTGATTCCTGATACATACAGTACATATACAGTATCACTAAAACAGAACATCTTGAGAAAGATGCATATACAGTACCAGTCAAACGTTTGGACACACCTACTCATTCAACGGTTTTTCTTTATTTTTACTATTTTCTACATTGTAGAATAATAGTGAAGACATCAAAACTATGGAATAACACATATGGAATCATGTAGTACGAGAGGGAATGCTTTTCCAACTGTCTTGAAAGAGTTCCCACGTATGTTGAGCACTTGTTGGCTGCTTTTCCTTCACTCTGTGGTCCAAGCCATCTCAGTTTGGTTGAGGTCAGATGATTGTGGGGGCCAGGTCATCTGATGCCGCACTCCATCACTTTCCTTCTTGGTCAAATAGCCCTTACACAGCCTGAAAGTGTGTTGGGTCATTGTCCTGTTGAAAAACAAATGATAATCCCACTAAGCGCAAGCCAGATGGGATGGCGTATCGCTGCAGAATACTGTGGTAGCCATGCTGGTTAAGTGTGCCTTGAATTGTAAATAAATCACTGACAGTGTCACTAGCAAACCACCCCCACACCATCACACCTCCTCCTCCTCCTCCATGCTTCATGGTGGGAACCACACATGCGGAGATCATCCGTTCACCTACTCTGTGTCTCACAAAAACACGGTTGTTGGAATCAAAAATCTCAAATTTGGACTCATCAGACCAAAGGACAGATTTCCACCAGTCTAATGTACATTGTTCGTGTTTCCTGGCCCAAGCAAGCCTCTTATTATTATTGGTGTCCTTCAGTATCAAATCAAATCACTTTTTATTTGTCATATGTGCCGAATACAACAGGTGTAGACTGTTATTTACTTACAAGCCCTTAACAAACAAGGCTTTAAGAAGTTAAGAAAAAAAAGTGCTAAGTACATTTAAAAAAATAAAAGTAACAAATAATTAAACAGCAGCAGTAAAATAACAAGCGAGGCTATATACAGGGGTTACCGGTACAGAGTCAATGTGGAGGGGGCACCGGTTAGTTGAGGTAATTGAGGTAATATGTACATGAAGGTAGAGTTAAAGTGACTATGCATAGATTATAAACAGAGTAGCAGCAGCGTAAAAGAGGGGTCTGGGTAGCCCTTTGATTAGCTGTTCAGGAGTCTTATGGCTTGGGGGTAGAAGCTGTCGCTTGCCATGCGGTAGCAGAGAGAACAATCTATGACTAGGGTGGCTGGAGTCGTTGACAGTTTTTAGGGCCTTCCTCTGACACCGCCTGATATAGAGGTCCGTGATGGCAGGAAGCTTGGCCCCAGTGATGTACTGGGTCGTACGCATTACCCTCTGTAGTGCCTTGCGGTCAGAGGCAGAACGGTTGCCATACCAAGCAGTGATGCAACCAGTCAGGAAGCTCTTGATGATGCAGCTGTAGAACCTATTGAGGATCTGAGTACCCATGCCAAATCTTTTCAGTCTCCTGAGGGGGAATAGGCTTTGTTGTGCCCTCTTCATGACTGTCGTAGTGTGTTTGGACCACCGTGTTTGGACCATGATAGTCTCTAATGAACTTATCCTCTGCAGCAGAGGTAACTCTGGGTCTTCCTGTCATGTGGCGGTTCTCATGAGAGCCAGTTGTCATAGCGCTTAATGGTTTTTGCGATTGCACATGAAGAAACGTTCAAAGTTCTTGAAATGTTCCATATTGAGTAATGATAGTAATGATGGACTGTCATTTCTCTTTGCTTATTTGAGCTGTTCTTGCCATAATATGGACTTGGTATTTTACCAAATAGGGCTTTCTTCTGTATACCACCCCAACCTTGTCACAACACAACTGATTGGCACAAATCCATTAAGAAGGAAAGAAATTCCACAAATGTACTTCTAACAAGACTCACCTGTTAACTGAATTGCATTCAAGGTGACTACCTCATGAAGCTGGTTGAGAGAATGCCAAGAGTGTGCAAAGCTATCATCAAGGCAAAGGGTGGCTACTTTGAAGAATCTATAATCTAAAATATATTTTGATTTGTTTAACACTTTTTTGGTTCCTACATGATTCCATATGTGTTATTTTATTGTTTTGATGTCTTCACAATTATTCTAGAGTGTAGAAAATAGTAAAAATAAAGAAAAATCCTGAAATTAATAGGTGTGTCCAAACTTTTGACTGATACTGTAGGTTCGATGGTGATGATAAAAAAATATATAATAAGCATCAAATAATGCTTCCTCAAATAGTGTCAACTAATTTATCTGTTTTCTTACTGCATTTTTATGTAAACATTGCATGGACCAGAGAAGACATCATTTTCATTGGTTTCAATAGTGCACCGGCACCACATACCAAACTCCTCTGAAGACAAAAGGTTTGATAGGTTTCAAACACACCGCAGGACTGTCTGTAATTGGTCTCTGATGCCTTCACAGTGGCGCAATTAAGTCTTCAGATCTTCCCCAGATCCCCCGAATGTCAAATCAGGAAGCAGTACACACACCAGGAAATGCATCATCAAGAAGAGAGAAACCGTGCTCTGAGGTAAACAGCCTAGGTGCCAGTGTTGCTTACAAACCCGTATATATAAAGCATCTCAGAGTAGGAGTGCTGATCTAGAATCCCCCCCTCCCCCCACCGTCCATGCTATCTTATTCATTGGAATTTAAACTTATCCTCGATCAGAGACTCTGAGATGATTGCCCTTTGGTAAATAGGTGTCAGTGTTGGTCACCACGGTTACAAACCAGGTCTGACACACTAACACTTTGAGGCCCACGGTCAGAATCACTCGCTATTACATCATCGTCACATTACTGAGATCCATGTAGCCTATTGATGAAGGCAGTTCCCCAAGGTGAAGAGTTAACCTTGCCAGCGTCTTTAGACTTTTGAGATATCAAGCACTCGCATTTTCTTTACTCTGCCCAGACGTAGACGAATGCCTGGACCTGTCAACTTGTGTCGACAGGAAGTGTTTCAACTTCGAGGGACGCTTCAACTGCTTGTGTGACCAAGTATTCCCGCTCAGTTTAGATAGACGAGTCTTGCAAAGGTAATATCCTAATTCTATGCCCTACTGCCTGTCTGTTTACAATGTCTACAAGGACACAAAATAAATTAGTTGAAATAGTAACTGTTCTGGCAAAAAGAACCATTGTTTACATTGATATTGGTTGTCATAAGTATACCCACACAGGCTAACCTATCAACCGCACACCTAAAATGAGGTCTATATTTTGGTAATTCCAACATCAACCAGTCATATTATGATAATCCTTGCATACTTCCCAAACTTAAGGAAAAGCAAACAATTGACATGAAAATGACATGACATTGTTCATGAGAAATGAATCCCACCTTTGACTATATCTCTCAGAGGACAATAATCACTTCTCACTGGTTGTGTTCCAAATAGCACCCTATTCCCTATATAGTGCATTACCTTTGACCAGAGCCCTATGTGCACTACGTAGAGAACAAGGTTTCAATTGGGAAGGTAAACATTATGTTTCTCTACAGAGCCACTCATTTCTATCACATTGTACCTGGTCTTTTTGGCTGGACATAGTCATTACCCTTACAGAAAAGCCACATGATATCACATGAAATTTCACATGTGAAATCATGTGAAAATATATGTTTTTGGAACACCACATGTATTCACATGTGAAATTCCTGTATTTCTTCTGTAAGGGTATGATCATAGGTGCCATTGCGTTGCCGACTGAAGTGGTCTCACACAGATCTCTCTCAATGCTACTTTGAAGGGAATTAAACATGACGATGTCTGTTTTGTTGAATCAATGTGGAATCAGAACATGCCGCCCTTAACTGACCTGAGCGCTTTGAGGGGATTTCAATCACAAAGGGAATCCCTAGGATGGATAATATGACTGTCAATTATATTCGTAAACAGAACTCTCCCCACATGGCTTTAGTTATTGTGCAGCCTGTTTCATTCCTTAATAGAGACATGGGTAGTATAGTGGATTTTGCTACAGTATTTTGCTATTCAATAAAAGACCACGACTGCGTCCAAAATGGCCCCTATTCCCCCATGTAATGTAGGGCCCAAAGGGCTCTAGCCCTAAGTAGTGTCCTATAGGGAATAGGGTGTTATTTGAGACGCACCCTATGAAAGACCAAGGTATGTGTTTGTTTTGAAAATACAGCCAAGTCAATACAACTGTCACTGAAACAAACAAAACATCTCACAGAGGGAAATGTCCAATGAGGATGTCAATGTCCTTCATAAAATTAGACTAAACCGCTGCTTCTAAGGCTCACTTAAACCCTATTGGTCAGAATTCCAGAAGACGTTATTGGTTTTAAGCAATGGGAGAAGTTATCAATTGTACATGTGGGCTGAATACATTCTCAACAAAATACTAAAATGTGAATAAAGACATATTGCATGAAAAAGTATAAGATATTATTTCCATGAGTAACAACCCCCTTGGGGTGATGCGGATTGTTTTCAGAGATTGAGGCTGTCGGAATAGCACACTTGACATTATTGTTATCGCTTCTACGATGAGTCCCAATAGCTTGTGAGTCCTTGCTGGTACACAGAGATGGCGGCTCTTGTAATTGTGCCAAGGCAACATGGTGTACAATCTGACTCACGTCATTGAGAGTGGGTAGTGGGTATGTACTGTACTACAAATGCAGGGGTAAGCTGCTTAATTGGAAGTCTAAGGTGAGAGAAAGAATTAGAGCAAGACCGAGAAAGAGGGAGGAAGAGAGGAAGAAAGAGGGAAAGCGAGAGGGAGAAACAGAGAAGGACAGAAAGGGAGAAAGAGAAAGAGACAGAGAGAAAGAGAGAGAGACACGTAGAGACCTGGCCACTGCAGCTAACTCTGTACAGTAAAAACAGTGGTTTCAGTCCACTGCTCTTCAGATACATTCCCTGGCTGCTTGATATTCCACTTGATTTACGTGCCTGTCACGGATGACATGCATCGACCCCTGAGCACGCCGATCCAATATTCATATCTTTGTTGGGCACACCAGCGTACGTCATTGCATCTGTCCTGACTATTTGCCTCTCCGTGAAATGTTGACTTCCCTCGCTCTCTTTTATTGTTTACAATAAATAAATAGCACACCGGCCGCAGACCAATGTCCTGTTGGAAATAAATGTTCAAAAGCTTTGTTTAGAAATCACAATAGCCCATGGTTTTTGGACACAATGTAATGTGTTTAAATTAAGCCCCATTTGGTGTGCAGGAATAATAATCTTATGGTTCTAATTAGAAACGATTAACAAAACTCAAAAGGCAAGGCTATGTTAATTGTGTTTGAAGGAAGGTAAGGGATCAAATAATAACCGACATTTTGATTATTATACACTATATACTGCATCAACTGAACATAATGTTCCCTCAGAAATGTGTTGGTCAGAGACTATTTATGATAAGTGATGTGATCATTTTCTTCTACTGTAAAGAGCAATCACTAATGTGCAGATACAATGATCAGGGGTATAGTGGACCAGCCATGTGTTAGATAAACTAAATGTATTTTTAACATTTTTTTTTAAAGAATCTATTAAATTAGCTGAGTACCATGTATTTCATTCCCACTGTTTAATAACTGGAACTACAAAACCTCATCTGCTATCCATCTGCCTCATTACATCTACCATAGCTAAATGTATCAGTCTGGTAACGCGAGTTCACTTATGTACACTTCAGTAAATAGACATTACAGAGTCCGATCTTTGTTGCTGCATCTTTTATCAGAGAGATGAATTGTCTTGTCATAAGTGGATCATTTCATTGGCTAAGGGGGCCAAAATAAAAGAAAGAGAAAATGGAAGAGAGAAAGAGAGAACTGAAGAAAAAAACTAAATTTAACTATTGAACAAACAGCATGACACTTACAAAGTGTTTAAACCACTAGATTTAATGAATTACTTTAAAAAAGCATAGGGGGATTTGGAAATATGACAGATGGCTAATGCCTGGAGTAAAGGGAACTTGTGTTAGTCAGATTACATGACAATGAGAGTGTATTTTTTTCCACCCTAAATATAATCTATTCTATAGTATACTTTCCTTGCCAGCCGCCAGGGCACAAAGGCTTAGTAGAAGTAGAATTTCTGACCTGTCGCTCCACATGGCTTGCCAATGTGACCCCCCCCGACAACTGTATATTAATAGCGTTTCAAAGGCATAGTAGAGGTGTGTGTGGGTGTGTGTATATGTGCGTGCCATGTAATTGTGTATACGTGTGTGTGTGTGTTTGTAAATATGTGTGTGTGTGTCCATGTGATTAAGGGTGGACGTAGACAGAGAAAGAGAGAGGGAGAGGGACCAGGAGAGAGAGAGAGAGAGAGAGAGAGAGAGAGAGAGAGAGAGAGAGCAAGAGAGAGAGAGAGAGAGAAAGGGAGAGGGACTAGGAGAGAGAGGGAGAGAGAGAGAAAGAGAGCAAGAGAGAGAAAGAGAGAGAGAGAGAGAGAGAGAGAGAGAGCGCGAGCGAGAAAGGGTGATTAATAGGACCATAAAATAAACTCAAGGGGAATGTTGAGTTGTGAAGGCTCTCCTTGAGAAATGGCATGAAAGATACATAAGGACAACATCAACCCATCATCACTCACCAGACTAAGACTTGAACATACATTTACACAAAGCCAGGCCTCTCAAGCAATCCATGGATAAAGCCGGTTCCTCTTGCATTCAAGGTGTTAGGATTTATGGCTCAGAAAGACTAGTCATCGACACGTTATGAAAATGCACCCTATTGCCTTTATGGTGCACTACTTTTGACCGGGGGCTGATAGGGCTCTGCTCAAAAGAAATGCATTATATAGGGAATAGGGTGCTATTTGGGATGTATCCTTCACCTACCAATCAACAAGAGTTGTATTTATTGTGAGGAGATGGAAATGAACGTTCCAGGCCTCCACTCCCACTTCCTCTGTCCATCTGCATACTGCCTGTCATTTGAAGCATGATGGTGAGTGCTGGACTGTACAGTATGTGGTCCCACAGGGCCTTTGCATGAGCATTATAACAATAATAATGGTCTTATCTAATTACCATCAACAATCCCAGTTCCCAGGCCTGTCTGACCTACACTGGGCTATATGTCACTGTCAAGCATCCAGCCGCAGCAATTAACATGAACAGAGCTCTCGCTCTTTTTCTCTCTATCTCTGCTTTCCCTCTCTCTCTCTGCTCTCCCTCTCTGCTCTCCGTCTCTCTCTCTGTCTCTGCTCTCCGTCTCTCTCTCTGTCTCTGCTCTCCGTCTCCGTCTCTTTCTCTCTGCTCTCACTCACTCACTCACTCACTCATTCACTCACTCACTCACTCACACACTCTCCCTCTCTGCTCTCCGTCTCTGCTCTCCGTCTCTGCTCTCCGTCTCTGCTCTCTGTCTCTGCTCTCTGTCTCTGCTCTCCGTCTCTTTCTCTCTGCTCTCACTCACTCACTCACTCACTCACTCACTCACTCACTCACTCACTCACTCACTCACTCACTCACTCACACACTCTCCCTCTCTGCTCTCCGTCTCTGCTCTCCGTCTCTGCTCTCCGTCTCTGCTCTCCGTCTCTGCTCTCTGTCTCTGCTCTCCGTCTCTTTCTCTCTGCTCTCACTCACTCACTCACTCACACACTCACTCACACACTCACTCACACACTCACACACTCACTCACACACTCTCTCTCTGCTCTCTCTTTCTCTCTTGCTTGAATGTTACTGATGTCTGCGTATGTAGCACAACATATTGAAGGTGTAGGGTATGAGTCTATTTTGAGAGAAGCATCAAAACATGTGTATCGTGTGTGTCCTTGCATGTAGTTCTGTGTGTGTGCCTGCCTGCTTACCTATGTGCGTGTGTGTGTGGGACACGTACAAACACACTTGACTTGCTGTGTGTGTGTGCCCATTTCATTTATTCTGGGGAACCTGTGCCCTTATTTAACATTCCGAGCAGAGGTAGTACATATCAGGGATCAAGGTAAGTCCCAGATGCAGACTGTCGAAGTAACAATGTTTATTGTAGCAATAGGGGCAGGCAACGACAGGTCAAGGCAGGCAAGGGTCAAAAATCCAGGGTAAGGCAAAGGTACAGGACAGCAGGCGGACTCAGGGTCAGGGTCAGGGTCAGGCAGAGTTCAGTAATCCAGAGGTGGTGCAAAGGTACAGGACGGCAGGCAGGCTCAAGGTCGGACAGAGAGGTCAGGTGGGCGGGTACAGGGTCAGGACAGGCAAAGGTCAAAAACCAGGAGGACGAGGAAAGAGAGGCTGGGAAACGATAGGAGCTGACAGGAAAACCACTGGTAAGCTTGAACGAACGAGACAAACTGGCAACAAACAGACAGAGAACACAGGTATAAATACACAGGGGATAATTGGGAAGGTTGGGCGACACTTGGAGGGGGGTGGAGACAAGCACAAGGACAGGTGAAACAGATCAGGGCGTGACAGTACATGAGTGTTGGTCTCTGGTTGTCACCCTGTACACTGGGCACTCTGCTAATAGTGAATTATATAGTAGCCTATTATCAAGAACAGATGCTACTGGTGAGAGGCCCAGAAAACACTTAGTGTTTGTCCCAAAAGGCACACTATTTCATTTATAGTGCACTACTTCTGACCAGGGCCCTGATCAAAAGTAGTGCACTATAAAGGGAATAGGGTGCCATTTGGGACACCCCCCCTTACACACTAGACCCACTCCTTATGTGCTGTGTTTCTGAAGGTCACGGTTAATTAATTTGTACTGCAAGTTCAAAAGAAACTGATTAATGGCACCATTTCAATTCAGAAATAATGTCAGGATGTAAGCATTGTCCACTGCACTTGGCTTTAACCGTTTTCTACACAATGGTAAGATTTATAGAACAGTCCATTGCCATTACCTTATTAAGGCTTGAAGATGAATGTAATTGTTAACAGTTGTCCTAACTGACAATGTACCATATGAACAGTTCCCTCTAAAACAAAGAGTAGAACACAATGGGCTTATGTGATAGTGCTACTGTAATGAATAAGCGTGATGCTCCTGTATCTCCCTCACACTGTGTCGTGTGGCTGATGTTTTCACTGATGTGCCACTTATCTTACTTCCACCCACGTTATACAATTAGCATCTGCTTGTGTATTTTGAAATATATTTTGTACATTTTGGTCTAGTGATATTTTTCAGTGTGTAGAGAGCGCTTTGAACTGCTGTATGAAAAGTGATATACAGATAAAGTTCTTACTAATATTATAAACAAAAGGCTTAGGTTTACTGGATAGTTTTAGTTCAATATATTACAGATCCTCAATTACCCACGTTAGGTGGAGCACTGTATATCATTTTTTTATACATTCCCAACAACATATTTATAGAAAGAAACAAAAATTCACGAGGGAAACGTTGTACTGTGTTTCCTGTCATAGTGGCATCCCATGACCACCTGGTAAGAGATTAAATGACAGCAATACACTGCTATTGAGTTAGTATAGTCTAAGCAGACACCATTGAAAACCACAATATTTACAATACTTTGAGCTGAGGTGGCATCGCTCTCTCTTCTCTCTCTCTTCTCTCTCTCTTCTCTCTCTCTTCTCAGCTCCCTCTCATTCTCCCATGGTTTCAGTCAGGAGAAGAGGAGGATGGCTGGAATCGATAAAAACGTTTCTCCCCAGAGTCCTCCAGTAACTGACTTGGCTCTCTCTGTGCTGTCCAGACAGACATTCAATCTCAGTGGCACTTTACGAAAAGAACTCTCATGCTCTCCCTGCCTTCCTTTAGAAGCGCTGAATGTCAGGAGGCTTTATTACACGAGTGTGGGGGATCTCCAAGCGGGTCCAGGATTCTTCCTGGCCCTCCCCTTCCCTTCAGCTAACTTCTAAGTGACATATCAGTGTGTGGTGCAAGGCGAGCCAGTGGCAAGAGGAGGTAATTTCGCACTGTGCTAGCTATCGACCTATACTGAACTTTAAACCAGCTTCACTTACACTGTGGGCAGGTTGTTTCGTTTGAGGGACCAGGTCTTCTAAAGTGCTTCCCTATTCCCAAACTATTCTCTTTATTAGTTCCTCTTCACAGATGGAATAGCAAATAGCCTGCCAGTTGCTCTAGTTGTGATCGCCAGTCCAATTGCCTTCTAAAGTCTATTCTGGTCCTGCGGTCTCATCTTGAGGTGTGATGAAAAAGCCTATCTGTGTAGATATCAGTGAGTAATATATCATATCATCACCCACTGTTAGTTTGCTAAATCATTTGAGACACACGTAACTAGCTGATGATAACTGTTGGGATATGTATCTAATTAATGTATCATATGAATGTTTTGATTTCGATACAGGATCGCTTTTATACAGTACGCAAAAAAACTGTCACGCACTTCATCATCCGATGATATAGCGAAATCGTCGTCTGATAGTGTGGACCAATACGCAGTAGAGTTGACGTTCATTTTCTTAATTTATTAAAGAACGTTGAACACGAAAAACAAGAAAACAATAAGCACGACAAATGACAGTTTTGCAGGCTCACAACAACACGCAAGGCAAAAACAATCTCCCACAAATCACAAACACACCCTAATATATGGGACTCTCAATCAAAGGCAAAGAGAAAACACCTGCCTTCAATTGAGAGTCCCAACCCCAATAAATCAACCATAGAAACACAGACTACCTAGACTAGACATATAATTACCTAAACATAGATCATAAACCAAAAAACCCGGAAATACTAAATCAAACGCCCTTTTCCCAAAACACCACCCTGAACCACATAAAACAAATACCCTCTGCCACGTCCTGACCAAACTACAATACCAATTAACCCTTATACTGGCCAGGACGTGACAAAAACAAACACTTTCTAGACTCGAAGCTCGGTTTTGAAGCACAGGCAATTCCACAACAAAAACAAAACATAAAAATCTCTTTTAAGATAAAAAGTCATTACAATCTGCCATGGTGGTTCTTCAATCACTTAGAGGCAACGCTCCAAGCACCCTAACACTACACATTTCCAATGTATTTAACATTCATGCAAGCACATGAATATGATCATCCAGTTAGCTCTCCCATGACTGAGTAAGTTATACATTTTCATGAGCAGATCACAGGGAAAGCATATCATAGAACATGCAATATTACCAGCGCCAATGAATTCTCAAACCCTCTCTCACATTAACATTTAATGGAGGATCTCAAGATGAAATGTGACTAGCAAAGCCTTACTCACACTATTCTCAATAGGCAAGAAATAGGCCTGTACATTAGAATTGGAATTTCCAAACCGCTATTTATACCAGTGATCTACCCACTAATTGATAACACCAAGCTCCTTATGTTAAATCAATGTACCTCTGTTTGGTATAGCTGTTACCCTGCCATTACGTCTAGCATTCAAACACTGTTTCTTTTTCAGAATGGTACATCGTTATCCTCGTCCTCCTTAACTTACAAGAGCCTAATGAATTAGGGATCTAACAATCACAATTTGAGTCAATTGGGGATATTTTCCCTTGAACTATGTAGCAATATTAAAGCTTCATACCCATGTTTTCATGCAATATCACAGTTGGGTGCCATTGGCAGTTTGATACATTTGTATGAGGCATAGATGCACGTAGAACGAAACCAATTACCAGCCACGCTTTGCAAATTCAATTTGATATGTTCTGTACAACCTCAGAGTACTGAGTGAGAACATTGTAAAATATATTAGCTAGTGGGCCATCTATAAAGTGAGACACCACTGCTTACTGCAGATTGCTGCGCATGGTGGTGACTATGCATCAGTCAACAATAAAGCAGAAGCAACATTTAGCATCCATATTCTGGGCCCTGGGCCATGTAACACCTGGCCGCATCCCGAACGGCACCCTATTCCCTATATAGTGCACTACTTTTGACCAGGGCCATATGGGCTTTGGTCAAAAGTAGTGCACTATGTAGGGAATAGGGTGCCAGTTGGGGGCACAACCCCGGAGAATGGATAAATAATCCCTCCTCGGACTTTGGAGAGGTTCGTATTTACAGTCGGTGGACAGCTAATTCAGGAATGTATGCTACAGCCCATCAGTGGAGGTCAGTCCAGCAGTGCCTTATTAAATGTCATCGCACTGCACACAATATTGTGTGTGAGTGCGTGCGTATGTGTGTGTGTGTTACAAACAAACTGACTGAAGGAAGGAAGGAAGGAAGGAAGGAAGGAAGGAAGGAAGGAAGGAAGGAAGGAAGGAAGGAAGGAAGGAAGGAAGGAAGGAAGGAAGGAAGGAAGGAAGGAAGGAAGGACAGCTGTTCTGATGTGTGTCGGTACCATGTACAGTACGTCCATTGGTCAGGCAGGCAGGCTCAATATTTTGACTCTTGCCGAGACGGCTGTAGGAATCTGGCCCAGATTTCAAGCCAAACAGTGAGCACCATTTCACTCTCCATTCCAAAGTTGCCGCAATGCATATTTCATGAACCCTCTGAATTAAGAGGCAATGATTAGATATTTGATGACAGATCATCTGAGTCAAGAACATTGCATAGCTGAATGATGTAGTACATGAAGGACTCTTCTCCCTAGGGTTTCCCTTCCACTGCAAGATCTGTAGAAACAGAATAAATGAAGTTCTGTCAATAATACAGGAATCTCTAGGAATCTCAGTTGCATTTATAGTTGCCATAAGTTTGATCTATATGGCCATGGACACAGAACCAATCTATGTTATCCTTCTATGTAACCTCACTCTAACTTTGGTACATTGTTGGGAGTGTAGCGAAATGCTTGTGCTTCTAGTTCTGACAGTGCAGCAATATCTAAGTAATATCTAACAATTCCACAGCAACTACCTAATACACACAAATCTAAGTAAAGGAATGGAATAAGAATATAAACATATAAATATATCCAATTATACTGTAATACTCTATATGCAAACCCCATACATTATCATTCGCCTCTACACCCCTCCTGATTTAATTGCACCTGTAGGGCTCCTGGATGCTCACTCCTCTGAAATGTCTCCACTGATCTCTTCATCTCCTGGCAGGCTGAAGGATCTGCTCTTCATTCAGGAGAGGATGGAGATACCAGGGAATGAGGATTTCAGTTGCACAGCTCCTTCTCAGAAAGGCAGAGGGAAAGCTTGCAGTATCCAAAAACAAGTGTTTAATCCACAGACTACAAAAGATAGTCTTGACTTTAGTTCTATTTATTCTTTGCTGTTTCATTTTTTGTTTTTACTAAATCTGACCAAAAGGAGTGCCAATCAATTACTAAATGCAACACTATGGTCTTTGTTTTGCTCAATATATGACTTCCTTGGATACATACTATTTTGTACCCTATCTGATGCAAGAAACATCCTTTGTTGTATCAGTGGCAAAACTAGAGATTATATATTTCCAAATAGAAATGGTCTACACCTTTCACAACTTCTGCCGGAGTTGGTCCCTCTCCTTGTTCGAGCGGCGCTCGGCGGTCGACGTCTCCGGCCTTCTAGCCATTGCCAATCCACTTTTCATTTTCCATTTGTTTTGTCTTTGTTTTCTACACACCTGGTTTCAATTCCCCCATTACATGTTCATTATTTAACCCTCTGGTTTCCCCCATGTTTGTGTGCGTGTTTGTTCTATTGTTCAGGCTGTTACTGACGGCTGGTATTTTGTTGCCGGGTTTTGTTATTACGCCCGTTTATTTTCGTGGTACCGGTATTTTTTCCGCACCGTAGTATTGTGTTTATACTGGTGTTATCTTGTATTAATTACCTTGTCCACGCATCTCAGCTCTCCTGCGCCTGACTCCTTTCACCAGTTACCCACAGCCTTGACAACACCTGTTAGTTTGGTTACTGCCAATACTGTCGTCTGCAAGGGCAACACAAATAACAGAACAGGAATGGTGGACCAATTAGAAGAAAGTGCAAGTCATCTTTTCTGATGTCTAAAGTAATACAATAGAATGAGAACTAAATAAACCAGACACTTCGTATTAGCCAAATCAGTCTAGTAATAATGATTTATTTACCTGATTATATATTCAGCCGATCGTTACGTGACTGGATACTGAATTGCCACAGACACGATCAATACCATTATATAATATCAATTTGAAAAAAAGAGAGTGGGAAGGAGAGAGAGAGAGAAGCAGATATAGAGATAAGTAGAAAGAGAAAGGCTATATCCCTTTCCTTGTCCTTCCTCTACTTTGTTCTTGTCCTTCAATAGGAAGCCCGTCCCATGAGACATACTGTAGGTATAACTGAAACACAGTCGGGCACACAGGTCTACCAAGGCCTCACTAGCTTGTGATCTCAGAGGTTGCCAAGATAGCACAGCATCCTACTCCTCCACAAACCTTCTCCTCCTCCAACCCTCAACTCCATCCTCCCTGCCACCCCTCCTCCTCCCCCACACCATACTCCCCATGGTTTTGAACAGATTTTTACTCCTAAGATCTTGAGAGCCAATAAAAAAAAAATCTATGGACATGCAGGCTTTTGTTTCTGTTGGTTGTGCTTTCAGCACTAATTTATCACAGGAAGTATCGTAATGATAGTTTCTGTCATGTCGTTACAATGTGTCAGCCACAATTTCTCATCACGCCGCAGCCCACGTGGAAAACACCCCATAATAGCCCACTTAGCATACGAGATGAGTTTGCTCTCCAAAGGTACGGTAACTTCAAATTTAACGTACGTCATTCAACCACAACACTTACAATCTGAGTTGTGGTGGACATGCTTCCAATACAACTGCAGTTGCACTATTTTGAGGAGAAGTGAGTGGATTTGGTCTGAAACGCTACATTGTTATGTATTGCTGATATTAACCGGTGGTGCCTGGATGTGTTTGTGTTTTTAACCACACAGTGAGATGAGATGGTCTGGCTGTCAGGCCTGCTTTGGCTGCACTATTCCACCTTCTATTTACAGCAGTGAGTGCAATCTGTCTGCCACATCATCCGGGAAAAACACGCTGTCAACTTTACACAACGCTGCTGCTGCTGCATGGTGTGTGTGTGTGTGTGTGTGTGTGTGTGTGTGTGTTTAGGTGGCGGGCGGCATCAGCAGGGAAAAAGCATATACAGTATATTATACGACAGGTCTCTCCTGAGCCGTCAATGGCAATATTGATAATCTGGATTAATTTCCTGTTTGCCTGAACGTCAGGAGGATTTAAGTGAAGGCTCGCTGCCTGCCGGAGTGTTTCTTACCAACGCATACCGACGTCAAAAAAGATAAACCTAATGCAGTGGCACTTTGGAGAAAATGTGTGTACATATGATTCATTGATTTACCCTTGTGAAAACACAATTGAATGTCGAAATTCATAGAAGCACAGATTATATGTTTATTGGGTGCGAACACACACACACACACATCCTACTATATGCCAAGACAGGTTGAGTTCAAAATACATTTCCTGGGTGATGTCCAGTGAAGGCAGCCATTGTGGAAATGGTAGAAAGTAAAAAGCTGTCTGAACTGACAGCTTTAGCTTCTGTACCAACTCTCTGAGGTATGACACAGTAACACACACCCCACAGTAACACACACCCTTTCAAACTCATTAGTGTAACACCTCGACAGTCAGAGGAGTCCTCCCCACCATGACTCAGAGACTCACAGTCCTGCAGTGCCTTTATCCTTGAGCTTGTGTGTGTGTGTGTGTGTGTGTGTGTGTGTGTGTAGGGGTTCAAAGCTAGCGGTAATTTACCAAAGTTACTTTCATTTTCATGTAATGATTATTGTAATCTATGGTAACTTTGGTAAAGTATACTTGAATAAAAAAAATGCATTCATATATATTCATTCATTTGTTATATTGAAAATAGCCTAATTCATTTTTTTTTTAAAGCATCTAATCAGCAATGGCATTATATTGAATTAACTCTGCAACTTTTCCAACTATTGACCTTTTTACAACTGCCACCAGTTTGGTGTCAAAACATTAACAAAGACATACTGTCACGTCCTGACCAGTAAAAGGGGTTGTTTGTTATTGTAGTTTGGTCAGGGCATGGCAGGGGGTGTTTGTTTTGTGTGTTTCTGGGTTTTTGGTGTATGTTCTATATTTTCTATTTCTATGTGTTTATCTGGGTTTTCTATTTCTATGTTGGGGTTTTGGAACGATCTCCAATTAGAGGCAGCTGGTTGTCGTTGCCTCTAATTGGAGGCCATATTTAAGTGGGTTAATTTTCTCTTGTGTTTGTGGGTGGTTGTTTCCGTGTATAGTCTGAGCACCTTACAGGACTGGTTTCGGTGGTTGTTGTGTGTAAGTGTTTGGTTTTTCTTCAATAAAAGGAAGATGAGCATTCACATACCCGCTGCGTTTTGGTCTACATACAACGCATATGACACATATTGGCATAGACAAATAAATAAAAGTATGTAAACAAAATATAAAGGATATGTCATGCTGAAACCTTCATATTAACACCAATGGTATTCATTAAGTTGATGGTTTATATTTAGGATAATGTTTTACAGCTTTTTATCGTCTTATTTTATTACTTTCTTTATTGTCACGTGATAGGCTACACAGAGGGACAGAGATAATTACAGACACCTGTGATAATCTGTACCAAAAACTGTCATTAAATGTCATCTTATAAAATTCCTCCCAAAAACTTGAAAGCTACCAAAATTCTGGTAGTTTACTGTTCAACTTTGAACATTTCCAGTAATATATCCTCCCTTTGCAATGTATGTGTGCGTGTGTGCGTGCATGCGTGTGTGTGCACTCGTGTGTGTATCCTGTGTACTGAAGTGTCAGACAGACTGCCATTATTGTGAGTGCTAGCTAGGACTCTAGGATGTGGGGGCAGTGTGAGGGAGTGTGATCGTGAATTTGAACTGGGCTGAATTTAAATGGATTTGTGAGTATTCACTGAGTGCAAGTGTAGGTTACAGGGAATAGCCTTCAAAATAGGACAGGTGCATGTGATGTCAGATGTAGTAAAACAAGGCATGTCCTACGTGTGAGGGTTAAAAGACCACGTTTGCATCCCAAATGGCCCCCTACTTCCTATATAGTACACTTATTTTGACCAGAGCCCTATGGGGGATAGGCTGCAATTTGGGATGCATATCCTGAGTGTGTCGAAAAAGGTGCAGTTAGACCAGTGATATGATTAGTTGGAAGCCTACAGGTTAATAATACCCTTCACTGATCTGTCTTAGGGCCTGCCATTAACTCCGTGTAAATATATTTCACTGGTCTCACACAAAAAAAAAGACGGTGAAGAGAGAAGATTCGCTGACTGGTTCAATCACAGTAATTAAGGTGAGGCATTCCACTGACTATTTGCATAAATGAGCTCTTCTTCGATCATCGTTCACAGGATTTGTCCGTGCTCAACGGTAGGGGGGAAACTTCCTCTGCAGCATTTTTTGACAAGCCCCGAAATCAAAAGACTCGGCAGCGATTTACAAAAATCTATAATACTTTGAAGGCTTCTTGCCACTGGCTGTGTCCCAAATGGCAACCTATTCCCTATATATAGTGCACCACTTTTGACCAGACCTCAATGTGCCCTGGCCAAAAGTAGCGCACTACAAATGGAATAGTGTGTCATTTGGTGCACTCTGATTCCTAATTAGGATGACAGTGTTACCCTATCCCACTCAATAATGTGTCTAAGTGTGCATACAAATGTGCGGTGGTGTGTGAGATCGTTTGGGTCTAATGAGACTGCAACATATAGTAATTAAAAGGACCAAAGGTAGGATCTGATAGATAAATATCATGGCCTCAGGTCAGGTAAAAACCACACAAATCACTAATAATGATACGGCACGTTTAGACAGCTCTGTCAGATCAGTCTCATAATATACTAGAGCGTAACAGACGTTGTGGGGTTAAACAATAATTACTGTAACTACCAGCAAAGTCCATCTTTCTTGATGTCTTCTTGCTAGCAATGTTATTCCCAGTATAGTGGAAAATGGCGTGAATCTTGTGTTGTGAGTGGGGGTGGTCACAAATGGCTAACTCCTTCCACGACTGGTGCCAGAGATTAGACAGAGCAGACCTGTCCCCAGATCAAAGCTGAAGCTTTATCTCTGATCCCAGATCTGGGCTCAACACTTCTCCCAAACCTTCGTCAATGAGATAGGGATCTTAAATGCTCTCTGAGTGTTCTCCTTTAATCTGGAACAGCCACTAATATGCCTCATTACTCCAGCAGTCTGGCGAGAAGAAAAAGATAAATGGATTGGAGGGGACCGACCCTTCCGGTATTCCTTTTGAACCATCTTGCCTTTAGTTTTCAATGATTAAACAAGTCAAAGATGGTATCAGGGTCAGAGATATGTGGTGTATCATGACAGCAAGATAAGCTTGGTTGTGGGCTAGTCTGGGTGTACCTTGCTCCGGTAGCCTAGACATAGAAAAAAACAGCTTGACTCACGGAAGTGGTAGGCTAGAGGAGTACAACGTACTGGTGGTGGCAAAGGAGGCGGGGAGAAGCAGTAGAAAGAAAGAACTTACACGTCTGTTCCAAGTGTGTTCCAAATGTTTTCTTTGTGAGCGAGCTCACTCCCGGGGGACTCTGAGAGACTCTCTCACCTTGGCGCGTCCCAGGGGGGTGTTGGAGATGGAGGGGAGCATCACTTCGACAGGTGCAAAAGCTTGTTTCACACCACGGTGCACACCTAATAGGCATACTGGAGTTGGGTGTGTGTGCTATGCTGGACCTGAACTGATGGCATGCAAAATGTAGTACAGTCCCCATCCCCCATTCCACTCCACGACTGAACAACAGATGGTACGGTAGCCTATGGGAACCTGTAATTCACCGTTCATCAGAGGATGCAGGGCAGAGCAGGCAGGCCAGCCCATCCTTTAAAAAAATCCTAGATTGAAGCTCTTAAGCTATAATAAACTGCAAAATAAAAAATACAGGCGACACCATGGACTGGAACTGTTGTCGTTTGGCATTCAAAGAAACTAATTTGTTTGATCATAAATAAATCATTCATTGTCCTCTACGAGAGTGTCACGTCCTGGCCAGTATAAGGTTAATTGTTTTGTAGTTTGGTCAGGACGTGGCAGAGGGTATTTGTTTTATGTGGTTCAGGGTGGTGTGTTTTGTTAAAAGGGTGTTTGAGTTAGTAATTCCGGGTGGTGGTTTATGTTTAGGTATTTCTATGTGGAGTCTAGTGAGTGTATGTCTATGTTTGGTTAATTGGGGTTGGGACTCTCAGTTGAAGGCAGGTGTTGTCTATCTGCCTTTGATTGAGAGTCCCATATAGTAGGGTGTGTTTGTGTTTGGTATTGGTGGGTGATTGTTCTGTGTTTCGCCTTGTGCCTTACCAGACTGGTTTTTGTTGATCGTTCGTGTTTTGTTCTTTTTTGTACGTTCATTTTGAGAGTAATTAAAAATCAAGATGAGCCTGCACATACCTGCTGCGTTTTGGTCCTCCTTCACCGACGACAACCGTGACAGAGAGCTTCTAAATTGCTACGGTCTATCTCCTACCATTATTTAAACAAACCCTTGCAACTAGGAGTAGGACAGTAAAAAAGGTATAAAATATTGCCTAAAATGGAGCATTTAAAATGGAGCGTTTGCTTCCTATGTTAGCAAAAGAAGAAAAGCCATACCTGATGCCACTAGGCCTGTGTTTGCTGGAGCATATATATTTTCTGCATACAAACTAAAAGAATAAAATGGACTACTGAACACATGCATGACCTTGAGTCTGAGCCCTGGCACCTAGCTACTTGCCTTTGAGTGAGAAACCCATTAAAATGTAGCTGTCTTCTGAAAAGAAATGTTGTTTCAAGGTGCTAATGCATCACTAGACAGGTGTTAGGGTGGCTCCCCGAGGTCAAATCTACAATGCTAATGTCTTCAAAAACAACAAACTGGTCTTGTGGGTCCTTTTGGAGGTTGCGGCCTGTTTATCCCATGTTGGTTCCAAAAGAACCCAGCAGAGGTTTGGTCGGTAATAGCTGCAATCAATAATTGAAGGTACATCTCCCTCTGTGTGAGCACCAGGCTCTGGCACACCAGCACAGAGGCAGACAACACGATTACTGACTGCGTCGCAAGACTTGTTTTCCATCTGCTGCAGCGAAAGAAAGTAGTACAGAGGAAACAAGAGAGATTTATGCTGTCATGGCTGTGCCGTATTTGGCATATATATAGCTGATGTATCACTTATGACTTGAGCTCGCTAGTTTTGATGACGAGGGACCTCTTGTAATTAATCTCAGTTACAGGAGATACGCTCTGATAAGTTAACTGTTCGTGAACATCAGGCTTTATGTAGTGAAGATGAAACGGAGCTATCACAGGTCACTGGACCGGAGGGAGAGACATTAACTGTCAATTTTACAACACTACGTCTCTATGACGAGTTGTCTAAATGAAGAACATGTGAATTGTAAACAGATTTTTCAAATGGTACAATTTCAATGGCTGTTTGTACGGCTCTGCTAACAATACAGTTGACTTAAGGCACCCAGATAACTGACAATGGCTCAGCCCAATACTGTAGACCTTGTCCTTGGTAACCTGAAAGAACAATGATAGGTTAATAGAAGAGCATGTAAACACTTAGAATAAAAGGTTTTATCTAGAACCAAAAAGGGTTCATCGGCTGTCCCCATAGGATAACCCTTTGAACAACCCCTTTTGAGTTCCATGTAGAACCCTTTCCACAGAGGGTTCTACATTGGGACCCAAAAGAGTTCTACCTGGAACCAAAAAGGGTTCTCCTATGGGGACACCCACAGAACCCTTTTGGAGCCCCTTTTTCTAAGAGTGTAGAAAAACAACATATGTTTTTGAAATGTCTCTCCAAAGATGATGAGGGATTCTGCCTGCACTTCTCATCGGTTTGCCTGTGTTGCCGTGACTACAAGAGTATGTAGTCCAAACATGGCAGGCTTATGTAAAAGAGGATAGATAGAAGCTGTTAAAACTGGACACACACTGCCACACATGCACGCACATATATATGTGTATATATATACATATATATAAACACATACATATACACATATATATATATATACATACATATATATACACACACACACACACTTTTCTGCCCCCCTCAAGGTCATCCTCAGCAATAGCTTAGCACTCATAAAAACAGAACACGTGAACTTGGTTGCATCAGCAGCAGAGCTCTGATAATCACGGCCCTGGGTATTCTCTTACAATCTGACTGACTGTCCACCATCCACTTACACACCATCTGTAGTCAATACGCATCTGAAAGCTCACTCTACTCGAAAGACCTTTCTGAATGTCTGTGCTTCTTTAGCCAGTCAATGACAGGTGGGCGTAGCTTTCCACGACGCTAATGGGTTGTGGTGTTCTAAAAATGATCTAGGGCTTGTATGAGTCACTCTCAGAGAAGGGGTACGAAGAAGAAGAAAAAAAAACTCATTTATATGGAACGCATAAACAAATTAAAATGAAAGAGAGGACTAACATCAACATTTGTTTTTACATTTTAGTTGTTTTGCAGATGCTCTTATCCAGAGTGACATACATTTTTATATTTTTTTTGTACTGGTCCCCCGTGGGAATCTATCCCATAACCCTGGTGTTGCATTTGCCATCCTCTACCAACTGAGCCACACGGGACATATTAACATCCCGACTCCTATCCCCCCTATCTATAACAGCTGTAGTGAGAGGACTCGCTAACATCCTCCTTCTCCGATCTCTAATTCCCTCTTTTCTATAGCAGTCATTTATCCACCAAGGCAGTCAGCCATCATGCAGTATTGAACTGTAATTTGGTAAATACTGTTGTGGGAGTATTGTCTTGTTTAGTTTTTTTTATAGTCAAATTAGATAATATCCACTAGTAGCCTAATAACCGCTGTTTTACACATAAATACAAGTTAATATGCACCCAATTTTCTGTGACTGTTTTCAATAAAGATGAGATTACATCCAAAAGTATAGTGGAACCCACTCTCTCCCACAGTGATGTGCAACGAGCAAGGCTTTATTCTAACTAGTCGCTCTACAGCAGGAATTCCCAAACTGGGGGTACGTAAAATGCCGTCGGCGGTACGCCAAATAAAAATGTGATACACATTTTCAAACAGTCCATTTAGATTTTCCAACAGGGCTATACATTTGGGTGAGGTTTTTTTCTCGCCCGTGTAGCCTCATTTCACTGCCCAAAATAAAATGAAACCATCTAGTGTTCAGCAAAATAACAACACAATGTCAAATACAGGTAGCCTAGTCAAATAATTAACATCCAATCACATTAACCGTTACTGTCTCGCGGGAATGCCACTAACGGTCCGTATGTAGCCAAACGTAGCTGCTGCTCATGTTGGTATCTGTACTGATGATGCAAAAGGCATGACAGGGAGACATAGTGGAGTGGTAACGCGCGTGCAAGCAGTTGCTCCCGACGCCACTTGGGTACACTGCAGCATCCACCGAGAGGCTCTTGCTGCCAAGGGAATGCCTGACATCTTGAAAGATGTTTTGGATACTACAGTGAAAATTGTTAACTTTGTTAAAGCAAGGCCCCTGAACTCTCGTGTATTTTCTGCACAATGCAATGATATGGGCAGCGACCATGTAACGCTTTTACAACATACAGAAGTGCGCTGGTTATCAAGGGGCAAAGTATTGTAAAAAATATAATAAATTGAGAGACGAGCCTAAAGTTTTCTTTACTGACCATAATTTTTACTTGTCTGACCACTTGCATGATGACGAGTTTCTCACACGACTGGCCTATCTGGGTGATGTGTTTTCTCGACTGAATGATCTGAATCTAGGATTACAGGGTCTCTCCGCAACTATATTCAATGTGCTGGACAAAATTGAGGCTATGATTAAGAAGTTGGAGCTCTTCTCTGTCTGCATTAACAAGGACAACACACAGGTCTTTCCATCATTGTATGTTTTTTTTGTGTGCAAATGAACTCAAGCTTACAGACAATGTCAAATGTGATATAGCGAAGCACCTGAGTGAGATGAGTGAGCAATTACGCAGGTACTTTCCCGAAAAGGATGACACAAACAACTGGATTCTTTATCCCTTTCATGCACTGCCCCCAGTCCACTTACCGATATCTGAACAAGAGAGCCTCATCAAAATTGCAACAAGCGGTTCTGAGAAAATTGAATTTAATCAGAAGCTACTGCCAGATTTCTGGATTGGGCTGCACTCAGTATTCTGCCTTGGCAAATCGCGCTGTTAAGACACTGATGCACTTTGCAACCACTTACCTAAAGTCAGCAAAAAAAGAAACGTCCCTTTTTCAGGACCCTGTCTTTCAAAGATAATTCTTAAAAAATAAACTTCACAGATCTTCATTTTAAAGGGTTTAAACACTGTTTCCCATGCTTGTTCAATGAACCATAAACAATTAGTGAACATGCACCTGTGGAACGGTCGTTAAGACACTAACAGCTTACAGACGGTAGGCAATTAAGGTCACAGTTATGAAAACTTAGGACACAAAAGAGGCCTTTCTACTGACTCTGAAAAACACCAAAAGAAAGATGCCCAGAGTCCGTGCTCATCTGCGTGAACGTGCCTTAGGCATGCTGCAAGGAGGCATGAGGACAGGGCAATAAATTGACGGACAGCTGATTGTCCTCGCAGTGGCAGACCACGTGTAACAACACCTGCACAGGATCGGTCCATCCGAATATCACACCTGCGGGACAGGTACAGGATGGCAACAACAACTGCCCGAGTTACACCAGGAACGCACAATCCCTCCATCAGTGCTCAGACTGTCCGCAATAGGCTGAGAGAGGCTGGACTGAGGGTTTGTAGGCCTGTTGTAAGGCAGGTCCTCACCAGACATCACCGGCAACAACGTCGCCTATGGGCACAAACCCACCATCTCTGCACCAGACAGGACTGGCAAAAAGTGCTCCTCACTGACGAGTTGCAGTTTTGTCTCACCAGTGGTGATGGTCGGATTCGCGTTTATCGTCGAAGGAATGAGCGTTACACCGAGGCTTGTACTCTGGAGCGGGATCAATTTGGAGGTGGAGGGTCCGTCGTGGTCTGGGGCAGTGTGTCACAGCATCATCGGACTGAGCTTGTTGTCATTGCAGGCAATCTCAACGCTGTGTGTTACAGGGAAGACATCCTCCTCCCTCATGTGGTACCCTTCCTGCAGGCTCATCCTGACATGACCCTCCAGCATGACAATGCCACCAGCCATACTGCTCGTTCTGTGCATGATTTCCTGCAAGACAGGAATGTCAGTGTTCTGCCATGGCCAGGGAAAAGCCCGGATCTCAATCCCATTGAGCACGTCTGGGACATGTGAGGGCTAGGGCCATTCCCCCCCAAGAAATGTCTGAGAACTTGCAGGTGCCTTGGTGGAAGAGTGGGGTATCATCTCACAGCAAGAACTGGCAAATCTGATGCAGTCCATGAGCAGGAGATGCACTGCAGTACTTAAGGCAGCTGGTGGCCACACCAGATACTGACTGTTACTTTTGACCCCTCCCCCCCTTTGTTCAGGGACACATTATTCCATTTCTGTTAGTCACATGTCTGTGGAACTTGTTCAGTTTATGTCTCAGTTGTTGAATCTTGTTATGTTCATACAAATATTTACACATGTTAAGTTTGCTGAAAATAAACGCAGTTGACAGTGAGAGGACGTTTCTTTTTTTGCTGAGTTTATGTGAGAGTGGATTCTCGGCCCTCACTAGCATGAAAACTAAATACAGGCACAGACTGTGTGTGGAGAATTATTTAAGACTGAGACTCTCTCCAATACAACGCAACATTGCAGAGTTATGTGCATCCTTTCAAGCACCCCCTTCTCATTAACCTGTGGTGAGTTATTCACAATTTTCGATGAACAAATACGTTTTCATATGTAAGATGGTTAAATAAAGAGCAAAACTATTGATTATTATTATATTATTGTTTGCACCCTGGTCCTATAAGAGCTCTTTGTCACTTCCCACGAGCCGGTTTGTGACTGAAACTCACACTCATTCTTATGTTTAATGGGTACCTCGCTGGAGGTTGAATGTTTGAAGGGGTACGGGACTATAAAAAGTTTGAAAACCACTGCTCTACAGGAACACCTAAAAGAGATTTTAGAGAGATAGTCAATTCCCCCCATAGGGTAATTTTGGGAACACCACAGTAATCAATGCATTTGCCTTAGGGCATGTAATCAGGTATTAAGACGCAGCATGTAAAATATATTTTTTATTCTATTTTAAACCCCCTCTTGCCAACTGTAGTCTCTGGATGATTAGGACCAGAATAACTATGCTAATTGTTCAATAAGAGCACTTTGCTCCGCTTCAAAGCAGAAGATTTTTGCATAACATTTCCCTGCAAGTTCAAAGCTATCGTTATGCCGAACAAATGGCCTTGACTATGGGGGCTGGTTTAAACGATGCACCGAAGAGAGGGAAGGCGGTTGTGAGGCGTCCATGTAATTGCGTACTTAAAACAAGGCTATCATAGAGTAGACCATTTTGTTATATATTTGTTGTAAAAGGCAATACTACGTGCTTTCTAACTGATCTTAATTGGGTATTCGTGTCAAGTGTTTAAGCGCTATCTCATGTTGTGTCAAAATATGGTAGGCCTATTAGCGCCATTTTGTGAGCAGGACTTTCAAAGCAAAAGCACTGCTTTTTCATATAGTCAGGCACTTTCAATGTGTGTCACCAGACCAGCCTGTCACGCCCTGACCTGAGAGAGACGGTTTATTTCTCTTTTTGTTAGGTCAGGGTGTGGGGTGGGCATTCTATGTTTTGTATTTCTTTGTGTTGGGCCGAGTATGGTTCCTAATCAGAGGCAGCTGTCTATCGTTGTCTCTGATTAGGAATCATACTTAGGCAGCCTTTTCCCACCTGTGTTTTGTGGATAGTTATTTTCTGTTTTGTATTCGTTACCTGGCGGAACTGTTTGGCTTTTCGGTTTGTTTCTTTGTTCTAGTGTTTTCATTGTTTAAATAAATATAATGAACACTTACCACACTGGGCTTTGGTCCCCTCTCTACAATTGTTGTAAGACAGTCCTTCAAACCTTTCCAGTGTGGCAGATTCCCTCAAGGAGGTAAAGGCCTTTCCTTTCCTAAAGGTTTGTTTGAACAGAGTCCCTAACCTTAGCTGTATATGGTGGGCCTGGCATTTTGCTGAAAAAAACAAATCCAAGATTGTGTCACGTTCGTTGTTAGAAATCGACCAAGGCGCAGAGTGAGTAGCGTTCCACATCTTTAATATATAGTGAAACTAAGTAAAATACAAAAAACTAAGAATAAACGAAACGTGACGACAATGCAACTACACATAAACGATATCCCATAACCCACAGGTGGAAAAACATGCTACTTAGTATGATCCCCAATTAGAGACAACGATTACCAGCTGCCTCTAATTGGGAATCCTACACAATCACCAACATAGAAAAACAAACCTAGAACACCACATAGAAATAATAAACTAGACTAACCCCCCAGTCACACCCTGACCTACTCTACCATAGAAAATAAGGACTCTCTATGGTCAGGACATGACAGATTGTCGCTTTAATCAAGGTTGAATCTATCATTCCAGGATGACATGTCACATCAATGTTCTGCTGGCCAAGTTTCAGTCAATCCAAACAGTCTTCTGTCATAGAGCACTACAACGTGCTCTCTCCGATCCCCAGAGTCTGACAGACAGACAGCTACATGAAGCAGCCCAGGAAGGAAGCAGGATTTGGGTCTGACAGACACGGCTAAGGCCCTACCTAAGAAGCAATAACCCCTCCGAGGGCCGAGTGGAATGGCAGTCAGTCGGCAAGGTCATGATAGCAAAAGGGGGCTGCGTGCCTCCCAGCACTGCATTAATCCATCCACAATGTCACCGAGCTGCCTCACCGAGTCACTGCCACCTCAATCACCACCACCGCTCCTGACATTTTCGCTGTGTGTGAAGCTCAGTTGTATCACACATCTGTTGTACATTTGATCAATTATTTGTTTGGTTTATTACTGTATTATTTCAATGAAAAGACCTGAATACATTTTATTGAATATTTTTGTATATAAATATGTCCACGTTGTCTTGGCTTTACAGACTGTGGGAAGACAGGCTTGATCTTACTGCCGATCAAATCAGGTTCACTGAAGGTTATTTGGATGTAAAGAGAATTTAACGTTATCCCAGATTGCTTCGATTTGGGATTTATCTTGCATTGTATAATATGTATCTGGTACAACTTGGTTGGTGCCAAAATCGTTTGCATTTTCTGGAACAAATCAGCAATGAATGTGGTATGCGGTATGTGATCCTGGACGTGGTGGATGTGGAATGTTGTGATAAAGAGAGCTGCATACTAGCCGGATTATTCCACGAAAGAGTGCCTTGTTGCGTCCATTGAATCTTTTAAGTAGAAATTGTGCACCAATATCTAATTTTAACAGCCTGTTATATTAAATGAAGACAGCAGGTGTTCAAACTGTAGAACCCAGTTCCTACATTTGAATATAAAATTGATTTTATCAAACAAAACTATGCTATCTTTTATCTCTGGGACCCTCAGGATGACAAATCAGAGCAAGATTACTGAATGTAAGTACATTATTTCCCTTCAGAGGTGAATGTATCAAACCAGTTGCCGTGATAAAGTTGTTTTGTTGTTGTGCACTCTCCTCAAACAATAGCATGGCATTTTTCATTGTAATAGATGCTGTAAATTGGACAGTGCAGTTAGATTAACGAGAATTTAAGCTTCCTGCCCATATAAGACATGTCTATGTCCTGGAAAGTTGGCTGTTACTTACAACGTCATTCTAGTCACATTAGCGCACGTTAGCAACAACCGTCCCGGTTAAGGGACACCGATCCCATAGAGGTGAAGAACACCTGCTCTTTCCATGATGTAGACTGACCAAGCTATGATCCCTTACTGATGTCACTTTTTAAATCCACTTCAATCCTTGACACAATTGAGACATGGATTGTGTATGTGTGCCATTCAGGAGGGTGAATGGGCAAGACAAAAGATTTATGGTAGGAGGTAACAGGCGCACAGGTTTGTGTCAAGAACTGCTGCTGGGTTACTCACACTCAACACTTTCCTGTGTGTATCAAGAATGGTCCACCACCCAAAGGACATCCAGCCAACTTTACACAACTGTGGAAAGCATTGGAGTCAACATTGGCCAGCATCACTGCGGAACGCTTCCGGCACCTTGTAGAGTCAATGCCACGACAAATTGAGGCTGTTCTTTGGGCAAAAGGGTGGGGGGGTGCAACTAAATAGGAAGATGTTCTTTGTACACTCAGTGTAGATCTGGCTCTCAAGGTATGTAGCGCATCACTCTTACTTTGGTACATTAACACCCTCTTGCACACTCTATCTCTCAATTTCTCTCTCTCTAGCTCCCTCGTCTCTTTCCATGTCTTGTTCTTTCTCTCTCTCCTCTCTCTCCGTGTCTTGCTATTTCACTCCCCCTCCTCTCTCACTAGCTTCAATGTTTAATGTTTAATTTATACCATCACTGCAAAGTAAAATCAACAGGGGGCTGCATGCTGTGTGGAGCAGAGACAGTTCCACAGTGCCCCCAACTGGTTATCTGGGGGAAGTGTCTCATTGATGGGCGCAGCATTACAGAGCTTTCAAAGGCAACATCAGGCTGTTTATTAAAGCAGACAGAGCTCAGCCATATAGCCAAAGGTGTTTTGCTATGTTTAGCTAAAATACAGAGCCTCAGAAGATATTATGTAAGCCTTCCTTCATAACATACTCCATCCATTTCACAGAAAGCTAGCATATAAACGTACTGTCAGTTGGGTTGGGTAAGTTACTTTCAAAATGTTATCATTTACAGTTACCTGTCCAAAATTGTAATCAATAATGTAACTTTTGGATTATCAAAAGTAATCTGATTACTTTCAGTTACTTTCAAATTACTTTTCTGTTAAAAGACATTAGAAGAAGACAAAAAGGATACATCAAACACATTTGGTGTGTCATCATAGTGGTCTCTGACTTGTGGTCAGACTCGCTCAGGTGGAACAAACCTAAACTTGTGGCTTATTCAATGCTGAATTGAATGACACTGAGAAAACAGAAAGGTGATGTGTTTTTTTGCAAACATCCTTTCTGAACTTAAAAGTAATCCAAGAGGAAATCATCTAGTTTTTCAGAAGTATCTGTAATCTGATGACAATATTTTAACGTAACGTAACTGATTACAGTTACTGTTTTTTGTAATCGCATTACATGCAACTGATTACATGTAGTCAATTACTCCCCACCCCAAGAAATAGCAGAGACAGACAGAGAGACGTTATTCTTTGCCTTTGTCATGGTTAGAGAGAAAGAGAGAGACTGGTTAGCCTACTTCTGCGTGGAATGATGTCAGTGCCTTTGTGGTCTAGTAAGACAGGCACAGTCTGACAAACAAGTCTTTTTCACTGTTACATTTTCTGGAGATTGTCTCTTATATATACATTTTTAAATTGTACCCCCTTTTTTCCCCAATTTCATGATTACAATCTTGTCTCATCACTGCAGCTACCCAACGGGCTCAGGAAAGGTGAAGGTCAAGTCCTCTGCGCCCTCTGAAACATGACTCGCCAACGCTCGCTTCTTAACACCCACTCGCTTAACCCAGAAGCCAGCTGCACCAATGTGTCAGAGGAAACACCGTTCAACTGATGACCAAAGTCAGCCTGGAGGCACCCGGCCCGCCACAAGAGTGCGATGAGCCAAGTATAGCCCCCCCGGCCAAAGCCTCCCCTAACCCGGACGATGCTTGGCCAATTGTGCGCCGCCCTTTGGTACTCCCAGTCACGGTAGGTTGTGACACAGCCTGGGATCAAACCCCAGGCTGTAGTGACGCCGCAACACTGCGATGCAGTGCCTTAGACCACTGCGCCACTCGGGAGGCTGATTGTCTCTTATTTTATCACAATTAGTGGGAACACTTTACTTGACACCCAGTAAACACTTTACTTGACACCCATAATCATGTCATAACAGCTGACATAACTTGTCCTAACCTTTCATATGGTCATAACACTATAATGACCCATATATTTACACAATGTGACAATATCAAGAAGCATTATGCCCATCATAATCATATAGCCAGATAGGCCTATCACGTACATGCCCTCATATCAGTCATCAGTCAAAGAGAGGGTGTCTTGTCCTGCTCCTGAAATCTGCTCCTGCATTCATCCCAGTCATCAGCAACAGAGCATTGGGGTAGGTCCATGTCTAACATCAATATGTGCACAATTACAATGATAATTTAGTATGGTCAATTTACATACTGTTGACACGTAGGCTTTGCCCAAACACGTATGTTTTGCCTTGTGTGGTAGGTTTTGTGGGTTTTGACACTCATACTTTTGGGCTCCCGAGTGGCGCAGTGGTCTAAAACACAGCATATCAGTGCTATATTTGTCACTACAGACACCCTGGTTTGAATCCAGGCTGTATCCCAACCGGCCGTGATTGGGAGTCCCATAGGGCAGCGCACAATTGGCCCAGTGTCGTCTGGGTTTGGCCGGTGTAGGCCGTCATTGTAAATAGGAACTTGTGTTGTTTTATATTATAAAAACACTACACCGTAAATGAGATTGAGGTTACAACTCGAGTATAAGATTCTGTTTCGTTACAGAAAGCAGATGCTAGTTACCGAGAGGGCAGTTTAGGTCTCTCTCCTTTATGGAGAACCAAAAAAGGAGTTTGTTTGTGTACAGTGAAACTGTATTTTTGCCTACTAAGGGCTTGTAAGTAAGCATTTCACAGTAAGGTCTACACATGTTGCATTTGGCGCATGTGACAAATAAAGTTTTATTTTATTTTTATTTTACTCCTGTTTCCATTATCAAACAGTTTATAACTTGGTATCTCAATGACACACAATGAAGCTGATAAGCACAGTAGTCATGACAAAGACTTGTTATTCTTTGACAAATAGATTTTGTACAAACATAGGTCAATTTTATCGAAGTGTCTCTTCCATGGGAGATTAAGGATTAAAAAAATAACATCAAGGCCCATAACCCATAACGCTCCCTATCACTTAGAACAAGCATCAGAGGCTGAGTAGAATTCAATAATCTAGAATAAGGAAGTCATACAAAGTAGCAGGACATACACACAAGGCATGCGTCCTGCTCCCCTCTTAGCTTTTCAGTTACATTTTGTCTCGGTGGACGCTGGTCAGTGGAAAGTCTTTCAGGGCACTCTGGGGTCTACATCTTATCAGTTAGACCTGCCACCAAATAATGGAGGGAAAAAAGCTCTCTGTTTGAGATTGATAAAGGCAGGAAGACCGTTTACCCATCAAACGCTCAGGCTTATCAGTAATGCCAGTCTCGAGAGGTCGTCTGCGCTGCACTTGTGTGCTCTGAAGAGCATATGTGTCTGTGACTGCGTCCAAATTGGTACCATATTCTACAGACCCTGGTCAAAAGTAGTGCACTAAATAGCGAATAGGGACACAGTCTCCGAAGCCTTCTATCCCAGCTTTATGACTCTGTTTATTGATGCATCTTGGATTTTTTTCATTAAAACTAGAAGTATCTTGTTTGAAGATATGCCTATCAATTTTGTTTGCTCATAGTGTTTTATGACAATATATCTGTTTTTTGTTTGTTTGTACGTACGTGTGTGTGTACACGTGTATGTGAGCACATGTATGAGTGCGTGCGTGCATCTGTCTGTCTGTGTCGGTCTGTTTGTGGGTGCCGGTGCATGCATGCAAGCGTGCATACGTGTGTTTGCCATAAGGTCAGATGGTCTCCATTTTCTCATGTCACAATACTGTGGTGCAAAGTTTTCTACAATACCTCAGTGTCTTTCCCCATTTCAAACACCAGCCATACAGCTGCGGAGCTCTCTCTATGCAGCCCTGACACCCCAGTCATGTTGTGTCTACAGAGTGACAGAAACACAGGCCATCATTGTGTAACATGCTGCAATTTGAGTTCCTGGTGGCAGTGAGCCTGTCAGTGTTTCCAACTATCAAATAAAATCAAAGTTTATTTGTCACGTGCGCCGAATACAACAGGTGTAGACCTTACAGTGAAATGCTTACTTACAGGCTCTAACCAACAGTGCAAAAAAAGGTATTAGGTGAACAATAGGTAAGTAAAGAAATAAAAACAACAGTAAAAAGACAGTGAAAAATAACAGTAGCGAGGCTATATACAGTAGCGAGGCTATAACAGTAGCGAGGCTACATACAGGAACCAGTTAGTTGGGCTGATTGAGGTAATATGTAAATGTAGATATGGTTAAAGTGACTATGCATATATGATGAACAGAGAGTAGCAGTAGCGTAAAAGAGGGGTTGGTGGGTGGCGGGACACAATGCAGATAGCCCGGTTAGCCAATGTGTGAGGGCACTGGTTGGTTGGGCCAACTGAGGTAGTATGTACATGAATGTATAGTTAAAGTGACTATGCATATATGATAAACAGAGAGTAGCAGCAGCGTAAAAGAGGGGTTGGGGGGACACACAATGCAAATTGTCCGGGTAGCCATTTGATTACCTGTTAAGGAGTCTTATGGCTTGGGTGTAAAAACTGTTGAGAAGCTTTTTTGTCCTAGACTTGGCACTCCTGTACCGCTTGCCATGCGGTAGTAGAGAGAACAGTCTGTGGCTGGGGTCTTTGACAATTTGAGGGCCTTCCTCTGACACTGCCTGGTGTAGAGGTCCTGGATGGCAGGCAGCTTAGCCCCAGTGATGCACCGGGCCGTACGCACTACCCTCTGTAGTGCCTTGCGGTCGGAGGCCGAGCAGTTGCCGTACCAGGCAGTGATGCAACCAGTCAGGATGCTCTCGATGTTGCAGTTGTAGAAACTTTTGAGGATCTGAGGACCTATGCCAAATCTTTTTAGTTTCCTGAGGGGGAATAGGCTTTGTGGTGCCCTCTTCACGACTGTCTTGGTGTGTTTTGACCATGATAGTTTGTTGGTGATGTGGACACCAATAAACTTGAGGCTTTCAACCTGCTCCACTACAGCCCCATCGATGAGAATGGGGGCGTGCTCGGTCCTCTTTTTCCTGTAGTCCACAATCATCTCCTTAGTCTTGGTTACGTTGAGGGATAGGTTGTTATTCTGGCACCACCCGGCCAGGTCTCTGACCTCCTCCCTATAGGCTGTCTCGTCGTTGTCGGTGATCAGGCCTACCACTGTTGTGTCGTCTGCAAACTTAATGATGGTGTTGGAGTCGTGCCTGGCCATAGAGTCGTGGGTGAAAAGGAAGTACAGGGGACTGAGCACGCACTCCTGGGGGGCTCCAGTGTTGAGGATCAGCGTTGCAGATGTGTTGTACCTACCCTCACCACCTGGAGACAGCCCGTCAGGAAGTCCAGGATCCAATTGCAGAGGGAGGTGTTTAGTCCCAGGATCCTTAGCTTAGTGATGAGCTTTGAGGGTACTATGGTGTTGAACGCTGAGCTGTAGTCAATGAATAGCATTCTCACATAGGTGTTCCTTTTGTCCAGGTGGGAAAGGGCAGTGTGGAGTGCAATAGAGATTAAGTAATCTGTGGATCTGTTTGGGTGGTATGCAAATTGGAGTGGGTCTAGGGTTTCTGGGATAATGGTGTTGATGTGAGCCATTACCAGCCTTTCAAAGCACTTCATGGCTACGGACGTGAGTGCTACGGGTCTGTAGTCATTTAGGCAGGTTGCCTTTGTGTTCTTGGGCACAGGGACTATGGTGGTCTGCTTGAAACATGTTGGTATTATAGACTCAATCAGGGACATGTTGAAAATGTCAGTGAAGACACCTGCCATTTGGTCAGCACATGCCCTGGCAATCGGTCTGGCCCCGCAGCCTTGTGAATTGTTGATCTGTTTAAAGGTCTTACTCACGTCGGCTATGACTCGAAGCGAGCATAGAAGTGATTTAGCTCGTCTGGTAGGCTCATGTCACTGGGCAGCTCGCGGCTGTGTTTCCCTTTGTAGTCTGTAATAGTTTGCAAGCCCTGCCACAAAGACTAGCGTCAGAACCGGTGTAGTACGATTCAATCTTAGCCCTGTATTGACGCTTTGCCTGCTTGATGTTTCATCGCAGGGCGTAGCAGGATTTCTTATAAGCTTCCGGGTTAGAGTCCCGCACCTTGAAAGCGGCAGCTGTACCCTTTAGCTCAGTGCAAATGTTGCCTGTAATCCATGGCTTCTGATTGGGGTATGTACGTACAGTCACTGTGGGGACGACGTGTTGAGCTGTAGCCTATGTCACTGTGTTGGTGTTTGTCTGCAGTCTATTGCAGACAGAGAGCAGAGTTGCCACTGCCACACCCACATAGTGGGCACGGCAGAGGGAGAGAAGTGGGGAGGTGTGGTACTGTAGTAACCAAGCATACGTAAGGGAAGAACTGAGACAAAATGTTTATGATTTTGCATTGTGTTTTGATTAAAGGGACGTGTACGTTCTATTGTCTCCTGCTCTTATAGCATATGAATATAGAAGTTGGAATGCACTGTGTTTGATCAGTTCACAGTGAATAGGCTATGTTATGCAAATGTCATCAGCCTACATTGTAAAGTGCATTTGGAAGGTCAAAAGCTAATGTGGCCAGACTTGTGGCCTGGACTTCAACCTTCAATACGAATGCTCATCCTAAACCCTTGGTTATAAGCAAATGTTGAACTCTACGTGAGCCAGTGTAGTAAAGTCAACATCTTTACCTTCTGCACACACTGAGCACCCAGCACCAGTCCATTGGCAAATGTTTATTACCCATTAACCTTCAATGGTAGAAGACCTTTTGGCTGTAACGTACATATCAGCCTCACTGACTACTTAGTCTACTGAGGTTGAACCGTCAATGATAATTTGGTTGAATTTACTACAAGTGAAAGGAGTGAATGTTGCAAGGTGATGCTATGTATGACACACACACACATACACACACACACACACACACACAAATATGAGGGATCTGACGTTGCATATTACACATAATCACATGAATAAGATGTCTTACGAAGCTTGAAATACACCATATGGGACTCTTTCCTTCTGACTAGAGCATATACAGTCAGAGAGAGTGCATGAAGCTTTCTCCATTCTATCAGTTCCAGCCACTGGTTGCAGCAACCAATCATAACCTCAGGAGGTCTATGGGGAGATAAGAAGACAGACTGGTTTGGTACGCATTGTTTCTACAGACAGACTGGTGTCTTATGGGGGAGCAGGCAAGGTGAACTAGAGGTAGAAGTGCTGCAGGTAACTCTAACACTGCGGCCAATACAGACATATAGTTGGACATTTTTGACTCAGATCAATGCTTGATTATATTGGATGAAAAGAGCAGCACATTACTGCAGTTTCTAATATTCCATCTAGGGGGCAACAGTATTAACAACAACACAAGTTACATAACTAAACTAACATATGACTTCTTCCAGACACAACCAAGTCTGAAGAATCCAGGAGACACTCTCATAAGACGCTTAATCTCTCTCGCTCACACACACACATTCCCAATCACACACACAAAGACTCACGCACAAAGACTCACACACACAGACTCACACACAGACTTACAGCAAGCTAGTTTAAGATGACAAACGACACATTCGATTGGCTATATTATCAGTGAGAGGGATTTGAGAGAGGAGGGATAATTGCAGTCATTTTAAACACTGGTGGCTGTCCTAAAAATCACTTTAGGAATATTATAGTGAATCTTATGGGTATTTATGGGAGCTTTCAATACAAACCCACAAGTTGTTCTTAGTGCTAGTGTTGGTCAGAGTAGGAGTGCTGATCTAGGATCAGGTCCCCCTGTTCATGCAATCTTATTAGTTATGAAAAACTGATCCCAAATCAGCACTCTTACTCTAAGATGATTTGTATATGCAGCCCCTGTTCTACTGTATGGTGACCTTTTGTTTTGGAAAAAAGCTCTATTCCCTGCAGGATATTAGGCCCTGAAGAGAAGGGAGATCCCAGCTCTCTCTAGTTACCTTAGATGCAGTTCACTACTGTTGACTGTAACAGACTGTTGTCAACATGTGTTCCTCTCTTAATAAGATTCATCAGGTGAAGATATCTCTAACAACTACAGTTATCGGGTGAAGTGGTTCTCCTCTGCTTCCTTGTACTTGCAGGAGTGTTTTTACAAACCTCAATCGTGACAGTACAGGAGATCATTTTCCTGCTGGTTAGCTCCCTTTCTAGACATGCAAGGTCGTTCCTTTACCCTACTTGTATTTTTCCACCAGTTTTTGATCCTATAAAGTTTTACACTGTGTTTGTTTATCTATAAAATTCCTGTCTATGCTTGCATGTATGAAGGCTACCTACTGTAGCATTCCGCTCTCCATTCCAGAGCCCAGTCAACATGTCATTGTTGTTATACAATAACACAGTGTGCTGTCTTGCTATGCGCTGTATATTTCCAGTCCCTGAAGGGTGAAAATTACTCTATGATGACAGGGTCTCTCTGTTAGCTCCAGCATGACCTCACCATGTACTTTTATGATGCAATTGTTGTTACATTGTTGCTTTTACTACACCAATGCAAACACACTAATGTGTCATAATGAATACAGTAATGTGTCACGACTTCTACCGAAGTTGGGTCCTCTCCTTGTTCGGGCGGCGCTCGGTGGTCAGCGTCGCCGGTCTTCTAGCCATCATCGATCCACTTTTCATTTTCCATGTATTTTGTCTTGTTTTTCCTCACACCTGGTTTCAATACCCTCAATTACTTGTTGTGTATTTAACCCTCTGTTCCCCCCATGTCTTTGTGTGAGATTGTTTATTGTAAGTACTTCTGCACATGTTGACTGGAGATGCGGTGCTGGACCATTTCGAGGATTTCACCTGCCGCTTTACCCTCGGGTGGATGGTCGAAGACTGCCCGGAAGCGACGGGTGAAATCCTCGAAATGGTCCAGTGACGCATCTCCCTTCTCCCCACACGGCGTTGGCCCACTCCAAGGCTTTCCCAGAGAGGCACGAGACGAGGGCAGACACCTTCTCACGACCTGAAGGATCCAGGTGGACGGTTGCCAGGTAGAGGTCGAGCTGCAACAGGAAGCCTTGGCAGCGTGCAACCGTCCCGTCATACTCCTGGGGAAGGGTGAGACGAATCCCACTCGGACCGGGTGAAGGGGGGGTGAATGTCTCTTCCATCTGAGGCAGGGGACGAGGAGAGCCCAGAAGTTCGCCAGGGATTTTCGGACCCTGGCCGCCGCCGCGGAGGTTTAATGGGCAGGTGGAGAGAGTGAACCAGGATGTGGGCAGGTTTCTGCGGTCGTATTGCCAGGATCAGCCGGGGGAGTGGGCAGCGTTCGTGCCCTGGGCCGAGATGGCTCAGAACTCGCTCCGCCACTCCTCGCACTGGGGGACCGGGTCTGGCTCTCGACCCGAAACCTGCCACGCCGCCTGCCCTGCCGGAAGCTGGGTCCGTGGTTTGTGGGGCCATTTAAAGTCCTGAGGAGAGTGAACGAGGTTTGTTATAGGTTACAGCTTCCCCCTGATTACCGTATTAACCCCTCGTTCCATGTGTCTCTCCTCAGGCCGGTAGTGGTTGGCCCGCTCCAGGAGTCTGAGGTGCGGGAGGTTCCTCCGCCCCCTCTGGACATCGAGGGGGCCCTGGCGTACTCCGTTCGCTCTATACTGGATTCGAGGCGTCGGGCGAGGGGCCTTCAGTACCTCGTGGAGTGAGAGGGGTACGGTCTGGAGGAGAGGTGCTGGGTTCCGGTGGAGGACGTGTTGCACCCTTCAATGCTGCGGGAGTCCCATGGTCTCCCTCCGGATCGCCCTGCGCCTCGCCCTCTGGGTCGTCCCCGAGGCCGGCGTCGGCGCGCTGCTGGAGCCGCGCATCAAGGGGGGGGTACTGTCACACATGCCAACGAGCGTCTGCGTTGCCAAGCGCTAAAATAGAAGTCAGTTCTATTTGTGACTCTGAACGCAGTGCATGTTCTGCCTCTCCCATCTCCTCATTGGTTTATAGAAGCAGATACCGATGTACCATCTCCTCATTGGTTATACCGACGTGGGTAATTGAAAGATTAACTGAGGTCGGTCGGTCGTGGGTAATACACATTATTATGAAAGTTAAATGCCAATCGCCATAAAAAGTCCAAAGATGAAAAGGCCTGGAAGGAGAAGAGATGACTAGAAACAATTCGGTTGACCGTTTTATGTGTGGATTAATTGTCGGAGTACAGGACCTTGTGCATTTCAGGTAAAATAACAACTCATCGTTTATATCCCAGGACAAATTAACTAGCAACAGCAAGCTAGCTAAATAGGACAAATTAGCTAGCAACTGCAAGCTAGCTAGCTAAATTGCCATAAATGTTTAATGCTTTTCGACCTGTCCCCAAATTAATGTAATTGGTTCAGAGAATGTTTTGGTATTTCAACCTGCGTGTCGTGATCGCATTTGGTGTGAGGGGACAAAATCAATTTGCGCACAATGGCGCACGTGCAAGTTCATTTTGGGCATGGTGTCACAGCTGGATGAGTCAACACACTTGGCGGGCCTGGCACAGCTCCTGGTATATGTCCGTTACGTTTATGGGGGGTCAATTAAGGAAGACATCTTCTTCTGCAAACCACTGGAAACCAGGACAACAGGAGAGGGTATTTTTAAAGTACTGGACAGCTTTGTGACATCAAATGGGCTTTGGTGGTCAAGATGTGTTGGTATCTCTACTGATGGTGCAAAAGCCATGACAGGGAGACATAGTGGAGTCGTAACGTGCGTGCAAGCTCCCGACGCCACTTGGGTACACTGCAGCATCCACTGAGAGGCTCTTGCTGCCAAAGGAATGCCTGACAGCTTGAAAAACGTTTTGGACACTACAGTGAAAATGGTTAACTTTGTTAAAGCAAGGCCTCTGAACTATTGTCTATTTTCTGCACTATGCAATGATATGGGCAGCGACCATGTAACGCTTTTATAACATACAGAACTGCACTAGTTATCAAGGGGCAAAGTATTGACATGTTTTTTTAATTGAGAGACGAGCCTAAAGTTTTCTTTACTGACCATAATTTTCACTTGTCTGACCACTTGCATGATGACGAGTTTCTCACACGACTGGCCTATCTGGGTGATGTGTTTTCTCACCTGAATGATCTGAATCTAGGATTACATTACTCTGCGCAACTATATTCAATGTGTGGAACAAAATTGAGGCTATGGTTAAGAAGTTGGAGCTCTTCTCTGTCTGCATTAACATGGACAACACACAGGTCTTTCCATCATTGAATGATTTTTTGTGTGCAAATGACCTCAAGCTTACAGACAATGTCAAACGTGATATAGCGAAGCACCTGAGTGAGTTGGGTGCGCAATAACGCAGGTACTTTCCTGAAATGGATGACACAAACAACTGGATTCGTTATCCCTTTCATGCCCTGCCTCTAGTCCACTTACTGATATCTGAACAAAGGAGCCTCATCGAAATTGCAACAAGCAGTTCTGAGAAAATTTAATTTAATCAGAAGCCACAGCCAGATTTCTGGATTGGACTGCACTCAGAGTATCCTGCCTTGGCAAATCACACTGTTAAGATACTGATGCCCTTTGCAACCACTTACCTATGTGAGAGTGGATTCTCGGCCCTCACTAGCATGACAACTAAATACAGGCACAGACTGTGTGTGGAAAGTGATTAAGACTGAGACTCTCTCCAATATAACCCAACATTGCAGAGTTAAGTGCATCCGTTCAAGCACAACCTTCTCATTAACCTGTGGTGAGTTATTCACAATTTTCAATGAACAAATAAGGTTTTAAATGTAAGATGGTTAAATAAAGAGCTAAATTATTGATTATTATTATACTATTACTTGTGCCCTGGTCCTATAAGAGCTCTTTTGTCACTTCCCACAAGCAGGGTTGTGACAAAAACTCACACTCATTCTTATGTTTAATAAATGTATCGCCTCTTCTCCCCTCTCCAAAAATAAACATTTACATTTACATAGAAAATGTTGTTTGTGATTGCTTTTGAAATAAATAGGTGGTCTAGATAGATCTACTGTATGTTCTAGTTCGATGTCTACTAAGTTGGTCTAGATTCTAGAACTTGAGATAGCAAGCTAACAAGCTTGTGAGTGCAAAGCCGCACCAGAATTAAAAACACATATTACCTTTTTTGTAAATATATATATTTTTAAATGCTTTCTATTTCAGAAAACATCCTGGATAAATACTAAAAGAGCACATTTTCCATAAGATGTAGGTAGAACTGTGGTCTAAATGGATAGTTCAGAGCTTCTGCACTTGTCTATAACCTATAGGAAACAATATATGGTCTATACTTGACTGGGGGTTTCTCACTTTCGGGTGACACAAATTGCAATATGGAGGAGGGGAATTGGCATATGCACATTTAATAGTGTAGTATTTACTACAGGTAAAAAGTGTAGTGTTTTTGCAGACATTACTGTAGTATTTACTATAGTATTCTACAGTATACTACAGTTTACTATAGAATTATATAGGAAGTACTGTAGTATTCTATAGTAAACTGTAGCATTATATAGTAAACTGTAGTATTCTACAGTAAACTGTAGTATTCTATAGTAAACTGTAAATCAAATCAAATGTTATTGGTCACATACACATGGTTAGCAGATGTTATTGTAAGTGTAGTGAAAGGCTTGTGCTTCTAGTTCCAACAGTGCAGCAATATCTAACATGTAATCTAACAATTCCACAACAACTACCTAATACACACAAATCTAAGTAAAGGAATGGAATAAGAATATATACATACATATGAGATGAGTGATGCAAGATATGTAAACATTATTAAAGTGTCATTATTAAAGTGACTAGTAATCCATTTATTAAAGTGGCCAATGATTTCAAGTCTGTATGTAGGCAGCAGCCTCTCTCTGTGTTAGTGATGGCTGTTTAACAGTCTGATGGCCTTGAGATAGAAGATGTTTTTCAGTTTCTCTGTCCAAGCTTTGATGCACCTGTACTGACCTCGCCTTCTGGATGGCAGCATTGTGAACAGGCCATGGCTCGGGTAGTTGTTATCCTTGATTATCTTTTTGGCCTTCCTGTGACATCGGGTGCTGTAGGTGTCCTGGAGGGCAGGTAGTTTGCCCCCGGTGATGTGTTGTGCAGACAGCACCACCCTCTGGAGAACCTTGCGGTTGTGGGTGGTGCAGTTGCCGTACCAGGCGGCGATACAGCCTGACAGGATGCTCTCAATTGTCTATCTTTAAAAGTTTGTGAGGATTTTAGGTGACAAGCCAAATTTCTTCAGCCTCCAGTAGTATTTTATATTAAACTGTAGTGTTCTATAGTAAACAGTAGTATTTTTTATGTGGGGAAAAAGTAGGTGCAGACACTTATTGCTCCTATGATACTTGTGGGTAGAGGTGTATCATACATAACTGTGTGTGTGTGTGTGTGTGTGTGTGTGTGTGTGTGTGTGTGTGTGTGTGTGTGTGTGTGTGTGTGTGTGTGTGTGTGTGTGTGTGTGTGTGTGTGTGTGTGTGTGTTAGCCAGCCTGAGCCAGGCCCCTTAGTGTGCCATGTGTCAAGTGAAAAGTAATCTGAAGCCCGGAAACAGTTGTTCTCATTTGGGTATTTTGACAGTAGGTCATTAGCAAACATGTCTTGGGTTTTCCTCTGAAAATTGAGAAGGCAGTGAGGCACTCCACCAGTCTCTCTCCACACCCCAGCATCTCATCCCCACCCTCCCCGCCACAGCCCATGAGTAAATAATACACACCCCATTACTCAGAGCTTTCAGGTTTTACTGTATCAAGGGTTTACAGAGAGAGTAGAGTTCAGTCCGCTATCTAAAACCTTGCCATTTGATATTAGGCTACATTTAGCTGGTGCTGTGTACTGGCACTCTTTACTGTCTGTATCAATTCAATCTCACAGTGGAAAGCAGACCGTGTTTCATTTGATTGGCATGTCTTCAAACTGTACATGTGGAAAGAACAGTTACGGCTGTTTTCCAGCTGTCTGTCAAACGGGTCTCCGCCCCTTTAATCATACCATTGGTCAATATGCACATGGGGTGTTTACTCATTGGTCGTTTTTTTGTCAACACAAAGCATTCCCCACCTCTCCTTTGCGCTGTATGTGTGTTGTTGAACTGGGTGAGGTTCTGCATGCGAACGAAGCAGAGAAGTAAATAATTTAAATGTCTCATATCTTTCTTGCTAGCCAACTAGCTTCCTATGACGGGAGTTAAACTAGCGAGATAACACGAGACCCCCTAGCTGCTCAAGCGGAAATGGGCAGCATCCGTTTGTAGTTTGACATTAGCTAGCTATAGGTGGTTGGTCATTCATTCAGTCGCTAGCGATGGGATGGTTTTCTTTTGTGTTCGCTATATATTGCTAGCTACTCTGTTTGCTATGGCTAGCTAGCTTCTGCATTTGACAGCAGTGACCGCTCGAGATACATCATGCGATTCCGCAAGGATACGATCGTCACCTGTTTTCTAGCTATCAAGACAAGATGCTCGCTTGTCCAAGGGAAGTAGCAACATTTGATTTAAAACCATAGTTGGTATTAGGGAATAAGGCGGATACTGATCTTGAGAATTGGCTACTGTAGCCGTCATTGGCTATCTATCCTCGGCGAAACCGGTTTGGTAGCTAACTAGCTGGCTAAAGTGATTGCTAGCATAGCTACATTTGGATGCATACGGAAAATGGCATCGGCAAAGGTTGGGATAATTAATGAAAGCAACTCCATTCGTGAGAGTGCCAAGACCTGCGCGAGCAGTCCCATGTTATTGGCCGGAGCAGCATCGTTAACGTTGAACAACAGGACATACTCACTCGATGACCTGGACACCATTGCCACAGTTGGTAAGTTTAGGCAGCAAGCCAGTATGTTGCAGTACACACACTGGTGAAACTGGTCTGTCTATCACAGGGCTTCTCACACCATCCTGCCTATCAACTAGGCTATATAGGGCATAGGCTACTACTACTGGTACATGTTTGGCTCGTGCACAACAGCACAAGCAATGAAAGCCAAGGCGACTATGTGATCAGCCATTCCATGGGATATGAGATCATGACGTGGTGATGTGCTGAACATGAAACATCATTCAACTATGGAGTCAGAAGATAGCGGTCTGCTACTTCATCTGTCAGCCGGATGGGGACAAAGACGTTCTCCATTTCAGTCATGCCCACCCATAGGTTTAAAGTCCACCCTGTGGCCCAATCATTGAGGAATTCATCATCCCACACAGTTGCTGGGATGGTCAACATTTTCTTGACATGACAATAGGGGAAATATCTGTGTACGTCTCAGGGATCAAGCAGGAGAAATGGCCACGTTGCAAACATGAAATAACCAGCTTGAGAAGTGAAAGCTTAATGGAGGAAACGTTTACTTCCCTCATCATCAGAATTTTGCAACATTGAAACCCTTTCGACTAGTTCAGAGAGGATGAGTATATATTATTTGTAAAAAAAAATAATAAAGGAAATGGCTTTATTAGTAATGCAGGTGTCAGATGTTCCTGTTATTGTGAGCAGTGCCCTGTGAATGTCAAAGGAATGTCAAAGTTCGCGTTTGGCTCTGCTCACTCTTGTATGGGCATGTAAGTCCTTTCATTGCATGGGTAATGTGTCAGCAGGCTCAGCTGTTGAACAGTGTGTTTTTTTCACATGGGTGGAGTCCTCTGTGGTGAGTCTAATGCCAGAAACCAAGAATGTTAAACAACATGCGCTACTTCAACACCGAACACAGGCTACTGATCACGAAAACCACTTCATCTTTTACAGCGCTCTCATATTTGATTCATGACAAGGAGGACACTTAGCTAATAGAGAATTCCCATCATTCTAAGCCCACACGATCAGGGAAAGGATGAAGCTTATAGGCCGAAGATAAAATCATCCAATTTGCAAAACCTTTTGTTACATGATGATGAGAGGGATTTACTTCTTATGACAAATCAGTTGTATGTCTTGAGGACTGCTTTTGTCTAATGGTCATTGAAATAATGAGGCACCTTGCTCTCACGTGACATTTGAAGCTTACAGTCATTACAGGCATTTTGCCCGTCTTTCATGCATAGGAAACGTTTTTTGTTGATGAGGCAAAAATGGTGGGGCCAAAGCCTACATCAAGATACGTGGCCACTGGCCAAGTGCATTGAGTAGCATCAACAAGCTAGGCTCTTATCAGTCCACGTCTGGCCTTGTTCCGTCAAATCAAATAAAAACACGGGGCTATCTATGTCTGCTCCCACAAAATTAGAACAAGAAGCATTCTGTATTCTATTCAAATACATGTAGGCTAGCATCCAGCAAACCAAGAATCTGACCAAATAGCACACCTTAAGTGTCGCTGGGAAAAGAGGTGTCACTGTTTCTCACTCTAATTGATTCAGTTCAGTTGTGGAGCAGAAATAGGTCAGTCATTTCCCCTTCACTTTTCCTAGTGAGCTAGACCTCTGGTTTGCTTCCATGCAAAATACCTCACATTGGTGTTGAGAGAAACATCCATTTTGTGCCATTTATTATCATAAAGCCTAGCTGTTTAAATTTTTTTGGGAAACACTATTCAGTACACCATGCAAGTATCCAGTGCAGTATTTGGTGCATATCCCTTTGCCTCAGGCGTTGCTGTATTGGAGAGAGAAGGACAAACCAGGCTTGACCCACTTGCAGGGGAAAACCTATGTCACATTGCCAAATTAAATCACGGGACATTTCTGGTGGTAATCACTCAATATAATGAAAATAGTATATACAATTGAAGTCGGAAGTTTACTTGCACTTAGGTTGGAGTCATTAAAACTCATTTTTCAACCACTCTACAAATTTCTTGTTAACAAACTATAGTTTTGTCAAGTTGGTTAGAACATCTACTTTGTGCATGACACAAGTAATTTTTACAATTGTTTACAGACAGATTATTTCACTTATAATTCACTGTATCACAATTCCAGTGGGTCAGAAGTTTACATACACTAAGTTGACTGTGCCTTTAAACAGCTTGGAAAACTCCCGAAAACTATGTCATGGCTTTAGAAGCTTCTGATGGGTGAATTGACATCATTTGAGTCAATTGGAGGTGTACCTGTGGATATATTTCAAGGCCTACCTTCAAACTCAGTGCCTCTTTGCTTGACATCATGGGAAAATCAAAAGAAATTAGCAAAGACCTCAGAAAAACAACTGTAGACCTCCACAAGTCTGGTTCATCCTTGGGAGCAATTTCCAAATGCCTGAAGCTACCACGTTCATCTGTACAAACAATAGTACGCAAGTATAAACACCATGGGACCATGCAGCCGTCATACCGCTCAGGAAGGAGACGCGTTCTGTCTCCTAGAGATTAACGTACTTTGGTGCGAAAAGTGCAAATCAATCCCAGAACAACAGCAAAGGGCCTTGTGAAGATGCTGGAGGAAACGGGTACAAAAGTATCTATATCCACAGTGAAACAAGTCCTATATCGACATAACCTGAAAGGCCGCTCAGCAAGGAAGAAGCCACTGCTCCAAAACCGCCATAAAAAAGCCAGACTACGGTTTGCAACTGCACATGGGGACAAAGATTGTACTTTTTGGAGAAATGTCCTCTGTTCTGATGAAACAAAAATAGAACTGTTTGGCCATAATGACCATCGTTATGTTTGGAGGAAAAAGGGGGAGGCTTGCAAGCCGAAGAACACCATCCCAACCGTGAAGCACAGGGGTGGCAGCATCATGTTGTGGGGGTGCTTTGCTGCATGAGGGACTGGTGCACTTCACAAAATAGATGGCATCTTGAGGAAGGAAAATTATCTGGATATATTGAAGCAACATCTCAAGACATCAGTCAGGAAGATAAAGCTTGATCGCAAATGAGTCTTCCAAATAGACAATGACCCCAAGCATACTTCCAAAGTTGTGGCAAAATGACTTAAGGACAACAAAGTCAAGGTATTGGAGTGGCCATCACAAAGCCCTGACCTCAATCCCATAGAAAATGTGTGGGCAGAACTGAAAAGGCGTGTGTGAGCAAGGAGACCTACAAACCTGACTCCGTTACACCAGCTCTGTCAGGAGGAATGGGCCAAAATTCACCCAACCTATTGTGAGAAGCTTGTGGAAGGCTACCCAAAACGTTTGACCCAAGTTAAACAATTTAAAGGCAATGCTACCAAATACTCATTGAGTGTATGTAAACTGGGAATGTGTTGAAAGAAATAAAAGCTGAAATAAATCATTCTCTCTACTATTATTCTGACATTTCACATTCTTAAAATAAAGTGGTGACCTAAGACAGGGAATTTTTACTCAGATTAAATGTCAGGAATTGTGAAAAACTGAGTTTAAATGTATTTGGCTAAGGTGTATGTAAACTTCCGACTTCAACTGTACATGCACACATCTAAAAATGCAACAGGAGCTACAAAATCAGCGGAAGAAAAATGTCAGTTTTCTGCGTCCACAAGAAGATTAGGCTACTTGAGGGAGCAACAAACGGTGATTGGAAAAGTACATTACCGTATGTCTTTACTGTGCCGACAGGTACTAGGCCTAACCTCCCTAGACGGTTGGCTTCTGCAGCAGATTCCTTCTGAATACAAACAAAATATTGATTGAGCTGTTGCCTAAAGACTACACACATGTCATTATTAGTTCACTTATATTGAGCAAGGTGCTCACTATGTTTGCCAAAAGATTTTCTCTTGCTGTTTTTGTGCTTTAGTAGTGTATGCCTGAAGCCTGCTTGTTGGGAATCTCTAGATAAGTAGTACAAGGCCCACTAGGAGAGGACAAACATCCGTAGAATATCCATCTGATTGTGCTGACCTTACAAGAACATATCTGCCTTGAGGCGCAATGTTTTCAGGTATAGTTGTACAGTTATCTAACCTCTGTCTTATGATTTGATGAAGAAGACAAAGGAAGGGTTTGGGCTTTGTTTGCTTGCTCCTATTAGATTACTATGGAGACTGAGAACAGGGAAGGACAAAGATCCCTTGTACGAGGTAAGGCCAAACGTGCTAGAAGCCAACATTCCATGACTCTATCGGGGGATTGTGAGTCCATCTCTCGGTTCTCTCTGTTTGTCTACTCCCTCTCTCCTTACTCTCAGTGAAATATGACTAGACATAGGGTGTTATTTTGTACTCCTCTTGACCTGGGGATGGGAATAGAGAAACAATCTGAATTGTTGACCGAAACAATGAGCTCAGACTTGTGAAAGAGTGAGAAGATAACTCCAGGAATCTTGGACAGTTCTTCCAGGTTCAACCTCTTTAATTGGTGGAAGACATGTCAGAGAGAATTGAATGTCAAAAATAAATATGGCATTCTGATTTCATGAAATAACTTGATCCAGAGATCTATTCCTGATTATCAAATGTTATTTGTCACATATGCCGAATACAACAGGTGTAGACCTTACAGTGAATGCTTACTTACAAAAAAATAATGGTGGTTGATTTGTAGCAGAAATATTCTGAATTGAATGTTGCTCTATGACCTGAGAGAGAACTTAACGCCTTGTCTAATGACTGTTCCTCTCTCTCTCGTTGCTTCAGGCACAGGGACTTTTGGCAGGGTGTTCCTGGTGAAAGACAAGAAGAGCAGGGCGTTCTACGCTCTGAAGGCTATGAAGATCCCCGACGTGATCCGGCTGAAGCAGGAGCAGCACGTCCACAACGAGAAGGAAGTCCTGACCGAAGTCAACCACCCCTTCCTCATCAGACTGTGAGTGTCTGATCACCTCAACAACACATAACGTAACAAAACATAGCCTAACATGGCTGTCATAACATCAAGAGAAGGAAGTCCTGATCGAAGTCCACCTCCCCTTCCTCATCAGACTGTTATTGTCTGATCACCTCAACACCACCGCCATCGTCAGCCACAGATCTGTTGGAAGTGGATTTAATATATAAATAATATATGCCTTTAAGCAGAAGTCTTTATCCAAGGTGACCTCCCCTACAGTGAGTGTATACGTTTCTAGAATATGTATGTGATTAGGTGTGTTGAAACCCACGACCTTGGTCTTGCTAGCACCGCGCTCCTACCGACTAAGCCACACAGGGCCACTTTCCACTTGTCCTCCACAACCGTTTTGACAAGGCCCATGCCACATACTGTAAGCTGAGCAAACACTGACCAGACTACCGTGTGGTCTAACTCTCTACATCCAACCACTGTTACCCGACCAATATTTGCGTTTGGCTAGAGTCACCTTGTTCAAATGTACCGGTGTGTTTATTTCCTGTTTATACCTCCCAGGTTCTGGACCCACCATGACGATCGTTTACTATACATGCTGATGGACTACGTTCAAGGCGGGGAGCTGTTCAGTTACCTCCGTAGCCGCGGGCGCTTCAGCAACACCACGGGCCTCTTCTACTCCACGGAGATCGTGTGTGCCATCGAGTACCTCCACTCCAAAGAGATCGTCTACCGAGACCTGAAGCCGGAGAATATACTGCTGGACAGCGAGGGACACATCCGCCTCACGGACTTCGGCTTCGCTAAGAAGCTCTCGGACAGGTACGATGTAATGCCGTAGAGTCCAACTTTATTGTCCTTCGAGAAACGGAAATGTGTCTTTGGACTGTGTTATTACGTTTCCAACTTCCCTGAGACCACACACACACCCTTGAGACTAGAAGCAGCACTGGGTCAGCCGCAGAGCAGCGTCCCAGTATGAGCTGTTCGTCCCCACAGGTATCATCCCATCTGGGAGCAGGTGTACTGCACAGCTAGGACATCCTTAATTGTTAGTCATTAGGCCCCCTAACAAGTCATTACCAGGATATTATTAGACTGCCATGTTAATTGTGGGAGTGAATGCTGTTTGTTTTTCTGTCTCATTGTAAGACTATAACACGTTTAGGAATTGTAGCCATACAGACACATTTGCCTGATTGGTACAGTAGGGATATAGATATCCTTCCTGAAGTTGAACTGATTGGTACAGTAGGGATATAGATATCCTTCCTGAAGTTGAACTGATTGGTACAGTAGGGATATAGATATCCTTCCTGAAGTTGTCATTTTACACATCCATATAATATTCACAGAGTGTATGGGGGGAATCCTCGCTCTATCTAAGATGGAATCCAAAATCATGAGAAAGAATGCAAAGATGAGATGGAAATTGCCGTTATTTTGTTTTTATATTAGCGTTCCAAGTAGCTAGTCCTCTTCGGTAACCTCCGTATAGGATTGGAAAGCTGCAGCACCGCAGTAGTGTAGTGATACTGCAGTAGCACTAGTGTTTTGCAGGGAGCCTCGCTGAACACAAACCTGACCCACTGACATGTAAACAAAATGGACTAAGATTACATTTTCTCTGGCCGGGAGAGTGAAACATATTTGGAGTAGATGTGTCTCTGATGTGCAACTTGTGACCCACTTAATGAAATGGAAGGCAAAAGGAATTGCCTCGAATGCAGCGTGGGTGTGAAGAACAAACGAATGAGCGAGTTGGCTGGTGGTGTTCCTCGTCTGTGCGCGTGCTTGCCTGTGCGCGTGATCACTTTAGAAGGTGAAACGGTACCACGCCACACTGTTGATGCTTCCACAGTGCCACCTAATGGCAGAATGGACCCGCTTTGGTTCTAGGATGTGCTCGGAGGTTACCGGTTTATTAGACTAGCTTTGCCAGTCGTAGAGCAGCACTCTGTCCAGAGAGTACTATTGAGTCTGAGGTAGATATGCCTATCAGATAAAGTTTGCATGCCACAAAGAAATATACAACTACAACGCAAGCTGCGTTTTCCGCATTGCAACCGGTGTCCTGTTGTCGTTCACATCAAAATCTATACCAATGGTGGAAATGTACGAAATGAAATCAGGGACCTCGAGCCTGCTCCTTAAACAGAGTAACCATTTGCATACAAATGAACCATCACCACGGCAACTGACCAAGTTATTTTCAAAAGGGCCAGTTTTTTTCCTTCTTCAGAACATAAAAATAAATCTGATTAAAAATGACCATTTGTTGTGTCATATTCTGTTCCCCACTTCAGATACCCTCCCTGCTTGCCTGAGAATAGTGATCCAGGGTTGTATATGTCCTCCGAACAGTGTTAATCAGCTGTACTATTGAACCAAAGACATTGATCTACCAATAACACAACCAGAACCAATACTTCCAGCAAACTAAAGCTCCGTCACTCTGCTGGATCCATATACCACCCGTTAGTACTGTGAGGCTACACACGCTGTATTAGTTACACCACGTCAGTGTACATACTACTGTGAGATCAGCCTGCGTCGGCTACACTACCACTGACTGAAGGACCAGTCGACTGACAGCTGATACTATTGTGAGAGCGACCTACATACAGGACACTACTATAAACAGCAGGGTGATTACTTTAACAAGACTGGGGTTATCTTTCCCTGTATGTAACAGAAGTCTCTTCTCTAGGGTAAACTCATTGGAATGTGCAGTGTGTGCTGCGTACAGGGTGACCCTTGGGGAAACCTAGGCTTGGAAGGATCGTCCGTCAGTTATTATTGGCTACACATCCAAAATAAACGTTGTACATGTGTGCATGTTCCTGTGTTCTGTTGTAGTAACATAACATCTCTAATGTAAATAGTTCAAACCTAATATTGTTTCTCTTTAATGTCTCTTTCTCCTTCGGTCTCTCTCCATCGCTCCATTCAGGACGTGGACTCTGTGTGGAACCCCAGAGTACCTGGCCCCAGAGGTCATCCAGAGCAAAGGTCATGGCCGGGCGGTGGACTGGTGGGCCCTGGGGATCCTCGTCTTTGAGATGCTGGCTGGGTGAGTAGTCGTGTCCTGTCCTCTGACTGAATGGGAAGGACTGGTTTTGAGCTGAACACTAGGGTCATGAGTCCTGACTGGGCAGGGGTTTAACTGAATACTGTAATGTCTCCTGACAGGGCAGGGTTGAACACCAGGGGGCCCCAGTCCACCAGAGGACAAGATGACTGTGTGGTAGTAGCAGGGGTTGGGGTTAATTTCATTTATATTCAGAAAGTAAACTAACATTCCAATTCTCATTGATTTTATTGGAATCGGAATTCCAGTTTACTTCCTGAATTGAAATAGAATTGATCCCTTGCTAGTGTAGTAGTATGTATGAAGAGTGGCTATCCTCTATGGACAGTGGTTAGTATCCAGCAGAATGTCTGTGGCGAGTCAATGGAGAGACAAGTGTGCTGTTATTCAGAGAGTTGACCTTATGAGGTTACGTCACTCTGTAGTGGGCTTAATTCCAAGACCAGTCTGCCTTGTGTTTCTGTGATGACAGAGGTGGACGGTCTTAAGGATGAAAGGAAGGTTACAGATTGAAGAAAGGTCAAAGGTAACTTATTCTGACACATTCCCACCTGTGTGTGATCTGTGGAGACCAAGGTTTCATAATAACAAACTCTGGTGGCTTTAAGCTATGCTCTCTCGTTTGAGAACCCCGCTCAGTCACTCATTAATTCAAGGCCTACAGAAGCACTGCTGAAATAGGATTTCTATGGACAGGCTGTAGTTGTACCACAGCTTAACGACGCCTGGTCTGTGTTCCAAATGGCACCCTATTCCCTATGTAGCGCACTACTTTTGAACAGAATCCTGGTCAAAAGTAGTGCACTACATAGGGAATTGGGTGCCATTTGGAAGACAGACAGTGCCGCCGGGTCGTTTAGCTATGGTACATCTGCGGCCTGATGTCTATAGAAATCTTATTTCAGCAGTGCTTCTGTAGAGTACACTGGCCTTGAATGAATGATTCACTGACTGAGTGGATGTCTGCTAGCAACATATAGCATCACTCATGTGGCCGGCTGCTCTTCCGCTCCTCTTTGAGACGAGGAAACCAAGTTAAATGATTTGTTCTACATAGCCCAGCCTACACATGAGTTAAGTGCTTGCTTTTTGCTTATAATCCACATGCATTTCTGCAGGCGTCACATAGGCTACACCCTACATATTTAGCCTATGTATGCACTCACTGAACTGTGAGTCGATCAAAGTGTCTGCCAAGTGCCATATTATTAAGCAATAAGGCACGAGGGGGTGTGGTATATGTCCAATATACCACGGCTAAGGGCTGTTCTTGGGCACAACACAACGCGGAGTGCCTGGATACAGCTCTTAGCCGTGGTATATTGTCCATATATCACGAACCCCTGAGGTGGCTTATTGCTATCATAAACTTGTTACCAACGTAATTAGAGTAGTAAAAATATACCACGGGTTTTGTCACACCCGTGGTATACAGTCTGATATACCACAGCTGTCAGCAAATCAGCATTCAGGGCTCGAACCACCCAGTTTATAATATTACATAGACAATGCATTGGCTCATACAATCCATGGAAGCAAGAGAGAAGGGCTCTAATAGTGTTATGTTCAGTACACTATCACAGAGGTTCCCAACCAGGGGTACTTGGCCTATCCGCAGGGGGGTACTTGGCCTATCCGCAGGGGGGTACTTGACCTATCCGCAGGGGGGTACTTGGCCTATCCGCAGGGGGGTACTTGGCCTATCCGCAGGGGGGTACTTGGCCTCTCCGCAGGGGGGTACTTGGCCTCTCCGCAGGGGGGTACCTGGCCTCTCCGCAGGGGGGTACCTGGCCTCTCCGCAGGGGGGTACTTGGCCTATCCGCAGGGGGGTACTTGGCCTATCCGCAGGGGGGTACTTGGCCTATCCGCAGGGGGGTACTTGGCCTATCCGCAGGGGGGTACTTGAGAAGACTCATGAGTCCATAGGCCTACTGGTAAAATACTCATGAGGGGGTAAATCAGGGGTACTCCAGGCCGAGCAAAATTCAGTTGGTGGTACAGTAACCAAATAAAGTTTGGGAACCACTGCCTAGCATGTGAATTAGCCGCCGCTAGAGGGCACTAGTTATTAGAACCTCAGGACAGTACACAGGATGGGTTTGGGTGTGTATTGTTTGTTGTAAAATCAGAGATTTGACTTCATATCTATGCCTTTTGAATAAAATGAACATTGATAGACCTAGTATTTAGCAGCTAGACGTTTTAAAACAATCACTCTGCTTTTCTTCACTACATGGCTGAACAGTTGGGAAAATATCATCTGTAACATGAACTCGATTTATTTTCATTTTTTTATTTGCTAAATTATTTTTGGTATTTACCGTATTGATTAAATCTGTATGAATATAGAAACGTGCGTGGTAGTGAAGTTGTGAGCGAATCAAAAGTCTTTCTGTACGTGCCTCCTCACATCACCCTAGTATATTCATGTGCCAGTGGGGAATTCAGTGGCCTTGGGCTTCTAGTGAAGAAAAATTTGACCTTCTCCTTAGCATCCGTCACACTGGTCTTTGAAGTGTGCACTCAGCGCTCCAGGAGACAAAAGATCGCTTCAGAACGACACGCCCTAAAGGTTGCCTGCCGGGTAACTGTTTTGTCAAAGGTCCTGTATCTTCCGTAGTGGAAGGATGTAGAGGGGGGGGGGGGCTACTGAAAGTTCCGTGGTGTGGTAGGTTTACACACTCAGACATCCATCCGCCCCAGGGTCCTGACTTCTGGGAATAATCATGACGAGGTCACCTGTGCACTGAGCTCCACACACACTCAGTCCAGCCCAGTCCGCCTGTATCTTACACACACACACACTGACACACACAGACAGTCCAGTAGGCTTGTATCATCCTGTATCTAATCCTTCCTGGAGGGGGAGCCTGCTCTCCTTAATGAAAACCGCCCTGTGTGTGTGTGTGTGTGTGTGTGTGTGTGTGTGGTCCTCCCCCCCACGCACATCACATCTTCTTCTCTGGTCAATGTAGCCTATTCCAGTTCCAAGCTAACCAGAAACCGTTTTAATTTCTGTTTTCTCTGCAATATGTGGAAGATGAGTGTTCTTGTCGATTGTTACTGTAGCTGTGCTAGTTTAAATCTACTCCTAAACACCTACTCCTGCATACAGACGATCCTAACTCCTACTGCTAAACATGTTAGTAGTTCCCTGTTTTGATTTATCCTGTTTTCACCATTTCCTCCATCCGTTCCTCTCCCCGTTCCTCTCCCCGTCCTCCTTCCCTGTGGAATCTTGGCGACACCTCAGGTGTTACGTAAACCGTAGGTTAGTGTTACATAAGAGGAGCCGAGTCTCTAGTCTCTCACTGTTCATCACTGGGGACCTAGACTAATCTACCGGCAGGCTGGCGGGGGTGCCTGGGGGAGCGGGGTGGGTAGCCTGCACTTGGCCTCCCTCTTTACCATCCAGTAAGAGGAGGACCCATCAGGAAAGCAGCTCTCCGTTGATTCATCCTTTGGCTCCCCTCGTATTCTACCAACGCCCTGACTCTTCCTCTTTTCCCCCCCTCCCTTCTGCTCTGACATTCACTGCAGAGACCTGTCCCTGCTAAAGACATTACATTCCCCTTGGAAACCAGCTTTTCTCAAGGACTTTATTCTGATCTCAGGCCATGACCAAAAAGCATTACCGGGCATTATTTCTCCCTTCCTTATCCTGTCCGTCTTAGTCATTTCAGTCTATTGACAGGTTTTGACTGATGTGTGCCGTCATCCACTGATGCCGTTCTTGTTTTGATTGTGGCCTTATCTGGCTTTCGTCTGACCGTCTGACTTGAATTAATCTATTACACAATTCTCTGACCTTTACATGAAAGAATATTGGTCTGTGTTACACATCTTACAGCCTCCAGGCCTCCATTCCGCAGTCGAGGTTTCTGTCTCCATTTTGACTGGCTCAGCTCGGCAGCCCCTGTGACAAACTGGTGTGATTATCCGGCTCTCTGCTGCATGTGTAATGCGTTTAGCTAGGCTGGCCTGGCCCATTTATGTAAAGCAGCCTGCACGGTTAATGGTTTGTCCAGGCTGGAGCAGTGCTGGGAAAGGGCTCACCATTAAACCATCTGAGTCACCAGAATGCAGCCGATTGGTCTGAGGAGCTGAAGCTTTGTACTACACGGAGACGTGTAGGCGAGTGTGTTCACACACATACATGTGCGCAGACACACGCACAGAGTCAAACAGCACACACAGGTCACCAGATGAGTTATTTAAACTGTAGGGTCATGTGTTTCACTGCGTTGTGTTGTCGTTTACTTTACTGCTCTCCTTTCAATTTCCTGTTTTATAGCTAGGTTTCCATCCATCAAAAATCTGCATAAAAATATGTGCATTTTCCCACCACAGATGTTTCAATCAAAAATGATTTGTTGCGCATAAAAAGCTGTGCTTTTATCAAAAAACGTTTGCGGTTAAATTCCCATGTACCGAAAAATAAATACTAGTAAATGGGTTTCCATCGCATTTTCAACTCTACTGATGGTTTTGTCACAAAAAAAATGGTGTTTTATATAGCAAATGTGCCCACTCTGGTCTTGGCACCTGGCCCCTAGTCAACAGCTCTCAGATACAGTGTGGGTAGGCTACCTACATTTATGAGATTATTATGGATCGAAAAGCGAGGTGATTTGTCAAACAGCAGCCATGCATTGATCATCACGTCACCATCATGCTCATCAGCGTGCACTTTCACCACCCTGTGATGTTCATCACAACTTATTTCATCCGTAACCTAATAAACTGCATGCTTTCCCATGTCGTAGCGGGAGGACGTTTTACATCATTTAGCAGACGATCCAGAGCGACTTACAGTAGTGACTTACAGTACGTTTTCATACTGATCCTCTGTGGGAATCAAACCCACAACCCTGGCATTACAAGCGCCCCATGCTCTTCCAATTGGGCTATGCAGGACCACACAAAATATAATTGTGTGACACTAAGTTTACTTCAATATAATGGTTGTCAATATTTGCGCATGAAAGGCATTTCTACTGCCATTTCTCGCATTATCAATTTTACATAGACAAAAAGATCCCCATTTTGTAGTGTATTTTTCTTGGCGGACAAATGTCCGTATAAAAAAAATTCAAAAGTTTACCGGCAAACTTGCTGTTTCCATCATGCCTGCCGTGACATTTTAATCCGAGGTGCTTGACTCCCATAAATAGGTTGGATGGAAACCTGGTTTCTGATTCCATTTTTACACGTTGATTTCATGTTATTAGTGTTTGCCAATAGGAACAAACATTTTGAAGGAATTTACAAGTAATCACCGGTTGAGGAGAGATGACATGGTTTTCTGACATGTTCTTTTATTTTTCCCTCCAGGTACCCACCGTTTTTTGATGACAATCCCTTTGGCATTTATCAGAAGATCCTCGCCGGGAAGCTGGAATTCCCGCGGCATCTGGATTTTTATGTAAAGTAGGTTGTGTACACACACACACACACACACACACACACAGGGGATTGTGGGTGAAATAATGGAGGGAAAGTCTCAAGTCTACCACTACCTCGGCACAAACGTATTCCATTATGATACATAATATATGATAAGCCATCTTATAACATTTTGACTTGTGAGGAGAATGTATGGATGTTGATTTTCACATCACATTTCAATCTGATTTTTAGATTTTAGGTCTTGACGTGCAGGAAATAAAATGTTCCTGAGATAAGTCCTCCAGACTGTTATTGGAAACACAACCGCATCCACCTCCACTCTCTCTACCCATAAATCAAATCAAAATCAAATCAAATTTATTTATATAGCCCTTCGTACATCAGCTGAAATCTCAAAGTGCTGTACAGAAACCCAGCCTAAAACCCCAAACAGCAAGCAAAACATAGTGTGTTTTGGAAATGCATTACCAATACTCATGATTAGGACCTGACAATTGGAATTTGGTAGGGCTGCATTGTGAATACCTTTAGTTGTGTATGTGCATCTAGGAATGTACCAAAACCAATATTTAACCTATCTCTCCAGTGCGTGCGTGTGTGTGTGACCACCGCATGTGTGTGCCTGCCTGCGCACGCAGACAATGTGCGTGTGCGCGCTAACGGCTGCGTCACACAGTGTAACCATCCTCCCAAACGGCAGGGTCAGGGTCAATCAGCCTCCCGTGCAGAAGATGAAGAGATAGCTACGCTGAATGTCGGATGCGGGCCCTCGCTAATGACACACTCTGCTGAGTTGGAACTCGTCCTTTAAAACCGTCACAACCATCACACTGCTCCTCAGAACAGCTGGAGGCTGGAGTAACGTTAGGAGATTACCGGCTTTAGAAGGAGAGGAGGACCTGGGCTGCACTCAATCAGCCCTGACACACTGGCCCAGCCGGATACCTGGGAGAGGCCACACACATACAGTGTTACCTAACGCACGCGCACACACAGTCCCGCTGCTACATAACACACTAACAATAGAGCCCCAAACACTTAAGCCATCTATCTTTTGGCCCCAGACAGACAGAAGGGTTTTCTTTTTTAAAATATTCCCTCCAGCTATATCACTGTCACTTTGACCCACTCCCATCCATCAGAACTGATGGGTAGAACCTGAGTTTTCTGTCTCTGGCCCTGTCCGTGTTTGTCTGTCCATTGCAGTAACTCTTTTCTATCGCAGAGAAGACGTGTTACAGTGTTACTGAACAGGTGTAAGACCAACTTGTTGTAAAGTGTTATATGCCATTCAAATAGGGGGCGGCAGGTAGCCTAGTGGTTAGAGCGTTGCGCCAGTAACCGAAAGGTTGCTGGATCAAATCCCCGAGCTGACAAGGTAAAAATCTGTCGTTCTGCCCCTGAACAAGGCAGTTAACCCACTGCTCTCCGGTAGGCCGTCATTGAATGTGTTCTTAACTGACTTGCCTAGTTATTTTTATTTATTTTTTATAAATATGCCATTCAGAATATACTGTATTTACTGTGCAGGGCTTTCTGCATAGAAAAGTCTCGGGGGTCCGCCATAGTCCAAACAGAAAGAAAGAAACAAAACTTAAACAACTAAAACCAGATATAAACTATGAAGAAAAGATAATGGGCCTTTGTCATGGCGTTGGGCCCCGTAGATTTTGTTAGGTTTGAGTCACTCCGATAGCATAAAGACATGCATAAGTCATGGCAAAATGTGTAGATTTGCAGGAAATGTGCTTTAAATAATAGATAAATAATGATCTCCACCAAAAGGCAAAATGTGTAGAATTCCACTAAAATGTTGGTTGGTGACTTCACCATTGGCCACGCCCCTGCCATTCCCACCACCCCATTTTGATCCAGAATAAAACTCTGCTGTGTGCTATATTTCCATAGAAATGTACAGTGACATTGTTTATCGCTTACATATTGCTTAAGACAGAACTGTCTCAGATTGGGCAATCAATTGGAGTTAAGGGAAGTTGTATTTCCCATCAACGTTTCATAACTCAGGCTTCATGACCATGTTTTTATTTAACCAGGGGGGAAAAAACATTGATGTTAGAAATGTCTTTTGTGAGGGAGACCTAGCAAGAGGTCAGCAGGAAGTAGCCAGTGGTGTACGTACAATTACAATGGTCAGTGACCTTTTCTTTGACCAGAGCTTTAAACTCAGACACTGTCCTCCAGTTTTAAAGTATTTTGTAGTTCGTTCCAGAACCAAGGAGTATTATAGGAGTAGGATTGTTATTATGTATTCTTCTTCTGGGCGGGGCGGGGTGTTTCCCCATTTCAGTCCTTGCCCTAGGAACTGTAACAGAGAGCCACTGAATGAGAGCGGAGGCTGTAGAATTGTGAAGTTGATGTTACTTGGGAGGGTTTAAGACACTAAAATGCAGACTCGATATTCGGCCGGTATATTTCCGTCTGCGCTGGCAGCTCGTTGGTTGTGAGATACGGCAGCTTTATTGAAAAGCTCACTCTGTCAGCGCCGGCCGCATATCATCGGAAAACATACACTGTCATTTTTAAAGGCATTGTGAATCATCCCGAATTCATCCCTAAAGTATCCCAACGTCAGCATCTTCAGAGTTGTGAAAACTTTAACTTTAAAACCTGTCACTTTCCCTCAATTTAAAGAGGGAGCGGGAAAGAGCGAGAGAGGATGTTTCTGTCTGGATGTACCTCACACACACACACACACACACACACACACACACACACACACACACACACACACACACACACACACACACACAGGATGTACCTCTCTGTTACCCCATGGCACCTTTGAGTCTGTCAGTTTATCTGTTGTTCCAATAGCCAAGCTCATCTATCTTGTCAGCTTTTGGACGGAGAGACAGACCTCTTGACTTCTGACTGAAACTGCAGACCTGCAGTCGATCTGCTGTCTGAACACACACACACACACACACACACACACACACACACACACTGCTGTCTGGAGACAGTCACAATGAGTTCACACTAACAATCTGTCTCCCTGACTGTCTTTCTGTTGTTTTCCAGAGATCTCATCAAGAAGTTCCTCGTCATTGACCGAGCCAGGAGGTTAGGCAATATGAAGGTGAGTTTCAAGATCCAATAATTATTGAGCTTTAGAAAGGTTTATTGTCCCAAGCTATACTAAAACATTACACAAGAACAGATACACAGCACTAATTAAACCAATTTGAAAGTATTTTGTTGACTCGGGCAGGTTGTGGAGTGAGTCTTTTGCAGTTTGACGTCACGGTCTCAACACTGAGACAGGAAAGGGCCTAGGGAGTGACTGAATGTCTGCATTTGGTTCCAATTAGTTGAATACGCAGAGGAAGTTGCTGTAGAGGTAGTTTGCACCCTTTAAAGGCGTGGGAGGGGGCAGCAGGGGTTTAGGGTGGATCACAGAGAAACATGTTTCCCCTGCACTGTCAGTGAGTCAGTTTAGTAGTTAATCACATGGTGTACTGGTTCATTACTTAGTCCTGCCATTAAAACGACTGGACATTCTATGCAAATATCAGTTCTATCTTGCTGAAAAGATGCTCCCTTTTGGTAGCCAGGTTGTCCACTGTAGTAGTAGGAGTGAAGCCAGTATGCACAAGCCATCTGCACAGGAAATGTTTTTGCACCGCGAGAACTGGAGTCTCCCTCCACAATGAACACGGTCTCTTGGTAACACCGTATTCCCTTTTTATAGTGCACTACCTTTGAACAGGGCCCAGGGGGGCTCTGGTCGAAAGTAGTGCACTAAGTAGGGAATTAGGGTTCCATTTGGGACGCAGTGTCACTCAGTAGAGTGATCTGTAATTCCTCTTGAATCAATGAATTTCTTTTTACACCACTGTGATGCATTGGCTCTTCGTCATAACAGGAGGGATTTTATATTTACTAGACACTTTATTTTCTACTAGACACTGAGCGGTCCAAAGTAGGCGCCATGCACATCTTAACTCTCATGGCGGACTGATTATTCCTTGTTTGCTTGCCTCCATTGTGTACAGTTTGTATGTGTGCCTCAGGAACACTGCAGGCCTGGCTTTTACTCAGCCACCAAAGATGGAAAGGGAAAAAAAAACAAGTGTTTATCTGTTTCAGACTTCTCGTCCCTGTAGTCTACCGCAATTTTATGATTCATTCATTGGAATCATATATGTATCTGGCACTGACGTTCAATCGAAGGATGAGTTCTGAGGGTTTTAAATTATACTGTTCAAAGGCATAAGAGTCCATGTGGGAGTATATGATGTCTCTTTTCAATGAAACAAACTGTTGGTAAGCACAATGATTTAAATACACATAATTCACCACACGGTCTGTTATTAACTTGTGCCTCAAAGGGTTTTGTGAGGAAAATGCGCTAGTTAGCTGACTAGCTAGCTGACTCAAGGAGTGGTCTAGCTACACACTCCCAGTATACAGGGAGAATCACCACAGACACCACAAAGTGTTTAGAAAGAATGAAGTGTTTTGCTCTAATTCTTCTTATTATTTCAAACCCTTTATTCCAGACGAGAAGAACGTTATTTATCTTGATTCCAGTGTGTGTTGAATAGAGCGCCCGCAGACGGCTCTGATGCACAATGTCTTCTCTTGCAGAACGGAGCAGACGATGTGAAAAAGCACAGATGGTTCAAGTCTATAGACTGGGATGGCGTACCTCTGAGAAAACTGAAGGTCTGTCACATTGGCTATATTACACACATCAATGGGAACACACGTAAACGTACACTTTATTTTCAGGATATACTGTTTTCATTAAACTCACCATTTAGAGTTGATGTACTTTTTTTTTTTAAACACCTGCTTTTTAGCTCTTTGACGTATTCAGCGTCACATTATTTTTGTTTCCTCAGCCACCCATAGTTCCCAAGGTGTCCCACGAAGGTGACACGTCTAACTTTGATGCCTACCCCGAGGACGAGTGGAAGAAAGATGCACCTGTGCCTGCAAAGGACTTGGAAATCTTCAAGAACTTCTAGAAAGGCGGAAGTAACGACAGAAATACTTTCGAAAACATTTAGGTCTTGTAGAGAGAGACTCAAGAACTTTTAGACCTTGGAAAAGGTGAGTCAAACTTCTAGATGTTATAAAAATATAGACTTCTGGATCTTGCTGGATAACAGAAAGACTGGTAAATCACCTGAGATGTCACCATTGTATGGTCAACAAGAGAACTTCCAAGCGTCCAAGTCCCAGAACGTTATCTTGCTTGAAGACATTGAAGTGTTCCACATTGGGTGGATGAGCAGGACAGAATTGACCTAAAAAGAACTAAAAGCGCCATCATATCGCCACGATATTTATCTAACATTCATTTCCTTTCGTTTGAAAAAAACGAAAAACCTCAATCCTCAGTTTCTTTGTTTCTCTGAGCCTTCTCCTGTTATGCAAAAAATAAAATGATGGTCCTCTTTGAACCAAAGGGCATTGTTACTGAAATGAATATGTTTAAAATGCAATAATCAGGAATTTTATATTTTGTTGGGCCAAAAAGGTTCCCGTTTTCTTTGTTGGAACTTGTAGGACTCAACCAACCGAGCAAAGGTTATGATCCAAAAATGATCACGCGTACAGTAGACTCAGTATTGAGCTGTACATTAAGTGGAATTTAGATATGTGGTTACTATATCCTTAGTAGATTGTACTGGATATTTGTCAATGAGAAAGTATGAAACTTGTACAGGAACGTACTACAATATCATGCCAAGCAAGCTTTGTAATATCATTTTATTGACTGGCCGCTAGTCAAAGAGGCTGTTAAACTTGTCATTTTGAGCTGTAAGTACTTGGCTATCTATCGGCCAGACATCCTTGCATGTGTGCATCAAGGCCAGACCAGAAAGCACTTGTAAAAAGGTGCCTTACTTACTTCAGGATCTTGGATGTGACATACTATACGTCTTCTTCTTTTCTCCTGACAAGCTAGTGGTACTTTTTCAACTTTTATTTATAGAGCACACACTGTTTATACTTGAGCTGTGCTGTTGAAAACGTTGACTGTTAATAATAATATATGTGGAATAATTGTTGTGTGGAAGAAGTGTAGCTAGCTACTATATGTGGAATCTGGTTCCTCCCGTCTTTTTCTTCTGTCCACCTCGTCCTATTTTGCTGTTCACACAGTAACAAAAAATGACCCTGTATATTGACTGGTATGTCTATCTTTGTCTCTAGGTCTCTTTCACGTACTTTAAAGAACTGTAGAATACAGATCTCCAGCTGGTTTCATGTATAGCCAAGCAGGAAGTAGTCTCAGCAAGATGCTTGTCCATCTGCTTCAGGCAGCCAATAAACTCTTGTCTTCTCTCCACCAATCATATCACTGGCTAGTAGAAAGCACATCATGACTAGACACGTCATGAGACAATCACAAACTGTCTCTCGAAAACGTACTTAGTAACACTAAGTCATTTGTGTCCCTTTAGTCAACTTAAATTATTTGAATTGAACAATTTGATTGCTTGTATGTCATGTTTTATGTAATTTTCTTAACCAATCATGGAACAAAACTCAGTGTGAGTTTATTTGGTCTGTTTGTATTGTTGTTTTTTTACATATTTTATCATTTTGTTTGTGTGTGAAGTGTGTTTCTAGGGAATTTGCTTTACAATCCTCAGCCTTTTGCCTTTTTTGTAAGATGTTTATGTATTAGCAAAAAGAAAACAAATATGAAAGAAAAAATACTGTACTTTTAGGTCAATACAAGCATATATTTTATACCCAATACCATTTTACCAATGCCTTTTGTCAAAGTGTATAGATTTTTTTTTTATTATTATTTAACAGCCTACCTTACAAACTTTGTATGGCCTTTTCATATTGTTAATGTTGCAGTATTGCATTTAACTTCTTCAGATACTGTTTAAAAGATCCACACAACCAGGATTAAAAACACCTCCTATCCACTGACTCAACAACTGATTCTCTTTCCTCTCAGAAGTGTGGTTGTAATGTATTAATAGTGTTAACAATTTGGTAATTGCTATACTTTGCTTTCTGATAGGCTAGGTGGAATTGTCGTTTCAGATATACCAGAGTACTTGGGGTGGTAGGAGCCAGGGTTAGATTTGTAATTCGGCGTAGGATGTCATTTTCTATTTCCACATTGGTATGTAAATGTAGACAATACGTAAGTGATGTGACTGACTGTTGTCTGGTTGGCCAAATGCTATTGGAGTATCAAAACCTTTAATCTTGTCTATGATTCAATAGCTCTTAGCTGGCCTTAGAAGTGTTAGCTACCACTATTTCAAGTCATCAGACAAATGTAACTTTTCGGAGTGTTTCCGTCGGTTGGTAATTTGTCTATAAGTTCACCGGCCTAGTCTGTATCTACCCGACATTGAAATTGAGTTGTGTGTGTGCATGAACACTTTAAACCGCACAGCAGTCATCGATTCTGGAGCTTCATTATTCCCTCTCTTAAAGGCTCTCATTCATCCAAATTCATCTAAAAGGTATAGTTTGGTCTTATGTACGATCTACAGGCACCAAGGTACCATTTTAAAGGTGCCCTATTTCAAGAAAGTCATTAGTGTTTACAGTGGAAAGTGACTCATGTGTTGTCTGGACCTCCTTGTGTTGCCTGCTGGGTGATGACATCCAAGACTGCTCCAGAGACGCACAGCAGAGTGGAGCAGCCTCTGTAATAACTGACTAATGAATCCCTTATGATCAGAGAGACTCCACTGAGACTCTGCGGCTGTTTTTCAAGTGGCACCCTATTCCCTATATAGTACACTACTTTTGACCAGGGCCCATAGGGCTTGGGTCAAGAGTAGTGCACTATATAGAGAATAGGGTGCCATTTGAGACACTTACACTCTCCCTGACATCCCAGGAAAGGGTGTGTGTGTGTGTGTGTATTCGTCTGGGAATATCACATCTTCCACCTGCTGCACAGTGCAGCTCATGTCCTGTTATTTACTGTAATGGATGTTTGTACATCTGTGTTTACCATTTATGTTTCTGTGTTGTTCAGCAGATGCTAACGATGACTCATGTTTGACTGGGGAGAGGGGGTCCAGTCGGCCACAATGACTCAACCATATCACAGTCTTACCATAGACGCCCATTAGGCATGGAAGGTAATTAACTCGAAATCATTCCTCATTACGAGTGATTGAGAATAAGTTAATTGAATTAAACCCTTTTACAAAAACGATTTACGTTCCGAAAATTCAAATTCAAGCCTTAGGACAAAAGTGCTGTGAGGTACCTCTGCTCTGTCATTGGCACAATGCTAGAGCCCTAACAACACGCTTTAGTGTTAACCTCTCACCAGCGGGCGGTCGTAAACAGGAGCCCCGCCTGGACGCCTGACCACCAAGTAAAAGACTAGTCTCTCCTCCGAGCATCCCCCCCCCCCCCGCCCCTTAATGACAAGCGGAGGTCCGTTCTGACGACACTTTAAACATTGTTGTTACGTCAGATTGTCAATGGCACCTGTCATCAGTTTAGCATTGCCTTGTGACACTGCCTTGTTGAGAGGTGCTAACAAGTACATGTACCGTCAACGCTATACTTGACTTAACCACTGAATGAGCGCATCATGGAGACTAGGTGACAGTCAGCGACTGATAGGTTTTGACTTCAGCGTCTTGTCTCTCTCTCTGGGGATGGCAGCCTATAGTGGTGCACTCATTATGACTTAGCGTCTCCTATTGGTGGATGAATGCAGAGACAGCCAGTTGTGATAGAATACCTGAGATGGAGGACTGCGCTAGCAAATGACCTTAATGACAGGGGTATTTTAGTGGGAGCATGGAGCAGGAACCACTTTAATTTGAGAGGTAGCGTATGTCTGGGCCAATAGCCAAGGGGTTAATGACCTAAGAAGGGTCTGGATTTCAATTACATGACATATGTTCCCTACAAGGATTCACCACCCAGGTAGTATCACTATGCAGAGGTTGGTGGATAAAAAAAATACTGAACAAAAATCTAAACTAAACATGCAACAATTTCTATGATTTTACTGAGTTACAGTTCATATAAGGAAATCAGTGGAAGAGCTGGGACATTTTCAGCTTCCAGGAATTGTGTACAGACCCTTGCGACATGGGTCTGTGCATTATAATGCTGAAACATGAGGTGATGGCGGTGGATGAATGGCATGACAATGGGCCTCAGGATCTCGTCACGGTCTGAAATTGCCAACGATAAAATACAATTGTGTTCATTGTCCGTAGTTTATGCCTGCCCATACCATAACCCCACCGCCACCATGGGGCACTCTGTTCCCAACGTTGACATCTGCATCGCTCGCCCACACAACGCCATACACGTGGTCTGCGGTTGTGAGGCCGGTTGGACGTACTTCCAAATTCTATAAAACGACGTTGGAAGCGGCTTATGGTAGAGAAATTAGCATTAAATTCTCTGGCAACAGCAAGAGTGGTGGACATTCCTGCAGTCAGCATGCCAATTGCACGCTCCCTCAAAACTTCAGACATCTGTGGCATTGTGTTGTGTGACAAAACAGCACATTTTAGAGTGGCCTTTTATTGTCCACAGCACAAGGTGCACCTGTGTAATGATCATGCTGTTTAATCAGCTTCTTGATATGCCACACCTGTCAGGTGGATAGATTATCTTGGCAAAGGAAAAATGCTCACTAACAGGGATGTAAACAAATTTGTGCACAATATTTTAGAGAAATAAGCTTTTTTGCGACATTTCTGGGATTATTTATTTCAGCTCATGAAACATGAGTGCGTTTTATATTTTTGTTCAGTAGATACACCGTTTTTTGCTTACTGCATAGTTTGAAATCTGGCCATATTTAGTGATATTTATTTACTCTCATTCTCTTCTTCACGTTTGTTCCTATCCTAACAAAGTGACAGAGAGGGGTAGAGCAGATAGAGAGCATATTTGTAAGTTTGATCTATTTTTCCTAACTCTTTCACTAGTAAATGGATACATATGCTTCCCAAAAAATCATCCATCAACATAACAGCAGAACAGCTGGATGTGATTGTGTCTCACAAAGTCTTGTCCCTAAGCTACGTCCTCTGGTGCTGAAGGCCCATATTGGAGCGCTTCACAGGGCTAAATCATTCACGACTCCAAATACCTCACATCTCAATGTGTTTTGAAATATTGGCATATTCTTCCAGCACAGTTATCCTTATTAGTTGAGGTCTATTTTTGATTAGTTTTGATTGGTTATTTTATCCGTTTTTACATTAGACAGTGCTCAGACAGCAGCTGTAGAAATGTTTGGTTGTTCATACATGCTTGTTGCAAGTTAAAGCTGTGTAGTTCTTTTAACCTATTGACACACTAAATAAGCAGTTTTGGCTGCCGCCCTGTCATCGGTGCAATGTTGAAATGTCAAGCATGATTTGGAATCATCTCCAAAATACATCTTTCTGGCATGGAGGAAGGAAACATTAAACAGAGCCTGATGGCTGGAAGACAGCCGGGAAATGTATCATCCCTCAGGCAAGGAACCGGTCCAAACACAGCCTGCCTGGCCTCTCTTCTCCTTCTCCCCTCTCCTCTACCGCTGTCTCTCTCAAGCTAAGCTAACATATGGAATTGTTTTAATGTGATCATACCATGGATCATTTAGCTGTTTGATTTGGAATTTTTGGATCCCTTTAGGTATCCCCAAAAGATGATGAACATTATTTGATAAAATATTGAATTTGGCCATTAGTCCTATAGCCCATTGAAACGCATTGAATAACACATTCATAAATGGGAAAAAGAAATAAGGTTTTGAAGTGTCTGTCCTATGTCTAGGAGATATAAAAAAAGCTCGACCACCTTCAACTGCAGATGTAGAAGGGCGTCAAAGGAGGATGCGGTGAATTTGGTAATTGCTATACTTTGCTTTCTGATAGGCTAGGTGGAATTGTCGTTTCAGATATACCAGAGTACTTGGGGTGGTAGGAGCCAGGGTTAGATTTGTAATTCGGCGTAGGATGTCATTTTCTATTTCCACATTGGTATGTAAATGTAGACAATACGTAAGTGATGTGACTGACTGTTGTCTGGTTGGCCAAATGCTATTGGAGTATCAAAACCTTTAATCTTGTCTATGATTCAATAGCTCTTAGCTGTCCTTAGAAGTGTTAGCTACCACTATTTCAAGTCATCAGACAAATGTAACTTTTCGGAGTGTTTCCGTCGGTTGGTAATTTGTCTATAAGTTCACCGGCCTAGTCTGTATCTACCCGACATTGAAATTGAGTTGTGTGTGTGCATGAACACTTTAAACCGCACAGCAGTCATCGATTCTGGAGCTTCATTATCCCCTCTCTTAAAGGCTCTCATTCATCCAAATTCATCTAAAAGGTATAGTTTGGTCTTATGTACGATCTACAGGCACCAAGGTACCATTTTAAAGGTGCCCTATTTCAAGAAAGTCATTAGTGTTTACAGTGGAAAGTGACTCATGTGTTGTCTGGACCTCCTTGTGTTGCCTGCTGGGTGATGACATCCAAGACTGCTCCAGAGACGCACAGCAGAGTGGAGCAGCCTCTGTAATAACTGACTAATGAATCCCTTATGATCAGAGAGACTCCACTGAGACTCTGCGGCTGTTTTTCAAGTGGCACCCTATTCCCTATATAGTACACTACTTTTGACCAGGGCCCATAGGGCTTGGGTCAAGAGTAGTGCACTATATAGAGAATAGGGTGCCATTTGAGACACTTACACTCTCCCTGACATCCCAGGAAAGGGTGGGTGTGTGTGTGTGTGTGTGTGTGTGTGTGTGTGTGTGTGTGTGTGTGTGTGTATTCGTCTGGGAATATCACATCTTCCACCTGCTGCACAGTGCAGCTCATGTCCTGTTATTTACTGTAATGGATGTTTGTACATCTGTGTTTACCATTTATGTTTCTGTGTTGTTCAGCAGATGCTAACGATGACTCATGTTTGACTGGGGAGAGGGGGTCCAGTCGGCCACAATGACTCAACCATATCACAGTCTTACCATAGACGCCCATTAGGCATGGAAGGTAATTAACTCGAAATCATTCCTCATTACGAGTGATTGAGAATAAGTTAATTGAATTAAACCCTTTTACAAAAACGATTTACGTTCCGAAAATTCAAATTCAAGCCTTAGGACAAAAGTGCTGTGAGGTACCTCTGCTCTGTCATTAGCACAATGCTAGAGCCCTAACAACACGCTTTAGTGTTAACCTCTCACCAGCGGGCGGTCGTAAACAGGAGCCCCGCCTGGACGCCTGACCACCAAGTAAAAGACTAGTCTCTCCTCCGAGCATACCCCCCCCGCCCCTTAATGACAAGCGGAGGTCCGTTCTGACGACACTTTAAACATTGTTGTTACGTCAGATTGTCAATGGCACCTGTCATCAGTTTAGCATTGCCTTGTGACACTGCCTTGTTGAGAGGTGCTAACAAGTACATGTACCGTCAACGCTATACTTGACTTAACCACTGAATGAGCGCATCATGAAGACTAGGTGACAGTCAGCGACTGATTTTGACTTCAGCGTCTTGTCTCTCTCTCTGGGGATGGCAGCCTATAGTGGTGCACTCATTATGACTTAGCGTCTCCTATTGGTGGATGAATGCAGAGACAGCCAGTTGTGATAGAATACCTGAGATGGAGGACTGCGCTAGCAAATGACCTTAATGACAGGGGTATTTTAGTGGGAGCATGGAGCAGGAACCACTTTAATTTGAGAGGTAGCGTATGTCTGGGCCAATAGCCAAGGGGTTAATGACCTAAGAAGGGTCTGGATTTCAATTACATGACATATGTTCCCTACAAGGATTCACCACCCAGGTAGTATCACTATGCAGAGGTTGGTGGATAAAAAAAATACTGAACAAAAATCTAAACTAAACATGCAACAATTTCTATGATTTTACTGAGTTACAGTTCATATAAGGAAATCAGTGGAAGAGCTGGGACATTTTCAGCTTCCAGGAATTGTGTACAGACCCTTGCGACATGGGTCTGTGCATTATAATGCTGAAACATGAGGTGATGGCGGTGGATGAATGGCATGACAATGGGCCTCAGGATCTCGTCACGGTCTGAAATTGCCAACGATAAAATACAATTGTGTTCATTGTCCGTAGTTTATGCCTGCCCATACCATAACCCCACCGCCACCATGGGGCACTCTGTTCCCAACGTTGACATCTGCATCGCTCGCCCACACAACGCCATACACGTGGTCTGCGGTTGTGAGGCCGGTTGGACGTACTTCCAAATTCTATAAAACGACGTTGGAAGCGGCTTATGGTAGAGAAATTAGCATTAAATTCTCTGGCAACAGCAAGAGTGGTGGACATTCCTGCAGTCAGCATGCCAATTGCACGCTCCCTCAAAACTTCAGACATCTGTGGCATTGTGTTGTGTGACAAAACAGCACATTTTAGAGTGGCCTTTTATTGTCCACAGCACAAGGTGCACCTGTGTAATGATCATGCTGTTTAATCAGCTTCTTGATATGCCACACCTGTCAGGTGGATAGATTATCTTGGCAAAGGAAAAATGCTCACTAACAGGGATGTAAACAAATTTGTGCACAATATTTTAGAGAAATAAGCTTTTTTGCGACATTTCTGGGATTATTTATTTCAGCTCATGAAACATGAGTGCGTTTTATATTTTTGTTCAGTAGATACACCGTTTTTTGCTTACTGCATAGTTTGAAATCTGGCCATATTTAGTGATATTTATTTACTCTCATTCTCTTCTTCACGTTTGTTCCTATCCTAACAAAGTGACAGAGAGGGGTAGAGCAGATAGAGAGCATATTTGTAAGTTTGATCTATTTTTCCTAACTCTTTCACTAGTAAATGGATACATATGCTTCCCAAAAAATCATCCATCAACATAACAGCAGAACAGCTGGATGTGATTGTGTCTCACAAAGTCTTGTCCCTAAGCTACGTCCTCTGGTGCTGAAGGCCCATATTGGAGCGCTTCACAGGGCTAAATCATTCACGACTCCAAATACCTCACATCTCAATGTGTTTTGAAATATTGGCATATTCTTCCAGCACAGTTATCCTTATTAGTTGAGGTCTATTTTTGATTAGTTTTGATTGGTTATTTTATCCGTTTTTACATTAGACAGTGCTCAGACAGCAGCTGTAGAAATGTTTGGTTGTTCATACATGCTTGTTGCAAGTTAAAGCTGTGTAGTTCTTTTAACCTATTGACACACTAAATAAGCAGTTTTGGCTGCCGCCCTGTCATCGGTGCAATGTTGAAATGTCAAGCATGATTTGGAATCATCTCCAAAATACATCTTTCTGGCATGGAGGAAGGAAACATTAAACAGAGCCTGATGGCTGGAAGACAGCCGGGAAATGTATCATCCCTCAGGCAAGGAACCGGTCCAAACACAGCCTGCCTGGCCTCTCTTCTCCTTCTCCCCTCTCCTCTACCGCTGTCTCTCTCAAGCTAAGCTAACATATGGAATTGTTTTAATGTGATCATACCATGGATCATTTAGCTGTTTGATTTGGAATTTTTGGATCCCTTTAGGTATCCCCAAAAGATGAACATTATTTGATAAAATATTGAATTTGGCCATTAGTCCTATAGCCCATTGAAACGCATTGAATAACACATTCATAAATGGGAAAAAGAAATAAGGTTTTGAAGTGTCTGTCCTATGTCTAGGAGATATAAAAAAAGCTCGACCACCTTCAACTGCAGATGTAGAAGGGCGTCATAGGAGGATGCGGTGTATTGAGACGCAGCCCATGCAAAAATCTCTAGTCTAAACTGAGGGATTTTGTTGGGGATAGTTTTTTTTATGTTACTTAGATTTACGCATGGGTGTGTCAATAGACTCTTAATTAATAACCAATGACGGTAGTAAACGTCCCTTTTTCAGGATCCTGTCTTTCAAAGATAATTCGTAAAAATCCAAATAACTTTACAAATCTTCATTGTAAAGGGTTTAAACACTGTTTCCCATGCTTGTTCAATGAATAATAAACAATTAATGAACATGCACGTGTGGAACGGTTGTTAAGACACTAACAGCTTACAGACAGTAGGCAATTAAGGTCACAGTTCTGAAAACTTAGGACACTAAAGAGGCCATTCTACTGGTTCTGAAAAACACCAAAAGAAAGATGCCCAGGGTCCCTGCTCATCTGCGTGAACGTGCCTTAGGCATGCTGCAAAGAGGCATGAGGACTGCAGATGTAGCCAGGGCAATAAATTGCAATGTCCGTACTGTGAGAAGCCTAAGACGGCGCTACAGGGAGACAGGACGGACAGCTGATCGTCCTCACAGTGGCAGACCACATGTAACAACACCTTCACAGGATCGGTACATCCGAACATTACACCTGCGGGACAGGTACAGGATGGCAACAACTGCCTGAGTTACACCAGGAATGCACAATCCCTCCATCAGTGCTCAGACTGTCCGCAATAGGCTGAGAGAGGCTGGACTGAGGGTTTGTAGGCCTGTTGTAAGGCAGGCCCTCACCAGACATCACCGGCAACAACGTCGCCTTTGGGCACAAACCCACCGTCGTTGGACCAGACAGGACTGGCAAAAGGTGCTCTTCACTGACGAGTCGCGGTTTTGTCTCACCAGGGGTGATGGTCGGATTCGCGTTTATCGTCGAAGGAATGAGCGTTACATTTGAGGCCTGCACTGTGGAGCGAGATTGATTTAGAGGTGGAGGGTCCGGGATGGTCTGAAACAGTGTGTCACAGCATCACCAGACTGAGCTTGTTGTCATTGCATGCAATCTCAACGCTGTGCGTTACAGGGAAGACATCCTCGTCCCCCATGCGGTAGCCTTCCTGCAGGCTCATCCTGACATGACCCTCCAGCATGACTATGTGATCCAAGATGGCGTAGCAGTCAGACGTCTTTGTCCTTCGTCTTGTCGTGTCCCGTGTGTGTGTGTGTGTGTGTGTGTATGTATGTATGTATGTATGTATGTATGTATGTGTGTGTGTGTGTGTGTGTGTGTGTGTGTGTGTGTGTATATGTATTTACATCTTTTCTTCGCATATCTTTTTCTAAAAAAAAAAATCTAAAAACTCAACCTCAAAACACTCTCCTGCAACCCGCCTCACCAATTAAAAAAAAAAAAAAAAGATTATTTACCTCAAATCTGAAATCCACAACAGAAGCTAGCCAGCGGTTGGCCAGTTCACTGGCTAACGTTGGAGTTCAGCTAGCCATAGTTGGCGGTCAGCTAGCCACGGTTGGCGGTCGTCAGCTATCCCTTAGCTCGAAAAGCTATCGCCAGTTTTGTACAGCGCAACTCAGACCAGAGCATACCGGACCTATTTTCTCTCCATATTCCCGGATTTCTACCGAAGGCTCTGGACATTTACACCTGGATCTTGCAGCTAGCGAGCTGCTACCCGAGTGACTATTGGCTAACGTCGGTCCCGGTGTTAACATCAATTATTCCGGAGCTAGCCAGCTGAAGAGTTCCATCAGCCACTCCTGGGTTACAATCACCTATCCGGACCCGTTTTACTGCCGATGCGGAGCCCCATCAGGCCTTCACAACTGGACTACCGACGTTATCTGCCCGAGGGAGTTATCCAACTGGCCCCTCCGTCGCGACGTAACCTGAACGCCCATCTGTGGCCCGCTAATCGTTAGCTGTCTTATCGGCTGCTATCTGAATAGGTCTATCGGACAATTTTCTTGGGACACTATAACTATTTTGCCAATTGGACTGGTCCCCCCCTACCACACGGAACCCCACTAATCTACAGACGGAAATGCACGAGGTGGCTAAAAACAGACCTCCCTCCATCTTCTGCCAGCTTGCTACGTATGGCCCGGCTAACTGTCTGAATCTCACGGGACCCTTATGATCACTCGGCTAAGCATGCCTCTCCTTAATGTCAATATGCCTTGTCCATTGCTGTTCTGGTTAGTGTTTATTGGCTTATTTCACTGTAGAGCCTCAAGCCCTGCTCATTATACCTTATCCAACCTTTCAGTTCCACCACCCACACATGCTATGACATCTTCTGGTTTCAATGATGTTTCTAGAGACAATATCTCTCTCATCATCACTCAATGCCTAGGTTTACCTCCACTGTATTCACATCCTACCATACCTTTGTCTGTACATTATACCTTGATGCTATTTTATCGCCCCCAGAAACCGGCTGCTTTTACTCTCTATTCTGGACGTCATAGACGACCAATTCTCATAGCTTTTAGCTGTACCCTTATCCTCCTCCTCCTCTGTTCCTCTGGTGATGTAGAAGTGAATCCAGGCCCTGCAGTGCCTAGCTCCACTCCTATTCCCCAGGCACTCTCTTTTGATGACTTCTGTAACCGTAATAGCCTTGGTTTCATGCATGTTAACATTAGAAGCCTTCTCCCTAAGTTTGTTTTATTCACTGCTTTAGCACACTCTGTCAACCCGGATGTCCTAGCCGTGTCTGAATCCTGGCTTAGGAAGTCCACCAAAAACTCTGAAAACTTCATCCCTAACTACAACATTTTCAGACAAGATAGAATGGCCAAAGGGGGCGGCGTTGCAATCTACTGCAGAGATAGCCTGCAGAGTTCTGTCCTACTATCCAGGTCTGTACCCAAACAATTTGAACTAATACTTTTAAAAATCCATCTCTCTAAAAACAAGTCTCTCACTGTTGCCGCCTGCTATAGACCACCCTCTGCCCCCAGCTGTGCTCTGGACACCATATGTGAACTGATTGCCCCCCCCCCATCTATCTTCAGAGCTCATGCTGCTAGGTGACCTAAACTGGGACATGCTTAACACCCCAGCCATCCTACAATCTAAGCTTGATGCCCTCAATCTCACACAAATGATCAATGAACCTACCAGGTACCACCCCAAAGCCGTAAACACGGGCACCCTCATAGATATCATCCTAACCAACTTGCCCTCTAAATACACCTCTGCTGTTTTCAACCAAGATCTCAGCGATCACTGCCTCATTGCCTGCATCCGTAATGGGTCAGCGGTCAAACGACCTCCACTCATCACTGTCAAATGCTCCCTGAAACATTTCAGCGAGCAAGCCTTTCTAATTGACCTGGCCCGGGTATCCTGGAAAGAAATTGACCTCATCCCGTCAGTAGAGGGTGCCTGGTTTTTTTTTTAAATGCCTTCCTCACCATCTTAAATAAGCATGCCCCATTCAAGAAATTTAGAACCAGGAACAGATATAGCCCTTGGTTCTCTCCAGACCTGACTGCCCTTAACCAACACAAAAACATCCTGTGGCGTTCTGCATTAGCATCAAACAGCCCCCGTGATATGCAACTTTTCAGGGAAGTTAGAAACCAATATACACAGGCAGTTAGAAAAGCCAATGCTAGCATTTTCAAGCAGAAATTTGCTTCCTGCAACACAAACTCAAAAAAGTTCTGGGACACTGTAAAGTCCATGGAGAATAAGAACATCACCTCCCAGCTGCCCACTGCACTGAGGATAGGAAACTCTGTCACTTCTGATAAATCCACTATAATTGAGAATTTCAGTAAGCATTTTTCTACGGCTGGCCATGCTTTCCACCTGGCTACCCCTACCGCGGTCAACAGCACTGCACCCCCCACAGCTACTCGCCCAAGCCAAATCCAGTCAGCTGATGTTCTGAAAGAGCTGCAAAATCTGGACCCCTACAAATCAGCCGGGCTAGACAATCTGGACCCTTTCTTTCTAAAATGATATGCCGAAATTGTTGCAAGCCCTATTACAAGCCTGCTCAACCTCTCTTTCGTGTCGTCTGAGATTCCAAAGCAGCTGCTGTCATCCCCCTCTTCACAGGAGGGGACACTCTTGACCCAAACTGCTACAGACCCATATCTATCCTACCCTGCCTTTCTAAGGTCTTCCAAAGCCAAGTCAACAAACAGATTACCGACCAAGGGTTCAATTCTTGGGCCAACTCTTTTCTCTGTATACGTCAATGATGTTGCTCTTGCTGCTGGTGAGTCTCTGATCCACCTCTACGCAGACGACACCATTCTGTATACTTCTGGCCCTTCTTTGGACACTGTTAACAACCCTCCAGACGAGCTTCAATGCCATACAACTCTCCTTCCGTGGCCTCCAACTGCTCTTAAATACAAGTAAAACTAAATGCATGCTCTTCAACTGATCGCTGCCCGCACCTGCCCGCCCGTCCAACTACTCTGGACGGTTCTGACTTAGAATATGTGGACAACTACAAATACCTAGGTGTCTGGTTAGACTGTAAGCTCTCCTTCCAGACTCACATCAAACATCTCCAATCCAAAGTTAAATCTAGAATTGGCTTCCTATTTCACAACAAAGCATCCTTCACTCATGCTGCCAAACATACCCTCGCAAAACTGACCATCCTACCAATCCTCGACTTTGGCGATGTCATTTACAAAATAGCCTCCAATACCCTACTCAATAAACTGGATGCAGTCTATCACAGTGCCATCCGTTTTGTCACCAAAGCCCCATATACTACCCACCACTGCGACCTGTATGCTCTCGTTGGCTGGCCCTCGCTTCATACTCGTCGCCAAACCCACTGGCTCCAGGTCATCTACAAGACCCTGCTAGGTAAAGTTCCCCCTTATCTCAGCTCACTGGTCACCATAGCAGCACCCACCTGTAGCACACGCCCCAGCAGGTATATCTCTCTGGTCACCCCCAAAGCCAATTCCTCCTTTGGACGTCTCTCCTTCCAGTTCTCTGCTGCCAATGACTGGAACGAACTACAAAAAATCTCTGAAACTGTTAACACTTATCTCCCTCACTAGCTTTAAGCACCAGCTGTCAGAGCAGATCACTGCACCTGTACATAGCCCTTCTATAATTTAGCCCAAACAACTACCTCTTCCCCTACTGTAGTTATTTATTTTGCTCCTATGCACCCCATTATTTATATTTCAACTTTGCACTTTCTTCCACTACAAATCTACCATTCCAGTGTTTTACTTGCTGTATTGTATTTACTTCGCCACCATGGCCTTTTTTGCCTTTACCTCCCTTACCTCACCTCATTTGCTCACATTATGTATATAGACTTATTTTTCTACTGTATTATTGACTGTATATTTGTTTTACTCCATGTGTAACTCTGTGTTGTTGTATGTGTCGAACTGCTTTGCTTTATCTTGGCCAGGTCGCAATTGTAAATGAGAACTTGTTCTCAACTTGCCTACCTGGTTAAATAAAGGTGAAATAAATAAAATGACAATGCCACCAGCCATACTGCTCGTTCTGTGCATGATTTCCTGCAAGACAGGAATGTCAGTGTTCTGCCATGGCCAGGGAAAAGCCCGGATCTCCACGTCTGGCATCTTTGAGGGCTAGGGCCATTCCCCCCAAAGAAATATCCGGAAACTTGCAGGTGCCTTGGTGGAAGAGTGGGGTATCATCATCTCACAGCAAGAACTGGCAAATCTGATGCAGTTCATGAGGAGGAGATGCACTGCAGTACACCAGATACTGACTGTTACTTTTGATTTTGACCCCCCCCCCCCCCCTCCCCTTTGTTCAGGGACACATTATTCAATTTCTGTGAGTCACATGTCTGTGGAACTTGTTCAGTTTATGTCTCAGTTGTTGAATCTTGTTATGTTCATACAAATATTTACACATGGTAAGTTTGCTGAAAATAAACGCAGTTGACAGTGAGAGGACGTTTCTTTTTTTGCTGAGTTTATGTGAGAGTGGATTCTCGGCCCTCACTAGCATGAAAACTAAATACAGGCGCAGACTGTGTGTGGAGAATTATTTGAGACTGAGACTCTCTCCAATACAATGCAACATTGCAGAGTTATGTGCATCCTTTCAAGCACACCCTTCTCATTAACCTGTGGTGAGTTATTCACCATTTTAGATGAACAAATAAGGTTTTATATGTAAGATGGTTAAATAAAGTGCAAAACTATTTATTATTATTATATTATTATTTGTGCCATGGTCCTATAAGAGCTCTTTGTCACTTCCCACGAGCCGGTTTGTGACTAAAACTCACACTCATTCTTATGTTTAATAAATGTATAGTGTGTGTGGCAGGCTTACAATGATGGCAAAAAACAACATTTGAGAGTTCGCTGACCCTGGTGCTAGAGAGGGTGATTTCCTGCAAGACAGGAATGTAGATGTTCTGCCATGGCGAGCGAAGAGCCCGGATCTCAATCTCATTGAGCATGTCTGGTACCTGTTGGATCGGAGGGTGAGGGCTAGGGCCATTGAGAATGCTCTTGTATAGTTGTGGCAGGTTTAGAACGTCCCGCTTGTATTGACTAGTAGTATACAGCAGTATGTGAACGCCCTCCTTGTATAGTTGTATCATATTGGGCAGGTTGATCTTGTCTCCCCAAAGCAGCCAGACACTTCTTCTCCCTGTCATCACCCTGTTATTATTGGCTGGGTGATTTACTCTCTCTGTCTCTTATATTCATATTGAATATGCATTATTGGCATGAAGGACAAGGTCAATGTTTCCAAAGCAAAGTGATACACAAAAATATAAAGACAACAGTGACAACCATAAGAATAGTAGATATAATAATGGAAAAATACATTTAACAAATAAATATACAATACAGAAATGTAATAATGGGTCAACGTTCAGACTCTAATTCAACATTCAACAAAAACAGAACAGCCTCAATTCGTCGGGGCATGGACTCTACAAGGTGTTGAAAGTGTTCACCAGGGATGCTGGCCCATGTTGACTCCAATGCTTCCCACAGGTGTGTCAAGTTAGCTGGATGTCCTTTGGGTGGTGGACCATTCTAGATACACAAGGGATACTGTTGAGCGTGAAAAACCCAGCAGCGTTGCAGTTCTTGACACACTGAAATTAGTGCGCCCGGCACCAACTACCATACCCCGTTCAAAGGCACTTAAATATTTTGTCTTGCCCATTCATCCTCTGAATGGTACTCATACACAAGCCGTGTATGAATTATCTAAATGCTTAATCCTTCTTTAACCCGTCTCCTCCCCTTCATCTACACTGATTGAAGTGACATCAATAATGGATCATAGCTGTCACCTGGATTCACCTGGTCAGTCATGGGAAACTCCGTATATATTGTCTATTACTTATAATACATGGAGAAAATAGTACATTTTATGTTTCCTCCCTTAGCTTGTAGCAAGCCGTAACATCAGACCTTTCCCCAAAAATATACAAAGTGTCTCTTTGTTTGATTGTTCTGTGAATGTAGAACTTTTCATTTTGAATGTGGGGAAGGAGACTTTAATTAATAGATATTTGTGGCACATGATTAGAAAATGTTGTTCACTTTTTAATCGCTCCTGATACAAAGGGATGACAGCCTGTCCTCTCTGGCTAACAATGTGTTTTTGATGGCGTCCTGTTTCAATTGCCAGGCTATGATCACTAATTCTGTATTTGGTTAATGTTTTTCTTTGTTTGGGGTCTTTTACACGGGTTAAGTATTCACGGGTGAAGTGAAGTCTCTTTCCAATGTTCGGTAGCATTCCAACTTTCTCTGACCTTTTGACCTCACTCCACCAATAGTTGATGTATGCATTCTTATTATTCATCTCCAGCTTCTCTTAAGTGTTGCCCTTAGGGCCAGCTCACTTGTGCTAATTTCAATCTTGTGTTTTTGGGCCAGTTTTGTCAGTCTCTGGGCAGAGACTGTTATGCATAAATGCTATTTCTCTCTCTCCGTCTTGCTCTCGCACTCTCTCTCCCAGTGCCTTTGAGGAACTAATGTTCACTTCAAGATGTCTTATCAATCCTGATTGAATCAACAAGGTTTCCATGTCATTTCAACAGCAAAAACAATTATGTGATGATGTTGAATCAACATGGAAAACTGATTGGATTTGCAAAAAGTCAGCATACAATTCCTTTATCTTTTAACCTAAATCCAATGTCATGGTGAATTTTTTTGGTTGATGTCACGTTGACTTCATGTTAGTCGTGAAGTGGGCACGACAAAGCCTATTCCCCCGCAGGAGCCTGAAAATATTTGTCATGGGTCCTCAGATCCTCAAAAGGTTCTACAGCTGCATCATCGAAAGCATCCTGACTGTTTGCATCACTGTCTGGTATGGCAACTGCTCGGCCTCCGACCGCAAGGCACTACAGAGGGTAGTACGTACGGCCCAGTACATCACTGGGGCCAAGCTTCCTGCCATCCAGGACCTCTATACCAGGCGGTGTCCGAGGAAGGCCCTAAAAATTGTCAAAGACTCCAGCCAGCCACCCTAGTCATAGACTGTTCTCTCTGCTACCGCACGGCAAGCGATACTGGAGTGCCAAGTCTAGTTCCAAAAGGCTTCTTAATTAACAGCTTCTACCCCCAAGCCATAAGACTCCTGAACAGCTAATCAAATGGCTACCCGGACTATTTGCATTGTCGTCGTTGTTGTCCCCCCACCCCCTCTTTTACGCTGCTGCTACTCACTGTTTATTATCTATGCATAGTAACTTTAACTCTACCTACATGTACATATTACCTCAATTACCTCGACTAACCTGTGCCCCTGCACATTGACTCTGTCCCGGTAGCCCCTGTATATAGCCTCACTACAGTTTACTGCTCCTCTTTAATTATTTGTTATTCTACATGTTTTACTTATTTTTTACTTCACTTATTTTTCTTAGAACTGCATTGTTGGTTAAGGGTTGTAAGTAAGCATTTCACTAAGATTAACACCTATTGTATTCGGCGCTTGTGACAAATAACATTTGATTTGATATGATAAGTTGACAACTCAACCAAATGTAAGTAGACGTTGTAAATAGACGTTGAACTGACGTCTGTGCCCAGTGGGATATCAAATTGGAGAAAATGTAACGTATTATAATCCTTTACAAGATGTTATAAAGGTTCATACATGCTTATAACAAGTAATAAAGCATTAACCTGTCAGCTGTAAATGAAGTGTTACTCTCCATCTGAGGGCTATTCGTAAGGCCATTCTCTCTCTCTCTCTCTCTCTCTCTCTCTCTCTCTCTCTCTCTCTCTCTCTCTCTCTCTCTCTCGGTGGTCCCACAATCCTCTTTCCATATGCTCACCCATCAGTGTTCCTCGAGAGGTATCCTCCCATGTGGCCATATTTTAAAAGGTGCATCTGTTGTGGTCCCCATGCACCAGGCTCCTATTCGATCAGTCTTTTTGGAATTACCTATTTTATCATGAAGCGCTGTATCAATGTGTTACTGTTATGGTTATGCAAGCAATGCTGTGTCAAGACAACCGTTCTGGCTTGGTCTCTAGCTCTTTCTTTTCCAGGAGTGGGGCTTTAAGCCAGACCCTCCCTCTATAGCATTGCAGAACTAGCTTCTAATGAAGTTTAGATACTCTGAAGAACCCAGCTCAGAGGAAGAATGACCATACTTTAGATTTACTTAGAGAAAGGTCCCATTCATGTTCAGTTGCCATCCGTTGGCCTATCCCTCCACCACTCTACTCACACGACACATACTGCCATACAGTCGTACATTCATGTAAACACCACATGAACACTCCGCAAATCTTCAATTACTGTCACATTATAACACACTGCATACAATTGTCTGTACAGTAACATCATTTCTTTAGCAGGCTGGTTCAGTAGTTTAGCAGAGTCAGTGGTAACTTGGTGATTAGGCTGTGCTCCACATGGTAACAGCTGGAGAGTTAGTTAGCCCTGCACGGTAGCATCTCTCTGTCTGTCATTTTTCTAATGTTCCCATTACCCATTAGGTAGTGTTCCATTGACCAACACATGTTTCTAGTTTTTAGTTATATTAGTATGCATACAGTATGTACTGTACTGTCGTCTATGTGCGAGGGCCTTTGTTGCCTTTTATGATTCCAATTAGCCAGTAGCCTACATTGTTTGTGGAACTACAGTACCAGTCAAAAGTTTGGACACACCTACTCATTCAAGGGTTTTTCTTTATTTTGACTATGTTCAACATTGTAAAAAAAATTGTGAAGACAACAAAACTATGAAATAACACATATGGAATCATGTAGTAACCAAAAAAGTGTTAAACAAATCGGAATATATTTTATATTTGAGATTCTTCAAAGGAGCCACCCTTTGCCTTGATGACAGCTTTGCACACTCATGGCCTTCTCTCAATCAGCTTCACCTGGAATGCTTTTCCAACAGTCTTGAGGAAGTTCCCACATATGCTAAGCACTTGTTGGCTGCTTTTCCTTCATTCTGCAGTCCAACTCCTCCCAAACCATCTCAATTTGGTTGAAATCGGGTGATTGTGGAGGCCAGGTCATCTGATGCAGCACTACATGACCCTCCTTGGTCAAATAGCCCTTACACAGCCTGGAGGTGTGTTGGGTCATTTTCCTGTTGAGAAACAAATGTTAGTCCCACTAAGCGCAAACCAGATGGGCTGGTGTATCGGTGCAGAATGCTGTGGTAGCCATGCTGGTTAAGTGTGCCTTGAATTCTAAATAAATCACAGATAGTGCCACCAGCTAAGCACCATCACTCCTCCTCCTCCACGGTGGGAACCCCACATGCGGAGATCATCCGTTCACCTACTCTGCGTCTCACAAAGACACGGCGGTTGGAACCAAAAAGTCTCTTCTTCTTATTGGTGTCCTTTTAGTAGTGGTTTCTTTGCAGCAATTTGACCATGAAGCCCTGATTCACGCAGTCTCTCTGAACAGTTGATGTTGAGATGTGTCTGTTACTTGAACACTGTGAAGCATTTATTTGGGCTGCAATGTCTGAGGCTGGTAACTGTAATGAACTTATCCTCTGCAGCAGATGTAACTCTGGGTCTTCCTTTCCTGTGGCGTTCCTCATGAGAGCCAGTTTCATCATAGCGCTTGATGGTTTTTGCGACTCCACTTGAAGAAACGTTCAACGTTCTTAAAATTTTCCGTGTTGACTGACCTTCATGTCATAAAGTAATGATGGACTGTCATTTCTCTTTGCTTATTTGAGCTGTTCTTGCCATAATATGGACTTGGTCTTTTGCCAAATAGGGCTATCTTCTGTATACCACCCCTACCTTGTCACAACACAACTGATTGGCTCAAACGCATTAAGAAGGAAAGAAATTCCACAAATTAACTTTTAACAAGGCACACCTGTTAATTGAAATGGTGATTCCCTCATGAAGCTGGTTGAGAGAATGCCAAGAGTGTGCAAAGCTGTCATCAAGGCAAAGGGCGGCAACTTTGAAGAATCTCAAATATGAAATATATTTTGATTTGTTTAAAACTTTTTTGGTCACTACATGATTCCATGTGTTATTTAAGGGATTTGATGTATTCACTATTATTCTACAATGTAGAAAATAGTTTAACATTTAAAAAAAAAAACCTTGAATGAGTAGGTGTATCCAAACGTTTGACTGGTACTGTACATACTGTACCGCTAACAGGTAAATGGGATGCGTTATGGTTGTACTGTACAGTGTAGCACAGCTAACAGGTAAATAGGATGCTTTATACTGTATAGTGTATACAGCTTATTGCAACATTTATTATCAAATAGTTTTATTTTCATCTCTCGCCCCCTCTCTCTAGTCCTCTCTCCCTGACCTCAGGTCACCTACCCCAAAGCCCGAAGGTTTTCACAGCCATTACTCTGAACAGTATCAGTTCAGCAGCTTCAGTTCCTTCACTATTAAACATTTTCCCTGGCCGACCAACCTGACTCAACCAGTTTGCTTTAAGAACGCTGATATTTTTGTTTTCTTTCTCCTTAAAAGCTTTCATTAACGAGGCTCTTGCTGCTAACCTCCTTTACTAGGCAGAGATGGAATGGGAGTGATGCATCAAACCGCCATTCCACAGATGGTCCTCATCGTGTTGTGTTTTTCATTATCTCAGGTGTGGCTCCCACCTCCCCAGGCCAGTTCATTAGCAGTAAAAAAAAATGATCGTAGGCAGACCCACATGGTCGGTCACACACACACACACACACACACACGCATACACAAAGGTGGAACTTAATCTGACTAGGGGCTGGAGGATGAGGCTTGATATGCCCTGCCTCTTTGAACCACCAAAGGTCGTTTGACGACCCTCTATTCTCAAAACAACAGAACCGATTACCTCGGGCGACGACAGGTTAAAGCTTGCGAGGTACAACCTTAATCACGCGACGGAAAACCAGACCGCCGCGCCACATACTGTGTTCTGTATTGCGCGCCACATAGAATGATTACATCCTTCTGCGAGCCTGAAAACCAATAGTTAAATCATAAGCTTTGAAAACAGGCACCTATTACTGTAAGCCTCGAGCGGTACACGGTTAAGTGAAACTGTCGTCCCTGAGCTATGATAGAACGTTGAGGGTTAGTCTCCAGAGGGGAATCAGTCTGTGATGCAGACAAATCAGCCTTTAGAGGTTTCCCATCCATAGTGAGGGGAATAGAGGCGCTGGTACACTGGGGACGATAGATGGATATAGAAACTCAAAGCTATAGACTGTCTGCTCTGAGGGAACTAGAATTATTAACAGGGTAAAGTCTAGGGGGAATCTGTGTCACTCTGAACTTATCCATCCGTGGTATTGAGATGCAAAATGACTGTGTGTAGAAAGGGAAATGTGAGATTTGACTGCAGAAAATAAATTAAATGAAATTGTAACTCTAGTTTGGATGTAGGACATTTCAACTGTAGTTGAACCTGTTAAAATGTAGGACATACTGTACTCACATGCACACACACACACACACACAGATGGTTCCCTGTTTTTTAGTGTAACATAGGGAGCAACAATTAATTTAGACTTCGAACTCACTTGTTACTTGATGTATGATATAATTTCCCAACATAAATATAAATAATGATTTATCTCCATGATAATGATGGATAGGCATTATCACTATTGTCCCCTGTGTGTGGCTCTGTATTGGAACGACTGACAGCTGTGGGTGGGATGGCTCCCTGCACATATGATTCATAGATCCCCTGGTGAAGGGAGACTACTGACATGTAACTGGCTCCCATACCTGGCAGCTAGTGGGGTGGACGCTGCCTCAACCTCAGCTGGAGCTGAGACTGGCCCCCAGCCTCAGCCTGGGCTTCAGCCTCTTCCTCAACCCCCTCAGGCCCAGCCTCTACCTCAACCCCAGCCCAGCTCCAGCTTCAGCCCTAGTCTATCCTCCCAGCTACATCCTCGACTTTATACCTCATCCCCAGCCTCAGGTGGCGTATCCGCCCATCCCGTCTTGAGCCGAGGAGAGCACAGCTGCAGCCCAACAGGCTGTTGTTACTGCTGAGTGGTCCCGGCCGACAGCCATGTGAAGTAAGCAGGGCTCTGGGCCAGTAGGAGTAGACAAAAAGGAAAGAGGCAGTAGTTCAGTCTAAGGGTGTGTCCCAAATGGCCCCTATCCCCTCTACAGGCACTGGTCGAAAGTAGTGCACTATATAGGGAATAGGGTGCCATTTGGGATGCACACTGACTCAGAGCTATGGAATGACTGACCTACAAACCTGTCTGTCTTCTCTCCACAAGAAATATCCACCACAAATAATTTTCATCTGTTTATTAGTTATTATAGCACTGGTAATAATAATCTGCATATGAATCGAGACACAACACTAGGTGCATTATGTCATGTGTGCAAGAAAAGCATACAGTAACGGCTTGAGTGAATAGCTGCAATAATCTTCGGTTGTATATTATTGGAGAATGGATGGTGTTTATTATTTCTGAGCCGTGTGGTTGGTGGGTCAGATCATGGCAGAAGATGTCTCCCCTGAGGGAGAGCATAGCATGAGTTAAGTGGTTGAAAGTCTGGGTCTAGGTCTGGCTCAGACCTTGGTTCAAGCAGTATTTGTTTTTTGTCAAATGCTTTGAGCGTTTGATCGAGCCTGTCCGGAGTGTCAGACAGACGAGTTTTACACGTTTGGAACTACCCCGTTGGTTCAATTGCGCCACGCCAGCTCAATCAAGTGTAGCTTAAACCTTGAAAGAAAACAAATACTATTTGAACCCAGGTCTTCCAGCTCATAGAGCAGTCATAGAACCCTGCCTGTTGTGTGGAAACTTTACCATTGTCTGACAAAAGAAGGGGGGGAACGAGAAACACGTTGAAGGGTTTTTAGAGACACTGTGTGTGCAGGAAATCGAATTAGTCACTGAATACCGTGAATGCATTAGATTAAATAAGGAGTAGTGCTAATTAAAATGTGATAGAAATAGTTTCCCATCCAGTAAGTTTTATTCAACAAATATACTCAAAATTAGGTCTACATTGTGTTACATTAAAAAAAAAAGCAAGAGCATTTCACTATTGTAGATTGCTTCTTTATTTAGTTAATTATATTTGCTCACCAACCGGGTTAGAAGTAGTTTTAACTAAAGTCATGTGGAATGGTTGTTGTTGAACATACTGAGGTGCGTGCTAGCTAAGTAGCATGTCAAATGGAAATCCTCTCAGTCAATTTAGTGCAGCCAGGTAACACAAAGCAGCTCCCTGTTCTGAATGACACCTGTCAAACCCCATTACACCTGGACGTCGTTGGGTGGTTGGTAAAGGTTTACCTCTCTACATGAGGTCACAACCGTCATAACCCCCAAACAGGAAAGAAGTGAGAAATTGAATCAGTCCTGGGATGTTTCTGGACCTTTCTGGATGAGGTAGAACACATGTTGAGCAGGTGAACGTTTATGACGAAAGTCTTCCTGAAACGTGAGGAGGTCAGCAAGAGTTTTCCACTGATCTATATGGTTCTGTTATCTCCATGATTCAAAGGCTGTTTCTACTACATGGCAGGTTTACGGAGAGTTTACCTTGGCTTCTGTAGCTACTTGTGCTTCTTCACAAAAATCACATCGCTCTTGCGTACTCAGACTTGCAGACGGGCTCTGCAGACGGGCTCTGACTTATATAAAGGTTTGAGTGTCTGAAGAATGGTGCCCTTTGTTAAAGTCAACTTAACTCATGGAAGGACCTGCCCCGGTCAGACCTGGGTTCAAATATTATTTGAAATCTTTCAAATACTTTCAGCGTTTGCTTTAGCAAATGTTCTATTGTTTTCATTGAACCAGGCAAGATCAATCAAGCACAGCTATACAGTGTTGAACCAAGGTCTTGCCTGGACCCGGTTTCAACCATACACCCCTCTCCCCTGGTGTTTGTGTAATGTCCGAACTCAATCCAAACATTCAGTAGCCTCTAAGAGAATTATTCTGCTCTAACAAGACAAAATCTCACCCTATTACCTACAGTATAGTGCGCTGCATTTGGCCAGTGCCTATGAAAGACTTCTAGTTCTAACAGGCTTTTTCCATGCGTTGACAGTGTCAAAACATCACCCTATTCCTAAGGCCTAGGCTCTGGCCAAAAGATCTGCACTGCTCTGGCCAAAATAAGTGCACAATATAGGGAATATAGTGCCATTTCAGACACGCAGCCAGTGAGACACAAAGATAGCCTTATTTCTGAGTACTGTAACTAGGACACATACGAGAGCCATATGTCCCGGTGAAAAAGACACTCCCCCTTGTTTTATGTTCTGGATCGTTCGTCATGGTGACTTGTTGGGTACAGTACGCCCGCTCATTCACTGTACCTCTGTGTATCCATCCACACTGCTGCCATGGCGAGGTACGAGGAACTAGAATAGTCTGGCGTCCATCGGATCCTAACTCTCTCTGTGAGTCTATTCAACACACAAACACAGTCATGGTGTATGACTGGTCTAGCTCAGTTGACCTCTACGCCCCTATGGGTATCTACCAGGGTGAGAGATATAATTCCCTTACTTTTTTAATGGCCATCGTATGGATGGAGTTTTTTTTACCTATTGCTGGCTCAGTGATATGTGGACAAAGATGAAGACTAAATACCAGGGTAGACTGATTTTAATTCAGTCAAATCAGGAAGTGAACAATTCCAAACCAAGACAGCAGAACATACATGAGAACCCCTTCACGTGCCTGGCACACTACTGTATTGTCATGTCAAATATGGCATGGACAATAACTTACTTGTTGCCAATCTGCCTCGATTTGTACGCTTGATTTATTCATTATAATGCTATAATGCTAATTATCCCACTGTGCTTAATGATAGGATATAAAGGCCTTTACGTTTGCTACTGGGTTTTCTTCTTCAACAAAGCTATAGATTTCCCCTCTCCTTAATAACATCTTAGTTATTCTATAATTAACCATCATTAAAGCTTTCCGTAGGGGTTCATGGATTCTGTCTCAGGGTAGATGTTGATGTTGTTTACTCAGCTAACTGAATGCCTGTTGTGGTCGATGCTTTAGCGCGAGAGCGAGCGCCCACGAGAGCGCGCGGGAGAGAGAGACTAAGGAACAAGTCCTGTTTCAAAGATTAAACACTGTAAACACAATTAACCCACTTGGGGTTTCTTAAATAAACACTATTATTTTAATTAAACAAGCAAAATACCTTCCTGCAGGAGATTTCTTTGTTTATCATAAATACAGTGTATTTCCCCTGCCTTCTGCATAGCACTGCATCATAAAATGAAAATGCCAAATACAAGTTATGAGTTTTAATTATGCTGTATCTGCCTCTACACTAGAAAGCCACAAATAATATTAATGGCATGTTAAGAGATAACATTTTGTATTAACTTGCATAAGGCAAAGTAATGCAAGTGTATAGCCATAATTCACAATAATATCTTTCCACTCTTGGCAAAGGGTATGGACCAGTAATTATTCTATGAGGGGAAGGTATAATTTTGGTGGCAGGCACAATCGCCATCAATGAAGTATTTCCAATATTAATTTCATGATACATTTCTCATCTTGTTTTACAGATCTCCAGAGCGGAAATCCCAGAACTTTAACCCTCATCAAATGGAATCTGTGTATGCATGCTCTTTAGAGATTATCTTGCACAAGCTGTCTGACTTTCGGGCCAACTTGTCAAGATGACGCAATGTGTGTGGTACTTGACCGAGTTGACACTGTACTTTAGGTCCCCCTCTTGGCACTTTGATATTGGCCGTGTCTACATGTGGCTTTGGTGCAGCTGTGCGCTATTGGCTGTTGAAGTGGCATGATGATGGATGTCAGGACAGGATCACGGTCTGACATATATCTCAGGCGGTTGGTCGAACACACAGGCTTCTCAAGCTCTCTGACCCCCTGGGAAACTTTGAACTCTTCGCTCCTCAAGGTTGACATGATCACACACAGCAGGTCAACAGGGTCCGCTGCCTCCCTCAGCCACAAGGCTTCCCACTGGTGGGTTAAAGGATTATTGTGAAGTTAGTCCCCAGGGATCCGGTTTTGTAAGCTTGATTTATTCATTATAATGCTATAATGCTAATTATCCCACTGTGCTTAATGATAGGATATAAAGGCCTTTCTGTTTGCTACTGGGTTTTCTTCTTCAACAAGTTAAAGATTTTCCCTCTCCTTAATAACATCTTAGTTATTCTATAATTAACCATCATTAAAGCTTTCCGTAGGGGTTCATGGATTCTGTCTCAGGGTAGATGTTGATGTTGTTTACTCAGCTAACTGAATGCCTGTTGTGGTCGATGCTTTAGCACGAGAGCGAGCGCCCACGAGAGCGCGCGGGAGAGAGAGACTAAGGAACAAGTCCCGTTTCAAAGATTAAACACTGTAAACACAATTAACCCACTTGGGGTTTCTTAAATAAACACTATTATTTTAATTAAACAAGCAAAATACCTTCCTGCAGGAGATTTCTTTCTGTATCGTAAATAGTGTATTTCCCCCGCCTTCTGCATAGCACTGCATCATAAAATGAAAATGCCAAATACAAGTTATAAGTTTTAATTATGCTGTATCTGCCTCTACACTAGAAAGCCACAAATAATATTAATGGCATGTTAAGAGATAACATTTCGTATTAACTTGCCTAAGGCAAAGTAATGCAAGTGTATAGCCATAATTCACAATGATATCTTTCCACTCTTGGCAAAGGGTATGGACCAGTAATTTTTCTATGAGGGGAAGGTATAATTGAAATAAACACACAGGCTTCTCAAGCTCCCTGACCCCCTGGGAAACTTTGAACTCTTCGCTCCTCAAGGTTGACATGATCACACACAGCAGGTCAATAGGGTCTGCTGCCTCCCTCAGCCACAAGGCTTCCCACTGGTGGGTTAAAGGATTATTGTGAGGTCAGTCCCCAGGGATCAGGTTTTCTGAACTTTTATATAGACCTCACCCTACAAGCACGCACACACACACACACACACACACACTTGATCTGATTGACATGTTCTAAAAGGCTGTCCTATTAACACCAAATCAACTAAGGGGATATGGGGATAGATTGGCCAGTGTGACATACTGTTTGTGGTTCCTGGAATGCTTGCAAATGACACATGTGCTTGCTGATACAGTACTGTGTGTGTTGTGTGATTGAGGGGGAGATGTTAAATGACAGGGCTGTAAAACCAACATAAACTTTACCTTGGTCTGTCTGCTCCCTTCACTTAGTAGGTTACCTCACATGATGGTCTACAGCAGAGAAGTACAACAGAGAAAATAAGTAGCCTGTGGTATCTCCCTTCATTTTTTATAAATGAATTCATGAATTTAATGAAGATAAAGTCTCAAAGCAGCGATTCCTGGAAGTGGCCAAGTGTCAATGTGATGACACAATGATTATGCACGTAGTTGAATGGAAAAACGATATCCTTATTGTAACGACCTACTGTAGCCGATTTCAGCAGTTGCCGTCTCTTACCTCTCTCTCACTTTATTACCCCTCCTTGGGTCCTTCTGCTTCTCAAGACTAACTGTAGCCATTCACTCACCCCTCGCTCGCTGTCGGTGGAAGGCGCATCCTGCACTGTACAGTTTTGGGCAGAAGTTACATTTTATTTGCAAAGTTTCTCAAGGGGCTACACACGAAACAAAACGAATGCTTCAAACAGTCTATCGAAGCCCTGTGTGCATTTGTGTCTACGGATATTACATCGGAATTTCTTGTAACTATTTTATTCTTTGGGGAGTTTGTCATTATAGGACTGTATAACTATGGAGTTATGCGCTTCGTGAGGAGTGGCGTTGAGGAGACACCAAAGCCATGGTAAAATGGGATACAGTGAGTCTGGATCTAAATAAAAGTTTATAAAAAAAATCTAAGGTGAGATGTTTAACATTTTCCTTTCGGTTCAGGTCATACCATGTTTGACGTGCGTAAAGATGCGTTCATACAGATGTCACTAATTTCGCGCATAGTCCAACGATTTTCTCTACAGTGAAGTGTTTTGTCAGAGCTCGTATTTTCATTTGTGTTTGGGTACTACTGAAATGAGCCTATAATGAATCTGTAACCCTCCAGTGATAGGAGGTAGGAACACTTTGTGGTGGATGGATGCGCAGCTGAAGATGGACAGTCCCGCCGCATTCATATTGATACTGTCTGTGCTGATGATGCCAGTTACAAGTCTCCCCTGCCCGCGCCAGTGCACGTGCCCTCAGGCCACAGAGGTGCACTGCACGTTCCGTTCCCTGCTCGCGGTGCCCGCCGGCATACCCAGACAAGTGGAGCGCATGAACCTGGGGTAAGCCTGGTGGATTGACTTTATTCAATGACCCGCAATGAGACCATAGGCCTAAAAAACAAGCGTCATGCACAATAACTTATCCCTATAGACGTGCAGTATGTGTAAAATGTGAAGTGCATAAAGTATACGATTTGCATTTATGCATGTACATTCCCTTTTCATTAGAGGCCTTTAGAATTGTTTACAGTTAAGTACATGTGCTGAGCACGTGCCTGAAATGAATCTCTCTGCATCTCACAAGTAAATGTGCATAATGCAATATGCCTAAGTGAAGTCTTATTTCATCTTATTATATGCTTATTATATACCCCATGCTTTTTACTGAGTCATTTTACATATGAGCTTTAGCCATTAGAAATAACAGAAAGGCCCACCCACTGTATATGTTCCCAACTGCCACCTTTATTGACAATGTTTTGATCCCGAGGTCTTAATAAGTTCAGTCAGGTCTTTAGCCATTTCTTCTTATACAGTCAGAAACGAAGGCACTTTGCTCCACAAAGAACAAGTCAAGTAAGTTAATAGTCAGTCATGAATCGCTTGTGTCGTTGTTGTTTCCTGTAGGTTTAACACCATAAACCATGTGACTCAGACCTCTCTGGCTGGGTTGAGGAAGCTGGAGCTTCTGATGATGCATGGGAATGATATCCACGGCGTTCCCAGCGGGGCCTTTAGGGATCTTATGTCCTTACAGGTACAAATCAAATCAAATCCAATGTTTATGTGTCACATGCGCTGAATACAGCATTATGCCTTACAGTGAAATGCTTACTTACAAGCCCTTAACCAACAATGCAGTTTTAAGAAAAATAAGTTAAGTAAAAAATAAAATAAAAAAAATAATTAAAGAGCAGCAGTAAAATAACAATAGCGAGTCTATATACAGGGGGTACCGGGACAGAGTCAATGTTTGGGGGCACAGGTTAGTCCAGGTAATTGAGGTAATATGTACTTGTAGGTAGAGTTAAAGTTACTATGCATAGATAATAAACAGAGAGTAGCAGCAGCGTGAAAGAGGGGGTGGGGGGGGGCACACACTGCAAATAGTCCGGGTAGCCATTTGATTACCTGTTCAGGAGTCTTACTGGGCCGTACGCACTACCATCTGTAGTGCCTTGCGGTCGGAGGCTGAGCAGTTTCCAAACCAGGCAGTGGTGCAACCAGTCAGGATGCTCTTGATGGTGCAGCTGTAGAACTTTTTGAGGATCTGCCAAGTCTTTTCAGTCTCCTGAGGGGCAATAGGCTTTGTCATGCCCTCTTCACAACTGTCTTGGTGTGTTTGGACCATGATAGTTTGTTGGTGATGTGGACACCAAGGAACTTGAAGCTCTCAACCTGCTCCACTACAGCCCCGTCGATGAGAATGGGGGTGTGCTTGGTTCTCCTTTTCCTGTAGTCCAAATCATCTCCTTTGTCTTGATCACGTTGAGGGAGAGGTTGTTATCCTGGCACCACACGGCCAGGTCTCTGACCTCCTCTGTATAGGCTATCTCATCGTTGTCAGCAAACTTAATGATGGTGTTGGAGTCGTGCCTGGCCATGCAGTCATGAGTGAACAGGGAGTACAGGAGGGGACTGAGCATGGATCCCTGAGGGGACCCCGTGTTAAGGATCTGCGTGGCAGATGTATTGTTACCTACCCTTACCACCTGGGGGCGGCCGTCGGGAAGTCCATTATCCAGTTGCAGAGGGAGGTGTTTAGTCCCAGGTTCCTTAGCTTAGTGATGAGCTTTGAGGGTACTATGTTGTTAAACAGTTGTAGTTTTGTCCAGGTGGGAAAGGGCAGTGTGGAGTGCAATAGAGATTGCATCATCTGTTGATCTGTTGGGGCGGTATGCAAATTATGGTGGGTCTAGGGTTTCTGGGATAATGGTGTAGATGTGAGCCATTACCAGCCTTATTAAGCACTTCATGGCTACAGATGTGAGTGGTACAGGTCGGTAGTCAAAATGTCATTGAAGACACTTGCCAGTTGGTCAGCGAAAGCTTGGAGTACACGTCCTGGTACTACGTCTGTGAATGTTGACCTGTTTAAAGGTCTTACTCACATCGGCTATGGAGATATTTGATTAACATGAAATATCCCCTCAGTACTGTAAAGTAGGTTATACAGTATAGTACCAGGCAATTGTTCCATTCTATTATTATATTCTACTCTATTCTACTATAATCTATTCCAGAGTTACCCAAACTCGGTCCTGCATCCTGGGGTGCACGTCTAGTTTTTTTTTACCTAGAACTACACAGCTGATTTCAAATAATCAAAGCTTGATGATGAGTTGGTTATTTGAAGTTTGTGAAACCCTGCTCTATTCTATTAGGTTGATAACTCACTAACCTCTGCCTTTCTTCCCCTCAGATGCTGAAGATGAGCTATAACAAACTGAAGGAGATCAACAGACGCACTCTCCAGGGTCTGTGGTCTCTGACCAGACTCCACCTGGACCACAACCGTCTGGAGTTCATTCACCCAGACACCTTCCAGGGCCTCACCTCCCTACGTCTCCTACAGCTGGAGGGGAACAGACTGCAGCAGCTCCACCCCTCTACCTTTTCCACCTTCTCCACAATGGGACACTTCCACGTCTCCACCCTCAGGTGAAGCCGAGCGTGATGAACTACAGTACCCATAATCCTCTGGACAATATTTGGTTTTATCTTAGTATCGGGCACTTTCTCAATTCATCTTTCCTCGATTCTTTGCGTCCTCTCTCCTCACCGCCTTCTCAAAACCCATTGTAGGAGAAGGTCAGAGGGGCGGGACCTTGTACCTTCTCTAATGCAGTTGAAAATGAGGCAAGGAAATAGGATGTGAGGAATCACGGAAAGAGGAATTGAGATGGAGCCAAGATGTTCCTGAAGCTAACGTTATAATGTCCCTCCTGTCGCCTTATCGATACATCAGGCACCTGTACCTGTCAGAGAACAGCCTTACCTCGCTGCCCCAGAAGCTGCTGGGAGGAATGCCCCAGCTAGAGAATCTCTTCCTGCATGGGAACCCCTGGACATGTGACTGCAGGATGAAGTGGTTCCCCGACTGGGACAGAAACTCACCAGGTTTTGTATTTTATTTACCAGCTACTCAGTGAATGTACGCATTTGTCAGTGATGGCAGATACAATTGGATCAATGCTCAAAGCATAATGTAGCTGTCATTTTACACATTTGTGCCTTGAAAATGTATGTCCAAAACCTAATCAAACTTCACACTCGGAATTCTAAACATCGAATAATGATGTTAATGTTCCCTCTCGTCTTCCTTTCTTCATAGGTGTGCTGAAGTGTAAAAAGGACAGGGCCTACCCAGGAGGTCAGCTCTGCCTTATGTGTTACTCCCCAAAGAACTTACGAATGAAAGAAGTCCTGGGCCTGGACACACTGGGCTGCTCCAGCCCTGTTATCACCTCCCCTGATCAACCTACGACCCCAGGGGACACAGAGACAGAGGTCATGACCCTGGAGGAGTTCAAGGGGCCATTTGGCAACATTACCTTAGGCCTGACGGACGAACATGGGAACAAAGTGGATCTGGAGTGCAGCGTCGGAGAGCCCCGCAGAGAGCCGTCTAAGGTCAGCTGGGAACAGGTCAACCCAAAGCAGCTGGTCTCTAATGTGAGTATCTCCGTGGATCTGGAGTGTCCCATCAACAGGGACAGTTATGAGAAACTCTGGAGGCTGATCGCCTACTATAGCGACACGCCCGCTCACCTGCAGAGAGAGATCATGCTGACTAAGGAGCCGGTGCCCAGCTACAGGTAGGCTGGATTAAGAAACCGCTTTTTATCTGATCCATTATGGGCCAAATTCCAACTTCTACTTGAGTAACATTTTGACTTAGTCATGCATTGAGATCAATGCACGTGAACGTTTGTAGAAGTTAGGATTTGCCCATATGTGATTGTGATTTTATTTGTTCATTTCAGAGTGGTCCTCAATACAGAGCACAGGTGTCAAACTAATTTTCCCCAAGGGCTGCATTCAGTCTTCACTGAGGTCCAGAGGGCCACTGTCACGTCCTGACCAGTATAGAGTATATTTGGTTATTGTAGTTTGGTCAGGATGTGGCAGAGGGCAGTTGATGTATGTTTATGGGGTTTGTCACTGGTCTATGTCTGTGTTTCTATGTCTAGTTAATTGGGGTTGGACTCTCAATTGAAGGCAGGTGTGTTGAGTTGCCTTTGATTGGGAGTCCTATATAGTAGGGTGTGTTTGTCTTTGTGTTTCGTGGGTAGTTGTTTTTTGCACTGCTAGTTATAGCCTGCGAAACTGTCTCCTGTCGTGTTGTCTGCATTTGTTGTTTTTTCGTGATCAACGTGTTTAATAAACATGATGTTGAGCACACAACCTGCTGCGTATTGCTCCACGTTCTCCGACAGTGATTTCGCGATATCGTCAGAAGACGAGGAACGTGACAGCCACACTTAAAATGTATTGTATTTCCTTGCCATCAAAATGTGAAAAAAATTGTCCTCAATTTTTCGATGCTCCCTGACTGTCTAGCTTTCGTTTCGATGACTGTTAGCTAGCTGGACAGAGTGAAGAGACTGTAAATGTAGGTCCATTACAAAAATGAATAAATATACAGTACCAGTCATAAGTTTGGACACACCTACTCATTCCAGGGTTTTTCTTTATTTTTTACTATTTTCTACATTGTAGAATAATAGTGAAGACATCAAAACTATGAAATAACACATATGGAATCATGTAGTAACCAAAAACGTGTTAAACAAATCAAAATATATTTTATATTTGAGATTCTTTAAAGTAGCCACCCTTTGCCTTGATGACAGCTTTGCACACTCTTGGCATTCTCTCAACCAGCTTCATGAGTTAGTCACCTGGAATGCATTTCAATTAACAGGTGTGCCTTGTTAAAAGTTGATTTGTGGAATTTCTTTCCTTTTTAATGCGTTTGAGCCAATCAGTTTGGAAAATTTCAAGAACTTTGAAAGTTTCTTCAACTGCAGTCGCAAAAACCATATAAAGCACTATGATGAAACTGGCTCTCATGAGGACCGCCACAGGAAAGGAAGACCCAAAGTTACCTCTGCTGCAGAGGATAAGTTCATTAGAGTTACCAGCCTCAGAAATTGCAGCCCAAATAAATGCTTCACAGAGTTCAAGTAACAGACATCTCAACATCAACTGTTCAGATGAGACTGCGTGAATCAAGCCTTCATGGTCAAATTGCTGCAAAGAAACCACTACTAAAGGACACCAGTAATAAGAAGAGACTTTCTTGGGCCAAGAAACACGAGCAATGGACATTAGACCAGTGGAAATCTGTCCTTTGGTCTGATGAGTCCAAATTTGAGATTTTTGGTTCCAACCATTGTGTCTTTGTGAGACGCAGAGTAGGTGAACGGATGATTTCGCATGTGTGGTTCCCACCGTGAAGCATGGAGGAGGAAGTGATTTAGAATTCAAGGCACACTTAACCAGCATGGCTACCAAAGCATTCTGCAGTGATACGCCATCCCATCTGGTTTGCACTTAGTGGGACTATCATTTGTTTTTCAACAGGACAATTACCCAAAACACACCTCCAGGCTGTGTAAGGGCTATTTGACCAAGAAGGAGAGTGATGGAGTGCTGCATCAGATGACCTGGCCTCCACAATCACCCGACCTCAACCAAATTGAGATAGTTTGGGATAAGTTGGACTGCAGAGTGAAGGAAAAGCAGCCAGCAAGTGCTCAGCATATGTGGGAACTCCTTCAAGACTGTTGGAAAAGCATTCCAGGTGAAGCTGGTTGAGAGAATGCCAAGAGTGTGCAAAGCTGTCATCGAGGCAAAGGATGGCTACTTTGAAGAATCTCAAATATAAAATGTATTTTGATTTAACACTTTTTTGGTTACTACATGATTCCATATGTGTTATTTAATCATTTTGATATCTTCACTATTATTCTACAGTGAAGAAAATAGTAAAAATAAAGAGAAATTAGTAGGTGTGTCCAAACTTTTGACTGGTACTGTATTTATTAAGAATAATCAAACCACCCGCAGGCCGGATTGAATGGGCCTTGAGTTCAATACGTGATATAGAGTATCTAATTTCATACTGCTATGTTGTGTGTTTTTTTTCTAATAAACTCAAACTTCTTGATCGCCAGGTACAGGCAGGACAAGGAGAGAGACACGTTGTATTACACAGGGGTTAAGGCTAACATGGTAGCTCAACCATCCTGGCTGATGCAGAGCTCTGTGGACCTGCAGCTGAACAGGCCCCAGTCCACTGGGAAGAGTGTCAAGCTGATCCTCAGCACCCACCTCACACAGACTGTGGAGCCTGAGCTGGAGCGCAGACACCGCAGGACATGGGTCATGATAGAGAACAAAAACACTACCAGGACGGCGCTGAGTGTTGTAGTGGGCAGCCCTGCTGTGATAGACTGTAACGTGTTGAGCTCAGGAGACACGGTGGTTCGCTGGATGCTGCCAGACGGGACCCAGCTGGAGGCACCGTACAGCAACCCAGACAATAGGGTGTCAGTGTCGAGCACCGGCAGGTTGGATATTAAAGCTGTAGGACACTCAGACTCAGGGATATATTACTGTATCGCCCAGGTCTCTGACGACCTCAGTGTCCTCCCATTCCGCCTGACGGTCGAGGAGTCCTCCAGTCCTCCTCCTCTTGGAGGGGATGAAACGCCGCCTACCCTCGTAGAGGGGTTCACCGGTGTCCCTCTCACTCTGAACTGTGTCGTGTCTGGCTCTCCTGACCCTGAGATTAACTGGATCCTTCCTGACAGCAACATAGTGAGTCACAGAGCCAACTCTTCTAGAGCGCTGGTGTATTCCAATGGAACTCTGAGAGTCCCAGAGAGTCGACTGACAGACAGTGGATATTATAAGTGTGTGGCGATGAACCAGCATGGTGTGTATTCCCTGGTTACTAAGGTGAGTCTTACCAGACAGTTAGGAGCAGAGATGCGACCACTGAGGAGAATGAGGCCACAGTCCGCTTCAGGGGTCAATACCAGGGTCAAAGCCCCCATGGAGGACACTGAAGAGGCATCAGGGGACAATGAGGACACACAGGAGGAAGTCCCCTCCTCGTCTTCCTCCTCTTCCTCCTCATCCTCATCCCCGAGCCGTGTGGAGCTAATGAATCGGCGGAGAGGTCAAAGTTCAAACAGGGGTGGTGGACATCCATTTAGAAACACATGGAGGCGACCTGCTGTACCTAGAAAACCAACCACGACAGGGACAAATGATGAAGACAAGAAAAACACAGTGGAGACGAGGAGGAGGATTAACGTGGCAAACAAAAATATAGACCCAGAGAAGTGGGCGAACATTTTGGCCAAAATCCGTGACAAGAACGGACAGGGTAACACTATCATAACACCCAGCTCAAGTCACCTCACCACAAAGAAGAATCAGGAGTCAACGACAACAGCCAGCGGTAAGCAGACAGAGTCTCCGGACAACATAGAGGGATTAATAGACGACCTCCACGAGGAAGAGGAGAAAGAGCTATACACACCCACTATTATTCCACATACACCCACTCAACACACTACTTACACCACAGACTCCGATGCGGATACAGGCACAAATCATGCACGTTTCACGCAGCCAGTCACAGAGTCTGTCACATTTGTTCCCCAGCAGCTCAGTAACACTGTCACACACACAAAGATGCAAGGCAGGCACGTAGTCACACCCACACACTCCCAGACCCTGGGCCAGCTGCGTCTGAACGTCTGGACCAGTTCTTCATACCACGATTCTTTACAAGGAGAAAATCAAAGCACCACCCCCACCCCTTCGGCTACAGACGGTGACGCGGTTACAGAGTCTGATATCTCACCCCCGTCTGAGGGCAATCAGGGGGCGGAAGACGCTAACGAACCCAGTGTTGTTAACAGCTATAATGAAGGAGGCGAGGCATATTTAGACAGAGCTGAACTTGACCCGTCACTCACCACCGCCACAGTTAGAGGGTACTCCGAATCGGAGACAGAGAGCGATGAATTTGATCACTCTCTCACTGAGACTCAGAGCACAACTGCTAAACTAGAAACGCGCACAAGGCTAAAGCAGCATACAACGTCGAATACAACCCATCTTCCGCTCACCACACCCTCTCCCAGAACCGAGCTCACTTCAGCTGTGAATATAAGGAAGGAAACTCCAGGTGAGGTGGCTACTCGACTCAGAAACCAGAACTCCAGGAGGAGGAATGGGGGTGGGGGCAGGAGAAGATGGCCCAATACGGGTAGAAAGAAGCCAAAGCCTAATAATCCGTTGAGAAGTGATTTTGCAAACGCAGCCACACCTAAGGACGCGCTCCCAGCAACTACCAAGGCAACCACTGCCACATGGATTAAAATAGAAGCGTTCGACAAGGCCAAAAGCATGACAGACGGGTTTAATACCGCAGTTCCATCGACGGGCAGCCAAGCAACGTCATCAGGCAGAGTGAGTCACGAAGAGAACACAGGAGTCTCTTTATACCAAGACAGGATTGACCCTACAGTGAAGCCTACAACTCGAAAGGGCACCCTTTCACCACAAGCCAAACCACTGTTCAGGGGCACAACAGCCCCACCGGCGTCTCCCACAACCTCTTTAACAGAAACATATAAACATTCATCCCAGAGTAGCCATCACAGAACAGCCCCAGAAAGAGCCTCTCAGACTCCGAACACTCAGAGCCCAGTCCCAGAGCACTTGGATGTGCACACGACAGCCAGTCAGGGGAAATTTACAAGCATCCCCCTTCCTGCAGTTAAACCAACCGAGACAACACAAAGGGGAGGCAGCGTTACTGTAGACCTTCACCCCGTTCCAAGTCCTGACAAGTCCCCGGAGAATCGCAACACTCGCCCGGGAGTGCTACCAGATGGACAGCTCAACACACCAGACAATCGATATACAACAGGTACGACTCAGGTTAAAAAGGTGCCGGTCAAAGAGATTGACAGCGTGTCCCCATCTATCCGGCATGAAATAACAAGTGCACACGGCACAACACACGCCCCGGGGGCCTCAACAAAAGAGCCCTTTCATGAAGAGGCAGAACATGAGAAGGCTCGGGTTAGTACCACTGAAATGCCGTTGACATCTGAAAGCTCTTATCACGGATCTGATCCCGCTAAAACAGTCACTGTTAACCCCGGAACAACCTTTGATGGGCACTATAACATCAGAGAAAGCACTTCCACCACAGGCAAAGGCCTAACGCCATTGGAATATGTTTCCGTTTCTGTTGCTGCTACTACAACAAAGGATGTTACTCCAACTATGTCACCTGTCACCTACACATCAGTTAGGAAATCCATAGTGATCCCCTCTAAGGTGAAGCCTCAGATCCCTGTACTAAACACTCCATCCACTAGGGTCAGGATCCAACCTTCATCCGGAACAGTGCAGGCTCCCTCCAACTCAAACCACATCCCAGACAGTCACAGAGAGAGAGTCCTCATCTCTCAACCCGACCAGAGGAACAACCCGATCCTCAACAGAGGAGACTCCATCCTAATCACCAGATCGGACCCCAACAGACAACCACCACCAGCCGACTCCCACACCACTACTAAACTAGAGTCAACTGACATCAGACCTGACCCAGTCACCGGTGTTAAACCAACCACCACAGAACCCAGAACACCCCACAGGCACAGGACAGTCACAAACACCCAGATGGTCAAACAGACGACCTCTACAACCACTCTCACTCCCACAATGAGCGTTTCTCAGACTTCATCAGTGTCTTCATCGAAGCCTCAGAGTCCATCTAGTGAGGGCCAGAGGACGGAGACTCCTACCCAGACACAGGAGTTATCAGGTGGGGTGTCGGGAGGTGGTCAGAGACCCTCCGTAGCAGGACCTGTTGTAAGAGGGAAGCCCCGGATCACCAATGTGGATGTGCGGACAGTGACAGTGAATGCAGAGATGGATGCACAGCTGCCCTGTGTGGCTGTAGGGGAGCCCAAGCCTTTCCTCTCTTGGACGAGAGTCTCCACTGGTATGTATAACAGTTCTTCCTTTTCTGTTCTCCCCTATTCATTGAACATCCTCCTTCACTCTCTGTTACAAAATTACACAGCTCTATGTAAGCCTGTTAATGTAACAAAAAAGGAGAACCCTATTTGTAATGATATAAGCTATGCTCTATTCTTATGTGTTTCAACAGACAACATGTTGTAGAAATAATCCTTTATCGGCATTGTTTTAATCTACTCGATGTCTTTCAACATATGTTATTTTCATTCATGCAGGAGCGACAGTAGCCCAGAACACTCAGGTCCAGAGGTTCGAGGTCCATCCCAACGGCACGTTTATCATTCGTAACAGCCAGCCCCAGGACCGAGGCCAGTACCTCTGTATGGTCCAGAACCAGTATGGTGTGGACAAGATGGTGGTCTCCCTGATGGTCCTGGCCCAGCATCCCAGAGTGCTCCAGCCGCGCTACCGCGATGCTACCGTGTACCACGGGGACGGTATCGATCTGGAGTGCCAGGTACAGGGACATCCCATTCCCCGGGTCACCTGGGTGCTGCCTGACAGGGTCCACCTCACTGCCCCCCCAGCTCCGGGCCCTGACAACCCAGCCAGTGGCCCCCAGCCCGGCCCTCAGTCTGGCCTCAATCGCGTGGACCTCCTCGGTAACGGTACTCTCCGGATAACCCAGGCCAGCTACACAGACAGAGGGATCTATAAATGTATCGGCAGCAGTGTGGCGGGAGCCGATACAGTCTCTGTCCGTCTCCATGTGGCAGCCTTGGCTCCAGTCATCCAACAACCTCGCTATGAGAACATGTCCCTCCCCGAGGGCAGCACGGCCTACATCCACTGCACCGCCAAAGGAGCCCCTACGCCCATCACCCGCTGGACCACGCCCGACGGAGTCCAGCTCCTCACCTCGCAGTTCGTCAACGGCCGTAATCTCTTTGTCTTCCCCAACGGGACCCTGTACGTCCGTGGGCTCGGCCAAGGCGATGCGGGGAGATATGAGTGTGTGGCCAGTAATGCGGTAGGAGCCTCCAGGAGAACCAGCATACTGACAGTACTGAGACTCCCATCCTCCACCAAGGCCAGGATTACCTCTTCGTCTCCCCAGAGGACTGACGTGGTCTACGGGGGGCTGCTGAGGCTAGACTGCATTGCCACAGGAAAACCAGAGCCCAGGATTGTCTGGAGGACTCCCTCTAAGAAACTAGTGGATTCCCAGTACAGGTATGCATCTTCTGGCATCTTGTTCACTCACTGTCTAATATGCCCTTCAGGCCATTGTCTGTATGTACAGTGCTTTGTACAGTACTTTTCCCACATTTTGTTTTGTTACAGCCTGAATTTAAAATGGATTAAATTGAGATTTTATGTCACTGGCCTACACACAATATCCCATAATGTCAGCGTGGAATTATGTTTAAAGACATTTTTACAAATTCATTAAAAATGAAAAGTGTTCAACCCATTTGTTATGGCAGGAAAAAGTCACTTAATAAGTTGCATGGTCTGTGTGCAAAAACAGTGTTTAGCGTGATTTGTGAATGACTGCCACATCTCTGTATCCCACACATACCGTTATCTATAAAGTCCCTCAGTCGAGCAATAAATTCAAACACCGATTCAATCACAAAGACCAGGGAGGTTTTCCAATGCTTTGCAAAGAAGGGCACCTATTAGTAGATTAGTAAACATTTAAAAAGCAGACCTTGAATATCCCTTTGAGCATGGTGAAGTTATTAATTACACTTTGGATGGTGTATCAATACACCCAGTCACTACAAAGTTAGAGGCGTCCTTCCTGCCAGAGAGGAAGGAAACCGCTCAGGAATTTCACCATGAGGCCAATGGTGACTGTGATAGGAGAAAACTGAAGATGGATCAACAACATTGTAGTTACTCCACAATACTAACCTAAATTACAGAGTGAAAAGAAGGAAGCCTGTTCAGAATTAAAATGTTCCAAAATATGCATCCTGTTTGCAAAAAAATGTGGCAAAGAAATTCACTTTATGTCCAGAATACAAAGCGTTATGTTTGGGGAAAATCCAACACAACACATCACTGAGTACCACTCATCATATTTTCAAGTTATGATAGAAAGAGATGGAAATAGAGCTAACCACAGGCAAAATCCTAGAGGAAAGCCTGGTTCAGTCTGCTATCCAACAGACACTGGGAGACAAATTCTCCTTTCAGCCGGACAATAACCTAAAACACAAAGCCAAATATACACTAGAGTTGCTTACTAAGACGGCATTGAATGTTCCTGAGTGGTCTAGTTACAGTTTAGACATAAATCGGCTTGAAAATGTATGGCAAAACCTGAAAATGGCTGTCTAGAAATGATCAACAACCAATTTAATAAAGCTTGAAGAATTATTTAAATAATAATGTGCAAATATTGTATAATCCAGGTGTGCAAAGCTCTTAGAGACTTACCCAGAAAGACTCACAGCTGTAATCACTGCCAAAGGTGATTCTAACATGTATTGACTCAAGGGTGTGAATACTTATGTATTTTCAATGTGTGTATTTTATTTTCAATATATTAGCAAAAATTTCTAAAACATGTTTACACTTTGTCATTATGGGGTATTGTGTGTAGATGAGTGAATTAAAAAAAAATATTTTATCCATTTTGAATTCAGGCTGTAACACAACAAAATGTGGAATAAGTCAAGGGTATGAATACTTTCTGAAGGCACTGTATGTACACTATCATCATCAGATGTTATCATGAATGAGAAGGTTTACTGTGAAATCACACAGGCACATTTTCTATTCCCTAAAGGTTAGCTGAAAAACCATTAAAAAAAGACCTAAAATGGTTGCTATTAACAGCAGGATATACTGTTATTCACAAACAATAACAACTTGTTTATGTTGGGGGGGGTTCAGCTTCGATCCCAGAATAAAGGTGTTCACCAACGGTTCTTTGGCCATCCAGGCCATGACAGAGAAAGATGATGGGGACTACCTGTGTGTGGCCCGAAACAAGATGGGGGACGACTACATGCTTCTGAGGGTTAACGTGCTGACCAAGCCGCCCAAGATTGAGCAGAAGCAGCTGCTGGCCAGTCAGAAGGTCTGTCTTTTGTCTTAGGTTTCTATGTAAATAATGGGGCACATCCCAAATGGCACCCCCCAAATGGCCCTATGGGCCTTAGTGAAAAAGAGTGCACTATATAGGGGTTAGGGTGCCATATGGGGCAGGAACCTTGGTGTTCTTAATGTGATATTTGAATGTGTTGCATGTGAGTGTCATGCAAATATTTCGGTTGATTTTCTGTCTAATGTACGATTGGATAGACAATAAATCTTTTTGGATCTGAAGGTGATGTATGGAGGAGACCTGAAGGTGGACTGTGTAGCGTCTGGCCTCCCCAACCCTGAGATCCGCTGGGCTCTGCCGGACGGCACCATGATCAACACACTGAAACAGACGGATAGTAGGGCTAGAGGTGGGCGCACCCGCAGGTACTTGGTGTTTGTTGAACCACATCAACTTCACACATACCGTAATATGTTATTGAATCACGTAATACAGTATGTACACACAATCTGTTATTGAATCACATTAACTGCATAGTCGATAAGGATCACAGTACAATTTTCAAACAATCACCCAACCCCTCCCACCCCCCAGATACGTGGTGTTCGACAACGGGACGTTGTACGCCAACGACGTGGGGATGAGAGAGGAAGGACACTACACCTGCTACGCTGAGAACCAGATAGGGAAGGATGAGATGAAGGTTCATGTCAAGGTGGTGGCAGACCCTCCGGTCATCAGAGACAAAACTCAAAGCCCTGAAGTCATCAGGGTTCTTTATGGGGAGACCGTGTCGCTGAAGTGCAGCGCCAAGGGAGAGCCGACCCCAGTCATCACGTGGCTCTCCTCCACTAACCAGGCCATTGCCTCCTCCTCTGATAAGTACCAGGTACATAATGATGGTACGTTAGTGGTCCAGAAGGCACAACGCTTTGATGCTGGTAACTACACCTGCACAGCTAGGAACAGTGCAGGCCAGGACAGCAAAGTCACCAGGGTGGACGTCCTTGTGACGCCGCCGACCATCAACGGACTGAGAGGTATGGTCAACACTATCAGAGTGACGGCTATAAGGGACCAGCGCACCATGCTGGCCTGCGAGGCCATGGGGACACCCATCCCCCAGGTCATGTGGGTGTTACCGGAGAACGTCATCCTCCCGGCGCCATACTACGGCAGCAGAATGACGGTGCATCGAAACGGTACGTTGGATATACGTTCGCCGAAGGGGACCGACTCGGCTCAGCTGGCCTGCATCGCACGCAACGAGGGCGGGGAGGCCAGGCTGATGGTCCACCTGGAGGTTAGAGAGATGGTAGAGAGGCCGCAGCTCAGAGGGCCCAAAACAGAGAGCCTCTCTCTAACGGTAGGCGGTACCATGACCCTGAACTGCTCCTTTGAAGGAGGCCCAGCACCCCCAACGGTAACCTGGATCCTCCCTAATGGTTCCCCCCTCATGAGCGGTGCCCAGTTCTCCAAGTTCTTCCACCGACCTGACGGCTCCTTGGTCATCACTAACCCCTCTGTCTCTGAGAGTGGTATGTACCGCTGCCTGGCGAGGAATGTAGCCGGGCTAGTGGAACGTACTATTACTTTAGCCCCGGAGAGGAAACCAGAGATCAAGAACCGCTACAACTCCCCCATCAGTATTATGAATGGGGAGAGCCTCCAACTCCACTGTCTCTCCACGGGGGACCCCCTCCGGCTGACGTGGACCCTGCCCAGTGGGGTGGTCCTGGGGCGGCCACAGAGAGCCGGTCGCTATGCCGTCCTAGCCAATGGGACGCTCGCCATCCAGCAGGCGTCCGTCTACGACCGCGGCTCCTACGTCTGCCGAGCGGCCAACGAGTACGGCAGCGCCCTACTCTCCGTGCCCATCATCGTCATCGCGTACCTGCCTCGCATCACCAATGGCCCGCCTCCCGTGATGTACGCTCGCCAAGGCGTGGCGGTCCAGCTGAACTGTGTTGCCACGGGGATCCCCCGAGCTGAGATTGCCTGGGAGACGCCGGATAGGACGCGGCTAGTGGTCAGTGCCCAGCCACGCCTCTTTGGCAACAAGTACCTCCACCCACAAGGCTCTCTCATCATCCAGAACCCCACACAGAGAGACCAGGGCTTCTACAAATGCACCGCCAGGAACGTGATAGGGGTCGATACTAAAGGCACCTATCTACATGTGTTCTGATTAGCCTTAGACAAATAGGTTTTCGTCAAATGCCCAAGAAACTGCCAAAGGAGCTGAACACAGCCAATGCTAATCATCCATCCACATGATGTTGGAGAGCCTTTGAATCACTGTCAATGCAAAGTAAAGATACATTTTCCAATCGGTAGCTAAACAAACAAGCTACTGTGTATGCAGTAGCTGCTCTGTATCTGTCCTGTGACATCATTCAAGGCCATGTTTCAGCTGCATTTCAACAACCATTTTGTGACAAAAGCCATTTTTCACTCATCAAAAAACACTTTGCTATGAAGGACTTAAAATGTTCTGCGCTGACAATGACAATTTATGTCAAACTATTTTGATAAGCATAGCTAAATATCTTCTTATGTTCGATTAATGAAAATATCCTAAATGATACAGAAAATAACCAATATTGCTGAAATGAGGACGATTTTAGAGGCCTAAGCAACAATGGCTGGTGTTTGAATAACTGCTTCACAACCATCCATATCATTTTACTATCTTAACCAAAAGTATTTTTAAGGACTTGTAACCCTGCTATTTACAGGAGAGACTCACACATTACCGCTACTGTGATGATTGTACATGCAATATGGTTTAGATCTGCTTGCAACCCTCATAGGTGTCAACATCAGCACATAAAATAATACTATTATGTTTCTACATGCCCTCATTATTAAATTATTTGTCTTTAAAAGACTCTGATGTATAGGAATTTTACACGTTTTTAATAAAGAGAAGCTCAAAATCCATCGTAATCTTGTAGAATATTACTTATAAGTTTGAGACAAGACTATGAATGCATCCCAAATAATGCACTATATAGGAAATAGGGTGTGATTTAGGAAACAACCCTAGTTTATGGGCCCTGGTCGAAAGTAGTGCACTACAAAGGGAATAGGGTGCAATTTGGGAAGGGGGTAAGAATTTAGAACTAGGTCAGGACAGATTAGGGATCTGTCTTCCAAGAGTAAACATTTTCAAACGTAGCTCTGGGAATTATTATACAGTCATGGTCCCTCTCTTGCTAAAAGGAGAACCATCTGGTTGTGTGGGGGGAAATCCCCTGTTACTTCACTGGTTTCCCTCTGAAAGAATTCCCACTTTAACTATACAGACTTCATTGTAATCAGCTTTCATGATTTATGAAATCCACTCACAACTTGAAGTGGTGCAGTACCGCTGCAAGAGGGATGACATAGAACATGTGTTTCTTTGACTATTGATGGACCTGCTCTTCAGTAAATGGCCCGAATAAATCTTCTCTCTTTTGTTTCAGATAATCGAAGAAATAAAGGCTTTAGCTGTCTCTCACTGACCCAGGCCCAGGTCAAACACAAAGCAGAAACCACCCAGGGCCGCTGCTCACATCTTGTACACACCTGTGGTCCTGTCTGTCCCAGTACTATAGAAATGAAGTTGTCCTTTTGCCATTACAGTACCATATTGTCATCAGCACTAAGTACTGCGGTCTTGCTGTGTTTATATTAACTATTTCTTTCTATTTCCACCTCCACTCTGCTCTGTCTTTAACATAGTTAACGTAATACCCTATTATGCAGATAGTGAGACTGATGACATCATAGGAGAGAGAGAGAAAGACAGAGAGAGGGGATGAGAGAAAGAGAGAGAGGTAGTGAGCTCATGGGCTCCTGAGTTCTGCAAAAAGATAGAAATAGAGTTGGATTAATGTAGATAAACTTGAATTTGTTTGCAAGGACTTATACAGGATACTAACCTCAACATCAAAACCTTCAATCCAAATCAAAATTCCATACCTAAAACCTTGATTTTGGACAAAATTACCTGAATGAACTATTACTACAAAGGACTTTGACTCGGTACCAGTACCCCCTGTATATAGCCGCATTATTGTTATGTAATTTTCTTGTTACTTTTTGATTATTCTTTTTTTAAATTCACCAGTTTATTTAGTAAATATTTTCTTAATTCTATTTATTGAACTGCATTGTTGGTTAAGGGCTTGTAGTAAGCATTTCACGGTAAGGTCTACACCTGTTGTATTCGGCGCATGTGGCAAATCAAATTTGAACAAACCAAAACCTGCAGAAGAAACACAGTGGAACCTGGAAATACCATCCAAAACAAAACTGAGTGAGTAATGTTCAGTCTGAACCTACTTCTGAAGCCAAAAAATTCAAAGACTATAATCTCTAGCTCATTTTGTTATATAAATCTTAATAAATAAGGCTAATAAGTGTAACATTATAGCTTCTGTCCCTCTCCTCGCCCCTACCTGGGCTCGAACCAGGGACCCTCTGCACACAGACAACAGCCACCCTCGAGGCATCGTTATTGCTCCACAAAAGCCACCACCCTTGCAGAGCAAGGGGAACAACTACTTCAAGGTCTCAGAGCGAGTGACGTCATCGATTGAAACACAATTCGCGCGCACCCCGCTAACTAGCTAGCCATTTCACATCACTTACACTCACCCCCCTTTTGACCTCCTCCTTTTCCGCAGCAACCAGTGATCCGGGTCAACAGCATCAATGTAACAGTATAGCTTCTGTCCCTCTCCTCGCCCATACCTGGGCTCGAACCAGGGACCCTCTGCACACAGACAACAGTCACCCTCGAAGCATCGTTGCCCATCGCTCCACAAAAGCCGCGGGCGGCCCTTGCAGATCAAGGGGAACAAATACTTCAAGGTCTCAGAGCGAGTGACGTCACCGATTGAAACACTATTAGCGCGCACCCCGCTAACTAGCTAGCCATTTCACATTGGTTACATAAGCTACCAAACTGCAAAGACAAAACTGACCTGGCAACTTCAATTAGCACTTAACAATGGCAGGAGACATTCACAGCCAGCAGAACAGCCCACCTCAGACCCAGACCACAACCTCAACACCACAATGGGACAGAAAACACAGGACCCACCAACCCTACAGACCCCACACCCTCCTAACAGGCCCCCTGTCAGCTCCCCTGATAGCTCTCTTGACAACACCCACACATCCACTGAGGACACACAAAAGCCAGAGAATGTGCTCCTCATTACATTTACATTACATTTAAGTCATTTAGCAGACGCTCTTATCCAGAGCGACTTACAAATTGGTGCATTCACCTATAATATCCAGTAGAACAAACACTTTACAATAGTGCATCTAAACCTCATTGACTCAAATGGCAAATACATTCAAGAGGATCAACTTTTTCCCAAACACAAAGTGGCTAAACTCTGATGCCCAAACACTAGGCATGCCCTGGAGCTGTTGTCAGAGGACAGACTAGGGTCCCCCAGCCACATCATAATTCACACAGGCATAAATTACCTGAGGGCCCAGCATGAAAGGGTGGCCACAGCACTCAAGGGAGTAATTGAACAAGTGGTTATTTCCACCCTGCTACCACGAAAATACTTTCACCCTGCCACCATACAGCGGGTGAATGCATGAATTTCGTGAGACTGTGCCTCAAAACCTAATCTACCTGGCCCACCACTCCACCCTGTATTTTAACAGCCTTTATGACCAGGTCCACCTCTACAAGGCAGCAATCCCAACTTTTGCCAGGACCGTGAAGGACGTCACCCTCAACCATAGCCCCAGCACCTCAGAAAGGAGCAACAGAGCAACAGACAAACCTCCCAGACCAGCGAGACACCATCCCAGACCTGCAAGACCCCCTCCTGAAGGACCTGCACAGAGGCCACAGCATCGCCAGCCACACCCAAGACAACCCCAAGCAAACCCTGGCCACACCCTATATACAGTTGAAGTCGGAAGTTTACATACACCTTAGCCAAATAAATTTAAACTCAGTTTTTCACAATTCCTGACATTTAATCCTAGTAAAAATTCCCTGTCTTAGGTCAGTTAGGATCACCACTTTTTTTTAAGAATGTGAAATGTCAGAATAATAGTAGAGAGAATGATTTATTTAAGCTTTTAATTCTTTCATCACATTCCCAGTGGGTCAGAAGTTTACATACACTCAATAGGTATTTGGTAGCATTGCCTTTAAATTGTTTAACTTCGGTCAAACGTGTTGGATAGCCTTCCATAAGCTTCCCACAATAAGTTGGGTGAATTTTGGCCCATTCCTCCTGACAGTGCTGGTGTAACTGAGCCAGGTTTGTAGGCCTCCTTGATCCCACATGCTTTTTCAGTTCTGCCCACAAATTTTCTATGGGATTGAGGTAAGGGCTTTGTGATGGCCACTCCAATACCTTGACTTTGTTGTCCTTAAGCCATTTTGCCACAACTTTGGAAGTATGCTTGGGGTCATTGTCCAGTTGGAAGACCCATGTACGAACAAGTTTTAACTTCTTGACTGATGTCTTGAGATGTTGCTACAATAAGCCACATAATTTTCCTACCTCATGATGCCATCTATTTGTGAAGTGCACCAGTCCCTTCGGCAGCAAAGCACCCCATAACATGATGCTGCCACCCCCGTGCTTCACAGTTGGGATGGTGTTCTTTGGCTTGCAAGCCTCCCCCTTTTTCCTCCAAACATAACGATGGTCATTATGGCCAAACAGTTCTATTTTTGTTTCATCAGACCAGAGGATATTTCTCCAAAAAGTACGATCTTTGTCCCCATGTGCAGTTGCAAACCGTAGTCTGGCTTTTTTATTGCAGTTTTGGACCAGTGGCTTCTTCCTTGCTGAGCGGCCTTTCGGGTTATGTCGATATAGGACTCGTTTTACTGTGGATATAGATACCTTTGTACCTGTTTCCTCCATCTTCTTCACAAGGTCCTTTGCTGTTGTTCTGGGATTGATTTACACTTTTCGCACCAAAGTACGTTCATCTCTAGGAGACAGAATGCGTCTCCTTCATATAACAGACTGACCCTAGCCCCCCGACACATAAACTACTACAGCATAAATACTGTAGGCTGAGAAAGGAGGGGTCAGAAGACACTGTGGCCCCATCCATTGATATGCCCGGACAGGGCCAAACAGGCAGGATATAACATACATACACTTAGGTTGGAGTCATTAAATCTGGTTTTTCAACCACTCCACACATTTCTACTGTGTGCATGACACAAGTGATTTTCCAACAATTGTTTACAGACAGATTATTTCACTTATAATTCACTGTATCACCATTCCAGTGGGTAAGAAGTTTACATACACTAAAATGACTGTGCCTTTAAACAGTTTGGAAAAGTCCAGAAAATTATGTCAAGGCTTTAGAAGCTTCTGATAGGCAAATTGACATAATTTGAGTCAATTGGAGGTGTACCTGTGGATGTATTTCAAGGCCTACCTTCAAACTCAGTGCCTCTTTGCTTGACATCATGGGAAAATCAAAAGAAATCAGCCAAGACCACAGAAAAAAAATGGTAGACCTCCACAAGTCTGGTTCATCCTTGGGAGCAATTTCCAAATGCCTGAAGGTACGACGTTCATCTGTACAAGCAATAGTACACAAGTGTCCTGTGTGAATTTAAGTACCGTAAATTCCGGACTATAAGCCGCAACTTTTTTCCCAGCTTTGAACCTCGCGGCTTAAACAATGACGCGGCTAATATATGGATTTTTCCCGCTTTCAATCTTTTTTCTTCCAAAAAAACACATTCTGTGACGTGCTCAGTTTTTTGCCGGCATGAAGCTTTCATTAGACCAATGAAATTGCCGAACGGGTTAAGGTCAAACAACTTTTTTGTTTCCTGTTTAGATTAAATCGAGCGCTCTCAAACTTCCCATCATTCTAATTATGGTAGTCATTTTGTCACCCTCATCATGGCAAAGACACTGAGAAATGCATATGATGCAGCTTTCAAGTTGAAGGCGATTGATCTGGCTGTTGGAAAAGGAAATAGAGCTGCTGCACGGGAGCTTGGTCTTAATGAGTCGATGATAAGACGTTGGAAACAGCAGCGTGAGGAATTGACTCAGTGCAAAAAGACAACTAAAACTTACTGCTAATTTTACATTTTTGTTACAAGCCATGTTTCGTTAAAGCCTATTTATTTTTGTTACAAGCCGTGTTTCGTTAAAGCCTATTTATTTTTGTTACATGCCGTGTTTCGTTAAAGCCTGTGTAAAGTTCATTTGTTTCAATGTACCGGTAGGCACCTGCGGCTTATAGCCATGTGTGGCTTATTTATGTTCAAAATAATACTTTTTTTAAAATTCAGTGGGTGCGGCTTATATTCAGGTGAGCTTAATAGTCCGGAAATTACGGTATGCTCTCTCTAATTCTCTTTCTCTCTTTCTCTCTTTCTTTCTTTCTTTCTCTCTCTTGGAGGACCTGAGCCCTAGGACCATGCCTCAGGACTACCTGGCCTGATGACTCCTTGCTGTCCCCAGTCCACCTGGCCATGCTGCTGCTCCAGTTTCAACTGTTCTGCCTGCGGCTATGGACCCTGACCTGTTCACCGGACATGCTACCTGTCCCAGACCTGCTGTTTTCAACTCTCTAGAGACAGCAGGAGCAGTAGAGATACTCTGAATGATCGGCTATGAAAAGCCAACTGACATTTACTCCTGAGGTGCTGACCTGTTGCACCCTCAACAACCACTGTGATTATTGTTATTTGTCCCTGCTAGTCATCTATGAACATTTGAACATCTTGGCCATGTTCTGTTATAATCTCCACCTGGCACAGCCAGAAGAGAACTGGCCACCCCTCATAGCCTGGTTCCTCTCTAGGTTTCTTCCTAGGTTCTGGCCTTTCTAGGGAGTTTTTCCTAGCCACTGTGCTTCTACATCTACATTGCTTGCTGTTTGGGGTTTTAGGCTGGGTTTCTGTACAGCACTTTGTGACATCAGCTGATGTAAGAAGGGCTTTATAAATAAATTTGATTGATTGATTGATGTAAACTTCCGACTTCAACTGTAGGCCCCCACATATCAGACCTAAGCCCCTTCTGCCCACCCCATGCCCCCCCGCCCCTGCGGCAAGAACCTCAACATAACAGCAGGATATATGCCCAGGCCGTGAGCAGAGCAACAGGCCCAACCCCCACTATTACACCCACCCAAGCTCCATCCTGCGACCTAAGAGGTATGTATCAGATGCTCAACATGCTCTGCTCACACCTACTGTGATGGTCCGGGCCTAAACCACACAAAAACAACACTAGACACTATGGAACACAAAGCTTTTACTATCTCATCCTGGAATATACAATGTCTGAGGTCATCTGCCTTTGGCCTAAAGAGAAGGAACCTAGACTTCATCAAAGAAATTGAAAATACAGACATTGTCATCGTACAAGAAACATGGCATAAAGGAGACGGACTCATGGGGTATGCTGTTTAGTATAGTGCAGACCTAACCCACTCTATTAAATTAATAAAAACAGGAACATTTTACATCTGGCTAGAAATTAATAAGGAAATTATCTCTACAGAGAAAAATGTCCTCATGTGTGCTACCTATATCCCCCCAATAGAATCGCCATACTTTAACGATGACAGCTTCTCCATCATAGAGGGGGAGATCAACAATTTCCAGGCCCAGGGACATGTACTAGTCTGTGGCAACATAAATGCCAGAACTGGACAAGAACCTGACACCCTCAGCACACAGGGGGACGAACGCCTACCTGGAGGTGACAGCATTCGCTCCCCCATATGCCCACCTAGACACAGCTACGACAACATAACCAACAAAAATGGGTCACAACTCCTGCAGCTCTGTTGGACTCTGGGTATGTACATAGTTAATGGTAGGCTGACGGGACTCCTATGGTAGGTACATATATAGCTCATCTCTTGGCAGTAGTACTGTAAACTTCTTTATCACTGACCTCAACCCAGAGTCTCTTAGAGCATTCACAGTCAGTCCACTGACACCCCTATCAGATCACAGCAAAAGCACACTCTACTTGAACAGAGCTATGCTCAGTCATGAGTCATCAAAGCCAAAGGAACTGAATAATATTAAGAAATACTATAGATGGAAGGAAAGTAGTGTGGAAATCTACCAAAAAACAATTAGGCAACAACAAATCCAATCCTTTCTAGACAATTTCCTGGACAAAATGTTTCAGTATAACAGTGAAGGTGTAAACTTGGCAGTAGAAAACCTAAACAGTATATTTGACCTCTCAGCTTCCCTATCAAATCTAAAAATGTCAAGCAGACAACCTAAGAAAATGAATAACAATAAAGAATGCAAAAACCTAAGAAAGAAATTGAGAAACCTATCCAACCCAATACATAAAGACCCAGGAAACCTGAGCCTACACTTTCACTATGGTGAATCACTAAAACAATACAGAAATACAATACGGAAAAAGAAGGAACAGCACGTCAGAAATCAGCTCAATGTAATTGAAGACTCCATCAAATCTAACCACTTCTAGGAAAATTGGAGAACTCTAAACAAACAACAACAACACGAAGAGATATCGATCCAAAATGGAGATGTATCGATAAACCACTTCTCCAATCTTTTTGGCTCTATAATAAAGAACAAACAGCAAAAACATGTACATGATCAAATACAAATATTAGAATCAACTATCAAAGACTACCAGAACCCTCTAGATTCTCCAATTACATTGAATGAACTACAGGACAAAATACAACCTAAAAAGGCCTATGGCGTTGATGGTATCCTAAATTAAATGATCAAATATAGAGACCACAAATTCCAATTGGCTATACTTAAACTCTTTAACATCATCCTCAGCTCTGGCATCTTCCCCAATATTTGGAAACAAGGACTGATCACCCCAATCCACAAAAGTGGAGACTAATTTCACCCCAATAATTACAGTGGGATATGTGTCAACAGCAACATTGGAAAAATCCTCTGCATTATCATTAACAGCAGACTCGTACGTTTCCTCAGCGAAAATAATGTACTGAGCAAATGTCAAATTGGCTTTTTACCAAATTACCGTATGACAGACCACGTACTCACCCTGCACACCCTAATTAACAAACAAACCAAAACAAAGGCAAAGTCTTCTCATGCTTTGTTGTTTTCAAAAAAGCTTTCGACTCAATTTGGCATGGCAGTCTGCTATACACATTGATGGAAAGTGGTGTTGGGGGAAAACATACGACATTATAAAATCCATGTACACAAACAACAAAAAAAGTGTGTGGTTAAAATTGGCAAAAAACACACACATTTCTTTCCACAGGGCCGGGGGGTGAGACAGGGATGCAGCTTAAGCCCCACCCTTCTTCAACATATATATCAACAAATTGGCGAGGGCACAAGAACAGTCTGCAGCACCCGGCCTCACCGTACTAGAATCTGAAGTAAAATGTTTGCTGATGATCTGGTGCTTCTGTCCCCAACCATGGAGGGCCTACAGCAACACTTAGATCTTCTGCACAGATTCTGTCAGACCTGGGCTCTGACAGTAAATGTCAGTAAGATAAAAATAATGGTGTTCCAAAAAAGGTCCAGTTGCCAGGACCACGAATATAAATTCCATCTAGACACAGTTGCCCTAGAGCACACAAAAAACTATGCATACCTCTGCCTAAACATCAGCGCCACAGGTAACTTACACAAAAGCTGTGAATGATCTAAGAGACGACCCAAGAAGGGCCTTGTATGCCATCAAAAGAAACATATAATTTGGCATACCAATTAGGATCTGGCTAAAAATACTTGAATCAGTTATAGAACCCATTGCCCTTTATGGTTGTGAGGTCTGGGGTCCATTCACCAACCAAGATATTCACAAAATTGGACAAACACCAAATTGAGACTGCATGCAGAATTCTGCAAAACTATCCTCTGTGTACAACGTAAAACACCAAATAATGCATACAGGGCAGAATTAGGCCGATAGCCCGCTCATTTTCAAAATCCAAAAAGAGATGTTAAATTCTACAACCACCTAAAAGGAAAGGATTCCCAAACCTTCCATAACAAATCCATTACCTACAGAGAAATTAACAAGGAGAAGAGCCCCCTAAGCAAGCTGGTCCTGGGGCTCTGTTCACAAACACAAACAGAACCCACAGAGCCCCAGGACAGCAACACAATTAGACCCGACCAAATCATGAGAAAACAAAAAGACAATTACTTGACACATTGGAAAGAATTGACCTGACCACTATGATTGACCCAAAATTAAGGAAATATTTGACTATGTACAGACTCAGTGAGCATAGCCTTGCTATTGAGAAAGGCAGCCAAAGACAGGCCTGGCTCTCAAGAAAAGACAGGCTATTTGCACACTGCCAACAAAATGAGGTTGAAACTGAGCTGCACTTCCTAGCCTCTTGCCAAATGTATGAAAGAATTCGAAAACAAATCCATTTTTGATAAACATATCTATTGGGTGAAATACCACAGTGTGAATCACAGCAGCAAGATTTGTAACCTGTTGCCACGAGAAAAGGGAAACCAGTGAAGAACAAACACCATTGTAAATACAACCTATATTTATGTTTATTTATTTTCCCTTTTGTACTTTAGCTATTTGCACATCATTACAACACTGTATATACATATATAATATGACATTTGAAATGTCTTTATTCTTTGGAACTTTTGTTAATGTAATGTTTACAGTTCATTTTTAATTGTTTATTTAACTTTTGTTTTATCTATTTATCTTGCTTTGGCAATGTAAGCATGTTTCCCATGCCAATAAAGCCCTTAGAGAGAGTGAGAGAGAGAGAGAGAGAGAGAGAGAGAGAGGGCAGAGCGAGAGTGCGGAGAGAGAGAGAGAGGGCAGAGAGAAGACAAAGACAGAGAGAGGAGAGAGAGGAGGGAGAGAATCTAGACAGATCATTGGTATTTCCAGAGGCAGCTTTTACCCAGATTATGTTGATGCTACAGAATCAAGTGGATAGTGATTTAGGAAGGTCTTTCCATGATCTGATTAAACGCTAAAGATGTGGAGCACATTGTGAAAAGATTTTAGAGATTAACTGGGTTGAGTAAGGAAATGACGTGTCAATTTTAATAGGTTTGTTTACCTGCACTTCCCTATGCTTATCAATGAAATATTTTATTAGATACAAATGATTTTAGAGAATGAATAGGGAAGACTAGCGTTAGAGGTTCCTCAATCTGAAAAACAAAATCAGCAACATATTTACAAAATGAGATCGTTTTGCTGTGTTGTGATTGTAGAATCATAAATGTGACTTCATTTCAAAGAGAATCCAAGTGATCGTCTGTGTTCAGAACAAATCTAATCACAGGAGACAATCACCCTCAGTGTCATGTGTTCTAGAGTCATGGGAACAGAATACAGGCCCTTTGGAACAGGCCGTGAATGCTAAATTCCACATTGATGAAAGCTGGAGTGTACTAAAACCCTCTTCCTCCCCTTGGTCTCTTAGATGTTGACAAATGCTGCTCTCTGTGTGTGTGTGTGTGTGTGTGTGTGTGTGTGTGTGTGTGTGTGTGTGTGCCTGCGTGTGTGTGTGTGTGCCTGCGTGTGTGTGTGTCTGCCTGTGTGTGTGTATGTGATGATCATGCACATGGGGGTTGTGTGTGATTCATATAGGCATATGTGTGTAAGATTTATGCCTCAGTGTGTTTAGTCACTGCGTGACTTTGCTTATTCATGAAATTGAGCCAAAGGTCTCCAATTACATGGTATTCAATCAATTCAATCTCAGGACAAGCGGCATCCCTCAAAAGTGTTCTCATGATGCAGTTGCCTGCCTCACCCACAGACAAACCCAAAGTCAACTCAAAAGACTGCCTGGGCGGTGATGTCATTTGCTCCTATGGCTAGAGCAGGAGGTGTTTGGGAGTGTGGTGTGTTCCGTTGAGGTGTGACCAGAGCACCTTTTTAACTTAAGTGTCTTAGCTTGCAGGATAACATATGGCCTATAGATTACTTTAGTACCACAGGGTAATGTAGCACCTGTAAACACACAAACCTCTTCAGTGTAAAATGTAATCACTTTACCATACATAACATGACATAAGGTAATTTAACCAAATTCAAATGTTTAACCAAAGACTCAGTAAAGGGTATTTCAAAAGAGGACTGCAACATCCATATGCTGATAACGTTGTTGATTATGACGTACAGCCACTATGCTGTCATAAATGCGTTAAACTCTGCGGTCTGCGCGTAAATTAAACTATGATTTTATAACTCATACTGTAACTTGCAGGCAGCATGTGTTATGCCGCGTTCATGTGCTAGTCTTATCTAGGAAACTCGTACATTTCCGCCTTGCTAACTGAATGACTGCGGCATGTGTATAACTGCAAACAGTTTGCAAGTCTGACATTTCAGAGTTTCCTAGTTTTAACTAGTTAATAAACGCGGCATTACATTGAGCGGTGACTTCTCTACAAAAGGGCTTCACAGTGACGTCACACCAAACCAGCAAATGACTTCCTTGGAGATGACGGTCGCGTCCCGTCGTTAGGGACACTGCTGTGCGTAACACAGGCCGGCAATTAATCCAGGACATAGAAGAGGTTTAGTTGGTAATAGGCGTTATCAGCAATAGTGCCAATGCCTCAAAATGCAGTAGTTATCGTGCGCTACGGCCCTTATAAATCATGTGGCATCGTGGATCACAGAACGTTCCGTCTGATTGGCCTCCAAGGTAGATATAATCCTTGGCTACATTCAAATAAGTGTGCCTATTGCAGCGTCATAAAGTGGCTTGTGTGCATCTTTAAAGTGCGTTTTAGTTTTATATAAGGGAGTAGTTAGTAGCCTACCATTTAGTTTTCCTGATAATATCACTCATCCATGTATTCTGACTTTCCTAGCTGCATTGAAAGAGAATGGACATCAAAGTGTCTTGGAGAAAATGTCCGATTGGAACAAGGTGGAACTTGTGGTCAATGGAGAATGTGTCTATACATGCAGCATAAAACAGCTGGAGTTTGGTAAATTAAATGTAGATACTGTAGATTACTCTGTCAAATTGTACAGAGTCTTACCTGTGGTCAATTGTGACATGTATCGTTTTCATAGAGTGAGGTAAGCATACTGTAACCGAATGCACATGGATTTAACCCTTATCCACTCTCTGATTGTGACCTCATCTGTGAAAAACCTCATTCTAGAGCAGGGGTATTCAACCTAGAGTCTGCCACCCCTCTAGGGGTCCGCGAAAATATATCAATACAGCAACAAAAAAGTAGCTACATTTTTTTTCTGAATATTGCTAGCAACAACAAAATACACACATTTTGAATTACATACCTACAGTAGGAAATAGGACAATATCTTATTTCTAATGATGTCGACTTTATTTCTCAACTGCCAATTACACATAGGGGAGAACTGTGACGAAAGTAACGGTTTTTGTTTTTGTTTCTAATTACTCAGAGATCGATAGAGCTAGAGACACCATATTGTACGACAAACAACTTATGTGTCCTCTACCATTAGCAACTGTCATTTCATTTCTATGGTAAATGAGTTGAAATTAAACAAACTGAGAACAGAACGACCGCAATGTTACTTTTGTACTTGCCTGCGGGACGGGAGTAACACAGCCTTGGGACAGAAGTAACAGCTGGCGAGGAGTGCACAATATTTTTCTCGTCTCCATGTTTCTGGGTTGTAACGCTCGTTAATTTCTACCAATGTACTACCAGCCATAAGTTCATGTGTGTGCCGATTTGAGTAAGTAATGCTATATAGGTTCGACATTTAGGAAAACGAACCATGCGTCAACATCGCAATGTTGCGAAACCACAATTGTTTGCCTTACAATATTAATCAGACTGAATTGGATCACATAATAGCTATATTAAGCATAATTGTCTAATCTAACTTTAATGAGAATGTAGTAGATGATTTTCAATTACTAGTCATGCTATGCTCCAGTTGTCCTTGTCTTGCGCGCTCCTCGTGCCTTGATAGAATCAACGTCTTTATTCTCTTCTAAAAAGGCAAAATCATCATGCTTATCACATTTCCATGGCTTGATACAAGGTTATTGACCTCCAGAATCATAAAGATATATATTTTTAACCACTAACCTGTCGATAAAAGCTTATGTGAGAAGCTGATCCACCAAGCCAATTGATTAAGGCATAATTCTAATGATGTCATATATCATTTTCAAACATTCAGTCACTAGTTGACATTTTGCTAACATTATAAAAGCAATATGAGCTGGAGGAGACAATGACCTGTGCTTAAAGTTATTTTATTGTATTCCAGGTCATCAGTTTACATTGTGTTACTTTCGTCCCACCCGTCTCTCCTGTAACTTCTCCTAGGCATACACCCAAGACTAGCTAGCATGATACTTGAAACCAATGCTGTTAATTTAGTCACTAGATGGGTTAAGAAAATGACATACACTACATGACCAAAAGTATGTGGACACCTGCTCGTCGAACATCTCATTCCATAATCATGGGCATTAATATGGAGTTGGCCCCCCCTTTGCTGCTATAACAGTCTCTACTCCTCTGGGAAGGCTTTCCACTAGATGTTGAAACATTGCTGTGTGGACTTCCTTTCATTCAGTCATAAAAGTATTAGTGAGGTTGGGCACTTGTCACGTGTGCTCCCTCTCCTGTCTGTAGATCACCAGGCTGCTCGTTATGGCGCACACCTGTCACAATCGTTACGTGCACCTGCGCGTCATCATACTCACCTGGTCTCCATCACCTCCCTGATTACCTTCCCTATATATGTCTCTCCCTTGGGTCCTTCCCCATGCGTTATTGTTTCTGTTCCTGTGTCAGTTCTGTACATTGTTCGTGTTTCTTATTTTTGTGTTGTGTTAATTTATTAAAACACTCACTCCCTGAATTTCCCTCCTGACTCTCAGCGCACATCGTTACAGCACTGATGTTGGGCGATTAGGCCTGGCTCGCAGTCAGCATTCCAATTCATCCCAAAGGTGTTCGATGGGGTTGAGGTCAGGGCTCTGTGCAGGCCAGTCAAGTTCTTCCACACCGATCTCAACAAACTATTTCTGTATGGACCTCGCTTTGTGCATGGGGGCATTTTCATGCTGACACAGGAAAGGGCCTTCCCCAAACTGTTGCCACAACGTTGGAAGCACAGAATCGTTTAGAATGTCATTGTATGCTGTAGCGTTATGATTTCTGTTCACTGGAACTAAGGGGCCTAGCCCGAACCATGACAAACAACCCCAGACAATTATTCCTCCACCAAACTTTACAGTTGGCACTATGCATTGGGGCAGGTAGCATTCTCCTGGCATCCGCCAAACCCAGATTTTTTTCCCGTCGGACTGCCAGATGGTGAAGCGTGATTAATCACTCCAGAGAACGTGTTTCCACTGCTCAAGAGTCCAATGGCGGCAAGCTTTACACCACTCCAGCCGATGCTTGGCATTGCGCATGGTGATCTTAGGCCTGTGTGCGGCTGCTCGACAATGGAAACCCATTTCAGTTCTTGTGCTGACGTTGCTTCCAGAGGCAGTTTAGAACTCAGTGAGTGTTGCAACCGAGGACAGGCAATTTTTACATGCTATGCGCTTCAGCACTCAGCTGTCCTGTTCTGTAAGCTTGTGTGGCCTACCACTTCGCAGCTGAGCCATTGTTGTTCCTAGACGTTTCCAATTCACAATAACAGCACTTACAGTTGACCGGGGCAGGTCTACCAGGGCAGACATTTGACAAACTGACTTGTTGGAAAGGTGGCACGTTGAAAGTCAGAGCTTTTCAGTAAGGCCATTCTACTGTCAATGTTTGTCTATGGAGATTGCATGGCCGTGTGCTCAATTTTATACAGTGTGGCTGAAATAGCCGAAGCCACTAATTTGAAGGGGTATCCTCATACTTCAAAATAATGAAAAACTATCTACCAAATCTATTAATTTTAAAATGTTGATTACTTGTCCTTTACATTATCATTCACCTAACAAGACGTGACAAAACATTTTTGCTAACGTATGATGGGGATCCCTGGGTCGCCAATTTGCCTGGGAGGGGGTCTCTGGGCAAGAAAAGATTGAAAACCCCTCTTCTAGAGCCATCTATATGAAGCCATCTTCATAGAGTGTTCTGATTTATCAGATTGTCAAAGTCACTGATTATGAAGTCACAATAGCATTGAGTACATTGTGTTTATAGAGTAACAGTCCTTTATTCTGCCTTCCACAGGAGGAGATGGGAAACTGGACCCCCTATGCAAGGAGGCCGTCAGTGCTGTGCAGAATGCGTACTGAGATACACCCTCACTCTACCAGGAGATTGGTCAAGGGGATTAATCTAATCTAATAGTAAACCTGAAGAGAAACACAGCAACAGACACTTTTTGTATTTTTTTTATGACAAGCATTATAGTACCATACAATAGTATTCTCCAGCATTAAGTCAAGTGTTGTTGTATTTATTGCTACATAATCTCGGAGACCCAGAATCAAATGTGCCGTGTATGCTGGTCATCTCAACAGTCTGTCGTGAGAGACTGCAACATGCTAATTGCGAAATGTAGTCATTATAGTTTCTTATGATTTTTATTTTGTGGTGATTGACTGTGCTATAGTCACTCTATCATTGTCGATATTGCCTCAGACAATTTTGTGTCTGGTCCCTGTCGGAAAACATACATTACAAAATCCAAATAATTCCCTTAACCTTTGGCATACAACCATTCTTAGATCTGCTTCCTGTGGTCTCTCTCCTCATCTGAATATGATTACTTCTGCAATCCATTCTCAATTAGCCTTATGGGAGGGATTGTGCACTAATAGAATCATACCCCATCGGTCAAACCACAGACCAAATTAGCAGACCAAATTTGCACTGCAAGCAAAATCCAAACAGTCATGCAAACACTGCCACACAGTCACAGTCTGGGCGCGTCCCAAATGGCACCCTATTCTCCATGCGGTGCACTACTTTTGACCAGAGCCCTGGTCAAAAGTAGTGCACTCTTAAGGGAATAGGGTGCCATTTGGGACGCTGCGTCTGAGGCTAGGCTCAATGTCAGCTTCAAAGTTAACCAAAAACATATGGAGGTGCTTATAGGGGTTCATGGCACTTACCACATTTCATTTCAATGCAATCAAGCCCCCCCCCCCCCACACACACACACACACATATAAATACAGTACGCCTCCTACGGGATTGTCCTCGAAACGTTATTAACGCTTTATTACTAAAAGCAGCCAGCTTGGAGGACTTTCTTTTTGGGAGAATATCAGACAACCAAAAGAAAACCTTGTCCCCCATCTTCAGAAAGCCGAGATGATTACCTCCGTTTCTTCCTGTGCGGCATCAGTGTATACATCCCAAATGTCACCCTATTCCATATATAGTGCACTACTTTTTACCAGAACAAGTAGAAGTAGTGCACTATATAGGGAATAGGGTCCCATTCGGGACGCAATGTCTAGCACTGAAACATATTTAAGGGGGAGTAAACAAAAAGAAACAAACTGAAATATACTCTGTTTCTCTCCTCGCGCCTCCACCCTCTTAAACTATTGCCTAAAGCTCCTGTTTTTAACAGCTCATGCAGTTTGCTAGATTTTCAACCTGGCTAGGTGGATAGCACAGTTAATGTACCTGACAGCGAAGCTATGGAATTCAGAGAAAACATCTGGGTGTCAAATAAAAGCAATTGTCAAAGCAAATAGACTCAGGCAGTAGTGAAATCCTTTAGGAGGGTTATTGTGATGTCAATGCTATTGAATAACTGGTAGAGAATACAGCCAGCTGGCCCCACTTGCCTGATTAAAGGTGTGGCTGATTAGTCAATTTAAGTGCAGCCTTAAGTTACTTAAGGCTGCTGCTGTTCTCCAAATGGGAAGATGAAGGACTGGAACGGACTGGACTAGAGAGATAGTGAGATGGAAGGTGGAATGGGAAGGTGGGCTTGTTACTGTAAGTAGCCTATACGTTTTGGAATAAGTTATTATTCTATTCAGTTTGAGTTTGTATTTAGTCTTTCAGGATAGCGTTAACAGTTCTGTACTGACCTTATATCTCCTTAGCCTTGGTATTCCTACACAGCCCTTCCCAGACCCTCACAGTGAGGGCTACCATTCTCTCCTAGGACAATAGTGGTGTACAAGCCTATAGATTAATATTGCTCCAACAACATATATGAATAGGATCCCTGAGGCCAATATTACTTATTCTTTCCCTAGTTTCCCTAGTCTCTGGAGTCTATGCAAGACTATCATGACCCCTATTGGGCTGTTGGAGTTGAGTGTAACTGACCAGGAAAAGTGCTTTATCTAAAAAGCCACAGTACCCTCTTGTGGCAACATAAAGACAATTTTAAAAATTCCAGATATTTCCAGCATAACATCAAAATAAGGAATGCATCTCAACTTGAATTCTATGACCACATTTCTTTATGAAATTGGAATCAAGTTTATATATATATTTTTACAGCAAAGGGACACAGAAACCCCTATTAGAGTGGTGGCCTACACTAGACATAACACACTAAAACATGAACATGAGTATACAGTACTATTGCTACAGTATCTTGCCACACAAAACAAGCTACAAATATAAGAATCGGTCCAGTTTTTTCTGGATGTTGTCGAAGGCGTCTTTGCCCAGGTAGTCAGCCTGGCCCTCCTCCCACAGCCTGCGCTGCTCCAGATCATCCTCCTCTGTCTTTGCAGCAGTCTACAAGGAAAAAACCGAGATGTTCAAAAAATACATTGGCAATAACCAAGATGATAAAAGAGATTCAAAATAGCCAAGATTATATAATAGATTAGGAACCAAGATGATACATTATATTAGTAATAACCAAGATGATAAAAAAACAATTGATTAGGCAGCCATTCCATTCACCATCAGTCAGAAGAGTAATGAAAAATGACAGACGGAGACATGAGGAACATTAAAATAAATCACTAAGGAATGGTTACCGGGAGGCCTTGAAGCAATACGAAGTGTGATATTTTGTTGTTAAGGTCAAATATGTTAATACTGTTGTGCACCAGCAGAGGGTGTTACTACAGTAGGAATTTGTATTTTGCCAACAATTTATGTAATGTTGATCATTTAAACATGGAATGATATATCGATAATTTCTTAAATCAGTTCCTAATAGTAGGCTTTAAATATACACTGAGTGTACAAAACTTTTGGAACACCTTCCTAATATAGAGTTGCAAGAACAGCCTCAATTCGTCGGGGGCATTGACTCTACAAGGTGTTGAAGCGTTCCACAGGGATGCTGACTCCAATGCTTCCCACAGTTGTGTCAAGTTGGCTGGATGTCCTCTGGGTGGTGGACCATTCTTGATACACACTGGAAACTGTTGAGTGTGAAAAACCCAGCAGCGTTGCAGTTCTTGACACACTCAAACCGGTTCGCCTGACACCTACTACCATACCCCGTTCAAAGGCCCTTAAATATTTTGTCTTGCCCATTCACCCTCTGAGTGGCACACATACACAATCCATGTCTCAATTGTCTTTAACCTGTCTCCTCCCCATCATCACTGATTGAAGTGGATTTAACAAGTGACATCAATAAGGGATCATAGCTTTCACGTGGTTTGACCTGGTCAATCTATGTCAAGAGCAGGTGTTCCTAATGTTTTGTACACTCAGTGTATATTAGTGTAGACAGGTGGCGTACAGGTTCAGTGGCAGGATCCTCCATGGGGTTGAAGGCCGTGTCAGTGACCTCTGACCCTTCCCCACTGGGTCCAGGTGGGTCCTGGTTGGCTGTTCTGTCTCCAGTTCCTCCCTCCTTCCCCGTGGATACATCCTGACGTTGGGTACGCTGTAGGACAGGGACCAGTCACACATGGAGTTAGTTATAGGTCGTTCCACAACAACATACAGCTGGAGAAACCCAACTAAAATTGTAAGCATTTGACAAGCATCCACTTTAATATTTGTTATATATAAATTATATATATTTACTATTAGTGTGGGTAATTAGTACCCACTGATTTGTTTACACCAGGTTGCAAGTATTGACAGCAATGGCTTCAATCATATAGGTCCGTGAGTCCGATTTCAATAGGTGTTGAGAAATCATTTCAGTCACTTTCTCACACTGTTCCTTCCTATGACACATTGAGATTGGCAGGGTGTGCACAGCCTCTAGAATCACAACCTTAGGGGGGCCACTGCGATAACCTTAAATTCTTACTCGTTGTGCAAAATCCCTCAATGTGATCAGAATTCGTAACCGGGTTAAAGAGCTATCAGAATGAACAACTAATACTTACTACTTCCAAAATCCCTCAGACACTTAAGTCATACCTAATTAATAATCATAATGCAGAGGCAAAAGCTCGATATCATCTTTTGAAAAAAGACTAACCATTTCTCCAGGCTGCGTGGGTGAATCAAGCCTCTTCTTCCTCTCCTCTGTGAGCAGAGTGACTTTTCGGAGTAATGATTCTGTGAGGTCCTCTATCAACGACACTGTTGCTCCTCTCCCCTTTGGCTTAACTTCTTCTCTCCCCTTAGGCTTATCGTCTTCTCTTGCCTTTGGCTTATCTTCTTCTCTTGCCTTTGGCTTCTCTTCTTCTCTTGCCTTTGGCTTCTCTTCTTCTCTCGCCTCTGGCTTCTCTTCTTGTCTCGCCTCTGGCTTCTCTTCTTCTCTCGCCTTTGGCTTCTCTTCTTGTCTCGCCTTTGGCTTCTCTTCTCTCGCCTTTTGCTTCTCTTCTTCTCTCGCCTTTGACTTCTCTTCTTCTCTCGCCTTTGGCTTCTCTTCTTCTCTCGCCTTTGGCTTCTCTTCTTCTCGTCCCTGGCTCTGTGAAAGAAGTGTGATGGTCTGTACTGTTGAGATAGGTGTGTAGAGTGGAGAAGAGTAGGGGGCAATAGTGCTGGACTCTGATCTCTCTCTGTGGTACTTCTGCGTAAGAACAACAGACATAGGAGAAAACACACATGTTCTCTATGGGATGTACCTTGTAGTCCAATTACGCAGTCTATCAAATGCAAATATTTACCTAAATGTTCAAATGTTGTATATGCACTGCTGTGACGCAGTATGCAGTACATAAAACTGCAATTTTATGACATTTTCACTTTGTTTTGCATGTGGTTATGTCATAAAGTGCATATACAGTATGAGAAAAATACATGAGTCAATTCTACAGCGTCTTACATGTTGCTTTGGCCCAGCATGCTGGATTGGCACAGCAGGTTCTTGATGGGACATTGTCTTTATAAGGAGATGTAAGTAGGAGTACTCCATCCACCACTGGTAAACAAACTCTTCCAGGTGGCTGTTGGTGTGCTGATTGGTCTGTGAGTTAGAACGTAGATTCCATGGCTTGACCGAACCCAGGAAGTGGACAATCTTAGCATTGTGACCATATCTATGTGGGACCAGGATAACAGTACAATATGGTCAACATCAGGCAAAAAAAACAGTAGCAGGGGTGGGGTCAGGCTTGTGGTCAAAATATGCTTTTCAATCATGGGAATGTCATATTTACTGAAATGATCCATTTGAAGTTAAATATTACTCACTCTTGATAAGCAGGCAGATAGGTGTAGACTGTGATGGCACTGAGGTTGTACACAAAAGGCAGGTGTTTACTGATATCTCTAACTGCCCAGTCACTGAAAAATGTGTTCAAGAGGCCCTGGTCCCCACCTGAAAACAGAGAGGGCATACAGTAGAGTTACTGTCAGCTCAGATCATAAGGAAGAGCCAATGAAGAAGTAAAGTAATTTATGTAATATTGTTGAGATAAGTAAAATTGCTATGCAAATTGACAATTCTAATATGGCATTGCTAGTATTCTCAACTGCTGGTAGAGCTCTGTAATTTCCTAAATGAACATCAAGGTGTGTTTTCCAAATGTTTTGCAAGAAGAGACAGTTAAAGTGCTAGGGTCAGGGATGAACTGGGATGTGGACTTGAAGCAAGAGTAAGGGTTCTGACTGACCGTCGAAGCTGCCGTGTTGTCGTGCGTGCTCCAACAGCCTGCCGTGGGTGATCAGAGAGGGCCTGAACACAAACACCCCTGAGTTAAAACAGTCCGGCCAGCCAGGGTCAGGGGCCGCAGACAGCTCCTCACGCTCAAACAGGTCGTCCACGTTACACAGCACCTACAGGCCAGGGAGTCAACAGGAAACAAGAGGAAGTTAGTTTCTAATGCCAGTGGTACAGAGTACATATATTGGACATTTTCTGCGACATGAACACCGATTTTATTAAAGTCAAGATCCGGATCAAGTGTCATGATGCCGTTTGTAGCTACTGCACATACTTGTGGATGTTTTCTATAATGAGAGTTCAGATTTATTGTATGGTACTGGATGTGCTCATTCTGTTTTCATTTTCAGCTGAACTTCCTACATAGCCCTCTGACCAGTCGGGGCTCTATTTGCTTGGTCTTGACACTCAAACCAAACACGCCCATATCTGCAGCACGTAAAAAGCGCTCTGTACTTGTCTTTACAGAGCAAAAAAATGACGGTTTGTCCCATGGCGATTATAACATTCATGTTAGGTACTGATTTACCTTTCAATAACTATGTTTGGGTCCATGTTAGTTACAGACACATATTGCACAACTCAAAACATTCAAATTGATTTGCTGGTAAAGATCAAGCTTTGACATTGTAAGATTTGGTTCCTTGGTTTTAAAACAAATTGATTATTGAGTGGGTGTATACATTAGAGACAAGTGGTGTCTTGGGAGATTTCAGTACACTCACGAGTGTGTCTGCATCCAGGAACACACATTTGCTGTATTGGGTGAGGGTCCAACAGTGGAGCTTGGTGAAAGTGACCCCCAGTTCTGGTCGTCCCAGCCAGGATAGATGTGCTTGGTCTCCGCTGTCCAGCACGTCCACTACCAGGACCTGGTCAAACACATGGCCCAGGGCAGCTCTATGGGGAGAGAACACGGGATTTACTACAACTACAGTCAGATTTTACGACTTCAATACACAAAAAATACACTAGGTCCGCAGCGAACCCAGGACTGCAAAAGACCCCATCCAGTGAATCTAATACCTCCTTAACTGATGAGAGACAAAATACTTCATTTGTCCGATTTTATTTTTTCAGGGACCTCTGTCACCGAATATAACTTTCATTCACATTCTAATAGGTCATGCATCACTCTCCTTGACTCGGTGATATTATATTTCTGTCCGAGATGCAGGGACTTCTCTCACCGTGCCTGGCTAGAGACATTAGTGGAGACCATCACAACAGTCTGGCGTGTGGTCCTGTGTCGTCGTAAACACCGTCCTACCACCAGAGCCCCCATGCAGTAGCTGTCTGTGGTGGCCAGGGTGACAAAGGCCTGGTTCGCTGGTGGCACAGGAAGGAAGAGTGGGTGGTGTTATTTTATAGAAATGGATTACAAACACCCAGCAGGGGATTTTAGCAGTTTTACAGTGCCATCAGCATTATGTTCTTTACGGGTTAAAAGTAGTTAATTTCTCAAGTTTTTCTCCAGTCAAGCACTTCCTCTTTTCCTCTTGCTTTAAGTTAGAGAGTGCAAGAGAGTGATGTCAATCAACTTGACACTGACAGGCTATATTAAAATGGTTATGATATAATGATGAGAACTTACCTGGCATGGTGTGTGACAGCGACTCCTCTAAATGAATAACAACTTGAGGCAGAGGTAAAAGTGATAGATGGTAATAAAAGTGTCAAAGTGATCGATCAGGTCCCGCACCACTGGCAGAGAGGACTTGGCAGAAAATGCACTGGTTTCCCCTAAAATGAAACTCCAATATGTTGATCGTGCAGTCCGACAGTCCAACGAGTCCAGCAATAGTAACTGTCCCACAAACAACAGATACAGAATGATCAATATAAAGTCATCTTTTTTTTTTTTTTTTACAGCTATTTAGATTGCCTTTATGAAACTTATAGTAGTATTAGTTGTAAATGTACTATGAGAGGTTATATCTAAAGCCAGGGGGTGTAACCTCAAGCTGGTAGATATACAAATAAATCTGCCGTTTTTAGTCCAAAAGCAAAATCAGAGTCTCTGTTTGAGTTCTCGGTCATGTGTCACTGGTCATTCAACTAAAATGAAAACTTGCAGAGTTTAAGCAGGACCTTCGACAACTGTGCTCTATAGTCTGCAGTAGTCCAACCCCTGGAACTAAGTGCATATATATTCAATTCACTGTAGACCCGTTAGTCAATCTTCATGATATGCAAATGAATGCTACTATGGACAACAACACTGATGTTTAAACTTGATGGAAAACATACATTAAATAAAAAAATACCAATCAATTGTAAAAAGTGAACTTTATTGATAACAATAAGGTACATTACTGACAGCCTTCAAAACACACAAAACAACTAACTACGATCAACTAAGCCAACAAATGATTTCCTGTATTTGTAAAGAACAAGCAGTAACACTTCTTCAGTTGCAGTTACTTAAAAGGTTTTAATTACATGTACTGAAAGTTAAAGGAGAACAAAAATGGCATATATCACACAGCAAAAAAGCAGCAGCGCTTTTATACGCATTCTTCATTAGTATTTACAGCACAAGTGACATGGTAGAATATGCTGATTTACTAGTTTGGCATCAACCCCAGTTATCAATTTCTATTCTTATCTGTATTGCATCAGGAATCAAGCAATCATACATACAAATCTTAAACAAGTATAACTTAAAACATACAATAACCACTTCTCAGTGTAAATGTTGTTTTGCAAATATTTTTTTTTAAACATTTATGTCTATTTACCATGTGCATTTATGGTATCTTTCCTCACATAAACACTAACGAGTGGCTTGCACCCCAAACAATTAACTTACTAGAAGACAAAACGTGATGCAGCTAAAAGTTCAGCTTGAAACCATTCCTCACTCCAAATAGTACCCTACACATTCTTTTTATATCCACCAAAATAATCCCTTTCTCTAAGGCACTTTTTTTCATTATACCTTCATCTATACAAAAAGTTCTAAATCCTTCTATTAAATTTGAATCCAATTAATAATAACATGCGTGTGCCATGTTATAAAAGCATCCTTTGTGTGCATGGTTTGTTTTGATTAGTGTAACTACAGACTCGCCTGGGTTATATTTTAAAACAAGCGCTGACATTTGATGAAACGAGAGATCTACTGCCAATCAGAATTGAATATACGTGGAGACAGTTAAAGTAAAACAAATACAACAAAAGCTATGTGCAATGTAAGCACTTGTTTAGTTGTAAACAAGGTCAAATGTACAATGCAGTTATAGATACTAGCTAGGCCTACTAAAGTATGAAATGAAAATGAAATGACAACTGATGAAAAATCACATCAGCATGTTGAACGACAATTGTTTGGTACCTAACAACATACAATGAAAATGATCAATACATCTTCACTGCAAAAAAAAAACATGTATTCAAGTTGTAAATCTAAGTGTCTTTACACAGCTAGATAAGGCAACAAAAAAACAACAACAAATAACTAACATTCTCCAAAAGTTAAATTCCAAATGAAAGACAAATGAAAAAAAATCTATATATTTTATTGTATTTTTTTGCCCACTGATGTCCCCAGCAGACAGTTGATACCTGCTGATGGAAGAAGGTGTTTCTTTGCTAAAGGTGAGGTTCCTCTATGATGACCTGATCGAAGTTAGGATGACCTGAGCAAGTTGCTCATCACTGGAATCAGAGGAAGCACAGAAATAATGGTTATGTTAACAATATAAAAAAAAAAATGCATTGGAATTTAAAATAACTTAAAACCCTTCTCAGCAGACCTTTTTCCAAGGGTTCCCTTGCCCTAATCTGCAGGAAAGAAATGGAGGACAGAGAGAAGTAAAGAAACAGAGAAGCAGGACCCACCCAGTGAAAAGGCAGGAAAACAGAACAGGAATACTAGAATGAGATAGTAGGTAGGCAGTATATAGTAAGGTAGTAGTGTTGGTAGAATACTGGAATAGTAGGTAGGTAGAATACTGGAGTAGTAGGTAGGTAGTATACTGGAGTAGTAGGTAGAATACTGGAGTAGTATATTGGAGTAGTAGGTAGTATATTGGAGTAGTAGAGAGAGAGAGACTAATGAGATTGTGTAATAACTAGTGCTTACCTTGGGGATCAGACTGAGCTCCATGTGCATTCTTTCCACTTTCTGGGTCTTCACCTGAATGGAGAAATTACATAAGCATTTGCATTTAAGAACATGTTATGTGCCACAGACAACTTCATAGTGGGACCTCTAGACCTTTGGATGGCTGAGACATGGCTGTAGACTTCTATTAGATGCCCTACAGGCGTCTACAGCCAGGGCAACCTTGTATCCACTACTACACATACTGTACGTATCCCAGTCCCATTCACTCACCTCCCTGAACCTTGAAACACAGTTTCTTCTTCTGGTAGGCAAAGTAGCTGGAGGCAGCACCAAGGAGGGCCACTCCTATTCCACTCACTATGCCAGCGATCTGACCAGATCCAGCTTCTCCATCTACACAACAAAAAGATCCATTGTGGATGTTTAGTTGATAAGGTTACGCTAGATGTTTTCTCTCTGAGTGATTCTTAGAAAAATATATTAAAGAAAGTGTGTGTGTGAGTAAGTGAGGCTATTATTCATGTTGCATAACGTGCCTTTTTTTTCAAAAACATACGGCTCTAGTCTAGTTGCACACCAATGGAAAACATTTTGGAACTATACCATAATTCCACAAGGTGGTGGTCGAGAGCGTTTTTATGACGGCCTCTGGTTGTAATGTGCTGGCAAAGTATTTCTGGGTGGAAAATAGTGCAACAACAGAATACTATGGGGGCTGAAACGGAAATATTCCAGAGTTTCTATTTAAAAACATCTTAAAACTATCTCGACAAAAGACATGAAACCATGAAACCTCAGAGAAAGCCACAACCCAGTGATACAGTGAAGGAATAACACAAACCCAACTCCCAAGGATACAGAAAGAAATACACAATGGGATTACAGTGAACAAACACTTGAATTTTGATGAATCAACCTTACAAGTAAAAACTGGATTTTCCCATAGAGAACCACTGTGAGTAACAGTGTATCATGCATTGAAACAGGGCGGTGCCCAGGGTAAAAACTGGATGAAACCCCAACAAACGGTGACTTACTGCTGAAGAATGCAACCTACCGCCTGTGGCTACAATCGTACAGTTCAGTCCAATAACCTTCGCTCACAGTCACACATGCAAGCTACATTCTTCAAGAGCCGGTTGCATGGATTCCATCAACAGAAAGCACACTATGTGTTATAGGTCCTCTGCAGAACACCATAAATCAGAACACCGTTCAGCAGGCTTTATTAACATCTGAAGGAATACAACAACAGACAAAGAGACGACAATAGCAATGTGTTGATAGCTAACCTCTCTGTTGTAACACACACATCGTACGAAAAAGAAGTAGCCGCATGCTTCTAACATGGAAAGACACGTTGTAATGGAAACAAGATTTTGTATTTGAATGCAAGTGGCCAAAGAAACGTACCCCAATGAAAGACAACTTCCAACCTTACAGGAACATTTACCACGATACATAAATCATTTGTAAACGCACAATATATATATATTTTTTTTGTTAAGCCCTACTGGCTTAGCACATATATCCTTCAGTGTTTCCGAATAAGTCATTAACGTAGTCAATATTGGAATATGAGAGAACTGCATGTCAGGTTGTTTTAGAACACATTAGCACAAAAAAAAGAGTTTTAACCGAGTGCTGTGAAGTTTGGCTATGCTAGGAATGTGTTCTGACTAGGCCTCTGTGAGGGGCTGTTAGGACTAGGCTGCAAAAGTAACAGGCTTAGGGTACAGTAACGATGGGCACGTCATGACAAGATGTGACACAGGAAGGAAATTCAAACAAAGACCTTCCGTGAGTGTCAGACATCTATTTTACATCTGGACTATGACCAATAATTCTCAAAATGTGGAAACATAGAGGGCTTCTCTAGCCTTTTTATATCATCATTATTTTTGCATGAATTGCCATGTCATTTGGAAAGACTATCACACAAGAAGTAACACACATATGAAACAACTACATGCAATGCATAAGAACGCCTCAAAAACCATACTGGCCAAATATGCAGCCCAAAAACAGGTGGGGACAATAAAAATAACCTTGATAATATCAGTAACCACTATCTTTAGGCTTATAGCTGTAACATTTTACAAAACAGAATCCCATAAGCTCAACACACAGGAATGATTCGGAAACTGACTTCAGAAAGTAAAGAGAAGGGTGGGGTGTCAGAGGGGATGAGAACACACTCCTTAAGGGATAAAACCTCTGAACTTTGTACTAACCTTAGCTTTAACCCAGTGAAAACTGGAGCATAAACTCAGGAAAAAAAGGATCTCTCCAGAACCTAAAAGAGTTATTCGGCTGTCCTATAGGAGAATCCTGTTTGGTTCCAGGTAGAACCAAAGAGAGTTCTGCATGGAACCCAAAAGGGTTATCCTATAGGGACAGCCGAATAAACCTTTTGGAACCATTTTTTCTAAGAGCGTACAAATCATTGCTTTGTAAGATCAGCCCTGATAGGTGTTTTAACCTCTCTTGGGTAGGGGGCAGTATTTTCACGGCCGGATGAAAAACGTACCCAAATTAAACGGCCTACTACTCGGGCCCAGGAACTAGAATATGCATATTATTGGTAGATTTGGATAGAAAACACTCTGAAGTTTCTAAAACTGTTTGAATGACGTCTGTGAGTATAACAGAACTCATATGGCAGGCAAAAACCTGAGAAAAATCTAACCAGGAAGTGGGAAATCTGGTGCTTGTAGTCCTTTCAAGTCATTGCCTATCGAACACACAGTGACTTAGGGTTCATTTTGCACTTCCTAAGGCTTCCACTAGATGTCAAGTCTTTAGAAAGTTGTTTGAGGCGTCTATGATGAACAGAGAGCGAACAGAGGAAGTTGGAAGTTGTTGACTCAGGAAAGCACATGAGTTCATTGGCGCGCATTCACGTGAGAGTTAGCTGTGTTCCAAAACGTTTTTCCAAGACGTTGGAATATTATTGAAGTTCTAAGTTAAAAAGGCCCTAAAGATTGATGCTATACAACGTTTGACATGTTTGAACGAACGTAAATATAACTTTTTTGGACTTTTCGTCGTGACATTTTGGCCGCGCTTCCTACACTTGGAGTAGCATACTGAACGCGCTAACAACAAGGAGGTATTTAGACATAAATTATAGACTTTATCGAACAAACAACATTTATTGTGGACCTGGGATTCCTGGAAGTGCCTTCTGATGAAGATCATCAACGGTAAGTGAATATTTAATGCTATTTATGATAGATGACTCCAAAATGGCAGGTATCTGTATTGCTTGATGTCTTTTTCTGAGCGCAGTACTCAGATTATTGCAAAGTGTGCTTTCCCCGTGAAGCTTTTTTGAAATCTGTCACAGTGGTTGCATAAAGGAGATGTTCATCTATAATTCTTTGAATAACAGTTTAATATTTTATCAATGTTTATGATGAGTATTTTTGTAAATTGTTGTGCTGATTCACACATATTTTCCGAACATCACGCGCCAATGTAAAATGCTGTTTTTGGATATAAATATCAACTTGATCGAACAAAAAATGCATGTATTGTGTTACATGATGTCCTAGGAGTGTCATCTGATGAAGATCTTCAAAGGTTACTGCATACTTTTAGCTGAATTTCTGGTATTTGTGACGCCTGTCCTTGTGTTGGAACTGTCCTAACATAATCTAACTTTATGCTTTCGCCGTAAAGCCTTTTTGAAATCGGACAATGTGGTTACATTAAGGAGACGTGTATCTTTAAAATGGTGTAAAATAGTTGTATGTTTGAGAATTTTGAATTATGACATTTTGTGGTTTGAATTTGGCGCTCTGATTTTTCACTGGCTGTTGAATAGTGTGAACCGTGGGTGTGACGGTAGCGTCCCACCTGCCCAAGAGAGGTTAAAGCACCTCAAACACCATGTAAACAACTAATCAGAACACTCCCTCAGATCTGAGCACCAATCAGAACATAGGTGGATAGATGTCTCCCTGATTCATGAAAGTCACTGGGGGCTCCTTCATTGGCCCACATTCAAAAGCTCCATGGCCTTCTCTAACAGAGGCACCACTGCTTGCTTTATGTGGATATCCAAACATGGAAGCCCTCTGGCATGTTAGCATCTAGCATCTTCAGGAATTGGGCCCACAGTAGGTCTAGATCGGCAACTACACAGAATCGTACCCTGGGTTTCAAGGATATGGCCAATAGTGTGCACCCATTCAAGCCAATCAGAGTTAATTCCCCTTTGTATTCCAAACCAATAGTTCCCAATGTTCCCATAAAGCTTACTGTACTTGTTTACCCAAAAGTTAAACTATATTTCTTGCTACAAGAAATGGCCATCCTCAAGCCTCCACTTGCACTATTTGATCAGGGAATCCTCAAAGCGAAGTTAGGTTTCAACACATTTAGTTTGATAGACCTCCTCTCAGCGCAGCCCTTTTATTAGTTGTATTATTCATTTTCAGAATCTTTGCTGTGTTTGGATTGGCAACAGGAAGTATAAAACAACATAATCCGACCGTGAGGAGCACACACTAAAACCAGGGCAATCAGCCAACTTCCTCTGAGACAGGAGACACAGATATGACTATAAAAGCACAGAGCTTAGTCCCTCAAAAGGTGTGAGAAGAATTCACTGTCACTGAGATTCTTCATACTGCAGGCCTTTGACATCACGGTAAAGATGAGTGGTGAGAGTTAAATGAAAAGACTTGGTGTGGGTACAGTGGGCGAATACAGACTAAAGATTCCACCTAAATCTGGTGCGAAATAGCCGTTCAACTTGACAAAACGCCACCCCATATAATTCCTCCTGAGACGCTTGATAATTAACATTATTTATTGTAGAAATAAATGGATTGATTTACCTTGAGGTTGATCTGCAGGAGCACCACCTCCTCCTGAAGAGGGAAAAATAAAGTGAGAAAGTAAGCAATAAGTCCATAAGTTTGTGTACTTTGATTTTGCAGTATTACTGTTTTGAATCAGTTTTACTAGCAGCAAGCAAGAACTTCAGACAAACTTCAGGCAAACAGAAAGTGCTATAAATGTCGTACCATTGGGATCTGAGGGAGCTGGGTCAGCTGCACGTGCTATATATAAACAAAAACAGCAAAGTGAGACACTTCTACTCCTTCTGTGGTATATACTTCTAGACATACTGTACATAGAAGTAGCTAGATAGGTCTGTGTGTTCTATTTACATGTACGTGCAAATGTTCATGAAGACTTCAGAGATTTATTGTATAAAGTCTTCATAGAGTTGGTCAAAATATTTCCAGATTCCTTTTAAACATGTCGTCTTTAACTGTGAGGGCTGAAACCGTCCCCTTACACTGAGTTTAATGACAGGTTATTTCAGTTTGTTTCCAGCTCCTCTGGACTCTCCACAGTATCATGCAGTGATAGCATCAGACTAACAGGCATATGGCACTAATTACATTGGTAACCATGAGGGGTTTTTCCCTTCCCTATTTTTGCTTTTTTTCTCTCTTTTGTAAAGAACAAGTAATTACTTCCATTCTAAGTGACTAAGAGGAAAAAGAGAAAGGAAATGTGTATATAGTTTTAAGACAGAACGGTTCTGTTTTAGTCCACAGTGAATTTAGCACTGCAATTAACTTCAATATGGCAACAATGGACAATTTCTGTCGGGTCCCCAGCCTCCCCGACATACTCTATTGTATGTATTTTGACTTATGCTAGTCTAAGTAGAAATTACTCTCCCTCAACAGTAAGATTGCAGGCCTACTGTTGGAAGTCAAACCCATTAACTAATTCGTATGAACAGCACCCTTTGTCTTGCTTGTGACACTGCTTCTAAACTTATTCAATAATAAAAGCCTTAAATGTCCTACCTCCTCCTCCACCTCCCTTGCCGGGATCAGGCTTGTAGTTATCGTTATCGCTTATATCAAACAGGTCATTGTCTCCGAAGGACCCGCCACCTTCCAGATGAAAACAGTATAGCAACAGGTGAGTTGGTAACAATTACCACTGCTTTCCAGAGAGTCCTGGGAGTCCATAATAACAATTCACAGTAGCACACACATAGTATATGATCATCAAACAGAGGAAATAAAGGGATATATCCAATGCTTAGTACCGGTGCCTCCATCTTTAGGTGGAACAACAGCTGGTTTACCCGGTACGGGATCTATGGATGATAGACATTAGAGAACAAGGGAGAGGAGTGGGAAGAGGACCATTATTTAAATTACATTATAACACGTTATAATAACATTATAATATGTTTTCACACTGGGAAGCATGCCACTAGTCCCTCATATCATTTCTTCCGACATTAGATGTGAAAACATCAGCACCTACAATCACTTAAGCTCTTAAGCGAAAGTCTGGTTTAGCAGGTTTTGAAAGCTCAAGAGGCCAAGCTTCTTATTAAGAGAGGTGAGAGTGTGAGAGTCACTGGACGCAAAGCAAAGGGAACCTCCTTTACATACCCAGCCATCACCATGTCTCAAGACATCTCAAGACGTCTCAAGACAAAAGGTGCTTGCTGGGTATGTAAAGGCTGTTGAGGTAAAGATTAATCATGGATAGCAGTGGGTATGATTCATCACAAGCCCGTTTTTTAAATTTTTTACCTTAATTTAACTAGGCAAGTCAGTTAAGAACAAATCCTTATTTTCAATGACGACCTAGGAACAGTGGGTTAACCGCCTTGTTCAGGGGCAGAACGACAGATTTTTACCTTGTCAGCTCAGGGATTCAATCTTGCAACCTTTCGGTTACTAGTCCAACGTTCTAACCACTAGGCTACCTGCACCCCGGCTGATTGCTTGATTTGAATGATTTATTAATTGTTTGTTTGTTTGATTAATTGATCGATTGGGTTAAGTAAACAGGGAGGTAGGGACAAAGAGAGAATCCCCAAAATAGACCTGCACTAAATAGAAAGACTTCTTCCCAAGACTGAGCACCTAACAATAACTCTGACTTTACCTGGACCCAAGGCATCAGACAGGTCAAAACCCATCCCATCTATGAAGAGAAAATATAACAGAAAACATATGGATTCTATGACTGTATCATTTACAATGGGTGACATCTCCCATCTTGAGGTCAATATTCGGTTTGCTTTAGGTATCAGAACCAGGGCCTAAAATTGACTGTTTGGTCTGCAGCCACTGTGGCAGGTACCCACCTCTCAGATTTTTTACCAGCCAAAACATTTAACATAAAAACAAAAAAACAGATGACCATGCCTTGTAATGTTTCCAAAACAAGAAATGTATTAGTAAGAAGTAATGTGGTATATTGCTCAATTTCACAAAATGTTTGTAACCAAAATATCAGATGAGACATATTTTTCAGCTGCCCCTTTAAGGGCGGGAGGTTACCTTGGTAAATGCCACACCAGAGTTGTGTCATGTGTTTTGTGTGTGTGTGTGAGATTTGCGATCTGACTAGGGCTATCATTTGAAGCAGCAACCTCAAACTAACGTTTTAAAACAACTGAGCTTCTGAACTAAACAATGTAAATAGCCAAGAAACACAAGGACACTGTCTCACTTTGTAGACTTTTGAGTAAATTAGATCAACTTTTATGCCTGTGCGCAGCACCTCCAAAAATGAATCTATCAGCACTTCACACAGAGCGCACAGCTCTCCTGCCAGGCAGTGTTGCTGCGTGAGGTGGGATATAGGATTCATATTTCATTGTGCAATTAGGAGCTATGAAACAAAACAGCAGAAATACTTTGAAAACAGCTACTGCAGCACTTTTCTGCAATCAATTTCAACTCACACTTTTGACTATTTTATTCACAAATGTAATGCTCGCACTGTAGAGACCTGCAAATTGAACACCGTGGCTGGTGAAATAGACATTCCTACCCGCCAATACCTAAATCTACACGCATCTGGCGGATGTTCATTTTATGCACTGATCAGAATGTCTTCCTGGGTTCTTTAATCTGATCGCTAGAATCCTGATCAAATAGGATGGATACTGTAATTATAAGTGATTCGAGTTACTTCAGCTGGTTGAGTTAATTTACTTACCCTCAGCTGTTTTTTTGGGATCTACAGGTTTGGGATCTGGAAAGGGCATCAAATATATCAACTATAAGAGCATTGTATTTCACGTTGGGCAAATGATTGGACAACATATTTAGTTAAGAACACATTGATGTAAATAAACACATTGACGTATCCAGAAGATCTAAATAATCTGAGAACAGAAATAACATCTTCGTTGAAATACATGTGAGCTATCCATTTCATTTGACATTTGTCGGCCATAGATGCCTTACCAGTTCCACCTTCTTTAGGGGGGATCCCAGCTGGTTTCTCAGGCTCTAAGGGGAGGAAAGGTGAATCAAGGAAGATGGATTAAAAAAGCCTCAACTTTAAACCATAATTCCCAGGATTTTCACCTTTGAGTCTTACCATTTTAAAGCCAGGAAAGGGAAACTATAATTAGAAATATAGCATAAGTGAATAAGGGGATCCATGTTGCGATTTGCTGAACGGGATGGGTGTTTAATTTAGCCAGTTATTACTGGTTGAATATAACTGAATACCACAACAGTATAACTATACAATTGTATGCCGTTATAAATCTATCACCCAAATCGCAAACTGGATGAACCCTTAAAGCTAATCAGTGAAAAAGAAATCCGAGACAAGGAACGATCCAATCTTATTATCCCAGCACCAACGACCTGATGAGAGCTTCAACACAGCTATCTGTTGATTTGAGAAGGGTAACCAAATCTAAGTCTGATATATAGAAAGGTTCCAAGAGCAAAACCAACACCAGCTTAGACAAAGAGGGAGCCATATACACCTATTACTGTGTCCTTTTACCTTCTGGACCAAGAGCATCGAATAGATCAAAACCACCTCCTGGAGATGAAGAAATGTAATGACATTTATTTATGCTTATAGCATGATTATAACACTGTCAACACAGAAGAATCTGGTCATTGTAGAAGGGTATTTGAAGAAGCGTGACAGAATGCGGACGGAGAGATCACAGAGGAAGACAACACAAAGGAAATCCTTGCATAGAGTTGATAAGAGTCCCTTCGGGGGCTGGGCCACCCTGCAGTCACATGCTGGGCTCATATTCTGTTTCTTTAAAGTGGTTATTGATGTGGTTCATGTTGAGTCATATGAGTTGTGACTAATAAGTTGTCTATGTTCCCTTGCTAGTGGCTTCTTGTTGACTTCCAGAGTTGGTTTCATCCCACAGTCAGTGTAATATTATGTGACAGGTTTCCCTACCTGGACTGGGATCCTTTGTAGGTTGCTTTGGCTGTTTTGGAATAGTAGTTATAGGGTCATCTAAAAAAAAAAGAGGTTTTTTTTTGCCTTTCATAAAATCATTCATCACATTTTAATCTATAAGGCTGGAGATGTCACATTATATATAAAAAAATCTGTATTATAATAACAGGATCATCATGTGTTATGAGTATTACGAATTAAAATGGTCATTTCTAATCCTATATAAAATATTTTCAAAAGGCTTAAATTATATTTGGACATGAATTCCTGTTCAGTAATAACTAATTAACCAATTTGCATTATGCAATATGCATTCAACTGAGCCAGACAGCGTCGTGAGCAGTGCTACAGATAGGCAGAGGAGGAAGACCTGAATATTGTGAGGAACAGCCATTACACCTGCTTCATCATTATGTACTACATCTACAGTAGGCTTACTTATCAACAACAACAACAAAATATCAAGAAACTTACCAAGATCAAAGGCATCAGAAAGATCGAAGTCTGTGGGACAAAGATGAAACACTATTGGTCAGCCACACGACAACATCATCTCACCCACAACACTGGCTGTCTACGCATCTTAGTTAGCACCACTTTCTACTCAACTAACCAAACTAGCTTTTTTAACTGTGTGCTAAAAACATTCCATGGAACCACCAGTTGCTATGTGCGTGACTTTGATATTGTGACAGTGTTTGTGCAACTTAACAGCAGGTAGTACATCCTGTATTGGTTGCCTGGTGTGGTTTTGTTACGAGGGAACTGGCCTTGCCAGGCATACAGTCTGTCTGTTGCCACTTCTGTCAGTTGCGGTTTGAAGGTTTGAATGACTCATAGGCAGCTGAAACCAGAGAGCTGTATCCTAGAGCACTCTATTTCTCTACTCTGCCTTGGCTGTAGTTAAACCTTTGTGAATTAACCAAGCAAAGACTGAACTAGCACACTAACTAATGAACCAATTACCTAATTAGCCAACCCACTTAAAATAGAGGCCTCCCAGTTTGAATACATTTGCTTACTGCGTCTGAACCTTAGACTGTATAAGAATAAGGTCTCAAGTGAAACTGAGCAGAAAAGTCAGATAGTTGCTTCTGACACTGTAAAACCAAGTGTTTAGGATCTGAACACATAACACAACTAACACTTTTCTGAGACACTTTTTAAGGAATTGATGAATTTCGATGAAAACACATCACAGTGTTTAGATTGTAAACACCAGGGCATGTTTATTCATTGTAACACTTGTTAACCACATGAGCACGTTTATTCCGCAAAAGGCCTTTAGGTTTTAAACTCTAAACACTGGGTTTGTTGTTTTAACACTGTAGGGAGTAAAGCCGTATTTGCATATTTCCAAGCATGCCTCTCGAGTGAACGTGAGAAATGCCAACCCATGACAGTGTTTGTTAGTGACAGAGACATGGTTGTTGCAATAAATTCATTTTCTGAAACGTTCACCTAGTGACTGCCTAAGTGAAGGTATTTCAATTAAAGTTCAACCCTTTATGATCACATACTATACATTGAGTGTATAAAACATTAGGAACACATGTTCTTTCCATGACATAGACCGACCAGGTGAAAGCTATGATCCCTTATTGATGTCACTTGTTAAATCCACTTCAGTCAGTGTAGATGAAGGGGAGGAGAACAGTTAAAGAAGGGTTTTTAAGCCTTGAAACAATTGAGACATGGATTGTGTGCCATTCAGAGGTTGAATGGGCAAGATAAAATATTAAAGTGCCTTTGAACGGGGTATGATAGTAGGTGAACTGCAACGCTGTTGGGTTTTTGACACTTAACAGTTTCCTGTGTGTATCAAGAATGGTCCAGGACATCCAGCCAACTTGACACAACTGTGGGAAGCATTGGAGTCAACATAGGCCAGCATCCCTGTAGAATGCTTTCGAGACCTTGTAGAGTCCATGCCCCGACGAATTGAGGCTGTTCTGAGGGCAAAATGGGGTGCAAAGCAATAATACGAAGGTGCTCCTAATGTTTTGTACACTCAGTGTACGTTTCACAAGGCTTAGTTAACTTCTACATTGTAGTCTGCAAATCTTGGCTTATGTGCCACATAAGACCTGCAAGTCACAGTACGCTGGTTTGTGCTGTGAATAGTAATTCCCATCAGAATCCAGCCAGCGGGAGGATATCCAAGAATTTGAAAATTGTATCACCCACAACCTGCACTCCGAATGACTGCTCTGGTAAAGGACTTAATAAACAAAACAACCTGAACCAGTGGTTCCCAACCAGGGGTACTAGGAGGACCCCTGGGGATGCTTGGACTATCCAAAGAGACTTGAGAAGACTCATGTGCCCATACTGGTAAAATACTCTTGAGTGGGTAAATCAGGAGTACTCCAGCAGAGCAAATTCTGTCAGTGGTACATTAACTGCAAAAAGTTGGGAACCACTGACCTAAACCATCTAAACTAAAACAACCATCTCAGTAACGGGTGCAATAAATCCAACCCCAAACAGATTAGATTAGTTATTTTTTAAATTAAGTTATTTATCTTTGAATAGTATAACATCAATTAATCAATCAATGTGTATAGATTTTAAAACAAACTATTCTAAGAATCAACCTGCAACAAAGCATGCTGGGAAATATGATAATGAGTTTTAGGTCAGTGGTTCCCAACCTTTTGCAGTTACTGAAGAATCTGAAGAAGGCATGGAAAGTCACATCAACTTCTAATGACGAAATGCATGGGAAAGTAAACAACAGTGTTCAAAATCTGAATACATAAGAAATATACAGTTGAAGTCGGAAGTTTACATACAGTTAGGTTGGAGTCATTAAAACTGTTTTTTCAACCACTCCACAAATTTCTTGTTAACAAACTATCGTTTTGGCAAGTCGGTTAGGACATCTACATTGTGCATGACACAAGTAATTTTTCCAACAATTGTTGACAGTCAGATTATATCACGTATAATTCACTGTATCACAATTCCAGTGGGTCAGAAGTTTACATACACTAAGTTGACTGTGCCTTTAAACAGCTTGGAAAACTCCAGAAAATTATGTCATGGCTTTAGAAGCTTCTGACATAATTGACATAATTTGAGTCAATTGGAGGTGTACCTGTGGATGTACTTCAAGGCCTACCTTCAAACTCAGTGCCTCTTCGCTTGACATCATGGGAAAATCAAAAGAAATCAGCCAAGACCTCAGAAAATTGTAGACCTCCACAAGTCTGGTTATTCCTTGGGCGCAATTTCCAAACGCATAAGGGTACCACGTTCATCAGTACAAACAATAGTATGCAAGTATAAACACCATGGGACCAGGCAGCCGTCATACCAATCAGGAAGGAGACGCGTTCTGTCTCCTAGAGATGAACATACTTTGGTGCGAAAAGTGCAAATCAATCCCAGAACAACAGCAAAAGACCTTGTGAAGATGCTGGAGGAAACAGGTACAAAAGTATCTATATCCACAGTAAAACAAGTCCAACATCGACATAACCTGAAAGGCTGCTCAGCAAGGAAGAAGCCACTGCTCCAAAACCGCCATAAAAAAGCCAGACTACGGTTTGCAACTGCACATGGGTACAAAGATTGTACTTTTTGGAGAAATATCCTCTGTTCTCATGAAAGAAAAATAGAACTGTTTGACCATAATGACACTCGTTATGTTTTGAAGAAAAAGGGGGAGGCTTGCAAGCCAAAGAACACCATTCCAACCGTGAAGCACAGGGGTGGCAGCATCATGTTGTGGGGGTGCTTTCCTACAGGAGGGACTGGTGCACTTCACAAAATAGATGGCATCATGAGGGAAGAAACTTATGTGGATATATTGAAGCAACATCTCAAGACATCAGTCAGGAAGTTAAAGCTTGGTCGCAAATGGGTCTTCCAAATGGACAATGACCCCAAGCATACTTCCAAAGTTGTGGCAAAATGGCTTAACCTGTTTGGGATAGGGGGCAGTATTGAGAATTTTGGAAAAAATATGTGCCAATTTTTAACTGCCTCCTACACCAACTCAGAAGCTAGAATATGCATATTATTGTTCAGGTTTGGATAGAAAACACTCTGAATTTTCTAAAACTGTTAGAATGGTGTCTGTGAGTATAACAGAACTCCTATGGCAGGCAAAAACCTGACAAGGTTTCATGCAGGAAGTACCCTGTCTGACAAGGAGTCGTGCGTCTTGCATCTGTTTATTGAAAAATAAGGATCTTAGCTGTAACGTGACAATTCCCAGGGCTCCGATAGGCTCTCAGAACCCGGGAAATACCTGAAGGTTGACGAGGCAGCCTCAGGCTGAAACACATTATCGCCTTTGGTAAGTGGCGGATCAGAGGACCTTTGAATGAGGCGCGTGCACGATTCGCTCCTGAGGAGAAATTTAATTCGGCTGTTTAGGCTCAATGCATATTCCCGGTGGGAATATTATCGCTTTTCTACGAGATAAATGGCATAAAAATTGGTTTTAAACAGCGGTTGACATGCTTTGAAGTACGGTAATGGAATATTTAGAAATTTTTTGTCACGCCAATGCGCCATGCGCGAGACCGTGATGTTGCATTCTGATAGTGTCTAGAACTCACGAACAAAACGTCGCTGTTTGGATATAACGATGGATTATTTGGGACCAAACCAACATTTGTTATTGAAGTAGAAGTCCTGGCAGTGTATTCTGACGAAGAACAAGCAAGGTAAGAACATTTTTCTTATAGGAAATGTGATTTTGGTGGAGGCTGACCTGGGTGGGTGTCTAAATAGCTAGCCCTGTGATGCCGGGCTATGTACTTAGATTATTGCAAAATGTGCTTCATCCGAAAAGCTATTTTAAAATCGGACATATCGAGTGCATAGAGGAGTAATGTATCTATAATTCTTAAAATAATTGTTATGCTTTTTGTGAACGTTTATCGTGAGTAATTTAGCAAACTGTTAGTAAATTCCCCGGAAGTTTGCAGGGGTTATGCTTTTTCTGAACGTCACATGCTAATGTAAAAAGCTGTTTTTTGATATAAATTTGAACTTGATTGAACAGACATGCATGTATTGTATAACACAATGTCCTAGGTGTGTCATCTGATGAAGATCATAAAAGGTTAGTGCTGCATTTAGCTGTGGTTTGGGTTTATGTGACATGATATGCTAGCTTGAAAAATGGGTGTCTGATTATTTCTGGCTGGGCACTCTGCTGACATAATCTAATGTTTTGCTTTCGTTGTAAAGCCTTTTTGAAATCGGACAGTGGGGTTAGATAACGAGATTCTTGTCTTTAAATAGCTGTAAAATAGTCATATGTTTGAGAAATTGAAGTAATAGTATTTCTAACGATTCAAAAATCGCGCCACTGGATTTCAGTGGCTGTTACGTAGGTGGGACGAGTTCGTCCCACATGCGCCAGAGACGTGAAGCACAGGGGTGGCAGCATCATGTTGTGGGGGTGCTTTCCTACAGGAGGGACTGGTGCACTTCACAAAATAGATGGCATCATGAGGGAAGAAACTTATGTGGATATATTGAAGCAACATCTCAAGACATCAGTCAGGAAGTTAAAGCTTGGTCGCAAATGGGTCTTCCAAATGGACAATGACCCCAAGCATACTTCCAAAGTTGTGGCAAAATGGCTTAAGGACAACAAAGTCAAGGTATTGGAGTGCCCATCACAAAGCCCTGACCTCAATCCTCTTGAATTTTTTTTTGCAGAACTAAAAAAGCGTGTGTGAGCAAGGAGGCCTAGAAACCTGACTCAGTTACACCAGCTCTGTCAGGAGGAATGGGCCAAAATTCACCAAACTTATTGTGGGAAGCTTGTGGAAGGCTACCAGAAACGTTTGACCCAAGTTAAACAACTTAAAGGCAATGCTACCAAATACTAATTGAGTATATGTAAACTTCTGACCCACTGGGAATGTGATGAAAAAAATAAAAGCTGAAATAAATCATCCTCTCTACTATTATTCTGACATTTCACATTCTTAAAATAAAGTGGTGATCCTAACTGACCTAAGACAAGGAATGTTTACTAGGATTAAATGTCAGAAATTGTGAAAAACTGAGTTTAAATGTATTTGGCTAAGGTGTATGTAAACTTCCGACTTCAACTGTTCTCCTGGTTGGAAACTGACTGGAAAAAGCTGACTATCATGTTTAATCTTGCATTCTAAATGCCTTTGTTTAACATGAGAACTCTTATTGGCTAATCTAAATGCTTAATGTTTAAGTTTTTAACACTGACATTTAGGTTACAAACGTGTGACAACATGTTTCATGGTTTTACAGTGTACTTTCAGAAGAAAGACCAACAAACTATTAACTGTATCAACTAACTAAATATAACCCACTCGTACTAATTATTTTCACTGTGTACTGGACACTTGAGGCAATGATGGGGTAGTATAAAACAGTCTTTCATCAGTTCAGTCTGGCTTTTAAATCTAGGCATCACATGTGTCATCATGAAGACAGCGTGCCCATCTGGGTAGGGGTTTGGGGCTGCATGCCTGTGGTCAACTCTAGCCAATCCTGGAGCAGCCTCACATATGAAGCCAAGAGACACAGCCATTCACAGGATGGGATATATATTTAGAATGTTATGTTCATTGGGTGCTGAGTATAACTCACAGAGGAGCTATAAGGCTGAAAATATTTCAAAGTCCAATATCTTATAGGCCTACAGATGTAGGATCTTAATTTGAGCCAGTTTTCTACAACAGGAAAATAATCCTGCAGCAACAGGAAATGTGAATTATTATGTGGATTATAATTAATGGACATTTTGTAGGGGTTGATATATTTTTTGTAAAGGAAAATCAAGTCTGAAATTTCAAGTGGAAATTACAAGCTTCAGAAGCCTTTTAAAACCTCAAATACACTACAATTTTAACATTTCCTGCATTGCAGATTAATTAAGATCCTAAACCTATATTGTAATTTTTTTCAAAATTGCATTGTGGGAAAGAGGATCTGAAACATTGGGTTGAGGCAACAGTATCTGATAGTATCTATCAACTAATATCTATCAACTATCAAATGTATTGGCAACTATTCTTTTTCAACTGACACACAAGTACAGAGAGCCTACAAAGAAAATAAGGATGGCAAAGGGTGCCTTGGCTTGAAAGTGTCTTGAAAGAAACACTTCAGTGAGAGTTGTTAGTATGCAGTACAGGGAACTGTGTTCTGCAAACCCCCCTTACCTTTCAGCAATTAAAACCTGCGAGAAAACAAAACACTCTCTCTGTGCCTTTCAAACTTGCTTTTCAAAGTTGTCCCCAGTTGTGCCAGTTAGCATTGCATGCACATGTGCTTCCCTATGAGCCAAAGACACTACCCTGATTATAAAGGGCAGACTAGACACACCCTTGAGTCATATACTACCACACTAAGATGAGTCAGAGCTCTTCTGAGAGCAGTGATTATAAAACTGTACAAGAAGTACACAAGTGTTGTATTAGCCTACAAGTTTGTAACAGTGTTATACTGCCTTGCTGCTAAGGTAACTGCGTATCATTCTCAACTGTGCAACTAAAAACTGCACGAATGACTGAGATGGAAAACAAATGCATGCAACAGGCACGTGCCCTAACACAAATAGACATAACTCTTAACGTGGGGGAGGGGGACGCAGACATGGAGTTTCCCCGTCTATTTTCTTGCCTAAATCTATCTAAATCTACTACAACTTGTAGGCCAATCTTGTGTGTATCTTGTCCAAAGGATAGGCCTAAGCAAGACGTATAACTTTAAATAGGCCATCAATATAAAAAAAAAAACGTTACAAAAAAGTAAATAACAACAATAATAGTAATGATCATCATTATCATAATAGCTATTCATAATAGGCCTAATAATGGCGTAGTTATGCATCTTTGGTGGGGGAAAAAACTTACCTTGTGTTTTCGTCCCTATAACAAGAGTTACAAGCAAGGCAATCCATAAGCAAGATTTCATGTCTGCTGAATAGGAAAGAAAACAACCGTTTCCCTGAATTATCCGATGCTGGATCGATATGGTTATTTTAACTAATTCCTTGCTCGGAGTTCTTTGTCAAAATAAATCGGTAACTTTAGGGTGTGTCAATGTGCGGTGCTGTCCCCTCGTTGCCTACCAGCACTCGAGTGTTCTCCAGTTACAGATTGGCAGTCAACTTTCCAACAGAATGAAAGAGCAGTCAGGGTGGGTGTGCTGTGGTAACGTCCTAAAACAAAGGCGTAACCCTGGCCGCGCATCAGGTCACAATCTGAGAGAAGTGAGGGGCATAAGCCTACATTTACATTACTCTTGTTGCCTATCGCCCACCAATTGATTGAAAATGAATGTAATTATCGCTATCTGAACGGTCTCTATTCAAGGGAAATCGTTATTTTATCAGCATATGCGTAATAGGCTACACAAAAGTATTTTGCATCAATTTCATGTTTATGGTGTAATATAATAAAAAAAATTGCACACACGTACGTTTAATCATTTCCCAAACACTGCTCAGCAGATCTAAATGTGTGGTACTCCGATAACACGTTGGCTATTTGAATTGGGCGATTGTGCCATCTAGCGAGTTGTCATGGTTTTCACTTTAATTTGTAACGTGCCTTTCCATTTTGTGCGGTGCGCGTAAAAGCGAAGAAAATGTGGCAGCTGGGCCATGGTGAAAATGGTCATGAGAAATAATGCAGTTGGCAGCTACACTACAACCCCTCGTCTTGTAAAAGAGTGTATAGTAGGCTATGGCCTAATCGATGTCATGCATAGTCTATAATAGGGAAATAACCAACATCGAATAACAGAGCACGATATTGAAATAATCTTTGCCTTATTATTTTTTTTAAATGAACTGTGATTTGAAATCGTCTCTGTTTATCGACCTTTGAGGATAATGGAATCGTGGACAGTGCAGTCTATTTATAATGATCTATAATCATATTTGTGTTGCTTCAGTGAATGTTGAGGTCTCTAAGGACAAATGTATAGGCCAGCGGATGCCACCCAGTCTGACTCTTCAAGTTGGCACGCATCAATGCAGATGCCAAGGAGGACTAGTTCGGGTGCTGTAGAGTGCAGAGAACGTGTCCATCATTTCATTTATAAGAGCTGGAGCAACAGAGCCCGCTTATTCCTCCTCTTTTGCTTCGCTGCTGACATGCAGTCTTTCTTGTCTCCATTTAACAAGGCGATCTTAGTGGCTTTGTTTATTTTTGCCATTTTACTCATTCTTTATGTAATACTATGGTATATATGCCGAGACGTGGATTGCGACCACGGTATCTGACGCTTGTCGTGAGAAAAGCAGACGATACCCTGACTTTGGTTTATACGGAGACGCGCCAGGGTGACCCTTTGGTAAGTCCACCGGCGCGTCTTGACCGCTCTGACCATGAGCTCAAGGTGCTTCATTTAACCAACGGTATCATGGGATTCGTTTGTGTATGTTGCTCATGTTGAGTAAAATATGTGCAGTTCCTTTTATGTGTATCGTGTAGGCTGAATAGCCTATTCAATTATATCTCCAACGTGTTGCGCCACATTCGTGTTAGCATGAGGTAGGCTATTGCAAATCAGGATAAATGTTTATCTTAATTTCTATTGGCATTCATTCCAGGCAATTGTCATAATAATATTTTATAATTCAGTAAAACGTATATTAATGGGAAAGCTGCTATAGTGTGACAAAGGCGGGAAGGAGGTTCAGGCTACACGTTTTTGAAACATCCGTATCACCCTTATACCCCTCGCAAATGTCCGGTTACTGGTCATCCAAAAAAACACCGTTGACAATTCAGAGACATGATGAAGCATCAATAACATTTGAAATTCTATTGAATCATTCTGGTTCTGATTCTGATTTTGGGACTGATTTTATTCTATGAATATTTCAATTCTGCGGAATTTCCTGTACATTTTTACCTTTTTAAAACAGCTCTGATTTGATATTTTTGTTTATTTGACCTTATACGGTGTCCTGTGTATTCAACATTAGATGTAATAACATTGCTATAACAAAATCCTACCATCTCTATAAATATCTGAATTGAACTCAAAGAGAAAGCTTTTTGATGCAGACACTCAGCATATAGCCTATTCATATTGTTGGATTATAATTTAGGCCTACTTCTCCAGTAGTCTATTCTACAATAAATAACAATGATTATTTAACAATCCCACTCAGTCTGGACCGTTTAAGAATAAGGCTCTTAAATGGTTCTTCCTCAGCTTTTAAGGTTCCTTGGATAACTCTTGCCTGGATAAAGAAACATTGACATAAGTGTGGGGTTCTTGATGTGGATCTACTGTTCTCCAGAATTCTAAAAGCTTCTTGAAATAAATGGAAGCCTGCATACATTTAAATTAAGAGTTAAATGAACACTCAGTTGTGTAAAATAACCCCAGTGTTGGTGTTAATAACCCGAGTTTAACCAAAACCATGCATTACAGGACCAAAAGTATATGGACACCTTCTCGTCGAACATCTCATTCCAAAATCATGGGCATTAATATGGAGTTGCCCCCCCCCCCCTTTGCTGCTACAACTGCCACCACTCTTCTGGGAAGTCTTTCCACTAGATGTTGGAACATTGCTGCGGACGCTTGCTTCCAATCAGCCACAAGAGCATTAGGCGATTAGGCCTGGCTTGCACTTGGCATTCCAATTCATCCCAAAGGCGTTCGACTGGGTGGAGGTCAGGGCTCTGTGCAAGCTAATCAAGTTCTTCCACGTCGATCTCGACAAACCATTTCTGTATGGACCTCGCTTTATGCACGGAGGCATTGTTATGCTGAAACAGGAAAGGGCCTTCCCCAAACTGTTGCCATAAAGTTGGAAGCACAGTATCGCCGAGAATGTATGTATGTTGTAGCATTACGATTTCACTGGAACTAAGGGGCCTAGACCATTATTTCACCTCCCCCAAACTTTACAGTTGGCCCTATGCATTGGGGCAGGTAGCGTTCTCCTGGCATCCACCAAACCCAGATTTGTCCGTCGGACTGCCAGATGGTGAAACGTAATTCATCACTCCAGAGAACTCTTTTCCACTGCCACAGAGTCCAATGGTGGCAAGCTTTACACCACTTACATTGCGCATGGTGATCTTAGGCTTGTGTGCGGCTGCTCGGCCACAGAAACCCATTTCATAAAGCTTGCGACGAACAGTTATTGTGCTGACGTTGCTTCCAGTGTTGCAACCGAGGACAGATGATTTTTGCACGCTACACGCTTCTGCATTCGGCGGACCCGTTCTGTGAGTTTATGTGGCCTACCACTTCGTGGCTGAGCCGTTGTTGCTCCTAGATGTTTCCAAGTCACAATAACAGCACTTACAGTTGACTGGGGTAGCTCTAGTGGTGCAGAAATTGGACGAACAGACTTGTTGAAAAGGTGGCATCCTTTGATGGTGCCAATTTGAAAGTCACTGAGCTCTTCAGCAACGATGTTCTACTGCCAATGTTTGTCTATGGAGATCGCATGGCTTTGTGCTCGATTTTTATACACGTGTCAGCAACGGGTGTTGCTAAAATAGCCGAATTCACTAATTTTAAGGGGTGTCAACATACTTTGCATATATAGTGTATTTCCCAGCATGCTCTATTGCTGGTTGAGTTTCAGAATTCTTTGTTTCAATATCTGTTCTTGCATGTACATTGATTAACTAGTTATTCTTATGCTACTCAAATATAAATAACATACACTAAACTATTCTAATATGTTACTTGGACTTATTACACCTGTTACTGAAATGGTTCTTCCAGTTTGATCTGTTCTATGTACACTATTTCTATGCTTCCCATATTTATGTTTCGTTTTTGCATATTTTACTTTTGGTTTTGTACACCAGCTTCAAACAGCTGAAAATACAATATTTTTGGATGTGGGAAATATATTTCACAACGATTCAGATGGTACAATGATTCTCTACACTATACTTGCTTGTTTTGTCACATAAACTGAAATTAGGCAACCTATTCGAATTTTAGCAATCAGGAAATGGCCATTTCTGCATTGCGCATCTTTAAAGTATTTCATTTTAATGACAAGATATTCACTTAGGATTTCACTTTATGAAGGCCACAGGACTTAATATGAAAGAATGCAATCCCTCTGTCTCTGTCACTTGCCAAAAAGAATCACTTGAAAGGCACCCTGGGAAATATGCAGGTCAGGCTTAAAACCATACAATAGGGCTATTCAATTCCGTTCCTGGAGGGTCAAGCCATTTCGATTTTCTTTTCAAAGAACCATCTCATGTATGGTTCTTCAGAGACCCTAAACTGCTTTCCTTATGGCATCGCTCTCAAGGACCTTATTTGGTTCCAAGTTGCACCTTTATTTTTAAGAGTGCAGTCTGAACTGACAGCATCCGAAATGGCACCCTATTCCCTATGTAGTGCACTACTTTTGACCAGAGTTTTTATGTAGGGAATAGGATGCAATTTGGGAAAAGGGGATACCTAGTCAGCTGTACAACAAAATGCATTCAAATGAAATCTGTCTTCTGCATTTAACCAAATTCCTCTGAATCAGAGAGGTGCAGGGGGCTGCCATAATCAACATCCATGGCGCCCGGGGAACAGTGGGTTAACTGCCTAGGGTGGCTGGAATAATTTGACGATTTTTAGGGCCTTCCTCTGACAACACCTGGTATAGAGGTCCTGGATGGCAGGAAGCTTGGCCCCGGTGATGTACTGGGCCGTACGCACTACCCTCTGTAGTGCCTTGCGGTCGGAGGCCGAGCAGATGCCATACCAGGCAGTGATGCAACCTTTTGAGGATCTGATGACCCATGCCAAATCTTTTCAGTCTCCAGAGGGGAAATAGGTTTTGTCGTGCCCTCTTCACGAATGTCTTGGTGTGCTTGGACCATGTTAGTTTGTTGGTGATGTGGACGCCAAGGAACTTGAAGCTCTAAACCTGCTCTACTACAGCCCCGTCAATGAGAATGGGGGCGTGCTCGGTCCTCCTTTTCCTGTAGTCCACAATCATCTCATTTGTCTTGATCACATTGAGGGAGAGGTTGTTGTCCTTGCACCACACGGTCAGGTTTCTGACCTCCTCCCTATAGGCTGTCTCATCGTTGTCGGTGATCAGGCCTGCCACTGTTGTGTCATCAGCAAACTTAAGGATGGTGTTGGAGTCATGCCTGGCCGTGCAGTCATGAGTGAACAGGGAGTACAGGAGGGGACTGAGCACACACCCCTGAGGGGCATGGCGGATGTGTTCTTACCTACCCTTACCACCTGTGGGCGGCCCGTCAGGAAGTCCAGAATCCAATTGCAGAGGGAGGTGTTTAGTCCCAGGGTCCTTAGCTTAGTGATGAACTTTGAGGGCACTTTGGTGTTGAACACTGAGCTGTTGTCAATGAATAGCATTCTCACATAGGTGTTCCTTTTGTCCAGGTGGGAAAGGGCAGTGTGGAGTGCAATAGAGATAGCATCATCTGTGGATCTGTAGGTACGGTATGCAAATTGGTGTGGGCCTAGGGTTTCTGGGATAATGGTGTTGATGTGAGCCATGACCAGCCTTTCAAAGCATTTCCTGGCTACAGACATGAGTGCTATGGGTCGGTAGTCATTTAGGCAGGTTACCTTAGTGTTCCTGGGCACAGGGACTGTGGTGGTCTGCTTGAAACATGTTGGTTTTACAGACTCAGACAGGGAGAGGTTGAAAATGTCAGTGAAGACACTTGCCAGTTGGTGAGCGCATGCTCGGAGTACACGTCCTGGTAATCCGTCTGGCCCAGCGGCCTTGTGAATGTTGACCTGTTAAAAGTTATTACTTACATTGGCTGCGGAGAGCGTGATCACACCGTCGTCCGGAACAGCTGATGCTCTCATTCATGTTTCAGTGTTACTTGCCTCAAAGCAAGCATAGAAGTTATTTAGCTCATCCGGTAGGCTCGTGTCACTGGACAGCTCTCAGCTGTGCTTCCCTTTGTAGTCTGTAATAGTTTGCAAGCCCTGCCACATCCAACGAGCATCGGAGTCGGTGTAGTACGATTCGATCTTAGTCCTGTATTGATGCTTTGCCTGTTTGATTGTTCGTCAGAGGGCATAGCGGGATTTCTTATAAGCTTCCGGGTTAGAGTCCCGCTCCTTGAAAGCGGCAGCTCTACCCTTTAGCTCAGTGCGAATGTTGCCTGTAATCCATGGCTTCTGGTTGGGGCATGTACGTACAGTCACTGTGGAGATGACGTCCTCGATGCACTTATTGATAAAGCCAGTGACTGATGTGGTGTACTCCTCAATGCCATCGGAAGAATCCCGGAACATATTCCAGTCTGTGCTAGAAAAACAGTCCTGTAGTTTAGCATCTGCTTCATCTGACCACTTTTTTTATAGACCGAGTCACTGGTGCTTCCTGCTTTAATTGATAATGTACTTTTTCCCCCAGTCTGATTTAGTGCCTGGTCTTGTCCACTCTGTTCTAATGAGTCCTGCTCGGCTTGTGGGCATTGTAGAGGGAAACAGAAGACACATAAGATAGAGACACATTTGTATCAAAAAAACTGAAACCGCTCTGTTCATTACAACTGCATCTAACGGCTACCAGATGTTACTGACGTAACCCCGGTTCTATGAACCATGCGCAATATTTAAAACATTTATTTCAGAGTTTCTCTCACGACCCCATTTTCAAATAAGGCAACCCCACATGAGGTCGCGACACTTAGTTTGGGAAAGCTGGGATAAACTGATAGACTCCTGTGTGATCACGGCACCAATGTAGGCAAACCGACAGGGTCTATCAGTCCGGGTCGTTTGCTTCACTCAAGACTTTGTTGCACTGAGCGAAAGCCTACACCTTGGAGTTGCCACAACCCCTTGGGCCTTAGGCAATATTATGTACATTCATCCTTCCTTAGATGATAGTGAGTAAGTTCAGCAATTTTGTTTCTCAGTGTAACCGGTGCTGTACTGCACCGCTGTAACTCTGCGTTGTGTGTGGTTGATTGAGACTATAGATGTGGACTTTGGAGATCAGGTAGTTTTAATTAAGCAGAATTCGCTCTCTGCATCCTGCATCTGCATCCAAAAGAAAAGAAAACATTTGTAGAGCACATATGTTCTGCGAATCGTCACCTCTTTCTCTCGTAGTGCATCAAAATGATTTTAGAATACAAAAATTAGTACAGCCTCTCCTTATTATGCATCAACATATTTTACATAGATAAAACCACATACCTGCATCCAAAAGAAAATAAAACATTTGAAGAGCACATATGTTCTGCGAATCGTTGCCTCTTTCTACAACAGATGCACAATACAAGGGACTGGGATCATTCGAGGAGCTAGCCATCGTTCACACATACAATAGCCTGCTAATACCTTAGTTAGCTATTAACCACATGTTGAATTCAGAATGTTGACATCATCCTAAAAAGTACAATTACAAGTGCATCTTAACAATACCATCCACTTATGAGTAACCTCTAAATATACAACATTATTCATGAACAAAACACTGTGCGTATGACTTTGTGCTTAAAAGAATCAAACTTTTCTGAAGACGACAGAAAAAGCGTGCCTACCTCTCATAGTGCATCAAAATTATTTGAGCACGAGCACGCAGGGCAAAACGTAAGTACACACTCCCCTACTCCCAGGATGCAGGCATGCATAATAACAAATCAACATGACATATTAATATATGAACCTGGTGAAATTCACATAGTACTTTAACAACTGTTACATTCACCCCTCCTGAATTTCACCAACCTTGTAAAACAACAAAATAACCTACCAAGCTCAAGGCATAATTCTGAACTCAGTTCAAAGCTACCCATAGGGTTCAGGGCAAGTGAAAGTTGGTCAGGCCTTCAACTGCCCCTAGATGCATAGTGCCTCTTACACTATACCTACCTTCTTAGCCTTAAAAAAACAGTAATTTTGTACTAAATCATATCTCTGTACTATGTTACTTGCACCTTCTGGTGGATTGACTCAATTAGTCTCTTGACTCTCTTGAGTCTCCTGCCCTTGTGCGACCTGCCACTGCGCTAGGGGCCATGGTGACTAACAGTGGCTCTGGCCTTAGATCATTGATCAGAGGAGGGTTTGAAGGAATCAGCACCAGGATCTCAGAGGTGCTTCCCAGGTCATTTTCCTCAAGCAAACAAGGTTCTTCTGGTTCTGACTTTCCATCCGATGTCCAGAGCTCGGAGTAATCGCTTGAATCCTCCGCCAGCCAAGATGCGCTTTCCTCCCCAGAGTCCTCCATGTCTTCCCTGTCCAGTCCATCGCCGGAGTGGGTGACCTCTCCTGCATCTACATTGATTGAAGGCCCTGCAGCATCACTGTCATTGAAGTGCGCTGAATCATCAATTTCAAATGGCAGGAAATTCACCTGCAGCAGTAGATTCCTGTGAACCACTTTCTCTCTGCCGTAACGGTCTTGAATTATGTACGTGTGGGTTTGTGGATTGCTATGGGCCTTGCCTTATCTTAACCTTCAGGCACTTGCCAAAGCACAGCCCCAAGACCATCCAAGGAAGCGTCAGTGACGAGAATGAACGGCCTCTCGAAATCAGGGTGAGCTAGCACGACACAATTCAAAAGAGCATCCTCCAGCTTCTGGAATGCAACGACACACTCCTCAGTCCAATCCGATAGCGTCAGCTTCCGGAAACTCCCACTGTTGCCCTTCTTCCCATCTCTTCCTCTTCTCTTTTGACCCCCAGTGAGTGCAAACAAAGGTCTGGCTATGGCGGAAAAGTCAGGAATGAAGTGCTGGTAATATAATACCATACCCAAGAAGGATTTCAGCCTCCGAGCAGAGGGAGTGCATCTGTCTGCCTCCATCAGCTGAGCTTGGCTCATCTTGGTAATGGCCTCCACCTTCTCAGGATCCACTGACACACCGTCCTCTTTAATGATATGTCCGAGGAATTTCACTGTTCTTCGTAGGAAGTGGCATTTCTTGGGTGCTAGTTTGAGATTGTTAGCTCTTAGCGGCTAAACACAACTTTAAGTCGCAGTAGAGCCTGTTCCTCGGTGGGTGCAAAGACCAACAAGTCATCTAGGTAACAAAGGAGATTTGAGAAATTTAGGTCCCCAAATATACTTAACATCATTCTCATGAAAGGGGCCGGGCTGTTACACAGACCTTGTGGCATGCAGTTGTACTCATAACGTCCCATCGGTGTGGTAAAGGCTGTGTACTTCTTGTCCTCTTCATGAACTGGAATGTTATAAAATCCTGAGGTCACGTCCATGGTGCTGAAAAATGCACTGCCACCAAGGGCTGCGATGCAATCTGCTTGATGAGGAAGGGGATGAGCGTCCTTCACCGTTCGTGCATTCATCCACCTGAAGTCAGTGCATAACCTCAGACTCCCGTCTTTCTTCCATAACATGACTAAAGTGGAGGCATACTCACTAACCGACTTGCGTATAAGACCTACTTCTTCCATATCTGTCAATACCTTCCTCAGCTTCAGGTAATGAGCAGGCGGAACTCTTCTGTATGGTAGCCGGAAGGGTCTGTCATCAACCAGGTGGATACGGTGAACATAACCCCTGGCTTCTCCGCAGTCCAGATTATGTCTTGAGAAGATGTCTTCATATTTTGTGATGGTATTCACAAGCTTCTCCTTCCACTGGTCAGTTACCTGGCATCCATCAATGTCAATGTCTACTAATCCTAGATCAGACAGTCTTTGTTTCAGATTGTGGCAGCCATTGTCATCCTGCTTCTGTTCCATTGGGGTTTTCCTCACTTCATGAAGGCCCTGAAAGATTGTTGCATCCTCAACAGCCAAGCATGAAGACACATCGGCCAGCTTCATGTTACGTCTTAGGGTAAGATGTTTGTCAGAACAGTTTACTACCTTTAAAGGGACCCAGCCATCTCCCCACATGGGTGTAATAACTCTACCCACGAGTATGTTTCTGGGCATGACCTTTGACCTCGCAGGCTCGACTATTACAGTGCTGCCTGGAGACAATGCCAAATTTTTAGGAAGTTTACCCCAAACTAAGTGTTCAGTCTTGGGCGAAAGAGTCACAGCTTGAGTGAGCTTCACTGTCCCAATCTTGCCATCGACTTGCTGTCCCTTCCATCTTGTGACACTTGTCATCATCTGCAGAAACTGCTCACCCTCTGGTGAGTGGGTCTTGCCATCCATGTTGTTGACGAGCTTCCAGTATTCGTCAGTGCCTTTCATCTCATGCAATAGATGCTTAATGACATTCGATCCCAGGATAAGATCATCACGCTGTCCAGGAACAACTAGGGTGGGCACTTTAACATCAATCCCGTAGATTTGCATCTCCAAATCATAGAAATGCTTTGTTGAGGTCTGCTTCCCCCCACACCCCACTAATACTAACTCTGTAGGAGGCTGATAATGCTGAGGAAGGGCACCTGCTTCCAAAAGTCTCTGCTCCGCATGCTCACTCAATGTACAGGCCATAGACCTAGTGTCAAGCATGCCCTTAAGCTGCACTTTCCCATGTACAGACACAGAGGTGTAAAACAAATCTGAAAAATCCTCAACCTCTTGTGAACCTAACATAACAATTTTCTTTCCTTCTTTCGCATCAGAGCACAAAATCTCATACGTTTTCTCGAGATCATCAGATTCTTTCTTGGGGGTAGACAGTGGAACACCCACATATCCCCCCTTCACCTGTGGGCGTGTCAGTTTAACGGTTGCTGCTGTGGTGGTGAGTTTCTCTGCTGTTGTGGTGGGTGTCTCTCACCACCGGGATTGGCATAGCGTTCCCCCTGTTTTGGACAATTTGACTTCCAATGATCTGGGGAAAAGCACCAGAGGCACAGGTTCTCATGTCTACAGTGCATCACAGTGGAGTGATCTGTTGAGCCACAAACCCTGCATTCCCTACGCCTGAAGGGTTGGGCGGGGAAAGATGGTGCCTTGGCCTGTGTCTGTGAAACCATAACGGGTGGGATGCTCTTCTCTAAGGTACGTTCAAGCAGGTGAATGAGTCTCTCGATACTTGCACTCTGCCCATCTTGTTTGGCGCTTGATGTGAGAGAAGTGTCACTGCACGCACCAGCATTTACCCCGCCTTCAAACGGAGTTGACTGGGGATGTACTGTTATTTGCTTTGATGATACAGTGGTAGATTGACACATGGTGGCCTTCCTGCGGCGTTCATGTTCATAGATTCTCTCCTGTACTTCACTCGCAGTCCATTTCTCAGCAGACTTGTATTGGAATACTGCTGCCAGTTTGGGGTCAGGGCAGTATGTTACAAACATCCTGACGACATCGGAGTTGGAGCTGTCAATCTTCTTACCTTGTCTCTTATGGCCCTCGTCAGCGACATCTACGGCCTTGTTCAATCGAACCCAATACTCCATAACAGCCTCTCCGGGTACAGGTTTAGTATTGTAAAAATCAGCCAAAGGCATGCATGAATAGACCAATTCACTGAAATTCTGTTTCAGAATGTCAAATACAATCTCTGGCTTCTCTGTAGGATCAACAGTTGTCTCATTGCGTAAATCTATCTTTACCATGTCTCTTGCTTTGCCAGATAATCGACTAATCATCTCATCTGATTGTTCCCCAACAGGACATCCCTTCCTCCTTAAGTATATTCTCATCAACTCCTCCCATTCATGAATGGAGCATTTATCTGTACCATCTCCTCTATATGTAGGAGGTTCCTTTATGTCTGATTGCATGATGAACTTAATTTTACTGAGGTCTACATATCCTACTGACATATCCTCTGAATGATGATCACTTATCTTCTCTGTACTTACGGGTGGCTCATAAGTACTGGACCTGCCACTCTGTAGTTCTTCCCTAATGGAGCTCCCTATTTCCCGGGCTAGCTGAGTGACCAGCTCAGCTAGACCATCTACAGGGGCATTTGGATTAACACTAGATGAAGGGCTTTCATCCAAATTTTTTGTGGAGCAAAACATGGGGTAACATCCTGCACCTACACACTTTACAGGGGTTTGATCAGAGTATGAAACCTCCCCCTACTCCCAGGATGTAGGCATGCATAATAACAAATCAACATGACATATTAATATATGAACCTGGTGAAATTCACATAGTACTTTAACCTCTCTAGGGTATGTGGGACGAAATCGTCCCACCTACTCAACAGCCAGTGGAATCCCGTGGCGCGATATTCAAAAACCTTAGAAATGCTATTACTTCAATTTCTCAAACATATTACTATTTTACACCATTTTAAAGACAAGACTCTCGTTAATCTAACGACACTGTCCGATTTCAAAAAGGCTTTACAACGAAAGCAAAACATTAAATTATGTCAGCAAAGTACCCAGCCAGAAATAATCAGACACCCATTTTTCAAGCTAGCATATAATGTCACATAAACCCAAACCACAGCTAAATGCAGCACTAACCTTTGATGATCTTCTTCAGATGACACTCCTAGGACATTATGTTATACAATACATGCATGTTTTGTCCAATCAAGTTCATATTTATATCAAAAACCAGCTTTTTACATTAGCATGTGATGTTCAGAACTAGCATACCCACCGCAAACTTCCGGTGAATTTACTAAATTACTCACGATAAACGTTCACAAAAAACACAACAATTATTTGAAGAATTATAGATACAGAACTCCTTTATGCAATCGCTATGTCCGATTTTAAAATAGCTTTTCAGCAAAAGCACATTTTGCAATATTCTGAGTAGATAGCTCGCCATCACGGGCTAGCTATTTTGACACCCACCAAGTTTGGCCCTCACCAAACTCCGATTTACTATTAGAAAAATTTGATTACCTTTGCTGTTCTTCGTCAGAATGCACTCCCAGGCCTTCTACTTCAATAACAAATGTTGGTTTGGTTCAAAATAATCCATAGTTATGTTCAAATATCCTCTGTTTTGTTCGTGCGTTCAAGACACTATCCGAAGGGTGACGAAGGGTTACGCGCCCGAAGCGTTTCATGACAAAACATTTCTAAATATTCCATTACCGTACTTCGAAGCATGTCAACCGCTGTTTAAAATCAATTTTTATGCGATTTTTCTCGTAAAAAAACGATAATATTCCGACCGGGAGTCGTTGTTTTCGTTCAAAGAGGAAAAAATAAAAACATGGTGTCGGCTCGTGCACGCGCCCCCAGTCTCATTGTTCTCTGATAGACCACTTACAAAATGCGCTACTGTTTTTCAGCCATGGCCTGCAAAGTCATCATTCCACGTTCTGCCGCCTTCTGAGAGCCTATGGGAGCCGTAGGAAGTGTCACGTTACAGCAGAGATCCTCAGTTTTCAATAAAGAGAGTGTAGAAGGCCAAGAAATGGTCAGAGAGGGCACTTCCTGTAAGGAATCTTCTCAGGTTTTTGCCTGCCATATGAGTTCTGTTATACTCACAGACACCATTCAAACAGTTTTAGAAACCTTAGGGTGTTTTCTATCCAAATCAAACCAATTACCAATTATATGCATATTCTAGTTTCTGGGCAGTAGTAATAACCAGATTAAATCGGGTACGTTTTTTATCCGGCCGTGCAAATACTGCCCCCTACCCTAGAGAGGTTAACAACTGTTACATCAGCATCACACCGCCAAGGGAAATATAGTATTCTTTCTAACAATAAAAATATCTACATATATTTCAGGATGTTATGTATCACTGGAAATAACCAGGATTCATGTAAACACAACAGTTTTGACAACATAGCTTGTACAAAAAAAGAAATTTCTTTACTGAATTAAATATTACCACTACCTTTTTAAAACCATGTCTATCTTTATTTCCCAAACACAATTCAACACAATCACAATCACTTTTTTAAACTTTTAAGTATTTAAATAATTTTTTAACACTGGCTTAACACCTAACAAACACTTTGTACTTTTTTAAACACTTAACCTAGGCCAGGCCTTGTTATTACCTCACAATAAAACACTTTAATTTGCTCAACTTGCCATTGGCTCAACCATTGGCTCAATTTGAATATATTAGCCCACTCAGCTACAAGGATGCACTTTCATGCTAGGTTTAGGACCTCATATTGAAGCTTATAGAGACCCCCTGATGTATAGAACAATCTTTTAAAATGATCTAATTTGGTTTAGATACAGTACAAGCATCATGAAACCTCTAACACAATACATTCATTTGTCTTGGAGGAAATATTTTTTTAATGAGGTTTCTTCCTTCGCAAACTCTATGAAATGATGACCTCTTCCTTAATATTTGGTCAAATTATAAATGTTGTGTATGGTTTCCTAGAAACAAGGGTGGCTCAACTTACCCCTTTGGCTCAACTTACCCCACTCTCCCCTATAACAGAAGTGAACCTCAACTATTTTCGACTAGTCAAAGCCTTACAATCAAAGCCAATGCTTCATTTGAAATTATTTCATAAAATGTATCTGGCTAAAATGTTATAACTGGAATTGTGAAGTAAGAAGTCTTAGTAAATAAAAACGGATAATAATTTGACGCACTGTACAGACCGTGAGGTGAGATGAGATTCATGAGGATAACGTTAGGCCTTTTTGTTTTCTCTCCTCACATCTCTACGCCTCCAGCCAGTTGCGTGCCCTACTCGTGATACAGATTTCAGGGGGAGCGCGCTTCGGCGCACTCACAGAGCAGGAGGAACTTATCGAAGCACACGTGTGCAGAGTAGCACGGAATCCAAGGACTGAAACACGGAGAGACCTGGCACAGAGATGTGGCTACTGTCTTTCATTTGACCAATTTTGAGGTTGTATGTAGTGGGAGTTAAAGTTCTTCTGTATCAACTGTTCAACAAGTCTTTTACGTTACCAGGTTAGACTTCTGTTGATCCCCGTATTCATTAAAGATATTGAATGCAGCAGGAGTGGTGATCACTTCTCCTAGCCTATAACGTTAGCTGCTGGCTAGAGCTGCCTGTTGACGTTAACTACATAGCTAGCTAATGAAGGCTTTCAACAACAATAGCCAATTTGACTGAGAAATTGACTAGCTAACGAATTCATGTCAAATGCAACCACTGTTAAACAAATTGTCGAGGGATTAATATAACGGGCTGTCTTAAATCATGCTGCAAGTGTTATGTGGTAGTTGACTGCTACTGTACCTATAGCATTTGTGTTGTTGTTAGGATATATGATCTGTTTTCCATAACCAGTATTTTCAAGCACAAATATGAATTACTATCAGCATTCCATTTCACAAATGCACACAACCCCATACCCAGACCTAGGCTACTTTAACCCTACATTTGAGTATAGTGTTTGTATGCTCACTGATTCTACAAAAAGAGCAGCCTAGGTCTGTAATGGGAATGTTTTTTTTTAATATATATTCCTATGCACATTTTCAGAATTCATAGTATGCCATAATACCATGCCCTGTAAGGTGAATCACATGTCATGATAACCTCACTACATATCTTCATTGCCTTGTGTGAACTATAGTGCTTTTGGGTGGATAGGGGTTCATCAATTACCTTTATCCCATATTTCCCCTTATTCACCTCACGTCTGAATGTCGAAATCCTCATGTGAACTTGTAGTCTAGCCTATGCGCTGACACAATAGCAGTGTTGTATTCTGTCTCGTTCTAGAAAATACCAGTTAGCCTCCACCCCTCAAACATACCTAAGCATGCAAAGAATTCAGTGACGTCATTTAGAGCCTAAGCTGTACTGAAGTTAGTTTTAGCCTTGGCAAAATATGCTTGTGTAATTGGGCCCTATGCTTTATGGTGAGAGACAGGGTCAGGCAATTTCTTGGTATCCCAATCAAGATAAGACCGGCTAGTAATTAGAGAGATGATTGGATAAACACAATTGTCAATACTCAAAGCAGATTGCATTGTGTCCCCTAGATTTATACACAATGTCCTCCACAGCATGGGAGAGGCAAGCTGTCACGTCTTGGCCAGTATATAAGGTTAATTGTTTTGTAGTTTGGTCAGGGCGTGACAGAGGGTATTTGTTTTATGTGGTTCAGGGTGGTGTGTTTTGTTAAAAGGGTGTTTGTTTTAGTAATTCCGGGTGTTGGTTTATGTTTATGTATTTCTATGTCTAATCTGGTGAGTGTGTTTCTATGTTGGTTAATTGGGGTTGGGACTCTCAGTTGAAGGCAGGTGTTGTCTATCTGCCTTTGATTGAGAGTCCCATATATAAGGGTGTGTTTGTGATTGGTGGGTGATTGTTCTGTGTTCAGCCCTAGGCTTTGCCAGACTGTTTGTGGTTGTTCGCTCGTTCTCGTGGTTTTGTTCTTTTTTGTATGTTCATTGTTGATAGTCAATAAAAGTCAAAATGAGCATACACGTACCTGCTGCGTATTGGTCCTCCTTCACCGACGACAACCGTGACAAGCTCATTCTGTAATGGCTCTTAGAATATTTTATTCAGAGAATAGGTTGAATTACAACTAATAAAAAATGTAGTTATAGCCTATTAATTACTGCGTTAAAAGCCCCTGTCTGACATTTTCTTTTCCTATTGTTAACCGGTTGTTAACCTTTTATCTCACGCTACCTTTATCTCACTGCCTTTGTTAGGTACTCAGTAATTAGTGAAGGCACCTAAAAGGATAATTGTCAAAGGAACAAAATGGAGGCCAAAGGTGTTTCCTCATCTAATCTCCACCTTGTCGCACATCCAAGGGCGAAAAGTAAAGTATGGAGGTATTTTGGCTTTGACACCGATGCAGACGGGTGTATACTACACTGGAGGAGGATCTACTGTCGCATATGTATGACTCAAATAGCATATTCCGGCAACACCTCCCAATCTCTCGTACCACCTGGAGAAGAACCACCCAGCTGAGTTTGTGAGGAGCAACACAGAGCAGATGCGTGAGGCAGTCGCAACAGCCTACTCCAAGATAAAAACTGAACCTATGCAGCAGCAATGTCAGGGAGCCATCCGGAAGTGGAGCCCAGCGTTTGAATATATCAACCGACGGCATAATGATCTGACGTCTGCGATCATCAGCTTTGTCTGTGAAGGGATGTACCCTGTGTCTGTGGTGGAAGAACCCACCTTTCAGGCCCTTTTAAGGACAGCAGATCCAAGGTACTTGCCCCCTAGCAGAATCGACGTGGCAATGAAGGCCCTACCACAGAGGTACAATCAGATCCGAGATGCAGTGCTGGGTGAGGTGGCAGGGGTGGTGAACTGCGGTGTCTCAACTGACCTTTGGCAAAGCCAAACCCAGAACAGGACCTACATCTCCCTGTTCATGCACAAAACGGACTAGGTTCCGGTTTCTCCATGAGTTCCAGGTGCCTGAAAACATTTGAAGTTCCAGAGGACAATACAGCTGAGAATATTACCAGAGCATTGTACGAAACCTTTGTCGAATGGGGGATAACTCACAAAGTCAACGGTGCCACCACTAACGGTTCATTGGACATTGTGAAAGCTTGCTCTCTTCTGGATCTATCCGTGCAGATGCCTTGCTTTGGCCACACTATAAATCGAGGGATGGATGAGGCCTTTCAGCTGTTGACAGCTTTTTGGGACTTTGCTGCTAACTTTTTGATTATTTCCAACAGTCCGTGATGGCTATGTATCTGCTGCGAGAGAAGCAGAGGAAGCAAGGCCTAGCCCAGTGTGTCCTCATCAGAGACAGGGTTCGATCCTGGGTGTCCACGCTGACAATGCTCCAGCGCTTGAAAGAGCTGCAGGCCATTGTCAGTGTGGTACTCATGGAGGACAGTGATCACCATCAGCTGAGTTTCAATGACAGTGAATGGAACATGGTTGAGGGCTTGATTGGAGTTCTGCAACCTTTCAAACTGGTAGCTGACATGATAACAGACTGTAGATATTCGACCATTAGTATGGTGAGGCCTGTTCTTCACATGCTGCTGAACACAACCCTCAAGGCCAAAGAAGGGGCCACAAAAGAGGTTGGCATGGCCAAAGAGGTAATCTCCAAGGTGTTGTCCAGCACCTACACGCAGACGTCTGAGATTGCAACGTCACCACTTTCCTGGATCCCCGTTACAAGAGGCTTCCTTTCCTGTCCCCCCATGACCGCTCCCAAGTGGAGAGTGACATCATTGAGGAGGCCAAAGCCATTCTTGAGAAACAGAGGAATGAGAATGTGGTCACAGATGAATTGGCTCCTCTTTCTGATGAGCCACCCAACAAAAAACAGACTCTTGACAAACCGTTTCCTTCATGTAGCAATGCAGGCAACCCTTTGGCTGTGATATTTTGCCAGTCAGGCAGTGACGAGAACCAAGAGGAGCTACACGCTCAGGTCGTGGAAGAGCTGAGCAACTTCAAATCCCAGAAGATCCTGCGTCTCAACGAAGACCCTCTCCATTGGTGGTCGGACCGTATGGGCTTATTCCCTACTCTCCCTAAGGTGCTCCAGAAGTACTGGTGTGTCCTCGCCGCTAGTGTCCCCTCCCACAGACTGTTCAGCTCCTCAGGGACTTTCTTCTGTGGTAAGAGGAACTACCTCACCCCGGCACATGTAGACCAACAGGTGTTTCTCTATGAAAACTCACAGCGCTGCCATGAGGCTGAACCTATTGAGGATGACTCAGGGGAATGGGGCTTGGGACAGGAGCAGGACTCTGGGTCAGGCCATGGAATAACTGGGCAGGCCGCTGCCCACTACCAAACAGTTACAATACCCTAATCCTAAAGGAAATACTTAACTAAATGTCCTCAGCATATATTCCTATGTTATCTACTAGTAAAAAGGATTTATGTGAGTGTAACATCTGGTGAATTTTCCATTTCTGATCATGCTGCAATTTTATTTGATTAACTATTTGATGTAGGGCTAAATGTCTTTTATTGTCTCAATGTTCAAGTCATTTCTGAGTCATTGTTTGCTTTGCTCTTTGAAGTCCTTAGACTGTTTAAGATGTCTTTACAATACGTTTGAGATAAGCTTTGATGTGCCAAGCTTTGTTATCTGTACTGAACTCTCAGAAGAACATAAAGTATATCCTATATAATTTGAATCTCTGCTTGCTCGTGTTCATTTTGTGTTCAATGTGTCCAATACAATTTCCTCAGATGAGTCCCGATGGGACTACTAAGGTATCAAATTGCATTTATAGGCTTCTCCTCAGTGTTACAGTTGTTTCGGAAAGGAAATCAGCAATGAACTGCCCATTTAACCACCCACCAGCCGCCACTGAAAATGTGATGCAAATCTGATGGGGAGAAATGTAATAGAGTTGAAATCTCAACCATCCTGATTACCCTCAGTGCATAGATACGCACTGCGGCTCTAATTTTAGTCATGCTAAACTGTCTGGCCGCTGCAGGCTGTGCTTTGTGTGCTTGTTGCGCAAGGTCATTTTATCTTCAGGGGCAGGAACTGTTGTTGTCAAGCAAAATGGATCTATTTGGCATCGATATTGAAGGGCTCTACCTCCCTGCGTGTTTCAGGACTAGAGGTCGTTACGGACATATTTACCTGTGACTCACTCAACTTCAGTCCGACTCCACACTGTACACTTCAACAACTGCAGATTATAACCCAATGTAATCTCTGACCCAACACAAATTGCCCCAGAATGGAAGTACTGTGTGTTTTTATAATGGGCAAAACAAAATGAAGTCAGTTAGCGGAATTATGTTTTGTATTGCTCGTAATTGAGTTGTTCTCAGATGGATGGAATAAATACGCCTGTTTGTATCAACCCATAGATTTTCCATTGTATTGCAAGGTAATGGCAACCTATGGACCATAGTTTTCTTTTTCTTCCTCACGCAGTTTTGCACACACAAAATGGAAGGGTTGCCATAGTGATGGGGGGTGCCCGAGGAATGGGTTACGAGACTGCAAGACACCTGGCAAGCCTTGGCATGCATGTGGTTATAGGTATTGTAAACACACCCTTTTGGTCATGACTCAGTAATCTCCCAAATCATTCTAAAATGCCCAATCCAACATAGTTGAAGCCTGTGTGCTAACATCCCTAGGTTCATGTTTTGTTGAATTGTAGCTTAAGTAATGCTGTTGCACTGATTTTCACTACAGTACAGAGGGAATCTAAGGGAATATTTGATACATTGCTAACACATCCCTGCCTACGGCAGTTATTTCCTAACCTAATAAAATTTGACTCTTCAATCAAATTTAATAGGGTATTGCAAGGAAATCATTATTAACGTAAGTGTCACTGCTTCAATTAATCAATGAAACCCAAATCAGAAGTGTAGGTTTAGTCTTTCACTTGGCTCTCCCTGGTCTCTACGATGAGGGGAGGATACCTGCTGCTCCAGAGTACCCCCATTCATTCATCCCTCCCTCCATCCATCCTCTTTTTTCCCCCTCATCATTCCTCTCTCCTCCAGCTGGGAACTCTGAAGAGGAAGGCCTGCAAGCTGTGAAGAAGATCCACGAAGAGGGCAGCGAGGGGAAAGGTAATTTCCTCATAACAATTTCCCTTATAGCCTCTCTCCCGCTCTGTCTCTCTCCCTCTATCTCTCTATCGTTTCCACACAGCCATTACAGAATAAATAGGCTACCTCTCAAATTGGTTTGCTCCTATACACAGGCAGCAAAGCTATTCAGACATAGGCCTATGTACATGAGTGCCCTGGCTTTTAGCTGTGTTTCCCGGGGTAAAAATGTGGGTGCATGTTAGTAAGAGTAAACGTCTTCTGCTTTATAACCGAGGGAGGATGTCTGTCCACCTGCACCTTGTCAGAGGCGGCTTGGACGCCAGAGTCCATTCCAAAGGCAATTATCTAAAGGCTGCAGGTTTTCTCTAACAATTCCCTTAAATGTACTTTTTCCATTTATTTTGATAAAAGCAAAGCCGTGTCACACGAGTGGGAGCAGGGGAAAGGCGAGGGAGATGTGTTTGTCTGTGCTTGTGTTTGACGAGTACGAGGAGGAAAGCGAACTGCTGCCAACCAGTCTCAGTCTCATTGTCATGCAGATGTGATTTAAAGAGGCTGTTTGGAAAGGAGAAGGGAAGACGGCATCTTTTGATCCCAAGCGGGCAGCTTCTCTCTCTTCCCTTCCTCGCGGGTGCTGAGATGACAATGATCGTAGCACAGCTCCAGTCAGCCAGGGTAACATCATTGTCGTGTACGCCCTGTGCCCACAGAGTAATGATGACAGACGTGGAATTGAGAAATGGGTTTGTTTGTATTAAAAACAAGAAATGTCCCCCTGGTGCCAGGAATCCCCCTCTTCTCCCCCTCTCCGCCCAGCCCTGGCATGTACTGTCAGGCAAGCAGTGTTTATTAAGCCTCTAACAAGTTGTGTGGGAGGCAAAACGATAAGAGTTCCTACATGAACAGGGATATCTGGTTGTCTTATATAGTGTGTACTAGTCGGCCTGAGAGCCAATAACAATGTCTGCCACATAGATGCATTTCTGAGCAAATTTTTTGTATGTGTATTTCAAGCCCTCTCCTATATCTGAGCACGTTTGGTATTAGCTCTATATGTCGGAGTTTGTCCTCGTCACCCAACGTATAATCACTCCATATCACTGTGTTTGTTTGCGGTCTAAGATTGGATGGTTGAGGAAATGTTTGTGTGGCATGTCACCAGGAATTCTCCTCTGACCTTAGTAGGGCTAGAATGTCTAACCTTGCTTCATCAGCAGCATACGGAGACAATAGAACAGATTTGTGTGTTGTCAGAATGTGTTTGCTAAATCACCAACCAGGCAAGACAATGCTTAGAGACAGTAGCTTCAGGTCCTATTAAGCCTCATTCATTCTTCCCCCCTCCACAGTTTAACCCTGTTCCTTATTCAAGACTGTCCGCGTTAGAGACGTCTCTACATAAGAGGGGAAACACACTAGGGCCTGGTTTCCCATACAGATGGAACATATTTAACTTTTATTTAACTAGGCGAGTCAGTTAAGAACAAATTCTTATTTACAATGACGGCCTACCCCGGCCAAACCTGGACGACGCTGGGCCAATTGTGCGCCGCCCTATGTGACTCCCAATCACGACCGGTTGTGATACAGCCTGGATTCAAACCAGGGTGTCTGTAGTGACGCCTCTAGCTCTGAGATGCAGTGCCCTAGACCGCTGCGCCACTCGATGTAACATGCGTTTCCCAAAACCCCACACAGAGAGAACGGTCAATAATGATAGGATCCAAAGAAAGGCATCGCTGCTCTTGGATCAGCTTTCTCCCTTTCAAATCTTACCTTAACTTTAGAATTATTCTACAATACTGACAATTGATCACAGCCTATGAGATATAACCTATAGCAGGGTTCCCCAACTGGCATTCGCACAGAGGGTGCTTTCATTTGTGCACCCCAAGTTTTCTGAGCAAACCAATAAATAAATGACTAAAAACACCAGGAAATCAGCTCCAGGGGATTTTAATTTAGAAAATCTGTTCCCAAGTATTCCCATTCATAATAGAGAGACACATGATGGTATACAAATGTAAGTGTAATGTGGTCTGTGTGTAGCTTGTGTAGAGGAGTCAGGCACAGGACAGCAGATATGAGTAAATAAACGTAATTTACTCCAAATAGACAAATATAATACAATAAAGCAAGCCCACATAACAAACAGTATAACATACAAACAATTACTCACAAACAAACATGGGCGAACAGAGGGTTAAATAATGAACAAGTAATTGGGGAATTGAAACCCGGTGTGTAAGACAAAGACAAAACAAATGGAAAATGAAAAGTGGATCGGCGATGGCTAGAAGGCCGGTGACGTCGAACGCCGAACGCCGCCCGAACAAGGAGAGGGACCGACTTCGGCGGAAGTCGTGACAGTAAGCAAGGTTTGAAATGATTATGTTTAGTCAAATATATCTGTTTGGGCTTCTTGTGGTCAATTTGCAGCCTTCAAATTATTTGTAATTATGTTCTGGCCCACGACCATCCACTCAAGAAAAAATCTAGTTGAACCCTGACCTATAGCAACAAATATTTAGCCGGCTTATTCTAATGCTTACCCTATGTAATCTATGCAGAGTTACTCCACCTCAAGAATTGCATTTGGCGAAAGGCTCGGCACACGCATACTCAGGTTGACTGCCTCTCGTTCAGGCAAATGAGAAATAAGTGCACTCAGGCCATCCGGAGGGCCAAAGTTAGTTACTTTAAGAGGCAGTTCTCTCTCTGTGGGTCTAACCCCAAGAAGTTCTGTAAAACGGTTAAAGACCTGGAGAATAAACACTCTTCCTCACAGCTGCCCGTGTCCCTTAAAGTTGATGATGTGGTTACTGACAAGAAGCACATAGCTGAGCTCTTTAAATCACCACTTCATTAAGTCAGGATTCCTATTTGACTCAACCATGCATCCTTGACCGTCCAACATTTCCTCAACTTCCACCCCTTCTAATGCGACTAGCCCCGATGCTCCTCCCTCTTTTTCCCCTGTCCCACTGCAAAATGTTTCCCTGCAGACGATCATTGAGTCTGAAGGTGCTAAAAGAGCTCCTTAAACTTAAACAAAAAAAACATCTGGGTCAGATGGTTTAGATCCTTTCTTCTTTAAAGTTGCTGACCCTATCATCGCCAAGCCTATCTCTGACCTTTTTAACCCGTCTCTCCTCTCTGGGGAGGTTCCCATTGCTTGGAAGGCAGCCACGGTTCGTCCTTTATTTAAAGGGGATATCAAGCTGATCCTAACTGTTATAGGGCTATTTCTATTTTGCCCTGTTTATCAAAAGTCTTAGAAAAACTTGTCAATAATCATCTCACTGGCTTTCTTGATGTCTATAGTTTTCTCTCTGGTATGCAATCTGGTTTCCGCTCAGGTTATGGATGTGTCACTGCAACCTTAAAGGTCCTCAATGATGTCACCATTGCCCTTGGTTCTAAGCAATGTTGTGCTGCTATTTTCATTGACTTGGCCAAAGCTTTTGATATGGTAGACTATTCCATTCTTGTGTGCTAAGGAGTATTGATGTCTCTGAGGGGTCTTTGGCATGGTTTGCTAACTACCTCTCTCAAAGAGTGCAGTGTATAAAGTCAGAACATCTGCTGTCTCAGCCACTGCCTGTCACCAAGGCTGTAGCCCAAGGCTCGATCCTAGGCCCCATGCTCTTCTCAATTTACATCAACAACATAGCTCAGGCAGTAGGAAGCTCTCTCATCCATTTATATGCAGATGATAGTCTTATACTCAGCTGGCCCCTCCCCGGATTTTGTGTTAAATGTTCAACATCAAAGCTTTCTTATTGTTCAAAAAGCTATCTCTGCCCTTAACACCTCCAAAACAAAGGTCATGTGGTTTGGTAGGAAGAATGCCGCTCTCCCCACAGGTGTGATTACTACCTCTGAGGGTTTAGTGCTTGAGGTAGTCACCTCATACAAGTACTTGGGAGTATGTCAAAATGCATATCAAATGAGATTTTGTTTTACTACAATGTAAAAACAATTTAAACTGAGCCATGTTGGTTTAAAAAGCTGACTCTTCCAAATGAAAAATTGATCACAGATAAGGATTTTGTTCTTGTTAAGTTTCGTATTTTTTTGAAGGTACTATAGAGAAGAATACCTTTTTTTTTTTTTTAATTGACATACAGAGCCGTTGTGTTGAACACTGTGCAATGTTTAACAGTGAGAATGGCAGAATGTTGAACTTACTAAATGAAATGAGAGTTTGACTGTGTGATATTAGGTTGCTTCTTGTGGAAATATTTTCCGTCTGGATTTTAATTTTAATGATACATTTTTCATTTGGAAGAGTCAGCTTTTTAAACCAACATGGCTCAGTTTAAATTGTTTTTACATTGTCCTTCTCTCAGCTGCAGGCTAAGGTTAAATCTAGACTTGGTTTCCTCTATCATAATCGCTCCTCTTTCACCCCAGCTGCCAAACCCTGATTCAGATGACCTACCTACCCATGCTAGATTACGGAGACGTAATTTATAGATCGGCAGGTAAGGGTGCTCTCGAGCGGTAAGATGTTCTTTACCATTCGGCCATCAGATTTACCGCCAATGTTCCTTATTGGACACATCACTGCACTCTATGCTCCTCTGTAAACTGGTCATCTCTGTACCCGTCGCAAGACCCACTGGTTGATGCTTATTCATAAAACCCTCTTAGGCCTCACTCCCCCCTATCTGAGTTATCTACTGCAGCCCTCATCCTCCACATACAACACCCGTTCTCCCCGTCACATTCTGTTCAAGGTCCCCAAAGCACACACATCCCTGGGTCGCTCGTCTTTTCAGTTCCCTGCAGCTGTTGACTGGAACGAGTTGCAACAAACACTTCAATTGGACAGTTATATCTCAATCTTTTAATTCAAAGAATCAATCATGGACATTCTTACTGACAGTTGTGACTGCTTTGTGTGATGTATGGTTGTCTCTACCTTCTTGCCCTTTGTGCTGTTGTCTGTGCCCAATAATGTTTGTACCCTGTTTTGTGCTGCTACCATGCTGTGCTGCTAAGTTGTGTTGCTACCATGTTGTCTTGCTACCATGCTGTGTTGTCATGTGTTGCTGCCATGCTATGTTGTTGTGTTAGGTCTCTCTTTATGTAGTGTTGTCTCTCTTGTCGTGATGTGTGTTTTGTTTTTATCTCATTTATTTGTACTTTTAAAACGCAGGCTCCCGTCCCCGCAGGAGGGCTTTTGCCTTTTGGTAGGCCGTCATTGTAAATACGAATTTGTTCTTAACTGACTTGCCTAGTTAAATATAACACTAAATCAAGATTTGGCACATCATTGCGCACACGTTAGGCTACACATTAGTAAATATATTGAGGCAAACATTACAGACAGTAGCGTAGCCTACAAATAGCTAAATAAAACTAAATTGAATGAACATTACATTAAGTTCAATATCATTTTAATATAGGCCTATATATAGCCTACTATATGGATATTGTAATACAGTTATCTCGGTTTTCATTTGAAGCATCTTAATATCCTTTGCTTGTTTGTAACAATTGCAAAGACATTGGCAACTTTGTATTGGTTCTGAAGTTATCTGCAGTCACAGAAAGACAGATAAACAAGTTGATTTTGTGTTAGCTGAGATCTTCTGTTTTGTTAAGTTGCGTCAATTCGAATCTGGTATCAGGACAAAACAATCAGCACATAGTAACTTCTGAGTTCTTTGTACTTTAATTAATGCAAACACTTGAATGGTAAATATGTGGCTCGTATATATATATATATATGTGGCTCTCTGTAACACCTCGCAGGGCAGACAGAGAACTGGTAATGACATCACATGTTTTTCCTTAAATACTGGACAGACTTAGTTCCCTCTCCATGAGGGCCTGTCATAGTAGAGGCTAGAATATGGTTTAGACTTATTCCAGCCTATCGATGGCGTGCAGGTTGGTCCCAACCTCTAGACGCACTCCTGTTTCCTGGCGTAGCTGTTGTCTCTGGCGGATGTCTCATCTTGTGACTGCAAAATGCACAGTTCTCTAAAACCCTTACACCCCCCCGCATATACCTTTCACCCATATCCTGTTATTGCTATTATTCTACAGAAAAGCTCTTGCAAAACCCTGTTTTAAAGCATCACCATTCTGTCCACATGACCCACCATCACATGAGCCACTTCCTCTAACATATAGCAGTATTCAATTATCTTATAGTTAATAAACTTATCATTATAGCATCTGTGTTATATTATATAGGTTATGCAAACAGATTGTTATATTATATAGGATATGCACACAAATAGTTGGTCAAACCCTAACAGTTTATAAAGTGACGTGGATGGGCAAAAAAACGACGTACTTATCTGTTCTGCGAATGGTCTGAGGCAGTCATTGAATAACAAGCGTTTTCAAGGGCAACTGTAGGGACGACGGTTTTGTAAAACAGTGCCGAGATTTAACGATGATCCGACAAAGTTCTAACGATGAATTTAACCTCAAAATGGTTTTGGGAAGCCGGGCCCAGAACTATGGACGGCCGCGTGCCATTGACCAGAATATCAACAGTCAATTCCCCGATGATTCTACAAAACAGCAAAAACAGCCAAATCTCATTGAAACCCCAGCAGGTGAATGCTATAACACACCGCGACGTGGCCAAAAGATTGGACGGACACCGCTGCTTTTAGCTGTTTGTCGTCGCCGTGTCTGAGCCTTTGTCCATTCAACACATTTTGGTGTGGTACTGTGGGACCCCAACCGCTGTACTACTGTACAGTCAACCTGTTATTTACGGTCATCTAGAAACGTACAGCATCTGCTGGTATTTTATGATAATTGCCGTGTCTCGGCAATTAAAGTTGGTGACTTTTTTTTGTGTGTCAGAAAGCCCAGCGTTTTAGTTTGCGACACCAGCGGCTGCATCCATCTCCTTTGACGACTTCCTGACTTTCATACCACCTTTCTGCAACGGAGAGTGAGAGATGAATCTCACGCCAATAGACATCCTGCTGATTTGCCATCCAATCTGCCTTCTCCTTTTTCTGAGCAGCGTCAATCTATCCTATAATGCTCCTAGAAATTGTGGATGATCAACGTCTTATCCGAGTTGCAGCTGGATGGTCAAACTAGCAGCCAGCCTGTTGCCTTTCCTCTGTCCTGTTATTGGACAGCAACTGGTCAGTTTGTCTACGTCCAGCAGCGGTCAGAACGGGTCAGAGAGAGAATGTAATTCAGTATTTCAACACATCTTTGGATGAGACATCTTTGTTGATTTTCCAGATGGCACGACGCCTTCTAGTCTGTGTCCTCCAGCTGGCTATTTGGCACCGTGACTAGTCTGGAGGATACCCTTCATTCCTTCATGACAGATCTGGCACCGTGACAAAACTCTGGCACTAGAGATGAACTGGAAGAATATTTACTACAGGGTGGATATTTTTTCCAATTAATTATTGTAATCTATGTAAATATTGGTCAATATTGGACCGTGATTTAGAATAGAGAGAGCTTATTGGGGATCACACATTCTCAGTGGAGTTATTACTTTTTTTTATGGATATGTTCATTTTTGGAGAATAAATGCCCAGTAAAATCCTAAGAGCTTGATATTTACGAGAGTTTAAGTGTTGGAGAAGAAGAAAGGAAGGAGGAGAAAGAGAATAATTATGCGTTCGTTTGGTTATTTGCACGGTATTAGATGAATTCCACAGCAATGATTTGTAAACCGTATAACCGCCATATAGTTAGCTTACTCATACAAGGGACAAAGAACAGCCTCTCTCCAATTTCTACTCTTTGTAAATCACGGTCTCTTGGGATGACCTTATACAAGCCATTAGCCGGGCGAATATTTTGTTATCTCCCACTTAAGATACGAGATCGTTAGCTAGCAAGGCCTTTGTTGACTCACTGTGACTCACTGATTATTACAGAGAGATGTCCTCTGTCCTCCTCTCTACAGCTACATGGCTGTCAATTGACCTCTTTGACCCCTCGCTTTACACAAATTTGTTCAGTACAGTTATGGGTCGTTAGTATACACACACACACGTCCCCTATGGGTCTTTCCTAGTACCCTTATGAAGCCATTTACAGAAAGGTTTTAACAATAAAAGGTTGATTTTTGAAGCAAACTTCCATTTTCCTACCAAGAGTTGCTGAATATCTTTTAATCTGTAGTACTCATTCCCAACAGAACATCTACTTTTATCGTGGATTTCTCTAGCTTTCTCTACTCTTACATTATGGGGCCATTTATACGTCAGCTCAACAATGCTTGAAACACTGTTCACTCTTTACACTCAGTGGGGAAGAGTCCCGGGATTATTGTAATGCAGAGTAATGTACCTAATTATGGGACAATCATTTGTTTAATTATGTGCTTGAGCACTTGGTTCGGGGACGCCACAAGCTGTACCAAGTGGTTCAGAGATATGACATTCTGATTCGTGTGTGTGTGTGCGTGTATGTGGGGCTAATGTCATTACTCAATACTATTGTGTAAAACCCTGAATTCCTAGCCACGGAGCGAGCTTCAGTCATGACGTTGTTGTTCCTGTCTCATTATAGCGTTGACTTTTAAAATGCTTTGACTTCATTTAATTAGGATTGAATGTGGCCCTTTTTTTTATGTTGGAGCAGTTATCAAGATACAAACTGTATTTATTTGCCTTGCACTGTTATGCAGATGAGTAAAGTTCAGTGAAGCACTCTGTCCACTCTGTCTCTTCCTGTGGTGATGGAAATAAACGCGCTATCATTTGGCCCATAAGAATTGATTCCTGCATACACAATTAACTCTCCAGCTTTTCTTGTAACGTTTCGTCGGTTATAGTTTCCATACCAGGGAATATTAGATATACATCTACATGTGCTTTCTGCTCTTTTATTACGCTGCTGATGAGATCGTGTTTAATTCATGCCAGGTCACTGAGTGTATTGCCATAATGTAATCTACCTCGTGTTTAGTTTTAGTCTCACGGTATATAGTGTACTACTGAATGAGACCATGGCTTATCATACAGCTGTTTATCCTTCAGGGGGACAGGAAGTAAAAGATTAGGATTTGCATAATTAGGATTCCTGAGATGTTAAATGCAAGGAGGGGACTTTATGCGTATGAGGAGAGAGGAGTTTATGCATATAACATTTACTTAGAAGTTTCTACTCATTGAAAGCCTTTGCAATAATCTGTCTTGCCTTTTATGGACTGGTGTGATCACTTTACTGTCTGTCAATGGTTGATGTAAAACTAAATTAAAGGACGATGTCTTGTCCTGACCTGTGTTAGTACTACTGTAGCTAAGCAGACATCTATGTTAGGGTTGGGGTGGAAGGTAGCCTATAGTGGTTAGAGCGTTGGACTAGTAACCGAAAGGTTCTAAGATCGAATCCCTGAGCTGACAAGGTAAAAATCTGTCATTCTGCCCCTGAACAAGGCAGTTAACCCACTGTTCCTAGGCCGTCATTGAAATAAGAATTTGTTCTTAACTGACTTGCCTAGTTAAATAAAGGTAAAAACAAGGGGGGGGGGAAAGGGTTAGGGTTGTATCTCCCTCACTAACTTTAAACATCAGCTATCTGAGCAGCTCACCGATCGCTGCAGCTGTACACAGCCCATCTGTAAATAGCCCATCCAGCTACCTACCTCATCCCCATATTGTTTTAGTTTACTTTTTTTGCTCTTTTGCACACCAGTATTTCTACTTGCACATCATCATCTGCACATCTATCACTCCAGTGTTAATTGCTAAATTGTAATTGGTTCGCCACTATTGGCCTATTTATTGCCTTACCTCCTTACTCCATTTGCACACACTGTATATAGATTTTTCTATTGTGTTATTGACTGTACGATTGTTTATCCCATCTGTAACTCTGTGTTGTTGTTTTTTGTCTCACTGCTTTGCTTTATCTGGCCAGGTCGCAGTTGTAAATGAAAACTTGTTCTCGACTGGCCTACCTGGTTAAATAAAGGTGAAATATATATATATTTTTAAATGTATTATAGTATAGGAAAAGTGTAATGTTTGTTTGTGATTTGTTGATGCCTGTATACAGTTGAAGTCGGAAGTTTACATACACCTTAGCCAAATACATTTAAACTCAGTTTTTCACAATTCCTGACATTTAATCCTTGTAAAAATTTCCCTGTCTTAGGTCAGTTAGGATCACCACTTTATTTAACAATGTGAAATGTCAGAATAATAGTAGAGAGAATAATTTAATTCAGCTTTTATTTATTTCATCACATTCCCAGTGGGTCAGAAGTTTACATACACTCAATTAGTATTTGGTAGCATTGCCTTTAAATTGTTTAACTTGGGTCAAATGTTTTGGGTAGCTTTCCACAAGCTTCCCACTGACAGTTCCTGCTGACAGAGCTGGTGAAACTGAGTCAGGTTTGTAGGCCTCCTTGCTCGCACATGCTTTTTCAGTTTTGCCCACAAAATTTCTATAGGATTGAGGTCAGGGCTTTGTGATGGCCACTCCAATACCTTGACTTTGTTGTCCTTAAGCCATTTTGCCACAACTTTGGAAGTATGCTTGGGGTCATTGTCCATTTGGAAGACCCATTTGCAACCAAGCTTTAACTTCCTAACTGATGTCTTGAGATGTTGCTTCAATATATCCACATAATTTTCCATCCACATAATTTTCCATCCTCATGATGCCATCTATTTTGTGAAGTGCACCAGTCCCTCCTGCAGCAAAGCACCCTCACAACATGATGCTGCCACCCCTGTGCTTCACGGTTGGGATGGTGTTCTTCGGCTTGCAAGCCTCCCCCTTTTTACTCCAAACATAACGATGGTCATTATGGCCAAACAGTTCTATTTTTGTTTCATCAGACCATAGGACATTTCTCCAAAAGTACGATCTTTGTCCCCATGTGCAGTTGCAAACCGTAGTCTGGATTTTTTATGGCGCGTTTGTAGCTGTGGCTTCTTCCTTGCTGAGCAGCCTTTCAGGTTATGTCAATTTAGGACTTGTTTTACTGTGGATATAGATACCTTTGTACCTGTTTCCTCCAGCATCCTGACAAGGTCCTTTGCTGTTGTTCTGGGATTGATTTGCACTTTTCGCACCAAAGCGCGTTCATCTCTAGGAGAGCGGTATGACGGCTGCGTGGTGTGTTTATTCTTGCGTACCATGGTGTTTATTCTTGCGTAGGTACAGATGAACATGGTACCTTCAGGCGTTTGGAAATTGCTCCCAAGGATGAACCAGACTTGTGGAGGTCTACAATTCTTTTTCTGAGGTCTTGACTGATTTCTTTAGATTTTCCCATGATGTCAAGCAAAGAGGCACTGAGTTTGAAGGTAGGCCTTGAAATACATCCACAGGTACACCTCCAATTGACTCAAATGATGTCAATTCACCTATCAGAAGCTTCTGAAGCCATGACATCATTTTCTGGAATTTTCCAAGCTGTTTAAAGGCACAGTCAACTTAGTGTATGTAAACTTCTGACCCACTGGAATTGTGATACAGTGAATTATAAGTGAAATAATCTGTCTGTAAACAATTGTTGTAAAAATTACTTGTGTCATGCACAAAGTAGATGTCCTAACCAACTTGCCAAAACTATAGTTTGTTAACAAGAAATTTGTGGAGTTGTTGAAAAACGAGTTTCAATGACTCCAACCTAAGTGTATGTAATCTTCCGACTTCAACTGTATTTAGGCATAGAAGAATGTTAATGTTGTTTGTATGTTTTGTGTTCTGTTCACAGTGGAGTTTCTGTTCCTTGGCCTGTGTTCTCTGAAGTCGGTACGGCAGTTTGTCCACAGGTTTAAAGCCAGGGCTCTAACACTTCACATCCCTGTCAACAATGGTACTTATACACCAAACAACCTCGTTATTCAATATATCACAGTATTCACCTTTAAAGAGAATCATAGCATAGTTATTTCATCTGAAAAATCAAGCGAACACTGGTTGTCGTCAACCTTTGAAAATACAGTGCCTCCTGGTCCTAGGAGGCCTCTGAAATGGCACCCTATTCCCTTTAGTGCACTACTTTTAACCATAGCACTATGCTATAGGAATATGGTGCCATTTCAGGCGAAGCCCTGTTGTGTAGTCCTCTGTGGCAGTTTGTTTGAACAAAATAGCTTTTATTGAGAGAAGGTCTTTGGAGACTCCGGTACTGTCTGGCTTGGGGGGCTCCCATGCTGTGGTAACAGTCAGCCACTCTCTGCTCACAAACAGGCTGAATTAATAATTCACCAGTCTGCAAGATGCTAACAGCAGCTAACATCACTTATCACACCCGGCTGATGGATAATGGATGGTAGATGCCGAAGGAAGGACGTAGTGCAGACGTTAGTGCCACCCCATTGAGAGAGTAATGATAGGGAAAGGTCATCGCTACACAGACCCCGGATGTGTCCCAAACGGCACTCTATTCTCTATATAGTGTGCTACTTTCGACCAGGACCCATAGGGCTCCGGTCAAAAGTTCTGCACTAAATACGGAATAGGGTGCCGTTTGGCACGCAGGCCTCTATAGCATTCTGATTTCCCTGAATTCCCCCCGTCGGTAGAGTTGTCGTCACGCCGTGAGTTCTCTCTGTCTATGCCCTATGCTTTAGTAAGCTAAGCAAGGCCTAATGCCACCTTGTATCTCTTTCACTTTAGACATCTAATTGCATGTCGAATAGTGTTATTGACAAACTAATCGTTGTAATCTCCATTACCATGTAGTCAATGGTGTTTAAGTTAGAGTAATGAGCTGTTTCAGTCTGCATTAGGGGAAGGTGTGTGCTTGAGAGACCATAGACTGATAGACTGATCTGCAGACAAGTCTTGTTGACCATCGTGTGTAAGTGTTATAGCACACCTAGAGGTCAGGTGTCTATAGAGGGAGTGTTTTTAATAATAACTTAATAAGAATATATGCCACATAGCAGACAGTTCTATCCAGAGGAATTTAGGCCTACACAAATAAAAAAATGTATGCACTCCCTGTACTGTGTCTTACAGTGAGTACATACTTTTTTAGCATGTGTACCGAGTGTGATCTCTACGAGAATCGAACCCACGACCTTAGCAGTACCATGTATTTCTCCTTTCACAATCACTCAACAGAAGTGTCAGTTACTGTATATCAGCATAGACAGCTGTTATATCTTGTTGACATATTGATGGAATATTTCTAGGGTATTTTTTTCTAGCCGCTATGCTTCTGCCTCTGCATTGCTTGCTCTTTGGGGTTTTAGGCTGGGTATCTGTAAAGCATTTTGATTGAAATGTCATATTGCTTGTCCTTCATAGCCTGTATCATGCTGGTTTCCGAGGGAAAGACGGAGGACAGTTTCGAGCTGCACTTTGGTCTGAACTATCTAGGACACTTCCTGTTGACAAACCTCCTCCTGGACAAACTGAAGAGGTCTGGGAGACACGACGCCTGCTCCCGCGTCGTCACCATGTCCTCCGCCACACACTACGTTGGAATACTCAATATGGAAGACCTACATGGCAGGTAGGGACCAGGACCTGCGTCTGTATTCACGATCCCAGCACTCCTACCCTGAGATGCTTCATGAGTACAGACCCAGATTATTTGGTATGTGGCTTCCAACATTGTTCTCAGGTGTCCAATTGATTGCTGAAATTGAATCAATCTCTTGAAATCAAAATCCCGACGTGGTGTTGTCATCTCTTTGGTATTAGTCATGGTTGATGGACAAACAAGTAGCACATTTAAAACCATTACCACTGTGGTAGTAGTATTTATCTGTTGGCTATGGGTGAATGTCATTCTCAATTCAAGATACAAGCTTTATCCAATGAATCTCATTGACCGACAAAGCCTATTGATTCCCATAACTTTTTTTCCCATAACCTTTTTTGATACTCGTAAAATATTTTACCTCAATAAAAACACTAACATTTTCTAAAATGTTCTTCCCAGGACAACATTATTAGTTTTGATGACAGATAGTGTTGTGTGATAAACCATTATTATACCGTCTGTATTGAGAGGTTCCGTGCCTCAAGGGCAGAACAGCGGTGTCTCTCTTTCACGCCTGCAAATTTAGATGTGATAGATGGCTTCGTCACATCTGGGAGAAATGCTGCTGGCTACAAGGGCTAGCTGCGACGGTGCCACCTAGAAACAATCTCACGCTGTAAGAAAAAGAAACTGGGGGGGGGGGACACGTTATAGATTGAGTATTTCACAGTCTGATGCTCTTATGACCTTCACAGTGCGTTTGTACAGAAAAGTTGCTTCGCTTTGGACAGTGTTTCTGGTGTTAACAATAAGTCTATCTATTCAGTACAGTACAGACACTGTATAATAGACATTGGGTTTAGTCATGCAGATAGCTTAGTAGGGGGCATTGGATTGGGAACAACAAGGTTGTAGACAGCATACTGAATAAGTATGTTATGTATGTTAATTAGCTTAGGTTTTTTTGGACAAACTAAACTGCCAAATTATCGTATTATAAAGCATGGCTTAACCCGAGTTAAACGGTCTCTCTTGTCCTCTCCCTCTTTCCCCATCTCTCTCTCTTCCTCCCTCCAGGTCCTGCTACAGTGAGCTTGGTGCCTACTCTCAGAGTAAACTGTCTGTGGTTCTCTTCACATACCATCTGCAGGAGAAGCTAACAGCAGGAGGGTTCCCAGTAACATCCAAAGCAGTAGACCCAGTCATGGTGGACACTGACCTGTACAACAAGCTCTGCATTCCAGCCCCGGCAGCCAAGAAACCTGTTGCCAAAATGCTGTTTAGGGTGAAGTAGAATCTTAATCTAGATGACCATTAGAATATTTAAAGGCCACCTTAGGGTTAGGAACCTGAGACAAAAATGCATCAAATACACTGTAGATATGGGCCACATTCCTTCTCAAAACTAACAATAGTGTCATAGTATTTCACCTAACAGTCTTGTACTTCACTATAGGATAACTTAAACTATGCTGACAGTTCTGTAAGACTGTTCAGGGTACGGTAAATGACCTTTACAATTACTTAGGAATTTGGCATACTTGAGGAAAAAATGCACCAAAGATAGATATGGTAATAGGTGAAGCTTCTACGCTTGACCACAGCTTAACAGCGGTGATTGATGAGAATACTAATAAGGTGCAACACATGTGGAAACGTCCAGCCTCTTACTGTTTCAGGCTTCATAATGAGTTTTTCTGTTGATCATATTGCCGTGGAATCCCTGTGTTTTAAAAAGGATTATAATTGCATTCTTGGGGTTCTGAGATAGTAAAAGCATGTGAATTATAGTCGCATCAAAGGGTGTGTTAAATGGGGTGGTCAATTTATTCAGAACCACAGGTGAGTGAGAGGCACAGGAGGTTGGTGGCGCCGTAACTGAGGAGGACGGGCTCGCGGTAATGACTGTAGGTAGCGGAAGAGGTGGAATGGTAATCAAATGCATCAAACATGGTTTCCGGGTGTTTTTAATGCCATGTGTTTGATGCCATTCCATTCACTCTGTTCCAGCCATTATTATGAGCTGTCCCCCCCTCAGCAGCCTCCACTGGTTAGAGGGTGTGTGTATTCATGAAAACTACATCACAATTTGTGAGAAACCTGTGCAAATAATCCCCATTATAATTAGCAGGTTAGCATTTTTTGGCATGAATCTTGTTCTGGAAGCATCTCTGCAGGGTGGTCACTGGCTGGCACAAAATCATCAAATCATTTAAAACCTAGTGCCTAACCTTAACCACACTGCTAAACCTAATGACTAACTCTAACCTTAAATTAAGAACCAAAATGTACTTTTTGTTTTCATGAATTTTTACAATAAAGCCAATTTTGGCTTTGCAACTGGCCCATCTTACGGAGATTGCTCAGTTCTGCCTTTTAAGACAAGACTCGTCCCAATAAACGTCAACCTGCTTATAGAATTTAGCGGCAAACAACAATTTAGCTGCACGCAAAATGCATGTGGCAGTAATGGTACATTTGTTTATTTCTTAATTATTTCAATCACCCTTGAATCTGCATCTAAAACGTCACATTACATGGTCACAGATTCATTCTGTATTATGGCATTGACAGTGTAGCCAATTTTCTTGTTTGCCTGAGTAGTTTTAGATGACTGTCCTTTTTAACACAGAGAAATGTGCTGGGAAATTAAGCCTTACCTAGTTGGGCTTTAAGAGTTAAAAAAAATGATACAGTATTTCAAGGGTGGCAATATAAAGATAGCCTGAAAAACATCTGGATTTCATTTCCTCAATACTCATATTCCACAAAGATAGTGAGTTGATATCGTCAGATATTGATATTTATCTCCGTCATAATTTCCTTTTGGAGGCTTTTATCTTGGAACTGGGGTCTAGCGCTGACTCGTATTTCATTATCTGTCTGATTGTTCGGGTTTTGTGTGTTTGGAAAGATGTCTCATATCCACTGAGGTTTGGATTGCCAAGTATTGCAGCATTTGTTTTGCAGCAATTTGTATTGCAGCACTTGTTTTGCCAACTAACTGCAGTATGGAGGGCAGCTATGTGATGCCCACTGGCCACAGATGGTTGCTCAAGCCTTTGTCCATATTACAAGTGATGATCACCCTAAGAAATATGGACCTGCATGAAATATTGTTTTGTTCAACGTTCGTCACTTTTCCTTTCTCTACAAGTATTTATTTTATAAGTGAGACATGTACGTGTGCTGTCTAAGACGTGTATACACATTTCTGGACTGGCGGTCTTGTCTTGTGGCCCATCTGTCGACGGATTTCATTAGGGGCTATTTCACATCTGCTGTTTGGAAATCAAGCCGGCCTGTCTGCCAGTGTCTTCATTCACATTTTCCATTCAAGGAACATCCTCAGTGTTCATCCGATTGACTCTGTTTTTGGCCATACAACAATTTGGATTACGAAAACCTCACCTCTAGTCCAAATATATTGTGGGGAGCAAATTCTTCTTAACTCTTCGAAGTCCCCATCAGCAAGACATTCACACTCTATGTGTTGTTGATTGTGTTTGTGTGTTTAAACGAGGGACGTGAATTCAGATTCCCACGGGCAGCGAGTGTAGTGTTTAAATGCTCTGTGTTGGCGTTTGTTTCTCCTCCAGTGCAGTGGGCCCATTTAGGAGCCGCCATATGTGCCTTATATAAGCTCCAGGCTTTCCAGAGCAGTAGGCATGGCCTGCAATAGATCAGTCTAGCTCTGCTTCCTCCTCTCTAACCTCTTCCACTTAACCTGCCTGCTGCTGCCCGGCCTGCTGCACATCACTTACCACAGGCTGCTGCTGCCAGACAGACGTGTTAGTTCACCTGAGAGCTCACAGACGCCTTAGATTGCTGTAACAACTGTTTGTCATGTATCTAAATAGCTTAATTCTTATCTCGTCCGCCCAGCCGCCTCTCTAGCAATTGAGCCTGGCGACAAGGTGTAACTAACTGAAGCTGCTTAGCAATTCAGTTGTGAAATGTATTTTGCATTTTGAAAATGGAACAGAGGACTACATCCTGTTTATGAAAGCGTTGATGTTGCCGGTTCGAATGATTGATAGAACTGGGCTTCGGTTTACAATTTTGAAAATGGAACACAGGACCACTATGTTTCTGAAGAGCATGCCTGTCCCTGCCTGTCCATTCTTTTTTTAAAGTGTTATTTCTGTGTCATCTCCAGATCCCAGCCGAGGGAGCGTCCACAGCTATCCTGGCTGCCACTGCGTCTCAGCTGGAGGGGGTCGGAGGCTGCTACTTCTATAACGGGGAGAGAACTGAATCCGCTGACATTACTTACGATCACAACGTGAGGGCTGAGCGGTGGAAACAGAGCTGTGCGCTGGTTGGTCTTCGGGAGGCCTAGAGGAGGAACCAGGAACCATGATCTTAGAAGTATGCCACGATCATTGGCGTGACACCTCCCTCCAGCGTCAACAACAACCAAGCTGCGTCCCAATTCTCAAGCCTTCCCTTCGGCCCTAAGTGTGCACTTGTTCCCTTCATGGATTTAAAAGCACTGATATAGGAAATATGGTAGCAACTCCCTCTAGCCTAGGCTGACACCAATCCAATGCTTTTAAATTCATGGGGAGGAGAGCACAAGTGCATATTTTAGTAGTATCGGGATCCAGCCCAAGTCAGCCCCAGCCAGCACTATATACAGCGACAGCCTGTGGACTTAGGCTTCCTGATTACTTAGCAACATCTAGCTACAGCACAAACCTTGGTTGTTGCCTCTACAGTAACTGTCCTCTCTTGACCTCTGTCCTCATAGTACTGCGTAACACATCAGCAATGGAATCGACTCTTCAGCATTTAATATCTTCTAACATATCTCCTCCTCCGCAAAGACAGTTCTGAAGACATCCATTCTGCCATGCGACAAGCTCTATTAAACACATGCTGAACTGCACATTGAGTGATGGAATTGATGTTTTTTATCTTGCAATACAAGTTCTGCTGCAAAATGTGTTAAGTGTACTGTAGCTCCCTCTTCTGGAATCGCAGATAACAAAACATTAAAGAACACAAGGAACAACATCGGCGCTAGTAGTGCCTCGGAGCTACTAATATCTCTTCGAAACAGCTCCATCTTTTTTTCTGTCTAAAATTGGACCCATTCTTTTTCTCGTACTTGGACTCCCATCAGGGGCGGACTGGCCATCTGGCATTTCGGATAAATGCCAGATGGGCTGGTCCATTTTTATCCTAGTGTGTAACTCTTTTTTTTTTTCTTTTTTTTTTTACAAAATTATCATTATCTGGCTAATAATGGGGGCCTCAAGGAAAAGGAAAGAAAATGTCTGTTGTGTTAGAATAATGCCAGAGGCCATTTCTGGTCTTAGTCCCATCAAGGACTGGACCAAATATCTGTAGATGTACCGCCTCATAGCTGTGATCAAAAATATCATATCAAATATGCTTTGGTGAAGGGCTAACAATGACAACCATGAGACTCAAACTTGGTTAGCCTTATTCCCGCTTAATTTGCACTTGCCTCATTTAATGCGTGTGTCCAATCCTTGTTGTTGTCGTCATCCAGGAAAAAAACTGACAACGAGCTTCCTCATAGTACAGTAGATGCCTTTGCCTTGTTTGACTTACTGTGCCCAGAGGGGATGTTCTGCCCTGCTATCTCCACTTCACTGTGACTGATGTGAAATGTTGTCGTGATTTTTGATGTCTCTGTGCCATACTGTGATAACAAAATGATGCTTATCTTTAAATGTTCAGAAACAGTAATAACATGTTAATGGTTGGTGGATCATATTTTCAGACACGCCATTTTCAGTCTTACTAGAAGATTCTGAATCTTTCAATTACTGTAAGTGGTTCTCATGATAAGAGGTTTCTAGTGTGGAGAGTTCTAACTTGGGCGCTGCCTGTAATTTGTGCTCGTGTTCGATGGCTGCTTGAATTACAAACACTTGCTGTGACATCTTTTTAATTAAGATGGTTAATAGGGACTGCACATCTTCATGATCTAACTCCTTCTTCTAGGTGTCTACAGTCCAGTTTAAGTACGCGTGTCGAAATTCTCATACAGGATATCGTCAATGTTTTGTCTTAAGTGTTTTGTGTTAGAGTACTGTATGTGTATGCATGCCTAAGACGACAGTTATTCAATAACAACAGTGCCAATACTTACATGCTCTTTAGAATACTAATGAGGAAGGTTGAAGTGAAGAGGACTCTCCTCCAAGCTTCCATCTGCTGTTGTTATAATACAAAATGTGTTATGAGTAGAATTCTGGATAAAGGCAGACATAAGAGACACCAAATAAAAATCAAATCAAATTGTATTTGTCACATGCGCCGAATACAACAGGACCTTACAGTGAAATTCTTACTTACAAGCCCTTAACCAACAATGCAGTTTTAAGAAAATACCAACAAACCAAAAAAGTAAGAGTAGAATAACAAATAATAAACACTCTAAACACTAGATATAATACATCCAAGATGTAAACATTTCAGTAGGACATTTTCATCTGAAGTAAGTAGGTTATTCATTATATTACCACAATCACTGTGAACGATGCCTTGTTTTCCAAGTTTTCTTTAGCTGTACTGTACTAATTAATGAAGTAGTTATTCATTTGAGTTTCAAGTCATTGAGTGATTCATAGATGTGACTGTGTTGTCCTCATAGCATAGAGAAGGATGTCCACATTGGACACAAATCTAAATAAAAACCTATTGTAAATTAATTGCTATCCCAGCTTTTTCATTTTCAACATATTGACAATAGTGTGTGTGGGTGTGTGTGTGTGTGGGGGGGGGGGGGTCTTGCTCAAGTCAAACACAGTCACTGTCAGAATGATGGGAGTTGATTCATTCAAGGACATTCATTCTGTGTGTAGACGTTTAGGTAAGTAAGAAGGATCCAGTTACTCTCATAACCACGCACACCCCCCATGACATTTATTATGTTACTGTGTGGAAGTAATACCTCTACAGCTTGCAAGCAGGGCATCAGTCTTTTCGAAGCATCTGACAAACCAATCTGTCATTCTTCAGGCTAGCGCGTCATACCTAATGTGTGTCAAAGAGGACGGCTTAGAACACTGTGCTCTTCAGGCACCATGACTAGAGTAGGCCACACACACACACACACATTGGGGAATCCAATGTTTTATTCACGAGTTACACAAGCATTTTTACCATGTCTCTGTTTCCATATTATTCCTGAGATTGGGTAAGGCTCTTCTATAAATCCATGCTGAGAGAGGAGAGTCTTATATCAGTGTGAATCTATAAACTATCCTGGGCCGGCCTCAGCAGCACAGCCATGTCTCAATGGCCAGGGGATAAAGAGTCCATTATTTGGTCTTCGTGTTTGTCTTTTTCTTCCTCTCTTTATTTTTAAGAAGAAAGAATTGCATCAGGTCTGAGCAAAAAGGAAGTCATTGTGATCCCATGCATGTGTTACGGAGACAACGCTTCGAACCTTACCTCTGCATCAGGTTGCGTCTTTTCCCATCGCTTTTATTTTGCATCAATACAATGTATTACAGTCTCAAACAGGTAGCTAAAGATTTAGAGACACAAGATCACAAACCCCGTGTTCAGATGTGTGTCTATGTTTATGGGTGCTGTGTGATATATAGTGAGTACTGAATAGTATTTCCTTGACTGTAGTGATTTTGGGGGAAGTCAGCCATCTCTAATTATATATGTAAAAGACATCCTCTTGTTCTGTCACAGGGTGGTGCAGGGGAGCTGTAGACTAGCACTTATCGCCTTGTTCCCTGCGGTCGTTCCAGCAGACCTGTTAGTCAGCGTAGATAAGACCGGGTCCTGGGGCACCTCAGCTAGGTAATAGCTCCATGTGGTCCCGCGGGGCTCAGTTAGAGTGTGGCGTTAGCAACGCAAAGGTTGTGGGTTCAAGTCGATGTAGCCGGAGCCACAGGGAAGCACATCTGGCTCTGTCAGCTTCACTCATACAGCATGGTTGAAATAGCTGCCAACTCCAGAGTATCATGCGGGGGAAAGACGGATGTCTTATTAAGAATGTCCTTATTTTCTTATTTCACTTTTGGTGTAGGGCTAGAGTTAAGGTTGAGGGTTAGGGTTAAACCGAAATGTGGACATGAAGCTAGGGTTAGGGTTGAACCAGGATGTGGACATGAAGCTAGGGTTAGGGTTGAACTGGGATGTGGACATGAAGCTAGGGTTAGGGTTGAACCAGGATGTGGACATGAAGCTAGGGTTAGGGTTGAACCAAGATGTGGACATGAAGCTAGGGCTAGGGTTGAACCAGGATGTGGACATGAAGCTAGGGTTAGGGTTGAACTGGGATGTGGACATGAAGCTAGGGTTAGGGTTGAACCAGGATGTGGACATGAAGCTAGAGTTAGGGTTGAACCAGGATGTGGACATGAAGCTAGGGTTAGGGTTAGGGTTGAGCCGAGATGTGGACATGAAGCTAGGTTTAGGGCTAGGTTTGAACCAGGATGTGGACATGAAGCTAGGGTTAGGGTTGAACCAAGATGTGGACATGAAGCTAGGGTTAGGGTTGAACCAAGATGTGGACATGAAGCTAGGGTTAGGGTTGAACCAGGATGTGGACATGAAGCTAGGGTTAGGGTTAGGGTTGAGCCGAGATGTGGACATGAAGCTAGGTTTAGGGTTGAACCAGAACATGGACATGGACATGAAGCTAGGGTTAGGGTTGAACCAAGATGTGGACATGAAGCTAGGTTTAGGGCTAGGGTTGAACCAGGATGTGGACATGAAGCTAGGGTTAGGGTTGAACCAAGATGTGGGCATGAAGCTAGGGTTAGTGTTGTGGTTGAGGCTAGGGTTAGGGTTGAACCAGGATGTGGACATGAAGCTAGGGTTAGGGTTGAACCAAGATGTGGGCATGAAGCTAGGGTTAGTGTTGTGGTTGAGGCTAGGGTTAGGGTTGAACCAGGATGTGGACATGAAGCTAGGGTTAGGGTTGAACCAAGATGTGGGCATGAAGCTAGGGTTAGTGTTGTGGTTGAGGCTAGGGCTAGGGTTGAACCGGGATGTGGACATGAAGCTAGGGTTAGGGTTGAACCAAGATGTGGACATGAAGCTAGGAATAGGGTTAGGTTAGGAGAGGGATTCCATTTCCCTGTGCTTCAACCGTGAGGTTTCTTGCTCAAGGAAAGTCCAGATGCATTGTTCATCCTTTGGCTAGATTAGGGTAAGGGATAGATTTGGGGTTGGGTTAAGGTTTAAGTTGAATTTACCTGCAAAGAGTGTAGTGACTTTATCATGAGTTGCTCAACCTGTTAACCTTTCACTGCAGTGGGGTAAATCAGGGTCACAGAGTGATTATTGGTAGTCTTAAACAAATCTACTGTGAAACAGAAGTATACACCTCACACACATGGTTATGGGCTTTAATAAAAGAAGACACTGTTGTCATGTCAGATATAGAATTGAAAGGTATTTAATTTTGAGTTTGCATCCCAATATTACACTTTATGCACATCATAGAAGACTGAAATATAATTAAACCATTTGACATAGAAACACAGGATTTTGGCAATTTTTTAATTTTTTTATAATGTTTATTAATTATCAAATTATGAAAAATATAAACATTCCACCCATGAGGCCCCTAGATCATTTGACTGCAGGAAAGGGACACTGATGTATTGTGTGGCTGTTGGTTTAATGATTATTAATATGGCTGTTGTGTATGAGTGGATGTTGCCATGTTGGCGATTTGCTCCAATTAGCATTGTTAATTACAAAACAGCAAGAGCAAGGCTGGATTTTAGCCCTAGTGAGAGCATAGGGCTGATTAAACCCTGTGTTATTCGTTCAGGCATTTTATTGATTCGTTCCTCATATTTGTGCAAGAGTGAGATTAAAATGAAGCAGAGTTGGGACAAAGATCCCTGTGGGTTTTGAAGCTACCTTACCGTTATTATTATTCAAACGAGCTCGTGCTAAAAGCTTCAATGATTCTATTTTCTGTCATGGAAAAACACCAAATCAAATAACCATCATTTAAAAAGAGAATGCACAATCTGCTAGCTGCATCGCTGGCAGTACCCTAACTTGTTTTACGGCTGGATTCAATCAGTATCGCTCGATTGAAATTTAAAGGCAATGATCCCGCGTTAGTGGGGACTGCATTCACGGTAAATGCTGCACAGTAAACGTTGCATCGGAGATGACCTTTACATTGTAATGCGGATCTTCCGCATTACTTCCGCGATACAGATTGATTCCGGCCCGTAGTGTGAGTCACGGGTACAATCAATTGAGGACTGAACCTTTAATTTATCTATATTACGATTAATTCCCTTTTAAAAAGGGCAACTGAGTACATCCTTGTGTTGGAGAGTCATGGGAACAGAATACAGGCCCTTTTGAACAAGCTGTGAATACTGAATTCCACAATCATGAAGCTGAAGTGTACCAAAACCCTCTTCCTCCCTGTGGTCTATTAGATGTTGACAAATGCTGTTTCGGTAGGTAGGTAGGTAGGTAGGTAGGTAGGTAGGTAGGTAGGTAGGTGTATGTATATATATATATATATATATATATATATATATATATATATATATATATATATATACCTTTGTAGGCCTTATGACATTTTCAAGGCCATACAATTTAGCCCTGACCTCAAAATGTTTATCATCCATAATGTTCCCCGCTGGTGTTGACAATGACATCCAACAAGGCTTTTCAAGGTCAATCAGAAAGTATTGCAACAATTACTAATCTCATCTAATCTCATCTCATTCCACCAATAGAGTGGTCTGTACGGTGGGCTCCCCCCCCCTCCATGTCCTCTCTCTCGTTTTCTCTCTTTCCTTCTCTTGCTGTCTCCTCTCTGTAAAAAAGAGGGAGAGGAGCTCAGATCAAATGCTAATAGACAGTGATGATGAGTGACCTGTTTCCAATTGCCAACAGTCTGTCACTAGAGGGGCAATTCAGATATAGGAAATGTACGCCTTTCCTACGCCCTTCTCAGTATTTGGTATTCAGACTTACCGTATTCAGCCACGTAACACGCTCTGCAGGTGTGGCTACCTTGTGCTCTGAATAATTTTAATTCAACTGCTGAAAACATTTACATTTACATTTACGTAATTTAGCAGACACTCTTATCCAGAGCGACTTACAAATTGGTGCATTCACCTTATGATATCCAGTGGAACAACCACTTTACAATAGTACATCTATATATTTTTGGGGTGGGGGGGGTTAGAAGGATTACTTTATCCTATTCCAGGTATTCCTTAAAGAGGTGGGGTTTCAGGTGTCTCCGGAAGGTGGTGATTGAGTCCGCTGTCCTGGCGTCGTGAGGGAGCTTGTTCCACCATTGGGGTGCCAGAGCAGAGAACAGTTTTGACTGGGCTGAGCGGGAACTGTGCTTCCGCAGAGGTAGGGAGGCGAGCAGGCCAGAGGTGGATGAACGCAGTGCCCTTCTTTGGGTGTAGGGACTGATCAGAGCCTGAAGGTACGGAGGTGCCGTTCCCCTCACAGCTCCGTAGGCAAGCACCATGGTCTTGTAGCAGATGCGAGCTTCAACTGGAAGCCAGTGGAGTGTGCGGAGGAGCGGGGTGACGTGAGAGAACTTGGGAAGGTTGAACACCAGACGGGCTGCAGCGTTCTGGATGAGTTGTAGGGGTTTGATGGCACAGGCAGGGAGCCCCGCCAACAGCGAGTTGCAGTAATCCAGACGGGAGATGACAAGTGCCTGGATTAGGACCTGCGCCGCTTCCTGTGGGAAGCAGGGTCGTACTCTGCGAATGTTGTAGAGCATGAACCTACAGGATCGGGTCACCGCCTTGATGTTAGCGGAGAACGACAGGGTGTTGTCCAGGGTCACGCCAAGGCTCTTAGCACTCTGGGAGGATTTTCCAGATTTTCCAGATTTCATTGAATAGTGGTTTCAGTGCATTTATCCAAAGCCATCCCTTTAAATATGGTGTAGCTTTTAGCTAGATTTTTGTTGACAGACTCACTAGAATATATCGAGAGAATGGGTTTCGAAAATTAGGGATCAATGAAAGAAATCCATCTAAATATATGCATATTCGTCTCTGTTTTAGCACCAATTGGTAGATAAAAAAAATACTCTTATGTATATTATTTAGGTTTAGGAAAGTAATTAAGAATCATAAAAAAGTTAGAAGATCCTTTACACACAAAATAAAGAAAAAGTTGGATTGATTCATTCAGAAAATTGGCACATTCAATTCTTCAACCCACGGTAATGTTGGAAGATTAGTGTACATAGATAGAATTATAATAGCAAGAATATACCCTCATCTATTGCCTGCACTAACCATGGAACTGTGTGATGACACCGCCAAGTATTGCTTGGCTTCATTTTCATAAGCCTACATGTTTTTTGTTTGTTTTATACTATTAACTTTTTACTAATGATCCTCATCAACAATCACACTGGCAGTGACAGCGTTTACAGAGGAAGAAAATGAATGTAGGCTATACCAACTGAAGGGAACTAACAGTAAATTGGCAGTTGAATATGTTTGGTTATTAGGCCTACTGACAGTTGACACTGATAGTAGCTAATATCACAATGGCGCCGGCGGGGATGGCTGCCGTTTTACAGGCTCCTAACCAACTGTGCTATTTTGTTCGTTTTTTTGCATTGTAACTTATTTTATACATAATGTTACTGCTACTGTCTCTTATGACCGAAAAGAGCTTCTGGGTGTCAGAACAGCGATTATTCACCTGGAACTGGACAAAGATTTTTTGTTGTTGATATGCTTCAGTTTGCTGCCATATGACTGGTTTCACGTCTCCAGCGATTATAAGGTCAAATAGACCAAGTGTAATTTATATTCACAATTCCCTTCTCCAAACAGATGACTAATTTACCTAGCTCTTATCAATAGCGCTTATCAAGTTGTAAATTACAGTGCGTGGAGAATTATGTTATTTCTATTGGAAAAAATGAAGGGGATGCTTTTTTCTCTTGAAACTGGTAGGTTCACTAGACCTCATTCATGGTTTCCTCGTGCATAAAGGTGGTGGGATTATTAGGGAATCCGCCACACCTTTATTTATTTATTCAATCTCCACCCAAAACAAATAGCGGTTGAATAGCACGCATACTATTCTCACGCTTAAGTTCAAGGTCAGAATTAACAAGTGCATAAAAAGAGAAAAAAACATTCCATTTACCTGCAATTAACTCGGGTTGGAATCGGCCCCAATGTGTTTAAAGAAGAGCATGACGTCAATTATAGTGTAATAAGTTATGCCTTTGCGTGAACATTTATGCTTTTGTATGTACGTGTTTATGTACGTGTTTACGTGTTTATGTCATTTTTGTACAAGCACACTCACACAAACAGCATTCTTGTCTCACTAATTACATCAATAATACATTGTTTCCCATTACAATTACTTACACAAACTCTGCCATAATTGAAACAGTCCTGACTCAGCCATTCACATGCATCCTCTTTCCAATTTATGCAGTGTTCTCTTGAACCACTGGAGATTTACTTTGTCAGCTCAGGATTCAATTTAGCATACTTGAGTAGAGGGCCTATTTAAAGTTAATTACATGCGTAATGCAACAAGGAATAGCAGTATAATGAATCTGCTCATGTAGATAATGGGTCTAGCCTATTCTGTGGCTGAAAGACTGTTCTTGGAAATCCGCTCCACCACACACACACACACACACACACCACTCTCCCTTGTGATGCCTTTTCAGAGGAAATGGATCGTGTCTCGGGCAGATATTTCAATACGGCATGGCCAGACTGTAAAATAGGATTTGTCGTTGTCCAGGGAATAGATGTAGACATCATCTGTGACAGCCACAGCACCCTCTGTTAGTGAACATGCAGTACAGGCACATTGAGCTTTCTATCATAAGTCAGCTTCAGAACCAGCCTCAGAACCTTCTCAAGTCTAGAGGAAAGGAGCATCAGTCCTTCTCATGGCTCTGGTTTCTGCCAAAATCAGTGTCAGAGAACATTTCACAGATAATCCAATATGTTCATTATGTTCACAACTAAGGTTAAGGGAAGGTCATGGTAAGGTAAATGGTAGCTCAAATCAAATGTTTTTTTGTCACATGTGCCGAATACATCAGGTGTAGTGAAATGCTTACTTACAAGCCCTTAACCAACAATGCAGTTTTAAGAAAAATACCTAAAAAAAAAAAGAAATAAAAGTAACAAGTAATTAAGAGCAGCAGTATAATAACAATAGTGAGGCTATATACAGGGGATACCGGGTACAGAGTCAATGTGCGGGGGCACCGGTTAGTCAAGGATGTATTGAAGTCTGTGCCAGCCAACAGATGATACCTCAGAATGGACATACACAGAGCCTACGTTAGACATTTATGACCCCCAGTGATACTATGATGAATGGGCAGGGGCGGACTTTGTGATTTGGAGGCCCAGGCAGAGGCCAGTCTGCTCCCCCCCATCTAAAAAATACAGAAAAAATGTATTACCTTTTTAATGTACCATAAACACAACCAGTCATGATGTTTTCATCTGATTGTCAAACTAATCACATCAAAAAGTAGGTTACCTTCGCACCCAAATAATTCCAGCATCCAAACGGTGCACCCGCCAAATTTCTGTCAATTTGCAAGCGGCTGAAACTATCTCACCGGAGAAAGCATCCGAGCAAGCGAAACAGCACCACAGTCTTACTATATGTAACCCATGTATCGGATGCTGTCTGGTCAAAAAGAGTATGACATGCCATACTCTTTTTGGCCAGACAGCATCCGATACATGGGTTATACGTACATGTCCTCTGCCTTGACGACGATGGCAGTACTTTCACCAGCACCTGTCTTTTTACTAAAGATATACGTATTGTATCCCCCTAGAGCAGTGACTATCAACTAGATTCAGCCGCGGGCCGAGTTTTTCTTGAGCGGATGGTCGGGGGGCCGGACCATAATTACAAATAATTTGTCAACTGTAAATTGGCCGCAAGAAGCCTAAACAGATATAATATTTAACTAAAACAGAATCATTTCAAACCTTGCTTACGTTTGTATACAATCACATACTGTATAGCTCCTTATTATGCGTACAAATACTTTAAAAATATATACAGTACCAGTCAAAAGTTTGGACACAGCTTCTCATTCAATTGTTTTCTTCTTTATTTTTACTATTTTCTACATTGTAGAATAATAATGAAGACATCAAAACTATGAAATAACACATATGGAATCATGTAGTAACCAAAAAAGTGTTAAACAAATCAAAATATGTTTTAGATTAGTTTTTTAGATTCTTCAAAGTAGCCACCCTTTGCCTTGATGACAGCTTTGCACACTCCTGGCATTCTCTCAACCAGCTTCACCTGGAATGTTTTTCCAACAGTCTTGAAGGAGTTCCCACATATGCCGAGCTCTTGTTGGCTGCTTTTCCTTCGCTCTGCGGTCCAACTCATCTCAATTGGGTTGAGGTCAGGTGATTGTGGAGGCCAGGTCATCTGATGCAGCACTCCATCACTCTCCTTCTTGGTCAAATAGCCCTTACACAGCCTGGAGGTGTGTTTGGTCATTGTCCTTTTTAAAAACAAATGATACTCCCACTAAGCGCAAACCAGATGGGATGGTGTATCGCTGTAGAATGCTGTGGTAGCCATAATTGTTAAGTGTGCCTTGAACAGCCTGGAGGTGTGTTTGGTCATTGTCCTTTTTAAAAACAAATGATACTCCCACTAAGCGCAAACCAGATGGGATGGTGTTGGTAGCCATAATTGTTAAGTGTGCCTTGAATTATAAATAAATCCCTGACAGTGTCACCAACAAAGCACCCCAACACCATCACACCTCCTCCTTCATGTTTCACGGTGGGAACCACACATGTGGAGATCATCCGTTCACTTATTCTGCGTCTCACAAAGACACGGCGGTTGGACCCAAAAATCTGTCATTTGGACTCATCAGACCAAAGGACAGATTTCCACCGGTCTAATGTCCATTGCTCGTGTTTCTTGGCCCAAGCAAGTCTCTTCTTATTATTGGTGTCCTTTAGTAGTGGTTTCTTTTCAGCAATTTGACCATGAAGGCCTGATTCATGCAGTCTCCTCTGAACAGTTGATGTTGAGATGTGTCTGTTACTTGAACTCCATGAAGCATTTATTTGGGCTTCAATTTCTGAGGATGGTAACTCTAATGCAATTATCCTCTGCAGCAGAGGTAACTCTGGGTCTTCCTTTCCTGTGGTGGTCCTCATGAGAGCCAGTTTCATCATAGCGCTTGATTGTTTTTGCGACTGCACTTGAAGAAACGTTCACAGTTCTTGAAATTGTCCGGATTGACTGACCTTCATGTCTTAAAGTAATGATGGACTGTCATTTCTCTTTGCTTATTTGAGCTGTTCATGTCATCATATGGACTTGGTCTTTTACCAAATAGGGCTATCTTCTGTATACCACCCCTACCTTGTCACAACACAACTGATTGGCTCAAATGCATTAAGAAGGAAAGAAATTCCAGAAATTAACTTTTAAGGTACACCTGTTAATTGAAATGGATTCCAGGTGACTACCTCATGAGGCTGGTTGAGAGAATGCCAAGAGTGTGCAAAGCTGTCATCAAGGCAATGGGTGGCTTCTTGGAAGAATCTCAAATCTAAAATATATTTTGATTTGTTTAAGACTTTTTTGGTTACTTCATGATTCCAGATGTGTTATTTCATAATTTTGATATCTTCACTATTATTCTACAATGTAGAAAATAGTAAAAATTAAGAAAAACCCTTGAATGAGTAGGTGTGTCCAATCATTTGACTGGTACTGTATATACAGTGCATTCCGAAAGTACACAGACCCCTTGACTTTTTCCACATTCTGTTATGTTACAGCCTTATTCTAAAATGTATTAAATTGTTTTATTCTCCTCATCAATCTACACACAATAACCCATAATGACAAAGAGAGACTTTCCCCGAAGCCACTCCTGCATTGTCTTGGCTGTGTGCTTAGGGTTGTCCTGTTGGAAGGTGAACCTTCGCCCCCAGTCTAAGGTCCTGAGCACTATGGAGCAGGTTTTCATCAAGGATCTCTCTGTACATTGCTCCGTTCATCTTTCCCTCGATTCTGACTAGTCTCCCAGTCCCTGCCGCTGAAAAACATCCCTACAGCATGATGCTGCCACCACCATGCTTCACCGTAGGGATGGTATTGGCCAGGACGGGAAGCTTGGCATTTAAGCCAAAGAGTTCAATGTTGGTTTCATCAGACTAGAGAATCTTGTTTCTCATGGTCTGCGAGTCCTTTAGGTACCTTTTGGCAAACTCCAAGCGAGCTGGCATGTGCCTTTTACTGAGGAGTGACCTCCATCAGGCCACTCTACCATAAAGGCCTGATTCGTGGAGTGCTACAGAGATGGTTGTCCTTCTGGAAGGTTGTTTCATCTCCACAGAGGAACTCTGGAGCTCTGTCAGAGTGACCATCAGGTTCTTGGTCACCTCCCTGACCAAAGGTCACCTCCCTGACCATTCCCCCCAATTGCTCAGTTTGGCCAGGCGGCCAGCTCTAGGAAGAGTCTTGGTGGTTCCAAACTTCTTCCATTTAAGAATGGTGGAGGCCACTGTGTTCTTGGGGACCTTCAATGCTGCAGACATTTTTTGGTACCCTTCCCAAGATCTGTGCCTCGACACAATCCTGTCTCGGAGCTCTACGGACAATTCCTTCAACCTCATGTCTTGGTTTTTGCTTTGACATGCACTGTCAACTGTGGGACCTTAGACAGGTGTGTGTCTTTCCAAATCGTGTCCAATCAATTGAATTTACCACAGGTGCACTCCAGTCAAGTTGTAGAAACATCTCAAGGATGATCAATGGAAACAGGATGCACCTGAGCTCAATTTTGAGTCTTATAGCATATGGTCTGAATACTTTCTTTCTTCTGTTTTCACTGTCATTATGGGGTATTGTGTGTAGAATGATGAGGGGGAAAAATAATGTCATACATTTTAGAATAAGGCTGTAACGTAACAAAATGTGGAACAAATCAAGAGGCCTGAATACTTTCCAAATGCACTGTATATACATTATTTTTTGTTTGTTTGTTTTTTGCTCAGAAGACTTGGGGTGTCAAATAAAATCACCCGCGGGCCAAATTCAGCCCATGTGCTACCAGCAGGGTTCTGCCCTAGAGTCTAATGGCCTTAGGCTGGGTTTCTGGGTTGGGTTTCTACTAAGCTAGCCTCGTCGAGAACCAGTCTTCCCTTATACAGGAAAGCCTGGAGAAGTTCATGGCAGAAAAATAGCTAAATAAGGGTGTAGACCCGGTGTAAATCAGTGACGCCTTGCTACACGCCAAACCAATCAAATGCCTTTCTTGTCCGGCGCTCCAATAGTGCTCACTAGATTAGTGTCGTAGATGCACCAGTGCGTGGCGATTCATTTTACAGTCTATGGTGAGGCTGGCCGGGAAATCGCTGATTAAAATCCCATCAAAATATGTTAATGTAGTATGTCGAATGTGTGTATAGAGCACACGACTGACGAAACACAATTCAGTTTTTCCTTCAGGTTTTCTTCCATTTTCTGCAATGTTGAAAACTAGCATACGGACCAACTCTCTGCAAAATGTGTCCTTTCCAGTCTTACAACAATGACGAACATATCACTTAGCACCAACGGGCGTGTGGGGGGAGGGTTTCTTTAAATGTAACATCCAATCATAATCTTGCTGCTGGGAGCCTGTGTACCATTCAAACCTCCAAGGGAGTCGTGAGAGCTATGTGATTTTGGAGGTATGGCAATGTGAGACTCCTACTAAAGTAACACATGGAATTGCTTTAAGATGGTCATACCAAGGATAATTTAGCTATTTGATTTAAAAAAATATATAAAATAAGTATTGGATGAGACATTAAATTTGGCCTTACTTCTATTAGCCCATAGAAACGCATTTAGTAACAGATTCATACATGGAAAAACAGATAGTCAAACATGTAATCAGAAGGAAGTATGTTTTGAAGTGTCTGTCCTATATCTGAGAGGTATAAGAACGCTCAGGAAAAAAATGTACAATCATTTTTATCCTGGAATTACCTGTAATACCTTTGACGTGGAAATGCCCTTTCAAATCCATTCATTTTTTGGCCCAGTTCCAGGTTGACACTTGTGTGTCGGAGAGAAAAACGGACAACACCATCGTTTTCGCGAGAAGACCGATTCTTGAGAAATCTCATGTTTTGACAACAGTGGAGGCTGCTGAGGGGTGAACGGCTCATAATAATGGCAGGAACGGAGCAAATGGAATGGCATCAAACACCTGGAAACCATGTGTTTGATGTATTTGATACCATTCCACTTACTCTGCTCCAGTCATTACCACGAGCCCGTTCTCCCCAATTAAAGTGCCACCAACCTCCTGTGTCTGACAATCACCGCTGTAGCTCTACCACCTTCCACTGCAGATGCAGAAGGCCGACATAGGCGGATTGAGACGCAGCCCATGCAAAAATATCTCTATCTTAAACCAAAAATATTTTGATGGGGATTATTTTATTATGTCTCGAGTGGAGCATGGGGGAGCCTCAAGCGGAGAAATTATTTTATTTTATGTCCAGCTCATGAGGCCCCTTGATGATATGTAGCCTGAGGCAATTGACTCGTCTGCCTAATGGTAAGCCTGCCAGTGTGAATGGGACACATTGGTAGAAGGCAACAAATGAAATTGTATTTTTTACTTTTGATCAGAGAGACTTGAATCAGATTAAATCGATTAAGGGCATACGGTATAGCTCAGTTCGTCTCCATTGTCTAGTCAGGGTCATAGTGAACATCCCAGATGGCACCCTATTCCCTATAGTGCACTACTTTTGACCAGAGGCCTCAAAAGTAGTGCAGTATATACGGAATAGGGTGCCATTTGGGATGCACAGTCATCTAGTCAGAGCGGTTGATTCATGTAGCCCACATCCCATTTCAGTCCCCAGCAGTGTCAGATTAAGTGTCCTCATTAACACAGCTAGCGACTGTCCGTGACAATGTGAAGGCTAAGCCACATAAGATTTATTACACCTCCCGCTGAATTTATGATACACTCCCATCTCATCTATGATATTAACCAGCGAGAAAGAGTGGAGAGAGACAGACAGACAGACAGAGGGAGAGAGAAAAGAAGGGGTGGGGAGAAAGAGACCGAGAGTGAGAGGGGATAGAGAGAGCAAGAGATGCAGAGAGAGAGAGAATGGCTTTGCCATTCAGTGCCATCTTGTGGACTTGCTAGAGCAGTTCAGTGTCTTACTCAGAAAGCGCCAACTCAAGGTCAGATTTATATCTCACTATAAATGTCAACTATACCAGTTTCATTTGTAAAATAGGTCATAAAAACCTCTGAGCATAATAACCTTGGATTGTGCAAAACAAAGGCCATGATGTCTTATGAACCACTTTATGTGGTAAAGAGTGTTTTAGGCGTATGGAAAACTAGATGGAAGTCTGTATTTGGTGGTAACCAAAACACACGGTTTGAGTCATGTAGGTGGAGTAGACTATTAAGGTAACGCCCAAACAATATATTTAACGCACTGGACTGGTAATTCAAAGGAGATGTGCAGGCTGAGGCTTGAACAGACGTAAAATGACATTCAACATGTCAAGGATCTACTGGATCCTGTCAGACCTTTTTATCAGTCTGACAGGATCCTATGGAAGATGTTGACATGGCTTAAAACCTGAATCATAAACAGACACGTGGAGAGAGACTGTCACACTGACCTTGTTGGTTGGCCTGTGTGAGATAATGATTCTTGAGCTAGGTGAACATCCTTTGACAGACAGACATAGACAGTGAGAGAGAAAGAGACAGAAGGAGAGAGAAGGATACAGAGATAGCGAGAGAGAGAGGAATACAGAGATAGCAAGGGAGCAGTGCCTCTGGTGACTCATTCTGATTCCACGTCAGCCGTTTCAATTTCAAACTCCCACTGTGCGCAATTCCACAAATCCCTGTCTTCTCTGATGTCCTCCAACTCTATCTCTACTGTCTGGGGTCTATCCCCTGGGATACGTCCCAAATGCCACATTACTCCCTACATAGTGCACTACTTTTGACCAGGGCCCATAGTGCTCTGGTTAGAAGTAGTGCACTATGTAAGGAATAGGGTCCCATTTGGGGTGCAGAGCTAAGTTCTACTTCCTGTCTTTTAAGGGATGAACAGTACCAATTGGTTAGGAGCTTTAGGTTGTCGGGCTGCCCTATACACTGTAAGCCCCAAAGTACAAGGCTGAGAGCCCTGGAGGAGTGGTGCCAGGAAAATAACCTCTCCTTCAAAGTCAACAAAGGAGCTGATGGTGATTTACAGGAGACAGCAGAGAGAGCACGTCCCCATCCACATCGACGGGGCCTCAGTGGAGAGCGTCAAAAGCTTCAACTTCCGCGACGTACACATCACTGATGACCTGAAATGGTTTTATATAGAGAGTGCATTCAGACCCCTTGACTTTTTCCACATCTTGTTCATTACAGCCTTATTCTAAAATGGATTAAATTGTTTTTTTCCCCTCATCAATCTACACACAATACCCCATAATGACAAAGCAAAAACTGTTTTTTAGAAATGTTTGCAACTGTATTACAAATAAAAAACTGAAATAGCACATTTATAGAAGTATTCAGACCCTTTACTGAGTACTTTGTTTAAGCACCTTTGGCAGTGATTGCAACCTCGAGTCTTCTTGGGTATGACACTACAAGCATGGCACACCTGTATTTGGGGAGTTTCTCCCATTTTTCTCTGCAAATCCTCTCAAGCCCTGTCAGGTTGGATGGGGAGTGTCGCTGCACAGCTATTTTCAGGTCTCTCCAGAGATGTTCGATGTGGTTCAAGTCCGGGCTCTGGCTGGGCCACTCAAGGACATTCAGAGACTTTTCCCAAAGCCACTCTTGCGTTGTCTTTGCTGTGTACTTAGGGTCGTTGTCCTATTCGAAGGTGAACCTTCGCCCCAGACTAAGGTCCTGAGCGCTCTCGAGCAGGTTTTCAACAAGGATCTCTGTACTTTGCTCCGTTCATCTTTCCCTTGATTCTGACTAGTCTCCCAGTCCATCCCACTGAAAAACATCCCCACAGCATGATGCTACCACCACCATGCTTCACCGTAGGGATGGAATTGGCCAGGTGATGAGCGGTGCCTGGTTTCCTCCAGACACGACGCTTGGCATTCAAGCCAAAATGTTTAATCTTGGTTTCATCAGACCAGAGAATCTTGTTTCTCATGGTCTGAGAGTCCTTTAGGTGCCTTTTGGCAAACTCCAAGCGGGCTGTCATGTGCCTTTCACTGAGGAGTGGCTTCCGTCTGGCCACTCTACCATAAAGGCCGCAGAGTGCTGCAGAGATGGTTGTCCTTCTGGAAGGTTCTCCCATCTCCACAGAGGAACTCTGGAGCTCTGTCAGAGTGACCATTGGGTTCTTGGCCAGCTCTAGGAAGAGTCTTGGTGGTTCCAGCCTTCTTCCATTTAAGAATGATGGAGGCCAATGCATTCTTCGGGACCTTCAATGCTGCAGAAATATTTTGGTACCCTTCCCCAGATCTGTGCCTTGACACAATCCTGTCTGGGAGCTCTACGAACAGTACCTTGGTTTATGCTCTGTCAACTGTGGGACCATATATAGACAGATATGTGCCTTTCCAAATGATGTTCAATCAATTGAATTTACCACAGGTGGACTCCAATCAAGATGTAGAAACACCGCAAAGATAATCAATGGAAACAGGATACACCTATGCTTAATTTCGAGTCTCATAGCAAAGGGTCTGAATACTTATGTTAGTAAGGTATTTCTGTATTTTTTTTTATAAATGTGCAAAATTTTCTTAAAACCTGTTTTCACTTTGTCATTATGGGGTACTGTGTGTAGATTGAAGAGGGAATTTTTAAAAAAAAATCAATTTTAGAATACGGTTGTAACGTAACAAAATGTGGAAAAAGTTAAGGGCCCTGAAAACTTTCCGAATACAATGTACAGTATATATATTATATAGTTATTTAATTTCAATCAATCTGTCCCAGACTGTAATGCATTGCCCCGGTCAAGAACAAACACATCTCTCTGTAGAGTGGAGCTAAGATGGTCCATATCTACTGTTTCATTTTACTGAATGATTTACAACAAAAAATGATGTGTCGATGCTATTCCACTCCATTACTCAATGGAGGAATAAAATAAAATACCTGCTGAGGTTTGCCTAAGATTAGTCATACAGCAATTACCATTGAAAACGTAGCATACTCATTTCCCACAATGAACCCACAGTGTAATTTTGCATCCTATTTTGGGGCACAGAATTTCACAGGCAATAAAAACAATGTTTGTTTGAGAGCCCTTAAGAGAACATAAAAGCCATCTTGCACACAGTATAAGTAAATAAATAAATGTGTGCACTACTAGTTAAGCAGAAATGTTCCTAACTATGGACACAGTGTATTAGTTACTACTGACAGACAGACAGACAGACTGCTGCATTAAACAGAACAAGACAGATCTCAATAGTGACAGTATGACAGTTTATTTCTCAGGTTGTGTAAAGGCAGCGCTAACAGTAGTTTGATATTTCTGTTAAGCAACACAAAGATGTAGGTATACATTTCCAAATGATAAAAAATGCAAACTCCACAATCTAGCTTTGAAAACATTATTGAAGACAGAGAGTATTGAACATGGATCTTAAATGATTGCAGACAAACTCTTTTTTTAACATTATTTTGTTTGATAATCGAAAAGAGGACTATAAAATAATATAATTTAATGTACAGACAGACAAGAGAAATACGGTTCCAGCCCTTTGAATATCATAATTAGCAGCAGGTGGTTGATAAAAGAAAAAAAGAGTTGCATAATAAAAAGGTAAGAGCTAATTTTGCGAGAATACAAAACTGCACAATAAAATCAAGTAGCAAAATCAGATGTAAACTATGTAGCATTACTGTAGGCTATTCAGCGATAAAAAACATTAATTTCCCCCAAAACAGTTAATGCCATATGTAGTAGGCCTTAAATCTAATCTAGACAAACAACTAGACTAGTACATGAGACAATGATTTACTAAATATTTGTTTTAACTCCAGTTATATTAACAAATAACAAAAGTGCAGAGTACAAATAAGTGTTAGAATTCAGTGCAACATTGCACAAAAACTAAAGGCTATAGCAGAAGGCTATATCAGTTCACTAATACAGGACTATTTTTAAAGGCCCAGTGCACCACTTTTGTGAGAAAAAAATGGTCATTTTCCAAAAGCTATGAGGGCACCTATTGGTAGATGGGTAAAAATAAAAAAACAGACGTTGAATATCCCTTTGAGCATGGTATTAATTACACTTTGGATGGTGTATTAATACACCCAGTCGCTACAAAGATAAAGGTGTCCTTCTTAAATCAGTTGCCGGAGAGGAAGGAAACCGCTCAGGGATTTCACCATGAGGCCAAAGGTGACTTTAAAACAGAGTTTTGTGTTACAGAGTTTAATGGCTGTGATAGGAGAAAACTGAGGATGGATCAACAACATTGTAGTTACTCCACAATACTAACCTAACTGACAGAGTGAAAAGGAAGCCTGTACAGAATAAAAATATTCCAAAACATTCATCCTGTTTGTAACAAGGCACTAAAGTAATACTGCAAAAACTTTTTGTCCTGAATACAAAGTGTTATTGGATTTGCCTCAAACATAACACATTATTGAGTGCCACTCTCCATATTTTCAGACATAGTGGTGGCTGCATCATGTTATGGGTATGCTTGTAATCATTAAGGACTGGGGATTTTTTTCAGGATAAAAAAAAGACATGGAATGGAGCTAAGAACAGGCAAAATCCTAGAGGAAAACCTGGTTCAGTCTGCTTTCCACCAGACACTGGGAGATTAATTCACATTTCAGCAGGACAATAACCTAAAACACAAGGCCAAATCTACACTGGAGTTGCTTACCAAGATAACATAGAATTTTCCGGAGTGGCCGAGTTACAGTTTGGACTTAAATCTACTTGAAAAACTATGGCAGGACCTGAAAATGGTTGTCTAGCAATGATCAACAACCAATTTGAACAGAGCTTGAATAATTTAAAAAAAGAATAAATGGGCAAATGCTGTACAATCCAGGTGTGGAAAGCTCTTAGAGATTTACCCAGAAAGACTCACAGCTGTATTGACTCAGGGGTGTGAATACTTTTGTCATTGAGATATTTAATTTCAATACCTTTTCAAACATTTCTAGAAACATGTTTTCACATTGTCATTATGGGGTATTGTGTGTAGATTGGTGAGAAAAACATATTTTATCCATTTTGAATTCAGGCTGTAACGCAACAAAATGTGGACTAAGTCAAGGAGTATGAATACTTTCTGAAGGCACTGTATGTACACTACAGTCTCTCTTGCTCGCTCTCAGCTGAGCTAGGCTCTCCTGGGTCAGCAAGCCTGAGCTTGTTGATATAAAACAGAACAGAGGGTAACCTACAACTTGATACCAGACAACTGCAACCTTAAGACAACTCAAAATAAGGAGCTATGATCAGGTCAAAAATGTACCTGTTTAAACGTGAATAGTTATGAAACCTGATATTTCATCATAGCACTATACACAGTGGGCCTACCATGCACTCAACAACCGCATACCTTGTGACACAGAAAGCTCCTCTACTGATCCTGATTACAGACTTAAAGGACCAGAGAGAGGCCTTTTCATTGGCCTCCAATCATCCACTTGAACACAAAGAGGAAGTAAATTCCCATCTCAAGTCTTTCAGGTGGACTGAATGGCATCAACCGCAGGATAGCTGGATCAATAACAGTTTAAAATCAAAGTGCTTAAAGCAACGTAAATATAAAAAGGGAGAATAAATTAATAAGTCTGACAGTAATAAGATAGAATTGTTCCCAAGCATTGTGAAATCAATGACATTGTTTCTACCATGTGGTCAAATAACTTGAAGTTTAAACACTTCCCACTAGGCAAAAACAGGTCGAGTCAACCTGGTTTCCATGTTATTTCGACCAAAAAAAGTCAACATGATGACATCAAGTCAATGTGGAAAACTGATTGGATTTGAAAAAAAGTAATCAATGTAAGATCATTTTCTCTTTTTAAATCACCCAAATGTTAACCTAAATCCAATGACATGGTGTCATTTTTTGTTGATTTCACATTGAATTCAAATTCGTTAAAAACTCGACAAAATGTAAATCAAAACTAGATGTTAAAATGACATCTTTGCCCAGTGGGTTACAGGCAGCTTTACATGTACGTTAAGGGTTAAAGCAGACAAACAATAAGACCTACTTGGCTACTTCGGAATGATAAGAGGATTAAGACAGAAATATTTAGCCTAACCGGGGGTGGCAATCTGGCCAGTTCCTCAATAGATCATGTAAGACCATATTCTGTTAGTTCAGTATATTCATAAAACGCCTGGGGAGGGAAACCCTTAAGTATGTGTAACACCAGACTTGGCCTATGCCACAACAACAAAAACACTTGTAACATCAGACTATACCCCCTTGTGTCAGTCATCCTACACTGTTGTGGTTTATTGCTCTTTGTCGAGTCCACTTAGGGGCTATTCTTCAGCCAAACAGATTTGACATGGGTCTGGATTTAAATGAGCTTTTCCTGGACCCGCTAAGCTCCTCTGTCTCACAGTGCGCTGTGAACGATGTGCTGTGAACTATCTGCGAAGATCTGAAGCGGATCTTCTGAAGTTTGGGCCTCATCTTGCTAAAGGACGATTTCCTCAGCAAGGGTTTCTGTCTGGCCTGGTCTTCTCCATCACCTGTGTTCTCCTCGCTGTGACTGTGCAGTTTGGGGGGCATCAGATTAGACTGGAGAACTTTAGACAACCTCCAACGCCCCCCATCCCCATCGTCGGTGTTCTCTGAGCCCGAGTCGCCGCCGCCGCCACCCGCCCCGATGATGTCACGGATATCAACGGCCACACTGTTTGTAAGATACTGACACGCCTTTTTCCCATTGTAATCTCTGGCCTCTACGTCTGCGTCATAGGCTCCTACCAGTAACTTCACCACCTCAACTTGGTTGTGCATTGCTGCTAGGTGTAGTGGCGTGTAGCCGGCACTTGATCGGGCGTTGATGTTGATGGGCACTGTGTGTTGTTTGGCAAAGTTCACGATAAGCGCCAGCAGCTCTTGTTTGCCCTGCTTGGCGGCCCAGTGCAGGCAGGTGAACCCAGTCACAAAATCCTTCTTCATGACAAGGTTCGGTTCACAGGAAAGGAGACGGCGGAGACTCTCCCATTGGCCGTCGGATGCACACATCATCCATTCGTGTTCCAACGGGTCCAAAGTGACTGAAGCACCGTCTTCGTCTGTAGTAGAGGAAACCACAGAGGTGGAGTCTGAGTTCCTCAACACCATGCTGCGTCGCACCTGGAGGGAGCTGTTCATCATGAGCTCAATAAAGTTATTACGGCTACTTTTAGGTGTGTAGCTGTCACTCCCAGATATGCTCTGTTGAAAATCATAATACTGGCCTTCCTCTGCCCCGTCCTCTGATGAAGGGTGACGGGACAGCAGGCTGTCCTGTGCATTAGTTGGAAATGGACGTCTGGGTAAGTGGAACATAGAGCCATCCGCGGATGTAGGTAAAGGTGACGCCTCAATCACTGCAATTTGCGGTATGTCGTGCGGTTGCAATGTTTTGCGGTTGGAATGAATGTCCTCCTTTGTCAATTTCTGCTCTCCATTGCCACCAAGGCCTAACGCATTTCCCATATTGTCTGATAAACTATTATTCTGAACTACAGACCACGTTGGCGCAGCTCTTTCTACAATTTTACCTTCCAAAATAATTCCAGAAATGTCAGGCGGTCTCGCTCTTGTGGCATTGTCAGTTCCGTAACCTGAGCCAGGTGAAATTTCTTGTTGTGCCTCTTCGTTTGCAGTGGTTTCCCAAGAGCGCACATCCCCAGCAGATGATACTGACAGATGCAGTTGTGGTGCACAATCTTCCATCAAGTTCTTATATGATTTTGATAGGACAGTGGTGCTGCTATCTTGTTCCAATACGGTGCCTGTCCCGTTACCATTGCACGCGCTGTCTTTTTCCACTGTACACTTCAATGAAACTCGATACTTCTTTTTTAAACATACAACTTTCACTCCATTCTCCAACTTTACAAATGCGACATTGTCCACGTATCCCTTGAATTTCTCCCGAGCAATTGCTTTCTGGTCAGGGTCTTCCGGGAAACCAGCTTTGAAATAGTCAATGAATATCTGGTTTTTCACTCTCCCTCCTCGCTCGGTTAGAAATTGAACAACCGCTTCTTGGGTGCACTCGGTCGCCATTACTGATTAAAAAATAAATAAATTAAAAGGTTACGGTAAACCACTTACAGATCTAAAAAATAATCTTTCTTTTTATGTTTATAAATTAGCTAGAGTTGAATCAGCCCGTACAATTACGGTTTTCACCTGCCCTGGTTGGTGTTGTCCCATCACATCACCCTCAGACCTTGTTGTGCTTCTTTGATACAGAATAGAAATTAATAGAACTGTCACCCCACCCAGAGTTGAGTAAGGAAGAACCCCCTTTTGCAAGCAGACCTGTCTATCCGTTTTATTTCTATGGTCACAGCAATCCACTACAGAGACATTGGAGAAAGGAGGAGATAGGAATCCCTTTGGGTAATGAATGAAGGTATAACCAAGATTTTTATAACTAACCCAAGATAGACCAGAGCCTGTCGTTTCCAATGGGAGGAAATTAATCATGGTGGGTAGAACAAGCAAGGAGATGGGAAGAGCCATGCACGAGCTAGTGAGATCTTATTGGCGCGTTCTAGCATTTATTTGCATATTTTCGTTAGGGAACGCATACTATGAAGTGCGCGTGTGCAATAAGACAATTCGCACTCCTAAACATTTTTTTTTTTACTTTGGCAAAGGGTAGAGTCTGCAAAACGCAGTCCACTCTGTTTTTTATAGATTATAGTTTTGGAGACATAAAACTGTATGGAGATCAAATGTTTCATTGATTAGAAAATTAGAAGAATGTTGGCCAAAATCCATCTCACTCCAGCTTCTCACCATGCAGGCCACTGGGCTTCCTCGCATCACCATATTTGGTAGTGAGTGGAAACGCCAACCGGATGCTTCACATTTATACATCCGGTTTGATATCTGGCTCAATGTTTATCTGTGGTATAATGCAGCGTTCAAAACACCCGGGAACTCGGAAAAATACGAGGTCAAATAATGAAGCCTGTATTTTAAGGTCGGAAAGTCAGAGCTCTAGGAAGAGTTGGAATTCCGAGTTGGAATTCCGAGTTGGATGGCTGTTCAAATCGATTTTCCCAATCGGAGCTCATTCTTTCCCAGTTGTCTTGAACGTGGCATAACGCCCCAAACAGCAGAATGTCAAACGATCGCGTTCACTTGTTATGCTGCTTCACGTGGTTGCAAAACTAATCTTCTCAAAATCAGGGTATCAGTCGAGAAACCTGCCTATTTTCCTTGAAAGTCCGTAATTTCACGATTTCAGAGAACAAGTTCATTATCTCACATCTCGGAAAATTCTTATAATGTTGTACATATTGTTCACTAAATTCATGCTAATGTTGTGTTTTTGAGCTAACGCCCAGTCGACTCCCATTCACTCATTCGTCCCAGAAATGCTCCGCGTGGGCAACGTACACAATGAGCGTTAATACGATTCCAATGGCGTTTCCCATCTCCTCAAAAGTATATCTGTCCACGCCTCCTAGCAACCACTACATAGGGAAACTGTGACCCTTGAAACGCCATTTTGGAATCTTTATAAGTGGTCGGTCAGTCAAAGTCGCTCAAAGAACCAAAATGTCTACTTAGTTTCTTTCACACCATGTATGTCCAACGAATTTCCGGAAAAGTGGTTTATACCATTCATTCTATCGGGGTCGCTATATAGTAACTAACAATCCTGCAGTTCAAAATAACTACTCGGTAGTCAGAATTTGATTAATACATACAACAAAATCAGAAGATATAGTACTTAATATATATAGTTTATTTTGTTAAACACAAACATAACTGTCACTCGTGTCTCCCCAGCCATGAAAAAAAGTGTGCAAGCCTACATTCCTTTCATGGCTACGTATGTAGTCGATTTTTCAACGTTTTTAGTTTGAGCCTATTTTCTTTACAGCCTGTTAGTATTTGTAGCCATTAGCTGCTTTATTCCGAGATGACTACGTCGGATGTTGCTCAGGGGGTAATTGTTGTGTTTAATTTAATCGCTAAATAATGTATATCTACAGTTGTAAAACTTACGGCACGTTTAGCTTGCTAGTTAGCATGGTTACGTTCCTGGTCGTCTTTATTGCTGTCGCGCTGCGTTTTCCTGAAAGGTAAACACTTATCTGGGCGTTGTGAGATCTGACCGTCTGCACAGCAGGATTGCAATAAGACGACCTGGAACTGATTCAGTAACTTTTTCACTTTCCAGCTAGCTATGTGGCTAACAGCGTAGCTCCAACGAGAGTTTCTAAAAAGCAAGGTTTTACTGCTGGTACTTGTTTACGCCCTTTGGGCAAGAATTAATATATGAAATGGACATAGAACAAAATTAGCCATGATCTGTCTAGCTAGTTTGCCAACGCATGAGTTAGTTTGCCGATGTGGCAGCCAGTGAAAGTTAACTTTGTGTGCTAGCTGAAACTGATCTGGTTTCTCCAGCCTTTCCAGGTCTATCCACAATCAGTGTCAGGAAAGAAAGGGACAGGTCAGGTAGGGTGTCATTCATAGAAATAGATAAATGTTTGTGTGTACTGTAGACAAATGAACATGTAGCCTTGTATGGGTAAGTAGTGTACGGTCGTGGCCAAAGGTTTTGAGAATGACACAAATATAAATTTTCACAAAGTCTGCTGCCTCAGTGTCTTTAGATATTTTTTGTCAGATGTTACTATGGAATACTGAAGTATAATTACAAGCATTTCATAAGTGTCAAAGGCTTTTATTGACAATTACATGAAGTTGATGCAAAGAGTCAATATTTGCAGTGTTGACCCTTCTTTTTCAAGACCTCTGCAATCCGCCCTGGCAAGCTGTCAATTAACTTCTGGGCCACATCCTGACTGATGGCAGCCCATTCTTGCCTAATCAATGCATGGAGTTTGTCAGAATTTGTGGGTTTTTGTTTGTCCACCTGCCTCTTGAAGATTGATCACAAGTTCTCAATGGGATTAAGGTCTGGGGAGTTTCCTGGCCACGGACCCAAAATATCGATGTTTTGTTCCCCGAGCCATAAGGCAAAAGTGATAACTAAGTGGCAAGGTGCTCCATTATGCTGGAAAAGGCATTGTTTGTCACCAAACTGTTCCTGGATGGTTGGGAGAAGTTGCTCTCAGAGGATGTGTTGGTAACATTCTTTATTCATGGCTGTTCTTAGGAAAAATTGTGAGTGAGCACACTCCCTTGGCTGAGAAGCAACCCCACATATGAATGGTCTCAGGATGCTTTACTGTTGGCATGACACAGGACTGATGGTAGCGCTCACCTTGTCTTCTCCGGACAAGCTTTTTTCCGGATGCCCCAAACAATCAGAAAGGGGATTCATCAGAGAAAATGACTTTACCCCAGTCCTCAGCAGTCCAATCCCTGTACCTTTTGCAGAATATCAGTCTGTCCCTGATGTTTTTTGTGGAGAGAAGTGGCTTCTTTGCTGCCCTTCTTGACACCAGGCCATCCTCCAAAAGTCTTCACCTCACTGTGTGTGCAGATGCACTCACACCTGCCTGCTGCCATTCCTGAGCAAGCTCTGTACTGGTGGTGCCCCAATCCCGCAGCTGAATCAACTTTAGGAGATGGTCCTGACGCTTGCTGGACTTTCTTGGGCGCCCTGAAGCCTTCTTCACACAATTGAAACACTCTCCTTGAAGTTCTTGATGATCCGATAAATGGTTAATTTAGGTGCAATCTTACTGGCAGCAATATCCTTGCCTGTGAAGCTCTTTTTGTGCAAAGCAATGATGACGGCACGTGTTTCCTTGCAGGTAACCATGATTGACAGAGGAAGAACAATGATTCCAAACACCACCCTCCTTTTGAAGCTTCCAGTCTGTTATTCGAACTCAATCAGCATGACAGAGTGATCTCCAGCCTTATCCTTGTCTATACTCACACCTGTGTTAACGAGAGAATCCCTGACATGTCAGCTGGTCCTTTTGTGGCAGGGCTGAAATGCAGTGGAAATGTTTGCTGGGTATTCAGTTCATTTGCATGGCAAAGAGGGACTTTGCAATTCATCTGATCACTCTTCATAACATTCTGGAGTATATGCAAATTGCCATCATACAAATTCAGGCAGCAGACTTTGAAAATGTATATTTGTGTCATTCTCAAAGCTTTTGGCCACGACTGTACACACAATGAAAACATAGGAATATAAGATTATTTACCTAGGTTAACCAGTCCAAGCTGTTGTCAGATATTGTCATAGTCTAACATTAGGCCAACTCAGTATATGTCTCCCTATAACAGGACAAAAATGCCCGGCCCCTGTCCTTGTCTGGCCATGTTGGCTTCGACAGCCTACCTCACCAGCTGGTCAACAAATCAACATGCCAAGGTTTCTGCTTCAATATCCTCTGTATTGGTGAGTAACGTTGTGATGTTACATTAAAAGTTCAGCCACCAGACAAGTATCCCCTTTTTAGATGGAAAAAAATGTTGTCCCGTTTCCTTTCAATTCATTTATTCTGGACTTGTGCCCAGAATCCTCAATGTCATTCTTTGGAACTGTCTAAAATGTATTTTTCATTTTCCTCAAGTTTGATCCTAATTTTACAAAGCAATGTTATCACAAAGATTAGCAAACAGTATTTCCCCTCACGATCCAGGCGAAACGGGTATTGGCAAATCCACCCTAATGGACACACTGTTCAACACTAACTTTGAGAACTTTGAGTCTTCTCACTTCGAGCCCAAGGTGAAGCTGCGAGCGCAGACCTATGACCTGCAGGAGAGCAACGTGCGGCTCAAGCTGACCATCGTCAACACAGTGGGCTTTGGGGACCAGATGAACAAGCAGGAGAGGTGAGAGAAGTGCAGTCATGATATATCTGTGTTGTATTCATTAGGCACCAAACCTAACCGCCTACCTGAACTTGTCCGATAACTTAAGAAATCCTTGTTTTAGTGTTCCGTTTCGTAAACGTTTTGCGACCGTATCCTATGCCCTACCGAATATGACCCTGATGCTGAATGACGAAACAAAAACACATTATTTTGTCTTTCTATCCACCACAAATCACTTTTTTTACCACATATGCTACACAACTTCTGATGGAATATCTGCTCTCTGAATGTTTCCTTCGGCAGCTACCAGCATGTTGTGGACTACATTGACACCCAGTTCGAGTCGTATCTACAGGAGGAGTTGAAGATCAAGCGGTCCCTCCACAACTACCACGACTCCCGTATCCATGCCTGTCTCTACTTCATCGCCCCTTCAGGACACTCTCTCAAGTCCCTGGACCTGGTCACCATGAAGAAACTGGACAGCAAAGTGAGGGCCTAAAACTAAAAGAAGCTGTCAATATTGCATTTTTTTTCTCTTTTTTTTTCTGGCACAGTTCTACAGCATTAGTATATAAATATGAGGGGAAAAAATGTCGTTGTTGTGTTTAAATGTAGAATTAATTAAGGGGGTGTTTTTCATTTTATTTAGTGTTATGGAGTATTTGGGCAGTTTAGGAAGTGTCATGGCGGTTGGTAAAAACTGGGAGTTGCATGATGAGTAATTACTACTGTGTTACTGTGACAGGACTGAACAAGTCTGACAAAGTAGAATGTTGACTTGGTTCAGCCATTGGGCAATCACAGAAGTCTGTCCTGACTGTGCTTTAGTTATGTTTTTTTAAACCTTTATTTAAACTAGGCAAGTCAGATAAGACCACATTCTTATTAACAATGACGGTTTACCCCGGCCAAACACTAACGACGCTGAGCCAATTGTGCACCGCCCTATGGGACTCCCAATCACGGCCGGTTGTGATTCAGCCTGGAATCGAACCAGGGTCTGTGGTGATGCCTTTAGCACTAAGATGCAGTGCCCTAGACCGCTGCACCACTCAGAAGCCCCATAGTTGTATGTTTTACAGTATTGTTCTTTCCCCAAAAGGAATTTGTTTCTACTTGTAAAATGAATGAAATGTCCTGTTTGATTCCTGAGGGAATAAATGTCAATTTGGAAAGAAAATCTATTATTTATAAGACAACCTGTGTATTTCTTTGTAGGTCAACATCATTCCTGTCATCGCCAAAGCAGACACCATCTCCAAGAGCGAGCTCCACAAGTTTAAGATCAAGATCATGAGTGAGCTGGTCAGTAACGGTGTCCAGATCTACCAGTTCCCTACCGACGACGAGACGGTCTCCAAGATCAACACTGCCATGAATGTGAGTTGTAGAACATTCCCTTGGCTCCAGCCAACACATCCCTTGGCATCTTTCAGGCTCTCTGCCCAATTCCATTCCTCACAGTGGGGAATTTGACTAGACAATGCACCTCAGTGAGTATGGCTACATGCACACAGTAACACGATTATTGTGGATAGTTTGATGAAAACATTTACATGCTTTGGAAGAAGAACGAGTAACGTAATAATCCTGTTTACATGGACACATCAGAAATCAGGCTACCTGATGGGACTTTGATCAATACAGAAAATATGCAATAAAAAGAAATGTTCTACGACAGCGACATGTTATTTTTTTAGAAAGAGTTCGGACTTCTAAAGTTTGTATGAGAACTACTTCAAATATTCCTACTTTCATTTTGTCCGATCTCACTTCACTCACGCTAAAGAGGGAGGCTCGCTCGGCTGGTGCTAGCACATGCGCAGATAACATATTCATACCTCGCCGATTCCTCTCTGATTTAGAAGATACTGTTGCACAAACAACATGCTGATTTATGTCCTTCATGGAGTTATCAGAATTGTACAGGAAGGTCTGCTCAATCCAAGAGTACAACCAATTGATTATAGCATTACCCCAAAAATGGAGGAGGCAGGTGGCAGCAGGAGGAGGTAGGGAACTGGTCTGTCTGCCCAATATAACGGATCAAAACTGAGGAATAAAAATAGGAAAGTATACCTGTTTCATTTGAGGACCAGGATGTTGACAACTGTGCCATACAGATTGCAAAATAGCTGGGAATACATTTTTGATGTACCGATTCCATGGTACAGGGTGTATGAGTTGATATATAAAACAACGCAAGATTCAAGACTTCGGTGCTTTTCAGCTAAAATTATTATATAGAATTCTCGCCACCAACAAAATGTTGAATATTTGGGGCATAAAATCATCGAAGCTCTGCAGATTTTGTTGTGAGGATACAGAATCAATAGACCATTTTGTTTTGGTATTGCCCTCAGGTAGCCTGTCTCAGGTTCAGGAATGGCTGAAAATGCATAGCATTGATCTAAAATTGACCCTAGAAATAGTACTGTTAGGAGATCTGGAGAGACCGGGTCAGTCAATTACTAATACTCTTAGTCAAAATATTTACCTTCAACTCGCAATCTGGATTCTATTTGATTAGATAGATTGAAATTGTACGTTAAACATCACAGCAGAGTTGAAAGATATATGTTGCGTAGAAACCCGAAGATGGTGGCCAGCAGAGATAGATGGGATGGGGTGAGAGAAGCTGAGGGTTGGGATGTGGAATTGGAGACAAGTGGGAGTGGAGTTCTTGCGTGGGAGATCATTATTATTTTTTTTTAAATCGAAATAAAACATAATAAAAAGTATGTTTGAATGACACTGAGGGGCAGTGTTTTTACAGCTAATGCCAGTTTGCCTGAGGCTGATGCCGTGCAGATGTTTGTACTAGAGGTCGACCGATTATGATTTTTCAACGCCGATACCGATTATTGGAGGCCCCCCAAAAAAAAGCCGCTGCCGATTAATCGGGCAATTTTATTATACATTTTTTTTGTTGTAATGACAATTACAACAATACTGAATTAACACTTATTTTAACTTAATATAATACATCAAAATCTATTCGGCCTCAAATAAATAATGAAACATGTTCAATTTGGTTTAAATAATGCAAAACAAAGTGTTGGAGAAGAAAGTAAAAGTGCAATATGTGCCATGTAAGAAAGCTAATGTTTAAGTGCCTTGCTCAGAACATGGGAACATATGAAAGCTGGTGGTTCCTTTTAACATGAGTCTTCAATATTCCCAGGTAAGAAGTTTTAGGTTGTAGTTATTATAGGAATTATAGGACTATTTCTCTCTATACGATTTGTATTTCATATACCTTTGACTATTGGATGTTCTTATAAGCACTTTAGTATTGTCAGTGTAACAGTATAGCTTCCGTCCCTCTCCTCGCTCCTACCTGGGCTCAAACCAGGAACACATCGACAACAGCCACCCTCGAAGCAGCGTTACCCATGCAGAGCAAGGGGAACAACTACTCCAAGTCTCAGAGCGAGTGACGTTTGAAACGCTATTAGCGTGCACCCGGCTAACTAGCTAGCCATTTCACATTGGTTACACCAGCCTAATCTTGGGAGTTGATAGGCTTGAAGGGGTGGAACGTTCCAACAGGAATCTGTTCCAAAAAACTTAAAGTAAAAGGTTGCCAACCAACAACACATACAAAGTAGCAACGCATACAAACCTAGCTAACTAGCTGCCAAATAGGCATCAACTCACCACGTAGCTTATTCTTAATGTTTGTCCATAGGCAAACAGACATGTGAGGACAGACATTTTTCGGAATAAACGTGATGAGTGAAAAACGCAATGAAATAGACCACTCCCTACCCGGTATCTTATTCTGCCGCTATACAACTTTGTATGCGTTGTTTTTTGGAAACCTTGTTATTTACGAAGTTTTTGGAATAGATTCCTGTTGGAACGTTCCACAAATTATACCCACCCAGGTTGAAGTCAAACAGCGCAATGCTTGAAGCACAGCGAAGGGGTGTTTGAATGAATGCTTACGAGCCTGCTGCTGCCTACCACCGCTCAGTCAGACTGCTCTATCAAATCATAGACTTAATTATAATATAATAAACACACAGAAATACGAGCCTTAGGTCATTAATATGGTCGAATCCGGAAACTATCATCTCGAAAAAACAAAAGTTTTTTTTCTTTCAGTGATATATGGAACCGTTCCGTATTTTATCTAACGGGTGGCAAAGTCTAAATATTCCTGTTAGGCATTGATGTTATGGTTAGGTACATTGGTGCAACGACAGTACTTTTTTCGCAAATGCGCTTGTTAAATCAACACCCGTTTGTCGAAGTAGGCTGTGATTCAATGAAAATGAACAGGCACCGCATCGATTATATGCAACGCAGGACACGTTAGATAAACTAGTAATATCATCAACCATGTGTAGTTAACTAGTGATTATGTTAAGATTGATTGTTTTTTTATAAGTCTAATGCTAGCTAGCAACTTACCTTTGCTTCTTGCTGCCCTCGCGTAACAGGTAGTCAGCCTGTTAATCCTTGTGGAGTGCAATGTAAGGCAGGTGGTTAGAGCGTTGGACTGGTAACCGAAGGTTGCAAAAACGAATCCCCCCCTGAACAAGGCAGTTAACCCCCGTTTCTAGGCCGTCGTTGTAAAATGTGTTCTTAATCTGACTTGCCTAGTTAAATAAAGGTGTAAAAAAAAAAATGTAAACGGCAAATCGGTGGCCAAAAATACCGATTATCGATTATGAAAACGGGAAATCGGCCCTAATTAAATCGGCCATTCCGATTAAATCGGTCGACCTCTAGTTTGTACACATGCATATACACACACTCTCATTCAAATAAACGCATACAAGAACACACGCGTACTTGTAATAGTGCCAGACATGCAGACAAACATATACAGTTGGCATTGCTGTTATGATTTTAGTTGTCCTTGATGTTGTTTTTGTGTTTTAAAATGTTTGCTGTTTTCTTTTTTTTCTCTCTCTTTAGTTCATTCTCTTGGTTGTTGGTGCATTGGGGGGTTCTTGGTGGTGGGGAATGGAATTGATTGTATTTTAAATTTTTCTTCTTGGAGGGGGACTGTAGGAGGGGTCTAGGATGGTTGAGGGACAGCTATTGGGGAACTGTGGGGGGATCTTCGAGGGTTCGGGTTCACGTTTTTTGGTGGGAGATCTGTCAACGTGCCCTTGAGCAAGGCATTGACCCTTGATGCTTCTGTGTGTCGCTCTGAATGGGAATCTGTTGGATGACTGGTAGGATGTAGTTGTTGAGCTGCTTCACTGCATGTTTCAGATATTCAATGAAATAAATAAACATGCTGATTTAGGCCTACGACAGCACTGGTATCAGGGTGTATTTGCTAGCTATTTTTGCTCTGACTCAGTACATTTATTAGCTAGCCAGCAGCTAACAAAAACATTTGCTAAGTAAAGGCAAACTCTCTGTTTGCAGACAGTAATATACACAAACGAATAGTGTAATTATAGAACGCTTGTGAATGTGACAAATACAAATGATTTTGATTTATATTAAGAAGCAAAGTGTAAAACGGCATCGACATATTGGTGAGGGAGGGAGAGATACGAGTCACATTTAACAAACCAAACATTGAAATAACATTATAGAAGAAGAAAAACAGTCCATGTATCAATACCGGTATATGGTAAATTAGGATATACCGTCCAACCCTAGCGTATGCTTTTTGATTTTTGACCATACTCTGATTTTAAGATAAGCTGAGTAAGGTGTTTACATGACTAATGCCATACTTAACCTACTGCCAAAATCACTTTAATATTGACTTAGTGTGCATGTAAATGTATTCTGTCTTCTATGATCTGTTTGCTAATGTCAGGGTATCCTGCCTTTTGCTGTTGTGGGGAGCTCAGAGGAGGTGAAGATTGGAAATAAAATGGTCAAAGCTCGGCAGTATCCCTGGGGTGTGGTGCAAGGTAGGCAAACCTGTTTTACCATGTAGGCTTCAGGCTTACAGCTGGCTTTCTTTGAAGTGAAGTGTCTATGGCTCTGCAGTACAAATGCCAGGAGGTAAAGGTCTGTCTGTCTTGTTTCAGTGGAGAATGAGAACCACTGTGACTTTGTGAAGCTGAGGGAGATGCTGATCTGTGTGAACATGGAGGACCTGAGGGAGCAGACCCACACGCGCCACTACGAGCTCTACCGCCGCTGCAAACTGGAGGAGATGGGATTCACAGACACAAACCCAGAGAGCAAGCCAGTCAGGTACGGAGAGAGCAGTGTGCGCACGCACGGTTATCATCATTTTGGGCCTGTGATAACCAGATGAGATGCATAGATTAAAAGGTCTGTGGAAAAACATTCAACATTATACAGTGAGAGGAGGCTGTACATTTTGTTTTAAACCGTGTGGGTCTACAGCCTGCAGGAGACCTATGAAGCCAAGCGTCACGAGTTCCTGGGAGATTTGCAGCGGAGAGAGGAGGAGATGAGGCAGATGTTTGTCCAGAGAGTCAAGGAGAAGGAGACTGAGCTGAAGGAAGCTGAGAGAGAGGTACTGGACACACACACACACACACACACACAAACACACTGTGTCCTACTGTGACAGCATGCTATACAGGTCAGCAAGAGACATATAGGTGTAGACGTGGCTTTCAAAGACTCATGATTTGTAACTAATCATTAGTAGGGGAAATCATCACAGAAAACCCATCTTCAATGATTTTTCATATTAAATTAATGTATTTTTGGTTGAAGAGATCCTCGCGAGAGGCGTCTTTTGTGTTTTTAGAAAAGCACTAGAAATTCGAGGTATTAAAAAAAACTTTTGATGTTTTCCCTCAGTTGCAAGGTAAGTTTGAGCAGCTGAAGAGACTGCACTCTGAGGAGAAGAGCAAGCTGGATGAGAAGAGAAGGTCTCTGGAGGACGAGATCAACACCTTCAGCAAGAAGAAAACAGCTACCGAGCTGCTCCAAGGCCAGCCCTTCAACACTAACGCCAACCTCAAGAAGGACAAAGACCGTAAAAAGTAAGATACCAGTTTTGATACTTAATCACATAGGCCTAAATGGTTGCAAAAAGGACAGACCGCAAGAAGTATGTTATTGTAAAATAAACGGCCGTCCTGAAACTTAATTCCCATCCAAGATGTTTATTGCTGAAATGTTTTGGACAGCTCAAAGCTCTATTACACATTAATCTATCCTAATTCAATCATAACTTATTTCCCCTCAATTTCATGATGCATGTGCAGAGACTAACAAAAATGAATGTACACCAGAATTGTATATTGTGTGTGTGTGTGTGTGTGGACTGCAGGCGTTATACAGTCATTTTAGTTCATCAGTGTGATTGTATTTCTGATTGACAGGAGCCTAGAGATGGAAGCTAAGGATGTTAAGTTAACTTGTGACGAGGCTACTAACCAAAACCACAACAGTTGCTTCAGAAACCTGTGAAGTCAGTGAGATGATAGGGAGGGACCAGGGTATAAAGAAATGTTGTTTTTTTTTAGATAAGAAACTATTGATTTGACAGAAAGCTTAGTTAATGAGTATAGATGCGTTATGTAGTGACACAGATCTCTAAATTATTGACTCGATTTCTTCTTTTTCATTGGGTCTTTAGCTCTGGGTTCATGTGAAGAAATAAATGGACAAAGACCCCCTCCCATCAGACAGACAGAAGACAAATAAATACAAAATGGAATACATTCACCGATCGTCGTCATTGTTTGACTTAGTCAAATCCCAGCCAGAGTATTGATAATTCTCTTTTTAATACTGGTAACCCTTTGTATTACTTTACTTTTCACTTCTACAGCTAGAGGGCGCCAAATGATCAAGGTCTGGTTAGGGTTATCATTGAAAATACTGTACTTCACACCAAACAGAAATACAATGTTTGATGGTCAACAGTACATTGACATTCAAGATGTATTTAATTGTCCAATCTCTTAGTTGTCTTGAGCATTCACTTTAATGGGATATCAGATAATGTGTGGAAACTTGACTTGAACTTGTTCAACTTTAATTCTGCAGATAGTAGAATATATATTTGCATGTCTTTTTAAAATATGCTGTTCACCACTAGTGTGTATTATATAGCTTGATATTTATTCTATGCATTATTATTGTAGACTCATGGGTTTCTGGATGGATTCCATCTATAGTAATACCGAGCTCTGGTCCAGGACGTTCCTTCCTCATGTTACATTAGTGGAGGAACGCGCACCGACAGCCCGGACCAGAGCTAAGTTATATGCATGTGTTACATTCCAATCACTGAGGTATTATTGAAATTACTTTTTAAAAACACTTATTGTATGCCTTATTGTGCCTTACTGCCACAGTTACCTTCCTTGTATTTTATTTAAACGCTAAAGAGTGAAGCAGCGGCTGACATGGTAATTAATTTGTGAAGAGTGAAACCGTGTTTTGTTTTGCTCCATGACCTTTCTGAATAGAACACTACGTCAAATGGTTTCGACATTGTAAAGAACCGTCATGCATCATAAACTGGGTGGTTTGAGCCCTGATTGGCTGACAGCCGTGGTATATGAGACCGTATACCACGGGTATGACAATTTTATTTTAATTGCTCTAATTACATTGGAAACCAGTTTATAATAGTAATAAGGCACCTCGTGGTATATTGCCAATATACCACGGCTAAGGGCTGTGTCCAGGCACTCCACGTTGCGTCGTACATATGAACATTCCTTAGCCGTGGTATATTGGCCATATACCACACCTCTTTGGGCCTTATTGCTTAAAAATAGAATGTCGTGTGTGTGTGGAATGATTGACGTGATAATTGCCAGACATATTTTCCCTCTCAGAAAGCATAGCTTTGAAAATAACTTAGCTGTGTAATTAAAAAATTCGACAATATTTTTGTACACAGCTTGTTTCTTAACTCTCATATGAACTGAGGTTTGTTCTTAGGTGTGGAAAGGAAGGGTTTATATCACCAAAAATAAAACATGATATTATGTTTGTCATACATACCGGTAACATGTCGTTATTTCACTGTACTAATGAATTGAAGAGATGTTGTTGGAAGAGGTATTAATTAATACTGTTTATTTACATATCAAAAGTAGAATGCCATAAAATCACTCCAGCAAATACACAAAACAAAGGCATTGTTACATAATTACAAAGCACCAGTGTTACTCTGCTCTTGACTTTAGTGACCTCAGAACGGGCATGATGTCATCCAGACAGTCAACATCTGAAAGATCAACCAAAATGGACGTACTAACCACATGATCAGTAAACGATTTCAAACAAAATGCATTATTGGATGGCAACGTCTCCTTACCTAGAGTCTGGAGCAGCTCCTGAACCAGAAAGTAGAATGCAGGGAAGAACTCCTCATGTTCCTTTACCTTCAAAATAATACTGACAAGCGCACATATTTAACCCCAGGCACTAGGCTAATTTTATAACAGTAAGACAACATTACACAGAATAAAACAAATTCTGGCAATTGCTGCTGGTACCTGTCAATATCACTGGTTCCCAGGAGGAAGTGGAGCTCGTGGCCAACCGTGGCCTCTGGGGAGTTGACCAGACTGGCTACCTGGTTTACCACCGCACTAGGGGGCGCTCTGTCATCTGAAATTAAATTTAGAAGTGGGAAAGGAATAACATCCCTCAACCAAGTATACTGAACAAAAATATAAACGCAACATGTCAAGTGTTGGTTTCATGAGCTGAAATAAGATCCCAGAAATGTTCCAAACGCACAAAAAGCTTCTCTCTCACATTTGTTTACATCCCTGTTAGTGAGCATTTATCCTTTGACAAGATAATCCATCCACCTGATAGGTGTGGCATATCAAACAGCATGATCATTACACAGGTGCACCTTGTGCTGGGGACAATAAAAGGCCACTGTACAATGTGCAGTTAAGGTATGTGACCAACCGATGCATATCTATATTCCCAGTCATGTGAAATTCATAGATTAATGCCTAATGGACTTACTTCAATTGAATGATTTCCTTGTATGAACTGTAGCTCAGTAAAACTTTGTTGCATATTACATTTATATTGTTGTTCAGTGTATGTTCTGGAGAACATGAATTGACCAGTACAGTATGCGCTATCGGGCGCCGAAGACGTGGATGTCGATTAAGGCTGCACCCCGCACCTCTTTGGGAAATAAATGGACAAAGAAGGCATTCAGTTGTAAAACTGACTAGGTATCCCCCTTTCCCTAATGGTGCTGTAGGATAGCTAAAATGAGTTGTAGACAGACAGTCCTACCCAGGGCCAGGATGTCCCTCAGGTTCCTCATAGCGTTGGTCATCTCCCCAAGCCTGGTGTAGACCTCGTTCATACGTGGATACACCCCGCTGAGGGAGGTTATATCAAACAGCTTCTGGAAGTGGGACACCATGGACTGGAGAGTGTTCTTAGTGGGGCTCCTCAACACCTGGTTAGAGTTAGTTTCACATAAAGAGTTCGGCTTTCACCAATACACACAACGTAACTTTTCATAAAATTTGATTAAGAACAAGAATCTGAGAATTCTGATATCGCTGTATCACTAACACTACATGAGAAATGTGCCGAGGTATAATGTTTTGCCTTATCTAAAGTTGAGATGTAATTTCCATGGTTACTCCATTCACTGCTGTAAGCCAGGACTACAAACCTTATCCTCCCCAGAGTTGGTCTCCTCTAGCAGAGTGTCCACCAATAGCATAAGGTCCTCCACTCGAACACTTTCCATAAGACTATTAGCGCCTGCTGGCTGCCATGGTAACAGTCTCAGCATCAACTTACTCAGGGCACAGTGCAGGTCCTAAGCACACAGAGAGAGAGACAAAGACATGGGTCTCTAGACTACAGACAATGGTAAACAGACGCGGTTAAAGTAGCCTATTCTAGCCATACATATCACAGAAAACTGAGATGTTGACGATATGAAGAGCTCCTAAACTCTGGCTTGCAGTGACAGGGCAAGTTGACACTGGACCATTGGACCTGGCTGCATACATGTTAGATGCGCTTTATAGACAGTCAGTCAGCTCTCACCTTCAGTGAAGCCAGTTGGTCAGCCCACATCTCCAGAGTGGAGAGGAGTTCGTCAAACTCGACCATCTCTGAGGCCCTGTTGGACAGCTGATGGCTGGTTGATGGCCTCGCTTTATAGAGCCTCAGTGGAGCCCCGGAAGTAGTCAAAAGCGCTCTGACGTCATTCAGAACCTGAAAGTCAGGCACGGCAAATAGTCCAGCAAAGTCTGAATCAAAAACAAAGTAAAGTGAGTTGATACTCGCTCCCGCTTTAAACAAGGGGAGATATACCTTCTCGTGTCTGGCAGCCAAGGCCTTTGCCTTCGCCACCTCCTGGTTACTCAGAGCAGCACTCTCCTCTTCTTTAAACTCCCGAGCAGACCTGTGGTGGAGGTAAAGGAGATGATATGACTACCAATAGGACAGGCAGCGCTCTAGGTTAAGGTAAGGAAGGGGTTAACTGTGGGGTTAACTGAGGTTAAGCTGTGGTGCTCCTTGTATCCAAGAATGACAGTTGCGTAATGTTTTCCCACCTCATGTTATTCTGTTGAATAAGTCTGTCCATGCGTCTCAGTTGTTCTTTGTAGGACTTCAGCTCTTTCACTGTGGGCCTAGATTCCAAGTCTTGCTTCAACTGCTGAATTTCATTCCTAAGCTCCACCCTCTGAGCTTTGGTGTCCTTTAACTGTTCCTGATAGGACTATTGGGGAGAAGAAAGATTCGGAGCTAAGATCATGATCATGGACTGTGGGGAAGAGGGACAGTCGTTACACTGTTCAAGAAAAGTCATCCAGAACCATGAGTTCTGGTGTTCATCATGTTAGAAAAGTACAGGAAGTCACCTTCAGGAGAGCTTTGTGATTGGGGGAGACCCCAGTGGTGCTTCTCATGCTGCTCTGCGATTGGTCAGATGTTTGTGATCCCCTAGACTCTCCTTTGAGAGACCTGAGGGAAGAAGTAAAGGTTGGTTAGTGACATCAGTCTACTTTTCTTTAGTCTTACAGTGAGAAAGGGTGTTGTTATAAAAATGAAGCAAAACATTGAAAATAAGATTGTCTACAATATTTACTTCATATCATCGCGGAGCTGTTCCATTTGGGCCTCATAGATGTCAATTACATCCAACACCCTGATAGAAAAGAAAGGTATTTGAAATCCTATAACATCCAGCCATAAATCTGTAATAATTTAGTCAAGTAAGGGTAAAATGCTGTATTATGAATCCTAATCTATGGTCTTAACGACAGCAGCGGTTTATCTTACTGCTGGTCCACTGGTGAGTTGGTCCGAGCTGATCTCTTGTGGATCTGCTGAAACACCTGGTTCTGCCTAGCAACCCGCTTCTCTTCCTCTGTCACAGTGAAGTAGAGCTTCCTCTGCAGCTGGGAAGCCACATCTTTCTCCTCAGACAGCTTCTGCTCCAGGCCCTGGCAGTGTTTCTACCAGCGGCAGAGCAGACAAACAAAACAACAAGATAAGACAATTACAGTATATTACAGTATAATCATAATCGCCAGTACAATCAGGGGATACCATGTGCTGTTGGAGGGGAAAAAAAAAAAAAAAAAAAAAAAAGGTGCCCAACTCTTGTGGCCAGTTCCCCAGACACAGATTAAGCCTCGACCTGGACTAAAAAACATGGTGAATAGAGAATCTTCATTGAAAGCTCTTTTTAGTTCAGGACTAGACTTAATCTGTGTCTGCCGGTAAACCAGCCCTTGTTATTTCCAGGGCACCACCTACCTGTGCATCTCTCTTGTCGTGCTGAAGTTGGTGCACTTTGCTGTGCTGCTGCACGGCCTTGCCAATGTAACTATCTTCCAGGTCCTGCAGCTTGCTCTTCACCCCGTCCAGAACTCCCTCCAACTCGGACACCCTCTGGGACTGACGGGCAGCGCGGCTAACGTGCTGCTGAGCCTCCTCTCTGGAACAAACATCGGTAACACTTTACTTAAAGCTGGCAGGTCTAATGGATTATGATACAATACAGGTAATTGTAAAGCAACACAAAGACAGAAATGTTACACTGAAGCATTGCTACTATTCCTTTGGGACACACAATTACCCCTTACTAAATGATAGATAATAGTCCATTTGAATATATAATAAGATCATTCAATTCTATGTAATCCTACATTTACATTTGTCATTTAGCAGACGCTCTTATCCAGAGAGACTTACAGGACCAATAAGGGCACAGACAGATTTTTCACCTAGTCAGCTCCGGATTTGAACCAGCAACTTTTCACTTACTGGCCCAACGCGCTTAACCGCTAAGCTACCTGCCACCCTCCTGTTTAATTGGATAATATAAATTGAAGAGGGTTATATTGAACAAACTAGGGTAAGTACATATCAAACAGAAGATCTTTCACAGGAAATTATGGTTAAGAGGATATACATAATTATTCAAGTGATCATCTGGGCAATATGAAAAATATCAAATCCAACTTTCAATCATATATTGAGTCGTCAGATATATCAATAAGCTATCCTAGAAAAACAGCCAAAAACCAGCTATTATCTTTCCAGGAGAGAAGGTAAAGTGAGGTAGCCTGGAATCCGAACTGATGTTTTTGGGGAAAAAATAGCATATCAGATTAAATTCCAGGCTAAAGAGAGGGTCTCTGACAGACAGGCTTAACATGGTGATAGATTGATGTTCAGGCTAGGTGATCTCCCTCCGTCACGCCCCAATGGTTAACACTTGCTGGCTGAGCAGCTGGTGGAAGCCGGCCCCATGTCTACCTCTTACCCCACTCGGTCTCACTGTATTAGGCTTACTACTCATGTCCACTAAGACTATTGTGTGACAACAGCTGGCTGAAAAATGATCATGGATCTACATTATTAGGTAGATGGATGAACCACAGACCTGCCAAAAAACATTTATTTCTGGCATGGAGGTTATTCTAATCATATAAGGTGATGGAGGAATGTTTAAAGAGGTGAGAAACAGGATCAAATAATTGAGGGTTCAAAAATATTAGGCTTCAAGAAGTAAGGTTTCCTACATACTGGAAAAGCAATGTTCTGCATGTCCATGAGTGTCTCAAATGATAAAAAATATAACTATTTAATATGAATTATATAACTACGGTTGAAGTCAGAAGTTTACATACATTTAGGTTGGAGTCATTAAAACTCATTTTTCAACCACTCCACAAATTTCTTGTTAACAAACCATAGTTTTGGCAAGTTAGTTAGGACATCTACCTTGAGCATGATAAGTAATTTTTCCAACAATTATTTACAGAGATTATTTCACGTATAATTCACTGTATCACAATTCCAGTGGGTCTGAAAATTACATACACTAAATTACATTTAAATTTAAATTAAATTTAAATTAAAATGCCTTTAAACAGCTTGGAAAATTCCAGAAAATGTCATGGCTTTAGAAGCTTCTGATAGGCTAATTGACATCATTTGAGTCAATTGGAGGTGTACCTGTGGATGTATTGCAAGACCTACCTTCAAACTCAGTATCTCTTTGCTTGACATCATGGGAAAATCAAAAGAAATCAGCCAAGACCTCAGAAAAAACATTGCAGACCTCCACAAGTCTGGTTCATCCTTGGGAGCAATTTCCAAACGCCTGAAGGGACCACGTTCATCTGTACAAACAATAGTACGCAAGTATAAACACCATGGGACCACGCAGCCATCATACCACTCAGGAACGCATCATACCACTCAGGACGCATTCTGTCTCCTAGAGATTAACGTACTTTGGTGCAAAAAGTGCAAATCAATCCCAAAACAACAGCAAAGTACCTTGCCAAGATGCTGGAGGAAACAGGTACAAAAGTATCTATCTATATCCACAGTAAAACGAGTCCTATATCGACATAACCTGAAAGGCTGCTCAGCAAGGAAGAAGCCACTGCTCCAAAACCGCCATAAAAAAGCCAGACTACGGTTTGCAACTGCACATAGGGACAAAGATCGTACATTTTGGAGAAATGTCCTCTGATCTGATGAAACAAAAATAAAATTGTTTGGCCATAATGACCATCGTTATGTTTGGAGGAAAAAGGGGGAAGCTTGCAAGCCGAAGAACACCATCCCAACCGTGAAGCACGGGGGTGGCAGCATGATGTTGTGGGGGTGCTTTGCTGCAGGAGGGACTGGTGCACTTCACAAAATAGATGGCATCATGAGGTAGAAAAATGATGTGGATATATTGAAGCAACATCTCAAGACATCAGTCAGGAAGTTAAAGCTTGGTCGCAAATGGGTCTTCCAAATGGACAATGACCCCAAGCATATTTCCAAAGTTGTGGCAAAATGGCATAAGGACAACAAAGTCAAGGTATTGGAGCCCTGACCTGACCTCAATCCTATAGAACATTTGTGGGCAGAACTGAAAAAGCGTGTGTGAGCAAGGAGGCCTACAAACCTGACTCAGTTACACCAGCTCTATCAGAAGGAATGGGCCAAAATTCACCCACCTTATTGTGGGAAGCTTGTGAAAGGCTACCTGAAACTTTTGACCCAAGTTAAACAATTTAAAGGCAATGCTACCAAATACTAATTGAGTGTATGTAAACTTCTGACCCACTGGAAATGTGAGGAAAGAAATAAAAGCTGAAATAAATAATTCTCTCTATTATTATTCTGACATTTCACATTCTTAAAATAAAGTGGTGATACTAACTGACCTAAGACAGGGAATTTTTACTAGGATTAAATGTCAGGAATTGTGGAAAAAACAGAGTTTAAATGTATTTGGCTAAGGTGTATGTAAACCTCCGACTTCAACTGTATATAACTATTTACTTAAGTTGGTTTTTGGACTGGATGAGCTCCTGAATCAAGGTCTGTCTCCTCTCCGAGTCTGTAAGCATCGTCTGCAGCATAGTCCTGATGTCACAGGCCGACTTCTTCTCCAGAAGAACCAAGTCTATGACCAAGATAACACACATTATAGTAGAATATCTTATTTTCCATTTTCCTTCCAGTTCTTTTTACTTATAGGCCTATATTGTTTGGTACCATGACCAGTGCCTCACTAAATAACATTGAGAAAACTAGCCAGAAACATTGAGACCCTGGCTGGCAGCCTACTGGAAATAGAAGAACCAATAAGCAGAACATAAGCAGAACAGGAGCAATGCGTGCACCAAATGGTTTCCCTTTGGGAAAAGGCTCATCACACAGAGGGGTGAGTTTGAGTATTAACTTAGATGAGACAATGCACACCTAGAGCCAATAATTATTCATTATTTGCACACACAGAAACACGACAGACAGTAAGTAGCATGTTGAGCGGTCTAAAGCATTAACACTCCTCCTTATAGACTTGTTCAACATGATCCAAGAAGTGAGTTAAGACATTAGCTAAGATATGACAGTTCAGAATGTTACAGCAAGAAGATAATACAAAAACATACTAATCCATTACCTGCAAGGTTCTTATTCTCGACGGGATCAGCAAAGTGAACCGGCTTGAACCCATGGTGCTGGAGGAGTCTGTTCACAGCATCCCACTCTGTCTGCTCCTGCTGCTAGGTCCAAACACACAGCAAAACCACCACATCAAACGGTCTATTACAATACAACACACAAAGGATGTAGTATGATGCAGTTTGTTCCCAATTTTTTTTTTTTAAATGCATACAATGCATAATATGAGCTCTGCTCTACCTGAAACTGGCTGTAGGTCCACAGAAACACATATGTCTCGTCTCTTGAATGAAACACAGCTTTTGTGTTCTTCCTATCCATCTCCTCTCTGGCTAACGCTGACTCTCCTCAGTATGTTATACACTTTAGGCTATACACACCACCATGTCTGTTCCTGGTGAGATAAATACATTCTAAGCGTTCCTCTTGCTCCATCTTCTATTTGACAGGAGGCTGTCGGTGTGTGACAGTGTCAGCCTCCTACTGTACCCTCCCCCAGTCAACACCTAACGTTATATGGGGTTATCAAATTACTTGGTCCCCCTTTGAGACCACCATGACAACACACAAACATAGTTGTAATACCTGTTCCATCTCTTCTCCACCTGCAGGGGTGAAAATAGGTTAGTTTACTAGCTAGCTGAGATAGCAGGGGCGTTGAACACATAGGCTAGCTATCTACTGTTAGCTAGCTAGCAATCTACGTTGCTAGCTAGTTAGCCAAGTATTGCATGTTGCAGAAAAATATATATATAATTCATAAAACATTCTGAATACTCCTTTCCTACAATAACGTTCGGGCTTAGCATATTCACCATGAATGTGCTTGTTGTGATGATTGGTTTCTCCAAAAATGTCAGTTTACAAATTTCAAACAAACAGCGCGGAAGTAAAATAGGAACGATTGTGGTCGGTTTCAACCAATAAGATAAAGGAAAATGTAGGGGATAGTTCATGTAGGATTTTGATTGGTGAATCGAGATTTTTTTCTCAGACATGGGCGAGTTTAGTTTCTGCGTTCCACTAACGTAACATAGCAACCTTAAAAATATGTTCCATATCGTTTGATTGCAGTCACGCTGCGCAGGTAATTACTGATGTCGAATATAACATAATAAACTCAGCAAAGAAACAAACGTCCTCTCACTGTCAACTGCGTTTATTTTCAGCAAACTTAACATGTGTAAATATTTATATGAACATAACAAGATTCAACAACTGAGAAAAAAACTGAACAAGTTCCACAGACATGTGACTAACAGAAATGGAATAAAGTGTCTCTGAACAAAGGGGGGGTCAAAATCAAAAGTAACAGTCAGTATCTGGTGTGGCCACCAGCTGCATTAAGTACTGCAGTGCATCTCCTCCTCATGGACTGCACCAGATTTGCCAGTTCTTGCTGTGAGATGTTACCCCACTCTTCCGCCAAGGCACCTGCAAGTTCCCGGACATTTCTGGGGGGAATGGCCGTAGCCCTCACCCTCCGATCCAACAGGTCCCAGACATGCTCAATGGGATTGAGATCCGGGCTTTCGCTGGCAATGGTAGAACACTGACATTCCTGTCTTGCAGGAAATCACGCACAGAACGAGCAGTATGGCTGGTGGCATTGTCATGCTGGAGGGTCATGTCAGGATGAGCCTGCAAGATGGGTACGACATGAGGGAGGAGGATGTCTTCCCGGTAACGCACAGCGTTAAGCTAAGTCCGATGATACTGTGACACACCGCCCAGACCATGATTGACCCTCCACCTCCAAATCGATCCCACTCCAGAATACAGGCCTCGGTGTAACGCTCATACCTTCAACGACAAACGCAAATCCGACCATCAACCCTGGTGAGACCCTGGCACTTTTTGCCAGTCCTGTCTGGTCCAGAGTTGGTGGGTTTGTGCTCATAGGCGACGTTGTTGCCGGTGATGTCTGGTGAGGACCTGCCTTACAACAAGCCTACAGGCCCTCAGTCCAGTCTCTCTAAGCCTATTGCGGAATGTCTGAGCACTGATGGAGGGATTGTGCGTTCCTGGTGTAACACGGCAGTTGTTGTTGCCATCCTGTACCTGTCCCGCAGGTGTGATGTTTGGATGTACCTGTGCAGGTGTTGTTACACGTGGTCTGCCACTGCGAGGACGATCAGCTGTCCGTCCTGTCTCCCTGTAGCGCTGTCTTAGGCGTCTCACAGTACGGACATTGCAATTTATTGCCCTGGCCACATCTGCAGTCCTCATGCCTCCTTGCAGCATGCCCAAGGCACGTTCACGCAGATGAGCAGGGACCCTGGGCATCTTTCTTTTGGTGTTATTCAGAGTCAGTAGAAAGGCCTCTTTAGTGTCCTAAGTTTTCATAACTGTGACTTAATTGCCTACCGTCTGTAAGCTGTTAGTGTCTTGACGATCGTTCCACAGGTTCATGTTCATTAATTGTTTATGGTTCATTGAAGCATGGGAAACAGTGTTTAAACCCTTTACAATGAAGATCTGTGAAGTTATTTGGATTTGTACGAATTATCTTTGAAAGACTGGGTCCTGAAAAAGGGACGTTTCTTTTTTTGCTGAGTTTAGTTTGGGAATTAAGTGTCATCATTTGTCAAACTTGCTTCAGTTGAATATAGCTATCTGCTATAAATCTCAAAATAACCTAATCTCAAAATGACACCAGTGTATCATAAACGTCTGCACAGGAGGTTGATGGCACCTTAATTGGGCAGGAAGGGTTTGTGGCAATGGCTGGAGCGGTATTATTGGAATGGTATCAAATATACGGAACAACAATATAAACACGACATGCAACAATTTCAAAGATTTTACTGAGTTGCAGTTCATATAAGGAAATCAGTCAATTGAAATAAATTCATTAGGCCCTAATCTATGGATTTCACATGACTGGTAATACAGATATGCATCTGTTGGCAGCATGACACATCTCCTTTGCATGGAGTTGATCAGGCTGTTGATTGTGGCCTATGGAATGTTGTCCCACTCCTCTTCAATGGCTGTGCGAATGGGTGGATATTGGCAGGAACGTACATGTAGATCCAGAGCATCCCAAACATGCTCAATCTGTGACATGTCTGGTGAGTATGCAGGCTGGGAAAGAACTGGAACATTTTCAGCTTTCAGGAATTGTGTACAGATCCTTGAGAAACGAGGCATTGTATTATTATGCTGAAACATGAGGTGATGGCGGCGGGTGAATGGCAAGACAATGGGCCTCAGGATCTTGTCATGGTATCTCTGCCTTCAAATTGCCATCGATAAAATGCAATTGTGTTCGTTGTCCGTAGTTTATGTCTGTCCATACCATAACCCCACCACCGCGATATAGCACTCTGTTCACAACATTGACATCAGCAAACCACTCACTCACACAATGCCATACACGTGGTCTGCAGTTGTAAGGTCGGTTGGAGGTACTGCCAAATTCTCTAAGACGACATTGGAGGAGGCTTATGGTAGAGAATTTAACATTAAATTACAGTGCATTAGGAAAGTATTCAGACCCCTTCCCTTTTTCCACATTTTGTTACGTTAAAGCCTTATTCGAAAATTTCTTCCCTCATCAATCTACACACAATACTCCTTAATGACAAAGTGAAAACGGGATTTTAGAAATGTTAGCAAATTTATACTTAAAAAAAAACTGAAATACCTTATTTACATAAGCATTCAGAACCTTTGCTTTGAGACTCGAAATTGAGCTCAGGTGCATCCTGTTTCCATTGATCATCCTTGAGATGTTTCTACAACTTTATTGGAGTCCACCTGTGGTAAATTCAATTGATTGGACATGATTTGGAAAGGCACGCACCTGCCTATATATGGTCCCAAACTTGACAGTGCATGTCAGAGCAAAAACCAAGACATGAGGTCGAAGGAATTGTCCGTAGAGCTCCGAGATAGGATTATGTCAAGGCACATCTCTGGGGAAGGGTACCAAAAAATGTCTGCAGCATTGAAGGTTCCCAAGAACACAGTGGCCTCAATCATTCTTAAATGGAAGAAGTTTGGAACCACCAAGACTCTTCCTAGACCTGGCGCCCGGCCAAACTGAGCAATCGGGGGAGAAGGGCCTTGGTCAGGGAGGTGACCAAGAACCCGATGGTTACTCTAACAGAGCTCCAGAGTTCCTCTGTGGAGGTAGAGGAACCTTCTAGAAGGACAATTATCTCTACAGCACTCCACCAATCAAGCCTTTATGGTAGCGTGGCCAGATGGAAGCCACTCCTCAGTAAAAGGCACATGACAGCCCACTTGGAGTTTGCTAAAAGGCACCTAAAGACTCTCAGACCATGAGAAACAAGAAACAAGAAACGGAGCAAAGTATATGATGAATACCTGCTCCCGAGTGCTCAGCACCTCAGACTGGGGTGAAGGCTCACCTTCCAACAGGACAACGACCCAAAGCACACAGCTGTGCACCGACGCTCCCCATCCAACCTGACAGTGTTTGAGTGGATATTTAGAGAAAAATGGGAGAAACTCAAGAAGACTTGAGGCTGTAATTGCTGCCAAAGGCGCTCCAACAAAGTACTGAGTAAATGGTCTGAATACTTTGCTGAAATTTGCTAAAATTTCTAAAACAGTTATAGATTTTGTCATTAACGGTTACTGTGTGTAGATTGATGAGGGGGGGAAAACTATTTAATACATTTTAGAATAAGGCTGTAACCTAACAAAATGTGGAAAAAGTCAAATACTTTGCGAATGTACTATATCTGGCAACAGCACTAGTGGACATTCCTGCAGTCAGCATGCCAATTGCACACTTCCTCAAAACTTGAGGTGTTGTGTGACAAAACTGGTGTTGTGTGACAAAACTGCACATTTTAAAGTGGCCTTTTATTGTTCCCAGCACAAGGTGCACCTGTGTAATGATAATGCTGTTTAATCAGCTTCTTGATATGCCACACCTGTCAGTTGAATGAATTATCTTGGCAAAGGAGAAATGCTCACTAACAGGGATGCAAACGAATTTGAATTTATATTTTTGTTCAAACATATGGTTTGATGCCATTCCATTCGCTCCTTTCCAGCAATTATTATGAGCCGTCCTCCCCTCAGCAGCCTCCACTGACTTCTAGGTATGAATTTTACCCATCATTTCATAGACTAAAAACACAGTATGGACATTTAAAAATCACTCTGCCCTAAGATAATGTCAGTAAGAAAGAGATTAAAAGGATATCTGTCAACCTCTTACACACGAGCTGGTGCAAGCTGGTGGCATTTGATGTCTTTCTCCTGTCACTGGACAGCCACACTGGAGAAAGGGCAAACCTGTAATTGTCTCAAGAAGGTCAAAATGCAAATCTTAGCCGCCACACTATCACCCATGCAGTATACTCGTGAATAAATAGAGGGTCTGTTTTTTAATTATTCTGTCTGCTTCTTTTCAGGCTTTTGATCAGGCAGAAAAATGTGAATATTGTACATTATCTAATGTCTCCCTTATTGGCCAATGTGGTGTTGAAAAAAAACAGTGGTCAGATACAGTAAACAACCACTTGAGACTATTGGATATAGCTGAACCATCTAAGAAATCCCATATGTTATCCCTAGAGTATGTGTGAAAGCTGTCAGGCGTTCAAATTCAGCTAGTAAATTTCTGTAGGCCTTATTCATTCTAGGCATCACCTGCCTCCCTGTGGAAGGTAGATTGGAGTTCATACAGGCAATGGGGCGGCAGGTAGCCTAGTGGTTAGAGCGTTGGACTAGTAACCAAAAAGTTGCAAGATCAAATCCCAAGCTGACAAGGTTAAAAATAAAAAAAATCTGTCGTTCTGCCCCTGAACAAGGCAGTTCCACTGTTCCTAGGCTGTCATTGAAAATAAGAAGTTGTTCTAAACTGACTTGCCAAGTTAAATAAAGGTAAAAAAAAAAAAAAAGGTCATCCCTTCCCTATACCATATTGGAATAGAATTGTCCGAAGAGCCTCCATGGCTACTCACTGTCCCCACATACTGTATATCAAGCAGAACATTTGAATGGAAATTTAAGCCTTGAACTAGTGTGAATCCTGTTAACATAAGGCTGTGTTTACACAGGCAGCCCAATTCTGATATTGCTGGAATAGAACCAAGCTGATCTGATTAGTAAAAACAAATCTGAATTAGATCCGAATTGGGCTGCCTGTGTAAATGCAGCCTTAGATGAATGATTCATGGTAGATGGGTGGTCTCTATAGAATGATACCTGTGAGCGAAGTGGATACTGGATATTGGATAACCACCAGCCAAGAAGACATTGGCCCATATGAATGAATGTCTTCCAATTTCGAGGAAAACAACGTTGTCTCATTAAATATTTACTTTTACACTTCTAAAAGTATAAGATATTTTGCAAAGAACTAGTTAATTAACCTCATGTTGTTATCTGAAATTTAGTTAAATGCCACGTAATTTCGCCAAACAATTGCCTCCTGATTGCAAATGCCAAGAGCTGACATTCACATCACCTCATGCCAAGGTCAGCTCTGCAACGTAAAATGTGGCATCCATCTTTGTAAAAAACACCCCCCCGTAAAAAACGTACTTTAAAAATGTTGCAGGTTTTTTATTGTAGTTAATTGTTTCTAACGCAAGTCGCCTATCTTCTGTTTGTGTAAATTAATCAATTTAAAGAGCTTTTAATGCTGTCCTTGTATTTTAAATGAAACAGTTTAGTAGCATCTGTTTCATGTGGTAGAAATGTGTTTCCTTCTGCAGTTTTAGCAGAATGCCTGACATTAGCTTCTGTTCTGCGGTTCTTCAAGTCTCAGGAGACTTATTCTAGGAAATAAACAACTAAGCAACGTGTAATGTGCCATCTGATATCTATTCTAAGGCTATTTGCCTGGCACACTGGTTCATTCTGTTGTAGCTTTCTCTTTTGCTAACCAATTGGACCAATGTACTGTATAGAAGTCAGCATTATATCACCACTATTTGGGGTTGAGAATGAGATGCTCCCAAAAGCAGCATGGTTATAGGGTGGGTGGTATACAGCTGGTGAGGATGTCCTTCTGCTGTTAGGAATGTTACTATAGGAACTGAATGTTGTTAGGAACTCAAGTTTAGTCTTATTTTGCAGTGCATGGGGCTGGGGCTAGGAGGGGAGGATAAACACTGCTGATGTAGAGTTCTGTCTGTATCCTTACCATCTGTTAAGGACTAGTACTGGATGTACGTTGGGTCCACCGCTCCATTAGGTGGGTAATGGAGGTTGATTGTCATTGTCAGGGCAAATGAGCTGTGACAAATGAAAATATGTCCAAAAGGATGGACCACTACTGTATCCAAGTCAGGAGGTGGGAAATAAAAAGGGAGGAGGATGTTACGAAAGTATGCACAAGGTATAACAAAAATAAATTGAAGCTGTATGAACGTAAGTTTATGTCCATGTTGTATTATAAATGTCATGCAATTTAATAGACACAATATTATTGGAAAGCCAAGAAAGTAGTTTCCATTTTGACTGTATTCTACTACCAAATAATACTGTATTGTACTGTACATTTGTTAACTTAAGAGAATTGTCTTTTTTGGACTTTGGAGAATTGTCTCTACAATACTATGAACTGAAATAGACAGGAGAGGGCTACAACAAATCTCCCAGCAGCCACATCTGTCAAGGTCATGGAGGGAGAACCGTTTTATTTTCACCTTTTAGAGACGTAACTTCCTGAAACATAATTTATAATTTGCAGATAAAACATGAAAGGGGGAAAGCATAAATAGCTCTCTCCACTAATCCCACTTCCCCTTGACACACTGCCACTTCCCAGCATCATTCTTTCATTTGTCAATTTTCATGAATTCATTACCTGTAATGGTCAAAAAATATACTGCTCAAAAAAATAAAGGGAACACTTAAACAACACAATGTAACTCCAAGTCAATCACACTTCTGTGAAATCAAACTGTCCACTTAGGAAGCAACACTGATTGACAATACATTTCACATGCTGTTGTGCAAATGGAATAGACAACAGGAGGAAATTATAGGCAATTAGCAAGACAGCCCCAATAAAGGAGTGGTTCGGCAAGTGGTAACCACAGACCACTTCTCAGTTCCTATGCTTCCTGGCTGATGTTTTGGTCACTTTTGAATGCTGGAGGTGCTTTCACTCTAGTGGTAGCATGAGACGGAGTCTAATACCCACACAAGTGGCTCAGGTAGTGCAGCCCATCCAGGATGGCACATCAATGCGAGCTGTGGCAAAAAGTTTTGCTGTGTCTGTCAGCGTAGTGTCCAGAGCATGTAGGCGCTACCAGGAGACAGGCCAGTACATCAGGAGACGTGGAGGAGGCCGTAGGAGGGCAACAACCCAGCAGCAGGACCACTACCTCCGCCTCTCTGCAAAGAGGAGCAGGAGGAGCACTGCCAGAGCCCTGCAAAATGACCTCCAGCAGGCCACAAATGTGCATGTGTCTGCTCAAACGGTCAGAAACAGACTCCATGAGGGTGGTATGAGGGCCAGACGTCCACAGGTGGGGTTTGTGCTTACAGCCCAACACCGTGCAGGACGTTTGGCATTTGCCAGAGAACACCAAGATTGGCAAATTCACCACTGGCGCCCTGTGCTCTTCACAGATGAAAGCAGGTTCACACTGAGCACATGTGACAGACGTGACAGAGTCTGGAGACGCCGTGGAGAACGTTCTGCTGCCTGCAACATCCTCCAGCATGACCGGTTTGGCGGTGGGTCAGTCATGGTGTGGGGTGGCATTTCTTTGGGGGGCCGCACAGCCCTCCATGTGCTCGCCAGAGGTAGCTTGACTGCCAATAGGTACCGAGATGAGATCCTCAGACCCCTTGTGAGACCATATGCTGGTGCGGTTAGGCCCTGGGTTCCTCCTAATGCTAGACAATGCTAGACCTCATGTGGCTGGAGTGTGTCAGCAGTTCCTGCAAGAAGAAGGCATTGATGCTATGGACTGGCTCGCCCATTCCCCAGACCTGAATCCAATTGAGCACATCTGGGACATCATGTCTCGCTACATCCACCAACGCCACGTTGCACCACAGACTGTCCAGGAGTTGGCGGATGCTTTAGTCCAGGTCCGGGAGATCCCTCATGAGACCATCCGCCACCTCATCAGGAGCATGCCCAGGCATTGTAGGGAGGTCATACAGGCACGTGGAGGCAACACACACTACTGAGCCTCATTTCGACTTGTTTTAAGGACATTACATCAAAGTTGGATCAGCCTGTAGTGTTGTTTTCCACTTTAATTTTGAGTGTGATTCCAAATCCAGACCTCCATGGGTTGATAAATTGGATTTCCATTGATTATTTTTGTGTGATTTTGTTGTCAGCACATTCAACTATTTAAAGAAAAAAGTATTTAATAAGATTATTTCATTCATTCAGATCTAGGATGTGTTATTTTAGTGTTCCCTTTATTTTTTTGAGCAGTGTATATATTTGCCATTAAACAATTTTTTATTTTTTTTTGTATTTGGTCCAAAAATGTAGAAAGGTGTCAACAATTGGGATTGGCATGGAAACAGCCTGATTATTGAGGTCTCTCTTGCTCTATTTTTTGTTTGTTTTGCTCCCTGTTGAGGCAGAAAGGACAGGTAATCCATGCAGAGATGATCTGACTCTCATGTACCACAGGTGCAAGAGGCTGATATGACACAAAGTAATATCCCTGCACCACCTCATGTGGAGATAGTGTTAGGGATTGTCCAGATAACATTTAAAGTCTCTGTCCTGCGTTCCAGATTTCTATGAAATATTTACCTAAAATTAAAGGTAGACTCAGTGAAATGACGTTGCCACGAGCAGCACTGGAGATATTGAGATGAGCGAGATGCAACACTTCACTCTCACCCAGTATCTGTGCTTGTACACTGTACAGCGTGGTAGCCACAGGACCAAAACAGCGGAGAAATTGAGCCTTGCGCTTCAATGCTCTTAGTTGTTGCAGAAATTGACCCACTATGCTGTTTACTTTCTGCATCTATGTCATATCGCTGAGTCTACCTTTAATTAAAATATGAATGAAATAGATGTCCTTCCAAAAAATGATAATTAAGGATGTTAATAAGCTGATTTTCTATGTGTCCCTGCTTGGCCTGAGTGGAAACAACAGAGGGGTTTGGCGGGGGAGGGGGGCATACACTTGGATAGGGCTGCACACAGCCTAGCAAATAGCTAGTATGGATGTTCAAGATTTGGAAACATGATGGAACTACTAGGGAATTTTACTATAACAGCAATAAATGCAGACTGATTATTTTACAAGTGTGTGTTGTTTCTGTCCATTGCTTTGTCACTATTCCTGTATTTTTGTTTGTGGTTTCTAGGCGCTACTGCAAGTTAGCTAGCTAACTGCTGCTACATATATCAGTCAATCACAGTTGGCTAGCCAGCTAGCTAAGTTAATCTCGATAGCTAATGTTAGCATGCTAGCTTACTGCTTCTAAACAGCCAGCAGTCCAACTCTTACAAACTACAAAATGTTAAATAGAAGTGACTGGCTAGATAGTTGTTATATAGGCTTTGTCCTGTTTCTTAACACCAGCTGCTTGTGCACCCTCCTGAGCCTGTCTCCCTTAGACTCCTTCTCCCCACCAGAGAATTTGGGGGGGGGGGAGGAAAAAGCTGCTGGACCAATCACAGAAAGACCTGTGATGTCATTCTCCAAGCAAATTTCAAGCATTTTTTGAGATGGGGTTTAAATGAGTGGGTTTTCTCTAATGTATTATTTGTCCACAACTACAAGAAAAGGACGAGTCAACAACATTATTTGGGTATGAGCAAACAGAATATAAGCTTTTAAAATTTTGATTTTCACTGGACAGTTACTTTAATGCAAACAGAGCAGCTGCCTAGCATTGTGTTAACATCATTGCTATTACGCTATTTTCTATAAAATCATCATAATGCCACTTTTTACTTTTCATACATTTCTGTCACATTTTTTAAAATTATTGTATTGTCAATATAATTGCTTTGTGTATAAAATAAGAAATGACTTAATGCAGTAAACTTGGCAGCAAATAGTGTATGAAATAATGAAAGACAACTATATACAACATCTACCTATGTTACCATTTATTATATTTCTCATTTATAGGTCTTTTTTCATTTTCTACATGTATGATTTTTGTTTATCTGGTTTGTTTTATTCAATTTTTTCCTCATGCTTTATAGCGAGAGCTCATGCATTAGGGCCCGTATTCTAGAGACTACATTGGACTGGGCACATCAATCAAACGGTGCATGAACCATTACAGGACGGCAAAAGACCCGGTCAAAGTTCACAGTCAACGCTCACAACTTGGTCAGAGAAAGCAAACATATGTAGAGAAGACCCCTCATAACAGCCAAAGGTTTGGACGGAGTGATCAAAAGTGAATCACAATGGTTAACCAGCCATTCACTACTGATGCAGTTCAAGTGTTTTTTTTTTAAACATCACAAGTTGTGCTTGGCCCCCTTTCAAAAACTGCAATCGCCTTGATTCTTGTGGATTCTTACAACTCTATTTAAAATAAACAAATAAGAAAACATGCCAAATGCGGATGAGAAGTATGACAATACAGAAGGGGGAAAATTACAAAATGGGCTTATTCACGAGAGAAGTCCGATTCCAATGAGTATACTTGGATAAAGTACTGTACATTAACATTTCCGAGCCTGTTAGAAATACATCTTTTTTTGGTAACATGTTAATTGTTAAAAATGACACAGAACAGGTCAAAATGATCTACAGTTTCGTACTTTTAAATTGCTACATTAACACAGGGATCCATTTCAATTCATTTAAAAATAAATAGTCCACAGAGATGACATCGAGCAGTATAAAACACAGTAATCAAAATGAAGTGTCCAGAAACTTTGTACAAACAAATATTACACATTAAAGAAACAAAACGCAAATAGAAATCATCTTTGGTGAGGCAAGAAGGCGTATGATGACAGAAGTAAAAATAGCTCAAGTCACCTCAACACTCATGGCTAAATATAAGCTAAAATAATTTCTGTCGTTTTTTTTGTCAAGCTCAACAAATGATACATAGTGATAGCAAAATGTTGTCTGTGTGTTCAAATAAAAAGCAGTACATAAAGTCCACTGCATCTGTCTGGCAACCACAAGAGTGTGAGCCATCCTGCAAGAATATCTTTCCACAGAAATGTACGTTTCAAAGGCCATATGTACTTTAGTATAATTTATGTCATTCACTGTAAAGGGAAAAAGGAATCAAATCTTTTTCAGAAGTTAATTAGGCCTACTTCAGATAGACTTAGATAAAACATGTCATTATCAGTATAGAAAGCATTCTCAATCAAATTTTCCGAATCAAAAAGCACACGTATATATCAATATTCAAAAACAAACAAACATATCGTCCTCAGACGGTGCAATGCTTTACATCTCACAGCAGAAACAAAGAAAAGACTGCACATGAAAAGTGCACGAGAGGACATCAGCCTTCAAGACAAGAGGAACGGCCACAACGCTAATACTTAGGAAGAAGACAGCAAAATAGATATTGTTATGACCACTACTGGGAGGTAAGCTTGAAAGCCTTCTATATATTTGGCATAATCATACAGTGAGTGTAGACAAGGTTTGTCTGTAGATAGCCAACTGATTTCAGTTGATTTTTGCATGTATTGATTTATAAAATGTATCAACAAAATCCGTTTAAAAAATCCCAGGTTTCCAGTTGTACAGCTGTCGTATGTCACGTGTTAGGTTACTAGTGTAAGTGGAATAAACATCATTAAACTAACAAAACATCAACAATCATTCGGTTGACGCGGACAATAACGGAAAACAAGCCTTTACAGTGAGTCATTGAGAAAAACAATCAGACAAAATTCAACCAAATTCAGTGTCTTACGGTCAAAAGTGGAGTGATCAGGAGAGGGAACAAGGGTTTGGCGAGCATCATCCAAAACACAGAACAAATCAAGTCTAAACAGCTGGTAGGAGTAGTATCTTCATCTGAGCGTCCTCTTCCTCCCATGACAACAACCATACACATTTTAGAACAACATAGTCATTCTATTTCTATGAAAACAATCCACTCAGGACTGGAGTGAGAACTGGTCCTGTTCGATAGGCTTCTTTACCCAGGCTCCCAGTCCTGCCTTGTGGAATTCCTTGATCAGAGTCTGCTTGGCAGCATGGTACTCCATCGCTGCCTGTTTGGCGTCATGGTACAAGCTGGGTTTGGCACCTTTGATTCTCAGAGTCTGTGAAAGCTAAAGGCCGGAAGAGAGAGGTTTTAATTGGACAAGAATAAAACACGGTAAGAAATGATTCAACAATGAAGTGAACAAACACGATGTCAAACCTTTTAAATTGAGTTCTTGGAAGATAATAAGTCTCAAATACCCAGCCACGCATAGCAACAGCCACCTGAGAGTATATAAGGTGTTGTGCGGGTTACTAAGTATCCTACCTTGCAGTACAGGCGCACCCAGCGGCTGTAGAGGGCGTGCTTGCAGAGCCTCGAGGGCCGTCCCAAGTCATCCTTGCCTGTCATGGCGTTGATAACCTCTAACCCCTGGTCTCCCACAGCCCAGTTCACACTGAAGTTAGGAGCTTTACCCGGTTGCCGTGCTTCTGCGTTGCTTATTCCTGCAGGGAAGAGAAAGTGCAATAAAAAGATTCCTTTGTGAGATATACAGTACTAGTCAAAAGTTTGGAAACACCTACTCATTCAAGGGTTTTTCTTATTTTTTTACTATTTTCTACATTGTAGAATAATAGTGAAGACATCAAAACTATGAAATAACACACATGGAATAATGTAGTAATTTTATATTTGAGATTCTTCAAAGTAGCCACCCTTTGCCTTGATGACAGCTTTGCACACTCTTGACATTCTCTCAACCAGCTTCTTGTGGTAGTCACCTGGAAAGCATTTCAATTAACAGGTGTGCCTTGTTAAAAGTTATTTTGTAGAATTTCTTTCCTTCTTAATGTGTTTGAGCCAATCAGTTGTGTTGTGACAAGTTAGGGGTGGTATACAGAAGATAGCCCTATTTGGTAAAAGACCAAGTCCATATAATGGAAAGAACAGCTTAAATAAGCAAAGAGAAACGACAGCCCATCAATACTTTAAGACATGAAGGTCAGTCAATGCGGAAAATGTCAAGAACTTTGAAAGTTTCTTCAAGTGCAGTCACAAAAAACATCAAGCGCTATGATTAAACTGGCGCTCATGAGGACCACCACAGGAAAGGAAGACCCAGAGTTACCTCTGCTGCAGAGGATAAGTTCATTAGAGTTACCAGCCTCAGAAATTGCAGTTCAAGTAACAGACACATCTCAACTGTGTGAATCAAGGCCTGTGTGAATTTTATTTTTTATTTCACCTTTATTTAACCTGGTAGGCAAGTTGAGAACAAGTTCTCATTTAAAATTGCGACCTGGCCAAGATAAAGCAAAGCAGTTCGACACATACAACAACACAGAGTTACACATGGAGTAAAACAAACATACAGTCAATAATACAGTAGAAAAATATGTCTATATACAATGTGAGCAAATGAGGTGAGAAGGGAGGTAAAGGCAAAAAAAGGCCATGGTGGCGAAGTACATACAATATAGCAAGTAAAACACTGGAATGGTAGATTTGCAGTGGAAGAAAGTGCAAAGTTGAAATAGAAATAATGGGGTGAAAAAAAGAGCTAAATAAATAAATACAGTAGGGGAAGCGGTAGTTGTTTGGGCTAAATTATAGATGGGCTATGTACAGGTGCAGTAATCTGTGAGCTGCTCTGACAGCTGGTGCTTAAAGCTAGTGAGGGAGATAAGTGTCTCCAGTTCCAGAGATTTTTGTAGTTCGTTCCAGTCATTGGCAGCAGAGAACTGGAAGGAGAGGTGGCCGAAGGAGGAATTGGCTTTGGGGGTGACCAGAGAGATATACCTGCTGGAGCGCGTGCTACAGGTGGGTGCTCCTATGGTGACCAACGAGCTGAGATAAGGGGGGACTTTACCTAGCAGGGTCTTGTAATTGACCTGGAGCCAGTGGGTTTGGTGACGAGTATGAAGTGAGGGCCAGCCAACGAGAGCGTACAGGTCGCAGTGGTGGGTAGTATACGGGGCTTTGGTGACAAAACGGATGGCACTGTGATAGACTGCATCCAATGTATTGAGTAGGGAATTGGAGGCTATTTTGTAAATGACATCGCCGAAGTCGAGGTTCGGTAGAATGGTCAGTTTTACGAGGGTATGTTTGGCAGCATGAGTGAAGGATGCTTTGTTGCGAAATAGGAAGCCAATTCCAGATTTAACTTTGGATTGGAGATGTTTGATATGAGTCTGGAAGGAGAGTTTGCAGTCTAACCAGAGACCTAGGTATTTGTAGTTGTCCACATATTCTAAGTCAGAACCGTCCAGAGTAGTGATGCTGGACAGGCGGGCAGGTGCAGGCAGCGATCGATTGAAAAGCATGCATTTAGTTTTACTTGTATTTAAGAGCAGTTGGAGGCCACGGAAGGAGAGTTGTATGGCATTGAAGCTTGTCTGGAGGGTTGTTAACACAGTGTCCAAAGAAGGGCCAGAAGTATACAGAATGGTGTCGTCTGCGTAGAGGTGGATCAGAGACTCACCAGCAGCAAGAGCGACATCCTTGATGTATACAGAGAAGAGAGTCGGCCCAAGAATTGAACCCTGTGGCATCCCCATAGAGACTGCAAGAGGTCCGGAAAACAGGCCCTCCGATTTGACACACTGAACTCTATCAGAGAAGTAGTTGGTGAACCAGGCGAGGCAATCATTTGAGAAACCAAGACTATTGAGTCTGCCGATGAGGATGTGGGGATTGACAGAGTCGAAAGCCTTGGCCAGGTCAATGAATACGGCTGCACAGTATTGTTTCTTATCGATGGCAGTTAAGATATCGTTTAGGACCTTGAGCGTGGCAGAGGTGCACCCATGACCAGCTCTGAAACCAGATTGCATAGCGGAGAAGGTGCGGTGAGATTCGAAATGGTCGGTAATCTGTTTGTTGACTTGGCTTTCGAAGAGCTTAGAAAGGCAGGGTAGGATAGATATAGGTCTGTAGCAGTTTGGGTCAAGAGTGTCCCCGCCTTTGAAGAGGGGGATGACCGCAGCTGCTTTCCAATCTTTGGGAATCTCAGACGACACGAAAGAGAGGTTGAACAGGCTAGTAATAGGGCTTGCAACAATTTTGGCAGATCATTTTAGAAAGAAAGGGTCCAGATTGTCTAGCCCGGCTGATTTGTAGGGGTCCAGATTTTGCAGCTCTTTCAGAACATCAGCTGACTGGATTTGGGAGAAGGAGAAATGGGGAAGGCTTGGGCGAGTTGCTGTGGTGTTGGGGTAGCCAGGTGGAAAGCATGGCCAGCCGTAGAAAAATGCTTACTGAAATTCTCAATTATAGTGGATTTATGGGTGGTGACAGAGTTTCCTATCCTCAGTGCAGTGGGCAGCTGGAAGGAGGTGCTCTTATTCTCCATGGACTTTACAGTGTCCCAGAACTTTTTTGAGTTTGTGTTGCAGAAAGTACATTTCTGCTTGAAAACGCTAGCCTTAGCTTTTCTAGCTGCCTGTGTATATTGGTTTCTAACTTCCCTGAAAAGTTGCATATCACGGGAGCTGTTTGATGCTAATGCAGAACGCCACAGGATGTTTTTGTGTTGGTTAAGGGCAGTCAGGTCTGGAGAGAACCAAGGGCTATATCTGTTGCTGGTTCTAAATTTCTTGAATGGGGCATGCTTATTTAAGATGGTGAGGAAGGCATTTAAAAAAAATAACCAGGCATCCTCTACTGACGGGATGAGGTCAATATCCTTCCAGGATACCCGGGCCAGGTCGATTAGAAAGGCCTGCTCACTGAAGTGTTACAGGGAGCGTTTGACAGTGATGAGTGGAGATCGTTTGACTGCTGACCCATTACGGATGCAGGCAATGAGGCAGTGATCGCTGAGATCTTGGTTGAAAACAGCAGAGGTGTATTTAGAGGGCAAGTTGGTTAGGATGATATCTATGAGGGTGCCCGTGTTAACGGCTTTGGGGTGGTACCTGGTAGGTTCATTGATAGTTTGTGTGAGATTGAGGGCATCAAGCTTAGATTGTAGGATGGCTGGGGTGTTAAACATGTCCCAGTTTAGGTCACTTAGCAGCACGAGCTCTGAAGATAGATGGGGGGGCAATCAGTTCACATATGGTGTCCAGAGCACAGCTGGGGGCACAGGGTGGTCTATAGCAGGCGGCAACGGTGAGAGACTTGTTTTAGAGAGGTGGATTTTTAAAAGTAGAGGTTCAAATTGTTTGGGTACAGACCTGGATAGTAGGACAGAACTCTGCAGGCTATCTCTGCAGTAGATTGCAACACCGCCCCCTTTGGCCATTCTATCTTGTCTGAAAATGTTGTAGTTAGGGATGGAGATTTCAGAGTTTTTGGTGGTCTTCCTAAGCCAGGATTCAGACACGGCTAGGACATCTGGGTTGGCAGAGTGTGCTAAAGCAGTGAATAAAACAAACTTAGGGAGGAGGCTTCTAATGTTAACATGCATGAAACCAAGGCTATTACGGTTACAGAAGTCATCAAAAGAGAGCACCTGGGGAATAGGAGTGGAGCTAGGCACTGCAGGGCCTGGATTCACCTCTTCATCACCAGAGGAAGAGAGGAGTAGGATAAGGGTACGGCTAAAAGCTATGAGAATTGGTCGTCTAGGACGTCCGGAACAGAGAGTAAAAGGAGCAGGTTTCTGGGGGCGATAAAATAGCTTCAAGGTATAATGTACAGACAAAGGTATGGTAGGATGTGAATACAGTGGAGGTAAACCTAGGCATTGAGTGACGATGAGAGAGATATTGTCTCTAGAAACATCACTGAAACCAGGTGATGTCATCGCATGTGTGGGTGGTGGGACTGAGAGGTTGGATAAGGTATAATGAGCAGATCTAGAGGCTCTACAGTGAAATAAGACAATAAACACTAACCAGAACAGCAATGGACAAGGAATATTGACATTAAGGAGAGGCATGCTTAGCCGAGTGATCATAAGGGTCCAGTGAGTAGTGAGGTTGGTTGGGGTCACGGCGATTCAGACAGCTAGCCAGGCCATAGGTAGCAAGCTGGCAGAAGATGGAGGGAGGTCTGTTTTTAGCCACCTCGTGCGTTTCCGTCGATAGATTAGTGGGGTTCCGTGTGGTAGAGGGGACCATTCCAATTGGCAAAATAGTTATAGTTATAGTGGCCTAAGAAAATTGTTCGATAGACCTATTCAGAAAGCCGATAAGACAGCTAACGATTAGCAGGCCGCAGATGGGCGTTCAGGTTACGTCGCGACGGAGGGACCAGTTGGATAACTCCCTCGGGCAGATAACGTCGGTAGTCCAGTCATGAAGGCCCGGTGGGGCTCCGCATCGGCAGTAAAACGTGTCCGGATAGGTGATTGTAGCCCAGGAGTGGCTGATGGAACTCTTCAGCTGGCTAGCTCCGGAATAATTGATGTTTGCTCCGGGATCGACGTGAGCCAATAGTCACTCGGATAGCAGCTAGCTAGCTGCAAGATCCAGGTGTAAATGTCCAGAGCTTGCGGTAGAAATCCGGGGATATGGAGAGAAAATAGGTCCGGTATGCTCTGGTCTGAGTCGCGTTGTACAAAACTGGCGATAGCCAGTGAACTGGCTAACTTCTGGCTAGCTTCTGTTGTGGATTTCAGATTTGAGGTGAATAATAGTTTTTTTTTAAACAATTGGTGAGGCGGGTTGCAGGAGAGTGTTTTGAAGTTGAGTTTTTAGAAAAAAAATATATAAAAAGATATGCGAAGAAAAGATGTAAATATATATATACACGGGACACAACAAGACGAGGACAAAGGACGTCTGACTGCTATGCCATCTTGGATTCAAGTATTCAAGAATCAAGGCCTTCATGTTCAAATTGCTGCAAAGAAACCACTACTAAAGGAGAAGAGACTTGCTTGGGCCAAAAAACACAAGCAATGGACAGTAGAAAGGTGGAAATCTGTCCTTTAGTCTGATGAGTCCAAATTTTAGATTTTTGTTTCCAACTGCCATGTCTTTGTGAGACACAGAGTAGGTGAACGGATGATCTCCGCATGTGTGGTTCCCATCATGAACCATGGAGGAGGAGATGTGATGGTGCTTTGCTGGTGACACAGTCAGCGATTTATTAAGAATTCAAGGCAGACTTAACCAGCATGGCTACCACAGCATTCTGCAACAATATGCCATCCCATCTGGTTTGCGCTTAGTGGGACTATCATTTGTTTTTCAACAGGACAATGACCCAACACACCTCCAGGCTGTGTAAGGGCTATATGATTCCATATGTGTTATTTCATAGTTTTGATGTCTTCCCTATTATTCTACAATGTAGAAAATAGTACAAATAAAGAAAAACCCTTGAATGAGTAGGTGTGTCCAAACTTTTGACTGGTACTGTATGTTTTCAGGACAATCCAGGGGCTGTGTCTGACGTAAACTAAGTAGGATCAGGATGTAGGATGAGTAGGACGACAGCCAGACCCCTTACCGCTCAGAAGTGGCCGGTTGAGGTTGAACGTCTGAGGCAGGTCCTCAATGTCAGCAATCCTCTGGTACATGGCTCTGGAGAGGTGGTCTGCGTGGTACAAGCTGCCCAGGATAATGCTGGAGAAGTAGATGGGCTCTGTGAAGTAACACATCAGAGAGCCCTGGATCCCAACTACGTTCCACCTGAGAGAAGGGCGGCAGTGAGAGGTGGTGTTCAAAGGGAGGCACTGCTTTTTGAGTCACATGACCTTTTGAGTCTCACCACCTCAAAGCACAGACATTTCTGAGTGCACGATACGGATAAGACCCAAGTCTAAGTTAAAAAAAATATTCTTGACATTTTGGATTTTACCCTGAAAACATTTCAATCAATCTGAACGCAGAGGTTGAATTTGAAAATGTCTTCCTGTGCCCTGTTTTTCTCCACCTGATAATGCAACGTGGGTTGAAGAAAATAATATGTAATAGCCTCTCAGTTGGACGTTTCCTATTTTTCGAACGCTAAGCTCCACTTTTAGTGATGAAGGGTGTTTATTGCCTGGAGTCAGATGCTATTCAAATGATTCTGATTAGTGCATTCCTCAGGCTAGCTACCCTCTCTCAAGTCCCAATCACTATGCCAACAGAGCAGTGCTACAGGTGTGATTATGGTAGAGCCGTGATTAGCCCTTTGATTAATCTCCACGGAAATGGCATCCCTGCCGGGAGTGCCCTAGGAACTGTAACAGCTGCTCAAACTGCAGGTGTGTAATCATGAACAATATTGTTGATTTACACCCTTTAGATCTCAGTAAAGTTTGTTAGATTGTTTCTTCAAGGCTTGTTCTCTGGGCTTTTTCTGTCCGTGTGATTCGCTCAAGCAAAAGCCTTTGCGGCTATCTCTGACTCGTGAGAAGTCGGACGAAGTTCACAATAATGCGTTTACGTAGATTTACATTGTTGGTGTTTTTATGAATATCACATTTACATCTTCATTCCATGAAAATGACTGGACACCTTCTGTATGGTTATAGTTTGACTGGTTGCTAAACTGTTGACATAGTAACAAGGAGTGGTATCAAAGACAGATACAGACCTAGCGATCTTGTCACTGCAGGACATGGTGAGCAGCCTCTCTCCCTGCAGTACCCCGTCCCAGGTCTGGGTGGTGTTACTGACTTTCACAGGGATGGTCCCCTCCCCAGACTCTATCTTGGTCCTCAGCTGACCACGAGCTTTCCTGTTAGGGTGCCTGTCTCCCTGATCTGTGGATGACATGGAAAGGAAATAAGCCTTAAAAATGGTGAAGAAGAAGCATTTTAAAATGAAGAAAAAGATGGAAGAGCCACCTAGGGAAAAGTCTCACCCTCAAAGGCAGCCTCGTGGGGGGAGAAAATGCGTGCGTCTCCGCAGGGCGACGTGCTGATGTACAGGTGGAACTGCACGTTGTCCTTTAGACGGAAGCCCTGCTTGTTCTCACACCTCGTGAACATCGACTTCTGCTGCTCCTCTCTGTTGTTACTATGGCAGACAGACAGACGGACAGACAGACAGACAAATGGACAGATGTGTGGTAAGAAAAGGGTAACCGTTTCTCTACATTGACATTTGTTTCTTCTGGTAAAATGTCATTTTTTGTGTTGTTGATCAGTCAGTTCCTACTAACCCAGTCTCCGTGGTTACAGTGACTTACCTGAGGAAGTGTTCCAGCTGTGCGTACAGGTACCTAAGGAGGGAACGACGAGCAATGATCTCAGCATGGCAGTCGTTTAAAGCCAGGCCGCGGTCGCTCATGTACTCGCCGTTTATACACTTGGTCCCCGTTGTAACACAGATCACTTGTGCCTCCTTGACATCGGTGCCTGGGTGGGATGTGTGGATTGTGAGACAAAAACGGTTTAAAATGGTATATAAACGACATAGTCTACTGAGTACACTATATCATATTTTTCTCGTGTTTCATGATGAAGTGATAAAATCAACTAGGAAATGTGAAGTGATACCTATTCCACAATGTAAAATACACAAACGTCTTTTGTGATTAGTCTCTAATGAAACCCCCAGTTGTGATCCATGCAGCACCAGTGGGGCTCTCTCGATTCGACAGAGAATCAGAGATTAACAATCAAGTTAAAGTAAAAGTTCCTTTGGGCGGGAAAAATAAAGATATTCTAACAGTACCTGTTGTCATGACAATGCCTGCTAGGACTTTCCGTCGCGCGTGCGGGGATGTGAAGTTATCCGTCAGCTCACTGAACTTGTCAACTACCAGACCGGACACAGCATCAGCTAGAACCTGAAACAACCACCGAGCAGAACATGAGATACACGGGATTCTGCATCATAACATCAGAAGAAAAACCCAGGCCTTAAAACCAGAGACTAAACCCAGACAGAATAGAAGGCAATACACAGAGAAGTGGAGGGAGGAGAGGGGAAAGTTCCTGGAGAAGTTTAAATGTTATGATGATCACCTTTCTGGCTTATCATATTAGCTCTGATCTATGATCAATTGGAAATCTATCCAAAACCCCCACATGAATGTGTACATTAGAAATCACAGAGGCAATGACAATCCAGGGTACCCTCTAAGAGACACTGCTTTCTCAAACTGAAGCTCAGGTAACAGAACAGAAGACAGGCTAGTGCAGTATAATAGATTAGAGGTGCCTACTTCTTCAGGGATCAGACATACCAACTGCAGATAAAGGGGTTTAGATAGGGATGAGTGACAGACAAGACACCAGGGAGCTTAAACGCTGCAACGCAAATCATCCATCCGCTTCATTGACTGATCTGCTCTAAAACAGGCCAACGGAGCAGGCAGCTTGTCTAATCAATAGGTATGTTTGAATAGCATTCAGGAGCTGATGTTAATTAAGATTGCAGTTTAATTGACCTTGCCTCTTCAGTCGTTATCTCAGGCAGGAGGGATTAGGGGTACGGGATTAAGTGATGTGTAAATAGATTTGAGTGTACACAATGCAACGTGGAACGTTCAAGGCTGTAATGCACCACTGTCTCTCAAAGCCTCGTCTCCTTTTCAATTAAACCCTGTCAGAGGCTTATAATGAGCTGGTTAAACCATTAAGTCAATTAAACTGATAATAGTTAATAGGAAGTGAACACTGAATACTGCCTGCAATGAAGGATGAACCAAACTGACATATCTGACCATTGCTCTCTTATTTCATGGGGTTATGAAATGAAAATGAAATGAAATGTTATACCACCCAGATAGAGTTAAGACGAGTCTCTGCATACTACTACAATTGTTCTACTGCTCCACAAGATTTCCGATGGGGAGAGGGGGTTTGTCCTGCATTATAAGTGTACTATGTGCTTTTCTGTGGCTTATATTCAAAGTAAAGCTTTTCAAATAACCATATGAAACAAGCATGTGATCCAACAGTCTCTGAGTGAACGTGTTGTGGGCAGTAGTAGTTCTTACCTGTGGCAGGTGCAGTTGCAGGCCCTCTCTGGGTATGGGCTGTCTGGAAGGTGTCTGGTCCAGTTGCATGTTAAAGAGGGCAGAGAGAGCAGCCTGCGCCGCCCGGGCCTTGGCCAGCTTCTTATTGCGCCCTGAGCCTTGGAACGTCTGTGTGTCCACCACCACGGACATGGCAAAGTTCTTGGCATGGCTCTCTCCACTCTCTGACACAAATTCGTACTTCAGCCCGGGTCGTAGTTCGTTGAGGATCATGACAGGGTTCTTGGCAATAGCGGGGGAGACGAAGGCTGGGACGGAGGAGGTGGGTGGTAGGCCTAACGAGGACTGACTCAGGGCGGTAGTACCTGAGTTCGCTAGCAGGGGGTACTCTACTAGTCCCAGGGAGCTGAAGGAGCCATTGGTGCCGTTAGAGCCCAGGTAGAAGGACTCCTCCGTAGGGGCAGGGGTTTCAAACCCATTAAACAACATGTCCGGGAAGTCGGCCTGGTCAGAGGTAAAGTCTGTGTTGACCGTTAGCGTCCGACCCATTGCCATGTGTGCCTCGGAGGCGTTGGGGAACTGAACGAACGACCGCAGAGCCTTCTCAGCCGAGTTGAGCTTAGCCTTCTTCTTGGTGGGGCCGGAGCCCTCGAACAGCTGCCCATTGACCTCGACAGTCATGACGAACACGGGCGCGTGGACCGGACCGGTCTGAGACAGCAGCTTGTACTGCAGCCCAGGCTTGATCTCATTCAGCTGCATCAGGGCATTTTTGGGCAGAATGGGCCCGGGCATTTTCTTACGCTTCTTGGGCCTGTACTTGTTATTGTGATGCCCATTATTACCCTCTTCTAAGGGACGCTTCCTGCCCCCTCCACACCCTGCACTGCCCCCATTAGGGAGGTGAGCTGCCCCCTCACCCCCCAACCCCTCCTTGGAGGAGGAGCCCACGTTGTCCAGGTTGCGGTTTTCCTTAACGTCGGTGCTGCTGGAACCTGCAGTGCCCAGAAAGAGTAACTTACAACGCCTTCGTTGCAGGATCTTGTAAATGTAAAATTTATAGATTCCTTTATCTCTCTTTGTAACTGGACAAGTGATGTGTGTTCCTTTTGTATGTTAGATTTTCAAAGAGTTCTAAGTAGTCCTTATAGAAAACACTGTATCTTAAATACACAGTAATATTAGTATCACCGCTAACCTCCAATACAATCAAAGGGGGGGCTGAATAAAACTTGATGAAAGGACTGATTTCTGAGGAAAATCTTTCGATTTTATTTATTAATGTATTTTTCAGAATAGCACTACCAAAGACCTAGGTGTCTTTGGTAGTGTAAATGTAAGTGTAAATACAAAAGTAACCCCACCAAAATGACTAAACATTTCAGTGTTGTCATCTGGCTCCTGATTATCTATTCATCTGTGTTATTGAAGAACGGGCTCTCAAAACTTCAAGAAACATCCTGTGAGGGACTGCATGAGCAATTGAACTGTAAGGCTTGTATTTATCATGGTATCGATAAATGAGGTGTAGCTGTGGATGGGGGAACACATATCGCCACGTCCTGATTATAAAGCTGATGGAACTTGGTGTAAATTTTCATTTATAACATCCTCCAGCAAAAGCTCGATAGGTTACTCCTTTCGGCGCTCAGGGATAAAATACATCCTTGTACAAAATGCAGGAGGAGAGAAGAAGGTAGCGACAACGGGGCTTGGAAAGAAGAGGGACAGAATAAGGATATCGCCACCTCCCAAAATGGAGACAAACAAACAAGTGTTTTCTGGGATTTTCATGCACCACCGCAGTCCAAAACGTATTCAAATAATCATTTTATTTTCATTATAATTTAGCTCTGGACCAAGCTGTATATCATCATTTTATAAAACAAAGTGTACAGAGTATATAGCGGTAAAGCAAATAACAAGCATGCAAGAGAAAATAGAAACAGTGTAAAAAACACAATGCTGAGAGAGCCCAGCGCAACAGGAGTGGAGTTGTGATTACAACCCTGTTGGGAAAGAGAGAGATTATTGAACAACAGAGCGTTGTGATTGACCACGCCATGACAACACCGTCCGTCGCCAACCATGCTCAGTTCTGACCCACACACACACACACGCACGCACACACGCACGCACACCAGAAAGCCCTTGAGTAACCTTGGCAACGTATGCCCGTCGGCCTGCCAACAACCCTCCCTGTGTGCTGTGCAGCGAGGACGTCCCTGACCGACACAGTAATCCAAGTGAGCTCCCGTCTGGGTTGGGTTTGGTGTAACAGGGCAGCGGGAGGATTAGGGCTGTCCTAACACATAACATGTCCTAACATCATAACTGTCAAGTGTGTAATGGGATCTATGTGATGGTTCTGGGGCAAAGCACTGCCAGCCAAAGCACTGCGCTGAATGAATTCAACATCTGCTCCATACTGTGGGCATAGATACATACAGCCCCTCTCTCTCTCTCTCTCTCTCTGTACCTTACAACATGAGGCAGCCACATTGGGCTTGGAATTTTTTGTTGTTGTTGTTGCCAAACCCTGTATTTTGACTATAGAAAGAGAATCCTTTCCTCAATAACCCTCCCAGGCTTGTTGCAGGCAGTTTAAGACTGAACTATAACTGCTCCCAGAACCTAGAGGAGGTACTCTGTGGGATTTTAGAAGCTTTGAGAAGAGGAGCAGGGGGTCAAGCTTAGAATCCGTCTCTTAAAATGGTCTGAAATAACGCAGGAGATATCCCCTCATCTCCCCCTGAATGGGAGATTAAACTCTGATCCTACCCTCCTGAGCCAGGAAACACAGTCTGATGACACTTTCTCAAGGTCAGTCCGACACAAACAAATCAGGGAGAGGAGATGTAATACATTGTAGGCCTACAATTCTGGATTCCTTCCAATAATGTTGCGTTATTGCTAACAGTATTCAATCAATAACCAAGTAAATAGTTTTGCACTACTAGGGATATTATATTATTACTGTGTGTAAGCACTTCACAAGCATAACAGCAAGTGGAGGGACCAGTGTGGTGAAATGGGGGAGGGGGGGGGCGACTCACTCATGCTCTCTTCTTCATCTCCCTCCATGGTGAAGAACCTTGGCTGGTTACCAGGCTGCTTCACACCAGCTCGACCTGTAGGACAGACAGACAGACAGACAGACAGACAGACAGACAGACAGACAGACAGACAGACAGACAGACAGACAGACAGACAGACAGACAGACAGACAGACAGACAGACATCAGAAAGGAATCTTGAGATATCTTGCTATAGAGCGCATTCGGAAAGTATTCAGAACAATTTACTTTTTGTTCCACATTTTGTTACGTTCCAGACTTATTCTAAAATGGATTGAATTCATTTTTTCTCTCATCAATCTACACACAATACCCCATAATGACATAGCAAAAACAGGTTTTTCGATTTTTTTGCAAATGTATTACAAATAGAAACTGAAATATCACATTAACAGAAGTACTCAGACCCTTTACTCAGTACTTTGTTGAAGCAGCTTTGGCAGCGATTACAGCCGTGAGTCTTCTTGGTATGACGCTACAAGCTTGGCACACCTGTATTTGGGAGTTTCTCCCATTCGTCACTTCAGATCCACTCAAGCTATGTCAGCTCAATCCAATTGAGATGGTTTGGGATGAGTTGGACCACAGAGTGAAGAAAAAGCAGCCAACAAGTGCTCAGCATACTCCTTCAAGACTGTTGGAAAAGCATTCCTCATGAAGCTGGTTGAGAGAATGCCAAGAGTGTGCAAAGCTGTCATCAAGGCAAAGGGTGGCTACTTTGAAGAATCTCAAATCTCAAATATATTTGGACTCGTTTTTTAAAAACATTTTGTTTTTAATTTCATCTTTATTTAACCAGGTAGGCCAATTGAGAACAAGTTCTCATTTACAACTGCGACCTGGCCAAGATGAAGCAAAGCAGTGTTTAACACTTTTTTGGTTACTACATGATTCCATACGTGTTATTTCATAGTTTTGATGTCTTTGCTATTGTTCTACAATGTAGAAAACCCTGGAATGAGTTGGTGTGTCCAAACTTTTGACTGGTACTGTACATATTCAGTATCTGGACTAAACCTGTCCATGCCGACAGACCATATAGGTCTGGGCAGTCTTTTGTGACTTTAATATCTGTCCCATTATCCCTCGGTTTCAACTAGCTCTGCGATTCTCATAATGAAATCAAATCAACTAAATCACGTTCGGTGTGGGTGTAGACGTGGTTGTAATAAACAGAGCATTTTCTGTTTTCTTCCGAACAATTGTGGTTCTATCTTTTAAACCGTTTAAGCTGGAAAATATTACGCCCCCCCCCCCCATCACTGAAAGATAAGACTCTCAGAACAAGTATGTGTCTTCTGTTTCCCTCTACAAGCCGCACAGGACTCAGAATGGACAAGACCAGACACTAAATCAGAACGGTGCCTTCTATTCTACACAGAAGATCATACAAAAGGATGGCATGATGATCTTCTGAACTTTTCAATACCTTCCTGATGCATTTCAGTCACTTGGAACTATACTTCCTTCAGATTGAAATACTGTCAAAAGTGCTGTCAGACTGATTTGTAATAAAGTCAACATTAGTCGTTGATTACATAACTCGGTGGGGTCGCAAAACCGTTTTGATATGAAAATGGGGTCGTGGGTCAAAAAAGTTTGGGAACCCCTGAACTAGCACTTCTGGAAAATGCTGCGGTTCACACACTCTACAGTACAGTAGCCTACGTGGTTCATTTGAGGATACACAGGAAGTCGACAGAAATATAATACCTAAATTATATTTCCCCAGACAGTCATGGAAAAACGTCCATGTTAAACGTACAGTATCAGTGCTACAGTATATAAGATTGCAACACACTGATGGAACGGAGTATCGGATGTCTGAAAATAGCCTACTGAGCGTAAAGTTAAGTGTAACCAGCGCAAACGAGCACGGCAGTGACAGCAACTGTAGGAAGCAATGGGCCGAGCGATATACCCTTGCCATCGGGAAGAAACTACCGTTCATGGCGTTAATCTCAGATACTACATCAACCCACAAACAGACGGAGCGAAAAGCCAGGGAGAGAGGGAGCGGAAAGGAGAAAGAGTAAATCAATATAATAATTGTAAAACAGAAAAACCGCCTCAAGCTAATCTAACTCTGCTGTTCCATTTTACACGGGACATTTCTCCAGCCAATCAACCCTACAGTCACAGAGCACTAAGGAAGCTGTTGCATATATTCATTTGCCCTTCGGAAATCATATCATTAAATAGTGATTGAATCTACAGTTTATACATCAGTCAATACAAGCTGTATTGTATCGGGCATACTGTCGTTTTTCCAATACTCATCTCCACAATCTATCTTGACCAAAGCCAAGAAAATGTGGAAAGATAGTAGTCTGTTCTCTCTATTCCGCCCTGTGGGATTAAATAGGGTGTTAGATTTGTATTCTGCCCCCCCCCCCCCCAATGGTCTGTTGTGTGGCGATAACAACATAGCACTTCTGTAGAGGGAAGAGTAGTCAACAGAATGAGACGCAGTAACGTCATAGGAACACTGAGGGGAAAAACCAATTCCATTGGCGGGTTACAGAAACTCTAAGTGTTGTCCACACAGTTATTTTTCAGAAGAGAGGGGAGAGACCCTTGAAGGACTATGGTAAATAGGCCAAAAAGAAGCAGAGATTTCTAATGCACATTTTCAGAGTTTCAGAGAGTGGATATATCCAACGAGGACCACAGCAGCACCTACTGCTCAAACATACCATTTGAAAACGCTACTGGAGTAATCTAGACACACTTATTTATTTTGGGGGGGAAATAAATGACTGAGGGTTTCAAATAGAAACAATAATATTTGGATATAAATACTTCACACAGACTGGGACAGTGTAATTGGTGTCCTCTCTCTCAAAAGCAACCAAATGCAAAGTCCTCCTGCAGATGAGAGAAAATGGAGGGAATTGAATGGAGATGATCTGTTGATTGCTGCAGAAGCATTTCTTTGGTGCCGTTGCTTTGAAGCGGATGCATTTGATAAGCATTCCCACAGAAAAGCAGCCTGCTGAATCTATCCAATCAGGCCAGCCACTACAGACGGAGTGATTGAGGAATACAGACTCCATATCACTTCCGTAATGACACTTTCAAGAAGGAGAGGGTGCTGGGAGAGGGTGCTGACACCACTAGATGTAGAATACATAAAATGTCAAACTGAAAAGTTTTTGCTTTTTTACAACTTTTCTCATTCAATGACAATGAGAAAAGACAATAATATTTGGGAGCAAACGGCAAGTTTGTTGTTGTAGTCAACATGAAAGCAGAGTAGATAATAGAAACCATTCATTTAGACAGCGCTTCTGCAACTGCCACCTTATTGAGCCTAAGCTATTAAATGACATTGCTCACATTTCTTCCTATACCCCTTTTGCCTCCCCCTTCCTCCCCCTTCCTGACTGCCTGTCAGAGAGCCATCACCTCCCTTGCATCCCCCCGTCTTAAACTGTAGCTCTCACCGTGAGACAGCAGCGCTCGCCTTCCAGGACGATAAGGGAAGCGACGCTGCTGTTATTCACGTTAGGTTAATCCCCAAACTGTCACTCGACATGTCATCCACCAGGCAGGAAATGAAATAATTAATGAAGTACCAGATAATTATCATCGCTTCGTTCTGGGTTGAAACGAACGTTGACGGGGTGGTTTTTACTGTAACACTCTTAGCTAGGGATTAGGGACCTTGCTTTCCTGGCTGTGGGGGGCGGTGACTGAACGGTCACTTCCTGGAGAGTGGCCTTGTGGATAATAGCTGGCATTTCCATGACAGGGGTCAGAGGTCAAGGGACAGGAAGCGGTCATATTTGCATCACTGAAGATTAATGGAGGTCTGGGTTAAGTTACAGTCTTACTCATTACTTTGTCTAAATGTCATCTTTGTTTGGTTTGCTCTCACTTTCAAGTGGACAAATACTAAATTAAGTACCAGGTCTATGATGGTTCATATTGCCTTGGCCCTGCATGAAAAGATCAGTTTAGCTGAGTGATGAAGCATGTGTCGGCGCCAAAATGAGCTCTCACTGAACCAAGGTGTCTGTAGCTAGTGATATCCAACCTTGCTATAATGGCATCATCCATCCAGACCCCTTACAGCCACCCAGCTGCACTACGTCCTATTCCACTAACATGGTGCTGGAGGCAACAGCGTGGCTGTTGGCTCAACATGTGTCAGAGTCATAATGGCCAGGCTCAGGGAGCCAGATGGGTATTAAAGAAAGGGTAGTGGGCCGTAGCTGCCATAGCCTCCAGAACAGGTTTCATTAGGAATATAAACTCAGCAAAAAAAGAAACGTCCTCTCACTGTCATACAAATTTGTGTAAATATTTATATGAACATCTCAAGATTCAACAACTGAGACATAAACTGAACAAGTTCCACAGACATGTGATTAACTGAAATTCAATAATGTGTCCCTGAACAAGGGGGGGAGGGGGGTCAAAATCAAAAGTAACAGTCAGTATCTGGTGTGGCCACCAGCTGCATTAAGTACTGCAGTGCATCTCCTCCTCATGGACTGCACCAGATTTGCCAGTTCTTGCTGTGAGATGTTACCCCACTCTTCCACCAAGGCACCTGCAAGTTCCCGGACATTTCTGGGTGGAATGGCCCTAGCCCTCACCCTCTGATCCAACAGGTCCCAGACGTGCTCAATGGGATTGAGATATGGGATTGAGATCTGGATCTCTTCGCTGGACATGGCAGAACACTGGCATTCCTGTCTTGCAGGAAATCACGCACAGAACGAGCAGTATGGCTGGTGGCAATGTCATGCTGGGGGGTCATGTGCCTGCAGGAAGGGTACCACATGAGGGAGGAGGATGTCTTCCCTGTAATGCACAGCGTTGAGATTGCCTGTAATGACAACAAGCTCAGTCCGATGATGCTGTGACACACCGCCCCAGACCATGACGGACCCTCCACCTCCAAATTGATCCCGCTCCAGAGTACAGGACTCGGTGTAACGCTCATTCTTTCGACGATAAACGCAAATCCGACCATCACCCCTGGTGAGACAAAACCGTGACTCGTCAGTGAAGAGCGCTTTTTGCCAGTCCTGTCTGGTCCAGCAATGGTGGGTTTGTGCCCATAGGCTACGTTGTTGCCGGTGATGTCTGGTGAGGACCTGCCTTACAACAAGCCTACAAGCCCTCAGTCCAGCCTCTCTCAGCCTATTGCGGACAGTCTGAGCACTGATGGAGGGATTGTGCGTTCCTGGTGTAACTCGGGCAGTTGTTGTTGCCATCCTGTACCTGTCCTGCAGGTGTGATGTTCGGATGTACCGATCCTGTGCAGGTGTTGTTACACGTGGTCTACCACAGCGAGGACGATCAGCTGTCCGTCCTGTCTCCCTGTAGCGCTGTCTTAGGCGTCTCACAGTACGGACATTGCAATTTATTGCCCTGGCCAAATCTGCAGTCATCATGCCTCCTTGCAGCATGCCTAAGGCACGTTCACGCAGATGAGCAGGGACCCTGGGCATCTTTCTTTTGGTGTTTTTTAGAGTCAGTAGAAAGGTCTCTTTAGTGTCCTAAGTTTTCATAACTGTGACCTTAATTGCCTACTGTCTGTAAGCTGTTAGTGTCTTACCGACCGTTCCACAGGTTCATGTTCATTAATTGTTTATGGTTCATTGAAGCATGGGAAACAGTGTTCAAACCCTTTACAATGAAGATCTGTGAAGTTATTTGGATTTTTACGAATTATCTTTGAAAGACAGGGTCCTAAAAAAAGGGACGTTTCTTTTTTTGTCGAGTAGCTCTTTGTCAGCACCATGGACAGCGCTAGTGCTGCACAGCTCTCAGCACAGCAGGCCACTGAATTGGCCAGAACCATAGCAATAAACATTTGGTGTGGTAATGTGCCTATTGCTATATTTCCCCTAGGCCACATACATAGCTGTAGACTGCTAGGGGCCATAGCTGAGCTAATATTTCATGTAGGGGAACAACAACAACCAGAATCAGCAGGGTGGTCAATGCACATTCCAGGAAGGGAAATCAGCAGGATATGAATGCTGCTCTTAGTGCTAGGAGCTGGTGGACAGGGCTGAGAAAAGGGTATTTACCTCCTTTTCTTTGACACATATGGTATTGCACAGTGCTACATACAGAGTGCTTTTGTTAACCATATGCCTACTTTATTCTTTATGGCAGTCAGCTTTCCCAGGGGGGTTTCTAAGAGCCTGGTTTTAGACAGTCTTAGGAGGAGGACACACAAGAATTATACACACAACAGTGAATGGTGCACATCATAGTAAGTAAATCACATAAGTGAACCAAGTAGACCAAGAAAGCCTTGTGGTTAAGCTGCTTTGGTTGTACGAAGATCAGAGCTGGCTTTTGTGTTAACCAAACCAGCCTCTCTCTCTCTCTCTCTCTCAGCCTGAACGGTGTAATCTCGTCTCTCTGTGTGACAAGAAGTGGCCTCGTACCCCCGCCGCCACTCAACTCCTTCCTCCCTGAACATTAGCGCTGACAATGTTATCAGGCTGCCGAGCCCTGGCGCCGTCGCTGGAAATGCTGGCTGCTTGCTTTGTGTGTGCCGGATTGACAGAGACCGAGGCTTAGGTTGCCATTCGCTCACCAGATAATGAGCGACAGAAATTAGCCGGGGCGGAATGAGAAAACGTCAACAAAAGTAGTTATCTGTGAGTGAGTTTGTGTACACACGTTTGAAGAAAAGGGAAGTGGGGAGATAGACTTCAAGGATTTGGAGTGGCATTCTGCTCACTGTCAAAGCTCACAGATATCAACATTGGATTGCATCCACAGCCTGTTAGCCATTCATGTTAAAAGGTTTCACATTAAAAACACGATTGAAGTCTTCTCGTTAGAACTTTAGCTAGCGTGTGTTTACAAGGATCAACCCATTTGAGCTTGTTGTTATTCACAGTCGCTATCCCCAAGTCAACGTTGGGAATCTTAGGACTATGAATATCAACCCGCGATATTAGCAAATCAATGCACACTACTTCATCCTAAGGACCAACGTGTGAAAGCCATAAAGGATTGCCATTGGTGATCGAACATCAAAAAATGTGGTTCTACACTAATGTATCTATAGCAGCATATGCTGTCTGTGTGGTGTAAACATGCGTTTAATAGGAAACCCAGGAGAGTCTGGAGCTGTATGTCTGATACATAGATCTGTCTGAAGCCTGTCCTTCACGTCCTATGGAGAAACAGACAGTATCTCACACAGCCTGGACCACAGAGACCAACACCTAGTTACAATGTCCGCCTGTGTTGTTCACCTTCAAACGATACACTCCTGTCTCAGACATACAACGACATTCATGCACCACCGCGCACAGATACACAGGGCGGAACATATCTTACAAATCTTGTTATGTACTCATAGTATACTGTATAGTACACACAAGCAGGCTTGCACGTCAGCACACACACACATGCTGTGAAATGGCAGGACCGTTTTAAAGTTAATTAAAGTAGCATAAAACTAGACAACGTGAGCACCCTACATACCTTCTGTCATTGCTTTGTTGATGACACCTATGAAAATAAGAGAAAATGAGAATATTATTATTATTATGGAAATATAAAACATATATTCCATAAAATCTGAGGTATTGTCCCCTGATAAGATAGGATAAACCCATTCCACACTTTCTGGTGATGAAAAATAACAATTAGAATTTTTGGGAGGGAAAAATGTGGAAATATGAAATGTAATGTTATGATGTGCATTTACTGTGAAGTTCACCACAATATGTATTTAACCACCTGGTACCGTGCTCTCAATCAGCAGTCAACCATCATCAACCCTCGTCAAGAGCTGGTAATACCCTCAATAAACCACCGACTCAAATCCCATCAGCGAGGAAAACAATGCTGAACTCGTGATGATGACGGGAGACGCTGTGAGGGAGACACCAGCCAGAGGTGTCAGAGCTAACCAGACAACCCATGAGGAGACATTGATCAATGGAAGTTGGGGACAGTTCTGGTTCTAGAAGTGGAATAGTACTATAGCTGGAGGGGAATTCTGAAACCAACTGTCAGAGCCACCCCTCAGTGGTCTAACGCGGATGGATCGATCCACTGGGTTTGGGCGGACTTGGGAGAAATAAGGTGTTGGTGCCTTTCAGCACAAAAAGCTTCCTTGAACATTGGCGGCAGCAGCGGCGGCGTATGTTTCTCTCTCGCACCCTCCATTTTCTCGCCGTGAAATATCATTTTTAGACACGCTGGACAGGACCCTCGACCAGGCCCCGTCAAGCCACAGGCGTGACTTATCCATGTGCTGCGGAGAGGTGATGAGATGAGATGGTGGAAGGGAGACAGAGGCAAGTGCGAGCTGAAAGGAACGGACAGAGGGAGCAGACTCTGTTTTTTTAATATTTTATTTAACCTTTATTTAACTAGGCAAGTCAGTTAAAAACACATTCTTATTTACAATGACGGCCTACCCCGGCCAAATCCTAACGCGGACGAAGCTAGGCCAGTTGTGCGCCGTCCTAAAGGGTCTCCCAGTTACAACCGGTTGCATTACAGCCTGGAATCAAACCAGGGTCTGTAGTGACGCCTCTAGCACTGAGATGCAGTGCCTTAAACCGCTGCGACACTCAGGAGCTGTCTGTAGTTAGAGACAGTCCAAACATAAGATGTATCAAACTAGAAGACCAAACCTCCAACCAAATCATTAGAGTACCTACTGTACGTAGTACCTCATTGGTTATAAAATGAATCACAATAAATTACCAGATCGGGAGAGAACTGAGCAGTAGGCTAGTTTATAGCCTTTCCTTTTATTTTCTTCATCAGCAAATAGTGTACAAACTGAGGGAGCTAATTGAAGATTTAACAATGACATTCAAATCCCACAATTGTTGACCTTAAAATGCAATCTGTTAAATCATATTGGAACATAATATTGCCTTGAAAACCAAGGCCATTTGAAGAAATTTTATCAAACAAATTCAACCAAACCTTATTGGTTGACCTTTTTCAGTTTGTCAGTTACAAATGGTGTGGCTATTAGCCTGAAAGTTCCAATGGAAAAAAATCACTGAACTGTTGCAGTAGTCGATGGAAATGTGACATTTAGGGCGAAATCACATGAAAATCTCAAATGAAGAAAGTATACCTATCAAAACCTTGAAATGGGCTGAAACTGAATTGCAATAAATCAAAAAGCATTACAGTATATATCAATCTGTCTGATATTCAGTACCAGTCAAAAGTTAGGACACACCTACTCATTCAAGGGTTTTTCTTTATTTTTACTATTTTCTACATTGTAGAATAATAGTGAAGATGTCAAAACTATGAAATAACACATATGGAATCATGTAGTAAGCAAATTTTTTTTCAAGATTCTTCAAAGTAGCCAACCTTTGCCTTCATAACAGCTTTGCACACTCTTGGCATTCTCTCAACCAGCGTCATGAGGTAGTCACCTGGAATGCATTTTAGATTCCCCCCCCCCCCCCCCCAACGTTCTTAGTAAGGGTGTGTCCAGTCCATTTTATTGTAAATGCTAGCCCTGGGTAATATAGGTCAGTGCTGCCATTGCTGCACAGCTAATAAAATCTCCCCTGGTCTTCAAGGACATTATGTGGCTGCAGTCCCTTTACCATTTTCCCCAAAGGAACCAATGCAATCTTTATGATGGCGCAGTGGGCGACAGGGACGCTGTATATATTCTACACGCTAATCAGTGTCACTTAAACGGGCTAGGGTCGGGGATCAGCCCCCCCGTGGGTCTTCTCCAACGGTAGTGAAGTCTCCAGATCTATGCTGATGATATGCATACACAGTATTCGGTCATCTCTCTCTCTCTAACTCACGCATGCAGGCACAAACACACACTATTCTATCACCTCTCAGAGTCCCCTCTGCGGGGTTAGGCAGTGCAGAGAGGTCTGTCACTGACATACCTGGTTTACCCATGAGCATAAGGCTTATCTTTCTCAGCCTCTGTTCTGCAGGTATGATGGGGACAAAGGCAGAACACACAATCATTATCACAAGTGTATATTATTTGATCTTTCGGGGAATACCACGTCAGACTGGAATCCAATATTCCTGTTAAATTCTTCTAGCCGCCCCGAGTCCTGAAAACTTGCTGCAACCCACCCAAGCAGCCCCTCTTCCTTCCTATCCAGCTGGCTGACAGCCAGTCGGATCAAATCCATTTAACGCCATCACAGGTTGCCCTTTGGTCCCTGGCCTCCAGTGCTGAAAATTGCTACTGTGCAAATGCCCTTCATGTAACAGTCCAACTGTGTCACATGTAGTCAGCTACCTTCCTAGACTCAGGCAGGTGATTTTGTACTCTCTCCCATACCGTACATTGAGGAGGCATACCATTTTTTTCAGGTGCTCAGCAGGTAGGTATACGACAGATGAGAGATGCCAGGTTCCTAGCTCCGCCTAGCTCTGCTGCTCTCTTCCCATCCCCAGCCATTCTCTCCGCAACACTACCCCCGTAGCTCACAACAGATGACTATCGCTGTCTTCCCTCGCTGCTGCTGCCGTCAAGGCCGGGCCAGGTGCTCCTCTATCTCTGGGAGAGAAGGGAGGGAATGGAGAGTGGGGAAGGAAGGGGAGATGTTGAATTTCATACCTCACGGCTCCTGGATTAACCAGGTCTGGATGTAATGTTGACAGACAGGCCGACTAGCCAGGAGAGGGGTGAGGAGGGGGATGGGGAGGCAGAGGTGGCCCCTGTTTCAGAGGGCCAGCTGGATGTAACATTATAGTTAGTGGTGTAGTGGAGGGTATACGCAGGTATACCCATTTATTTTTCAGTGGGCATTGTGTGTGCTCACTTCTTAATCCCCATGATGCGTATCATAGTAGTGTAGTGGAGGTATATGCCGTATCAATTAACAAGGCCAATGGAGCAGATCAGAATGTTCAGCTTAAAATGTTGATAAACTATTATTTCTTCACATTTTCAGCGCAGAAATGTGCACACGGCAGTAGGCTAAGCACAAATGTTCCAAAATGCAATTTGCAGAAAACACATATTCTAAAATGCACACCGTACATGGAAGTGGTTTCATGGACAGAGATGGAAATATCAATTAGAAATGTAGAAAGAGGGGAGATCTAAAGATGCAACAACTATCATGGGTTGCTAATATGTCTAGGATAATGCCTGCTAGACAATGAAAGAAAGCGTAAAGAAAACGAATAGAACAGGAGAATGCAAATGAGGAAGACTTTATCAAATAATTGCTTCCCCATTTCTACGGTGGGATTTTGGCTATAGGCTACTTTCACGCAAGGTAAGACGTCTTTATAAAATAATATGAAGTAAAACGTCCAGGTTTCAAACAATTAAGGAACAGGAAAAACAGCGACGCTAATGATAGGCCTAACTGTCTTCTGGTAGATGAAAATGGTTTCCCAAAAACCTTCTCAATGAAATGTTAGCTACAAAGTAGACTATGCCTACCTGGCAGAATGATATCATGATTATTTGCATTAATCCAGTGGCCAAATGTTTTGCAAACTCTATCTCATGTGCAACAGTGTTTTCGCTAACCAAACAGTGCTAGGTGCCTGCGCACTTCAATTAAAGGGTAACTGCACAAAACAATCTACATTTCATAGACCTCAAAGGTGGTCTCCTGATGTGGTTTAAGCATTGTTGTGGACTTTGAACATCCGATTGTGTTGTTTTTCTACTAAAAAAGTGTGAAACCTGTGAATTTCTGACTCAGTTGACAGCCTCATTTATCTATTTCAATAGTAGGCCTACTATTAGCCTACTTGCACAGTACATCTTTGGTTGGCCTGACTGTTAGAGACCAATATGGGATTTATCAATTTAGGTCATTTAGTGTATGTCATCGTTTTTCACACAATTTTTCACACTTTCCTTCGCCGGGTGGGCCGATGGATTTTTTTGTGCGCAAAATTGGGCAATACCCACTTTTCCAGGCACCGCTACACCACTGTTTATAGTGGCGGTGGTACCAAAGCCAAAATACAACATATGTTCATTAAATCATATACCTAGAACAACCTAGAACTGAACGCAGCTATCTTAGGGTTCACTGGAGACCGGGAATATCTGGATACAGCAGAGCCACCATCAAGTATCACTATCAAGCCCACCTATCAGAGAAGAGGATACTGTTATGTCTGACAGAGGTTCATGACGTACGGCTCAGGCAGACTAGACAGACACATCCCTTAGCGTCATAGGGCAGCCAGGTACGTCTCACAGAGCAGCCGTGTATGCCTCACAGCGCAAATCCATCCGCTTACCTTGTCTGGAATTCACTTTCCTCCCCCAGTAGATTAAACTCACACTTCACCTCACCTCGCAGCACACCAGTTAGCATGAAGGTACAGTGAAAATTATGGTACGTATAACTTCCCAGTGCGCAGGGTGTAAACAGTGGAAAAGTCTTAGCAATACTTTTAAACTATTTACCTTGTTTTTACAATGGATTACAGCTAAATTAATGGATTTTATACTTGGGACAGAATGAGACAAAAGTAATTGCTGTGTTGCCTTTTGAGTGTTTCATGAAGACAGGGAATCTGCATTCAAATATTATGTGAGGGTTGGACTGAGTAAGCTTCAGAGTTATTTAGCCACTGAAATATTAGCAGCCATTGACAATCACGTCTAAACCCAACGAAGCGAGAATATTACAAAAATTAGTTCAGCAGGCAGCACAGCACAGCACATTACAGATAATGCTCTGAGAGACAACAATATCTTCAGTCCCAAATACACTTACTAAACGTTCCACTACAATAGATTTGATTTACTCATTCAGTCGCGGGAGGCTGTTTTATGCCAGAATATTAAACGTGTCTAATAATTAAAAGGTTCTGCTGAACTTCCCTTTAATTCATTCATATGATTAATCTGCCAAGGTGGCAGCTCATTGTTTAGCTCTTGACAGACTATTATAGCAACAATGTAATAATCCCTACTGGCATCCTTCCTCATAGTGCATCAACAGATTACGTAGCTCTGAGGAGTAGCTCTGAGGAGTAGCTCTGAGGAGTAGCTCTGAGGAGTAGCTCTGAGGAGTCAGACCAATCACTTCAAGAAATCATTGGAAGACCGGGGCAAACTAGATTCATCTTGTTTCTTATAAAGTTAGACATTGTCTATAGCGCTCGCCAGCTTGTAGCCCTGAGCAAGGTAGCTAACCCACTGTTCCCCGGGCGCCGAAGACGTGGATGTCGATTAAGGCAGCCCCCCCGCACCTCTCTGATTCAGAGGGGTTGGGTTAAATGCGGAAGACACATTTCAGTTGAAGGCATTCAGTTGTACAACTGACTAGGTATCCCTCTTTCTCTTTCCTAAAAAACAGAAATGTGGTTCGTTCAGCCATTCCTATGGGGAAAATGAATGGAGAAAGAATGGGGTTTTGGGAAAAACGCCAAAAACAAGGTCTGAGGGTTAACACAGGCTTAGGAGATCTTATACGTTTTGTTCTATGAGATAATATCTGCCAGTTAACACGACCTTTAGGAATTATGAAGCCTTCATGTTCTTCACTTTTTGTGAAAAAATTCACAAAAAGTGACGTTAGGCTGATGAAGATTATCTCATAGAACAAAACATATGCGATCTCCTCAGCCTGTGTTTACCTTATTTTCGGCATTTATCCAGAGAGACGCTATTGCTATTTCTCTCTATACCTTCCAGACTCTATATATGGGGGGGGGGACTGAAGAAACAAGTGCACATAGTCCATCCACTTCAGGAATATTATTAGATTTTTTGTTATTTGTATTTCTATAAATCAACATATCAGATCATTTTTTTTACTTAACCATCACATTCCTAATCTCCTTTCAGATTCCCCTTTGTCTAGTAGAACTTTTGGATTTCAAAGACCCTGTATGACGGGGACACGTTACAGTATGCAAAGAGACAAAACAGCCTATCACCATGCTGTATCCACGCTCCAGAGATTAAAGCCCAGGAGTGGAAGGAGGGTTTATGCTTCCCGCATGGACACCTCTCAGAATTGAAACTCCTATCTGCTCGCCTTGCAATAGACTACCGGTTCCCCCCATCCTTGCAGAAAGTTAATTTGAAAGTTAATATATCTGCCTATTGCCATCACCCAAAGCAACGGGCGCGGAACTGAGCCTGTATCCTGTCATAGAAAATGACAGAATACATCATGCGTACTGTATATAGTGTGTGAAGACTGAGTGGCACTGACAGTATGCTTCAGAGTTAAATGTATGATAACTATAGTGCTGTTTAAAGGGGGAAAACTCTTGGAAGATTTCATGTGATATAAACACAGTTCTTGATCCTTCGAACACAAATACCGACAACACAAATAGATGTTTCTGTGGAAAATAAAGTAATACCATTCTACTACAAATACAGGTTTGCCTCGAAAAACCTTTAACATGCATTTGAGGCACACAGCGATGTACATTTCTATGCATGAATTCTCATAATGTTGAAAACTGCCTGCATCATTCTCAGAGACAACATACGCAGTAATAACGCTCACAACTCTGTAAATACCAAATACACAAGCACACCAGAGCAATCCTTGCATTAGTCAATCAACCAATCCATCAATGTTACATACAGTGACACAAAAATCACAGACCTACAGATACACACACAAGCCCACACAAAGCACTCCCCTCCACACACACACAAAGCCTATCCCTCCGAGCTACCCTGGAGTGGAGTACCTTTGCGCTCGGAGCGTTTCTTGCGCCTCCTCTTGAACCTCCTCCGGATCAAGCAGTAATAGGCCCCCACGGTCCGCATGGCCTGGGAGCCATCCAGAAACAGAGCCATGCCTAACTGGGCTGTTCTGTTGCCCCTAGGCTCTCTTTAGCCTGGAGAGTCTAGGAGGCACTGAACTTCCCCTCCCTCTCTCACTCTGCTAAGTACTGTACAGGCACCAGGCGCAGACCCTCCCTCCTCCTGTCTGTCGTTCACACCCTCAGATGTCATGAGCTTTGCCAGCCGGTACTTTTATATGAATGATATAAAATGAACGAACGTCACTCCAGTGGTAGCCAATCTCGCCCTCTCCTTACGGACCCTCGTGATCTGAGGAGACACATGTCACAGTCACATACACACAAACGCGTGCGCGCACACACACACACACACACACACACACACACACACACACACACACACACACACTTTTCTGGCCCCATCCAATGACGATCACCTTCAGACGGCCAACAAATGTCATCTAAGAAATAGAAACATATCGATTCATACTGATTCAAAGGATCTATATTGTCCCATTGCTGTCATGGTGTCACAGTTACCCCTGCGTCACATTCAGGTATTCAGGGCAGGTGGAAACTCATTTCCACAGGCACACTCTATGGACACATAGCTGGCTCTCGGTGTACGTTTTCCCTGTGTCAGCAGCCCAAGACTCCATTCCACCCGTCCCCCATCCAGACCTCTCTAATCCTGGGGGTAATTATTGTCCTGACATGCACCAGTGGCTTCCTGGCTGGGGGACTTATCACTCCGTATTGTAGAAGCGCCACACCACTTAGTGTCCATGTCTACTGTCGTTCAGGCATCAGCTAAATCTGTCCGGGGTTATTATGAAACTCCTCACCCTCATAAAGAGTGGCAGATTAGCTGTAATTGTATATTAATTATACATACAGTAAGAAAATACATACAAGTACTGCATCGCGTGTCTCGTGAAAACACAAACCCGATGGTATAACTTACTACTGGACCTCTGTCTCCCCCACCAGTGAACAGTGAACGCAATCCAGATATTTTGGAACCAAAACGTGACAGATAGCATCACAGAGTTTCTAAACCCAGAGGCACAACATCGCAAGACTTCCGGGAACGCTTACGAAACAGACCAAATAGACCAGGAAGTTCTCTCATTGAGAAGTCAAAAGATTTTACCTTAGCTGTTACTTTTCTCGAAATCTAAAGGCACAACCTAGACTATAGCCAATGTCTTAAATAGTTGAACATGTTATTACTCGAACCTCATGAAAGTGGCAAACTGGCACGTTTTCATTTTCGACAAAAACAACTTTATATGGAAGGAGTGCCTTTTATTTGACGGCCTGCACACGCGCAGTTCGGCGCGAGGCGACCGTTAGACGCGATGACGTGTTTTGGGCTCCCGAGTGGCGCAGCGGTCTAAGGCACTGCACCTCAGTGCTTGAGGCGTCACTACAGACACCCTGGATCGATTCCAGGCTGTATCACAACCGGCCGTGATTGGGAGTCCCATAGGGCACCGCACAATTGGCCCAGCGTCGTAGGGGTTTGGCCGGTGTAGGCCGTCATTGTAAATAAGAGTTTGTTCTTAACTGATTTGCCTAGTTAAATACAGGTTAAATAAAAAAACAAATAAATAAATTCTTTGCATCTTCATACTGATAGTATGCTGTGACAACGCCAGATGAGAAACAGGTTCTCTGGCCTACACTGCCCCCATGTGGCATGTCTTGGAGTGGTGTATCACCTCAAATGAACCAAGCCCATCACAATAGACCCATGTCCCGGCCGCGTCATGAAAAGTTGCACGCAGTTTCGAATCAGAAAGGGGCTTGTTTACATTGAAGTGAATATAAACACATCCAACTTCAGATGCAGCTCAGTTAATACACTTGTACCTGTATACGGCTTGAAAATGGCAGGTTTGGGCACTAATAAGCAGTGGCGGTTCTAGACCATTTCAACTGGGGGGGCCAAGCTGGGGCCAGTTGTACTGTTAGAGGGGCCAGTTACATTAGACGTTATTGTTGTTATATCGTTTTCTTCACTGCATTGCAGGCATTAGTAGGCAAAATACCATGTTCATAATCATTAGTGTTCCGCGTTGCCACTGTCTAATAACGGATGTAAAAAAAGAACGATAGCAAAAATGAGTTATGTAAAAATTATTTCATACTCCACATTTAGGGGGGCCACAAGGGGGTCCAAAATTGTTGTCACAGGGGCACTGCCCCCCCCCCCCAGAACCGCTAGTGCTAATAAGCGCCTAAATTGGAACACAGTGGCTGTACAGTAACATGCTATAAATGACGTCAGATCTCAGGCTCTGCGATTCACAGCGTTGCATGGGTTTTGACTGACAGACGTTCTGAACTTGAGCACCGCACGCGACAAGAAGTTGCCCCCATCCCTTCCTTTCGCTAATTGGGGAACTTTTGCTAATGTTTTGTTGTCTGACTGAGTGAAATGCTGTATATTAACCCTCCTGTTGTGTTCGTTTCATGTTCATTAACGGGGTCGGTCCAAAATGACCGCCCCCATTATAGCTGATTCTAAATCCTTAATAATAATACATATATCATCACCTAATGTTGTGTCTTTTTATCAACTTAAGTTCTTGTGAACATTACAAGTTTTGAACTTCTATTTGCTATTTATGGCCTGTAGGCCTCATTGACCTGAGCTCATACAACTCGTTTTAGAGTTTAAAAAAAAGTATAATGTATATATTATTTTGACTATAACAAATACTCAGATTAAACATATTGTGCTATTTATCACAGACTACTTTGTGTCAAAGTTTAACAAGGACTCTCCTCCTCACCAGTGTCATGATATGATCAAGAACCTCACATTATCTCTCTCATCATCACTCAATGTCTAGGTTTACCTCCACTGTATTCACATCCTTGTCTGTACATTATACCTCGAAGCTATTTTTTCGCCCCCAGAAACCTGCTCCTTTTACTCTCTGTTCCGGACGTCCTAGACGACCAATTCTCATAGCTTTAAGCCGTACCCTTATCCTACTCCTCCTCTGTTCCTCTGGTGATGTAGAGGTGAATCCAGGCCCTGCAGTGCCTAGCTCCACTCCTATTCCCCAGGCGCTCTCTTTTGATGACTTCTGTAACCGTAATAGCCTTTGTTTCATGCACGTTAACATTAGAAGCCTCCTCCCTAAGTTTGTTTTATTCACTGCTTTAGCACATCACTGCGACCTGTACGCTCTCGTTGGCTGGCCCTCGCTTCCTACTCGTCGCCAAACCCACTGGCTACAGGTCATCTACAAGACCCTGCTAGGTAAGACCCCCCCTTATCTCAGCTCGCTGGTTACCATAGCAGCACCCGCCTGTAGCACACGCTCCAGCAGGTATATCTCTCTGGTCACCCCCAAAGCCAATTCCTCCTTCGGCCGCCTCTCCTTCCAGTTCTCTGCTGCCAATGACTGGAACTAACTACAAAAATCTCTGAAACTGGGAACACTTATCTCCCGCACTTGCTTTAAGCACCAGCTGTCAGAGCAGCTCGTGCTTTAAGCACCAGCTGTCAGAGCAGCTCACGGATTACTGCACCTGTACATAGCCCATCTATAATTTAGCCCAAACAACTCCCTCTTCCCCTACTGTATTTATTTATTTTGCTCCTTTGCACCCCATTATTTCTATTTCTACTTTGCACTTTCTTCCACTGCAAATCTACCATTCCAGTGTTTTACTTGCTATATTGTATGTACTTCACCACCATGGCCTTTTTTTGCCTTTACCTCCCTTATCTCACCTCATTTGCTCACATTGTATATAGACTTATTTTTCTACTGTATTATTAACTGTATGTTTGTTTTACTCTGTGTGTAACTCTGTGTTGTTGTATGTGTCGAACTGCTTTGCTTTATCTTGGCCAGGTCGCAATTGTAAATGAGAACTTGTTCTCAACCTGCCTACCTGGTTAAATAAAGGTGAAATAAAAAAATAAAAATAAAACATACAGTATATCGTTTGGTTATTGTGCTGCCACAGAATGAATTGTGACCAAAGCCTCAAATAAGCTTTATATACCAGAGCTGCGAGTAAAGTTCTATATATTATTGAAACAATGTTGCGATTGTTTGTGAGAATGCCAACAGGTGTGGTTGAGAAAGATTCTATTGGGGAAAGGTTCCTTGGGGGTTGCCATGGAAGCCAAGAAGGGGAGTGAGGTGTGTGTGTGTGTGTGTTCAAACACACATGCATGTCTGGGAGAGGAAGTGTGTCCATCTGATGAATGGGCATGTGCCTGAACTCAATTTTATACACTAGTTGTAGTCTCACCCATTCATTTCTAATGACCGGTCATTTTTGACTGGGAACACCACAGGCGTACAAAAGTTAACATTTTGTTTTATGAAAATCAACTAAATGTATTTTGTGTGTTCAAATGCCCTGTGTGGAAAAAGTCATGGAACCTTATGACAATCAGATTATATAAACTACATTTTTCAGAGCGAAAACGTGTAAAATCGGTCCAATTCGACCGGAACATAGCCAGAGGATTAAAAGGACACGGTGTCGTTTAAAAGATGAGATGTTTAGGATTATAATAAATACCGCTTTGATGTCATACAAGCGAGCCAAATACCCGTCCAAACGTGTACTTCACATTTCCACATCATAAAACTCATGTCATATACAGTGTCAACGTTTATGATCAGTATGTTTAATGTACAGTTACCAGATGACATGGTGTCATACCCTGGGTTGTCCTGAACAGAATGACCCTGTGTTTTGTCTATCGTGAAGAACACGCACCTGAATGCACTCATGACTCCTTTCTACGCTCACCAAAATTACAATCTGTTTCTCTGAATTGCTTTGTGAAAGCCTAACACTGTAAGATTATATTTTATTACTTAGCTAGTCATGTTGGCAATAGAACAAGCTTTCAAATGATGCCCACCTGACCCAGATTGCGATTTGTAATGGGCCGTTTTTCGATTGTGTAAACAACAACAGTAAATGTGTGATGGGGGGCCTCAGGGCTGTGTTCCTAACAAAACAACTACCGTGCAAGATTCCTTTTCTAGTTCTTCAACGGCACAGCTAGGAGACCTCAAACAAGCACCTAAAGACTATTCGTTGAGTCATAAAAGTGCATTGAAATTACATGGGCACACTTTGGAGAAGTGTGTGGCCACCTCTAACTAAAACCCTTAGTCCTCTCAATCAAACCCTTGTCATTTGTTTGTCTTATGTTGCACCTACCCCACATTTTCCAGGAATATTCTTATCATGTTACTGAATGTATCCAGAGTATTTTCAGATTTTGTTATCAACAAAATGTGGCAAAAAGTACAGCAAATGTAAAACGCACATCAAATCGACAGTGGGGGTTTGACAGTTTGGACTCATGTTTGGTCTCATGTGTGTCCTCAACTTTGGTCTAATCATTTCCCCATAATCTCCCAAACTGTGCCCTTTCTATTGCGTGCATGCTTATGCATTTCATATTTCTTCTGTAAGAAACATTTCAATATATTCCTATCCATATAGGCCAATTCCCACAAGTCTAAAGGGTTAACAAACACGTAATAAGATGGTCATCCTCCACAACATTTAAAAAAATATATATTTGACTAGGCAAGTCAGTTAATTCTTATTTAAAATTACGGCCTAGGAATGGTGGGTTAACTGCCTTGTTCAGGGGCTGAATGACAGATTTTTACCTTGTCAGTTTGGGGATTCGATCTAGCAACCTTTCGGTTACTGGCCCAACGCTCTAACTACTAGGCTACCTGCTGCCCCACAATGCAGATATCAACGGATGATTGATTACCTAGCAAGCTAGCAAGCCAGAGAGGCAAGGTAAAATATCACAAATAGAGCTAGATAAAGACAGAAGAATATACTTGTCGAGCATAGTTAATCAGTCTTGTGTGTTTACATGGTAATCATTCACTCGCTGCTAAGTTTCGGGAAAAAAAAGACATCCGGACAGGACAAAAAAAAAGACATCCGGACAGGACAAAAAAAAGACATCCAAAAGTCGTCAGTGTCAGTCCGTGCTTACTGAGGTATAGTCTACAGTGTCGCCTGAAATGGAATTTTAGGAATGCCAATCTATGTGGGAGGCCTACCTTTTGTAAAACACCAAAACAAAGGACGGCCGATCCGGTCATGACCAAAAAAAGACATCTAAAAGACGGAGTGTAGTCTACCATGTTGGCCACAATGGACTTTTATGAATGCCCATCCGTATGGTAGGCCCATCGTTTGTAAAACAGGCCGTTGCCTTGGCTTTATTAGTCCTGATTCCTGTGACCTAATCAATTTGGCTATTAAAGCTCTGAAAATCAGCTACATTAACCTATTTGCAATGTGTTTACACAGCGGGAAATGTAAACGTTTATTTTTTCGCTATGATCGTAAAAAATGTACGGATACAAACTTGAAACCACTGATCATGACAATTAAGCCCACGGGAACAAACTCCTGAACGGTAGTTGTGATTGTCCATTTTACTTTGACCTGTCCTGTTTTTAGGATATACTGTTTGTTAACACGTCAGCGCATTTTTTTTTATTTGACTGGGTGCCATTTAGGTTAGGCAATTTGATCTGAGAAACCTACATGGTGAAAACGTTTCCGTCTCATTACATTGTCATCCATTTTATCTCCAGCCTGTAGGCTACAGAAAAGGCCACATACTCTTTGCTTTATTTGCTACATGATTTATGTTAAAAAAAAATTGTTGGTGGAGCGCAACAGCGATGCATCTCTACAACAGCACCCTGGAGATTCGCGCTGGGAATGGACAAGATAAATATTTTTGCGTCCCTGACTTTGACAAAGCGGGCACTGCTTATCACAGGGCGGCATCAGCGCTCACCCAAAAAGACCAAATGTCACTGGTTGAGAGGAATTGTCATTGTTTTGGGGCAGAATTATGTGTTGATGGAGGTGCATCCTGGTCAGTTTAACTCAGAAAATCCTGCCATAGGCATCCGCCTAATCCTGCCTAAAGAGCGGGCCGGCCCTGGGCCTGAAAACGAAATCACAATTACAAAACGGGTCACCCACCTGGTTTATACCTGCTGAGCGCTCTGGGTGTACTTGGTGGATCCAGTGATCTGAAAAAAACAATTAAAACAGTACGTAAACCTCCTGTATAGTTCAAACAGCCAAGCCTTTGCAGTCCTCTGGCTGTGGTAACAGTGGACACATCAACAGATCATGTAGTAGCATCAAACAACCACTAGATGGAACTCTTGAACTACTCACCTTTTTAGTAAGCAAACACTCTATTAGAACCCAACCTCTGACAACACAGCACTGAATAGCCCCACACCACAGTAGGGTAATTCAGTAAGTGCTCTATCCTGTTGACAATGCACTGTAACAAACAGAGTTCACATGAAGGGGTGTAATGACGATCAGAAGTGGACACACCAGGAGGGTGAGTGTATGGACTCCACTCACTGCTTGGTTTGTCAGTGTGCCACAGGGTCTGTCTGACCCTTGACAGTGGATCTGCCTCTAACCCCAACCTGAAACGACAGGCCAGAAATGAACTAAGGACTGCGCAGAATTATACTCTCCCCTTATCCAATATCAACACAGTTACAGCGTACTCTGGCAGCACACAGAACTCAAAAGTCAAAGTGACAATTGTAGGTGCAGGGAGCCAGGGCCGGCCATATTCATCAGAAAACAAGAACGATTGAACATAGCATGTGTATTGTTATGGTGACATGCTACCCTCACTCGTGTTCTGTGAAGAAGTCGAACGTAGTGTGCGCTCTTCTTAAGTAGCTAATCAAGCAAAATACGTGTGTGTGCATCCTATTCACAACAGCTGAATTGAATTCAAGGGCACAGATGCTGCCTACTGGACATCACAGAGACACACTTCCTTTGACACATCACGACGTCCTCTGCAGACAGCTGTGGGCATTCACGGCTCCAGAATAATGCTAGCGAGGTCCTCCATTCCAAAACTGCAGCTTCACTTACAGCACAATGGCTTGCGCCATGGTTCAGACGTTTAAGCAGTACGCGCTCTCGTGTTCTCTTGGCCTTTTCAACATCAAAATGCATTAATTGATTCACTTAAACAGCTCTGAATCTCGTTTGCCTCGATTCATCATAGATCATTCCAGGTCATTCCTCAAAACATTTATTCATGACAAAGCCATGGAAGCATTCTCGCGTGCATTGCACAGATAGCAATCCGCAGATAAGTGGTGATGAAGAAAAGGCACTCCGTAGCAAACTGTCTGCTCTTTCGCCCTGCTTCACTAGCCCATCTGCATTCAGGTCTCGTCAACACGTTGACATCTGAATCAGTTACTGGTGTCAGCTGCATCATTTCTCTCCCCCTGCACATCATGATTCTAGGGACTAGGGACAGGGGAGTAGTCAGCCCATTCAACATCCAACCCGCTCCGAGGCTCTGGGGGCTGCGTCCCAAACGGCACCCATCCTACTCCCTACCTAGTGCACTAGTTTTGGCGTAACACAGTAGTCTTGACCCCCCGCAAGGTCGCCGCCCCCCTCCATAAAAAACAAATGTAGAATGCGTCAGCCAGACTAACATCGATGATAGTCTTTCTGTGGTACCAGGGCACGGAGCCTATAGTCTTGCTTTAGGCATTTTACATTGACATTTTAGTCATTTAGCAGACGCTCTTATCCAGGGAGACTTACAGCAGTGAGTGCATACAGCAGTGAGTGCGTACTTTAACTAATGGATCAATATTTATTGGTAGGCCTATTTGGTGATTCTTTTCTCATGTTAAGCCTAACATTTTGTGAAGCTTTACATGGTGTCGCAAAGCTGCCGTGATTTAATGAAATGACTTGTTCAGTAATTCAAGTTAGAAATTCAAACATTGCAGATTGTAAAAAAAAAAATGGCGATACAACAGCATACTAATCAGCAACCAATATGTTTGATTTGCTTGAGCCCTTAAGAACTGTTATCCACTAAGGATGATCTGTTTGCATCTGCCAATTCATTTCCTGTCCTGTATCCAGATGAACTATATAGGAAGCTCTGGGATAGGTCGTCTCTTTCCGTAACGTGTTGAGGCCAGACAATAAGGAGAACGCGAGAGGCTCAATTAAAGATGTTTTCAGAACTGCTGTATCTTCCCAGTTTCCCTGATGTTGCTACGGCAATCCAGCTGTTTTTACCATTCTGTCACTTCTGCAGAGATCGCTTTCTAAAGTAAAACTCTACCTAGGAACAATGCGTACGCTCTCGGTCTGATCTGTGCTTTTAAACCCCTGTGAAAGCTCCACTCGTTCCACTGGCACCATCGGAGCCTTTACCACGGCATATGTTCACCGATATCCCCTTGCTTTCAATCAATGATTTCTATTTCAAGGCCTGAGGCACTTTGATCAGTCACATTCTTGAGGCCCAAAAAACAAATACTTAGCTTCCTACTGCATATGGAAATGAAAAAGCTTTATGAATGACTTTTTTTGAGGATAGAAAAAAATTGACTATCGATGACAGGCACACGGGCCCCCAGAGCTCGTGGGCCCCCACGCCGTGCAGGGGCTGCGCCAGTGGCTCTGGTCAAAAGTAGTGCACTACAAAGGGAATAGGGTGCCATTTGGGACACACGCACCAGAGGGCTCCAGGGCTATGGGGCAGGTTACTCAGGCAGAACCACATGTGCTGAGGGTAATTTGGTACACCAGTGATTCCATTTGATGTTTTATGGTTCCTGATGTTTAGGGTAATTTCCCTGTGCATAGAGAGAGACTGTGGTCACAAGTGACAATGGATTGAAAACTCTGGGTGTTAGAGTATTGGTTCAGTTTACAGTCCATAGTGCTTCTAATGGCCAAGGAAATATGACACAAAAAGAATAATAAAAGCACATTTTGTGGGAGCCACATGCAAATATTCCTGCTCTAGCTCTATTTAAAAAAAGAAAGACTGGATATCTCCACACTGAACCATGTAGAGAAAACAAACATTCCCACAGTCTAATGTTTGAGAGGAGCACACACTGTAACGAGCGCGCTGAGTCGGAAAGCAAGTTCAGAGAGTGCCCGTTTTAATAAATAAACACAACATAACACGAACAACGCACAGACATGACACAGGAACAGAAACAATGACGCCTGGGGAAGGAACCAAAGGGAGTGACGTATACACGGAAGGTAATCAGGGAGGTGATGGAGTCCAGGTGAGTCGGATGACGTGCAGGTGCGCGTAACGATGGTGACAGGTGTGCGCCATAAACGAGCGGTCTGGTGACCTAGAGGCCGGAGAGGGAGCACACGTGACACACAGTCTCTTTCGGAGCGTGGACCTCGTAAAGGGCTGATAGAGCTATCATTGTCCACAACCGGACCACAGAATGAGAGTGAATGAGAGGAAAAACATTTTGGTTAGGTTGAAGGTTGCTGTTAACAATGCACGTACATATTGTATTGTGAGACGAAGAACCTATGGGTTTCCCCCCCTTCTTCCTGAGGGGTGTTCACTTCCTCCCTCGTCTGTTCCGACCCCTTGGCCTGTACGGCTCCCTCCCGCTCCTGGGCACTTGTCCAAACTCTTCCAGTTGTGTGCCTCTTGAATGAGCAGGGCAAGCCCATCATCACGTCAACACAACTCATGTATGGGAATCAAAACAAATTCCTGTCGCGCAATAGTGAGGACGGAGCATGGCGTCAGCAACCAGTGATGTTGACTCACTGTCAGAGTGCTTTGCTTTCGAACGGTCCCGATGTTGAGCGGTCTGGGGTGGCTCTTTTAAACATATGGGATTCAGTGTATAAAAGCGATTTCTATTTCATTACATTGACATTATATTGTAATGCGCGATCTTTTCACTGTTAAATATTGGTGTGTGAAACTTATACTGTAGCCTATGTAATGTTAGGTTAATTTACGAGCAGAGAGAAACATTAAAGACATGCTCCAGTACTTTAGCGACTAAGAAAGCATTTTTTAAACCTCCCGCTTTGGGCTGAATTTTGTCAATGTGTAGTTCATACATGCATAATCTATGAGCAGAATTACTGTCGTACCTCAATTAGCCACAAAATCCCTAGTTTGAAAGCGACCGTTTTCTTGAAGCTGTGCCATGCCATTTTCCCTACATTTCCCCCACGTTGGCCAGCCCCCTAGCAATTTGAGTTCTAGCCAATGAGCTTCAGCCCATCACATTTAAGTGACATCTGGCAAGAGGTCTGCACAGCGTTATCCAATGAGGTTGCAGGGCAGGCCCAACAACTCAGTGGACACAGCAAAGAGAAAGAGAGTGAGCGAGAGAGAGAGATAGAGCAATGATGTGGTGCACATATCTGCACATATATGATGTAGTACACAACTTTCGGGGACCACCTTTGGATCGTGAGTGCTACTTTCAGAACTACTGGCTAAAAAGTATACAAGAATCTCTTTAAGGGGATGGGACTGGAAAAATGTTACCCCTCTAAAATTCATAGACAGAACTATGGATGCAAGGACTGCCCATCTGTGATCAAATGCCATCATACTGCATTGCTGCAACAGTAAAAAACAAAATATTTATGTTTTATATGTTTTATTGTCACATACACTGGATAGGTGCAGTGAAATGTGTTGTTTTATAGGGTCAGCCATGGTAGAACAGCGCCTCTAGAGAAAATGAGGGTTTGTTCCTTGCTCAAGGGCACAATGACAGATATTTCACCTTGTCGGCTCGGGTATTCGAACCAGCAACTTTTCGGTTACAAGCCCAACGCTCTAAAGCGTCTATAACACCATTATAATGTCATTGATAATACACTACCACTATGTCTGGTGGAATGATCATAGGACAGGCCTACATACATATCCGACTGTACATACTATACATGCCTAATCGATTATTCATACACTGTAACGGAAAACTGTAATTTATATAGTCATTTTGAGTATTATCAACAGTAAAAAACTGAAATGTTTTACTGCAGCATACTGTAAATTATGGTGCATTGTGGGAAAATGTTGTGGGCGGGGAAAGAATTGCTGTATTTCCAATGGTACTGTAATCAACCCCACAGAATACAGTGCCGTACGGTACCTTTGTAGCACCGAAAACCTTTTGACCACTAGTGAGTGCATGGTTTGTTGTTTCTGTCTCATTAACATATTTTGAGGTATGCCTTGTAAGAGGCTATATTTGTTGCACCCGTGAGTGAGAATGCTGTACCAATTTAACTCCTGTGTAGTTATAGTGCCCCATCAGTTTGTATAGGGGACATAATGGAGTGGCAGCAAGTCTTAAACCTTAAATGGTTGAGCATTTTCCCATGTCCTTTTGTTCAATTTTGCCCTGTAGTTGCCGCAAGTTTGGAAGCCTTCATTAAGGCCTCTAAAAGTGCCACCAAATATTCTTGAATATGGTGTAATGTTTAAACACTTTACCTAGCAGCCAACCTGCTTGCAGCAATCGCTTGTAATTACAGTAAAATACTGTGAAATACAAACCCTTCCCTCAATGAATTTCATTCATCCATTCATCCATTCCAATTAAGGTAGTGTTTACTTTTTTTACAGTATAATACAGTCAATGTTACAGTATTGTACTGTGTGTCATTACACAGTACTTGCTTTGATACCGTATTTATATTACAGTAGGTGTACTGTTATATGAAATACAACATTTTACTTGCCACCTAGCTGCCTGTAAGCTACTGTGAAAATCATGGTAACCCCTTTAGTGTAGGTTACATCCATAACCAATTCAAGGCAACACAGTAAGGGCGATGCCTGCCCTGCACACTATATCTCCATATTGCACAGATCAGCATGTTCCTATCAGGGTGGGGGCCACAGGGGCAGATGGTGCTTCTCCTGGTTTCTCTACATTTAATCTGTTTTCCAAAATCATTTCCAAGAGAGGAGATTAAGATTCAGGGGATTATATTACTGGGCCTACTGTATGAAGGATGAGCACCTGCAGTGGGGGATGGCAAAAGAAAAATAATCCACACAGAAATAAATAATCTGCCCTGAAGATATAATAGAGGAGATCCAAGAGAGAGGATGCTCGCCCCACTGCATCAGAATGCCTTAACATCCTGGTTGCTCATATTTAAATGATTAGGTGGGAAACGGTGTGGCTAATAGCCATCACTCCTAATCTGTGATACCGGGAATAATGAATACAGTGGGAACTGAAGCTTGGCAAACCTTTTTTATTAAACTTCCCAGAGCTATTTTACACAATGCCAGAAAAACCTCACAGACAGGCCTCTGAATTTATGTTAATGTCACCTTTCTGTGTTATATCCTTTCTGTATTCTTGTGATCTTTCCTCTCTGAGTTCACCAACCATCAGTGGAAAAACAAGCCCTGCAGGGACAGGGAGTACAGTACATATTCTTCTTCACCTCACAGCTGGTGGAGATGTTTTACCTTTAACCGTTTACTGCAGTGAGCTAAATCAGGGTCACACAGAGTGATTCTTGGTAGTCTTTAACAAATCTACTTTGAAACAGAAGTATAGACCTCACACACATGGTTATGGGCTTTAATAAAAGAAGACAACTGTACCATGTCAGATATAGAATTGAAATGTATTACATTTTGAGTTTGCATCCCAATATTACACTTTATATACATCACAGAAGACTGAAATACAACAAAACCGTTTGACTTAGAAACACCAGATTTTCTGCGTTACATTTTTTGTTTTGTTTATTAATTATGAAATTATGAAAAGTATTAATAACATTCCACCTATGAGGCCATTTGAGGGTGATTTGGTCATTTGACTGCAGGAAATGGCTACTTGGTTAGACAAGGTACTGCTATTGACCTGACCTCTTGACAAATGTCTTCAGACAAACATTACGTAGCATGGGAGGTCTGAGTTCTTGGTCTGCATTCACCCTGTCTAAGGCAGCGTTTACACAGGCAGCCCAATTCTGATTCTTATTTTTTTCCTTCAGTAATTGGTCTTTTGACCAATCAGATCAGCTCTGAAAAAGATCTGATGTGAAAAGATCTGATGTGATTGGTCAAAAGTGTGGTTAGTGTAAAAAGAAAATCGGAATTGGGCCGTCTTTGTAAACGCAGCCTACGAGTATTGCTGATGTAGATCAGGTTTCCCCTGTCCAGATAATCTTATTCATTATGATCTAGAAAGGCACCACTCCTACTCTGAGACACTTTATAAATACCTTCTGACTTGTGCTCCTTCTCAAAACCAAAATCAAAAGGCAAGTGTCCCTTTGGAGTCATTTGACTCACTTCTGTCAATACAAACAACAGTGCTTCCACCGAGACAGATGGTTTCTAATGCAGTAAGAGACACAATGCATCGAGCGGTCCCGGTCTCCATGTAACTCTACCGTACTCTGGGGACTCATTCACCGTAGTGGCCGTAAAGAGAAAAGCTCAGAGAAATTAAAGGGAGGTTTCACCCTGTCTGAGAGCCAGGTCATGAAATCTGCTTTGCTACAGATGTAGCATCTTAATTTGAGCCAACAGGAAATCTGAATTATTATGTGGATTATAACTAACAGACATTTTTGTAGGGGTTGATACATTTTCCGTTAGGGCAAATCAAATCTGAAATTTCAAAGTGGAAATTACAAACTTTAGAAGCCTTTTTAAAACTCTAATACACTACAAATTTGCATTTCCTGCTGTGCAAGAAAATTCCCAGCAACAAAAGAGAGATCAAATTAAGGACACAAACAAATAGAGCCTTTAACTTTGAAAAATCTATGCCACTTAGCAGATACCTTTTTTTATCCAAAGTGATTTACAATAGAATATGATCCTAGAAAAGGATGTGCTCCCATTGCTGGGAGTGTTAAGCAATAATGCAAACACTGCCCTGGACCAAGAACCATAAAACATAAAGACCCTATCCCTTTTTGATTTCGCTTTTCTAGCAGGCGGAATTCAATGTTCTTCTGGACAGACTTAACAGCTGCTAAACACTCTCTCAAGGACACGCCTGTGGAAGCAGGCAGTACATTAGGCTACCAAAGCAGGTCAGGAAAAGACCCCAGGGTGACACCACCACATCTCCAAGGGTCACCTGGAGTTCCAAATGTCCTACAGCTGTGCAAATAGCACTTAATAAATACACACACCATGCAGAAACATAAAGAGCGAGTGTGAAATCATGACGAACAGATACCATGTGTGGTGTGTTATAAATCAGAAAGGGGGTTGAAGTGAGCAGCAGGATCCCTGGTGGACAGACAGATGTCTGGACAGCATACACACCCAACACGAATCAGCTCAGGCTGGAAGAAGGGGCTAACATCTGCTAATGCACTGCTCTTGACACTATTTACTATTTATGTCATCTGTCTGTCTGCTGCCATGGCCCACATCTGCACTGTATTACACACACACTGGATGGGCTGGTCGTGCCAACGGAGGCAGCAGACAAACAGGCCTCTGACACACTGACGGAGAGAGGGAGGGGAGCGAGACGGAGGATGGCTCTCCCATCAGGTGGTGCAGTGAAGTAGATCCACCGTCAATCCCTGAGGGACAGGAGAGTTATGTTTGTGAGGATTCAATCTGTTCTGTCAAAGCAGTCCAGCCATGTCCATATATGAAATTAGTGGATTCGGCTATTTCAGCCACACCCGATGCTGGCAGGTGTATAAAATCGAGCACACACCCATGCAATCTCCATAGGTAACATTGGCAGTAGAATGGCCTTACTGAAGAACTCAGTGACTTTCATCGTGGCACAGTCATAGAATTCCACTTTTCCAACAAGTCAGTTCATCAAATTTCTGCCCTGCTAGAGCTGCCACGGTCAACTGTCAGTGCTGTTATTGTGAAGTGGAAACGTCTACGAGAAACAACGACTCAGCCGCGAAGTGGTAGGCCACATAAGCTCACAGAACGGGACCACCGAGTGCTGAAGCGCGTAAAAATCGTCTGTCCTCGGTTGCAACACTCACTACCGAGTTCCAAACTGCTTCTGGAAGCATCGTCAGCACAAGAACTGTTAGTCGGCAGCTTAATGAAATGGGTTTCCATGGCCGAGCAGCCGCACACAAGTCTAAGATCACCATGCGCTATGCCAAGCGTCGGCTGGAGTGGTGTAAAACTCGCCTCCCCTGGACTCTGGAGAAGTGGAAACGCGTTCTCTGGAGTGATGACTCACACTTCACCATCTGGCAGTTGCGTTTATATTTTTGTTCAGTATATATCAGCAACCATCCCTCCTGTGTTCCAATGGCACGTTGTGTTAGCTAATCCAAGTTTATAATTTTAAACGGCTAATTGATCATTAGAAAACCCTTTTGCAATTATGTTAGCACAGCTGAGCAGCTTGACCGTATGGTACGTAAGAAGTGCCCATCAAGCCAATCCAACTTGTGGGAGGTGCTTCAGGAAGCATGGGGTGAAATCTCTTCAGATTACCTCAACAAACTGACAACTAGAATGCCAAAGGCCTGCAAGGCTGTAATTGCTGCAAATGGAGGATTCTTTGACGAAAGCAAAGTTTGAAGGACACAATAATTATTTAAATTAAAAAATCATTATTTATAACCTTGTCAACGTCTTGACTATATTTCCTATTCATTTTGCAACTCATTTAAGGGGTGGCAGGGTAGCCTAGTGGTTAGAGTGTTGGACTAGTAACTGAAAGGTTGCAAGTTCAAATCCCCTTGCTGACAAGATACAAATCTCTCGTTCTGAACAGGCAGTTAACCCACTGTTCATAGGCCGTCATTGAAAATAAGTAAAATACATTTTTTTATGTTTTCATGGAAAACAAGAACATTTCAAATTGACCCCAAACTTTTGAACGGTAGCGAATGTGCAAATTATCTGTGAGTGATCAGGTGACAGAGTGAGTGAGTGTGCAAGCATGTAGGGCCCTATAAGTGTGCATAGAGACAGTGCAAAAATACAAATAAATACAAATCAACTCAGATAGTACGTGTAGCTATTTTGTTAGCTACTTATTAGTCCTATTACTTGGGGATAGACTTGATGCACTGGTACCGCTTGCCGTGCGGAAGCAGACAGAATAGTCTATGACTTGGGTGGTTGGAGTCTATAACGATTTTCCGGGCCTTCCTTCCACACCGCTTGATATAGATGTCCTGGATGGCAGGGATCTCACCTCCAGTGATGTACTGGCTCCAGTGAAATAAGAGAGGAAGTATTTGATATAGATATGTACAGTTGAAGTCGGAAGTTTACATACACCTTAGCCAAATACATTTAAACTCAGTTTTTCACAATTCCTGACATTTAATCCTAGTAAAAATTCCCTGTCTTAGGTCAGTTAGGATCACCACTTTTATTTTAAGAATGTGAAAGTCAGAATAATAGTAGAGAGAATGATTTATTTCAGCTTTTATTTCATCACATTCCCAGTGGGTCAGAAGTTTACATACACTGAATTAGTATTTGGTAGCATTGCCTTTAAATTGTTTAACTTGGGTCGAACGTTTTGGGTAGCCTTCCACAGGCTATCATTCCTCCTGACAGCTTGCTCGCACATGCTTTTTCAGAATCTGCCCACAAATGTTCTATAGGATTGAGGTCAGGGCTTTGTGATAGCCACTCCAATACCTTGACTTTGTTGTCCTTAAGCCATTTTGCCACAACTTTGGAAGTATGCTTGGGGTCATTGTCCATTTGGAAGACCCATTTGCGACCAAGCTTTAACTTCCTGACTGATGTCTTGAGATTTTGCTTCAATATATCCACATAATTTTCCTCCCTCATGATGTCATCTATTTTGTGAAGTGCACCAGTCCCTCCTGCAGCAAAGCACCCCCACAACATGACGCTGCCACCCCCATGCTTCACGGAGGGGATGGTGTTCTTCGGTTTGCAAGCCTCCCCTTTTTCCTCCAACATAACGATGGTCATTATTACATTTACATTTTAGTCATTTAGCAGACGCTCTTATCCAGAGCAACTTACAGTAGTGATTGCATACATTTCATGCATTTATTTTTTATTTTTTTGTACTGGCCCCCCGTGGGAATAGAACCCACAACCCTGGTGTTGTACACACCATGCTGGCATTGCAAACACCATGCTCTACCAACTGAGCCACAGGGAAGACCAAACAACTCTATTTTTGTTTCATCAGACCAGAGGACATTTCTTCAAAAAGTACGATCTTTTTCCCCATGTGCAGTTGCAAACCGTAGTCTGGCTTTTTTTATGGCAGTTTTGTAGCAGTGGCTTCTTCCTTGCTGAGAGGCCTTTCAGGTTATGTCGATATAGGACTCGTTTTACTGTGGATATAGATACTTTTGTACCTGTTTCCTACAGCATCTTCACAAGGTCCTTTGCTGCTGTTCTGGGATTGATTTGCACTTTTCGCACCAAATCACGTTCATCTCTAGGAGACAGAACGTGTCTTCTTCCTGAGCGGTATGACGGCGCGTGGTCCCAAGGTGTTTATTCTTGCATACTTTTGTTTGTATAGATGAAAGTGAAACCTTCAGGCGTTTGGAAATTGCTGCCAAGGATGAACCAGACTTCTGAAGGTCTACACTTGTTTTTCTGAGGTCTTGGCTGATTTCTTTAGATTTTCCCATGACGTCAAGCAAAGAGGCACTGAGTTTGAAGGTAGGCCTTGAAATACATCCACAGGTACACCTCCAATAGACTCAAATGATGTCAATTAGCCTATCAGAAGCTTCTAAAACCATTACATAATTTTCTGGAATTTTCCAAGCTGTTTAAAGGCACCGTCAATTTTGTGTATGTAAACTTCTGACCTACTGGAATTGTGATACAGTGAATTGTAAGTGAAATAATCTGTCTGTAAACAATTGTTGGAAAAATGTCTTGTGTCATGCACAAAGTAGATGTCCTAACCAACTTGACAAAACTATAGGTTGTTAACAAGAAATGTGTTGAAAAACGAGTTTTAATGACTCCAACCTAAGTGTATGTAAACTTCCCACTACAACTGTAGGTAGGGATTAGGAGAAAGTGACTGGTAGCAGAATAAATAATAATAATAATAATAGTAAACAGTATGACAGCAGCATAAGTGGGTGGGTGGTGGTGAGTGTCTGTATGTATGTAAGTGTACGTGGTGGGTGTTAGCAAAGAATTTTTTTATAACTAAACCAAGATATACCACAGCCTGTCGTTTCAAATGGGAACAAATGAGCCATAGTAGGCAGAACAAGCAAAGAGGTGGGTATCATATTGGCACGTTCTAGCATGTATTTGCATATTTCCATTGGGGAATGCCTACTCTGGGAAGTGCACGTGTGCAATAACTCAATTCGCCTTTGCAATCTTTTGAAACTTTGGCAAAGGGTAAGTCACAGCTTAGTTCACTCTGTTTGTAAAAGACTGTAGTTGTGGGAACAGAAAACTGTATTGAGATCAAATGTTTCATCGATGAGTAAATTAACAGAATGTCGGTCAAAATCCATCTTGTTCGATCTTCTCCCACGGCCGGCCACTGGGTTTCCTCTCACTACAATACTGTAGTGAGCGGAAACGCCAACCGGATGCTTCACATTTACACTGTACCAGTCAAAAGTTTGGACAGACCTACTCATTCAAGGTTTTTATTTTATTTTACTATTTTCCACATTGTAGAATAATAGCGAAGATATCAAAACTATAAAATAACACATCATGTAGTAACAATAAAAAGTGTTAAACAAATCAAAATATATTTTATATTTGAGATTCTTCAAAGTAGCCACCCTTTGCCTTGATGACAGCTTTGCACACTTGGCATTCTCTCAACCAGCTTCACCTGGAATGCTTTTCCAACAGTCTTGAAGGACTTCCTATATATGCTGAGCACTTGTTGGCTGCGTTTCCTTCACTCTGCTGCCCAACTCATCCCAAACCATCTCAATTGGGTTGAGGTTGGGTGATTGTGGAGGTCAGGTCATCTGATGCAGCACTCCATCACTCTCTTTCTTGGTCAAATAGCCCTTACACAGCCTGGAGGTGTGTTTTGGGTCATTGTCATGTTGAAAAACAAATGATAGTCCCACTAAGAGCAAACCAGAAGGGCAAACCAGATGGGATGGCGTATCGCTCCAGAATGCTATTGTAGCCATGCTGGTTAACTGTGCCTTGAATTCTAAATAAATCACAGACAGTGTCACCAGCAAAGCACCCCCACTCCATCACACCTCCTCCTCCATGCTTCACGGTGGGAACCCCACATGCGGAGATCATCCGTACACCTACTCTGCGTCTCACAAAGACACAGCAGTTGGAACCAAAAATCTCACATTTGGACTCATCAGACCAAAGGAGAGATTTCCACTGGTCTAATGTCCATTGCTCGAGTTTCTTGGCCCAAGCAAGTCTCTTCTTATTATTGGTGTCCTTTAGTAGTGGTTTCTTTGCAGCAATTCGACCATGAAGGCCTGATTCACGCAGTCTCCTCTGAACAGTTGATGTTGAGATTTGTCTGTTACTTGAACTCTGTAAAGCATTTATTTGGGCTGCAATTTCTGAGGCTGGTAACTCTAATGAACTTATCCTCTACAGCAGAGGTAACTCTGGGTCTTCCTTTCCTGTGGCAGTCCTCATGAGAGCCAGTTTCATCATAACGCTTGATGGTTTTTGCAACAGCACTTGAAGAAACTTTCGAAGTTCATGACATTTTCCGCATTGACTGACCGTCATGTCTTAAAGTAATGATGGACTGTCATTTCTCTTTGCTTATTTGAGCTGTTCTTGCCATAATATGGACTTGATCTTTTACTAAATAGAGTTATCTTCTGTATACCATCCCTACCTTGTCACAACACAACTGTTTGGCTCAAACGCATTAAGAAGGAAAGAAATTCCACAAATTAACTTTTAACAAGGCACACCTGTTAATTGAAATGCATTCCAGGTGACTTCCTCATGAAGCTGGTTGAGAGAATGCCAAGAGTGTGCAAAGCTGTCATCAAGGCAAAGGGTGGCTATTTGAATTATCTCAAATATAAAATATATTTTTATTTGTTTAACTTTTTTGGTTACTACATGTTATTTCATAGTGTTGATGTCTTCACTACTATTCTACACTGTAGAAAATAGCAAAAAATAAAGAAAAACCCTGGAATGAGTAGGTGTGTCCAAACTTTTGACTGGTACTGTACATCTGGTGAAATATCTGTCTCATTGTTATATCTGTGGTGTTAGTGTGTGTGTGTGTGTGTGTGTGTGTGTGTGTGTGTGTGTGTGTGTGTGTGTGTGTGTGTGTGTGTGTGTGTGTGTGTGTGTGTGTGCAAGAATGTGAGTGTAGGCGTGATAGGTGGATATACATGTAAACAGGGCTGAAAAGTGACTTGTAGCAGGAATATATAAATACTGATGGTAATATATACATATAAACAGGAATGAAAAGTGACTGGCAGCAGGAATATATAAATACTGATGGTAATATACTAATGGTAATATATACATGTAAACAGGAGTACTAGTGACCAGTAGCAGGATAAATAGATAGATACTAATGGTAATATATACATGTAAACAGGAGTACTAGTGACCAGTAGCAGGATAAATAGATATATACTAATGGTAATATATACATGTAAACAGGAGTAATAGTGACCAGTAGCAGGATAAATAGATATATACTAATGGTAATATATACATGTAAACAGGAGTAATAGTGACCAGTAGCAGGATAAATAGATAGATAGATAGATAGATACTAATGGTAATGGCAATCAATAATTAATGAACAGCAGCATAGCGGTAGGAATAAATGGAATCAATAATCATTTTAGCAGCAGCTTAGGTGTGAGGGGGAGCAGCAATTGTTAGCCATTAGCATTGTGATGACCAGGGGATAGAAGATGTTTAGAGCCTTGATGCACCTGTAACGCCTGCCGGACAGGAGCAAGGAGAACGGTCCATGTCTCTGGTGGCTGGAGTCTTTTGCAATTTTTCAGGCCTCTCTCAGACACCACCTGACATGTACGTCCTGGATGGCTGGGAGCTCCCCCCCAGTGATGCGCCGGGCTGTCCGCACCACCCTCTGTAGGGTCTTCCGGTCGAGGGCGGCGCAGTTGCCATACCAGATGGTGATATAACCAGTCAGGATGCTTTTGATTGTGCATCTGTAAAAGTTCCTAAGGATCTAAGGGAGAAGAGGCACTGCCGTGCCTTCTTCACGACCGTGCTGATGTGAGAGGGCTTGGATTTATTGATCCCTGTTCTGCATTTGTTTACCTGGAAAAGGCCTTTATTTGTGTATAACTGTAAAAAAAGGCCCTTCCTTTCAGCCAATCAGAGTGCTTGAATGGACATTTGGACAATGGCTTCGCCCACTCTAGCTCAGAGTGTTGTTCCAAGAAGAAGACGCACGTTTTGGCTGACGACCAAGTTTACTATTTACTCTAGGAACATTGTGCGTGCATCCAAGAAAAAACACAAGGCATTCTGAGTATCACAAGGTTGATTCCTAAATAACTAAAGAGTGTGTGTGTGTGTGTGTGTGTTAATACTATGTGTGATGGTGATAAAGGAATTTATATGTTTAAAGTAATGACTAAAGAATTCCACCCTGAAACGTAATTAAACGTAATTAACGATGTGAAATGTATTAGAATTATAAGACTATGTGAAATGTATTAGAATAAGACTATAATCCAAAAATGTATGTGTGAGACAAGTTAAGGGTGAGAAATGTATGGTTGAGAAAACAAAGGACAATTGAACTACACATGACCTGGTTGTAACTCTAAAAAACTTACGACAGGAAAGAGGCCCTGCCAAGGCCCCTCTAATCTAGGGAGGAGAGGAACGGCCAGAAAACTGCCAGGCTGGTAGAATAGTGATAAACTACATTTACATTTACATTTACATCATTTAGCAGACGCTCTTATCCAGAGCGACTTACAGTAGACTAGGAATGTGGAAAAAGATACAACCCACCTACTGGTGTGTGTGTGTGTGTGGGGGGGGGGTTATAAAGACTGTGTTCACATTTTGTTGACTTCAGAGCTCTCATGAATAAAGTACCTCGATCCTTTTGCAGAATCTGAGTCTTTGCCTAATTATTATTAAACCCAAAGTCTTACAAACCTCGGGAATTGGTCAAAGCTTAAATGATTGTTTAGTTATCATCATTGGGATTGAAAATTCTCGTGACAGATGTTGACGAAGATAAAACTGAGAAGCATCCGTAATGTCCTCGCCAGACAGCCTACAGAGAGTCAGAACCTTAACAATCAGCATTAAGTACTAGCGGGTGACGGCGTCCGAAGCCAACCGCTCAGATGAGATCCAGCTAGCCATTTTTTTCAACCACCAACCTGAATAGAACGTTAAACTAACGATTGTAGACAGTAGAGAGCTTTATTGCTAATGACTGTGTAGGCCTATGTTACACAGAGAGGGATATTAGTCAGCCAATCAGTGGCTTTGACACAAGGATACCTGAGGCACTTCCTGTTCTTACACTCAATGGCCTTGAGTTATCTGGCAGTAGCCAAATGAAAATGAGAACCCATCCCTCGGAAGATGAAATACGTTTCATAGGCAGTTAAGCACAGCACTTAAGCTGTTGAGAGTGTTCTACACTCATCACAATTCTCACCAGGAAAGGAGAAAAACATGCAGTTAAGCAAAACCTGGTATGGATGGGTGGTGACTTGCTCAGATTTCTAGCCTCATTCAGTAAAAGAAAGCTATCAACACTCTTCGAGGATGATTGTACGGGACACTGAAATGTGCGGTAAGCAAATTGCTACTTTTGTAAACAGTTTGTCTTCGCAACTTCGGTTACGTTACCGTACTATAGAATTTGGTTATTCGTTTTAGCTGGATGCTTTATCCAAAATGACATTCAGAGGACTGATAACTCACAAACACGTCATTAGGCTAGGTCCCTTTGTTGTACTGCAACGTTTTCAGCTGGAGGTACGAGCCGGCGAGAGAATGTGACCGGTCAGGTTAGCGTGTTGGTGGAGAATAATAACTCAGGCCACCACTGAGTAACGTCACACAGCACACGCACACACACACGAAAACTCCTGTCCTTCCTCTCTTTCTCCTTCCCTCCCTCCCGCCAGAGGGCTAGGGGTGCGGCGCTATGACTCAGCGCCATCCAAATCGGGGCAGGGAGGTAGAGGACAGGGGGACGGGGTTTGACTCAGCAAATCTAGCCTTCTCCCACAGGGCAGAGCAGCGCTGCACGCTACCCTGTCATGTGTCCTATTCCCCCTCTCATCTGAGTCCCACTGGTCTGACTAAGGGGACAGGGATACGAGGCTGCTCTGGCCACTGGTAGCCCTCAAGGCCCCTGTGTGTGAGTAGAGGAACCCTGGTCATGTGGGGGACCCTCGTGGTGCCTTCAGCCTGGTACTGAACCACAGTGATACCAGGTAAATGGCTCACCTATAGGAGGGTACAGAGCAACCTGAAGGTTTACTAAGAGGTATAACCACTGAGAAACAAGGGTATTTAGACTCTTCCATGTCTAAGGGGGCAAAGACAACAACGGATTTGTCTAAATAATCCGTCATCAAAGTAACCCCTGTGTGACGGCACATTCTCATAAACCAGAAAAGCAGGGATTTCTTCACGTCATCGCAGGAAAACGATCTCTTCAACAGATCCTCAACAATTTTTCAATGAGTGTTGAGTTACAATGGAATTACAGAACTCCATTCTGAAATGTACGCACTTGCCACAGACATGATATAACTACAACTAAGCATCTCCAAGCAACCACTGTTCCATCTTACTGCTACTGTATCTTACTCTCAGACTCTCACAGTCTGAACCAGAGAAAATAACTGTTATGAATTCTATTTTTATGGCCTGAAAAGCCTTCATAAAGCCACAGATGATATCTTAGTTACTCACAGTATCTTGGAGAAGAGAAGCAGGAAGTAGATCAGGGTCAAGGGTCATCAATCAGTTTACGCACTGTTCTGCCAGTTCAGTTCATCCCTGTACAAGAGCAACACAGCAATGTTAAGTAAACGGCATTAGTAGCCAGCTAAACTAGAGCCACTGACCTATACAAATGTAGGATCTTAATTTGAGCCAGTTTGCTACAGCAGGATAATAATCCTGGAGCAACAGGAAATGTGAATTATTATGTGAATTATAATGAATTGACATTTATTGTAGGGGTTGATACATTTTTTGTTAGGGCAAGGTTGCATTTCCTACTGCAGGAAAATACTCAGCAACAAAAGAGTGATCAAATTAAGATCCTACATCTGTATGAGAAGTCAAAGAACAATGGGAATCCTGGGTTTAACCTCGGTCGTCTGTAATGCCCTGAAGCATGGTGGCCAGGCTCACTCAGCTCAGTTTGTCAAAGAGGGTTTTAATACAGATTGGTAAAGTGGGGCATGGTAATGAGATAATAGTGCCAGGCTAATACTCTGATAACTCTGCTGGCCACTTCACGTCCCCCTCGAGGGAGGGACTAGGGAGAGTGCAGGTCTGTAGAGTGGGACTAAAATAACCACTTCGGACAGGATGGACACTCATGACCAATGTTCCCTCTAATTTTTCCCGGCACTGAGCATATTTCAGGTCTGCTGAGCGCAAACTTGAACGTTGTGAAAAGTCTGTGCAAATTCCAGTGTGTGTTTACTGTGAACACTGAGGCTGTACCCGCTTTTAGTTACAGTTTTAGACAGTGGCCAAGTAGGCTACTGTAGGCCTACCAGAGTGGCCTACCATCAAAAACAATGGAGAAAATGCTTCCCATAACTTGGAAATAGCTGTTCTATCATTCACACAGTAGCAGCCAACGTGTGGTGTTCAACGTAGGCCTACATTCCATGAGGCTTTTGAAAAACAGAAAATGCAGGGCTGGACATGAACCTGTTTATCCACTTGTCCTTCAGACAAGGAGGTGACTGAAAATGTCGTTGTGTCGTTTCAACGCAAGAAACCACGTGACCATTATTAGAGAATCAGACAAACGATGCTACCCTCTTAGCTTTATTCTAGCCTGCCTCGAAATACAACACTGCCCCTTTAAGACAAATATAAGCCGTATTCAAAAATGTCTAGCACTGTACACATTTTGTGCTCTTGTGGGAAGCAATCGCTCCTCTATTGCCGACTACAAATTACCATAACTGGGCTAATCACTCACTAACTAGCATAGGATAAACAAAATGTGCGCGTGGCACATTGCAGCTCTCGCTTTGATATCAAAACAAGCGCCTAACATGTACGTGTACGTTTCTTCTGCGACGCTCGCGTCGTGTGGTCAGCATGTTACAGCGTAAAAGTTCAATCTCCTGCTGCTGACATTTCTACTGCAGGGCAGTTTAGAGGGAACATTGCTCATCACCACATATAAGAGCTAGAGCGGGTGTGTTCACATCGTACCCTGGAGGGCCGAAGTACGTCTGGTTTTCTGTTCCACCTGATCATTAATTGCACCCACCTGGTGTCCCAGGTCTAAATGAGTCCCTGATTAGAGGGGAAGAATGGAAAAAAGCAGTGGAACTGACTTCCGGGTCCAGATTAGGATTTGATGGGACATACAGCAACCAGAAAGACAGACACACAATCGCCAAGTCCAGTGGGTCTACTACTCTCTTTGCCGACGTGATGCCCGGCACCAGTACAGCGCTGACGGGTCAGACTAGCGGCAAACAACATACCAATGTTCTACTTTGTTGAGCGGCAAGCCCAATCAGAGACTGGCTGGTGATGGGACCGTGATGAAGACAGCTTCACTGTCCAATCGGTGATTGTTATTTATTACATGTATTGCATTGGAGCCAATGAGAAGGTGTTGCCTAACTTTTCTGGTAGTGCTACTGTGTCAGTCAATCACCTTCCGTGGCTCTATGGTGGAGGTAGGGGGTTCCTGGCTGATAACCTCCCAGGAAACGGAGCCGCCAGCTGGGCACTCAACCTGACCCGGCTCTGCACTGCACTGCACCTGACCTGCAGTGGTGACGACACTGCACCAGTCCCACGGTACAGTCCCGGTCACGGTGACCTACATCTCTCCACCGCTCTCGAACTGAGCATGATGGATGTAGCCCTGCACTAGCACAGTGGCAAGGAAGAACTCCCCTAGAAGGAAGAAACCTTGAGCGGAACCAGTCTCAGAGGTTCACTCTTTAGAACAAAAAGGGTTCTTCGGCTGTCCCCAAAAGGAGAACCATTTGAATAACCCTTTTGGTTCCAGGTAGGACCCTTTGAACAGAGGGATCTACGTGGAACCCTAAAGGGTTCTCCCTGTAACCAAAAAGGGTTCTCCCTGTAAACAAAAAGGGTTACCCTATGGGGACAGCCAAAGAACCCTTTTGGAAGCCTTTTTTCTAAGAGTGTAGATAGCGGTGTCTTATCAGCCATTCATCTCCCTGTAATGGGGATACATTAACCAACATGTCCTCTGATACCATACGCTGTCTGTTGAAAACAGGAGGGCCAGACAAGCAGCCTGCCACAGACTCAAAGGCCTTATTAATACCAGCCCAACATCATATATAATTCATTGAGGCTGAATGGCTACAAGTGCAGGGGCAGCTGGGAGGGATCTGTACAGAACAGGGGGCCATCGCTCTCCCCTTGTCACAAAGGATCCAGCTGGCCTAGCCCATAATACTTCATCTTCTCAGTCAGCACTGCGGAGAGGTAAAGAGAGAAAGATAGAGAGAGGGAGGGAGAGAGAGAGAGAGAGAGGAGAGAGATAGATAGGGAGGGAGAGAGAGAGAGAAAGAGGAAGGGAGAGAGAGAAAGAGAGAGAGGAGAGAGAGATAGGGAGGGAGAAAAAGACAGGGATGGAGACAGGAGAGAGGGAGGGAGCGAGAGAGAAAGAGAGAGGGAGAGAGAGCGAGAAAGAGAAAAAGAGAGAGAGAGAGAGAGAGAGAGAGAGAGAGAGAGAGAGAGGCCAGACCAGACTGCTGAGACTGAATTGTAGGGAGACCATACTGAGGATCATTTGTTAACAGCTTTACACCACACGTGATATACAGTATACAGATAGCAGGAATAGCAGCATTGTTTATTCTTATTCACACTCCCATCACAAACAAACACAACGGCATGCACGCACATACACAAACAGTGTGAGGAACACCTGCTGAGATGCTAGGGAATCACACAGTGTTGATCTGAGAGGTGTGTGCTGGACCTGTTTAATGAGCACCATGTCTCCTGGCCTGTTCGCTCGCACGCACGCACGCACGCACACACACACACACAGTCTCCTGGCCTGTTCGCTCGCTCGCACGCTTGCACGCATGCACACACACAGTCTTCCGGCCTGCTCGCTCGCACGCACGCACACACAGTCTTCCGGCCTGTTCACTATCTCTATTAAAGAGACCGGTTATGAATCATTAAAGGACCACAGCACCATCTTACCGACGCGGGCACGACCCCTGTGTTAGAATAATAACACAGAGGACAGACGGGAAGTGAACAGCACTGGCTCCGTGTTACGGGGGGGGGGGGGAGAGGTGATGCAGGACACTCCTTTGGACACTCCTTTGCTTGTCTCATTATGTGAAGGAGATCAGATTATGCATGCATGAAACTGAACATATTAGTTCCCCTAGCCAAAATTGACAAAGATGTGAAAGGAATAACGTCTAGCCTATGTTTACCCACTGAACGACTGTAACGACGTACTGACGGCATGATATTTGTTGTCTGTAGCTGGCGCTGGTTTGGTAATAACAGCGGTGGTCAAATGAGAGATACAGGGAGATCCTGTCTATTGAAACAGCATAAAAGGCATCCTGTGGTTTCTTGGCTCTGGCCAAGCATCTCCAGCAGGCAGGGACAACATTTAGGAATCCAGTAATGAACCAGTGTCCTTTGTACCCCAGTTGATTAGAGTGTTGGAGAGAGATGAAGGCGGAATGGAGAGATAGACAGGGAGGGAAGAGTGGGACCACAACCAGCCTTCGGGGAGAGAGGCCTCTCAAACCCAAATGAGCTTGTGACTGTCAGCAGTCGTTCGTCAGTCCTCAACCAAGAGGAGAACAGTGGGCACAACGTGCTACACAGTCACTTTTATTATTCCCTCCCACAACGAACAATGGCCCCTGTGGATCGAGGTGTTTTCCAATCATTTCCAGTGTAATATTTTCAAGGTTACTTGAAATTCAACGTCTTTTTTAGAAAGACCGACCGGCTCTGTAGCCTGGCAGAGAATTACTGGATCAACTCAGCCGTCCGTCAGTCAGTCAGTCAGTCAGTCAGTCATTCGGTAGCTCTGCACCTGCGTCGTTCGTCTGTGTGTTACTACAGAGAACTAATATTAGCCTATGTGATAGCCTCAAATAGAGGAGAGCCCTCTCTCGCTCTCTCCCTTTTAGCAAGTCAATGAAGTCAAGGGGACCGGAATAGCGAAGCGGTTTGTTTAGAATATATAACAGAATAATTTTGCCTTTCAGCAATCTAGATGGTATGGAAAAAAACAAGCATTTCACTACACCAGCAATAACATCTGCTAAATATGTGTATGTGACCAATAACATTTGATTTGAAACGTTTTGCCCATCGAGCACCCGTAGCTAGTACCAGTACCAGTAGCTAGTACCCATAGCTAGTACCCGTAGCTAGTACCCATAGCTAGTACCCATAGCTAGTACCCATAGCTAGTACCCATAGCTAGTTCACGTAGCTAGTACCCGTAGCTAGTACCCATAGCTAGTTCACGTAGCTAGTACCCGTAGCTAGTACCCATAGCTAGTTCACGTAGCTAGTACCCATAGCTAGTACCCGTAGCTAGTACCCATAGCTAGTACCCGTAGCTAGTACCCATAGCTAGTTTACGTAGCTAGTACCCGTAGCTAGTACCAATAGCTAGTTTACGTAGCTAGTACCTGTAGCTAGTACCCATAGCTAGTTCACGTAGCTAGTACCCATAGCTAGTACCCATAGCTAGTTCACGTTGCTAGTACCCGTAGCTAGTACCCATAGCTAGTACCCGTAGCTAGTACCCATAGCTAGTTCACGTTGCTAGTACCCGTAGCTAGTACCCATAGCTAGTACCCGTAGCTAGTAGTACCCATAGCTAGTTCACGTAGCTAGTACCCGTAGCTAGTACCCATAGCTAGTACCGTAGCTAGTACCAGTAGCTAGTACCCGTAGCTTGTACCCGTAGCTAGTACCCGTAGCTTGTACCCGTAGCTAGTACCGTAGCTAGTACCCATAGCTAGTACCGTAGCTAGTACCCGTAGCTAGTACCCATAGCTAGTACCGAAGCTAGTACCCGTAGCTAGTACCCGTAGCTAGTACCCATAGCTAGTACCGTAGCTAGTACCCGTAGCTAGTACCATAGCTAGTACCCATAGCTAGCACCCGTAGCTAGCACCCGTAGCTAGCACCCGTAGCTAGTACCCGTAGCTAGCACCCGTAGCTAGTACCCGTAGCTAGTACCCGTAGCTAGTACCCGTAGCTAGTACCCGTAGCTAGTACCCATAGCTAGGCTACATGTATATGAAGAGGGACTTGAGTTAAACTAGAAAGGTGAGAGAGGACACTGGACAGAAGCTCAGGGAGGGATAAAAGTGAGAGGCTGTGTTATATTGATGACAAGGCTGAGAGTCCATGGGCTGGGAAGGGACAAAAGCACAGCTCTTTTCTTTGCTGCAGTGGAGAGACTCTCTCTGGTGAAGGGCAAGAGGTTGGGAGGTCTACACTGCTTGTGTCCTGAGAGGGTTACATAATCACACTGTCTTAAGCTCTGTCCAGACCACCGTCCACAGCACTGATGATACTTTGTTATACTAGCCAGTTGGTCATTTTAGAAAAACCCTACTAAAATGTCACCGACCAATGGACATCTGTACCTTCCTCTCATAACCTGTTAACATGACAGCCATATATGATCATAGATAGCAATAGAACAAAGTGGCCACTATCACTTTGAATAAGTGTAGTGATGGCATTCTCTCTTTGCAGTGGCAGTGATGGTGTTTATCTGAGAAAAAGGAGAGGAGGATAGATAGCGAGAGAGAGAGAGGAGAGGACAGATTGAGCGAGAGAGAGAGGGAACGATAGATAGAGACAAGCGTAGAGAGAGAGAGAGAGAGAGAGGGGATGATAGATGGAGAGAGAGCGAGAGAGGGGATATTTCGCTAGCTGGAGAGAGAGAGAGAGAGAGAGACAGAGAGAGGCGGGAGGCGAGAGAGAGAGACAGACAGACAGACAGACAGACAGACAGACAGACAGACAGACAGACAGACAGACAGACAGACAGACAGACAGAAAGACAGACAGACAGACAGAGAGAGAGAGGGGGGAAGGCAGACAGAGCCAAAGAGAGAGAGAGAGAGAGGAGGAGAGGGAGACAGAGCCATAGAGAGAGAGGGGGGAGGATAGATAGAGAGAAAGAGAGCGAGAGGAGGAAAGATGGAGAAAGGTAGAGAGGAAGAGCTGAGGAAAGATGGAGAAAGGTAGAGGGAAGGATAAATAGAGGGGAGTATAAATAAAAAAGGGGAAAAATAGAGAGAGGGGAGGATAGATGGAGAAATTAACCTGGAGAAGAGTCCCCTAAGCAGCTGGTCCTGGGGCTCTGTTCACAAACACAAATAGACCCCACAGAGCCCCAAAACAGCAACACAGTTAGACCCAACCAAATCATGAGAAAACAAAAATATAATTACTTGACACATTGGAAAGAATTTACAAAAAAACAGAGCAAACTAGAATGCTATTTGGCCCTAAACAGAGAGTACACAGTGGCAGAATACCTGACCACTGTGACTGACCCAAAATGATGTGCAGACTCAGTGAGCAGATCCTTGCTATTGAGAAAGGCCCCAGGAGGCAGACCTGGCTCTCAAGAGAAGACAGGCTATGTGCACACTGCCCACAAAATGAGATGGAAACTGAGCTGCACTTCCTAACCTCCTGCCAAATGTATGACCATATTAGAGACACATATTTCCCTCAGATTACACAGGCCCACAAAGAATTTGAAAACAAATCAGATTTTGATAAACTCCCATATCTACTGGGTGAAATACCACAGTGTGCCATCACAGCAGCAAGATTTGTGACCTGTCGCCACAAGAAAAGGGCAACCAGTGAAGAACAAACACCATTGTAAATACAACATATATTTATGTTTATTTATTTTCCCTTTTGTACTTGAACTAATTGCACATCATTACAACACTGTATATATACATAATATGACATTTGAAATGTCTTTATTCTTTTGGAACTTTTGGAAGTGAAATGTTTACAGTACATTTTGTATTGTTTATTATCTATTTCACTTGCTTTGGCAATGTAGACATATGTTTCCCATGCCAATAAAGCCCTTAAATGAAATTGAATTGGAGAGACGGGCACATTTGAATTGTTATAGAAAGAGGTAGTGAGCCATGCAGCGGAACCGCACAGTACAGCCCTGCAGATAAGCAACTCTATTTGTACATTATTACGGCTGTAGAAAACGTCAGGCAGGCTAATATGCTAACAAGCAACACTAATCTCTACGAGGCTTAAATTGATTCCTTTACAATAGTGCTGTTGTTGTCACCAACACTAACTCACACCCACCTACCCACACAAATCCCCAATTACAATTAAATGGAGAGAAAACAAGTCACCTTGATTATAGTACTATTATATATTATATTATTAACAGCGTACAACAATAAAAGAGCGAAGGTTGCCTTATATCCCGACAAAACACTATGAGAAATAATTGGAAGCCTATAACACTGTTGCTTGATGCTGAGAAATATAACCACATTGAAATTCATAGTCGTAGCCCTAGGCCTACATTCCCCCCCCCAAAGAAAAATCGATCCAAGTTTGACAGAGAATTTTCCTTCGTAAAAAAACCCCGGCTCTTATCAGTAATTACAAAGGATTCACTGTACTGTTCTCACAAATCCTTTCCTGCCATTTAAATGTCACAATGAGTGTGACAGAGTGGAAAACAACACGTCTTTTCTTCTTCATCACATTTTACTGCTCGCTGCTGTGTGTGTGTGTGTGTGTGTGTGTGTGTGCGTGTGTGTCCATTAATGTGTGTGCGCCATGCCTGGCCTCACCCTCAAATCAGCAAGACTGTTGGACAGGTTACAATGAGCTGACTTGCCTACGATAAAAAGCCCCAAGTCACCTCACTCTCAACTGCTATAAATACACCCGTGACTTCAGCAAAATGGACCTAAGAACAGCATGAACAAACCTGTTATCACTCCATGTCAATGTCCTTCACGTAATGCTACAACCATTTGACCAGTCGTAATGTTTTCCTCAGGCACACAATATTGCCTTTATCCACTTGACATGAGAGCACATCACGCCAGGGCATAAAGAGAAAATATACATTAAACCCCAGACCATTACAAACGCTGTGATGCATTATAATCAGTTAATCTAACTGTCACGGGTGATGTGGAGAAAGAAAACCGATACCGTTACACATATATATTCGTTTTGATGACGTATCGTAGTGACAAATATCGCAATATAATTCTTACGCTAGTTTGCTGTACCTGCACCAAATCCCCAGTATAGCTTGTTCCCCCATCTTCTTTTTAAATAGGGAGCCCATTCGCTTTCAGCACTTTTATTTCTATGATTGATCAGAACAAATGTTCTCATGGGTCTCTCTTGTCCGTCTGTAGCAGACGTATGGGTGAGCAATATGTTTGGAACGTCGAATTGCAATAAAATTACAACACATAGAATCGTAAGAATTGTGAGAATTGCAATACATATCATATTGGCACATACTGTAAATATTGTGATAATATCGTATCGTGAGGTCCCTGGAAATTCCCAGCACTAATGGGGACTTAATTCATTTACTGTATGAAAAGCCTTGGTCTTTAAGCTGTAAATACCTACAGTACACGTGTTCTGCATTATTGGGGCATCAACAAATAACACCATCCAAGACAAATGTATTGTTGTCTCCCTAAAAATCACACAATTGTCCAGCAACGTGAATAATCATTTCTCCTCCGAGTCTGTTCCATGAGAACGTTTTATACAGCACAGTAGCAGGTCCCCCATATTAGGGATATTCTCATTATAATGATGAGGACTAGAAATGGCTCACTATGGAGGTTAAAGGTCATTAACTGATGGAGAGGCTTCACAACAAGTTCCCCTCAAATCCATGACCTCTAGTTCTGACTACACTCTCCCCTCCCCTAAATCCCTACTTGTCCAAAGCCAGACTAGCCATAGCATCCTTCTGCTCTAAAATCACTCATTTGAAGCCACTAGTCTGCTTTAAAAGGGGCTTATAGAATCACAGAAAAGGCCTCTCGAATGTAGGTGGAGGGGACTTTTCGCTGGCCATCTCTGTGCCTATCGATGGCGAGCTTGAGCACTTTTCAAAACAATGTTTTCGAACTAAAATAGATAGTCTATAGTCTCTAATATATATATATTTTTATCAAACGTTCAAAGGCTCTCAAAAATGTTATGAATTTGTGCCTCTAGTGCAATTCAAAAGGCTAATTGTGGACCTTTTCATTTAAGATTTTTTTTGTTTTCTATGATTTGTGTTTTGCTTTTCGTGCATTGATGTGAATATTGATGTGTATAGTGTATATTGATGTGTATATTGATGTGTATATTGCTGTGTATACAGGGCTCATCTGTAAAAGAGACCTTGGTCTCAGCATTACTCCTTATAAAACATTTTTTTTTTAAAGAAATACAATTTCAATCTACAATAAACAAAGATGAATAAATTAAAGAATTTGATCAATTAACTATTTTTTTTAATCACAAACATCTTTGATGGCATTGTTTCCAGTGATCTGTGTTCCCAGTATTATTCATCAAAATATCATATTGATGCTTAAAGTGATTACCTCATCAAAGATCTATTGACATAAAACAACAAAGATAAATCTCATTACTGAAACGATAAAGAATAAAAGATGCAATTTAATAAAAGCGAGAATAAAAGCAATTGAACTATTCTACACAACAACCAGAGACTCAACCAAGTTTATAAACGCATTTATAAACGCACACAGTGGCATAGAGCATTGACCTTGGTAAAGCATTGAAACACCCAATAAGTCAATTGAGGATGTTTAGAGCCTTAGGCACTAACCACTAACTGACAAAAGGCCAATCGGTTGACTGATTGAGAGGACATACATTTTTGTCCAATGGTGCTTTGTGAAACTATTTGCCCTTATGTGATGTCTTAATTTCCTACTTGAAACCAGTCTACGCCAATCATGTTTTTGGTTATAGGGAAATGGAGAAAGTGTAATAGATTCATTTCAATGTACTAAACATTGAACTTAATAGGGAATGAAACCAAAAAGCGTTTAAATAACAGGCAAAAAAGTGTTTGAATAAAAAGAAAACTCCTGGACCAAAGAGAAGAGGCATTCAGCAGAGTTATACATGCTATAGCTTACATTAGTAATAACACATTATACCTATGTTTAGTGATAAAACATGTGGTTATGACAAAAAAATGTGGGAGAGGTTTCTTTCTAAGGGACAGCAATCACTTTTAGACTACAGGGCGGATTGTAGCCTAGCAGTAGAGCGTTGGGCCAGTAACAGAAAGGTTGCTGGTTTGAATCCCCGTGCTACAAGGTGAAATATCTGTCGCCGTGCCCTTGAGCAAGGCACTTCATCGTAATTTGCTCCAGGGGCGCCATACTACTATGGCTGACCTAAAACAACACATTTCACTGCACCTATCTGGTGTATGTGACAATAAAATATTTTTTTCGCCAATAACTTTGCCAAAGCATCCTAGTCATTGATGTATACAGCACTGTAGCCTATTTAGGGAAATGTGAACTTGTATAACCTTGTGCACACTTGCTGTGCCATGTATAGAATGCCCTTATGGAAAGTCAAACTACAGATGCAATTGCCATTTAGCCTAATAATTGGGACCTCTTCTGGTATCAGAGAACTGTTATGTGATGAAGAGCTGTAGCAAGGTTCCTTTCAAATAAAATGAAACCATCCCGTGATCACAGAGATTTGACTGAAAGTTTCTAATAGGCCTAACAGTTATTTGGTGATGCTTGGGGATGCTATCTCTGTCGTGATGGGAATAGCTACCTTAACACTGCATGCGATGTGAAATCCAAAATACACTCGGAAGGTTTTGGGGGGTTATGCAATTTATTAAAGGGAATGACTATAAACAAAGCGTGTAGCCTAGGCTACTGCAATGAACCAGAATGGCTATTTGAACAGACGTGTAGACGGTAAACTATAGCCTACGTAGGATAATAGAATAAAACATGACTGATCTCGTATACAATACATAATATAAGACGCTGGTACTTACAGTATCTGGGGCAACCAAAAAGGAATTGTTCTTCTCACACCGTGATCAATCTACAGTCCCTCGTCCTCTTGTCAAAACCCGCTCACTAAACACTTGACGTGTGTTCAGACGCGCTTACGCCGAATACCACCGAGCACAACAATAGTGATGAACCGCCGCGAAACTTGGCAGGCAAAAAAAAATCTACGCAGCCAGAAAGAAAAATGAAGAGAAGCACTGACTTCATTGGATAAGGAAATGTTGGAGCGATGCTGTTGCTTCCTTATTGGACACTAGTCAGACGATGCCTGTCTCGATTGGATAGGGGGAAAAAATAGGTGGATACGAATAAATTGGACGAGATTGGTGATTTTTGACAAGTGAATTGCGCACGATGATTGGACGCAATCATCCTCATCATTGGCTGTTTTCAAACGTGTAACTATTTATATGATTCTGATATTAAATGTCTTCATAGAGCATTCATAAAGGCTTTATGCACTATACATACGCTTCACAAATCATTTATCAGCAAAGTCATCATATATAAAACATTCAAAACAGCATAGACAATTACCTATGTATATTCTGAGGAATTATATGCCTTATCAGAGCCAATTTGCCCAGGGCCTCATAAAAGGTTATAAAGGGTTTATGAATGCTTCAATAATTGGGGCCATTATTCCTGGAGTGAAAAAAAGCGATAACAGACTGTTAAATAGTTAATAGTCAACACCCTGAACTTCAGTATGAAGTCCTTCAATGTCAAGAATTTACAGGGCACAAATATTTATTCCATTGCCATGGCTGTGTTTATCTTAATTATGGCTCCTCATCGTTCTTAAGTGACGCATCCTCTCAATCATGTAGGCACATGCGCAAAATGGCAAAGTTCCCTTCCCTCATCATAATCTTAAATTTTTTTATTTATTTAATTTGTTTCAGTTTAATTTAAGTGAAACTCCACATTTCTTTAAGATACATGACAATCTTTGAAGAGATCAGGCATAAATTATTGCATACTGAACAAAAATATAGAGGCAACATGCAACAGTTTGAAAGATTTTACTGAATTACAGTTCATATAAGGAAATCAGTCAATTTAAAAAAAGTAATCTAATTTATAGATTTCACATGACTGGGAATACAGATATGCATCTGTTGGTCAAAGATACCTTAAAAAAAGGTAGGGACATGGATCAGAAAACTAGTCAGTATCTGGTGTGACCACTATTTTCCTCTTGCAGCACGGCACATTTCCTTCGCATAGCGTTGATCAGGCTGTTGATTGTGGCCTGTGGAATGTTGATCCACTTCTCTTCATTGGCTTGCGAAGTTTCTGGATATTGGCTGGAACGCGCTGTCGTACACGTCGATCCAGAGCATCCCAAACATGCTCAATGGGTGACATGCCTGGTGAGTGTGCAGGCCATAGAAGTACTGGGACATTTTCAGCTTCCAGGAATTGTGTACAGATCCTTTGTGACGTGGTGAGGTTTGAACCAGGCGCAGAGAAAAGACCAGACGAGGAATCAGTGGTTAAGGATAAACATAATATTTCACTGAGAAACGGTAACCAAAGGATCACAGTAACAGGGGAAAAACAACAAACACTAAGTCTCGAAAACTCACTTAGGAGACAAACGCACAGGGCAAACAATTCAAGTTTCTGCAAAGGACAACAGAAAACACACCTCTTTAAACAGGGAAATCATAATGACTGATAGGACACACCCGAGTATCATTAATGTCTCTAGGACGGTCTCTGCCGCCTTCTGGTGACAGGTGGAACCATGACATCCTTGCAACATGAGGCCGTGCATTATCATGCTGAAACATGAGGTGATGCCGGTGGATGAATGGCACAACAATGGGCCTCAGGATCTCGTCACGGTATCTCTATGCATTCAAATTGTGTTTGTTGTCCGTAGTTTATGCCTGCCCATAACATATTCCCACCGCCACCATGGAGCACTGTTCACAACGTTGACATCAGCAAACCACTCGCCCACACAACGTCTGCGGTTTGTGAGGCCGGTTAGGCATACCATACTGATAAATTCTCTAAAATGGAATTGGAGGAGGCTTATGGTAGAGAAATTAACATTAAATGATCTGGCAACCGCTCTGGTGGACATTCCTGCAGTCAGCATGCCAATTGCACAGTCCCTCAAAACTTGAGCCACTGTGGCATTGACAAAACTGTGTGACAAAACTGCACATTGTAGAGTGGCCTTTTATTGTCCCCAGCACAAGGTGCACCTGTGTAATGATCATACGGTTTAATTAACTCTTTGATATATCACATCTGTCAAGTGGATGGATTATCTCGGCAAAGGAGAAATGCTCACTAACAGGGATGTAAACACATTCTTCCAGAGAATTTGAGAGAAATATGCTTTTTGTGCGTATGGAACATTTCTGCGATCTTTTATTTCAGCTCATGAAACATGGGACCAACACTTTACATGTTGCGTTTCAGTGTATAATTTAGGTATATTTGAATATTAAATTTGGAGCTGAACAGGATGATACTTAATCAATAACTACAGTATGCTCATTGATCATAGCATTGCACATCAATCAATTATTTAGAATATATGTAAATACGCTGTCATGGCCAAATTTGCAAACAAATAGAACACATAATATACCTTAAACGTGCTACGTCATTCATTATTGAGAGGTCTTCACCGCACTGCTCTGCACAGTGAATGTACTCGGTGAATCCTGTTACGAAAAGCAGTAGGCCGATTAGTATGTTTCAATATTTACATTAAATCACTAAATAAAAGGGCAGATAAATAAAGACGACAGAATAAGTGTGTGTATGCGCCTGTGTGTGTGTGTATATGTGTGTCTAAGATTCACTGACTCACCGCACCTGCCTGGAGGGAGAACGACTTAGGGACTAGTCACGTCTGCAAACAGTCCTGAAGACGTTCCACAGGAGCCAGCCAGCCAGCCAAAACCACACACACACACACACACACACACACACACACACACACACACACACACACACCACCGTTGGCTTCATGTATGAATCACATAATAGCTGCACTCTGGTGTATGGTGAGTCACTCCCCAATGTCCTGAAGACTGAAAGCTGACAACAAAGCATTGTGGTTAACAGTCACTTCTTTCTAGGATATGGGAATCTGTCGTTTCTTTAACATTGATGGAGTAATTCTGCATAGTACTGTATTCTATAATGCACCATTTACTCATTAATTTTTTTTTAGCTAAGCCTACCCAGGATGGTACATAAAACTACAGTAGGAGTCATGAATGAGGAATATGGCAGCTGGGCTTGAGGAACAGAAACAGACAAAACAGACAGAATACACAACAGACAGACATGAAAACATCCTGGTTCTAGAAAAACATCTACAAACCATCCAAGGATATGTGTTCATGAAAATGAATAGACAAGACAACACGTCACTCATGTAGAGTGGAGAGCAACAGATCATTATTTGCAGTTTAGTTTAAAAACATATCACACACTAAGAGAAAGATATCACACACTGTGCAGTCCCACTGGCCCTCACAGTAACAGCAGCACAACACGACACCCCGCTACCCAGAATACCAGTAGAAGCACTGCTCATTTAAAGCCCCTATACTGGACAGGAGACTAGAGCAATCACAAGGCAGTCAGAGTAACCCTAACCTCACACCCAGAACCTCTTTTACCAGAGACTAGTGTAATCCTACTGACATATACAGGACAAAAATCCCATGTATCATTTCAAAATAGGCGGTGGGAACTGAACTGCTTTGCTTCTTGTTACAAAGTCATGCCCATTCCCGAATATTTGAAATGAAAGCCAGATGGATAGGTGGTGCTGAATGGCAGTGCAATTGCCTGTAGTGTAATGATTAAAACATTAGCCTGGAACCAGGGGGTAATGGCGGACTGATATTTGCACTATAAACTGCCATAAACCCGTGTAATGCAATAATGCGCCATTGAACGCCATAGAGGCCGACACGATTCAACAAAACATAATAATCTATGTTATTTAGCAGACGATTTTATCCAAAGAGACTTAAGAGTCACGTGTGCATACATTTTAGATACCGGTGGTCTCGGGAATCAAACCCACTTTCCTGGCATTGCAAGTGCCATGCTCTACCAACTGAGCTACAGAGGACCACAGGATCAGTCTACTGTAGGTTCACTGGCTATCAATCTTCATCCTGTGTTGATATGAAGGACAGAATGTCCCTGTTACACGCAGAGTACTAAGCACGTATCGGCTACACAACTCTGATTAGGCCTCACCCAGCACTATGGCCTACAGAAATTCCTCCAACAAGGAACGAGTGCTAATGGCCTGTGCCAGCAATAAACATACCTTGTATTAATTGGCTATTTCTTCTTCGTCTTCTCTCAATGTAATCAGATTGGTGCTTGAATGGGCAATGAACCTCTAGCCCCCCCCCCCCCCCCACAAGTAGCCCAATCCCCATCTCTGATATCCTTCTCCGTTCCCTCTTAATCTTCCTCCTCCTCCTCCTCCGGTTGTACCCTCTGACCGCGTACCAAATGGCGTCCTGTTTGCTATAATGCACTATTCTTGACCTGGGAATAAAGGGCCATTTGGGACGTAACCTCTGTGGCTCTAACAGTCTGAAGTGTCCATCTACATCCATGTTTAGCATCAGTTCTAGGCTGAAGATGTTTCCTTTCTTTTTCTGGACCTGCGTAAGGACACCGCCGTTGCTACTTATGCTCATTGATATGACCGGTTGGTTTCCATGGATATGCTGCTGTTCTGAGCCTCAGGATTACAGATCCCAGTTTGAATATAATGCATCCGGAACACAACTTCCAAAATGGAACCTTCCATGTTCCATATCCATCACAATCTGATCTAAATTCATATTCATCAATATCACAAAGACGTGATACATACATAGTGTTATACAAAATGGAAGGCAAGTTGGAATGTACTGTATTGCATTTTTAATATTGCCTAAAAGAAATGCGGAAGAGATGCTGTACACAAATTGAAAGGAGACGTTTTGATGACAGATCTATTCTTGACATTTACAACATCCGTTTGTTTTTCCTCATCCACAAACGTAACCATTCATTTTCAACTTCTCTAGAACTGGGGGCATGATCTAATTAGGTGTTGTAAACTTTGCCGTTACTCAGACAACCTGTAAGTGCTCTGATGTTTTACTGGTATAGTGCACAATGACCCAAACCACTTCAATCAAAAGAGCTCATCGATTTTGGCAGGTTTGGTAGATTGGGCACAGGGAACAGGGATGCAGGCATCACCCTTAAATAAAAGGCAGGGGCTTTCTTGTGTCATGGCCGTGTTCGAAAGCATCAATTTATGACTGATCTACGAATAATAATAATAATAAGTAGTTATTTAGGATGCAGGGTTATTTCTAGATCAGTCAGTCAGTCTGCAGTTGCCGACTGCGGCGTAGTCGATCTCAAACACGACCCGTCTCTGCTCAATTGCAGATCGAAATGGCGTCTCCAGCCGAACACGTTAGCTAGGCCCCTGCTCCTCTTCCTGCTTCAGTCTCTTCCTCAGATGCTCACCAATAGCTGCCAGAGGGTTTGTCTTGCTGTGTGCCAGGTTCTTCACAGCTTCACTAAACCGACTGGTCTCTCTCTCCCTGAGATCAAAACAAAACACGTAGGTTGTAGAGATATAATAACGGTAAAAGTAAATAGCAGATGGGCAGTTTATTATCTTGGTTGCTCTGATAATAAGCAGGATAACATTTCCATTTAAGCTTCATGTCATTTTCTCATGGAGAATAATAAAGTTAGATGTGATCATTAGTGGTGGTTTGGCCATGGTCGGGTACAGGTTAATGTGAGGACTTACAGGAGTTTGCGTTTTTGTGCTGGCTTCATCAGGCTGAAGTCTGTTGGTTCTGGCTTCTTCTTCACTGGCCTGAGAGGGAGAGACAAAGTGACAAAGATGGTCAAAAAGTGATCGATTTCATATGGAATGATTATGGTTAAAAACAAGAAAAAGGTAACAAACAAAAAAAGGTAGTTGGGAACACAATGTGCTATCCATGTGCGATCGTTCCAGGCAGTGCCATAGTTAGGACTTTCCTGTATGTGTTTAGTTATTTAGGACTGGGGCCAGACAGACGAGTACTTAATTTACTAATAACAGACAGAGATGGAGGCCGGCCAACTGAGCTGATCCACCAATTATCCATTCTGGCCTGGTTCAACAATTGACCATGCCAAGTTGTGATGTACAGAAAAAAACGTGTTTTCTATGGCAAAATGGATGTTGAGTTTACCAAACACATCAGCAAAGATATAACAAGGGCATGACGGGACAAAACATATGCTCTTGCGAGTTGTGACAAGTTTGACAGACAAGAGTGAAAAGGGTAGACACGGACTTGCTTGCGAATTAAAACTACTTCAATCCAAATAAATGTGTTTTTCAGCAGAGGTCATGGGAACTGCAGCTAGGTTGGAGGCAGTGGGGAAGCCAAAAGGTCAAAGGTGAAAAGAGCCTTGTGGAGTTACAGTAAACACACAGTCTAGTCTAAAGGTCCATCCAGGACAGCTACAAGAGTTCAACTCGGGAATGAATCAAATATTATCATCATAGATAGCAACTCTTCCCATAATAACACAGATGGAACACAACCGAGAACTTGATATCTTTGGCAACTGAAGAGAGAATGTGTTGGCTGAATAGCTAGTCAGTCAATAATGCCTGAAGGCTTTGGCAACTGGCGGCCCATGGGCTGTACCCCCTTTGTAGGTCTGCGGACCAATTTAAACAAATAAAAAAACACAAAAAAAACTCAGTTGGTTGTGTATCAGCAGTCACTGAACTAGCCCATGTCAGCCCCAAAAAATGTGATTGGTCAATTAGTCTAGTGGCCAGCTATTTAAACTTGTAGTAAGCATGGTCGAATTACCGACCGGGTTGGGACCCATTCATCATCAGTTATGATACTAAAAACTGCAAACATTTGCATCCAACCTATGACAAAATGTGTAGAATTGCAGGAAATTAACTTAAAGCATACATTTCTTCCTCACCTCCAAGGTGAGGTAAATAATTCAAATACTGATCTATATTATATGCTAAAATAATTGGGAAATTATATTATTTTATACTAATACAATTGCACAGAGAAATAGATCTTGTTTAACAAGTAATACCCCAGGACCAGTGAAAGAAAAGAGCCCATAACATCAAAGATGGTGTGGGGGGGGGGGGTTCTGTTCTGCTCATGCATTCTCACTTCAAACCCACCCCTAGTGTGCGTGGCCAAAGAGCTTGATTGTCAAGTCATCTGACCAAATCACCGGTTCCAATCCAAGTGCCAACGCCGTTTAGCAAACTCTAGGTGTTTACATTTGTTGGATGACATGAAAATAGAGCTCTTGGGCCACACACCCCCGTGGTAGGTTTGGCTTCGAAATGAGACCGCATGAGCAGAAAAGAACCCCATACCTACTGTAAAATATGGTGGTGGATCTTTGATGTTATGGGGCTATTTTGCTTCCACTGGGTCCTGGGGCCCTTGTTAAGGTCAACGGCGTCATGCCCTTTACCCAGTACCAGGACATTTTAACCAAAAACCTGGTTGCCTCTGCCAGGAGCTTGAAAATCGGCCGCAAGTGGATCTTCCAGCAAGACAATAACCAAGCATACGTCAAAATCCACAAATAAATTATTAATTGACCACAAAATCAACATTTTGCAAAGGCCATCTCAGTCTCCAGACTTGACACCCACTGAAATCTTGTGGTTTGAATTGAAGAGGGCAGTCAATAAGCGCAAACAAAGGATATCTGTCACGAGTGCTCCCTCTCCGGTCTCTAGGTCACCAGGCCGCTCGTTATGGCGCACACCTGTCACCATCGTTACACGCACCTGTGTGTCATCAGACTCACCTGGACTCCATCACCTCCTTGATTACCTGCCCTATATATGTCAGTCTCTTTGGTTCCTTCCTCATGTGTCATTGTTTCATGTCTGTGTGTGGTTCGTTTATTCATTAAATGTATTCACTCCTTGAACTTGCTTCCTGACTCCCAGTGCACACTGCACAGGATGTACCGATCCTGTGCAGGTGTTGTTACACGTGGTCTGCCACTGCGCGGACGATCTGCTGTCCGTCCTGTCTCCCTGTAGCGCTATCTTAGGCGTCTCACAGTACGGACATTGCAATTTATTGCCCTGGCCACATCTGCAGTCCTCATGTCTCCTTGCAGCATGCCTAAGGCACGTTCACGCAGATGAGCAGGGACCCTGGTCATCTTTCTTTTTGTATTTTCAGTCAGTAGAAAGGCCTCTTTAGTTTTCAGAACTGTGACCTTAATTGCCTACCATCTATATGCTGTTAGTGTCTAAACGACCGTTCCACAGGTACATGTTCATTAATTGTTTATGGTTCATTGAACAAGCATGGGAAACAGTGTTTAAACCCTTTACAATAAAGATTTGTGAAGGTATTTGGATTTTTACAAATTATCTTTGAAAGACAGAGTCCTGAAAAAGGGACGTTTATACATATATATCTATATAGATATATGTCACTCTCTTTGGTTCCTTCCCCAGGTGTCATTGTTTCTGTTTCATGTCTGTGCGTTGTTCATCTTTCGTTTATTCATTAAATGTATTCACTCCCTGAACTTGCTTCCTGACTCCCAGTGCACACGTTACAATATCAAGGATTTTGTATGGAGGAATGGTCTGACCTGTTTGATCTACTCTCTAGAGAATTCTAACTTCAGTCAGGGAGGAATTCCAGTGTCACACAGCTGGTGGTCATAATCCTGTCTTGTTCACACTTCACACACACTTATAGTCACTGCTGACATCTCTGGCCTTTGGCTTACGTTAGGATCCCTGTTTCACACTTCAAATACATCCATATGTCAGCCTGACAGACCAGTATTAGGCCTTACATGATTTCCTTGTATGAATATACAACAGGCATATCAAAAACGGGTTCAAAAGCAATACTCTACATCCATCTCCTGGTCTTTATCAAAAGACTGCCTTTCATTAACAAATAACTTTTCTCGAAGACTTGTTCTCGATCTGCTCTATAGTGCCTGCTACTTCGGACTCCTGGAAGAATTCACTTGTGAGAAGTGAGCTAACCTCGCCACTGCCTAGCAACCACGTCTCCATGGACTCTGATGGAAGGCTTTGTAAGAGCCACAAGGCTAATTGCATGTATTGGAACAGTGTAAAGGGCCCTTTTATATAACCTATATGGTGCATTGCTTTTTTGAGTCTGATAGTTACAATTAGGAGGTAGGCCTGTGTGTGCTCTGCAGAGCTCACCATCTTGGTTTACTTTATCTTTAAGCTGAAGAGAGAGAGGACACAGAAACAGACAGGAGCGAGAAAGAAAGAAAAAAAGAGAGAGAGCAAGAGAGAGAAAGGGAAAGAGAGAGAGCTGCAGCACATTAAAAAACAAAAGCAAGGCATTGGCTCCAAGGCATTAAGTCATACAGACATTTATGACTGATTGAAAAACTGCCCATCACAATAAACAAGCTCCACTGAGGCTTCCCCGAGCTGAACTTGACTGCAATAAATAACCCTGGAAGCATCCAGAAATCAAAAAGGAATTGTATAATGCACAATTGAAATGTCCTCAGAACTAGATCAGACTTCATTCACTTGCAGGATTGCCGTTGGAGGCAATTTCTTCCCCTCTTAGTGCATTTTACGGCATAATCTCACCATTGGTGTATTCATTAGTCGAATGACATTGCAAAACGTTTGGTGTGTTTACCGATTAATCTAGGAACCAAAGGGAATGAAACGGGGAGGGACCTACCTGCATTTGTCTAATAGAAAGGTTTTGTTGCAAAGCTTTGTCTGTTTGGAGTAAACGGTTTCTGTTGCAAAACGTTTTGGCGAAAGAACAAAAGTTTTGCAATGGAATCCGACTAATGAATACACCCCAGTTCTCTTCCTTCATCCTCTGTTTTGAACGGAAGTCAATTGCTCCCTTATTATCTTGCAACCCTGCCACATCCGTCCTCTACACCTCAAAACGACTTACTAACGCCTGGCTAATTCTGTGCTGAAGGCCATACTGTAGAGGTAGGGGTTCTGTCATAGTGTACTGTGTGGAAAATATATGGGTATGTCCATTCTGGTCTGTCCTGTAACATGGCTCATTAAACCCAGTGACAGCGTCCTGAAGCACTGCTGCTGGGCTGGCCCCTGCTACCAGGTGCCCCTGAGACCAACCAAACACTGGGACATTATGAGCTCTTTTAATTCTATGACAAAAATGCTAAGAAAGACCTAAAACATAGGATTGAAATTGACTTGGATAAACTCAACTTGACAAAGGCAGACAAAGGGTTGGACAGTGTGAGGAGATGACAGAGTGCCAAAAATGTAACCTATGACATGACGGTAAAGAAAACGCTGACCCATTTAATTGATGAAACATGGCCTGCTAGACAAACCAACAGCTGTAAGAATAGTCAGTGGGTGTGAGGAAAAAGAGGATGGTGTGAAATCATAGCATTGTTGGGGTGTTCCCCAGGGATGTATACTTACACCCTGTTCTTTCTGGAGGCCTTTCTGGAGGTCTTGGTGGTAGAGGGGATGAGCTGGCAGAGTTCTGGCAGGGCGTCTGCCAGCGGCCTCATGTCACCCACAACGGGCATGGCCGCCCTCTTAGCCTGGGCCACTTGTTGCTCCTTGGCCAGCTTGATGGAGCTGATCTCTAAATATCACACAAAAAAAGCATTTAAATCAAATAAAACTTTAAATTGCCACATGCGCCAAATACAACAAGTGTAGACCTTACCGTGAAATGCTTACTTACAAGCCCTTAACCAACAGCGCAGTTCAAGAAGAGTTAACAAAATATTTACTAAAGTAAAAAAGTATAAAAAATTATAAAAAGTAACACAATAATGAGGCTATATACAGTGGGTACCTGTACCGAGTCAGTGTGCAGGGGTACAGGTTAGTTGAGGTAATTTGTACATGTAGGTAGGGGTGAAGTGACTATGCACAGATAATAAACAGTGAGTAGCAGCAGTGTACAAAACAAATGGGGGGGGGGGGGTCAATGTAATAGTCCGGTGGCCATTTGATTAATTGTTCAGCAGTCTTATGGCTTGGGGGTAGAAGCTGTTGAGGAGCCTTTCGGTCCTAGACTTGGCGCTCTGGTGCCGCTTGCCGTGTGGTAGCAGAGAAAACAGTCTTTGACTTGGGTGACTGGAGTCTCTGACAATTTTATGGTCTTTCCTCTGACACCGCCTATTATATAGGTCCTGGATGGCAGGAAGCTTGGCCCCAGTGATGTACTGGGCCTTACTCACTACCCTCTGTAGCACCTTATGGTCGGTCGGATGCCATTCCAGGCAGTGATTCAACTGGTCAGGATGCTCTCGATGGTGCAGCTGTAGAACATTGAGGATTTGGGGACCCATGCCAAATCTTTTCAGTCTCCTGCGGGACACCAAGGAACTTGAAACTCTCGACCCGCTCCACTACAGCCCCGTTGATGTTAAAGGGGGCCAGTTCGGCCCACTTTCTCCTGTAGTCCACGATCAGCTCCTTTGTCTTGCTCACATTGAGGGAGAGGTTGTTGTCCTGGCACCACACTGCTAGTTCTCTGACCTCCTCCCTATAGCCTGTTTCATCGTCATCTGTGGATCAAAGCACTTCATGGCTACTGATGTGAGTGCTACGGGGCGATAATCATTTAGGCATGTTACCTTCGCTTCCTTGGGCACAGGGACTATAGTGGTCTACTTGAAACATGTAGGTATTACAGACTCAGTCAGGAAGAGGTTGAAAATGTCAGTGAAGACACATGCCAGTTAGTCCCCGCATGCTTTGAGTACACGTCCTGGTAATCCATCTGAATGTTGACCTGTTTAAAGGTCTTGCTCACATCGGCTACCGAGAGCGTTATCACACAATCATCCAGAACAGCTGGTGCTCTCATGCATGCTTCAGTGTTGCTTGTCTCGAAGCGTGCAGAAAAGGCATTTAGCTCGTCTGGTAGGCTCGCGTCACTGGGCAGCTTGCGCCTGGGTTTCCCTTTGTAGTCCATAATAGTTTTCAACCACTGCCACATCCGACGAGCATCAGAGCCGGTGTAGTAGGATTCAATCTTAATCCTGTATTGACGCTTTTCTTGTTTGATGGTTCAGGAAGGTTACAATGTTTCCATCAGGGCACAAGCAGCAGAGACTTACTGCATGTCAAAGATGTGCCTCCACAACAATCAGTAGCCTTACTAAGATTACCTATAACCCTTTGTAGAGTGGCATTTATACACTACATGAGCAAAAGTATGTGGACACCTACTTGTCGAACATCTCATTCCAAAATCAATGGCATTATATGGGGTTGGTCCCTCATTGCTGCTATAAACAGCCTCCACTCCTCTGGGAAGGCTTTCCACTAGATGTTGGAACATTGCTGTGGGGACCATTTATCACAAGGGCATTAGAGAGGTCGGGCACTGAGGTTGGACAATTAGGCCTGGCTCGCAGTCAGAGTTAGCGTTCTCCTGGCATCCGCCAAACCTAGATTCGTCCGTCGGACTGGCAGATGGTGAAGCGTGATTCATCACTCAAGAGAACGCGTTTCTACTGCTCCAGAGTCCAATGGCAGTGAGATTTACACCACTCCAGCCGACGCTTGGCATTACACATGGTGATCTTGGGCTTGTATGCGGCTGCTCGGATGGAAACCCATTTGATGAACCTCCCGATGAAAAGTTATTGTGCGGACGTTGCTTCTAGAGGCAGTTTGGAACTTGTTGCTCCCAGATGTTTCCACTTCACAAGAATAGCATTTACAGTTGACCGGGGCAGTCCTAGCAGGGCAGAAATTTGATGAACTGACTTGTTGGAAAGGTGGCGTCCTATGACGGTGCCAAGTTGAAAGTCACTGAGCTCTTCAGTAAGGCTATTCTACTGCCAATGTTTGTCTATGGAGATTGCATGGCTATGTGCTCGATTTTATACACCGGTCAGCAACAGGTTTGGCTGAAATAGCCAAATCCACTAATTTGAAGGGGTGTCCACATACTTTTGTATACACTATATAGTGTATGAGGAGAATCTCTTTCTCTTGAGATTTAAAACATATGGTTAAAAGCATTGTGGTTTGGGCCTTTTGACTTTCATCATAGAGTGGTGTTGATCCCATCCATTTCAGCCATGAGTTATGATGACTATGAGCCATATGGTTTCTTATGTGCAGACTTGCCCATGTAAATTGACTGTGACCATATCAGCGGCGAAACACTAAACCCTACATCACCACAGACTTTAACAAATACTGTGATCAGAGCCAGGGAGGAATATTCAAACCAGATGACATCGGTACAGACGTACAGTTCGTGAACAGGTGAAAATTGAGTCGCATTAAACTTCATGGCTTTAAGTATAAATTCTGACTTTGGTAGATACGATCAGATCAGAGACAGGACGTGTTGAAGGTATTAAAATGTCTGCTGAAAAATTACTCACCGTTCATGTCATTTAGGCTAATCCTTAGGCTATTTCCAGATTGTGTAGAACTGTAGCTAGATACTCGCGCAATGCGGCTTTGATTGAATTGCCACCTCCGTCTCTTATTTAGGCTAAATGAAGGAACACATGGGGCATTAAATCACCTCTGTGGAATATACAGTCAGAATAATAACCCTTATTCGTCAACACATATTTTGCACATCCTCATCAGTACAGATCCAGAGGACCCCCACGCTGCAGATACAGACAGCCCTGCCTTTTCCTGGAATACAGTTGGGTCTACAACAGAAAAGCAATTATCCGATTTTTTTCTTTCTTTCTCCTTGTTAATTTCCTGAAAACTGCAGAGGTCTGAGGCTCACAGCCTGTCTCTAATTTCAGACGGAGTCAAAAGAACCATTAGAGCCTAATGATATGCACAGAGGAGACATCTTGTGTTACACAGAGAATTGATTGGATCAGCAGATTGGGTTACTAAGTGATCACAATTCTAGAAAAGTAGGTGGTGGTGTTAAAAGCGCAATCTGGGATCTGGGAATCTGTTCAATGGTCATTTCAGAGGGCTGCTGATTTGCTGGCTAACAAATGCCAGACTGTAGCTTTAAAAAGGGGTTGTAATTACATAGACACAGCTAGCTCTGTCGCGGGCTGGCGCGGCGCAGAAACCTCAGCAGAGATCAGTGGGGATGGAGCTCCTCATCGCACCAACCTAATGCTGTTATGTCCTGAAGGTATCTATATCTTGCCTTTCAAACATTAGATTTTTTAAACACAAAAAGTCATAATCCTACATTTTATGAATTCAAACTTTTGGGAGAGAGCACCAATGTCGGGATTAAGGAGTGTCGAAAGGTAAAAACGTGAAGGTTGAAATGGTCAAATACTCCAGCCACCCAAATCATAGACCGTTCTCCACAGCAAGCGGAACCGATGCACCATGTCTGGAACAAAAAGTACCCTGAACAGAGTCTACCCCCCAAGCTATAAGACGGCTAAATAGTTAGTTAAGTAGTTAACCAATTGCTACCCGGAATATCTGCATTGACCCTTTTTGCACTAACCTCTTTTGACTCATCACATAAGCTGCTGTTGCTGTTTATTATCTATCCTGTTACCTAGTCACTTTAGCATTACTTATATGTACACATCTACCTCAATGACCTCGTACCCCTGCACATTGACTCTGTACTGGTACCCTGTGTATATAGCTAAGTTATTGTTACTCATTGTGTATTTATTTTTTGAGTTATTATTTGTGTGTTATTTTATTTCAATTTCTTATGCTATTTCTATTTTTATTTTGCATTGTTGGGAAGGGCCCATAAGTAGTCATTTCACTGTTCGTTAATAACGGGTGTAGACTAAGCATGTGACATAACATTTGATTTGTTACGGAGTCCCCTGCCTAATGAGTCTTATCACTTAATGAAGCTCACTCCACCCAGGCCCAAACAGTGCCAGAGATCAAGGGGTCGTGAACTGGCTCCCCAATCTCCTATTGACCTTTGTGACCAGGCCACTGGTTGCTAGGGTCTGGTGGTTGCTAGGGAACCGGACACAGTCCTCTTGCCTGCTCAGAGCCTACTCAGTCTCTCTTCAAGTGGACATGTGTGATGGCGTGTGGGCGGAAGTGAGCACCACTATTCGGCCCATATTATTATTGCTCTTGTATCTGCTCAACCATTCATTATCATGATATGTCTATTATGTACAGTATATTCACTCATCATCTCTCTTTGTACAGAACCGCATTAGTCACATATGTTCCTGCCAATCAAGTTCCCGATTATGTGTAACTCTTTGAGGGTGCCTTACTCCTGCTGACAAAGGAAAGGTGTCAGTGGGTCACAGATCAGTCAAATAGGAGTTTCTCCCTCAAAGAAACAGTACGAGTCAGATCTGTTACGTTATGATAATGCTCACTGTTAAGCCACCTGTCTCGCCTCTCCTTCATCTTCTCTTTCTTCGTCTGCTGCTTCTTCTCCTCCTCGGGGGCTGTGAACAGACAGACAGAGTGAGTGAGTGAGTGAGTGAGTGAGTGAGTGAGTGAGTGATCATTCACAATGTTACACTGGTACTTCACACATTCAGCAGAGAAAACATGCATTGTGGGTCATCATCAACAATAGAAAATAACATTCAAAGCAATTCAACTCACCAAGATTCAAAGCAAATCAATTCACCAACATTCAAAGCAATTCATCAACGATAAAAGGAAGAGTGGCGACTTTTTAAAATGCTTTGGAAATTGAAATGCGCCAGATCTTTTTCCACAAGATAAATGGAACCAGTAAAATGTTCCCGTTGCCAAATAAATAATTCACAGTCGAATAGAATTATAATAACAGATTTGAGTTTGGGGTATAAAAATGGAAATCTCTCAGCGAGAGCTTGATTTGACAGGAAAAATAAAAGCCTGTGACATGTCATTAAAACAAACCACGGCTGAAAAACTTTACGCCCGAAGGGAGAAAGTAATCACAGTATTGTTGTGAGCGCCTCAGAAGAAGATATGACTAGATCAGGACATGTGGCTTGTCTTTCCTGGTTCAAAGGCATGGAGAATGGGGAGAGATACCGTCGGAAGGAGCGGGTTGAGAACAGAAAACACTACCTACTATATCTATCTAGTTTTCCCCTCTTTAGAAAAACATCCTGTCCTGGGATGGAATGTTTTCAGTAATTGGGACAACCACGTTGAGGCCCCCTGTGGATAGGGTAGCCCCAGTGGTGTGTGTGAGCATTTGTTCCCATCTCTGCCCTTCCTGACAAAGAAAGCGCTATCACTGACACTGGACGATAAGAGCAGAGGTTATCACACAGACAGTTGCTTCCTGTAGCGCAATGACAATAACAGATGCTGGGCAGTCTGAATATTGTCACTGTCTACCATCACTGGGGTGTCTAGTGGAAAACGTACACATTTTAGAGAGAGAAAATGAGATGGAGTTGGTAAAGAAAAGCAAATCACTAATTTAAACTACAGTACAACGGTTGAATTGTTTTGAACACAAAACATGACCTTGATATCTGACAGGGCAGGTGACAGTATTTTGTGGTGTGTTAAACATTTTTTTTTTTATTAAATCCATCCCTATGATTTCACGCTCTGTTGACGAAATAGAGAGAAACAGGATCGATGCGCTGCTCCGTGACTTCGGGAAAATGAAGTGTCCGTGTTGCAGCCTGGCCCTATACAGTTGAAGTCAGAAGTTTACATACACTTAGGTTGGAGTCATTAAAACTCGTTTTACAACTACTCCACAAATTTCGTGTTGAACTATAGTTTTGGCAAGTCGGTTAGGACATCTACTTTGTGCATGACACAAGTCATTTTTCCAACAATTGTTTACAGACAGATTATTTCATGTATAATACACTGTATCACAATTCAAGTGGGTCAGAACTTTACATACACTAAGTTGACTGTGCCTTTAAACAGCTTGGAAAATTCCAGAAAATGATGTCATGGCTTTAGAAGCTTCTGATAGGCTAATTGACATCATTTGAGTCAATTGAAGGTGTGCCTGTGGATGTATTTCAATGCCTATCTTCAAACTCAGTGCCTCTTTGCTTGACATCGTAGGAAAATCAAAAGAAATCAGCCAAGACCTCAGAAAAAAGACTGTACACCTCCACAGGTCTGGTTCATCCTTGGGAGCAATTTACAAATGCCTGAAGGTACCACGTTCATCTGTACAAACAATAGTACGCAAGTATAAACACCATGGGACCACGCAGCCGTCATACCGCTCAGGAAGGAGACGCGTTCTGTCTCCTAGAGATGAACGTACTTTGGTGCGAAAAGTGCAAATCAATCCCAGAACAGCAGCAAAGGACCTTGTGAAGATGCTGTAGGAAACATGTACAAAAGTATCTATATCCACAGTAAAACGAGACCTATATCGACATAACCTTAAGGTCGCTCAGCAAGGAAGAAGCCACTGCTCCAAAACCGCCATAAAAAAGACAGACTACGGTTTGCAACTGCACATGGGGACAAATATCGTACTTTTTGGAGAAATGGTCTGATGAAACAAAAATAGAACCGCTTGGCCATAATGACCATCGTAATGTTTGGGTGAAAAAGGGGGATGCTTGCAAGCCCGAAGAACACCATCCCAACCGTGAAGCACAGGGGTGGCAGCATCATGTTGTGGGGGTGCTTTGCTGCAGGAGGGACTGCTGCACTTCACAAAATAGATGGCATCATGAGGGAAGAAAATTATGTGGATATATTGAAGCAACATCTCAAGACATCAGTCAGGAAGTTAAAGCTTGGTCACAAATGGGTCTTCCAAATGGACAATGACCCCAACCATACTTCCAAAGATGCGGCAAAATGGCTTAAGGACAACAAAGTCAAGGTATTGGAGTGGCCATCACAAAGCGCTAACCTCAATCCTATAGAAAAGTTGTGGGCAGAACTGAAAAACATGTGCGAACAAGGAGGCCTACAAACCTGACTCAGTTACACCAGCTCTGTCAGGAGGAATGGGCCAAAATTCACCCAACTTATTGTGGGAAGCTTGTGGAAGACTACCCGAAACCTTTGACCCAAGTTAAACAATTTAAAGGCAATGCTACCAAATACTAATTGAGTGTATGTAAACTTCTGACCCACTGGGAATGTGATGAAAGAAATAAAAGATTACAAAAATAATTCTCTACTATTATTCTGAAATTTCACATTCTTAAAATAAAAGTGGTGATCCTAACTGACCTAAGACAGGGACTTTTTACTAGGATTAAATATCAGGAATTGTGAAAAACTGAGTTTAAATGTATTTGGCTAAGGTGTATGTAAACGTCCGACTTTAACTGTATATAGCTAGTAGAGCCTACTGATGGAATTGGCTTTGTAATTAGCAATGCCGCAGTCCTTGACTGACATGTCGGAGAGAACGGTAAAGTGGAACTCAATGGGACCCAAATGCTACACGCCACAGCATCTCTAGTAGGGACCTTTCTTACTCTCATCTTCCTCATGTCAACACACAGTGCCACAATGTATTTCCTCTGAAAAGGCTACATTGTAACCTGGAATCTAATTTTAAGAGGTTCCTACAGCACTTTTGTGGTTGCCGATTCAGCGATATTAAGTTATTCCTGTCAAACTGAACAAGGAGATTCGTTTAGTTTGATAGATGTTGTTTTAGTCTGCCAATGACAATAACCACGATGATGGATCAATAACTAGGTCTATTCATCCAGACCTTTTCAGATGAATTACATCATCATCATTACATTGTAGATGTAGTATCTATCATTAGTGTTCAATTAGAAACGTCCAATCATTGAAAGGCAGCTTGAGGTTACAGCACTGTGCAGAGCAGAGACACAGAGCCAAGAGATGTTGCTTAAATGGGGCACCACTCCCTTCACCTCCCAGATCAATAGCATCTCATTTAAAGACGCAGATGAGCTCCTGTTAAATGTTGGATATAGCCTACAGACAGGTGGTACGAGGCAGTGGCATGGGTTCCACCCCGCCTCTGTTTTTGTAAAACGCTGAGGGATGGGCCTGGAGAAATGCAACCACTCTCCAATCCATAGACAGAGCTAGGGATGCAAGGCCTGACCGTCCATGATTATTTTTCTTGGTTTGTTTTAACCACGTTTTGGGGCAATCCAGTGTTTGTTTACATTTACATTCTTTACAAACATTGGAGTAAACAAGCTTATATTTTGGGGTATGATAGTTGAACTAAGCTCACGGGGCCTGCATAAGTTATATTCTTCAACGGGTATGTCATTAGTTATATTAAGTCCAAAAACGGAAGTAGCAATTAAGGATTCTAGCTTTAAGGTACTTCCAGTTGAAATGTAAGCTTTGAAAACACAGTCGTCGCGTTGCATTTCGAAAACAGACATTTAGTACAACATTTAAAAACACATGGGAATGGGAGTGTGTGTGTGTGTGTGTGTGTGTGTGTGTGTGTGTGTGTGTGTGTGTGTGTGTGTGTGTGTGTGTGTGTGTGTGTGTGCTGGAATTGGCCTTGGGGTCCTAATCACTGTACTGGGTTGAGTGTAGCTACTACGCTACTGGCCGTGACCCCACTCTCAGAGGGTGTCCCAGCGGGAGGTCAGATACACACGTGTATAACACACACTTTTACATGTGTGAAATAGGACATGTAAGAACCCACCTAATTACTATTAATCATCTGTACTGTGCCTGTCCATCTCTGAATCTAGCTGCCTTGTAGAATGTATTTGAATAGGTACTGTAATGTGTTAGAAATTGATATGGCTTATCAAGAAAAGTGAGGAGGAAAGAACTATTTCCAATCATGTTATGATAATACAATACAGTGCCCACACTGTAAAGGCAAATCAATTCTTCAGCCTACATTTGTTGGGGGAATGACTCTCCACTAATGATAGCAGGAAGGAAAAAACAAAAAGGAGAGGAGTGGGCAGCTCGGTTGGCAGGGAGAGCTGGCAGGGATGTCCGGGTTGTGTGCTGGTAGCTAATATCATTCTGCGGCAATGAAACTGTCAGTGTGGGACAGTGGGAGTGAGTCACATGTGAGAGAATTCATAGTGCTTGTTTATCATTCCCCTGCCACCTCCTCGCCTATCCACTGCCATTAAAAACATCCTACAGCTTCTCTCTTTATGCAAAACAGACATTATGGTATGGACCAGGGTTGATGTCAATTTCATTTCCAGTAAAGCTAATTCAGATCACACATTCTTTTCATTGAAACGCACTGGGAAAAATTTGAATTGGGGTTTCAGCGTACTTCCTGAATTTAAATGGAACCCAACACTGGTATGGACAGTACCAATAATACCTTTCACACTAGTATTTAACATTGAAATTATGCCAAGGGGAATGATTCACTTTGACAAATAATCTACATTGAGGTAATGTCCATATCTGAGTCATGCTCTAGCTAACATGGTTAAAAGTGCTCATGCTGGGTGAGTGTGCTGCTGCATTGGCCTGCTTTCTACTCTGTCCTGCTGTCCTCCTGCTGCCCCAGCCACAAGGTTGAAAGGTTAAAGAACAGTCAGCCAACAAATAGAATTCTAGTCATTTCAACGACCACGGCACGGTTGATGAGCAATATGGATAAAACCATTGGGCCTGGCAGGCAACAGATACTGCACTCTGCTCTCATTGCTTCTTTACCCGGGAAGCAAATACTGAAGGATCCCGACCAGAGCTCATCCTTAGGATAACAGCAGCAACTGGTTCACAAAGAGATCGGAGTTGTGTACTACGAGTCTAGATTGAGGAGTTAGAGAGCTGACTCTGGTCAACTCTTGAGTTCGACTCGGGATAGCCTAACCAGATACATGAAAGTGGGTCACCTTTAAGCCAGGTACATTTCTATGGCAACGAATCCTTCAGAACTAACCGGCTGTGGGTAAGGCTAACTCCACTTAGTCTGAATGAAGTGTTTGAGCCGTGAGTTGAGGACCAATCAAATTAGATTCCCTCTCGCTAAGAGCGCATCATCGTCATCCCTTCAAGACGTGGATGTCGATTAAGGCAGGCCCCCGCACCTCTCTGATTCAGAGGGGTTGGGTTAAATGCGGAAGACACATTTCAGTTGAAGGCATTCAGTTATACAACTGACTAGGTATCCCCCTTTCACCTTTAATTCATAAGACTGATTAAATATGTACTTATATATAAAAAAATAAAAAATAAAATAAAATGTATTTTTCAAATACATGACACATTTAGTAAATCGAGGATGAACTTGAAACTTCACGCATGGTAAAAGTTTCGTATGACTTAATAAAAATTGCGGGTGGGGGAAAAGGGACTCGTGCATTGACAAGCACACCAAAGCACTTCTAAAAGGCCATTTCATACTAAAGCTCTTATCCAGAGTGACTTACAGGAGCAATTAGGGTTAAGTGCCTTGCTCAAGGGCACACCGGCATATTTTTCAACTAGTCGGCTCGGGAATTCGAACCAGCAACATTTCGGTTACTGGGCCTGCCGACCTATATTCCACACTGTAGTATCCCTTGATCATGTGTAGTACTTAATATATAATGTTGTAGTATACTATACACTGTAGTGTCAATCGAATCTGTAATACTTACTATAGAATTGTGTAGTATAGTAACTACTACAGTATTATCCACAAAAAAAACGAGTAAATACTACAGTAATTTCTGCAAAAACCCAACCCTTTCTTAACTATAGTAATACAAATGCAGTATTTACTTTGCATATACCCCACCTATTCCCCTCCCCAATGTGTGGCACCATGAGTGAGAAACCTACATGCCATGTGTTGTGTTCTCTACAGGTTATAGAAGAGCAGAAGCTGTGAACTATCCATTCAGACTCCAGTCCTACCTACTTATAGTAGAGGTCGACCGATGATGATTTTTCAGCGCCGATACCGATTATTGGAGGCCAAATAAAAAAGTCGATACCGATTAATCGGCCGATTTGTTTTGTAATTATTTGTAATAATGACAATTACAACAATACTGAATGAACACTTATTTTAACTTAATATAATACATAAATACTATCAATTTAGCCTCAAATAAATAATGAAATATGTTCAATTTGGTTTAAAGAATGCAAAAACAAAGTGTTTCTACTTTGGGTTGTGCCGTGGCGGAGATCTTTGTGGGCTATACTCGGCCTTGTCTCAGGATGGTAAGTTGGTGGTTGAAGATATCCCTCTAGTGGTGTGGGGGTTGTGCTTTGGCAAAGTGGGTGGGGTTATATCCTTCCTGTTTGGCCCTGTCCGGGGGTATCATCGGATGGGGCCACAGTGTCTCCTGACCCCTCCTGTCTCAGCCTCCAGTATTTATGCTGCAGTAGTTTGTGTCGGGGGGCTAGGGTCAGTCTGTTATATCTGGAGTATTTCTCCTGTCTTATCCGGTGTCTTGTGTGAATTTAAGTATGCTCTCTCTAATTCTCTCTTTCGCTCTCTCGGAGGACCTGAGCCCTAGGACCATGCCTCAGGACTACCTGACATGATGACTCCTTGCTGTCCCCAGACCACCTGGCCGTGCTGCTGCTCCAGTTTCAACTGTCCTGCCTGCGGCTATGGAACCCTGACCTGTTCACCGGACGTGCTACCTGTCCCAGACCTGCTGTTTTTCAACTCTCTTGAGACAGCAGGAGCGGCAGAGATACTCTCAATGATCGGCTATGAAAAGCAAACTGACATTTACTCCTGAGGTGCTGACTTGTTGCACCCTCGACAACTACTGTGATTATTATTATTTGACCATGCTGGTCATTTATGAACATTTGAACATCTTGGCCATGTTCTGTTATAATCTCCACCCGGCACAGCCAGAAGAGGACTGGCCACCCCTCATAGCCTTGTTCCTCTCTAGGTTTCTTCCTAGGTTTTGGCCTTTCTAGGGAGTTTTTCCTAGCTACCGTACTTCTACACCTGCATTGCTTGCTGTTTGGGGTTTTAGGCTGGGTTTCTGTACAGCACTTTGAGATATCAGCTGATGTAAGAAGGGCTATATAAATACATTTGATTTGATTTGTTGGAGAAGAAAGTAAAAGTGCAAAATGTGCCATGTAAAAAAGCTAACGTTTAAGTTCCTTGCTCAGAACATGAGAACATATGAAAGCTGGTGGTTCCTTTTAACATGAGTCTTCAATATTCCCAGGTAAGAAGTTTTAGGTTGTAGTTATTATAGGAATTATAGGACTATTTCTCTCTATACCATTTGTATTTCATATACCTTTGACTATTGGATGTTCTTATAGGAACTTTAGTATTGCCAGTGTAACAGTATAGCTTCCGTCCCTCTCCTCGCTCCTACCCGGGCTCGAACCTGGAACACATCGACAACAGCCACCCTCGAAGCAGCATTACCCATGCAGAGCAAGGGGAACAACTACTCCAAGTCTCAGAGCAAGTGACGTTTGAAACGCTATTAGCGCGCACCGGGCTAACTAGCTAGCCATTTCACATCGGTTACACCAGCCTAATCTTGGGAGTTGATAGGCTTGAAGTCATAAACAGCACAATGCTTGAAGAATTGCGAAGGGCTGCTGGCAAAACGTATGAAAGTGCTGTTTGAATGAATGCTTACGAGCATGCTGGTGCCTACCACCGCTCAGTCAGACTGCTCTATCAAATCATAGACTTAATTATAATATAATAAACACACAGAAATACGAGCCTTATGTCATTATTAATATGGTCGAATCCGGAAACTATCATCTCGAAAACAAAATGTTTATTTTTTCAGTGAAATACGGAACCGTTCCGTATTTTATCTAACGGGTGGCATCCATAAGTCTAAATATTCCTGTTACATTGCACAACCTTCAATGTTATGTTATAATTACATAAAATTCTGGCAAATTAGTTTGCAACGAGCCAGGCGGCCCAAACTGTTGCATATACCCTGACTCTGTGTGCAATGAACGCAAGAGAACTGACACAATTTCACCTAGTTAATATTGCCTGCTAACCTGGATTTCTTTTAGCTAAATATGCAGGTTTAAAAATATATACTTCTGTGTATTGATTTTAAGAAAGGCATTGATGTTTATGGTTAGGTACAGTCGTGCAACGATTGTGCTTTTTTCGCAAATGCGCTTTTGTTAAATCATCGTTTGGCGAAGTTGGCTGTCTTTGTTAGGAAGAAATAGTATTCACACAGTTCACAACGAGCCAGGCGGCCCAAACTGCTGCATATACCCTGACTCTGTTGCAGAGGTGACACATTTTCCCTAGTTAAAAGAAATTCATGTTAGCAGGCAATATTAACTAAATATGCAGGTTTAAAAATATATACTTGTGTATTGATTTTAAGAAAGACATTGATGTTTATGGTTAGGTACACGTTGGAGCGACAACAGTCCTTTTTCGCGAATGCGCACCGCATTGATTATATGCAACGCAGGACAGGCTAGATAAACTAGTAATATCATCAACCGTGTGTAGTGGTTGAGTGATTATGATTGATTGATTGATTGTTTTTTATAAGTTTAATGCTAGCTAGCAACTTACCTTGGCTTCTTACTGCATTCGCGTAACAGGCAGGCTCCTCGTGGAGTGCAATGTAAAGCAGGTGGTTCGAGCGTTGGACTAGTTAACCGTAAGTTTGCAAGATTGAATCCCCAAGCTGACATGGTAAAAATCTGTCGTTCTGCCCCTGAACAAGGCAGTTAACCCACCGTTCCTAGGCCGTCATTGAAAATAAGAATGTGTTCTTCACTGACTTGCATAGTTAAAAAATATTATTTAAAAAAATATATATTTAAATATAAAAAAATAAATCAATTCGGCAAATCGGTGGCCAAAAATACTGATTACCGGTTGCTATGAAAACTTGAAATCGTCCCTAATTAATCGGCCATTCCGATTAAATCGGTCGACCTCTAACTTATAGGTTATGAAAAACGTGCACGTTAGGTATTTGTCTAGTAGGTTTAGTCAAGCAGAAAGAAGTAGTGGCTACATAAAAGATAAAACAAAAACACTATAGTAAATTCTACAGTATTCACTGTAGTGTTTTGGTGACCGAAGACCAAAAAACACTATAGGGATTACAATAATATATAAATGTAGTAATACTACAGTATTTATACCATAGTATACTATAGTATTTTTTCATGTGGGTAACTCTACCTAGCAAAATAGTTTTCATAAATTGATACTTTCGAGTCAAAGTATCGATAAAATATCATCCAAAATAATATACACATGCTATATGTAACTGTATCAAATTTTTCCCCCATCACTATTACAGAAGACAAAGTGTGTCACTGACTCCAACTAACCTCATATACTGTATATATGCCATTTAGCAGATGCTTTTATCCCGTGACTTACAGTCAGGTTTGCATATATTTTCCATATGGGAGGCCCCAGCGGGAATGAAACCAACGATAATTGGCGGTCCAAGCGCCATGCTCTACCAACTGGGCCACACCCAACCTCACCTAGATCTACTGAAGTTACTGACTCCCTTCTCGCTGACAAGATGAGTTCACCAATTCCCAGCCACCCACACTGCTGTTGCTGCCATGGCGATAGACGAGTCAGGACAAGACCCAGCCCCCACATCACAAATTAGGGTCATTCTTAACCCCCGGGGTATATCACGGCAACTAATGAATCCTTGCCGAAAATCTCTAACCTTATATCGGAAACTGCTTCAATATCACAGAGTTTATCTCAAGCCAAAACATGGTGGCGTAAAATTAACCATCAAACCAAGCAAAAGTATTTTCATCTCTCTCTTTTAATTTCTACGTATATCTTCAGCCCACGCTCAGATACAGCTCTTCCAGCAGCAACACACACCAACTTTCATCACAGGCCAGTTCCTTCCTGCCTGGTCCAATCTTTAATCTGCCACCGCAGTGTCGACAACAAATGTGTTGTCCTGCTGTAGCAGCAGAGGTACAGGGGCCAGATAGGCATCTCTACTCCTGCTGCATCCCCATCCCTGACAGCCCTGGTCCTGAACTGCTGATGGGTGAAACCCAACCCGACCTGGGGCCGTTTGTGGTGGAGGAAGAGAGCCTTACTTACCACCTCCCTGGTCCTCCCTGTACCCCCAGAGAGGATTGGGTTCTCAGCACACAGTGAAATAGATAGCACCGATTAAATCGCAAGAAAGGCATTTCACTGTACTAGTGCACGTGACAAAAACGTGAAACTTGATTAGGCTTTATTATGAGTGATTGGGAGAATTCCATATTTCCTTTCCTGCTTGGGTTTGCCCCCGCTTAGCCTCTCTGCTTTCCCCCTTTTGTCTGGCATAATTGACAGGCAGCTCTGTTAGGTGGAGGAGAGGAGGGGTAGTGCCTTTGGGGAGCTGACAACAAGATAAAGAGGTGGTTTCACCGGGTCCCGGCTCAGATACTGATATCCCCTATTAAAAGTGCAAAGAGGGCTCTTTGTCAAAACAGAGGTGGTCACTGAATGATCAACTGCCGCAGTCATCACACCACGGTATGGCAGCAAGGAGTTCTGCTCTTTGAAACAGAGATTTTTCTGTTCAAGACGCACGTAACATATGGAAGCGAACAGGGCTCTACAGTGCAACAGTTTTACTCGCATATGAGCTACCGTAATTTCCGGACTATTGAGCGCACCTGAATATAAGCCGCACCCACTGAATCTTTTAAAAAGTATTATTTTGAACATAAATAAGCCGCACGTCTATAAGCCGCAGGTGCCTACCGGTACATTGAAACGAATGAACTTTACACAGGCTTTAACGAAACACGGCTTGTAACAAAAAATAAAAAATTAGCAGTAAGCTTTAGTTGTCTTTTTGCACTGAGTCAATTCATCACGCTGCTGTTTCCAACGTCTTATCATCGACTCATTAAGACCAAGCTCCCGTGCAGCAGCTCTATTTCCTTTTCCAACAGCCAGATCAATCGCCTTCAACTTGAAAGCTGCATCATATGCATTTCTCCGTGTGTTTGCCATGATGAGGGTGACAAAATGACTACCGTAATCAGAATGATGGGAAGTTTGAGAGCGCTTGATTTAATCTAAACAGTAAACAAAAAAGTTGTTTGACCTTAACCCGTTCGGAAATTTCATTGGTCTAATGAAAGCTTCATGCCGCCAAAAAAACTGAGCACGTTACAGAATGTGTTTTAAAAAAAAAAAAAAAAATTGAAAGCGGGAAAAATCCATATATTAGCCGCGTCATTGTTTAAGCCGCGAGGTTCAAAGCGTGGGAAAAAAGTTGCGGCTTATAGTCCGGAAATTACGGTAAATATTTTGCTGTGCGACCTGGACCTGAACGATTCATGCTTGCACCATTACTACAAAGAAAACAGCTTGCTGCCTTAAATATTTTTAATTGTGCTCCTAAATTGTTTAACTTAGGTGCACACACGCTCCTTGTAAAAAAATAATTGTAACTATGTCAGCGTAGAGCCCTAGTGAAGACTATGAACTAATGAATAGGCCTAATAGAAAATCAACTGCAGAGACTGATAGTCAGGAGGATGGGAAATTATACATTTTTATCTAACCTTTATTTAATTAGGCAAAAGGACCGCACAAACATGCACACACAAAGTGCCAACGAATATGCCAAGCACAAACAGTAAGTGTGCATAATAATACTAATTAAATCAATCGAATTAAACGTGGCAGATAAGAGTTTATATCTGCTCGGATACAAGCCCCCAGGGGGACCTACAACAGGCAACAGATGAAAAGACATGACACACACACAGAATTTGCTTGCTTCTTTCTGCTCTGGCAGAGAGAACAGAGTATTTTATAATTAACAGCATAGCAAAGTAGAGTGGCTAGCTGGACAGATGCCCAACCAGAAACCAGAGGGCTTTAATCCCTGTGGGCAGAGACAGACACCGCCGAGGACGGGGTGTTCGCGAAGACAAACCAAAATAAATGTCATATTAATGTAGTAGAGTCAGTGAAAGTGAATTTGGGATCCTTCAGGTGAAATACCCCTATTAACACGACAACGTGACAGCGTTTAGCTGAAACGATAAGCTGTAGGCTAAAAGAATTGCTCTCTGTAACGCCGGGTCCCTTCCGTTCCCTCATTGTTAATGTGCAGGAGGAGGCAGTGCTTTAATCACAGCAGCTTTCACAGCTAGAAGAGCCGACAGCTCTCAATGTCTGTCTGCTTAGATGAGACGGGAAAAATCCAATTCATACCATTTCTGTGGACAGGAATTAAAAACAGCATTCTTATTAAACCCTTACTTATATCGCCTCAATTTTCTTTTCCTATTAATGTACTGTCAAATTAGATTTTGCATTCCAGAACCTAGTTACCATTTCACAAAGAGGCCAATATACAGACACTGTTTTGGGAAAACAAGAGCACACTGACAAACAATTCACCATGGCAACAGATGGAATAATGCATCTCATTGCCCTGTCCTTTTTCTTTTTCTCTCATACATTTGTCAGCAGCCAGGAAAGCACTTGCTTTAATTAGCTAGCCTAATCAATAGACACAGCTAAATATACCCGTCGTTATTAGATCACACACATCCAACGTATTAAACACCCTGTTAGTTTCGACGCAAGAAAAGGCTGAAGACGGAGTACTCGTTAGCAGTGTGTGTGCGTCTGCAAGCGAGTGAGAGAGAGAGAAAGAAAGAAGAGGAAAGAAACAGCAGAATGCAGAAACTGAAGCTATTTAAATCCTTGCTCACTAGCTACAGGGAACAGCCCGACACCATCTGCAGAGATTGAGCCAACCAGGGACCTGGCACCCCCTCCCACCCCTCCCACCATGCACTACAGACAAAAGCCTAAACAAGCAAGAGACAACAAGACATTGGAACAACCTTGATGAGAAATCCAAACAGTAAAAGTGGCACTCAAACAGTCTTTCTAACAAAGAGTCAGGGCAGACTACTACACGCTGTGTATCAACATCATCACTAATACACTGTAATATACAAGGGACAGGAACACCTGATGCTTTCCCATGGGGCTGCAGCGAGGTACCCTACCAAGAGAACTACACCAGCCTCCTCTGTGCGTCAGCAGTGCCACGACTCATCTAGTCAGGGAGGAACACTGATGCAGGGGAGCTAGGCGACTGAACAGAACCTTGATTTCACTCATTAACTATTTATGCTGCAGAGAGGCTATAAATAGAACCCGTCCTCTGTTGTCTAACAAGGAAGACGGGCCTCTTGCTGCAGCTCCGCCACTGCAGCTGGAGTAGCTGCTCTGACTAACTTACATTGGGCTTAAGCTTATTCGAAAGAGCCTAGGTCTCAAGAGGGAAGAGGTTGGCGGGTGCATCGTTTCTTATCTATAGGTTATACCAATGCTAAGCAATATACTGCATAGACTGAGCTGTTGCCATCGTCACATCACAATTCACTTGCTGTCGAGCGATTCCTTTGTATTTTCTGCCCTCTTGTGGTAGGAGAGAATAGCATAATGTGTACAGAAAAATACTACGTGCTGGTTGATGTTGCTGGAAATAAACAATGTCTCCAGGACGTCTTGGGGAGCTAAAACGTCACGAAAATGAAATGCATGTTATTGAGACACACAGAAAAGTACTCTCTTGCAGATGTCCACTGATTAAGTAGCTAAATATTTGGTTGACACTCAAAGTGTCTTTACCTTTCTTTGCAGGTGTAACAGTGTCATTGGATGGTTCTTCAAACTTCAGAGTTTGCACGAGGGCTTCAGGGCTGATTTGTGTGCCAGCAAAGATTCCACTTGGAAAGGAACTCAGTGGGGTCTGTTGGAAGAGAACATCCGCATTGACACCAAACATAAATATATTGGAGAAAAAAAATACGCACTTCAAAGTAATTGCTCTATAGTGAGCTAGGTTGATCCCATAAACACGTATACATTATGATCCTAGCTAGCTAGTGAAATAGCTAACGTTAACTGTTCTAACATTAGTTTTAGCTACAACGTTAGCTAAACCATCTAAAAGAGACGCAGTTGGCAAGCGAACGTTCAATTATGTGTTGATAAAATACCTTCGCGTTTTCATCCTTCTTTATGTGCAACTGTGCATTGCTTGTCTTGTTTACATCGAAGATGAATGAACCACTTGGAATCGGTGCCTTTTCTAAATCTGTGGATCTTGCGCCACCGGACGGTGGACTGTCAAGTTTAACCGCAGCCTGATGAAGCTTTTCGCGGACCCGCTTTATCTTTCCAACCATACTGCCTTTTCTTTACTGAGTTAAATAAAGATACAATCTGTCTCCGAAGCCACATTCATGCTCGAGCTAGCTAACAACGTGGAAAATCGTTTGACAACAAAATGTGCGTCTCTGTGATATGTGACCGGGGGAAACAATTCTGTGCAAACTATAGTTCCGCCTCTTCCTCACAAAGTCCCGCAGTGACTGACGGAGTGGGCAAAAAAAATAGGACTACAAGAAAACAAAATGGGTGAAGTAAATCAAGACCGTGTATCTAAATTATTAAGATGATAAAATATCATATGTACGTCATCTTTGTATATATACATCCATGATCGAATCTCACCAGTCTCTGAACTCTTTAGATACATGAAAATCATCTTTATTTGCGAATGGATATGGCAAATAACTAACTACTGTAGTACATGCATACATAGTTAAATACATATACAAATAATACAGGTCTATGAAGTCTTAACTGGACAATAATACAAAAAGAGTTAATAGATATGCTATAACACAATACAATAGGCTATGCATCAGGGATCTCCAACCCTGTTCCCGGAAAGCGAGCGTCCTGTAGATTTTCACTCCAAACCCTAATCTAGCACATCTGATTCTAATAATTAGCTGGTTGATAAAGCTGGTTGTTAGTTACAACTGGGATTGGAGTGAAAATCTACAGTAGGGTAGCTCTCTAGGAACAGGGTTGGAGACCCCTGCTATACATCACAAACACACACAGTGTGTGTACAAAAATATACAACTATTAACCCAGCAGCAAATATTTACATCTTCTATAAAATGATCCAAAACAGATGACACAAGTTGAGGCATTTTTGAGTTCCGCTATAATTGCTGTTTATACTAAACGAATTGTTCAGAATATTGTTCATGGAAATGATAATATGCATTAGAGAGATGAAGACTGGAGTATATTAGTTTTCATTGGCATCATAACCCATTTTAAACCAAAACTTGCCAATAGGCAAAAGAGGGAGGAAATGTGTCCTACAGTAAGCCTAGGCAACTCTAACCAAACAGTCTCATCAATGTTACATTCTTGAGGAGCTTGGTTCATAGAAAGTACTGTGGTGTGGATAAGAAGAGTGACTTAAATGATGTTGAAATGTGTCATTACTCTTGACCAATGGTGGCACATTTCTCCGCTACATATCATTGCAACAAAACAAAAAATAATCTCAAGTACAGTTGTGTAGTTGACTAGCATTTGATGAAATAGAGTTGGAAAACCAGAATCATCCCAGAGCCAGTTCTTAACTAATACATCAGAATGGGAATACACACTATAAATATAGAATTGTAAGATCACAAGTGAAAACCACACCAATCATACTTTCTAAAAGTACATTAATACCTACAAAAAACATTTGGCTCAGTATATCCACAACATTAGATACTATTTTGAGGAAGTAGTTACAGGAAGTATTCATTACATAGTTTGTGAAACTAGCTCTTGAATGTCAAAACTGCCCGGGAAAACTATGAGCAATGGTTTGTTCTCTTTTAGTCGTGTCTTCCACCTTCAGCGTCTTCCACCTTCCATGTGTTCCATCTACAAGTCTTGTAAATGCCAGAGAGAATGTTCAGCTCATACAAGGTTAGTGATTCTAACGTGTACAAATAAGGAGGCGGGAGGAATACTGGTTCCGTCCTTAGACAGGAGGTGGATGTGACGGTATCCTGGAAAAGGGAGTAAAACAGCTGTAGAAGACCATTCATCCCATCGTATTAAATGCCATTACGTGTGACTGTCATATTAGGAGGTTATATAATGAGTTTGTACGAAATGCTTAAATACATGGATGAGCCTCACCTTGCTGAATACATGAGAAAGGCAAGGTATACTGTCCGACAAAATCATTCCTTGACGCCTTGTCGTAGTCCTCCACCACAAAGCGTACCAGGGCAAGTTCAGGCGCATGGATGGTGAACCGCAAAGTATCATACCACACTGGATTGAATCCTGAGCAAACACAATTCATAAGTATATAAAATAATAGAATATAATACTGTAATATACTGTTTTTTTGTATCAGCATTTCTGTAAAAAGTCACATTATAAGCATTTATGTGATTGGGATTTAATGGGTGTGTATATTACCATTGTTGTCTATGTATCTGGTCTCCTGCTTGGCCTGGTCTAGAGGAACTCCATGGATCTCCACTCTCACAAACGGGTCCACAACGGAGCTCTCCTTGATATTCACTTTGGGAAGCTGCTGTCCACTGATCACCTTGAAAACACACACAAATATATACACACACAATGAGAGAGCTTTAGGTCAGATCGGAAGGTTAGCGTTCCACTTGGTTTCTGTAGTTTTTCAGGTTGTGTCTTAGGTAGGTCTCAGTTTGTTATTTGTACCTGAATGCAGAGACTGAGGGGTCGGTAGCCTTCCCGGTTATGTGGAACCTCAGGATCGAACCTCCTCTCTGACATCCTCATGAAGTCAGGTTTGAGGATGTAGCCACAGCGGCCATTTTGACTAAACAGTCCATCGTTGAGGTCCATCTCAACCCCTGCCGTCTGGAAATTCAACGCAACTGAGGAAGCAAGGAAAACAGAGAAATTAACCAACTGATCCGAACAGAAGTATAAGCTTAACTAGCTTCACAGAGTCATGTTTGGAAATTAGAAATTTATATTTTGTTTAATCATTGCGTCGTGCCTTAGAATGACCTAAAACGCCCCTCACCTATTTGAGTCCCTGTGTTCCACATTTCCTGTGGGTTGAAGTTGGAGGAGTCTGTTCTGAGGCCACTGGGATAAACCCTGGTCAGTTGCCTGGTATTGTGATGCACAAACTCCGCCCCTGGAAGAGAAAGGCAGTTAAACCATGAGCTTGAGGAACCATGCAATTGAACAGTACACATACAAAGCACTGTGTCTTCTAGTCATTCTGCCTCTGTTTACGGCCCTTACCTCTGAATGAATAACTGACTAAATCTCACAAAATGTCCTTTTAGTAAACAACTTTTGGCTTCTGTTTTGTGGTCCAAACAGAACGACACAAACTGTCCTGAGTGAGTAAGAGACTGGTTGACCCTGACTGATGTTGTCATGAGTTACAGTAGAGATTCAGGCCCCACCTGCCTCTCTCAAGTGTTTGCGGGCTTTGGACTCTGTGAAGGAGGATATCTCGTAGAACTTGGAGTGAACGCGGGAGTGCTTGAAGCTGCTGAAGTGGACACTCTTGCAGTAAACCACGCAGTCCGACAGCTCCTTTGACAGACGCTGCTTCGATTTCTGAGGAAAAGAACGAGAGTTGAATTGAATAAACTTTATTGATCCACAGCGGGGAAATTGGAGTGTTGACCTTACTAAGCTACATTCAATTCAACTACATATAAATTGGGCAATGGCTTGGACAATACTGCACTAGGAGGATTGGATATATACAGTAAAACCCTAGTTTTGAGAGCAACGTGGCACTCGTACAGTTTGAGAGGAGAAGTGGAGTGTAGCTAGCCCTGGGTGAAAGCAGCAAGTGGACCGAGACAACCCCAATATGGAGTAAGTGATACTTCACTATGAAGCCAACCACAGTAGGTCTGCCAGTGCCAATCAGGCTTTGATGACCGAAAGGTTGAGGTATGCAGGCGGGCACAAGGCCAGACTAATTAGCAATGCAACCAGGTCTCCCAGTCCTAGTGCACACCTGGGTTGCCTCTATATGAAAGCAGATCCGGAGCCAAACACAAACAGAGACTCTGAGCTACAGTCCGTCTTTAGGACAGGACAGCCGTCATCAGAGTCAGTTACACCAGGGCCAAGGGCATCCCAGAGTTCACTGCTCCTGTAGACTACTGGCTTTACCCTTGATTACCATATTGATCAAACCATGTCAACCCTAGTATGGCATTCTAATCTATGCCTTTCATTAAACATAGAGTATCAATGTTAAATGATGCCTTACACCCATGGACTCCCATCTAATCTGTTAATGGGCACTGCTTGTTATTGAGCGATATCATGAAAGAACCAAGAATAAAGTCAAAGGTGCATCAGTGTTTAGCTGCATAGGTGATCCCTGACTTCAATTAAGTGTCTCATTTTAGAGGGCTCTCTACCTCTACCCTACAGTCAGTCAGTCAGTCAGTCAGTCAGTCAGTCAGTCAGTCAGTCAGTCAGTCAGTCAGTCAGTCAGTCAGTCTTCTCTCTCAAGACAGTAGTACAGTCTTGAAAGAGTGTTGGTACTGTTGGCTCTCTGTCTATGGCTATCTCTGGTGTTCGTATGGCACCGTTAGGAGGCTCACTTGGTCTAGTCCCTGGCTTTAGCCCTATATCTTTCATGAGCAATGTCAGAGTTGAATGCAACCCTTGGATAATATCAGTCCTATAACAGTGTTATAACTTGGTTAAGTCAACACAGCAGATACAGACTAAGATGATCCACTTTTGCCCTGATGGGATTGAGGGACAGTGGAGGAGTGAGTGACTGACGTCTTCTGCTAAGTGGATATGAGAGCGGGAGATGGAGTTGAGACGGAGTGACTGAAATATATACGACTACATCCAGGTAGGCCCAGAGTTTAGTGACAGGACTAGGGTTGCAAAGCTACCGGTAGTTTAACAAAGTTACCGGAATCCTCAGTCATTTTGATAATTGACAGAACATCTATGGCAGTCTAACATAACTTTGGTAATTTAAACTTGAATAACTTTAAAAAAAATGTATTTATATATAGTATTCATTTTTTAAATCTGCGTCCATATAGAGAAAATAGCCTAAGTAATGAAAAAAAAACATCTATTCAACAATGGCATTATTTTCAATGAACTCTGCAACTCTTCCAACTATTGACATTTTTTACAACTGCCACCAGTTTGGTGGCAAAACATTAACAACAAATATTGACATAGTAAAATAACTAAAAGTGTGTAAAAAAATATAGAAAAAGGATATTTCATGCTGAAACACTCATGTTAAATACCAATGGTATTCACTAAGTTGATGGTTTATATTTAGGATAATGTTTTACAGCTTTGTCATTCTATCATCTTATTGAATTATTTCCTATATTTTACATGTGATAGGCCACACAGAGGGACAGAGATAATTACAAACACCTGTGATAATCTGAAGTACCCAAAAGGGTGAAAGATACCAAAATTCTGGTAGTTTACTGGTAAACTTCAAAAGTGTCCAGTAATATACCCTCCTTTTGAAACCCTAGACAAGACACACAGACAAACGTCTCGCAGGTCGATCCCTAGAAGAAGTGGTGAGAGGTCGGACAGCTCCAGCCGAGGATCAGTAGCCCACCTTGGCTGTCCCTGCAGAGGTTATCCTCGTCAATGTCGCATGCACAATTGCACACACAGGCACACCCCCCCCCCCCCCACCAACCCACAGACACAGACACACACGCACACCGGTAGCCTACCTTGGCCGTGCGTCGGAGGCTGTTGCTGTGGAGGCTGTCCTCATCGATGTCAGCCGCTTCATCCTCGTCGCTCACCTCTCCTGTCAGGGAGTCCTCCGGCTCCACCGGCCCGTTCCGACTCTCCTCCAGACCTCCGATCTTCTTCCCCTTGAGAAGAATCTTCCCCTTCAGCTCCTGTCAGTCAGAACAATGGATCTAGATCGTTTCATCACCGGGGAATAGATATCATGCTTCTGTACCAGGGCATGTTTCAGAAAGCCTCTTGACAGCACGTCTCTCCCAACCTCTCTCTCTATTGCATATTGGTAATGTAACATAGATAGATATTTAGAGTCACCTGCATACTTGATGACTGTGGGCACAGTATACTACAATCATTGAGGCAGAACAAATATACATCAAGCTCAGAAAGACAATAGTCTTTGCATTGAGATGCAGGGCATATAAAGTATTTGCCTTCATTGTCCTACATGGACCTGCAGGTCACGCCCAATACAATGTTGAAAGACTAAGAGAACAATCAATCATATTCTATTCAGTGCTGAGGGAACAATATTGTGTCTTTTTAATAATTCACGGTGCCAGTGTTGCATCTTACAGCGCAGATCATATGGCCCGGGAGGCACTGATAGAAAGGTAGGTAGCAAGACAGGTAGTAGAAAGTGAAGGTGAACCGACAGATCACTCTACAGCGGGGTTTCCTAAACTCGGTCCTGCCCCCCCCCCTCTTCCTTTAATCTGGGTTCTATGTTAAAACTGTCAAATATATGCATTATTTGTTTTTGCTTTCTGCCACATATTCAGTATTTGCATGTCTCAAATGAGTATTTATTATTCTTTTGATTACACGTAATGTACTGGAATACATTTAGATTTTGTACAAGGAACTTTTGGGCAGGTTAATCTGCTTTATAGCCTTATATTAATATGATCAAACAGTGATTATAAAAAGTGAATCTGAAATTCTGTGTGAATTCTAATGAATGTCTTTGAGGCATTCTATGAACAAGATAAACTGGTTTAATAATGTACATTCTGTACACTGACTCCACCCTAAAGTGACTCCACCCTAGGCTACCTGCCGCCTAGAGGGCGGCAGGGAGCCTAGAGGGCGGCAGGTAGTCTAGAGCAGGGTTTCCCAAACTTGGTCCAAAGTTGTTCACTCACTCCCTCGAGCTAAATTGAGGACTGAGGGGGAAACGTTAGTGAATTTGACCTCCATTTAAGATGGCAATCAAACTGCATCCGGTTTTGACTGGGATTCCCCCGAGGTAAAGTGGATAGTGCAAGGGCTGAGGGGGTAAAAATAATGTGTTTGGACTGCAGCCCATGGCAATTTGACATGGGTAAACTCAATATGGCCGCCGGTCCACGCATTGCAGAACGCTGGCTTGAATTGGAATAGTAATGTCCGCTGTAGTAATTGTATTTCTGTGGGTGTCATGTCCTGACCAGTAAAAGGGGTTATTTGTCATTGTAGTTTGGTCAGGGCATGGCAGGGGGTGTTTGTTTTGTGTGTTTCGGTGTTTTTGGTTTAGGTTCTATGTTTTCTATTTCTATGTTTATATCTAGTTTTCTATTTCTATGTTGGGTTTTTGGCAATGACCTCCAATTAGAGACAGCTGGTTGTCGTTGTCTCTAATTGGAGGCCATATTTAGTTGTGTTTGTTTCAATTGTGTTTTGTGGTTGGTTATTTTCTGTATAGCCTGGGAGCCTTATGGAACTGTTTTCGTCATATGTTTATTTTGTTTAAGTGTTTTCTTTAAATAAATTAAGAAGATGAGCACTTTACCCGCTGCGCCTTGGTCCAATCCTTACGACGCCTATGACAGAACCACCCACTAAACAAGGACCAAGCAGCGGGGATTGGAGCACCGAGGAGAAGGATGGACGTGGGAGGCAGAACAACGTTTCTGGGAGAGGAAATTAAGGGAGCTACATGAGGCCGAGGAGTTAGGCAGAGTCAGGGTGGAGACCTGAGCCAACTCCCCGTGCTTATTATGGGGAGCGACGGATCAAACAAGCGCCTTGTTACGCAGGAATGCGCACGGTGTCGCCCATACGCACGCACAGTCCGGTGCGGCCAGTAAGGGCTCCGCAGCGTTGCCGGGCGAGAGTTGGCCCGGCAGCCAGGAAGAAGTGTGCCGGCACAACGGATCTGGTATCCAGTGCGTCTCCTCGGCCCAGTTTACCTTGCGCCTGCTCTACGCACGGCAGCCCTCATTCCCCAGCACAGCCCAGTTCGCCCTGTACAACCCAGGACGGGTTGTGCAGGCCGTGCGCTCCAGACATCCAGTGCGTCTCCACGGCCCAGTGTGCCCAGTGCCCGCTCTGCGCACCCAATCTCCTGTAAGTCCAGGGAGACCGGTCCCAGCTCCACGCAGGAGGCCTCCAGCGACGCTCCTTAGCCCTGAGCCTCCAGCGACGCTCCTCAGCCCTGAGCCTCCAGCGACGCTCCTCAGCCCTGAGCCTCCAGCGACGCTCCTCAGCCCTGAGCCTCCAGCGACGCTCCTCAGCCCGGAGTCTCCAGCGATGCTCCTCAGCCAGGAGCCTCCAGCAATGCTCCCCAGCCTAGAGTCTTCTGAACGGGAGCTACGCCCAGAGCCAGAGCCACCTCCGTAGTGGGAGGATTGGGAAGGGGGGGTGTAGCACAGGGACCGTCGTTGACGGTGGCCACCCTCCCTTCCCTCCCTTTTAGTTTGGGGTTGTTTTTATGGGGTTTTTGTTTTTGAGGTGCATTCGGGGTCTGCACCTTTGGGGGGGGGGGGTACAACTATCACGTCCTGACCAGTAAAAGGGGTTATTTGTAGTTTGGTCAGGGCGTGGCGGGGGTGTTTGTTTTGTGTGTTTTGGTGTTTTTGGTTTAGGTTCTATGTTTTCTATTTCTATGTTGGGTTTTTGGCAATGGCCTCCAATTAGAGACAGCTGTTGTCGTTGTCTCTAATTGGAGGCCATATTTAGTTGTGTTTGTTTCACTTGGGTTTTGTGGGTGGTTATTTTCTGTATAGCCTGGGAGCCTTATGGAACTGTTTTCGTCGTTTGTTTATTTTGTTTAAGTGTTTTCTTTAAATAAATTAAGAAGATGAGCACTTTACCCACTGCGCCTTGGTCCAATCCTTACGACGCCTATGACAGTGGGACAATTCTGTCCTATCACCACCACCACCATCACGCTACGTTTGCCCTTGCCATGCCGTGGTGAAAGTCAGATCAGAGCAGATTACCTGGCTACTGTTCCTGGTGCCTGCCTTACCTCAGGAGAAGGAAAGCTGACGGGTATCTTTCCATCCAGGGTACTTTTCAGCAGCTTGTCCCCAAGGATGGTGTTGAGGTGTTGGGCCATGACTCGCTGCTGTTCAACACCGCAGTGGTTCTCGGTGGACAGGATGACCGGGTACTCTGATACCTGGGAGGGAGGAAGGGGGGAGTGAATAATTCAACACTGGACTGCAGCATTCTCAGTGTGAGGAGAAAGGCTATACCTGCTACCAGTTTATATACACCAACGACTTCTCCACTGTGGCAGACAGGATATGGGTCGCATGGAGCAACCCAGGCCACCATCCAGTTGCAGACAGACAGAGAGTACGTCCCAAACGACACCCTCTATGTAGTCCATCCACTACATTGTGGGATGTCCTGTATGAGTGGTTGCATCCCAAATGGCACCTTATTCCCTATGCAGTGCACTACTTTTGACCAGTGTCCTGAAACCCTGACACAAAACATGAACTTGGCGGCACGGAGGACTGTTTTGGCACAGAATAGGATAAGTCTTTGACAGGCAGGTCATATGCTGGTTTACTGTGTGAGGGCTCGGCTTTCTGAAAGGGCCGTGGCTTTGGGATATCATGATGGAATGATCCCCCTCCTGACTCATACACATATAATGAGGTGCTGAGTGAGGAGTGTGTTGATACTGCAAGGTACTGCAAGTTCTTGGATTCCTGTGTGCAAAGTACTGCACTGGTAACGGACCATGAAAATGCTAAACAATGATTGGATCTGAATAGTTAAAAACATCCCTGTATTCTGCACTGATATGTAAACATTATGTCACGATACCGCAGAGAATACCTGTGAAGCATACCATACAAAGAGGTTTAATCTTGTCATCACAATTTTTTCTGAATAAACAAATACCTTGAAGGCATAGTTTCTCAGTGCGTTCACAACATCTTTGAAGAGGATCTTGGAGGTGAAGGTGTGTCCGTGGTAGACGATAGGCTCTCCATTGGGACCGTCCCAACAGTCTACTTCTACACACCGACAGCCTCGCTTCAAAGCCCTAACGAAGAAGAAACAAGTTAGCCTTTTTGAACTTTGTCCCAGAGTATATCCATTTTTAATGGACAATGATCAATCCCTCTGATTCTGTCTTCTAAAAGTTGTGTCGTAATTCACCTCAAGACAGAGATCAAAATCATCTTCCAATACAAAGGATAAACCACTCTCAAGAACGGCCTACTAAGCCTTCCCATCCGCCACCACTGGCGTAGTGTACATACCGTATGTATCCCTCGACACTGCTGTGTCCTCGAAGCTGGTCCTCCATCAGGTATGTGTTGTGTGAAGAGGAGATGAAGTAGTGGTTGAGGGGCTGGGTCATGTCCTGGTACAGGCTCTGCTGCCTGGGGTGGAAGATGGAGCCCTCAGCTGACGCCAGGTACATCAGGAAACCGTCGATAGACATGGCCTTCAGCATCTTCGCTGTGGAACAACAAAGTCAAAAAAGAAAACATTGCTATCAGTTCAAACTATAGATTTATATTTTTCATTACAACCATCATGATAGTCATTCAAATATATTGGTTCTTGGTTGAAATAACAACTGCTTGACCATGATGTTGACCTGATGATATGGTTATTGACCTGATTATTCGTAGGGTGTGATTGGTCAGCTATAGCCACAAATCATGCCAGGGTCAGAGGTCAGTACTACCTGTGTCAGAGGGTTCGTAGCGCTCGATGAGCTCCATGGCCAGCTGCTGAACCCCGTCCACCTCCTCCAGTTGTTCATCTCTCAGGAACTCCTCCAGGTCCCGCAGAGACAGCTTCTGTCCGTCTCCAGAGAAGTCCTGGAAGACCCTGAGAACGTCCTCTCTCTGGGTCAGCATCTTGTAGAACAGGACAAACTCATCATCCTCCAGAGTCCCCGTCTGGGACTTGTCTGCCGTCTGTGGATAAAATGGAGAAAGGTCTTCAGGCCTCAACAGACACCAGCAATGTACAAGAATCAAAGATATACGGCCTTATTAAGATGATCTCAGGGCTTTTACCATGAAGAGTTGGTGAGCGTGATGTTCGTTCATGTCCACGTTCATCATCTTCAGCAGGACCCTGATCTCCCGGAAGTTCATTCTGCCGTCGTTGTTCTTATCAGCCTTCTTAAACCATTCACAGATCCACCTGGAAATGTCGCTTAAGGGAAACGTCATCATGCTACAGCGAAACCTTAAGAGCTATAACACAAACGATACTCTGCTATACACGTCTATAGCGCACTTCTTAACTTCATTAAGCAAACTAGCTAAGACTATGTATCATATTTGGCCAGGTTCCTGTTAAGCACTTTGTGACAACTGTTGATATATACAGGGCCTTGTAAATACATTTGATTGATTGGTTTAGCTTGTCAGAAAGGATACTGGTCAAGCTTCTCACTCTCGCCCATGTTCTCCAGGTTCTCGATCAGCTTCCTCATGCCTTTGATCCAGGACTGTGCCTCATCCGCCGAGTCTGCCACCAGGTCCAGGTTGCCACGGCGACCACGGAACACCAGGGTGAAGCAGCGGTCCGGGGGAAACTCGTCTGCGATGCTTAGCAGAACCTCTGACTGGTGGCCCTCACGCACCGTCTCCACGTCACTCACAGAGACTGTTGAAAGGGAAAAGAGAAGCTGAATACTATCTACTTAGGTATCTCTTTAGGTATTTATCTCCTTAGGTTTTCTTTAGGCCCTTTGCTCCACTCGTGGCTAAAGGGAATAAGCCAAGTCTTTAGGTACATGGTGAACCCTATAGCCCAATATTATCAGTCACTTCAGTGATGATAAAACTAGACCCCTGCTACAACAAAATTACTCAAATGAGAGTACAAAACATTAGGAACACCTGCTTTTTCCATGACATAGACTGACCAGGTGAATCCAGGTGTCACTGACCAGGTATCATTTGTTAAATCCACTTCAATCAGTGTAGATGAAGGGGGAGACAGGATTTTTAAGCCTTGAGACAATTGAGACATGGATTGTGTATGTATGCCATTCAGAGGGGGAATGAGCAAGACAAAAGATTTAAGAGCTTTTGAACGGAGTATGGTAGTAGGTGCCAGGCGCACTGGTTTGAGTGTGTCAAGAACTGCAACATTGCTGGGGTTTTCACGCTCAACAGCTTCCTGTGTGTATCAAGAATGGTCTACCACCCAAAGGACATCCAGCCAATTTGACACAACCTTGGGAAGCACTGTCTCCCCCTTTCATCTACACTGATTGAAGTGGATTTAACAAGTGATCCCTGGTCAGTGACACCTGGATTCACCTGGTCAGTCTATGTCATGGAAAAAGCAGGTGTTCCTAATGTTTTGTACTCTCATTTGAGTAATTTTGTAGTAGCAGGGGTCTAGTTTTATCATCATTGAAGTGACTGATAATATTGGGCTATAGGGTTTACCATGTACCTAAAGACTTGACTTATTCCCTTTGGCCACGAGTGGAGCAAAGGGCCTAATAAAACCTAAGGAGATAAATACCTAAAGAGATACCTAAGTCAACATGGACCAGCATCCCTGTGGAACAATTTCGACACCTTGTAGAGTGCAAGCCACGACGAATTGAGGCTGTTCTGAGGGCGAAAGTGGGTGCAACTCAATATTCGGAATGTTTTGTCCACTCAGTGTATAGCCTGCTGCCGAACATAATCTTGTGGACAATGATATAATAAGTATCATATGTGACAAAATGTGTCAGTAAACATTGCCTAAGCATGTAAATGTCACTACTCACATGTGGAGTGGGCGTTCCCGGCCTTCTTGGACTTGTACCAGATGGTCATGCAGTCCTCCTGCAGCTTGAAGTAGCGCTGCTTCTTCCAGGTGCGAGACTTAATCTTCCTCATCACCGTGCCAACGATCATGGACTGGAGGTTGTCATCCCCCTGGATACCTGATCAGACACATTAGGGGAAGTAGGTGTCAAGGCCCAGATAACTGTCCTGTCCTGACATACATTATGGCAACCGCTCATTATCAGTCAACAGTAGCCTGGTCTCAGATCTGTTTGTGCTGTCTTGTCAACTCATACAGATCTGGGATCAGTCTAAGTGAACGGGACATCCATCTCAGTCTCGACCCATAGAGTCATACGCACTACCCACTGGGTACACACTGGTTGAATCAACGTTGTTTGAACGTCATTTGTCAATATATTGTGACGTGGGATCAACGTGGAAAACGTAGAAACATTAAAAATAATTTCCATCCTATATTCAATATATATTGGGGGGTTGAAATTATGTTGAATTTCATATTTGATAAACATATTTTGTTTGACCTTGTTTCAATGTTGATAGTAAAATGGTATTTTTTAAATCAACGTCATTGTTTCAACGTCATGCCATCAACCTAAATAACGAGGTATTGAAATAACAAGTGAAGGCACAGTCCAAAAATTCCTGCCTGAACAGTGACTCCTACTGGTATATGAGGGGGAAATGCACTTCAGTGAGAACAAGTCTACCATCCAGACACCAACATACCCTACTTAGCTTTGAAAACAAGCTGTGCTCGTTTCAGCCGAGCTATTATGTAAACACAGATTGACACTGATCTAAACTACCTAAATAACTCTAGCCCTAACATATCATTAATTTGTAGACAAACCGGATATTGAATTGTGAACGCAATTGATATGTTGGATTCACGTCTCCATCTCAACCAAAAATCTAAGTTCAAGAATAGCACTACATCAAATCAAACTTTAAATTAACTTGAAATAAAGTTTGATTTGATTTAGTCCTATTCTTCAACTTAGATTTTTGGTTGAGATGGCGACATAAATTCTACATATTAATAATTTGTAGATTAAATTAGAAATCCATCAACCATCCTTCATATAAAAGACAATATCCAAAGGTAAAAGTGTATTATTAATATTATGAATTTTGCATCCTATTTATAGGGCTAATGGTAACTACTTCTAAACTTCCAAAGATCCAATCAACCATGGATGAATGATAGTATACCTAACAACATGTTGAAATGATGGGCTGCATTTACACAGGCAGCCCAATGCTGATATTGTTTCCATTAATTGGTCTTTTTACCAATCACATCAGCTCCTTTTCAGAGTAAAAAGACCAATTAGTGAAAAGAAATATCAGAATTGGTCTGCCTGTGTAAATGCAGCCAAAGTGTCCTTTGTTGGGTAAATCAGATGTCAATGTTGCCTACATAAACTCAGCCTCACTCCGAATTGACTTTCACATACAGCTTGTGTTAGAAAAGTTAGAGGAGTTACTTTAAAAACGATTTAACGTTATTTAGGTAGTCAACGCAAATGAGTATGGAAGTTGATCAAGGTCAAAATGTATTGAGATGATAGCTCAGATAAAACGAACACAGCTTGTTTCCAAAGCTAAACAGGGTACATAGATGTAGGTGTCTGGATGGTAGATTTGTTCTCACTGAAATGCATTACCCCTCATATACCAGTAGGAGTCACTGTTCAGGCAGAAATCGTTGGACTTTGTCTTCACATGTTATTTCAATATACCACTTTATTTAGGTTGATACAGTAGCATGACGTTGAAACAATGATTCAAACATACCATCTTACTACAACATTGAAACAAGGTTAAATAAAACATGTCTAATCAAATCTAAATTTCAGCATAATTTCAACCACCCAATTGAACATACAAAATTATTTTTTACGTTTCTGTGGAATTTTCAATGCAGTTGCAACGTACACATAGTTCTGATGATTATGTTGAAATTAGATTGATGTAACAACCTGCTAATCAGGTTAAGTCGATGTATTTCAGTTTAAGTTTTACCCTAATTTTTATGCTTACAAAGCTGGTTGAAATTTGATGACTTTTTTTCAAATCCAATGTATTTTCATGTTAATTCCACGTGACAAATTACGTTGAAAAAAAAGTTGATTCAACCAGTGTGTGCCCAGTGGGTATTGTTTTGATCAATATGCATATTTATATCTCAAGAATAAACTTACGCCGGCCACTTCCCGTAGAAGCCATCGATGGTCGTTTTACGCTTTTTCCACCTGCTGCCCAGCAAAACGGTTGATAATTAAATGTATGGTTAAGTCATCAGAATGTGTGAAGAGAGGATAGGTGCTAGGATGAGACAGGATGAAAGCAAAGTTGTAATATTTTACAACCAAATGATAGTTCACAGTGCTGTAAAGTCAATACTTAGAATGTCATATTCAAACTACAGCAGACTTGATATAAACAAATAATACATATTTTGTATCACTCCCTGACTTTGCCAGAGCAGTTTTTGGATTTGACTCTCAACCTGTGATGTGTGACCTGTTGGGTTCAATTGCATTTCTTTAATTGACTGAATTTAAATGGAATTGACCCCAATTTTATGGTCATTCTCACAAAACTGGCATTTAACCCACAAATTCTCCAGTGTCATTTTTCAAACAATTTTCTCTTGGATCACTGAGATCACTGAGATTCTCTTGAATCTTGGATCACTGAGATTTTCTTAAAACTGTATTGTTGGTTAAGGGCTTGTAAGTAAGCATTTCATGGTAAGGTCTACACGCGGCAAGTAAAATTGGATTTGATTAGGATCTTTACTTTATCTATTTCATCCTAATTATCTTTTTTTTCTGATATTATGCATTTCATAACAATTTCCACAACTACCAATGTAACAATTGTCATTACCGCAACAGTTTTGCATGGACTCACGTTGTGTGGAATAATAGTGTTTAACACGATTTTTGAATGACTACCTCATCTCTGTACCCCACACATAAAATTATTTGTAAAGTCCCTCAGTCGAACAGTGAATTTCAAACAGATTCAACAACAAAGACCAGGGAGGTTTTCCATTGACTCACAAAGAAGGGCACCTATTGGTAGATGGGTAAAAATAAAAAAAGCAGACATTGAATATTCCTTTGAGCATGGTGAATTTATTAATTCAACTTCGGATGGTGTATCAATACACCCAGTCACTACAGGCATCCTTCTGGACTCAGTTTCCTGAGAGGAAGGAAACTACTCAGGGATTTCACCATGAGGCCAATGGTGACTTTAAAACAGAGAATTTAATAGCTGTGATAGGAGAAAACTGAGGATGGATCAACAACATTGAAGTTACTCCACAAAACTAACCTAATTGACAGAGGGAAAAGAAGGAAGCTTGTACAGAATACAAATATTCCAAAACATGCATCCTGTTTGCAACAAGGCACTAAAGTAATACTGCAAAAAAAATGTGGCAAAGCAATTAACTTTTTGTCCTGAATACCAAGTGTTATATTTGAGGCAAATTCAATACAACACATTACTGAGTACCACTCCTCATATTTTCAAGCATAGTGGTGGCTGAATCATGTTATGGGTATGCTTGTAATCGTTAAGGACTGGGGAGTTTTTCAGGATAAAAAATAAACAGAATGGAGCTAAGCACAGGCAAAATCCTAGAGGAAAAGATGAATTCACCTTTCAGCAGGACAATAACCTAAAACAAACACAAGGCCAAATCTACACTGGAGTTTCTTACAAAGAAGACAGTGAATGTTCCTGAGTGGCCAAGTTAAAGTTTTGACTTAAATCTGCTTGGAAATCTATGGCTAGACCTGAATGGTTGTCTAGCAATGATCAACAACCAGAGGTTATTCTAACATGTATTGACTCGGGGGTTGAATACTTCCACTTTGACAAAAGTATTTTGACAAAAAATTACAATTAAATCCCTTTAACCCACTTTGTAACAACATATTGAAAAAGTCAAGGGATGTGAATACTTGCTGACAGCCCTGTAAGTACTGTAATTACATGCATGTATATTTACAAGTCAAAAGTAACAAAGAGACAAGAAAAATAATGTATCCAAGGTCTTTACAGGTAATATTGGTGTATTAGGATGTGGATATTTGTATTAAAGGTACTATAGATACATTTCTGGATTGAATGGGATCCTATGGGCAAACGGTATAACACAATATGCCTGTAAAGTATCTACAGTTGAAGTCAGAAGTTTACATACACCTTAGCCAAATACAGCCTTCCCTGTAGCTCAGTTGGTAGAGCATGGTGTTTGCAACACCATGGTTGTGGGTTCGATTCCCACGGGGGGCCAGCACAGAAAAAAAAAATGTCTGAAATTGTATGAAATGTATGCATTCACTACTGTAAGTCACTCTGGATAAGAGCGTCTGCTAAATGACTAAAATGTAAAAATGTACATTTAAACTCAGTTTTTCACAATTCCTGACATTTAATCCTAGTAAAAATTCCCTGTCTTAGGTCAGTTAGGATCACTACTTTATTGTAAGAATGTGAAATGTCAGAATAATAGTAGAGAGAATGATTTATTTGAATCATCACATTCCCAATGGGTCAGAAGTTTACATACACCCAATTAGTATTTGGTAGCATTGCCTTTAAACTGATTAACTTCGGTCAAATGTTTCAGGTAGCCTTCCACAAGCTTCCCCAATAAATTGGGTGAATTTTGGCCCATTCCTCCTGACAGAGCTGGTGTAACTGAGTCAAGTTTGTAGGCCTCCTTGCTCGCACATACTTTTTCAGTTCTGCCCACAACTTTTCTATAGGATTGAGGTCAGGGCTTTGTGATGGCCACTCCAATACCTTGACTTTGTTGTCCTTAAGCCATTTCACCACAACTTTAGAAGTATTTTTGGGGTCATTGTCCATTTGGAAGACCCATTTGCGACCAAGCTTTAACTTTCTGACTGATGTCTTGAGATGTTGTTTCAATATACACTGCTCAAAAAAATAAAGGGAACACTTAAACAACACAATGTAACTCCAAGTCAATCACACTTCTGTGAAATCAAACTGTCCACTTAGGAAGCAACACTGATTGACAATACATTTCACATGCTGTTGTGCAAATGGAATAGACAACAGGTGGAAATTATAGGCAATTAGCAAGACACCCCCAATAAAGGAGTGGTTCTGCAGGTGGTGACCACAGACCACTTTTCAGTTCCTATGCTTCCTGGCTGATGTTTTGGTCACTTTTGAATGCTGGCGGTGCTTTCACTCTAGTGGTAGCATGAGACGGAGTCTACAACCCACACAAGTGGCTCAGGTAGTGCAGCTCATCCAGGATGGCACATCAATGCGAGCTGTGGCAAGAAGGTTTGCTGTGTCTGTCAGCGTAGTGTCCAGTGCTACCAGGAGACAGGCCAGTACATCAGGAGACATGGAGGAGGCCGTAGGAGGGCAACAACCCAGCAGCAGGACCGCTACCTCTGCCTTTGTGCAAGGAGGAGCAGGAGGAGCACTACCAGAGCCCTGCAAAATGACCTCCAGCAGGCCACAAATGTGCATGTGTCTGCTCAAACGGTCAGAAACAGACTCCATGAGGGTGGTATGAGGGCCCGACGTCCACAGGTGGGGGTTGTGCTTACAGCCCAACACCGTGCAGGACGTTTGGCATTTGCCAGAGAACACCAAGATTGGCAAATTCGCCACTGGCGCCCTGTGCTCTTCACAGATGAAAGCAGGTTCACACTGAGCACATGTGACAGACGTGACAGAGTCTGGAGACGCCGTGGAGAACGTTCTGCTGCCTGCAACATCCTCCAGCATGACCGGTTTGGCGGTGGGTCAGTCATGGTGTGGGGTGGCATTTCTTTGGGGGGCCGCACAGCCCTCCATGTGCTCGCCAGAGGTAGCCTGACTGCCATTAGGTAACGAGATGAGATCCTCAGACCCCTTGTGAGACCATATGATGGAGCGAGACATCATGTCTCGCTCCATCCACCAACGCCACGTTGCACCACAGACTGTCCAGGAGTTGGCGGATGCCACCTCATCAGGAGCATGCCCAGGCATTGTAGGGAGGTCATACAGGCACAAGACAGGGAATTTTTACGAGGATTAAATGTCAGGAATTGTGAAAAACTGAGTTCAAATGTATTTGGCTTCGACTTCAACTGTATATAGTTTAATGTAAACTTCAACTCGTATACAATTGTTAGGATTGATGGACAAACTACAGCATCATATTTTGTGTTTTATTAAAATACGTTTTTTCTAAAGTACAATTTTATATAATGACCTGAGAATTTAATCCGGACACATCTCGGTAATGAGAATTTGGGGTGAAAATGTACAAAATTCAGGCACATTTCTTAGATTGATTTAAAATAAGAAAATGCCAAAAACTAGACATCTTAGTCTTCAGAATTCTAGTTTATTTGTGCAGATGCATCATGGTTTTGTAACAATTTGAAACAGACATGCTTAAAACTGGTTTCATGAGAATCGCCCCAATGCTGCATAGCACAGCACTTTTTAAGTCCAGGATCAGCAGCCTCTTTGTCCTACCCTCATCCTCCTATCTTTGTCCATTCAGCCTGTACCAGGCGGGTGGAAAGCACCGGCTCTGTTTTGCTGTGTCATGTTTTCACTGAGTAGTCAGTCTATGACTTTGTCCTCTTCTTGTTTTGAGAGGTGGAATTCTGAGGGCAGAATTCTGAGGGCAGTTTTTTTAATCTCTGCCATTGTTTGGAATGACATTCCATTCACTCATCATAGCAATCCTATCTAGGTAGATTTATGAACAAGGTATAAAAATAGTTTATAATCTGCTTATATCAACCTTTGCAGTGGAACTCAAACCCAACTAAAATCATGTCTGGTGGGACAAGAGGTTAATCCTTGTCCCAGGAAATGATCTCACACTTGGCCACATTCATGACTGCTGACAACATCACACTCAAAAACGAATGGAAACACTTCTGACAGCATCCTCACTGAGAAACGTTTGTTAAACAAATGCGCAGTATATGGTTGGTTTGCATATTAAACACACCTATCAAGCCTTTGAACTTCCAGAGCGAAAAGCAATAAAGTTAATGCAAAGCAATTCCATTTATTTAATCTAATTTGAATTATTCATTGTAAAACTAATGTTATTGTGATCAATGACACACCCCGCCATCACAACACTCACGCATCACTTATGCTATGCTGTTCTATTTGCAGTATGTTTAGCAATTGAGTTTCATTATTCATGTTGCCTATTGCTTATAAAATACCTTCTTTAAGTCTGCCTGTCCTCTTCTCAAACTGACACCAGTTATACACAAGTATAACATACTGTGTGTGTATATAAAGTACCAGTCCAAAGTTTGGACACACCTACTCATTCAAGGATTTTTCTTAATTTTTACTATTTTCTACATTGTAGAATAATAGCGAAGACATCAAAACTATGAAAAAACACATATTGAATCATGTAGTAACCAAAAAAAGTGTTAAACAAATCAAAATATATTTTATATTTGAGATTCTTCAACGTAGCCACCATGACAGCTTTGCACACTCTTGGCATTCTCTCAACCAGCTTCATGAGGAATGCTTTTCCAACAGTCTTGAAGGAGTTCCCACATATGCTGAGCACGACCTCAAACCAATTTAGGGTGATTGTGGAGGCCAGATCATCGGACGCAGCACTCCATCACTCTCCTTCTTGGTGAAATAGCCCTTACACAGTGTGTGCTGGGTCATTGTCCTATTGAAAAACAAATGATAGTCCCACTAAGAGCAATCCAGGTGAGATGGCGTATCGCTGCAGAATTCTGTGGTAGCAATGCTGGTTAAGTGTGGCTTGAATTTTAAATTGATCACTGACAGTGTCACCAGCAAAGCACCCACACACCACCACCTCCATGCTTCACGGTGGGAACTACACATGCGGAGATCATCCGTTCACCTCCTCTGTGTCTCAAAAAGACACGGCGGTTGGAACCAAAAATCTAAAATTTGGACTCATCAGATCAAAGGAGAGATTTCCGCCGGTCTAATGTCCATTGCTCATGTTTCTTGGCCCAAGCAAGTCTCTTCTTCTTATTGGTGTCCTTTAGTAGTGGTTTCTTTTCATCAATTCGACCATGAAGGCCTGATTCACGCAGTCTCCTCTGAACAGTTGATGTTGAGATGTGTCTGTTACTTGAACTCTGTGTAGCATTTATTTTGGCCGCAATTTCTGAGGCTGGTAACTCTAATGAACTTATCCTCTACAGCACAGGTAACTCTGGGTCTTCCTTTCCTGTGGTGGTCCTCATGAGAGCCAGTTTCATCATAGCGCTTGATGGTTTTTGCAATTGCACTTGAAGAAACTTTCGAAGTTCATGACATTTTCCGCATTGACTGACCTTCACGTCTTAAAGTAATGATGGACTGTCGTTTCTCTTTGCTTATTTGAGCTGTTCTTGCCATAATATGGACTTGGTATTTTACCAAAGAGGGCTTTCTTCTATATACCACCCCAACCTTGTCACAACACAACTTTGGCTCAAACGCATTAAGGAAAGAAATTCCACAAATTAACTTTTAACAAGGCACACCTGTTAATTGAAATGCATTCCAGGTGACTACCTCATGAAGCTGGTTGAGAGAATGCCAAGAGTGTTCAAAGCTGTCATCAAGGAAAAGGGTGGCTACTTACAAAATGTAAAATATATTTTGATTTGTTTAACACTTTTTTGGTTACTACATGATTCCATGTGTTATTTCATAGTTTTGATGTCTTCACTATTATTCTACAATGTAGAAAATAGTAAAAATTAAGAAAAACCCTTGAATGAGTAGGTGTTTCCAAACTCTTGACTGGTACTGAATATACACACAGTGTGTTATACTTGTGTATAACTGGTGTCAGTATGAGAAGAGGACAGGCAGACTTAAAGGTATTATTATTATTATTTACAATGATGGCCTACCCTGTAGAAAATAGTAAAGAAAGAAAAACTCTTGAATGACTAGGTGTGTCCAAACCTTTGACTGGTTCTGTGTGTGTGTGTGTGTGTGTATATATATATATATATATATATATATATAGATAGATATAGATAGATATATAGATAGTAGTCAAAACTATCCTTTCCACTGATTCCATTTCCTCTACCTCTTCTAAATCTCTGTAATACCGTCTGACCACATCATTTCACTGGGTTCAGAAAAAAAACATGTCTCCTAAATAATTGAATTCATCCTCACCAAGAACCCTGCAACACATTTAAATGTTACTAATTGAAGCTGGTCAAGTTCCCTATGTACAACAGTCAGTAGGCTAGCAAACATGGAGGAATGAATGTATTGACAGACATAAAATGAAGGGACAGCAGGTGGAGAGAGGATAGCTACTGACTCACCCGATGGAGGGGCATCTCAGCTGGGTCCAGGTGCGTCCTGTGCCTGTTGTGGTTCCGGAGCTTGAGACAGGGAGGGGAGCTGGCCCTGTCTGTCTGTCTGGGTCAGCTCTGGCTCTGCATGCCGCTGTAGAGAGCTGAGAGAGAGGCGGGCAGGGATAGCTGATCCTTACTGAGTCAACAACACTCTGACACACCCTTACCATCCTCCACTCTCTCCCCCCCTCCATTCATCCAACCTCGTCTTTGTTTAGTTTTTTTCCATTCAAAGGGTTGTCTAGTGTTAAATGACCAGTCAGTTTGAAATGAAATGACCTGTACAAAGATCAAGTACCTGAGCCAACAGCCCAGATCAAAAAGTATGTTATTACTTTAAGCATCAGCTACACATTTTAGGTCTTCTTTTGATAAATATAAAAAGGCACTATTCATTCATAAACGCAGTGAAAGGTTATGTAGGTGCCCCAAACTGAACAACTGGGGTCATACTTTTCCATAAATGACTAACCCCATGTTACCAGCATTACTCTACTGTATGTACAGGATACCACACATCATTGAGTTGATTTTGTATACAGTGTTTAAGGACTTATAAAAACAGAACTTAAACATGTTAACGCATTGAAATTATTTGAGATTTGTTCAAGATAAAGACAACTAAACCTGCTGCAATGAGCCCAAGTGAACACACACGAAGAAACTTCAAGCGATCAACAGACAGGGGACGATTACCTAAAGGGAGACACCTTACTCATCAAAGATGCAGTACACTCCCACTTGGCACATCAGGTCAGTGTTTTTATAATGATGAATAAGCCAGGTCAGAGGAGGAGAGTGTAAAGAGAAGAGGCATTACTCAATCATGTTTTTTTTTTTATTTACCTTTATTTAACTAGGCAAGTCAGTTAAGAACAAATTCTTATTTACAATGACAGCCTACCAGGGAACAGTGGGTTAACTGCCTTCTTCACGGGCAGAATGACAGACTTATACCTTGTCAGCTCAGGGATTCGATCCAGCAACCTTTCGGTTACTGGCCCAACGCTCTAACAACTAGGCAACCTGCTTTGCCACTGACAGAGAACAAGGCTGTGTTGAGGCCGGAGTTTCCTCTACAGTTTAGCACTCAGAACATGAAATTATTTTTCTGACCGAGTCTCCACTCAGGTTCCAGAGCATCAATAATACACTGCAGCAGCTCAGGTTTCACATAGACAGGGCCAAGGCTCAAATGGGGGGTCCCTTATCTGTTAACACTGAAGCACGCCAACACGTTTACCTTGCAGCAACCTCTGTAATATACACAACACAGAAGCAGCTTGATTTCAGTTGATTTCCATAAACTAGCCTATTTGAGATGTGTATATCTATAACACATGCATGTAACTACAAAGCAGTTACTTTGTAATGTTATTACAATGAATCATTACATGAGAAAGTATGCCACATAAACAGTGTCACGTATGTCAAGGTTTAACATTTTATTGTGCCGTGTACTTCAATTTCAGAACACTTAGTGAAGACTCCAAATGTCCTTGAGAAACAATATAGAACTAATAGTTTGAGGCCAAGTGAAAACGCATCCATATATTTCTGGAGATAGGGCAGACAGTTTGATCTGAATGAAAGATACTGTAAGAAAACGGCTGAGTAGAGGGATTTCATTCAATACAGTCTTTCTTCACAAAATATGCACCCCTTTATGAGTCCGTCTGTCATTCAAACTGGTGGCTTTTTCCTGTTTCTGGAAGCTGGGTCCTTGCTGGTGGGTATCACTCAGTGCAGCTGCATGGTAAGTAGGGTTTCAAAATTCCAGTAACTTTGGCAAAATACCCAGGTTTACCCTAAATTCCATTTAGAAAATTCCCAGATTTTCTGATTATTCCATACGGATTCCAGGAAAGTCTTCGTAAACCTGGGAATCATGGGAAAGTTACCATAATTGTGCAATCCTGCTGAAGAAGTGAGGAGAGCTACTGTGCAGGCAGAGGGATGCCCCTGGGGTCTGTGACTTGGCCTTCCTGTAGGTTCTTCACCAGCTGTGCCAACCAGCGTTTGGTGGTGGTGTCGTCCTTCAGGACCTGGGCAAACGTGGTGTCTTTAAGCTGGTCTGGTAGACACTGACGGAGGGCCTCTCGGGCTCTGGTGTGGGGGCAGAGGTGAGAAAAACAAAGTCATGTTAGTTATGATAGTAAGTCACTATCAGCAGAATCTATTATCTATCAAGACCATGATCACATCCACTGTTTTCAGTTCCCAACATCATTTCCCCAATATGTTTTTTTAGTCATTCCTGGAAAATTACTTCAAAAACACTGAAGGACTGAACGCAGGCTAAATGAGACAAGCAACAGCGGGTCGAAGAGTTGATTTCAATACCTGGAGTTGTCTGACAGGCGTAGGTAACAGCGGACAACATGTTTCAAAAGACGAGCGGAGGGCTCTTTGGAGAGCTGAAGAACCATTTTGCCCTGAAAGAGAGACAGTTGTGTAAAAAAATTATTCAGGAGGCAACCAATGTCTAGAAAAGTAGAATATTTTGAATATTGGTTAACCTTGAACTTACAAGTATCATGGCCACATGGGAGAAGCGTTCATACGTTTGGCAAATGTATGCCAGCCCTGTGTCATCAAGTAGTATTTTCTGTAGAATAAAAGTTGCTACCTGTCAGACAAAAAAACAAAAATGAGGGCTGAAATTAGAGATGCACCGATATGACATTTTTGGCTGATACAGATATCTGATATTTTACTTGCAAACAGAAAACGATACCGATAACCGATATTTAACATTTTAGCGGCCTTTTAAGCATTCTATTACAGTTAAATAGTTAACACACACACACGAACGCAGCAGTCTAAGCCCCTGCATCTCAGTGCAAGAGGCGTCACTACAATCCCTGGTTCGAATCCAGGCTGTATCACATCCGGCCGTGATTGGGAGTCCCATAGGGCGGCGCACAATTGGCCCAGCATCGTCCGGGTTTGGCCGTCATAGTAAATAAGAATTTGTTCTTAACGGACTTGCCTAGTTAAATAAAAGGTTACACACACACAAAACAGACCAAAAAGTTATTTTGGTGGCATTTACGTAGATCCCTATTACCAGTAAAACATAATCAAAACCTATTTCTTTCACTTACTTGCTGTGCTGTTTTGTTGTTCAGTCGTTTCATTCTCAACCAGGATTTCTATGGAAAGCAGTTTGGGTCTTTGCGTGTCAAAAAAGATACATGTCAAATAACACTATTTGACGTGTCAAATATCACAACATAATCTGTTTCAGTAGCTATAGTTAGCTAGCTAACTATATAGCTAGCTGTCATCAGCTAAAATAACCCTCATTTATGAGACAGTTCTTATGGTGATCGGACCCATCTATGTGAAGCCAACCACAATAAGGATTAGCCACAATAGTGGACTTTGCCGTTAGCCTTCAAAATAAAAGTATGGCATAATACTATTTATATTCATTTGCATCACTGCCAATGTCATAATTTTATTTTGAAGGCAAACTGCAAATTCCACTATTGTGCCTAATCCTTATTGTGGCTAGCTTCACAACACATAACCCGGTCCGGTCGAGCCTCACTAGCCAGATGAAGCGAGCTGGCTGCTTATAACGTTAGCTTTGGGAAACAGGGTTAAGTAGCTGGCTAGCTATTTATTTTCATGAACTGAAGTTCAATTTCAATAGGCATTCAACAAATGTCAACCTAGGTAATACTTACTCACAAGGATTCCTAAATCATTGCTAAGAATAATGAAAATGACTGCAGTTTCTACTGGTCATTGTTTTCAGGCTAGTTGTATTGGTGCTAGCTTGGTACCAAGCTAAAGCTAGCTACCCCAGAAGTTGCGGTCGAACAAATTATGCTTTATTACCAACGCGGTTTTGTAAACACATCATTCGTGGCCGGTGTTTGCAGACTTTTTTGTAAAGCTTTAACAGTGCTACTGTATCTTTTTTCACACGCAAAGACCCAAACGGCGTTCCATAGTATGTATGTCGTGAAGCTAATAGCAGAGACGCTATTACTGTGCAACTCTGGTAAGGCAACATCTGAAAAATAGCGCATTTCGTAGTGTGTACCGGTGCTCGACCAGTCGGCGAAAGCCAACATCACCCACGGCAGAGAACGGTTGATTATCAAGGCTTTAATGGGTTTCGCCTTTGAGTTGTCTCGCTGAAAATGTCTTACTCTTTCAATTGACTGCTCAATCCACACAGCAGACATTGCGGGCTAGGTTAGGAATGCTCTATTAACCTCTCTTGGGTAGGGGGCAGTATTTTCACGGCCGGATGAAAAACGTACCCAAATTAAAACGGCCTACTACTCGGGCCCAGGAACTAGAATATGCATATTATTAGTAGATTTGGATAGAAAACACTCGGAAGTTTCTAAAACTATTTGAATGATGTCTGAGTATAACAGAACTCATATGGCAGGCAAAAACCTGAGAAAAATCCTACCAGGAAGTGGGAAATCTGATGCTGGTAGTCTATTCAAGTCTTTGCCTATCTAACACACAGTGACTTAGGGTTCATTTTGCACTTCCTAAGGCTTCCACTAGATGTCAACAGTCTTTAGAACCTTGTTTCAGGCTTTTGCAGTGAACAGAGAGCAAACAAGAAGGCCGGGGAGTTGGTGACTCAGGGAAGGACATGAGTTCATTGGCGCGCATTCACGTGAGAAGGTAGCTGTGTTCCAAAACGTTTTTCAAGACATTGGAATCGTCCGGTTGGAATATTATTGAAGTGTTATGTTAAAAAGGCCCTAAAGATTGATGCTATACAACATTTGACATGTTTCAACGAACGTAAAGATAACTTTTTTTTAAACTTTTCGTCGTGAAATTTTGGCCGCGCTTCCTACATTTGGAGTAGCTTACTGAACGCGCAAACAACAAGGAGATATTTGGACATAAATTATGGACTTTATCGAACAAAACAACATTTATTGTGGACCTGGGATTCCTGGAAGTGCCTTCTGATGACGATCAAAGGTAAGTGAATATTTGTAATGCTATTTATGATTTTAGATGACTCCAAAATGGCGGGTATCTGTATTGCTTGATGTCTTTTTCTGAGCGCAGTACTCAGATTATTGCAAAGTGTGCTTTCCCCGTGATACTTTTTTTTAATCTGTCACAGCGGTTGCATAAAAGAGATGTTCATCTATAATTCTTTGAATAACAGTTTAATATTTTATCAACGTTTATGATGAGTATTTTTTTAAATTGTTGTGCTGATTCACCGGAAGTATTAGAGGCAAAATATTTTCTGAACATCACGCGCCAATGTAAATGCTGTTTTTGGATATAAATATGAACTTGATCGAACAAAAAATGCATGTATTGTGTAACATGATGTCCTAGGAGTGTCATCTGATGAAGATCGTCAAAGGTTAGTGCATAATTTTAGCTGGTTTTCTGATTTTTGTGACGCCTGTCCTTGCTAGGAAAATGGCTGTGTGTTTTTTCTTGTGTTGGAACTGTCCTAACATAATCTAACTTTATGCTTTCGCCGTAAAGCCTTTTTAAAAATCGGACTATGTGGTTACATTAAGGAGTCGTGTAACTTTAAAATGGTGTAAAATAGTCGTATGTTTGAGAACTTTGAATTATGCCATTTTGTGGTTTTGAATTTGGCGCTCTGATTTTTCACTGGCTGTTGAATAGTGTGAACCGTGGGTCTCCCCAAGAGAGGTTAAACTAGTCAAAACAGGAACATTTTACATCTGGCTAGAAATTAATAAAATGTCCTCATGTGTGCTTCCTATATACCCCCAATAGAATCCCCATACTTTAACGATAACAGCTTCTCCATCCTAGAGGGGGAGATCAACAATTTCCAGGCCCAGGGACATGTACTAGTCTGTGGCGACCTAAATGCCAGAACTGGACAAGAACCTGACACCCTCAGCACACAGGGGGACAAACACCTACCTGGAGGGGACAACATTCTCTCTCCCATATGCCCCCCTAGGAACAACTACAACAACATAGCCAACAAAAATGGGTCACAACTCCTGCAGCTCTGTTGGACTCTGGGTACGTACATAGTCAATGGTAGGCTTTGAGGGGACTCCTATGGTAGGTACACATATAGCTCATCTCTTGGCAGTAGTACTGTAAACTACTTTATCGCTAGCCTCAACCCAGAGTCTCTTAGAGCATTCAGTCAGTCCACTGACACCCCTATCAGATCACAGCAAAATCATACTCTACTTGAACAGAGCTATGCTCAGTCATGAGTCATCAAAGCCAAAGGAACTGAATAATATTAAGAAATGCTATAGATGGAAGGAGAGACGTGTGGAAATTTACCAAAAAACAATTTTGACAACAACAAATTCAATCCCTTCTAGACAATTTTCTGGACAAAATGTTTCACTGTAAAAGTGAAGGTGTAAACCTGGCAGTAGAAAACCTAAACAGTATATTTGACCTCTCAACTTCCCTATCAAATCTAAACATTTCAAACAGAAAACCGAAGAAAATTAAAAATGATAAATGGTTTGATGAAGAATGCAAAAACCTAAAAGAAATTGAGAAACCTGTCAAACCAAAAACATAGAGACTCAGAAAACCTGAGTCTACACCTTCACTATGGTGAATCACTAAAACAATACACTACGGAAAAAGAAGGAACAGCACGTCAGAAATCAGCTCAACATAATTGAAGACTCTAACCACTTCTGGGAAAATTGGAAAACGCTAAACAAACAACACGAATAATTATCTATCCAAAATGGAGATGTATGGGTAAAACACTTCTACAATCTGTCTCTATAACAAAGATCAGCAAAAACATATACATGATCAAATACAAATCTTAGAATCAACTATTAAAAAACTACCAAAACCCATTGGATTCTCCAATTACCTTGAATGAACTTCAGGACAAAATAAAAACCCTCCAACCCAAAAAGGCCTGTGGTGTTGATAGTATCCTCAATGAAATGATAAAACATACAGACAACAAATTCCAAATTGGCTATACTAAAACTCTAACATCATCCTTAGCTCTGGCATCTTCCCCAAAATTTGGAACCAATGACTAATCACCCCAATCCACAAAAGTGGAGACAAATTTGACCCCAATAACTACCGTGGGATATGCGTCAACAGCAACCTTGGGAAAATCCTCTGATTTATCATTAACAGCAGACTCGTACATTTCCTCAGTGAAAACATCATACTGAGAAAATGTCAAATTGGCTTTTTACCAAATTATCGTACAACAGACCACTTATTCACCCTTCACACCCTAATTGACAAACAAACAAACCAAAACAAAGGCAAAGTCTTCTCATGCTTTGTTGCCTTCGACGCCTTCGACTCAACTTGGCATGAGGGTCTGCTATACCCATTGATGGAAAGTGGTGTTGGGGGAAAAACATACAACATAAAATCCATGTACACAAACAACAAGTGTGCCGTTAAAATAGGCAAAAAAATTGAAAAAATAACATTTCTTCCAACAGGGCCGTGGGGTGAGATAGGGATGCAGCTTAAGCCCCACCCTCTTCAACATATATATCAATGAATTGGCGAGGGAACTGGAACAGTCTGCAGCACCCGGCCTCACCCTACTAGAATCTGAAGTCAAATGTCTACGGTTTGCTGATGATCTGGTGCTTCTGTCACCAACCAAGGAGGGCCTACAGCAGCACGTAGATCTTCTGCACAGATTCTGCCAGACCTGGGCCCTGACAGTAAATCTCAGTAAGACCAAAATAATGGTGTTACAAAAAATGTCCAGTCGCCAGGACCACAAATACAAATTCCATCTAGACACAGTTGCCCTAGAACACACAAAAAACTATACATTCCTTTGCCTAAATGGCCTGTTTATTGCCTTACCTTACCTCCTTACTTACTCCATTTGCACACATTGTATATAGATTTCTCTATTGTGTTATTGACTGTACTTTTGTTTATCCCATGTTTAACTCTGTGTTGTTTTTTGTCACACTGCTTTGCTTCATCTTGGCCAGTCGCAGTTGTAAATGAGAACTTGTTCTCAACTGGCCTACCTGGTTAAATAAAGGTGAAATATATATAAACAAATAAAAAAAAAACGTCAGCACCACAGGTAACTTTCACAGAGCTGTGAACAATCTGAGAGACAAGGCAAGAAGGGCATTCTATGCCATCAAAAGGAACATCAAATTTGACATACCAATTAGGATCTGGCTAAAAATATTTGAATCAGTTATAGAACCATTGCCCTGTATGGTTGTGAGGTCTGGGGTCCGCTCACCAACCAAGAATTCACAAAATGGGACAAACACCAAATTGAGACTGCATACAGAATCCTGCAAAAAATATCCTCCGTGTACAACGTAAAACGCCAAATAATGCCTGCAGAGCAGATTTTGGCCTATACCCACTAATTATCAAAATTCAGAAAAAAGCTGTTCAATTTGACAACCACCTAAAAAGAAGCGATTCCAAAACCTTCCATAACAAAGCCATCACCTATAGAGAGATTAACCTGGAGAAGAGTCCCCTAAGCAGCTGGTCCTGGGGCTCTGTTCACAAACATAAATAGACCCCACAGAGCCCCAGGCCAGCAACACAATTAGACCCAACCAAATCATGAGAAAACAAAAAGATAATTCTTTCCAATGTGTCAAGTAATTAACAAAAAAACTGAGCAAACTAGAATGCTATTTGGCCCTAAAAAGAAAGTACACAAGGGAAGAATACCTGACCACTGTGACTGACCCACACTTAAGGAAAGCTTTGACTATGTACAGACTCAGTGAGCAGAGCCTTGCTATTGAGAAAGACCGCCGTAGGCAGACCTGGCTCTCAAGAGAAGACAGGCTATATGCACATTGCCCACAAAATGAGATGGAAACTGAGCTGCACTTCCTAACTTCCTGCCAAATATACACTGCTCAAAAAAATAAAGGGAACACTTAAACAACACAATGTAACTCCAAGTCAATCACACTTCTGTGAAATCAAACTGTCCACTTAGGAAGGAAGCAACACTGATTGACAATACATTTCACATGCTGTTGTGCAAATGGAATAGACAACAGGTGGAAATTATAGGCAATTAGCAAGACACCCCCACCAATAAAGGAGTGGTTCTGCAGGTGGTGACCACAGACCACTTCTCAGTTCCTATGCTTCCTGGCTGATGTTTTGGTCATTTTTGAATGCTGGCGGTGCTTTCACTCTAGTGGTAGCATTAGACGGAGTCTACAACCCACACAAGTGGCTCAGGTAGTGCAGCTCATCCAGTATGGCACATCAATGCGAGCTGTGGCAAGAAGGTTTGCTGTGTCTGTCAGCGTAGTGTCCAGAGCATGGAGGCGCTACCAGGAGACAGGCCAGTACATCAGGAGACGTGGAGGAGGCCGTAGGAGGGCAACAACCCAGCAGCAGGACCGCTACCTCCGCCTTTGTGCAAGGAGGAGCAGGAGAAGCACTGCCAGAGCCCTGCAAAATGACCTCCAGCAGGCCACAAATGTGCATGTGTCTGCTCAAACGGTCAGAAACAGACTCCATGAGGGTGGTATGAGGGCCCGACGTCCACAGGTGGGGGTTGTGCTTACAGCCCAACACCGTGCATGACGTTTGGCATTTGCCAGAGAACACCAAGATTGGCAAATTTGCCACTGGCGCCCTGTGCTCTTCACAGATGAAAGCAGGTTCCCACTGAGCACATGTGACAGACGTGACAGAGTCTGGAGACGCCGTGGAGAACGTTCTGCTGCCTGCAACATCCTCCAGCATGACCGGTTTGGCGGTGGGTCAGTCATGGTGTGGGGTGGCATTTCTTTGGGGGGCCGCACAGCCCTCCATGTGCTCGCCAGAGGTAGCCTGACTGCCATTAGGTACCGAGATGAGATTCTCAGACCCCTTGTGAGACCATATGCTGGTGCGGTTGGCCCTGGGTTCCTCCTAATGCAAGACAATGCTAGACCTCATGTGGCTGGAGTGTGTCAGCAGTTCCTGCAAGAGGAAGGCATTGATGCTATGGACTGGCCCGCCCGTTCCCCAGACCTGAATCCAATTGAGCACATCTGGGACATCATGTCTCGCTCCATCCACCAACGCCACGTTGCACCACAGACTGTCCAGGAGTTGGCGGATGCTTTAGTCCAGGTCTGGGAGGAGATCCCTCAGGAGACCATCCGCCACCTCATCAGGAGCATGCCCAGGCGTTGTAGGGAGGTCATACAGGCACGTGGAGGCCACACACACTACTGAGCCTCATTTTGACTTGTTTTAAGGACATTACATCAAAGTTGGATCAGCCTGTAGTGTGGTTTTCCACTAATTTTGAGTGTGACTCCAAATCCAGACCTCCATGGGTTGATAAATTGGATTTCCGTTGATTATTTGTGTGTGATTTTGTTGTCAGCACATTCAACTATGTAAAGAAAAAAGTATTTAATAAGATTCTCATTCATTCAGATCTAGGATGTGTTATTTTAGTGTTCCCTTTATTATTTTGAGCAGTGTATGACCATATTAGAGACACATATTTCCCACAGATTACCCAGATCCACAAATAATTCGAAAACAAACCCGATTCTGATAAACTCCCATATCTACTGGGTGAAATACCACAGTGTGCCATCACAGCAGCAAGATGTGTGACCTGTTTCCACAAGAAAAGGGCAACCAGTGAAGAACAAACACCATTGTAAATACAACCCATATTTATGTTTATTTCTTTTCCCTTTTGTACTTCAACCATTTGCACATTGTTACAACACTGTATATATACACATAATATGACATTTGTAATGTCTTCATTGTTTTGGAACTTCTATGAGTGTAATGTTTACTGTTCATTTTTATTGTTTATTTCACTTTTGTATATTATCTACTTCACTTGCTTGGCAATGTTAACATATGTTTCCCATGCCAATAAAGCCCCTTGAATTGAAATAGAAAGTGAGAGAGCTACAGAGAGTAGAGGTTGACCGATTAATCGGAATGGCCGATTAATTAGGGCCGATTTCACGTTTTCATAACAATCGGAAAATCGGTATTTTTGGACGCCGATTTGGCCGATTACATTGCACTCCACGAGGAGACTACGTGGCAGGCTGACTACCTGTTATGCGAGTGCAGCAAGAAGCCAAGGTAAGTTGCTAGCTAGCATTAAACTTAACTTATAAAAAACAATCAATCTTAACAATCACTAGTTAAACTAGTAATATCATCAACCATGTGTAGTTATCTAGCTTGTCCTGCATTGCATATAATCAATGCGGTGCCTGTTAATTTCTCATCGAATCACAGCCTACTTCGACAAACGGGTGATGATTTAACAAGCGCATTCGCAAAAAAAGCACTGTCCTTGCACCAATGTGTACCTAACCATAAACATCAATGCCTTTCTTTAAAATCAATACACAAGTAAATATTTTTAAACATGCATATTTAGTTAATATTGCCTGCTAACATTAATTTATTTTAACTAGGGAAATTGTGTCACTTCTCTTGCGTTCCGTGCAAGCAGTCAGGGTATATACAGCAGTGTGGGCCGCCTGGCTCGTTGCGAACTGTGTGAAGACCATTTATTCCTAACAAAGACCATAATTAATTTGCCAGAATTGTACATAATGTAACAGCAATAGATTTAGGGATGCCACCCGTTAGATAAAATTTCGGAATGGTTCCATATTTCACTGAAAGAATAAACGTTTTGTTTTCGAAATGATAGTTTCCGGATTTGACCATATTAATGACCTAAGGCTCGTATTTCTGTGTGTTATGTTATAATTAAGTCTATGATTTGATATTTGATAGAGCAGTCTGACTGAGCGGTGGTAGGCAGCAGCTGGCTCATAAGCATTCATTCAAACAGCACTTTTGTGCGTTTGCAAGCAGCTTTTCGCTGTGCTTCAAGCATTGAGCTGTTTATGACTTCAAGCCTATCAATTCCCTCAGATTACACTGGTGTAACCGATGTGAAATGGCTAGCTAGTTAGCGGGGTGCACGCTAATAGCGTTTCAATCGGTGACATCACTCGCTCTGAGACCTTGAAGTTGCTGTTCCCCTTGCTCTGCAAAGGCCGCGGCTTTTGTGGAGCGATGGGTAACAATGCTTCGAGGGTGGCTGTTGTCGATGTGTTCCTGGTTCGAGCCCAGGTAGGGGCGAGGAGAGGGACGGAAGATATACTGTTACACTGGCAATACTATAGTGCCTGTAAGAACATCCAATAGTCAAAGGTATATGAAATACAAGTGGTATAGAGAAATAGTCCTATAATAACTACAACCTAAAACTTCTTACCTGGGAATTTTGAAGACTCATGTTAAAAGCAACCACCAGCTTTCATATGTTCTCATGTTCTGAGCAAGGAACTTAAACGTTAGCTTTTTTACATGGCACATATTGCACTTTTACTTTATTCTCCAACACTTTGTTTTTGCATTATTTAAACCAAATTGAACATGTTTCATTATTTATTTGAGGCTAAATTGATTTTATTGATGTATTATATTAAGTTAAAATAAAAGTGTTCATTCAGTATTGTTGTAATTGTCACTATTACAAAAAATAATTGGCTGATTAATCGGCATCGGCTTTTTTCGGTCCTCCAATAATCGGTATCGGCATTGAAAAATCATAACCGGTCGACCTCTAACAGAGAGAGCTACAGAGAGATAGAGAGAGAGAGAGAGAGAGAGAGCGAGAGATACCGTTTTGGAAAGCTCACTGCCGGACTCCATTATGCGAAGGCACAGGGGAATGATTTCTGTCGTCAACAGGAAGTTGATCACTTCCTGCTCATCTGTTTTGACCAAGGCACCTGCCAATCAAACAGGAACAAGTTACAGAGAAACATACATGACACATAGTGTATTGTCAAAGTAATTGGATCATTTCATTACTTAGGCAATGACAACATCAGAGAGTGAGATAGAGAGAAGAAAAGACAGAGAGAAGGCATCACAGCAATAGAACCACAAAAATGATATAAAGGATATTTACCGATGACTCCTAGGCTGGTGAGTCGGAGGTACTCAAATGGTCGTGTTTTGCTGACAGTGTGTAAGAAGGGGTACAGGAAAAGAGGAATGTGTGCTGCCAGAAATGCCGATCTGTGAAAAACAACAGTACATAAGTTGCACATTTCACATCATATAGAAGAAAATACACTGACTGTTTTGGTTAAGTGCACTGTACAATTCAATCATGATGAGAGAAAAATCAAGGGACCCACCTTGTCTCTGGATGAGAGGCCACGCACTGCAGGAGTGCTAATGCGTTGCATACTCTGTTGGACTGGTGAGCGGTGAGGGTTGGGGGGTTTATTGAGGGGTAGATGTTGACAATTTCCTATTTATGAAAGAGTATGAAGCGGGTCATCATCAAGTTTAGTGCCACACTCACAGAGGAAAACCATGCTCCATCCTGCTGGAGACTAGCCAGTGAGTGTTGTCCACAATCTTACCTGCAGGAGAGCAGCTATAGTCCCACAGGAGTGCCATAGCATTGGAGCCAAATCTGGCACGGACTCCCGTTTTTTACTGAGCTCGAGCAGGGCATTCTCGCGGGTCTCTGGGCTGGACAGCTCGTTGATCCACTGGTAGATCTTTTCCCTATCCACTTGGGCAAGAGCCGTGGTTACAGCCTGTTTTACAGGAGAGGTGGACACATTGAGCTAAATTGACATTGTGTTTGAATTATGCAGTTAACAATGCGTTTCTAGCCACCTTCATGAATGAATGAGTTAGCTAGGTAGCTACCGAACGGTAACTAACAACTGTCAACAACAATATGTACATTCACGTTACTTTCATGGATACAGTAACTTTACCACAAAGTTAGTTAGCTACCATAACTAGCTCATTCAAATGCAAGTATTATCCGAACAGTTTACCACAAGAGGGGTTCTAAACAGCTTTGTAACAAGTTTAGCATTAGCTAGCTAATAGCAACTCTACTGGCCAAAGTCAGGCCAGTAATTGGCCTTGTGCTAGCAAGAAAAATAAAAAAAGCCTTGTGTTAGCTCTTGTTAACCTAGCTAGATAACGCATGCAAGCTAGCAATACCGTTTGTGTACTTACTGCTCCTGTAGCCAGCATTATATGCAGCGCTTGGATATTTTAGAAAAACGTTTCGTAAAATATAAAAATATGTTCTGTTGTGAAAACAAACAACGAATCTCGCGAGAGCGCAACTGCGTTTAACTTTTCAACTCAGACGTGCCTCAATTGATCCGCTGGGAAAGTGTCGTAACTATTTCCGCCTTTTTCTGGGGTCAGTTGTACTGTTAGAGGGGCCAGTTACATTAGACGTTATTGTTGTTATATCGTTTTCTTCACTGCATTGCAGGCATTAGTAGGCAAAATACCATGTTCATAATCATTAGTGTTCCGCGTTGCCACTATAATAATAGTAGATGTAATAGCAAAAATTAGTTATGTAAAAATTAATTCATACTCCACATTTAGGGGCGCCTCTGCATACCATAAATACAAGAGATGAATACACAATGAATGCAATATGATAATGCAGTGGTGGGTCTAGATCTGTGCACCACTTCACATTTCAATCATAATTATTGAAATTGCCATCTCTGATCCTGAGATATCATCCAATAGGACTTAGCCAAGTGTTTACTGTGGCTGTGGTGAGAAAGCAGAGGTAACAGCTAGAGTGGAGAGTTCACAAGCTATCCGTCTGTCAGCCTGGACACTTCCTTTGATCATACTGGATTTATTCCTTCACCCTTCCTATCTGGTGCTCCAGTATTTAAGTCTAACCTATGGTGAATCAGGGACTTGTGTCTGTGAATGTTGCATGTGAGGCTGGCACCATCCGCACCAGGTCCTGGTAAATATTAGACTAGAGTAGCCTGGGAATCACTGCCAGCTGCCCTAGATAAGAGGACAATAGAACAAGTTAATGATTCAACCAGCGTTACAGATGGACAGACTGCTTAAATGTCCCGTTTGGGGATGAAGAGAGACTGGATGGGTTGGTGTGTGTTCGTGGAGCAGAGAGAAAGTGGGAATAAACTTATGCCTTAAATTGGTCTGATTCCTTGTCTCGGATTACCCGACTCTGGGATTATTACGCATCATGGCTAAACTGGTGGAGTGTGTGCCCAACTTCTCAGAGGGCCGGAACAAAAAGGTGAGTAGGCATGGGAGATACAGAAAGTGGATTACCTGTTGGCACAGCAGAAGGAAGCTGTTAGTAGTAGTCTGTGGTGTGATAGCTTTATATTGGTCATGTAAGAAGACTTTCTGTCTGAAACATCAATCTTGATTACCAATAACATTTTTATTTTACATTTTTCTATATTTACATATTTATATTTATGAATCAAGGGGGGCTCATGGAGACTGTGAATACCTAAGCAAACAAACAAGCCAATTCCAAACAATTTTACAGTATAATCTCAATCCTGAATATGATCTCGAGATACCAACAAAATGTTTTCTGAAAATGTTTTAAGAGTCAATGTGACTTGCTTCCAGGTGATTGATGCCATAGCAGAGGCCATTTCCAGCACGGAGGGATGCAGTCTTCTTGACGTGGACCCTGGATCCTCCACCAACCGTACAGTCTACACCTTCGTAGGCTCGCCACAGGCTGTGGTGGAGGGTGCATTGAACGCTGCACGCACTGCCTTCCCACTCATTGATATGACCAAACACTCAGGTAGGAGATAGAGAGTAAGAGCTAAAAAGAGAGACAGAAACTGCTGACCTCTCACATGACTTAGTCAAACAGTTACACTACCCTTCAAAGTTTGGGGTCACTTAGAAATGTCCTTGTTTTTGAAAGAAAAGCACATTTTTTGTCCGTTAAAAAATAACATCAAATTGATCAGAAATGCAGTGTAGACATTGTTAATGTTGTAAATGGCTACTGTAGCTGGAAACGGCAGATTTTTTATGGAATATCTACATAGGCGTACCGAGGCCCATTATCAGCAACCATCACTCCTGTGTTCCAATGGCAGGTTGTGTTAGCTAATCCAATTTTATCATAGCTAATCCAAGTTTATCACTAATTGATCATTAGAAAACCCTTTTACAATTATGTTAGCACAGCTGAAAACTGTTGTACTGATTAAAGAAGCAATACAACTGGCCTTCTTTAGACTAGTTGAGTATCTGGAGCATCAGCATTTGTGAGTTCAATTACAAGCTCAAAATGGCCAGAAAGAAAGAACTTTCTTCTGAAACTCGTCAGCCAATTCTTGTTCTGAAAAATGAAGGCTATTCCATGCGAGAAATTGCCAAGAAACTGAAGATCTCGTACAACTCTGTGTACTACTCCTTTCACGGAACAGCGCAAACTGGCTCTAACCAGAATAGAAAGAGGAGTGGGAGGCCCCGGTGCACAACTAAGCAAGAGGACAAGTACATTAGAGTGTCTAGTTTGAGAATAGCCTTCATTTATAGCCTTCATTTCTCACAAAAAGAATAGACTGACGAGTTTCAGAATAAAGTTATTTGTTTCTGGCCATTTTGAGCCTGTAATCGAACCCACAAATGCTGACGCTCCAGACACTCAACTAGTCTGAAGAAGGCCAGTTTTATGGCTTCTTTAATTAGCACAGCAGTTTTCAGCTGTGCTAACATAATTGCAGGAGTGTTTTCCAATAATCAATTAGCCTTTTAAAATTATAAACTTGGACTAGCTAACACAACGTGCCATTGGAACACAAGAGTGATGATTGCTGATAATGGGCCTCAATACGCCTATGTAGATATTCCATAAGAAATCTGCCGTTTCCAGCTACAATAGTCATTTACAACATTAACAATGTCTACACTGTATTTCTGATCAATTTGATGTTATTTTAATGGACAAAAAAATGTGCTTTACTTTCAAAAACAAGGACATTTCAAAGTGACCCCAAAATTTTGAAGGGTAGTGTATGTTCAAAGGCCATAGTTCAGAAATACCACGACTCCTCTCCACCTCACTTTAAGTGCAAATAAGGGGTGACTCCACCTCACTTTAAGTGCAAATAAGGTGTGGCTAAGTACTGTTGATAAGTCGTTTAGTGGAATCATATGTACGTTTGTTGTAGGGGAGCATCCACGGATGGGAGCCATGGACGTGTGTCCCTTCATCCCTGTCCAGAATGTCACTATGGAGGACTGTGTCAACTGTGCCAACATTTTTGCCCAACACTTAACAGATGTGCTGCATGTACCTGGTAGGTTTTCCTCTCTGACCCATTGACCAATAGTTAACATATTGGCCATTTACTTTGCTGTAGACAAAGCCACAAGGTCAGTTTCAGTGCAGTGCCCGTTGGTTCTGTGTATTCTTTCCCATATGGTATTACTCTCAAAAAGCCACATACAGGTGAATAAGACACGTTGTCGTTTCTCCATAGTGTATCTTTTTGGAGAAGCAGCGAGGAAAGAGAACAGGAGATCTCTTCCCTCTGTCCGGGCAGGAGAGTATGAGGCCTTGTCTGAGAAAGTGAGTTTGACCTAACTTCATTGTATTCATACACTATGGGCAACATTTCCCTCATTGTAGAAGAGCATAGATCACTGAAAAATAAGCTAAAAATCAAAGGCAGTACTTTCACTACTTTCAGTTATCTGCTTGCTCTGCCCTCATATACAGTTGAAGTCAGAAGTTTACATACACCTTAGCCAAATACATTTAAACTCAGTTTTTCACAATTCCTGACATGTAATCCTAGTAAAAATCCCTGTCTTAGGTCAGTTAGACTCACCACTTTATTTTAAGAATGTGAAATATTAGAATAATGGTAGACTGAAAGATTTATTTCAGCTTTTATTTCTTTCATCACATTCCCAGTGGGTCAGAAGTTTACATACACTCAATTAGTATTTGGTACCATTGCCTTTAAATTGTTAAACTTGGGTCAAATGCCTTCCACAAGCTTCTCATAATAAGTTGGGTACATTTTGGCCCATTCCTCCTGACAGAGCTGGTGTAACTGAGTCAGGTTTGTAAGCCTCCTTGCTCACACACGCTTTTTCAGTTCTGCCCACACATTTTCTATAGGATTGAGGTCAGGGCTTTCTGATGGCCACTCCAATACCTTGACTTTGTTGTCTTTAATACCTTTTGCCACAACTTTGGAAGTATTCTTGGAGTCATTGTCCATTTGGAAGACGCATTTGCGACCAAGCTTTAACTTCCTGACTGATGTCTTGAGATGTTGCTTCAATATATCCACATCGTTTTCTTTCCTCATGATGCCATCTTTTTCTGAAGTGCACCAGTCCCTCCTGCAGCAAAGCATCCCCACAACATGATGTTGCCACCCCTGTGCGTCACGGTTGGGATGGTGTCCTTCGGCTTGCAAGCCTCGCCCTTTTCCCTTCAAACATAACGATAGTCATTATGGCCAAACAGTTCTATTTTTGTTTCAGCAGACCAGAGGATATTTCTCCAAAAAGTATGATCTTTGTCCCCATGTGCAGTTGCAAACCATAGTCTGGATTTTTTATGTCGGTTTTGGAGCAGTGGCTACTTCCTTGCTGAGCGGCCTTTCAGGTTATGTCGATATAGGACTCGTTTTACTGTGGATATAGATACTTTTGTTTCTGTTTCCTGTTTCTGTTTCCTCCAGCATCTTCACACGGTTCTTTGCTGTTGTTCTGGGATTGATTTTCACTTTTCACACCAAAGTACATTCATCTCTAGGAGACAGAATGCGTCTCCTTCCTGAGCGGTATGACGGCTGCGTGGTCCCATGGTGTTTATACTTGCGTACTATTGTTTGTACAGATGAACGTGGTACCTTCAGGCGTTTGGAAATTGCTCCCAAGGATGAACCAGACTTGTGGAGGTCTACAATTTTTCTTCTGAGGTCTTGGCTGATTTCTTTAGATTTTCCCATTATGTCAAGCAAAGAGGCATTGAGTTTGAAGGTAGGCCTTGAAATACATCCACAGGTACAACTCCAATTGACTCAAATTATGTCAATTAGCCTATCAGAAGCTTCTAAAGCCATGACATCATTATCTGGAATTTTCCAAGCTGTTTAAAGGCACAGTCAACTTAGTGTATGTAAACTTCTGACCCACTGGAATTGTGATACAGTGAATTATAAGTGAAATAATCTGTCTGTAAACAATTGTTGGAAAAATTACTTGTGTCATGCACAAAGTAGATGTTCTAACCGACTTGCCAAAACTATAGTTTGTTAACAAGAAATGTGTGGAGTGGTTGAAAAACGAGTTTTAATGACTCCAACCTAACTGTATGTAAACTTCCGACTTCAACTCTATATCCTCACATTGAAGTGTTTTACAATTTTGTTTTCAAGACAACCAGGGATACACGTGGAACACAAAACAGGTTGACATAAACAGTTGCATTCATGCGTTTTATTGTCAATAAATGTCAATAAAAAATAAGGTCCGCCAAGCAAAAACGTGATAAAAATGTTATTTATAAGAATCCTGTAAGTACAGATTGTTTGGTCAGTGGGAAATTAATAATTAGTCAGTGACAACTATGTGGAGTTTGGTGTTTGTGACAGCAACTATGTGAGCTTATTACAGTATTATACACAATGTGCAATAATTGTGTATGATTTTCTATGTAGGAGATCCCTTACCTTTCTAATGACTCTTGTGTGGCTTGTGCGCGTCATAGAGCAATGCCCATGAGAGTCTTAGCTTTTCATACTGGGGTCATAATAGTTTGTAGCTTAAACTGTTCAGACTTTACAGATGTTTTTGTGAGAATAACCATTTTCTGGATCCGCCTTTGTCTCATTAACACTGCTCAACCCCCAGGCTAATGGTTCAACCCCCAGGCTAATGTTTGGTATCGGCTGATGCAGAAGAAATAGACGAATCCAATGTAAAAAAACAAAGTCTGTAGCTCAAACACACAATGATTAAGAGGGGTTGGAAGCACTAAATGATGCCGATGTGTCTATTGTCCTCAGTTGAAGAGGACAGAGTGGGCTCCTGACTACGGCCCTGCCACCTTCGTGGCCTCCTGGGGAGCTACAGTAGCAGGGGCTCGCAAATTCCTTGTTGCCTACAACATAAACCTCCTCAGCACCAAGGAACAAGCCCATCGGATTGCACTCGATATCCGGGAAAAAGGCAGAAGCAAAGACCAGGTAGGGTAGGCTCGCTACTGTACATCTTGATCGCCCAATGTCAGAGATGAATGACACACAGCTACTTTGGCTTTGGAAGAGATTCCTCTCATTTTTACAAGACACTATTGTTTTCCTCTTTTTTATATCTGACGATGAACTAATAAAGGTCTATTTTTGAGTCATATGCCTTGTCTGCTTCCAAAGAGAGTAACATGATTGATTTGTATTGTAGCCGGGTCTGATGAAGAAGGTGCAGGGAATGGGCTGGTACCTGGAAGAGGCGAACATAGCCCAGGTGTCCACCAACATCCTGGACTTTGAGCTGACGCCCGTCCACACTGTTTACGAAGAGATCTGCAGTGCGGCCAAGGTAAGGAGCTACCACAACCACAACACCAACAACCGCAGCTGAAAACAGTACAGCATTATTGTACAAAACCCTCTCACTGATCTGGTGGTTTGAACCAGTGACATAAGGGTAGCTAATAATGCCAATAAGTTGAGCCAATTTGACACCTCTCCTTCCTTCCTCTTCTCCCCAGGACATGAACCTGCCAGTGGTGGGCTCTCAGATTGTAGGCCTCATGCCTCTGAGAGCTGTGCTGGACTGTGCTGACTTCTACATCCAGAGAGACAGGCTCTTCATTGTGGAGGAGGAGCACAAAGTCCGTCTGGTCATCAGTAAACTTGGGCTTGATTCACTTGGGCCTTTCGTCCCCAAAGAGAGAATCATAGAGTGAGTACCAATGAGTGCACTATTTCCATGGCCTATGGGACTTTTCCATTCTAGTCATTCAAATCTATTTCTATGGTTGTGACTCTAGGTACATGGTGGAGAGGACTGAGGAGGACAAGCGTTTGGTGTCTCTGTCTCTGCAGCAGTTTGTCCGCAGTGTGGGAGCCAGAACCGCTGCTCCAGGAGGAGGGTCAGTCTCTGCTGCCATCGCTGCAATGGTACAACCATCTTTAATATCATGTAGATGACTATATTCCCCGTATGACCTTGCCCAGCACATACAGTGAGGGAAAAAAGTATTTGATCCCCTGATGATTTTGTACATTTGCCCACTGACAAAGAAATTATCAGCCTATAATTTTAATGGTAGGTTTATTTGAACAGTGAGAGACAGAATAACAACAAAAAAATCCAGAAAAACGCATGTCAAAAATGTTATAAATTGATTTGCATTTTAATGAGGGAAATAAGTATTTGACCCCTATGCAAAACATGACTTAGTACTTGGTGGCAAAACCCTTGTTGGCAATCACAGAGGTCAGACGTTTCTTGTAGTTGGCCACCAGGTTTGCACACATCTCAGGAGGGATTTTGTCCCACTCCTCTTTGCAGATCTTCTCCAAGTCATTAAGGTTTCGAGGCTGACGTTTGGCAACTCGAACCTTCAGCTCCCTCCACAGATTTTCTATGGGATTAAGATCTGGAGACTGGCTAGGCCACTGCAGGACCTTAATGTGCTTCTTCTTGAGCCACTCCTTTGTTGCCTTGGCCATGTGTTTTGGGTCATTGTCATGCTGGAATACCCATCCACGACCCATTTTCAATGCCCTGGCTGAGGGAAGGAGGTTCTCAACCAAGATTTGACTGTACATGGCCCCGTCCATTGTCCCTTTGATGCGGTGAAGTTGTCCTGTCCCCTTAGCAGAAAAACACCCCCAAAGCATAATGTTTCCACCTCCATGTTTGACGGTGGGGATGGTGTTCTTGGGGTCATAGGCAGCATTCCTCCTCCTCCAAACACGGCGAGTTGAGTTGATGCCAAAGAGCTCCATTTTGGTCTCATCTGACCACAACACTTTCACCCAGTTGTCCTCTGAATCATTCAGATGTTCATTGGCAAACTTCAGACGGGCATGTATATGTGCTTTCTTGAGCAGGGGGACCTTGCGGGCGCTGCAGGATTTCAGTCCTTCACGGTGTAGTGTGTTACCAATTGTTTTCTTGGTGACTATGGTCCAAGCTGCCTTGAGATCATTGACAAGATCCTCCCGTGTAGTTCTGGGCTGATTCGTCACCTTTCTCATGATCATTGCAACTCCACGAGGTGAGATCTTGCATGGAGCCCCAGGCCGAGGGAGATTGACAGTTCTTTTGTGTTTCTTCCATTTGCAAATAATCGCACCAACTGTTGTAATCTTCTCACCAAGCTGCTTGGCGATGGTCTTGTAGCCCATTCCAGCCTTGTGTAGGTCTACAATCCTGTCCCTGACATCCTTGGAGAGCTCTTTGGTCTTGGCCATGGTGGAGAGTTTGGAATCTGATTGATTGATTGCTTCTGTGGACAGGTGTCTTTTATACAGGTAACAAACTGAGATTAGGAGCACTCCCTTTAAGAGTGTGCTCCTAATCTCAGCTCGTTACCTGTATAAAAGACACCTGAGAGCCAGAAATCTTTCTGATTGAGAGGGGGTCAAATACTTATTTCCCTCATTAAAATGCAAATCAATTTATAACATTTTTGACATGCGTTTTCTGGATTTTTTGTCGTTATTCTGTCTCTCACTGTTCAAATAAACCTACCATTAAAATGATAGACTGATCATTTCTTTGTCAGTGGGCAAATGCACAAAATCAGCAGGGGATCAAATACTTTTTTTCCTCACTGTATGAATAAACCAATATAAAGTATGTACAATACAAGGAGGAGTCAAGGGTGTGTGTGTGTGTGTGTGTGCATTTCAGGGGGCTGCTCTGGGAGCCATGGTGGGTCAGATGACCTATGGGAAGAGGCAGTTTGATAGCCTGGACAGCATCATGAGGAGACTCATCCCTCCCTTCCATCAGGCCATGAATGAACTGCTGGTCATGGTGGACGCAGACTCCAAGGCGTTCAGTTGCTATATGGTGAGAGGAAAACATATCATGGTTAAACCAGATTGAAGCCTTCAGTCTGGGTTAACCGGGCTAGGGAAAACAGGAACTATACCGGGAAAAACTAGACTGAAATCCTAACTGAATATTTTCCACTATTGTTTCACTTTATTCCGTTTCAGAGCATTTTCAGATTGGATTCCAGGCTAAGAAAAAAAGATTTAGCTCAACTTATGCTTTGAATTTTATTTAGAAAAAATAAATGTTTTATTGTCACATACACCGGATAGGTGCAGTGAAATGTGTTGTTTTACAGGGTCAGCCATAGTAGTACGGAGCCCCTGGAACAAATTAGGGTTAAGTGCCCTTGCTCAAGGGCACATCGTCAGATTTTTCACTTTGTCGGCTCGGGCATTCGAACCAGCGACCTTTCGAATACTGCCCCAACGCGCTAACTGCTGGGCTACCTGCCGCTCGATGCGACACAACCTGATGCGACCATGCCCAGCCTTTTAGCTAAGCAGAATGTCATACAAAATACGATGAATATTTCTTCTGATGATAAAAGTTCAGGTGACGAACGAGTGATAAAAACTGTTTTTGTTTCTTGTAAATGCTTACTTTGAAGGTTCGAACCAAGGTATGGTCTTGATGTTTGCTGTCTTGTGGCTTTGCTATGAAAATGTCGTGGAATGTAATCTTTTAGTGGAAAAGGAGTGTTGATATAACCTTCCGGGAACAAAGAAGAGTTTAGTACAACTATCTAAATCTTTTTGACTCTGTCAATGAACCTGTCAATGAATTACTTCCATCTAACATACTAGTCATAGTTTGTTGCATTTTCACCACAAGGTGTGGTGGTGCTATTGTTGAATTTTGTTGAAAGCTGATGGTATTACACTACGTGTTTAATTGTGATGTGAAAAGGAATGTGGCTTGTATAGGCTTTGCTGACACTGTATGCAGTTCTCTTTCACTCCTGTTTTAAAGGTTTAACTTTCTCATTTTCAGGCTGCATTGAAGATGCCAAGAAACACAACAGATGAAGTTAAAAGGTGATTGCCATGCTACAATATATGGCAGTTCTGTCGAATCCAAGATGTCAGAGAAGCATGTCATTAAAGTAGATGTGTAATTACGCACACACACAAACAGCAGAGCACGTTGGAACTATTTCAAACCATCTTTACTTCAGATTGATATCTATGGAAACTCATTACTGTACATTCTCCTGTATCCCGCCCTCACCTGTCTTCACACGTCACCTCGTTTTACCTGGCAAGCAACCTGGCCCATCCCTGTAAACACATAAAGCAGGCTTTCCTGAAGAAGACTGGTTTACTGTAGTTCCTTTACTGTCAGCTCATTTGGTCTAACAGTACGTAAGGTGTAGTCATGGTGTAGTCTTGTCATGCTCCAAATCTATCTCACCTCTCTGCTCTTCCTCTTTCCTATACCTTATACCTATCCCCACGCCTAATCCTGCCTCTGCCCCTACCCTGGTCTTGCTTCTGACCTGCCTCTTCCCCTATTCCTACCTACTCCTGCCTTCCCATTACCCCTACCCCTGTTCCTGCCGCAGGAGGGAAGCTGCCATGCAGGAGGGTCTGAAGCAGGCCGTGGCGGTCCCACTGTCTCTGGCTGAAAGAGTCAACCTGCTGTGGCCTTGTCTAAAGGAAATGGTGATCTACGGAAATGTGGCCTGCAAGTCTGACCTCCAGGTACTGTATGAGAGACGGTTTTACAGTGACTGAAACCATGAACAGAGTCCCTGTCTATGGACTTTGCGTTGCAACTTTGCAAGCATACCTGAGTGACTTCTATGCAGTTGTTTATTTGCTTGAGGGCAGACACCGACATGCATAAATGACTTTGGAACATTTTGTTTTGTGCCTGTCACATGGATGACGCTGGAGAGACGAAGCAGGTACGGGGAGTAAAACATTTAATATAGAATGGACATAGAACGAGACGGTAACAACGTCAGCAAACAGGTAACACTGACAAAAAAACAATCAATGCAGCAGCAGGGAACAGAGCTGGGGAACTGACAAATATAGGGGAGGAAATAAACAGGTTATGAATGAGTCCAGGTGAGTCCAATATTGCTGATGCGCGTGACGAGGGGAGGCAGGTGTGCGTAATAGATGGAAGGAGTGTGTGATGCAGGGCAGCCTGGCGCCCTCTAGCGCCGGCGGGGGGGAAGAGCGGGAGCAGACGTGAAAGTGCCAACTGCTTATACACACAAACCACCCTACTGGCATACTGTAAAACAGCATTTCAAAACGCCAGGACACCCATAAGTGTCTCCATTATGGTTGCAAAACATTTTCTGACAGATGCCCCAGAGCTATGACATGCATTATACTGTAGACAGCCTACAAAAACATCTTCCTTATGTGGTTCTTTTTCGTGGCGTTGCAGGTAGCAGCTAAAGCCCTGGAAACAGCAGTGTTTGGAGCCTACTACAACGTTGTGATCAACCTCAAGGATATCACAGATGAGTCCTTCAAAGTGACTGTAAGTTACAATGTAGCCTGTAGGTCTTTCTGACTCCAAAAAGGATTCTGCCTAGGTTACAACGTAGGTAATCTATCAATACTGGGAAATGAATCAAAAACCAGATATTGGTGGGAGCCAGTGGCTTATTACATAGTTATACTCATACAATCGTGTTTTGTGTTTTACAGACTCAACAGAGAGCATCTGCTATGCTTACTGAGGCCAGGGAGAGTGCTAATGCAGTCCTGGATACTGCAGAGAGAAAAAAGTGAAGAAGTTACCACATTACCAAAGCATCACCCGCTGCCTGCCTCGGCCTCAAACCAGGCTTTCACAACCATCAATTCTATTACAAATAAACTGGGTTCACATAAATACATGCTTTATCAACTACTCCTCAATGGTGCTCCTTTGCTCTGTTAGGAATTCACTAAATACTTACGTAATGTACTGTATAGCAGCAGCCTACACCAAGCCAGGATGTCACAGTGTTCTTATCCACAGCGACTAACAGGCGCAATTAGGGTTAAGTGCCTTGCTCAAGGGCACATCAGCAGATTGTTCACCTACTTAGGTCTGGGATTCAAACCAGCAACCTTTCGGTTACTGGCCCAACCTCTTAACCTCTAGGCTACCTGCCGCCCTGAATCACACGAAATAGAATAGTACTACAAGGTTTCTTCTTCTCTCTTCCACATGAAGCTAAAACGATAGAGTAGTATTACTTGCTTCTGAATGACAAAGTGATGCATTTCGGGATATGAACTCTGTCCATACCTCAGCTCCACCTGTGTAGTACAACAGCCAGGATGACATGACGGGAATAAAAGGGTGTAGTTTATCCAGTTCCTTTAAGTAAGAGAACATCCTTCACACAAGACAAAGGACAGAATCGACCAACCAGTTACAGGCGTGTACACTCTTACATTTACATTTACATTTAAGTCATTTAGCAGACACTCTTAACCAGAGCGACTTACAAATTGGTGCATTCACCTTATGATATCCAGTGGAACAACCACTTTACAATAGTGCATCTAAATCTTTTAAGGGGGGGGGGGGGGTTAGAAGGATTACTTTATCCTATCCCAGGTATTCCTTAAAGAGGTGGGGTTTCAGGTGTCTCCGGAAGGTGGTGATTCATTTAATCTGCGTTCTATGTTAAAACTAAAATATATGCATTACTTATTTTTGCTTTCTGGCACATATTCAGTATTTGTATATCTCAAATGAGTATTCGTCCTTTTGATTACATGTAATGTATTGGAATAACTATAGATTTTGAACAAGGAACTTTTGAGCAGGTTAATCTGTTTTATAGCCTTATATTAACATGATAAAACAATGATTATAAAATTGAATCCTTTGTTGCAATTTTCTTACCAAAGTAACATATTTCATCGCCGGGACTTGAAAATGTTTGGCAGCAGCTCAGGTAAAATATCCTCATTGTTTTGTCTGCTCTGCATATAACATTTTATGAACATATTTTGCCTTGCAGTGTTTTAATGATAATTCTCCTTTTGACTGATTCTCTCTCCCAGGGTATGAAGTAGATCAGCAGAAACAGCCCCAGGGGGACCAAGGGACCAGGGGGCTGTCCTCCTGGGGATAAAGACCACCACTCTGGGGGTGGTCTTTAGAGGCACTGAAGAGTAAGAGTAATACACTTTACTCTCAAAGGGAAATTCAGCCATGATTTTCTGAATTACCTTGGCCCAATAACACTCTACATCATTCATGTATTTTGCATTGTAATGTGTATAAACATGCTTTCAATTGTATTTTAATCATCTGTAAAATTGATAATAATCCATTGAAGCAAACCGTTGGGCAAATTACATTTTCCTTTGAAGATTTACAAAAATTACAGTAACACAAACAACAAGGAACCTTATCTCATGGTCAAAATATTGTGCCCTACCCTTATTTACTCAGTAGCCATGGAGCTAACATTGACATAACCCACAATCCAAACAATACCCTGAGGGACTTGTTTTGATGGCAACAAAGGCCAGGTTTCATAGCACAGTAAACACCCACAATGACAAGTTGATCCTGTTATACAGGTGAGAAGACAAAACTTAATCTCACATTCAATGATAAAGATATGAGAGCCGCCGACTACGTCTGTCCAAGGGGCCAAACATGAAAGATTGGAAGAAAGGAAATCATATTGAGGTAGATTATTGGTTTGAGGAAAAAGGAAATTTAACCATTTCCAAAAAATGTTTTGGTTTGATACAGTTGCATGGTGTTTGGTTTAAACTAGAACTACAGAATTGGCAGACACTTTCGATGGTGACCTCTGCTCTGGCTTGTTGTACAGGGACATAAGCAATTGGTACCACTCGTGATCTGTGCCTCCTTCTAGTTCCATTCTTGGTCATTGTTAGTTAATGCTTCCAGTATTAAAGGCAACTTACTTGTGATTTGATGAATGAATATGATATTGCTATTGAATAACTCATCTCAAGTGTTCAGTGTTGCTTTCATTGGATTTGTATCCCCAGTCCCTGTTGCACAAGAAGCATAATATGTATGAGTGTTTATATTGTTTATCTGTGTAGGTGCAGGTCAACCTAATTATTTTCAGTCTAAACTGTAACTAGGTCACTCAGGAACATTCAATGCTGTCTTGGTAAAACTCCCTACTCCTTGCCGATGACAAGCATACCCATAACATGATGCAGCCATCACCATGCTAGAAAATATGAAGAGTGGTACTCAGTGATGTGGTGTGTTGGATTTGCCCCAAACATACATCAAATCAAATTTATTTATATAGCCCTTCTTACATCAGCTGATATCACAAAGTGCTTTACAGAAACCCAGCCTAAAACCCCAAACAGCAAGCAATGCAGGTGTAGAAGCACGGTGGCTAGGAAAAACTCCCTAAAAAGGCCAAAACCTAGGAAGAAACCTAGAGAGGAACCAGGCTATGAGGGGTGGCCAGTCCTCTTCTGGCTGTGCCGGGTGGAGATTATAGCAGCACATGGCCTAGATGTTCAAATGTTCATAAATGACCAGCATTGTCAAATAATAATAATCATAGTAGTTGTCGAGGGTGCAACAAGTCAGTAACACAAGAGTAAGTGTCAGTTGGCTTTTTCATAGCCGATCTTTGAGAGTATCTCTACCGCTCCTGCTGTCTTTAGAGAGTTGAAAACAGCAGGTCTGGGACAGGTAGCACGTCCGGTGAATAGGTCAGGGTTCCAGCAGGTCTGGGACAACAGGTCTGGGACAGGTAGCACATCCGGTGAACAGGTCAGGGTTCCATAGCTGCAGGCAGAACAGTTGGAACTGGAGCAGCAGCACGGCCAGGTGAACTGGGGACAGCAAAGAGTCATCAAGCCAGGTAGTCCTGAGGCATGGTCCTAGGGCTCAGGTCCTCCGAGAGAGAGAAAGAAAGAAAGAGAAAGAGAGAATTAGAGAGAGCATATTTAAATTCACATAGGACACCGGAAAAGACAAGAGAAATACTCCAGATGTGACAGACTGACCCTAGCCCCCCGACACATAAACTACTGCAGCATAAATACTGGAGGCTGAGACAGGAGGGGTCAGGAGACACTGTGGCCCCATCCGATGAAACCCCCGGACAGGGCCAAACAGGTAGGATATAACCCCACCCACTTTGCCAAAGCGCAGCCTCCACACCACTGGAGGGATATCTCCAACCACCAACATACCATCCCGGGACAAGGCCGAGTATAGCCCACAAAGATCTCCGCCACGGCACAGCCCAAGGGGGGGCGCCAACCCAGACAGGAAGACCACGTCAGTGACTCAACCCACTCAAGTGACGTACCCCTCCCAGGGACGGCATGGAAGAACACCAGTAAGCCAGTGACTCAGCCCCCGTAATAGGGGTAGAGGCAGAGAATCCCAGTGGAAAGAGGGGAAACCAGCCAGGCAGAGACAGCAAGGGCGGTTCGTTGCTCCAGCCTTTCCGTTCACCTTCACACCCCTGGGCCAGACTACACTTAATCATAGGACCTACTGAAGAGATATGTCTTCAGTAAAGACTTAAAGGTAATGCTTTATATTTAGTGTAACGCTTGGATGTCGTGGGTGTGGAGTCAGAAAAATGTTTGGTACAATACTTCTTTAATAAGTACCACAAAAGAGAATATGTCCAAAACAACAGGGCGTAACAAAAACCCAAAGTCCAAAACACGATCCTCTACACAAACACAGTGAAACTAAACGTAACAAGTCCGCACACAGAACAGGTGGAGAGGCGGGCTTAAATAACACCACTAATTACCTAAATGAACACAGGTGCAACTAATAAAGACATAACCAACAGAAAAAGGAAAAGGGGATCGGTGGCAGCTAGTAGGCCGGTGACGACGAGCGCCACCCGAACAGGGAGAGGAGCCACCCTCGGTAGGAGTCGTGACATTTTGGACAAAACGTTAATTTCTTTGCAGTTTTACTTTATTGCAAACAGGAACATTTTTTATTCTGTTCAAGCTTCCTTTTGGCTGTCATTTAGATTAGTATAGTAGAGTAACTACAATGGTGTTGATCCATCCTCAGTGCTCCTATCACAGCCATTAAATTCTGTTTTATAATCCCCATTGCCCTCACAATGAAATCCCTGAGCAGTTTCCTTCCTCTCTGAGTTAGGAAGGACTTCTGTATCTTTGTAGTGACTGGGTGTATTGATACGCCATCCAAAGTGTAATTAATAACTTCACTATGCTCAAAGGGATATTCAAATGTCATTTTTTAAAACATATCTACCAATAGGTTGCCCTTCTTTGCAAGGCATTGGAAAACCTCTCTGGTCTTCGTTGTCACGTGTGCTCCCTTTCCGGCCTCTAGGTCACCAGGCTGCTGGTTATGGCGCATAATGACACTCACCTGGACTCCATCACCTCCTTGATTACCTGCCCTTTATATGTCACTCCCTTTGGCGTCTTCCCCAGTCGTCATTGTTTGTTTCATGTCGGTGCGCTGTTCGTGTTTCTTGTTTTGTTCATTTATTTATTAAAATGTATTCACTCCCTGAACTTGCTTCCAGACTCTCAGCGTACATCGTTACATTTGTGGTTGAATCTGTTTGATATTCACCTCTCGACTGAAAGACCTTTCAGACACCGACATGAGGTAGTCAGTGAGTCCATGCAAATTATTATGCAAATCTTTACTCCTGACCTTATTTAGGCTTGCCAAAACAAAGGGGTTGAATCCTTATTGACTCAAGACATTTCCGTTTTTAATTTTTAATTCATTTGTAAAAACAATTCCACTTTGAGATTATAGGATAGGGGTGTGTAAACCAGTAACACAAAATATCAATTTAATCCATTTTATATTCAGGCTGTAACACAACAAAATGTGGGAATACCTTCTAAAGGCAATGTAGTTAAGTGCTTTAAGTTTATACATATCACTAAATTAATTGTTCCCAGTTCAGTAAAGTGTAATATATAATGTGTATTTGTTCTGAACCGTGACTACTGAAGCTCAAGGAGAGTAAAGGATGAAAATGAAATAGGCTTCAGTATAAAACATCTGTAACGGGCGTCGTATAGAGGGGACCAAAACGCAGCGTGTTGAGTGCTCATGATATTTATTAACTCAAAACACTAATAACAAAAGGAAACAATCAACTTCCAGTTCTGTCAGGTACAATGACTAAACAGAATGCAACTGCCCACAAACACAAGTGAAAAAAAAAACCTACTTAAATATGATTTCCAATTAGAGGTAACGAGGACCAGCTGCCTCCAATTGGAGATCAACCCCAACATAGAAATAGAAAACTAGAACTTAAACATAGAAATAGAAAACGTAGAAAAACACAAAACAACCCCTGTCACGCCCTGACCTACTCTACTATAGAAAATGACATCTTACTCGTGTCAGGACGTGACATCTTCTGGACTAAAAGATCAGGTCACACATGTCTGTTGGCTCAGTTGCAGTCCAAGTCAGGTGTCATCTACAGAGGATGATAAAAAAGTCAACATGAGCAAAATGTCTTTATGGATGCAAAACTACCACAGGTCAGAGGGACAAAATAAATGCCATCATGATGACATTGGAATGAATGTGCATATTACAAATTCAATCTCAAGGGATTTAAGCATTTTTAGAGGATGTTGCCTACTGGTCAGGAAATGTGGCAGACTACAGACAATCATGCATACATGAGCCTCATGCTGAAAACACAAAACAGTTGTACTGCACGTAGTACTATAAGATACTACAGTAGGTACGGTTTGCCAGCAGAAGTGATTATTTTGCACAATTGAAACGTCACCCACAGCCTGTTATTACTAGCAAAGACATGCTTATTCGGAGAAAGGGGCACCATTCACAATACCTGAAAGTCTTGAGGTAAAAACTCTCTGAGATCAGACGCCTGAGGCAAGTAGTATGATAAAGAACAATAATGGACGAGAAACGCAAGAGACATATTCGCAAATGATGGCATTGTTCATCAATTCTCGTTCAAATATTTTCTTTATTGAACACACACACAAGAATGGTGTATAGGTATAAAAGACAAATTTACAGTTCTTATCTAAACATAAGAGAACAGACATTAACCACAAGACCCAGAGTTCTGGGCACAAAACAAATGTTACAAAACAAGACATACAGAACAAGGACAGGTAGAAAGAAAAAGGGTAGATGTAACCCCCCCACTTATACCCCCCTTCTATCCCCCCTTATTCCACCCTATTCCCCTCCCAACTGCTCGGGTGGCGGGACCAGCACACGCTGCCCAAAGGTAGATTACCATATGACAATTGAGAGTGCGTTAAAAAGTGCAAATTCACAGCGGTCCAAGTAAGAGAGGAAAGGCTGCCAGATTTGATCAAATGTTGATAATTTATTGTTCAGAATATATCTAATTCTTTCTAAGTGTACAGTGTTTGCCAATTCGCTGAGCCATAATTTGGTAGAGGGCGCTTCCCTCCTTTTCCAAAACAACAAGATACATTTTTTTGCCGAAATGAGACTAAGAGATTAATTGTTTTTGGGAGTTGGTTAATCCGTTTAGGGAATCGGACACTCCCAGGATTATCAGAAGCGGGTCTGGGTCTATTGAAGTCTCCAGAACTTCAGAGAGGACCCCAAAAATTCCACACCAATACAAGTTAGAGCATAGGGCAACGCAGTGGAGTAGTGTACCCTGCTCCGCCTGACATTTATCACACATAGGGGATGTACCAGGAAATATCCTATGCAGTTTGGTTTTGGAATAGTGTAATCTGTGTAATACCTTGAATTGTATGAGACGATGTCTGGAGTTAATGGAGCAGGTGTGAATATACTCCAAGCTATCTTCCCAGTCTGCCACTGAAATATCAGTCCCTAATTCTTCCTCCCATTTTGCCTTAATGGCATCAGTAGAGGGTGCGCTAACAGATTGAAAAGCGTCATATATACGAGATATCAGTTTGTCTTAGGTGGGGCATATTTTTATGCATCCGTCAAACATGGAAGGTTGGGATGTGTTTTCTAACATAGTCTCTAATCTGTAGGTATCTGAAAAAGTTACTTCTGGGAAGATTATAAGTTTCCCTCAGCGATTCAAAGGAAGCAAAGGTCCCTCCTATATATAAATCCCCTATGGTACTTATCCCCAACTCTCCCCATCGCTCAAAGGTGTTATCAAGGTTAGAGGGGGCAACAGGAAGCATGAATGATATTGGTCTAAGCTCAAAGTGGACTTTAATTTGCTTCCAGATTCGGACTGTGCTATGTATAATAGGATTGTTACGGTAAAGTGACATCTCCAGATTGACAGGTGACAAAATCACAGCACCAATAGAGAAGGGGTGACACTCCTCACGCTCCATACTAAGCCAGCTGGGTGGCGGGTGTGCGTCATCCAGCAAAAACGTAACAGCGCGGAGGTTAGCGGCCCAGTAGTAAAATATTAAATTTGGGAGAGACAATACTCCTTCCATCTTGGATTTACAGAGGTGTTTTTTTACCTATCCTGTGTGTTTTATAATCCCAGATGAAAGGATTGATAATAGAGTCCAGTTGTTTATGAAAGGATTTAGGTATGAATATTGGGATGTTCTGGTATAGGTAGAGCAGTTGTCGGAGGAAGACCATTTTAATGGCATTAATTCTTCCGAGCAGAGAAATTGGGAGAGTTCTCCAAAATTGTATGTTTGCCTTGAGTTTTTGCATCAGAGAGGGGAAATTATCTTTAAATAGTAAGGAGTATTGTTTGGTAACTACAATTCCAAGGTAGGTACATTTTTCTGAAGATAGCTTAACTGGAAGATGTTCTAGCCAGGAGGTGTTTTGCAACCGTATGGGCATTAATTCACTCTTGTTCCAATTTATTCTGTGTCACGATTCTCTAAGACAGAACCCAGAAGCAGACCAGGACAAGGTGAGTAAAATGAAGGTGAGTATTTATTGGTAGTCTTGATGTGTAATTTGAGTGATCCAGGAGACGGAGCGGCAGCGGAGGTGAGTTGATGAGAGTAAATGGGTTGATCCAATGAAGTCACTGTATCCACCGACGGCCAGGCAAGGGAGTTGAATGTTCCGGGAGAATGACTGTAGACAGAGTAAACGGGAGTGAGTAACCAGTAACAAGCACAAAACAACAAAACTATCTCAGGAAACATGAGGCTGATACGCTGGCACAACATACTGTTCGTTGCTAACGATCCGGCAGGGAATGGATGTCAGCTCAGGGTTTAAGAAAAGGTGAAGATCAGGACCAGGTGTGCAGAAGGTTGATGAGATGCAGGTGCGGGTAATAAATAGATCTCCCGCCTAACCTTGTTGCCTGGCAACCAGACAGGGTGCGTTCAGGAACCTTAGACAACACTTAAACAAAACAGTCATCTCAGGCAGAAACAGACTCAGGAAGTGGGATTCCTGACAATTCTGTATCCCGAGAAGGTACCAAACAAATTAATCACCTCAAGAAAAGCTGGAATACTATCTTGGGGTTCTGTTACATAGAGGAGAATGTCATCTGCGTATAGGGAAATCTTATTTAGAGTATCTTTAGTATTATAGCCGTGTATTGCTGCATGAGATCTGAGCGAGAGGTTCAATAATTAGGGCGAAGAGCATAGGCGACAGCACACAACCCTGCCTTGTCCCTCTGTAAAGGTTAAATCGGGGCGACAATGATTGGTTAGTGAGTATTCTCGCACAGGGGTTCCTATATAAAAGCTGGATCCAATTTATGAACCCATCTCCAATATTACATTTCTGTAGGACCTTGAATAGATAGGGCCACTCAACTTGGTCAAAGGCCTTTTCGGCATCAAGAGATATAACGGCAAGGTCCATGTTAGGTGACCTCTGAGAATACATAATGTTGAATAGGCGCCTGAGATTGAAGAATGAGTTTCTGTTAGGGATAAAGCCGGTCTGGTCTGAATGGACCAATTTGCCAATTAAAGTGCTAAGCCTGTTAGCCAAAGTTTTTGCTAAAATCTTTTGGTCAGTATTAAGGAGGGATATTGGTCTGTATGACCCTACCTCTTCCGGATCCTTACCCTTCTTATGTATAACTGTAATAAACGCCTCATCCAAAGTGGATGGGAGAGCTCCATCCTCATTGGCCTGAACCAACATTTTGTGTAGGTAGGGAGAGAGCATGTTGCTGAATGTTTTATAGAATTCACCAGGGTATCCATCTGGGCCCGGGGTCTTGCCACTCTTTACAGATTTTATTGTTTCTCTAATTTCTTCAAGAGATATTTCCTTATTCAGGAAGTTAGAGTCTTCCTGGTTCAGGGCAGGAAGATTACAGTCCTCCAAAAAGTTTTGCATAATTAAGGGGTTAGGATCCACTTTAGATGTATATAAAGTCTCATAAAACTGACGGAATCTGTCATTGATGTCTTTGGGGGAAGAGAGTAATTCCCCAGATGCAGATTTAACTTTGTGAATCATTCGGTCACTCACATTTTTTCGAAGTTGTCTGGCGAGTAATTTGTGTGGTTTGTCACCAAACTCAAAATATTTTTGCTTGGCATAGAGAAAAGATTTAGCAATTTTAGCAGAGAGGATCTGATTGTATTTAAATTTTAAAGACAATTTTTTTATGTTTTTCCCTAGATGGGTGTCTAGCATTCTCCCTATCCAGTAAGTGAATTTGTCCCTCCAGTTCTACCAATTCTCTTCTGTTTTGCCTACTCCTGGCAGTCTGTAAGGAGATGATACAGCCTCTCAAATAAGCCTTCAGCGTTTCACACAGTAATGCTGGGGAAGTCTCTGTGTTGTCGTTGGTATCAAAGAAAAATGTAATTTGGTCTTTAAGATGTTCACAGAATGTTGGTTCTGTGAGGAGCTGAGGATTCAACCTCCAGACCCTCTCGTTTGGTACGATGTCACCCAATCTCAGGGAGAAGGTGAGTGGACTGTGGTCAGAGATTATAATATCATGATATCTCACATTACAGGTATAAGGGAGTAGTTTAGCATCAACCAAAAAGTAGTCAATTCGAGTATAAACATTGTGAACATGAGAGTAAAAGGAGTATTCCCTACCCGTAGGGTTAGAGATCCTCCATATATCATGAGAGTAGAAGGAGTATTCCCTACCCGTAGGGTTAGAGATCCTCCATATATCATGAGAGTAAAAGGAGTATTCCCTACCCGTAGGGTTTGAGATCCTCCATATATCAAATAAGTTCTAATTTTTTATGTAGGTATTTAAGAATTCGCTTGAATAGGAGGTAGGGGTTCGCCAGGTAGAGGATCTATCCAAATATTGGTCTAGTACACAGTTAAGGTCCCCTCCAATGACCAGGTTAGTATGGGAGATATCTGGAATCAGGGCAAGGACTCTTTTGAAAAAAGAGGGGTTATCAATGTTTGGCCCATAGATATTTAGTAGAGTTACAGAAGTAGAGTGGATCTCTCCTATTACGATCACATACCGACACTCTTTGTCCACAATAGTGGTTTTATGTAGACAGGGAATTCCTTTCCGTACCAGAATCGCTGTGCCTCTCGTTTTGGCAGAGAAGTTAGAGTGATACACTTGCCCCACCCACTTACATTTAAGTCTGTTATGAGAATTGTTTTTCAGATGGGTTTCTTGTAAAAATATAATATCAGACGAGAGTGCTTTCAAGTGGGCTAGGACCTTGCCTCTCTTAATTGGTTTGTTTACACCCTTGACATTCCAGGAAGTGAATGTAAGCCCCGCCCTCCTCTCATTTGTAGTTCCTATGGTGGCCTGCATAACATGTAATTCACTAAAAAGGTAAGAAAGCGCACCAAACCATCACGATCAGCATATGTAGCACCTACACCCGAGCAGTATCCAACCCACCCCTCCCCCCCTGCAAGCACCTTTACTCTCCCCCCTGTTCCCCTACTTTCCCCAACATTCACCCCTCCCATCAATCCACATTTAACAGGCATACACAAATAGGAGAGAAAAAAATATAAAAATAATAATAATAAACACATTGTCTGGCCGATGCCAAAAAAGCACGGCGCGACCTCGAATAAGAGGTAAAACAAAAATAAAATCCCAACTATACGTTCACCTCTCACTTTCCTAGAACTTCTACTAACATATGAACTGAGGAGGCTCCCGCGATTAAAGTGTTCAATTACCATCTATTAAACCTAAACAGAATAAGTTGCAACTTAAACATATTGTGCACTTAAGCTTCATCTTGGGTCAATCCCGGGGATAAACAAGATGTAGCATCACAAGATTATATTGCTAAGCAATGCCGGTCTAAACATAAACCATCAGCAACCGACATAGACAGCAGTACAATTACATATTGTGGGTTAGGAGATGGGAACAAGGATTTTGATAAATTGAACGTACCCCCCAATAATTTTTTTTTTTTTATAAAAAAAAAATAAAACCCAAAAAGAACACACACACGTGCGCATGTATATACACACGCATACCCACATACGTACACACATGCATACACACACACACACACACACACACATAGACACATACATTTACGCACATACACACACATACAAAAAATATACTTATAAAAATAAATATGTTTAAGTATATACACACACACACATCTACATACACACCTCAGAATAATAATCTACACTAATTTAAAATATACACATATCTAATACTAAAATGCTAAGAGAAAATAATAATAAAGTATAAATAATAATTATATGTACGCACACCTACACAGACACAAGCACCACGGAGGTCTGGTGGGAATCTAATCGTGAGAGCGGGCCAGGCTATGACAAAGACAGAGCAGCACAAAACATCAACTTGCTATCCAGGTGTCTGCGTCTGCCCCTTCCCAGCCATCACCCCCAGACCCCCGCAAGCAATAAATAAATGGTATGGTAATAGGAATAATGTACGAATTGAAAAATAAATAACGAAACAAAACAAAAATGGGGGAATATAAGTATATCCATCCGAAAGTGTCAATGATCAGACCTGGAAGGCCTCCCAAACAGGCATCGCCCTGAACCCAGTCGGGATGAAAGTGAAATTAACGTTAAATGAGAGCTCTGACCGCCCTCCATTGGTCAGCTCAGCGTGTTACATGTTCGGTAGCCCTTGTTGAGACCGTTTAGTACGGTTTCACCCGTTATGGTATAGTATGGGTTCGAGTCCATGAGCAGACCCTAACACACAATGACAAGGCACTCTAACCTGTACGGGGGATTGGCGTATATTCCCGGATAAACTTCTCTGCGTCCGAGACCGAGGAGAGCCAAATCTCCCCGGAAGGCGGGGTAATTCTTAGTCTTGCAGGGAAGAGCAAGGCTGGGCGAAGATGGAGTTTGTAGAGTTTGGTCATGACATCTCTGTAGCCGGCGCGGTGCTTTGCCACATCGGGCACATAATCCTCATATACACGGAAGGGGTGCCCTTTATGTAACAGGTTGCCCCTCATAAGAGCCTCGCTCAGGATAAGATCCTTGGTCTTGAAACTGTGACAACAGATGATTACTGGGCGAGGACGTTGGCCCGGTCGAGGCACTGGGACAAGGGCGCGATGTGCACGGTCCAGTTGGGGATCTGAAGCCAAAACATCCGTTCCCATTGCATCCTTCAATAGTTTGGCGAAGAAGTCGGTGGGGCGAGAGCCCGCCTCAACCCCCTCTGCCAGACCAACAACGCGAAGGTTATGACGTCTGCATCGGCCCTCGAGGTCGACCACTTTCACAGAAAGCCTCTGTACACTATCCTGCAATGACGTGCATAGCTTCTCTAACTCGTCGATCCTACCAGCGTTGAATTCAGAAGCTTTCTCAAGGTCCACAATACTCTGGCCCCGCGAGGCTACCGTTCGAATGGTGCTCTCAATTTTAGTGTCCAGTTCAGCAATAGTAGCCTTAAGATCCTCAGCTATAGCAACACGTAGTTCTCCCAACGCCCGGGTAAGTTCTGTAAGTGTCACGTTGTTACCTGTGCCCTCCGCCATGTCTGTCTCGTTGTTTGGCGGGGAGTAGGCCTCCGAAGTGGATTTATTGTCCTTTGGTCGCTTATTACTCGGCACTTTCACATAGAAAGTTCCAATATTGTATTAGAAAGAAACGTTTGTTGTAAAAAGTGCCATAAAGTAGGTTAGGATAGATTATTTCGCTAAAAAGTTGCAGGAGCCTCTCACACACAGCCTTTCACTCCCCCCCCCCCCCCCCCCCCATTGTTCATCAATTCTTAGTGTTTGGCATCAGACTGCAATTGAATAAACTTTTCTAAACACCAGAGGGGAAGTTTTACTCACCACAGCTTCAATATCCTTAGGAGTACTCCAACACTAGAGCACTGGAGCAACACTTCTCTTCAGCTCTCCGAACACGTCTGGCGACATGGGCATCATGTTGTCTTGCAGTCTGGATGGGTGACTAAAACACATTGTGAAAATAACAGTTAAGTCAGATTATCAAATCATACTCAAACCAGACTATTGCAAATACAAATACAGTATTATGGCATCTTCACCTATTATGAAGGATACTCTAGACTTACACTTCTGACACTGATGTGAGTTCTGTCTTCATATATCCTGTGACGCTGGAACCCTCCACATCCATGGGCTCCGATGCTGAAAAATAAAAAATGGTGGACCAGAGATATAAGACCACTTGTCCCAGATCTGTTTGTGATCTAAAGCCAACTCCTATGGTCGTTCAATGCTATACAGAGAAAAGTGATTGATTGAGAGGTTTGTCATAAAACACAACCCCAATGGTCTACCAAACAGACATCCGGATCCTTACAGGGGCTTTGTGTAAATCAAAAATAACACTATTGCTACCAATGTGCATGATTGAGGAGCAAACTGAAGAGAGAAGAATTTTCAGCCACTCTTTGTGGGACAATGGAAGTAGATTTCAGTAATGCTTCTTTATTCCGGGACCACCCATATGTAAAATGTATACACGTATGACTAAGTCGCTTTGGATAAAAGCGTCTGCTAAATGGCATATACTATTTATTATAATATTCAGAGGATTGACACAAAGAGGTCGCTGGCTGCTTACCCTTGGAGGCCCTGGTGTAGTACTTTCCGAAGGACTCGTCTTTCGGGATGTCTGGGTAGAGGAAGCGGAGTGAGTTCTCTGGGATGTTCTCAGCTGCCATCACCTTGTAGGTTTGGATGATGTCAGGCAGAGAGATGGCAGACAGCTCCCTCTTGGTGTAGGGCTCCACTCAGGCTCCTGATGAGGTGGCAGATGGTCTCCTGAGGGATCTCCTCCCAGACTTGGACTAAAGCATCCGCCAACTCCTGAACAGTCTGTGGTGCAACGTGGCATTGGTGGATGGAGCGAGACATGATGTCCCAGATGTGCTCAATTGGATTCAGGTCTGGGGAACGGGCGGGCCAGTCCATAGCATCAATGCCTTCCTCTTGCAGGAACTGCTGACACACTCCAGCCACATGAGGTCTAGCATTGTCTTGCATTAGGAGGAACCCAGGGCCAACCGCACCAGCATATGGTCTCACAAGGGGTCTGAGGATCTCATCTCGGTACCTAATGGCAGTCAGGCTACCTCTGGCGAGCACATGGAGGGCTGTGCGGCCCCCCAAAGAAATGCCACCCCACACCATGACTGACCCACCGCCAAACCGGTCATGCTGGAGGATGTTGCAGGCAGCAGAACATTCTCCATGGCGTCTCCAGACTCTGTCACGTCTGTCACGTGCTCAGTGTGAACCTGCTTTCATCTGTGAAGAGCACAGGGCGCCAGTGGCGAATTTGCCAATCGTGGTGTTCTCTGGCAAATGCCAAACGTCCTGCACGGTGTTAGGCTGTAAGCACAACCCCCACCTGTGGACGTCGGGCCCTCATACCACCCTCATGGAGTCTGTTTCTGACCGTTTGAGCAGACACATGCACATTTGTGGCCTGCTGGAGGTCATTTTGCAGGGCTCTGGCAGTGCTCCTCCTGGCAGTGCTTCTCCTGCTCCTCCTTGCACAAAGGAGGAGGTAGCGGTCCTGCTGCTGGGTTGTTGCCCTCCTACGGCCTCCTCCACGTCTCCTGAAGTACTGGCCTGTCTCCTGGTAGCGCCTCCATGCTCTGGACACTACGCTGACAGACGCAGCAAACCTTCTTGCCACAGCTCGCATTGATGTGCCATCCTGGATGAGCTGCACTACCTGAGCCACTCCGTCTCATGCTACCAGCATTCAAAAGTGACCAAAACATCACCCAGGAAGCATAGGAACTGAGAAGTGGTCAGTGGTCACCACCTGCTGAACCACTCCTTTATTGGGGGTGTCTTGCTTATTGCCTATAATTTACACCTGTTGTCTATTCCATTTGCACAACAGCATGTGAAATTTATTGTCAATCAGTGTTGCTTCCTAAGTGGACAGTTTGATTTCACAGAAGTGTGACTGACTTGGAGTTACATTGTGTTGTTTAAGTGTTCCCTTTATTTTTTTGAGCAGTGTATATATATTTGTATTAATATATTTTTTCATTCAGATTTTTCAGGGGGTGCTGCAGCAGCCCTACTTTCCGCAGCTATGCCAGTCTGTAATCCCAACATGTTTCAAGCTGACCATCATTGTACTTGTTCCCAAAAGCTTTAAGGTAACCTGCATAAAGTACTATTTCCCTGTAGCACTCACATGTGTAATTATGAAGTGCTTTGAAAGGCTGGACATGACACACATCAACACCCTTATCCCAGACACCCTAGCCTAGACCCACACCGCCCCAACAGATCCATAGATGACACAATCTCAATTGCACTTCACACTGCCCTTTCCCACCTGGACAAGAGGGGAAATAACTATGTGAGAATTCTGTTCATACACTACAGCCCAGCGTCCAATAGCATAGTCCCTTCTTCACCAGGCTAGGGACCCTGGGACTGAACCCCTCCCTCTACAACTGGATCCCGATCTTCATGACGCGCTGGCCCCAGGTGGTGAGGATAGGCAACCACACCTCCAACATGCTGACCCTCAACACGGGGGCCCCTCATGGGTGTGTGCTTAGACCCTTCCTGTACTCCCTGTTCATCAAGTTTGCTGAGGACATGACGATGGTAGGCCTGATCACCAACGGTGATGAGAGGAAGGAGGTCAGAGACTTAGCAGTGTGGTGTCAGAAAAACAACCTCTCCTTCCACATCAGTAAGACGAAGGAGCTGATCGTGGACTACAGGAGAAACAGGGGCGAGCATGCCCCCATCCACATCGACGGGGCTTTTGTGGAGCGGGTCTAGAGGTTCAAGTTCCTTGGCATCCATATCAATAAGGACTTAACATGGTCCACACACACCCACACAGTCGTTAAGAGGTGATGGCAGTGCCTCTTTTCCCTTAGGAGGCTGAAAAGATTTGGCATTGGCCCTCGTATCCTCAAAAAGTTCTACAGCTGCACCATCGAGAGCATCTTGACTGGCTGCATCACCGCTTGGTATGGGATATGCACTGCCCTCGACCCTTAAAGCACTGCAGAGGGTGGTGCAGACAGCCCAGTACATCACAGGGGCTGAGCTCCCTGCCATCCAGGACCTCTATATCAGGCGGTCAGAGGAAGGCCTGAAAAATTGCCAAAGACTCCAGCCACCCAAGCCATAGACTGTTTACTCTGCTACTGTTCGGCAAACGGTACCGGAGAATCGGCTCTCAGACCAAGAGGCTCTGGGATAGTTTCCACGCCCAAGCTATAAGACTGCTAAATAGTCAGACTGAATGGCATCGGAGGGGTTGGCTGCTGTTTTATGGGCTCTTAACCAACCATGCAATTTTGTTTGTTTCATTTTTTTTATTTTGTACATAATGTTGCTACAACCCTCTCTTATTACCGAAAAGAGCTTCTGGAAATGAGAACAGCGATTACTCATCTTGAACTGGACAAAGAATTTCTCTTTAATAAGTTGGACGAGAGGGACTTACTCCAGACAACTGAACAGGCCCTCATCCCGTCATTCGCAGGAGAAAGAGACGGAAAAGGTATTGCGGAAGGAGATCAGGGTGCCTTGTGAGGATCCGCCGATAATCTGCCTTTGCCATCGGTACTATTGGCCAACGTACAATCGCAGGATAATAAATTAGACGAACTAAAAGCATGTATATTCTACCAACGGGACATTAAAAACTGTAATATCTTATGTTTCACCGAGTCGTGTGGCTAAACGACGACGGGTTTTTACACTGTATCGGCAGGATAGAACAACAGCCTCTGGTAAGACAAGGAGTGGCGGTCTATGTATATTTGTAACAACAGCTGGTGCACGGTATCTATTTTTCGTAGCTGTCTACATACCACCACAGACCGATGCTGGCACTAAGACCGCAGTCAATGAGCTGTACACCGTCATAAGCAAACAGGAAAACGCTCATCCAGAGGCAGCGTTCCTAGTGGTCGGGGACTTTAATGCAGGGAAACTTAAATCCATTTCATTTCTACCAGCATTTCTAGACCACCTTTACTCCACACACAGAGATGCGTACAAAGCACTCCCTCGCCCTTCATTTGGCAAATCTGTGGGACTCTAACCCGGAAGCTTCCGACAAACCATCAAACAGCCAAAGACTAAGATCGAATCATACTACGATGCTCGTCGGATGTGGCAGGGCTTGCAAACTATTACAGACTACAAAGGGAAGCACAGCCGAGAGCTGCAGAGTGACATGAGCCTACCAGATGAGCTAAATTACTTCTATGCTCACTTCGAGACAAGTAACACTGGATATGCATATAATATAATTGGTAGATTTGGATAGAAAACACTCTAAAGTTTCCAAAACTGTTAAAATAATGGCAAAAACCTGAGAAAAATCCATCCAAGAAGTACGATTTTTTTATTTTTGTAGTTTTCTATTGAATGCCATTACAGTATCCATTGACTTAGGACTCAAATTGCACGCCCTATGGCTTCCACTAGATGTCAACAGTCTTTAGAAATTGTTTCAGGCTTGTATTCTGAAAAATGAGGGAGTAAGACCACTTTGAATGAGTGGACCATTCAGTGTTTTTCATGCGCACGATTGAGAGCACGCCTTACTTGTTTTCCTTTTATATTGACAAAGCTTTTGTACGGTTGAAATGTTATTGATTATTATGACAAAACAATGTGAGGATTGTTTATAAACATCGTTTGACATGTTTCTACTAACTTGACTGATACTTTTAGGATTTTTTGTCTGTCTGTTGTGACTGCCTTTGAGCCTGTGGATTACTGAACAAAACGCGTGAACAAAACGGAGGTTTTTGGATATAAAGAGGGACTTTATTGAACAAAATGAACATTTATTGAGTAAATGGGAGTCTTGTGAGTGCAACAAACGAAGATCATCAAAGGTAAGTGATTCATTTTATCACTATTTGTGTAACTCCTCTACTTGGCTGGCAACTGTTTGTAATGATTTGTCTGCTGGGTGCTGTTCTCAGATAATCGCATGGTATGCTTTCGCCGTAAAGCCTTTTTGAAATCTGACACCGTGGTTGGATTAACAAGAAGTTAATCTTTAAAGCAGAGGGTGCACCCCCTAACTACATCGACGGGAGCACAGTGGAGAAGGTTAAAAGCTTCAAGTTCTTTGGCATACATTTCACTGACAAACTGAAATGGACCACCCACACAGACGATGTGGTGAAGAAGGCACAACAGAGCCTCTTCAACGTCAGGATGCTGAAGAAATTTGACTTGGCACCTAAAACCCTCACAAACTTTTACAGATGCACATTTGAAAGCATCCTGTCAAGGTGTATCACTGCCTAGTACGGCAACTGCACCGCCTGCAACCACAATGCTCTCCAGAGGGTGGTGCAGTCTGCCCAATGACCAATGCGGGGCAAACTACCTGCCCTCCAGGACACCTTCAGCACCTGCTGTCACAGGAAGGCCAAAAAGATCATCAAGGACATCAACCACCCAGAAGGCGAGTTCAGTACAGGTGCATCAAAGATGGGACCGAGAGACTGAAAAACAACTTCTATCTCAAGGCCATCAGACTGTTAAACAGCCATCACTAGCACATTAGAGGCTGCTGCCTATAGGCATAGACTAGAAATCACTGGCCACTTGTAAGGGCTGTCGGAAGAGAGAGTAGACCAAGGTGCAGCGGAGTTAGTGTTCATCATGATTTTAATTTAATAAAGAACTCTACACAAAACAAAACGAGAAAACGGACAGCCAAACAGTCCTGTCAGGTGCAAAACAATCAACAGAAACAATTACCCACAAAACCCAAAGGAAAAACATGCTCCTTATGTGTGACTCCCAATCAGCAACAACAAACTTCAGCTGTGCCTGATTGGGAGCCACACACGGCCCAAAACAAAGAAATACAAAAAACCTAGAAAACGAACATAGAACGCCCACCCAATGTAACACCCTGGCCTAACCAAAATAAAGAACAAAAAACCCCTCTCTAAGGCCAGGGCGTTACAGTACCCCCCCACCAAGGTGCGGACTCCGGCCGCAAAACCTGACACTGAAGGGGAGGGTCCGGGTGGGCCTTCTTACGGCGGCGGCTCAGGTGCGGGGCATGGCCTCTGCTCCACCCTCGGCGTCGCCCTCTTAGGTGGCGCACCTGGCTGCGCCGAAGGTCTGGTGGGCGACCCTGACTGCGCCCGGCTGGCGGGCGGTGATAGTTGCGCCCGGCTGGCAGGCGGCGATGGCTGCGCCTGGCTGGCGGGCGACCCTGGTTGCACCCGGCTGGCAGGCGGTGATAATTGCGCCCGGCTGGCGGGCGACCCTGGTTGCGCCCGGCTGGCGGGCGGTGATGGCTGCCGGGCTGGCGGGCGGCTCTGACTGCTCCGGACAGGCGGGCGGCTCTGGCGGCTCCGGACAGGCGGGCGGCTCTGGCGGCTCCGGACAGGCGGGCGGCTCTGGCGGCTCCGGACAGGCGGGCGGCTCTGGCGGCTCCGGACAGGCGGGCGGCTCTGGCGGCTCTGGACTGGCGAGACCCACTGGAGGCCTAGTCCTAGGAGGCGGCACAGGACGGACCAGGATGGGGAGACCCACTGGAGGCCTGGTCCGTGGAGGAGGCACAGGCTTAACCAGGATGGGGAGACCCACTGGAGGCCTAGTCCTGGGAGGTGGCACAGGATAAACCGGGCTGTGGGGGAGCACTGGAGTTCTAGACTTGACGCTCTTTACCCATACTCCAGGCTGAATGCCCACTTTGGCCCGGCACGGGCGGAGAGCAGGCATTGGGTGAACTGGACCCTCCCAGCGCCCTGGAGACACAGTGCGCAGAGCCGGTGCAGGATACCCTGGCCCGAAAAGGCGCACTGGAGACCAGACGCGCTGAGCTGGCACAACCCGTCCTGGCTCGATGCCTGCCCTCGCATGGCACTTGCGGGGGGCTGGCATATAGCGCAACGGGATATGCACGCGTACTGGAGTTAGTGTTCGTCATGATTTTAATTTAATAAAGAACACTACACAAAACAAAACGAGAAAACTGACAGCCAAACAGTCCTGTCAGGTGCAAAACACTCAACAGAAACAATTACCCACAAAACCCAAAGGAAAAACATGCTCCTTATGTGTGACTCCCAATCAGCAACAATGAACTTCAGCTGTGCCTGATTGGGAGCCACACACGGCCCAAAACAAAGAAATACAAAAAAAACTAGAAAACTAACATAGAACGCCCACCCAATGTAACACCCTGACCTAACCAAAATAAAGAACAAAAAACCCCTCTCTATGGCCAGGGCGTTACACCACTTTAAGGAATGGAACACTAGTCACTTTAATAATGTTTACGTATCTGGCATTACTCATCTCATGTAATATATACTGTATTCTATACTATTCTACGGTATCTTAGTCACTTAATAATGTTTACATATCTTGCATTACTCATCTCATATGTAAATACTCTATTCTATGCTATTCTACTGTATCTTAGTCCGTTCTGACATTGCACGTCCATATGTATATAGTCTTAATTCATTCCTACTTAGATTTGTGTGTATGTTGTGTAATTTATTAGATATTACTTGTTAGATATCACAGCACTGTCGGAGCTAGAAGCACAAGCATTTCGCTACACCCGCAATAACATCTGCTAATCACGTGTATGTGATGGATCTTACAATTTGATTTGATGTATATATTACCTCAATTACCTCAACTAACCGGTGCCCCCGAACATTGACTCTGTACCGGTAGCCCCTGTATATAGCCACGCTATTGTTATTTTACTGCTGCTCTGTAATTATTTGTTACTTTAATTTCGTATTTTTGTTGGTTATTTTTCTTAACTGCATTGTTGGTTAATGGCTTGTAAGTAAGCATTTCACTGTAAGGTCTATACTTGCATGTGACAAATCAAATGTGATTTAAATGGTTAATTAATGGTACCCAATCTATCTGCATTGACCCTATCTTGCATTGACCCTACGCACACTCACTTGACAAAATATACACAGCATGTACACACTCACTCACACACATACATTGACACTCAAAACCCATACACATACACATTCACTACATATGCACACATAGACATAACACACACATACCAAATCAACACAAACACACAAACATGATTATCTATCCTGATGCCTAGTTACTTTACCCTGCCTTCATGTAAACTCAGCAAAAAAAGAAGCATCCCTTTTTCAGGACCCTGTCTTTCAAAGATAATTCGTAAAAATCCAAATAACTTCACAGATCTTCATTGTAAAGGGTTTAAACACTGTTTCCCATGCTTGTTCAATGAACCATAAACAATTAATGAACATGCACCTGTGGAATGGTCATTAAGACACTAACAGCTTACAGACTGACTCTGAAAAACACCAAAAGCGAGATGCCCAGGGTCCCTGCTCATCTGTGTGAACATGCCTTAGGAATGCTGCAAGGAGGCATGAGGACTGCAGATGTGGCCAGGACAATAAATTGTAATGTCCTTACTGTGAGATACCTAAGACAGCGCTACAGAGAGACAGGACGGAAAGCTGATCGTCCTCGCAGTGGCAGACCACATGTAACAACACATGCACAGGATCGGTACATCCGAACATCACACCTGCGGGACAGGTACAGGATGGCAACAACAACTGCCCGAGTTACACCAGGAACGCACAATCCCTCCATTAGTGCTCAGACATTCCGCAATAGGCTGAGAGAGGATGGACTGAGGAGGGTGAGGGCTAGGGCCATTCCCCCCAGAAATGTCAGGGAACTTGCAGGTGCCTTGGTGGAAGAGTGGGGTAACATCCCACAGCAAGAACTGGCAAATCTGGTGCAGTCCATGAGGAGGAGATGCACTGCAGTACTTAATGCAGCTGGTGGCCACACCAGATACTGACTGTTACTTTTAATTTTGACCCCCCTTTTGTTCAGGGACACATTTTTTCAATTTCTGTTAGTCACATGTCTGTGGAACTTGTTCAGTTTATGTCTCAGTTGTTGAATCTTGTTATGTTCATACAAATATTTACACATGTTAAGTTTGCTGAAAATAAACGCAGTTGACAGTGAGAGGACATTTCGGTTTTTGCTGAGTTTACATATCTACCTGAAATACTTTGTACCGCTGCACATTAATCTGGTACTAGTACTCTCTGTAAATAGATCCATTCTTGTGTATTTTATTTTATTTCTTGTGTTACTATTTTATTTGTATTATTATTTAGAAACTCATGCATCATTGGGAAGGGCTTGTAAGCAAGCATTTCACGTTAAAGTTTACACCAGTAGTAAATAAAATACAAATATTGGTCACATACACATATTTAGCAGATGTTATTGCGGGTGTAGCGAAATGCTTGTTTTCCTAGCTCCAACAGTGCAGTAATATTCGGCACATGTGACAAATAAAAATGTATTTGAGTTGATATAGTACTAGGGAAGCTCTAATGCAAAACATAATATTCCTATCATAATCTGTATGCTAAACTGATCACAATATAATATGACTATAGGCCTAAAACAATTAGCTACATAAGGACCATATCATTTTTGGTTTCAATTCATGTAGGCTAATAGAATAGCTCTGTATGTGACACTGTGTTCTGAGGACCACCAAGCTGTTCCAAAATCCTGTGATCCACAATATCGGGGACATCTGTTCAGTTCAGATTTTGCACTCCCATGACAATTGTGTTATGTGTCCTTAAATGTTTATAGCAGTTCCAGCCACATTGCGGAACGAACCTCAGGGGGGAGAGTATGGGCAGTTCATGTCCTCACTCAGAGCAAAGGGTTCATGTTTTTCAAACTCCACATGTCTCTTGTAGCCTTTTATGCAAAAATATTATGGATTCTTGTAAGAGGGTTCACTTTGGGATAACTTTTTAACTCATTACACAACACTGTGTGTGTGTGTGTGTGTGTGTGTGTGTGTGTGTTTTGTCCTGTCCTCTCATCCTCCCTCTCAGGAGCAGCCACAGTGGTCCACCACCATAGATGGTATCTTCCCATAAATGATCTGCTCCATGCGGTTGAAGTAGAGCATGTTGATGGGGGACATTTTAGTTGGAGTACAACAGGGCCCTGTGGTACCCCGGGGGTTAGCCTTGTTCACCAGGTGAGTGTGGGGGTACTTCTGGAGGTGCATGTACTCACACTCTCCAGAACAGTAGTTGGCTTTGTAGCGTTTAGGGGCAATGATCCAGTCCCACCCAAAGGCCTCAAAGTCAACAGTGAGGGGGTAGCGGCAGCACCGTGTCTCTGAGGACTCTTCATCACAGTCCAGGCTTGAGGCCCTCCGGGAACGTTTTAGGTTCTCCAATATCTTCACCTCCACAAAGGGTTGCTGTGAATGGAATGACAATAAGAATGAAATCCAAAACAAAACACCACTGCAAACATCTGGTGGCATAACTCTGATGGAATGAAATCTCCACTGTGGATGGATTATGTGTATACATGGTTATCAATAGTAATACATTTTATTAAACCTTGTAACCAACCTATTATGATGCCTAAAGGCAAAATCACTTTCCAAATCATTATGATATAATTACATTCCAGATGGTAGTCAGCCTACACTGTAGGCCTGTACTTACCAGTCCCTCTTCTCCCAGCTCCGCTACCGTGACTGCCAAGTCCTGCCCTTTCGAATCATAAGCTTTGATCTCGAGACCATAATGAGTTTCTGGCTGACGAAGCCAGGTTTTGAGTAATTGATTGATGTCTACACTTTGCCAAGAGCTTGCACCAGAAGCCACATTGATCTTCAGGGAGAGGATCCGTATGCGTGAGTTTCCCTCAGTGGTTGCTTTTATGCGGGAGATTTGCAAGAAGACAGTTGTGACTGTGTCAGCTGGTCGCAGGTGCACCCAAAGTTGTGCATGTAAAATGTTGTTAGGTCGAATCTTCGGACTGAGATTGAAGAAACAACAAGATGGTATTCCGTCTTGTTGTGACATTGGTCCAGCTAAAAGGAGAAGAGTTAGAATAAGTCCCAGTTTTGTCTATTTGGAACCCAATTACGCACAGCACACCGGTGAATTTACGCACAGACTTTTCTGGTTGCATGGTGCATGGCAGGCATAAACTACCCACTTTTTTATGAGCAAATACTTCATTACTTACGTTTTGCCATTGTTATGATCGTTTCAGTGGTGGCACGCTCCTCATCCTCCACACGATGCTCATACTGGTCTATAAGTTGTGTCAAGGGAGGCGCTTTCGGTAAGAGCTGCCTGATCATTTCTCGGCTGATGTTTGGAGCCTGCTCGAGCCTCAGAATGCTGAGAATTTGGGATCTGATGTTGTGGAGTCTCATTTGTCTGCTCTGTTCTCTGAACTCGCAGTTTGAGCATTGCTGTACTTCTCCCTCTTCTGTTGTTACGTTGGCTTGGCGCCTCGTGGTTTCATTCATCCCCATGGTGGTGCCAAGTACACCTAAGAGTGTCAGGTAAAGCATAAATTGCATCCTGTCACTTGTCTTTTTAATCCCACTTTGGACAGAATAGCCTATTCCAGACCTATATAACACAGTGACAAATATTTTAATGACTATTTTTTATAATCTCCCCATCTCCCTTTTATGATTCTGATTGGCTACATTAGAGATGAATGTTTTGTTTCAGTTTTAAAGAGATAGGCAGCTTTAAAATGCTATAGGCCAATTACTGAAAGCATGTAAAATCTGTAGCTATGTTCCCATCTTATTGGCAACAGATTTTCATGCGAATATTCTAGATTCCACTTAAAGAAAATATAACATTTTTCCACCTGTGGTGTGTTTCCACCAAAATGACTGGTTGTGAATACAAATCAGTGCCTGATGACGTAGTGCACACAAAATGTACGCCTACTTTTTCACAAATGTTTTTTTATTCCATCGCATTTTCAACACTAGCGTAATTTTGTAACAAAATCTGTTGCATTAAATAGCAAATGTGCAGTGGCGATTTTAGCATGTAAATCTTGCTGGGGCAAAAAAAAATTATAAATGTGGGATGTATGCCAGCAAAGCCACTACACAACACATCACTAAACAATACATTAATTGCACTATAACGGTGACAAACTGTCCCCACAAACTGTTAGGGCCTACATAAAGCTGTCCCAACGGCAGTCCTAACATCTTACAACAGAGCCTTGTCTGGCAGGGAAACAGTTCATTCAGCCTCATTTACTGCCTTTTAAAAAACATAACTGATATGGCTGACTTGCTTAAACAAATGTGGTTTCTACTGACATTTGAGATGTACAAACTATGGCATAAAGGGACGACAAGCGGATAAGAGGCAATCCGTAATTGTGATTAAGACATTAATGAGCGAGCTAGGATGGACGTAGTAAATTTAACAATTTGTTTAGCACTTTTAAAATGTACAGCGACAGAATTCAGAACATGAGCCGTTCTTACAGTGTTCTCCCCATACACCAAGTCAGAACTGTGGGATAAATAAAGGGGCCATATAAGCAGACAACGAAAGCTCTTACAAAATTCGATGATTACATTTCTCTAAAACAGGTTATAGGCTACATATGTACCACCATGTCAGAACAGTAGGCGAAATGAAGAGGGGTACATTTGTAACAGTATAGCTTCCGTCCCTCTCCTCGCCCCAACCTGGGCTTGAACCAGGGACCCTCTGCGCACATCAACAACTGACACCCCATGAAGCATCGTTACCCATCGCGCCACAAAAGCCGAGGCCCTTGCAGTGCAAGGGGAACAACTACTTAAGGTCGCAGAGCGAGTGACGTCACCGATTGAAACGCTATTAGCGCGCACCACCGCTAACTAACTAGCCATTTCACATCGGTTACACGTAGACCAAATTATTAGGGTGAGGCACATGGGCTACTAACGTCTTACTACACAACATACACTTAGTATTACTTTCTTAGCTACAGTGTACATATCTCCCTGGCATATTACATAATTTATACCAGCAGCATACAAAACATTTTTGTACTCACCTTGTTGTGCTGTGCTCACTTGAACAGGAAGGTGGCACAGCGGTCCTTTGTGGGCAAATTGTCATCAAAGTCTGGCATTCTCTGGATTTTTGGTGCTTTCAAGACAACTGGGAACTCTGAAAATAACAAGTTTGAATCATGATGACATCATTGATCTTCAGGTTGTAGCTTTAGAAAGAGGCCTGAGTTCCCGACTTACAATTGCGAGTTGGATGACCGTTCAAAACGGATTTCCCAGTCGGAGCTCGTTTTTTCCAGAATTCCCAGTTGTCTTGAACTCACTGAAGTCAAGTTTTTGCAGTTCTGAGTTAATAGTTGTTTTGAGCGTGGCACAAATCATGCTTCATTGACAGCATGGCCAATGTTGAATGTTTATCATTGTAAACTTGGAAAGAGACACTTGATCCCAGATGTGGGACCACACACACATTCCACTGAATAGCAGGCTAGTGATTACTTTGCAAAGCTTGCAGTTAGCCACTGTCACTGAATCATTCCAAATCACTCATTGTTGAGTTTGCGATTTCCAACTTGTTGTGTAATGTTAATGTCCAATGGCTGATGAACACCGATATGTTTTATCTATCATTTCTCTTTATTTTTTCTCATAATATGACAAGGATTAAAAAGGATTTGCCAGTAGATTGTTGACTTGATTCATGATGATGACTTCTGGCTAACATTTTGAAAGTATGATGTTGACATGATCAGTCCAATAAAAGCTCATGTAGATGTAACATGATTTGACATAATTTTATATGTGGCCAATGACCTTGAGCCTTCTTGGATGGGCACTTATAATGTAACTCTATGGCAGCACCCAAAGGACTTGCAGTTTATTAGGCTACAGATGGAATAATTAATGATAAACTTCACAGAGTGGTTAAAGTGCCCAGCCATCCCTTTACTTAGGTTTGTGTGTATTAGGTAGTTGTTGTGCAATTGTTAGATTACTTGTTGATATTGCTGCATTGTCAAAGCACAAGCATTTCGCTACACTCCCAATAACATCTGCTAACCATGTGTATGTGACCAATAAAATTAGATTTTATTATATTTGAATTTTCGAGGTCTGCCCTTAGACTTCCCCACGAGTGACAGAACACTGAGCTAATCACGGCGCAACTAGAGAACATTACCAACACCTACCCTCCAGATTTTCCGCCGGGTGCCCCAACACCACAGAAAGATTTGAGCTAGGCTTGAACACCTGCATTTTGGAGACCATGTTTGTATGCGGCTTTATTAACTCAATGATAATTTTTTGGACATTGTTTGCAAACTGACATGTGACATGTATTAATGCCAAAATCACATGCAAAACAGGTAAGCCCCCCCAAAATGAAGGTTATTTTATTATTTTTCTGCAAGAAATGTGGGCCCCACCTGCCCTGAACGACGGGTCGCCACTGCAACTGTGCCTACTCAGGTCTTGGCACCTCTAGCAAACCGCTCGCAGATATGGTGCGGGTAGGCTAGTCCACATTATATTATTGTGGATAAGAGCAGAATATTTGTATTTGTAAAATGGCAGTCAAGCATTGATCATCATGTCACCAGAATAAGACCGTGCACTTTAACCACCCTGTAAAGACAGTTTCAAATTGGATATTCGACAGATATTCGCACTTTCAAACCTCAATAGCTTTCAAACCACTTGAGCCACAGACTCCAAATAAGTGTCATTATGTTGGAAAAATTGCGCACAACATTGCAGAGGCCTTATTTTCACGATTTGGACATTCATTCGCTTTCCAAAGCTAATAAACATGTGGAAATATGAGCAGTATTTTGTATTCCTAGTTGAATTAATTAGGGAGCGTAAACAAAGTACAAACTTGTTTTACATTTGAATTTCAATAGCTCATTGGTCATGTGACCTACTTGACTCAAACAAGGTCCAGAATGTCCACTGACTACTCTTCTATATTGCATACCCTTTAGTTTGTCCATTTTCATCTCACAAGATTTTACATGACTTTTTCAAAATGTAAAATTTCATGTGACCTAGTGACTTCAAACAAGGTTCAGAATGTCCACTCAGTGGGCCTACACATTGCACACCCTTTAGTTTGTCCATTTTCATGTCACACGTTTATACATTAATTTTTCAAAATGTAAAATTTCAATAGCTCCTTGGTCATGTGACCTTCTGACTTCAAACATGGTGCAGAATGTGCCCTTCTATATTGCACACTCTTGTTTGTGTACTGTAAAATCACGCGGTGTAACGTACATTTTTCATAGTTTTACATTTCAATAACTCCTTGGTCATGTCAATTTCACACCTAAGAAGCGTGCAGTGGAAAAACACCCATATTGCATAACATCTAGTCATGTATCTTCTATATTGTTGTACATTAATATTAGTTTGACAATTAGGGGGTTCAGTCCAGTGTTGTGTTTACCCTTATCTTTAATATTTATCTATAATAATTGCTAGTTCTAAGTACTTATTTTCCCAGTTTTTTATTTTTCCATAGTATTTAACAGAGGAACACAATAGGAAAGAGACAGATAATATCTCCTTTTGTCGTTAATATCAACCATAAAGGAAAGGGCAAAGTACGAGAGTCATTTATTAATTGTCCAAAGCAGGGATGGAGAGTGAGCTAGTGAGGTAGGCTGCAGTGGGTTTGCTGGTCAATACATATACTGAACATGTAACCACAGTAATTGTGGCCAGTAAATCAATGAATAAAAATTGAATATTGACAAATTAAACAGAAATTGTAGACCTTTAATCTTTTCCAACATGTCAACAAATAAGTATGAAACATTTCATAGTGTTAACTTCCTCTTTATCCCTGGTTGATGTACATTTCAGCAACAAAGACTGCACTTCCAGTTTGTGTTCTTTACCCTGTTGAACTCGTTTGTCTTCATTCTTAGGCACAGCACATGGAACCACCGTTGACATGCAAAACATTCAATCTAAAACAAAACAAAGAGTAACACGTTATAAATAATATTAATGCGGTATGATGAATTAGCCATCCATTGTGTTATATCATAAATTGTCTTACATGCCGTCACTGTTGTCAAAAGATTATAAACATTTTAAATAAAGTTACTAACCCAGTCAGTCTTTCGGCCACATCCAGGTTTTTTATCAGTGGCACACATGAAGCAGTTGTTGGCTTTGTTGAACTCTGAAATCATAGGCATGAACTGAACATATGGCTGTCCCACACAACTACATAAAAATAAAGAATTTACATTTACTTTGAATTAAATGTCATTACATATCAGACATTTTTAGTATATCCTCAGCCATTTCTCTTGGCAGTTGCTCCATGTGTTTTTGAAGGTTCCATATCAATTTGGGGGTTCTGTGCAAATTCCTTGACCATCTACACCAAAAAATAAAATAGCGTATGTAAAACTATGAAAAATGTACGTTACACCGCATGATTTTACAGTACACAAACAAGAGTGTGCAATATAGAAGGGCACATTCTGCACCATGTTTGAAGTCAGAAGGTCACATGACCAAGGAGCTATTGAAATTTTACATTTTACCTAGCATGGACTTATAGATGACATGGAGCCAGTGGGTTTGGCGACGAATATGTAGCGAGGGCCAGCCAACGAGAGCATACAGCTCGCAGTGGTGGGTAGTATATGGGGCTTTGGAGACGAAACGGATGGCACTGTGATAGACTGCATCCAATTTGCTGAGTAGAGTGTTGGAGGCTATTTTGTAAATTACATCGCCGAAGTCAAGGATCGGTAGGATAGTCAGTTTTACGAGGGTATGTTTGGCAGCATGAGTGAAGGATGCTTTGTTGCGAAATAGGAAGCCAATTCTAGATTTAATTTTGGATTGGAGATGCTTAATATGAGTCTGGAAGGAGAGTTTAAAGTCTAGCCAGACACCTAGGTATTTATAGTTGTCCACGTATTCTAAGTCAGAACCGTCCAGAGTAGAGAGGCTAGACGGGCGGGCAGGTACGATCAGTTGAAGAGCATGCATTTCGTTTTACTTGCATTTAAGTGCAGTTGGAGGCCACGGAAGGAGAGTTGTATGGTTAGTTAACACAGTGTCCAAAGAAGGGCCAGAAGTATACAAAATGGTGTCGTCTGCGTAGAAGTGGATCAGAAAATCACCAGCCGCAAGAGCGACATCATTGATGTATAGAGAAAAGAGTCGACCCGAGAATTGAACCCTGTGGCACCCGCCATAGAGACTGCCAGAGGTCCGGACAACAGGCCCTCCGATTTGACACACTGAACTCTATCTGAGAAGTAGTTGGTGAACCAGGCGAGGCAGTCATTTGAGAAACCAAGGCTGTTGAGTCTGCCGATAAGTTCCTAACTTCCCTGAAAAGTTGCATATCGCTGGGGCTATTCGATGCTAATGCAGTACGCCACAGGATGTTTTTGTGCTGGTCAAGGGCAGTCAGGTCTGGAGTGAACCAAGGGCTATATCTGTTCCTGGTTCTACATTTTTTGAATGGGGCATGCTTATTTAAGATGGTGAGGAAAGCACTTATAAAGAATAACCAGGCATCCTCTACTTACGGAATGAGGTCAATATCTTTCCAGGATACCCGGGCCAGGTCGATTAGAAAGGCCTACTCGCTGAAGAGTTTTAGGGAGCGTTTGACTGTGATGAGGGGTGGTCGTTTGACCGTGGACCCATTACTGACGCAGGCAATGAGGCAGTGATCGCTGAGATCCTGGTTGAAGACAGCAGAGGTGTATTTAGAGGACAGGTTGGTCAGGATGATATCTAGACTATTTCTGGAAAGGTGGATTTTTAAAAGTAGAAGCTCGAACTGTTTGGGCACAGACCTGGATAGCATGACAGAACTCTGCAGTAGATTGCAACTCCACCCCCTTTGGCAGTTCTGTCTTGGAGGAAAATGTATACACATACATAAAGGCATTTTTCAGCTATGATTTTACCACTCAGAATCCAGAATGGATATGAGAATGGGGCCAGCACAGGACCTAATACACCTTTACAACAATCTACTTTTTGATCTTCTTGACTTCTTATCTGGTAAACTGCTACTATGTGTCAAGAAAAGAGCCCCATTAGGGGTTAGTGTACTCTAGTAAAAAAGGTCTGGTTTAGATGAAAAACGATTGCCCTGTGTCCCTGTTCATAGAGGCATGAGAGACTAGTCAGTGGTAGAATTCAGTTGGCACTTTATTGGCCCAAACACCCACAGACCCTCAGGGTTGAGGTTACTCATGGACAGTAATTAGTACATTTTCTTTTTTGCATTGACGCATTGTGTCTTCTAACTGGCCAAGAATAGGATCCAAAGTGTTAGGAAATATTTGTTCCCATAAATACAAAGGAGGATGTCTTTCCTCATACCTCTGGCACTTTTGTCAGACTGCCAGACTGTGCACCACAGAGCCAATCAGGAGAGAATACATACAGGTCAACGGTGCCAATTGAAAGTCAAGGGGTGTGTCTGTGCCTTTTGGATTACTCTCTCTTTACAGAGAACCCCTGTGGTTCAAGTCAAGAGCTACCCTTCCCATTTCAGTCTGCTCTGCGCATGTCTGAAAGTGACAGAGCCAGCAGGCAAGAGAGTTTTTCCCAGTATGTCATAAAAAATTATTACACTTATGAATGTAGGTAAAATGCTAATATGTATTAGATCCAGTACAATGGAATAACTAAGACCTGAATTTGAATGCAGTGTTCCGATTCCTCCTTCTCTTTCTGTCCAGCAGGGTCAACCAAAAACACTTGGCCTGATGGTTCATGCAGATACTGGGGAAGCAATATAGAAATGATCCCTTAAATGATTTTACTATTAAATGACCCATATCACAACGCTCATACCTCTTCACAAAATGTACCTAAATCAATTTTGGAAAAAGGATTTTACTCACGAAAGACGTAGGAATGTATTTTTCCAGTTAGAAATAACTATTTTCATCAGAAAAACTAACCCTCAAATGCACTATTGCATTTTGTAAGTTGTCTGCAGGTGGCTTGCTGTGAATGCACTCAAATGTCAAGTCATTATCAGGTTATGGAAACTGTGTTCTAATACTCAACGTAGAAGGATTTGTCTTAATGTACAGTATATGAAAGTGATGCTATGAAAATGATTCTTTCACGTTATCAAGCTCACTGTGACTGACAAATCCCTGCCTATTACTGTGATTAAAAAGAGCATATGAAACATTGTTTTTCATGAGGCCTACCTGTGCGCCTTACTTTAAGCACCTCTGTTCGAACACCTCTCCTGTCCTTGATCCATACCACATACAGCCATTTGCGGATCTTTTCAGTGTCCATGTGAAAGATAGTTATTGCGAGGCTGGAACATTTGTTAACTTAAAAAAAGAAATGAACACCCATGTGAAATGAAGGCCTGCAAAGCTTACAGATGTAAGTCTAATAGCATGATATGAAAGTAGACAAACATCAGAGTGTGCGATATGAAGGTATAGTCAGTGGACATTCTGAACCTTGTTTGAGGTTAGTAGGTCACATGACCAAGGAGCTATTGAAATTGTACATTTTGAAAAATTCATGTAAAATCCTGTGAGATGAAAATTGACAAACTAAAGGGTGTGCAATATAGAAGGGTAGTCAGTGGACATTCTGAACCTTGTTTGAGTTTAGTAGGTCATATTACCAATGAGCTATTGAAATTCAAAAATGTAAATAAATAATTTAAATTAGTGCGAGATGTAAATCGACAAAAAATAAATGTGTGCAATGTGTGTCTATGCCAGTGTGTCTATGCCATCGGGTTAGCTAGAACCAGTTTTGAACGTTTTAGGAGTAATGGTTAAATAGCTAATGAAATTTGACAAATTTGATTTGTCACTATGTTGACGGTCCCTAACTGCTGTTTGTGGACGTAAGGAAGACTCCAGGCGAATATCCGTCGAGTATCCAACCTGAATCTGTCTTTACCTCGGTCTCCAAGTTTACTTTAATATGATGGTTATTATATCAATATTTGCGCATAAAGGCGTTTCCACCGACATTTATCGCATCATTAATTTTACTGACACAAAAGATCCCACCATGCGATCGAACAAATTATCTGTCTGGATTTATAAAATTGTCCCGAAAATTCCTGATTCCATCACAGCTGTCATTATAATTGTTTTATACGCATGTCTGCACTCGCATAAAAACTGTGGCAAAACTATTCATGTGCTAGCCGGAACGCGGAAACTCGGAAGTTGTAGTCAGACATTTCCTAGTTCCAACAAGTATGCGAGTGCTGCATAGAACCTGGGAAATTCCCAAGGAAATACGATAATAAATATTTCCGCATTCAGATTTCACTGCTTTCCAGACTGTTGCGTTTGCTATTTGTGTAGCTCACTGGCTACATTTTAACAGAGAAGACTGTGCTCTGTGATTTATTTTCCCTCATCAAAGGTAAGGCAATCCATTTTTGTTAAAACAGTGGTGTTACAGCCTTTATACCAACACCCACAAAGGAGAAGGAAATTCACTTTAAACGTTATACATATTAATTACCTGACGCATGAAACCAGTTACGACCGCGCTATGGAAACATGAAATGCTTTTAAGATTTTATAAATGCCGATTTGTTTTTTCGACATGGTGGGATCTTTTTTTGTCAGTCAAATTAATTATGCGAGAAATCGTCTTTATGGGCAAATAGGTAATTGGTATAGTTAATAACCATCATATCGAAGTACATTTTGTTGCCATGTCATGATATGTTGTGTGCTCCTCCCGCTAGACTCGGGAACGCATACAGTTTTAGGCAAAATAAATACATTGTGATGAACTAAACAGGATGAGGGTCTGATTGTGCAAGGTGATGAACTTGACGCTCCTTTCCAATGAATATCGAGAGTCTTATTCTGGTGACATGATGATCGATGCCATGGCTGCTGTTTGACAAATAAAACAATATCGCTTTTATCCATAACAATCTCATAATGTTGATTGCCTAGCCGCACTGTATCTGCGAGCTGTTGGCTAGAGCGCATGTGCCAAGACCAGTGGGCACATTTGCTATGCAAAGCTAACGCAATGGGTTTTGTGACAAAACCATCAGTAGAGTTGAAAATGCAGGGACGACAACAAGCTGATACATGCCAGGCATATGAAGGTGAATTATTATTCATGTCGTAGCCAGGTTCCTGTTTCTATCATAGACATACATTTACGTAATAGGTTTACTGTTGCTCATTGGTCTAGATGGCCCAGTGGTGCCAGCTGAAACTAGTGGACCCTAAATACCAGGAGCAGGTCCACCAGCTCTATGATTACTCCTTCCCCATGGACATCAGACAGTACCTCAGCAAGTGGATTGAGAGCATCGACTGGTAAGCAAGCAGGGATGACGACTGCAGGGAGGCTGCTGTTCAATGGATATACAAAGATCTATTCTATTTGACCGGTATTCTACTATACTCTACCCTTTTCAATTATATCTGTATTTTATTGTATTTCATCTCGTTCATCCAATCTTAATTGCCCTGTGAATCCATATCTATGTAGAGATAATGTTGCTGTTCGGATATTGATATACAGTATGTCAATGATCCAATCCATAGGGATAATGTGGCTGTTGATGAATCCCTGGCCACTGTCCGCTTCCACGATCTCCTAGCCCAGCTTGATGACCAACACAGCCGCTTCGTCCTGCAGAAAGACCTCCTGCGACAACACAACATCCGCAAGTTCAAGGGAAAACTCCAGGTGTAGTATTATCTCAGTTACATCTTTTCAGGACAGACCTTACTGCCAGTGGCCTTCCATACTTTATTGCTTGTATGTTACAGGAATGATCAATTAGAAGTTATACATTCTGTTGCTAATTTCCCCTTTTAACTCCTGAAATATATTGATTTTGATTGAGTTGCTAATGTGGAATTTATGACCCCAATGTCAGTAAATGTTTTTTGGGGTTTGTAGTAATAAAGTACCCACTTTCACAGGACCGCTTTCAGGAGAACCCTGTTTACATGGCCAAGATCATCTCCAGAAACCTGAAGGAGGAGCAGAGGATTCTGGCTGCTGCCAAAAGCATAGAGGTGCCCTACATGAACTTGTATTGACATACATTGTAATTAATAAAATCACCACACGTCTTTCTCTATCCATGCTGTCAGATATTGTAGATGATACATAACTGTATATTGGAGCGTTTACATGCTTTAACTGTAGAGTTAAATGAACAGTATTTTCCTCTTCAGACCGACAGAGAAAACACACAGACCAGCATGGTTCTGGAGAAACAAAAGCTGGACAACAAAGTCAAAGACATGAAAAACAAGGTTCAGGTGAGTTATGATTTTCATCATATAACATATGTTGATTGTTTCCTGGTGGAACAATTCCATCAGTGATTTGCAGTACATGTTCGTGCATGTCAGGTTTGCCATCTATCTGATCCAACGTGTTTATCTCACTTGCTAGGAAGCGGATCAGAATATAAAGTCTCTGGAATACCTTCAAGACGAGCATGACTTTAAGGAAAATAATCTTAAGAACAGAGGTGAGGTGTTTTATTCTCAGTCTGTAATAGATCATTTATTTACAGGTCTGTGTTTCAGGTTTTGCCAGTAACTGAATGTTTTTCCTTCTCCCACTTTAGAACATGAAATGAACGGGCTGACACCCAAACAGCTGGAACACGAGAAGCTGCTGATTGTAGAGATGCATTTCAAGCTGAAGTTCAAGAGAAAGGTAAGAGGGGTCATGAGGTTAAACAGTGACATTTTACCATGACGTGCTGTGAATAAAAAAAAATGCAATGACAAAAAGCGTGAATAATCATGCATCAAGCACTGCTAAGAATACCATGTATCATCATAGTCTGTCTGAATGACTAAGAGTGTATTATCTAGTTATAACCAGCATGCTCATATTGAAAAGTAAATGACGGTTATAGAGTAAATAAAAACTACGTATGTTGTTGTCTCCCTCCACAGGAAGTGGTTGGCCAGTTGGCGGAGGTGCTCAACATGGCCGAGGCGGTCCAGTCAGACCTGATCTCAGAGGAGCTGCCTGAGTGGAAGAAGAGGCAGCAGCGCTCCTGTATTGGAGGACCACCCAACACATGTCTGGACCAACTGCAGAACTGGTGAGGAGACTAGTTCATTGTTTTGGGCATCTCTTGCCTGATCAAGCGAAAAGATGAATTTAGGAACCCAACAAATAAGTATTGTTCTTATTCTGCTTCATCTTCTTCCCCTGTAGGTTCACAGCGGTGGCAGAAAGCCTGCAGCAGGTGAGGCAGCAGCTGAAGGAGCTCCAGGAACTAGAGCAGAAGTACACATACGACAACGACCCAATCAAACAGCAGAAAGGCTTCCTGGAGGGGCGGGCCTTGGCACTGTTCCAGAACCTCCTTGAACAGTGAGTGACACCACACTTGTTTTCCACTCTTAAAGGCCCACTCTTTGTTTTTTGCTGCCGTTTTAATCATTTAAATTAATTATATACAGTACCAGTCAAATTTGGACACACCTACTCATTAAAGGGTTTTTCTTTATTTTTACAATTTTTTGTATACCACATGTGGTATAATAGTGAACACATCAAAATATGGAATCGTAGTAACCAAAAAATATTTTATATTTTCTAAATATATTTTAGATGAGATTCTTCAAAGTAGCCCCCCTTTGCCTTGATGACAGCTTTGCACACTCTTGGCATTCTCTCAACTAGCTTCATAAGGAATGCTTTTCCAACAGTCTTGAAGTAGTTCCCACATATGCTGAGCACTTGTTGGCTGCTTTTCCTTCACTCTGCAGTCCAACTTATCGCAAACCATCTGAATTGGGTTGAGGTCAGGTGATTGTGGAGGCCAGGTCATCTGAGGCAGCACTCCATCACTCTCCTTCTTGGTCACATAGCCCTTACACAGCCTGGAGGTGTGTTTCAAATCAAAACAAATGTTATTTGTCACATGCGCCGAATACAACAGGTGTAGACCTTAGTGAAATGCTTAGTTACAAGCCCTTAACCAACAATGCAGTTTTAAGAAAAATACGTGTAAAGTAAAACATGTATAAGTAAAAATTAAGAAAGAAAAATAACAAATAATTTAAGAGCAGAAGTAAAATAACAATACCGAGGCTATATACAGGGGGTACCGGTACAGAGTCAATGTGTGGGGGCACCGGTTAGTTGAGGGTAGATTTAAAATGACTATGCATAAATAAACAGAATAGCAGCAGCGTCAAAGGGGGGGCAATGCAAATAGTCTGGGTCATTGTCCTGTTGAAAAACAAATGATAGTCCCACTAAGCACAAACCAGATGGGATGGCAGATATCGCTGCAGAATGCTGTGGTTGCCATGCTGGTTAAGTGTGCCTTGAATTCTAAATAAATCACTGACAGTGTCACCAGCAAAGCACCCCCACTCCATCACACCTCCTCCTCCATGCTTCACGGTGGGAACCACACATGCAGAGATCATACTTTCACCTACTCTGTCTCATAAAAACATAGCAGTTGGATCCAAAAATCACACATTTGGACTCAGACCAAAAGGACAGATGTCCACCTGTCTAATGTCCATTGCTCGTGTTTCTTGGCCCAAGCAAGTCTCTTCTTCTTATTGGTGTCCTTTAGTAATGGTTTCTTTGCAGCAATTCGACCATGAAGGCCTGATTCACGCAGTCTCCTCTGAATAATGCAATGTCCGTTTTTTGAACTCTGTGAAGCATTTATTTGGGCTGCAATCTGAGATGAAGTTAACTCTAATGAACTTTTCCTCTGCATCAGAGGTAACTCTGGGTCTTCCTTTCCTGTGGCGGTCCTCATGAGAGCCAGTTTCAACATAGCGCTTGATGGTTTTTGCGACTGCGTTTGAAGAAACTTTCAAAGTTCTTGAAATGTTCCGTATTGACTGTTAAAGTAATGATGGACTTTCGTTTCTCTTTGCTTATTTGAGCTGTTTTTGCCATAATATGGACTTGGTCTTTTACCAAATAGGGCTATATTCTGTATACAGAACTGATTGGCTCAAACGCATTAAGAAGGAAAGAAATTTCACAAATTAACTTTTAAGAAGGCACACCTGTTAATTGAAATGCATTCCAGGTGACTACCTCATGAAGCTGGTTGAGAGAATGCCAAGTGTGTGCAAAGCTGTCAAGGCAAAGGGTGGCTACTTTGAACAATCTCAAATATAAAATATTTTGTTATGTTTAACACTTTTTTGGTTACCACATGATTCCATATGTCTTTTTTCATAGTTATGTCTTAAGTATTATTCTACAATGTAGAAAATAGTAAAAATAAAGAAAACCCTTGAATGACTAGGTGTGTCCAAACTTTTGACTGGTACTGTATATATTATGTATAAGCTGGAAGTAGAAACCTAAGTGTTGTTGTCTCTATGCCTCTATATAGTATATCACCTCACAATTCCTTGTGTCTCTGTGATGTGTCTTAGTTCCTTGGTGGTAGAGAGACAGCCCTGTATGCCCACACATCCACAGAGACCTCTGGTGCTGCAGACAAAGATGCGGTTCACTGTCAAGCTCAGGTAAGCACAAACACAACAGCACCTCCCATCTGTAGTTCTTCCCATCTGTAGTTCCTATGGATCCTTACAGTCCTGGGTGAGTTTTAATTTGTATTTCCTCTCCTCTAGATTTCTTGTGACGCTCCAGGAATTCAACTATCAACTCAAAGTGAAAGCTTTGTTTGACAAGTATGTAAATGAGTGTTGTGTGTTATTTTGTGCTGCTCTTGAATTTGGGAAGTTAATACATAACTATATGCACGTTTTATTTTCTCTCCAGCGATGTTACAGAAAAGAAAGGGTTTCGTAAGTTCAACATATTGGGTACCAACACAAAAGTTATGAATATGGAGGAGTCAAATGGAAGCTTGGCTGCAGAGTTTTCCCATTTGGTAAGCTAGCACCATTTTAAATGGCATACAGGGCACTAAATCTGAATGACTTGTCCCAGTTGTCCATTTGGACCTGCACTGTCATCACTCTTTACAGCAGGGTTCCCCAACTGGCAGTCATTTTATTTGTTAAAGTTGTATTTTTATAAATTTTTTACTGTAAAAATACCAGCAAATCAGCTCCGAGTGATTTTAATTTTGGAAATCTGTTCCAAAGTATTCCACGCATTATAGAGAAATATATGTGACCGTATACAAATGTAAGCAAGGTTTGATATGATTATGTTTTTGTAAAATATGATATCTGTTTGGGCTTCTTGCGGTCAATTTGTAGGCTACAAATTATTTGTAATTATGCTCGGGCACCCTGACCATCCTCTCAAGAAAATATCGGCCTGCAGCTGAATCTACAGTAGTTGATGATCCCTGCTTTACAGTTTATTCTTTGATCTCAACACAGAAACTGCTAGAGCAGAGAGTGACTGGAAAAGGAAAGAAAGAGGTAAGAGAGCTGGTTTCTGATTGGTCTTAATGGGCTGTAATTACCATGTAATCCATGTATTTGTGAATTTCATGAGGAGTATTAAATACATTCTGGTGCGGACTATGTTTCTCTGTCTGTCCATGTTATTCCAGGGGCCTCTCATTGTGACAGAGGAGCTGCACTGCATCTGCTTTGAGTCGGAACTCCGCCAGTCGGGTCTGGAAATCAAACTAGGGGTAAGTGGTCTGAAATATAGAGATTCAGGTCTACACTCCCATGAGGTCCAACAGCGCTCTGGCCTTATTTGATTTGATTTAGTCTGGCCTCTGGTCCTTTTTAGACCATCTCCCTGCCCATCGTGGTCATCTCCAACAGCAGCCAGCTGCCCAGTGGCTGGGCCTCCATCCTGTGGTACAACATGCTGACCAGCGAGCCCCAGGTAGTCTTCTCTCATGGTTCCTCCCTCCTAGGGAGTTTTTCCTTGCCTTGAAGGTGCTTTGCTGGCTTACTGTCAAACACTTTGACAACTTTTGATTAAAAAAATTAGTTTTTAAGTAAATATGATTGATTTGTTGGAACAGAACCTGGAGTTTTTCCTGAGCCCTCCGACAGTGTCCTGGGGTCAGCTATCTGAGGTGCTGAGCTGGCAGTTCTCCTCTGTCACCAAGAGGGGACTCAATGATGAGCAGCTAGGCATGCTGACTGACAAACTACTGGGCCAGAAAGCACAGAGGAATCCTGAGGGCCTTATCCCCTGGACCATGTTTGGTGCTGTCAAGGTAGGGTAGGATTACAGTACACAGAATATTTGGTCCCAATTTTAAAAAAAGTACAACTCATAAAGCATTTATATACTGTAGCAAACATAAATGCTTCATAAACACTACATAAATCATCTAAGTGTATATCTTACTCTTTAAATGGTGTAGAAAAGGTGATGTAACAATTCCCAACGTAGGGGGACTTGCCAAATGTGACAATGTTTATATGCCATTTATAGAATGACATGCACATGTAGATGATTTGTGAAGCATTTACAGTGCATTCAGGAAGTATTCAGACCCATTGACTTTTTCCACATTTTGTTACGTTACAGCCTTATTATAAAATTGATAGAATAATTATTTTCCCCTCAATCTACACACTATAATGACAAAGCAAAAACAGGTTTTTAGACATTTTTACAAATCTATAAAAAAATATATTATTTACACTACCGGGCAAAAGTTTTAGAACACCTACTCATTCAAGGGTTTTTCTTTATTTTTACTATTTTCTACATTGTAGAATAATAGTGAAGACATCAAACTATGAAATAACACATATGGAATCATGTAGTAACCAAAAAAGTGTTAAACAAATCAGAATTTATTTGAGATTCTTCAAATGGCCACCCTTCGCCTTGATGACAGCTTTGCACACTCTTGGCATTTTCTCAACCAGCTTCATGAGGCAATCATCTGGAATGCATTTCAATTAACAGGTGTGCCTTCTAAAAAGTTAATTTGTGGAATTTCTTTCCTCAAAAGATCGGACTGTTTTTAAATTTTCACCTAAAATGACATATCCAAATCTAACTGCCTGTAGTTCAGGACCTGAAGCAAGGATATGCATATTCTTGATACCATTTGAAAGGAAACACTTAAGTTTGTGAAAATGTGAAATTAAGGTAGGAGAATAACACGTTAGATCTGGTGAAAGATAATACAAAAAAAATATGTTTTTTTGTTCCGTCTTTGAAGTGCAGGAGAAAGGCCAATATATCACTTTGGAGTCTAGGCGCAATTTAGATTTTGGCCACTAGATGGCAGCAGTGTATGTGCAAAGTTTTAAACTGATCCAATGAACCATTGCATTACTGTTCAAAATGTTGTATCAAGTCTACCCAAATGTGTGAATTGGTAAATTGATACATTTCTAGTACATAACTATAGAGAACATGCAACAATTATATGGTAATATTTTTTTAGTTTACACACTCCCAGGAATGTCAGAAATGATGGATAATTAGCTTCCCTACAGAAAATACACTAACCTTCACACATCTAGATGGGGGGGGGGGGGGGTTCAAACTGTAGAACCCAGGTCCTACATTTGAATATAAAAATGTATTTTATCAAACAGAACTATGCTACATTTTATCTCTGGGACCCTCAGGATGACAAATCAGAGCAAGGTTACATTATTTACCTTCAGAGGTGAATGTATCAAACCAGTTGCATGATAAGTTTTGTTGTTGTGCACTCTCCTCAAACAATAACATGGTATTTTTTCACTGTAATAGCTACTGTTAATTGGACAGTGCAGTTAGCTTAAATTCTTGTTAATCTTTCTGCCTTAAGACATGTCTATGTCCTGGGAAATGTTCTTGTTACTTACAACGTCATGCTAATCACATTAGCGCACGTTAGCTCAACCAACCCATGGGGGGGGATACCGATCCCGTAGAGGTTTAATGCATTTGAGACAATCAGTTGGGTTGTGACAAGATGGGGGGGTATACAGAAGATAGCCCTATTTGGTAAAAGACCAAGTACATATTATGGTAAGAACAGCTCAAATAAGCAAAGAGAAACTACAGGTCATCATTACTTTAAGACATGAAGGTCTTAAACAACATATACATATATATATATACACACACACACACACATACATATATATATATATATATATATATATATATATATATATATATATATATATATATATATATATATATATATATATATATATATATATATGATGAGGACATCTAGTAAGTGTTTCCTTTTGTCAACTACAGAGCCTCAGTGAGAAGAGGTTTCCCTTCTGGCTGTGGATCGAAGCCATCCTGGACCTCATCAAGAGACATCTGCTGACCCTGTGGAATGATGGGTGAGTTATTCTTTACTCTTTTTGGAATTGCACATTACAAAAGCAAATAACTAGTGCTCTTATAGGGATGACATATTAGCTGAATGGCTACATCTGGCACATTTACAGACATGAACAATGTGCATTCTCCCTGCCTACTAAAACAAATACAGTAATGTAAGTAATAAAGTAATGTTGCTTGTTCTCTCCCACTACAGTTGCATCCTGGGCTTCGTGAGTAAGGAGAGGGCAAAGGCCATGCTGACTGGGAAGTGTCCAGGCACGTTCCTGCTGCGCTTCAGTGAGAGTAGCAGAGACGGAGCCATCACATTCACTTGGGTGGAACACGACCTATACGGTGAGTAGCACACGTGCGCATTTACAACTAAAGGTGCTATATTTGAATCTGTGTTTTTTATTTCACCCTTATTTTAGCAGGGTGGATTCCCCCCAAAATACATTCATAAAAAACAACCACATTTCTCAACAAAGAGTTCCTCAACCAACAAACTGAATTGCCCAAAGGGCACCAATGCAACCAACTGTAGATTATTTTCAAGATGGTTCCATAAATGAGGTGTTGATCAACTAAAAGCGGTTTTATCCTAAATATGTAGAGACAGAAGGAATTTCAAGAGTTAACCATCCCTGTGACGGAGTATGGTATCTCATACTTCTATATGTTAGTAACAATGTTAGGTAAATGCAGTTTTTTTTTGCAAAAGAGCTTTATAAATGAACAGAATGCAATGTTTTGACCTATGCGATGTCAGAGGGTCAGCCTACTTTCTGTTAGAATGCAAAGATGAATGCTAAACCTGTCACCCATGTTCCACAGATAAGCCTGTATTCCATGCAGTGGCGCCCTACACCAAGAAGGAGTTGTCTGCCGTCTCTCTGCCTGACATCATCCGAACCTATAAGGTGATGGCAGCTGAGAACATCCCAGAGAACCCACTCTGCTTCCTCTACCCAGACATCCCCAAAGACAAGTCCTTCGGAAAGTACTACACCAGGGCCTCCGAGGGTAAGCAGCCAGTGACCTTTTTGTTTCAAATCATATCTTATTTACAAGGTCTCGTGTGAAGGTCACCCGTGACTGTGAGGTAAAAAAATGTATGGAATAAATAGGATTTAACTGTTATTTCCTTTTTTTGTTATTTTGTTCCTGATGCTTTCCTAAATCTCTCAGATGCATTTCAGACACCTCAAACCATACTTCGTTTAGATTTATTTTTGGCCATGTATGAATGTTTTATTCAATGTGTTTCTATGGGCTAATAGCAGTAAGGCCAAATTCAGTCTCATCAAATAATTTGTATATTTTTTGGGAATACCTACAGAGGTCCTAAAAATAGCTGGTCCATCTTATGACCATAATAAAACAATTCTATATGTTAGCTTTATAGATATCGTCTTAGACTCCTAGGGGTTCAGCTTGTGGGCATCGTAGAGCAAAACAGCTGACCCGTTCATGTGAGTCTCAGCTTTCCATAGTGGGGTGATTTTTGTTTCTGGCTTAAACCATTCGGACTTGACAGATGTTTTCGTTGGAAGAAAAACAAAGTTGGCATGCCAAAGGGACCGACTTCAAACGAGTCCCGTGAAGCTTGTCGTAGACCAAAACAGCCGTGAGTCTCAGCTTTCCATAATGGGGTCACTCCACTGTAGAGCTGCCTGTTTCCACTGCAGATGGGGTAAACCGACATCGGCGGATGTTGTGTATTGAGACGCAGTCCTTGCAAAAAACTAAAGCCTCTAGGTTGAACAGACAGATTAGTTTTCCCACACAGGCACAGACATCGACTATAGGCATATATCAAATATAAATGTTTACAAAATAATGATAAGACATGAGATTTCACACGAATTATTGGAATATAGAATTAATAAAAAATCCAATGTTGGTCAGAAAATAGAAGTGATAAGATTAGGCATTCTATTTCGGTGTTTAAAATCCCCTCAATGACCATGGTGTCTGGTAAACGTTTTGAGAGGTTTTGTTCAAAATAAACATCCCCAATCTCCTATCTGGTCCTCCATTTTGTTTTTCAGCATCAGAGCCCATGAACGTGGAGAGTCCAACCGACGCAGGATACGTAAAGACCGATATCATATCAGTGTCAGAAGTGTAAGTTTAGAGTAGGCTACACTTCATACGTTACATATTTCTTAATCTATGACAGGAAGACATTTTATTTGCAATGTTCTGGTTTGGGTATAATCCATAATCTGACTTAATTGACTTATTTTTGCAATGTGTTTTAGTCACCCATCTAGACTGCAAGACAAGATGTTTGAAGAGGAAAGTGGATCAGTGCTCCATTGTTGGAGTGGAAGTCCTAAGAATATTGATACTGTGGTAAGTTACATCATTTTTTTAAATTGAACCTTTATTTAACTAAGCAAGTCAGTTAAGAACCAATTCTTATTTACAATGACTGCCTACCGGGGCACAGTTCTGCCTTGTTTAGGGGCAGAACGACAGATTTTTACCTTGTCAGCTCCGGGATTCGATCCAGTGATCCAGGTGAGTGCAGGGTGTGGTATATTGCATATCTTAAATGAATGCCTACATTCCGATATACTGTAGATCTCTCTGTTCAATTTCACTTACTCTTCCATTTCTTGACCAGTTGTCTGGGACAGGGATGTTGTTTCGATGTGCCAATTCGTAGGCAATTACTCTACATTTGAGGCTACTAAGCCCATGAAACAGGTCTGCGAGATTCTTGATATGTTTAGCAAGCTCAGACTCCATGTCATCAGATATGAATTTGTGTGCCTCTGCTACTCTATCATAGCCTCTTTCACACCAATACATGTTAGTTTTCTTTTTTATCAATGTAACTGTTCAGTGTCCTTCAGTCTATTTTCTCATCCCTTGCTGCTGCTCAAATGGACATCTTCCCTTTCCCTCACTTCCTTGGTGCTCTCTCAAGAACCTCAAGGGGGCTAGACCCATGCGTGCTTTACATTTGTATACACGGCCCCACGGGGTCTGCTCTTTAACATAAAAAAATGCACTCAAGTTCATATGAATAACACTTTCTAAATATATTATGCATAAAACCATTGGCTCAACTTAACCCAAGGCAAACATTTTGACTATATTGGCCTATACAGCTACAAGGATGCACTTTCATACTAGGTTTAGGACCTCATATTGTATCATAGAGACCCCAACTGATGTACAAAACAATCTTATAACCATCTTTGGTTACAAGTCAGTTTGATGGAAACGCATCCCTGGGGGGGGGAAATGCGTCTATTTTATTATGCAGATTATAGAATATTTGCATTAAAATCTGTCACAAATTGGATGGAAACCTAGTTTGGAAATGGGGCAGGGAGGACAACAAGCTGATACATGCCAGGCATATGAAGGTGAATTATTATTCATGTTGTAGCCAGGTTCCTGTTTCTATCATAGACATACATTTTCATAATAAGTTTACTGTTATTGCTCATTGGTCTAGATGGCCCAGTGGTGCCAGCTGAAACTACTGGACCCTAAATACCAGGAGCAGGTCCACCAGCTCTATGATGACTCCTTCCCCATGGACATCAGACAGTACCTCAGCAAGTGGATTGAGAGCATCGACTGGTAAGCAAGCAGGGATGACGACTGCAGGGAGGCTGCTGTTCAATGGATATACAAAGATCTATTCTATTTGACCGGTATTCTACTGTACTCTACCCTTTTCAATTATATCTGTATTTTATTGTATTTCATCTCGTTCATCCAATCTTAATTGCCCTGTGAATCCATATCTATGTAGAGATAATGTTGCTGTTCGGATATTGATATACAGTATGTCAATGATCCAATCCATAGGGATAATGTGGCTGTTGATGAATCCCTGGCCACTGTCCGCTTCCACGATCTCCTAGCCCAGCTTGATGACCAACACAGCCGCTTCACCCTGGAGAAAGACCTCCTGCAACAACACAACATCCGCAAGTTCAAGGGAAACCTCCAGGTGTAGTATTATCTCAGTTACATCTTTTCAGGACAGACCTTACTGCCAGTGGCCTTCCATACTTTATTGCTTGTATGTTACAGGAATGATCAATTAGAAGTTATACATTCTGTTGCTAATTTCCCCTTTTAACTCCTGAAATATATTGATTTTGATTGAGTTGTTGATGTGGAATTTATGACCCCAATGTCAGTAAATGTTTTTTGGGGTTTGTAGTAATAAAGTACCCACTTTCACAGGACCGCTTTCAGGAGGACCCTGTTTACATGGCCAAGATCATCTCCAGAAACCTGAAGGAGGAGCAGAGGATTCTGGCTGCTGCCAAAAGCATAGAGGTGCCCTACATGAACTTGTATTGACATACATTGTAATTAATAAAATCACCACACGTCTTTCTCTATCCATGCTGTCAGATATTGTAGATGATGCATAACTGTATATTGGAGCGTTTACATGCTTTAACTGTAGAGTTAAATGAACAGTATTTTCCTCTTCAGACCGACAGGGAAGACACACAGACCAGCATGGTCCTGGAGAAGCAAAAGCTGGACAACAAAGTCAAAGACATGAAAAACAAGGTTCAGGTGAGTTACCATTTCCATCGTATAATATATGCTGATTGTTCCCTGGTGGAACAATTCCATCAGTGATTTGCAGAACATGTTCGTGCATGTCAGGTTTGCCATCTATCTCACTTGCTAGGAAGCGGATCAGAATATAAAGTCTCTGGAATACCTTCAAGACGAGCATGACTTTAAGGAAAATACTCTTAAGAACAGAGGTGAAGTGTTTTATTCTCAATCTGTAATAGATCATTTATTTACAGGTCTGTGTTTCAGGTTTAGCCAGTAACTGAATGTTTTTCCTTCTCCCACTTTAGAACATGAAATGAACGGGCTGACACCCAAACAGCTGGAACACGAGAAGCTGCTGATTGTAGAGATGAACTTCAGCTTGAAACACAAGAGAAAGGTAAGAGGGGTCATGATTAGAGGTCGACCGATTTCAAGTTTTCATAACAATTGGTAATTGGCCTTTTTGGATGCCGATTATGGCCGATTACATTGCAATCCACGAGGAGATTGCGTGGCAGGCTGACCACCTGTTACGCGAGTGCAGCATCAAAAGGACCTTGTAACTGCAAGGAGCCAAGGTAAGTTGCTAGCTAGCATTAAACTTATCTAAAAAAAACAATCAATCTTCACAAAATCACTAGTTAACCTAGTAAAATCATAAACCATGTGTAGTTAACTAGCTTGTCCTGCGTTGCGTTTAATCAAAGCCATGCCTGTTAATTTATCATCGAATCACAGCCTACTTCGCCAAACGGGTGATGATTTAACAAAAGCACATTTGCGAAAAATGCACAAATGTACCTAACCATAAACATCAATGCCTTCATTAAAATCAATACACAGAAGTATATTTTTTTTAAACCTGCATATTTTGTTAAAATAAATGCATGTTAGCAGGCAGTATTAGCTAGCGAAATTGTGTCACTTCTCTTGCGTTCAGTGCAAGCAGAGTCAGGGTATATGCAACAGTTTTGGCCGCACCATTTCTTCCTAACAAAGACCGTAATTAATTTGCCAGAATTTTACATAATTATGACATAACATTGAATGTTGTGCAATGTAACAGCAATATTTAAACTTAGGAATGCCACCCGTTTGATAAAATACGTAACGGTTCCGTATTTCACTGAAAGAATAAACGTTTTGTTTTCGAAATGATCGTTTCCGGATTCGACCATTTTAATGACCTAAGGCTCGTATTTCTGTGTGTCTATGATTTGATAGAGCAGTCTGACTGAGCGGTGGTAGGCAACAGCAGGCTCATAAGCATTCATTCAAACAGCACTTTACTGCGTTTGCCAGCAGCTCTCAGCAATGCTTGATCCAGTGCTGTTTATGACTTCAAGCCCATCAACTCCCGAGATTAGGCTGGCCATACTAAAGCACCGATAAGAACATCCAATAATCAAAGGTATATGAAATACAGATGGTATAGAGACAAATAGTTGACGCATTATAATTCCGATAATAACTACAACCTAAAACTTCTTACCTGGGAATATTGAAGACTCATGTTATAAGGAACCACCAGCTTTCATATGTTCTCATGTTCTGAGCAAGGAACTTAAACGTTAGCTTTTTTACATGGCACATATTGCACTTTTTCTTCAACGCTGTGTTTTTGTATTATTTAAACCAAATTGAACATGTTTCATTATTTATTTGAGACTAAATAGATTTTGTTGATGTATTAACCTCTCTGGGCTCGGTGGGAGATGACCGTCCCACTCTATTCAACAGCCAGTGGAACAGCGTGGCGCGAAATACAAAAACCTCAAATGCAATAATTTCAATTTTTCAAACATACGACTATTTTACCCTATTTTAAAGATTAAGACTCTCGTTAATCTATCCACATTGTCCGATTTTCAAAAAGGCTTTACAGCAAAAACCAAACATTAGATTATGTTAGGAGAGTACATAGCCCAAAATAATCACACAGCCATTTTACAAGCAAGCATATATGTCACAGAAACCCAAAACACAGCTAAATGAAGCACTAACCTTTGATCTTCATCAGATGATACTTCTAGGACATTATGTTATACAATACATGCATGTTTTGTTCAATCAAGTTGTCACGGTTGTCATACTGGAGAGAAGACCAAGGCGCAGCGGGTTGCGTGTTCATCATGATAATTGATTAACTAAATGTGAACACGGAAAAACAAAAGAGAACGACAGTTTTACAGGCTAGGTACTTACATACAGCGCAATGCAAAAACAACTACCCACAAGTGAACAAACAAAACACACACCTACTTATAGGACTCCCAATCAGAGGCAACTAGAAACACCTGCCTCCAATTGAGAGTCCAGCACCCAACCTACACATAGAAAACTAACCTAGAACCTACCCATAGAAATACAAACATAAACCAGTGACCAAAAAACCACGTAATACATAAATAAACTACCCTCTGCCACGTCCTGACCAAACTACAATAACCAAATATACTCTATACTGGTCAGGACGTGACACAAGTTCATATTTATATCAAAAAACAGCTTTTTACATTGGCGTGTGATGTTCAGAAAATGTATCCCCACCGAAAACGTCCGGTGAATTTACTAAATTACTCATCATAAACGTTGACAAAATACATAACAATTATTTTAAGAATTATAGATACAGAACTCCTTTATGCAATCGCTATGTCAGATTTTAAAATGGCTTTTCGGAGAAAGCACATTTTGCAATATTCTGAGTACATAGCTCAGCCATCACGGCTAGCTATTTTGACACCCGCCAACTTCGGGGCACACTAAACTCAGAATTAGTAATAGAAAAATTGTATTACCTTTGCTGATCTTCGTCAGAATGCACTCCCAGGACTGCTACTTCCACAAGAAATGTTGTTTTTGTTCCAAATAATCCATAGTTATGTCCAAATACCTCTGTTTTGTTCGTGCGTTCAGGTCACTATCCAAAGGGTAACGCGTGAGCGCATTTCGAGACAAAAAAATTCAAAATGTTCCATTGCCGTACTTAGAAGCATGTCAAACCCTGTTTAAAATCAATTTTTATGCTATTTTTCTTGTAAAATAGCGATAATATTCCAACCGGACAATAGTGTATTCATTCAAAGAGGAAAAGAAAAAACAGCGTGGTCGCGTGAATGCGCATATCCAATCTCTTTGTCACCAGGCAGACCACTGAGAAATTGAGCTACTATACTCTGCCCAGAGACTGGAGACGCCTCAATCCGCTTTCTGAAGGCTTTAGAGAGCCAATGGAAGCCTTAGAAAGTGCTACGTAACCCCAGAGATACTGTAGTTTCGATAGAGAATCAAAAGAACTACAAATTCTCAGACAGTGTTCATCGTTCATTCAGTATTGTTGTAATTGTCATTATTTATATATATATATCAGCCGATTTAATCGGTATCAGCTTTTTTTGGTCCTCCAATAATCGGTATCGGCGTTGAAAAATCATAATCGGTCGACCTCTAGTCATGATGAGGTTAAACAGTGACATTGTACTGTGAATAAAAAAAATGCAATGACAAAAAGCATGAATAATCATGCATCAAGCACTGCTAAGAATACCATGTATCATCATAGTCTGTCTGAATGACTAAGAGTGTATTATCTAGTTATAACCAGCATGCTCATATTGAAAAGTAAATGATGGTTATAGAGTAAATAATAACTACGTATGTTGTTGTCTCCCTCCACAGGAAGTGGTTGGCCAGTTGGCGGAGGTGCTCAACATGGCCGAGGCGGTCCAATCAGACCTGATCTCAGAGGAGCTGCCTGAGTGGAAGAAGAGGCAGCAGCGCTCCTGTATTGGAGGACCACCCAACACATGTCTGGACCAACTGCAGAACTGGTGAGGAGACTAGTTCATTGTTTTGGGCATCTCTTGCCTGATCAAGCGAAAAGATGAATTTAGGAACCCAACAAATAAGTATTGTTCTTATTCTGCTTCATCTTCTTCTTCCCCTGTAGGTTCACAGCGGTGGCAGAAAGCCTGCAGCAGGTGAGGCAGCAGCTGAAGGAGCTCCAGGAACTAGAGCAGAAGTACACATACGACAACGACCCAATCAAACAGCAGAAAGGCTTCCTGGAGGGGCGGGCCTTGGCACTGTTCCGGAACCTCCTTGAACAGTGAGTGACACCACACTTGTATTCCGAAGTTAAAGACCCACTCTGTTTTTTGCTGCCGTTTTTCATCATTTAAATTAGATCTATCTATCTATCTATCTATCTATCTATCTATCTATCTATCTATCTATCTATCTATCTATCTATCTATCTATCTATCTATCTATCTATCTATCTATCTATCTATCTATCTATCACCTCAAAATTCCTTGTGTGTCTGTGATGTGTCTTAGCTCCTTGGTGGTAGAGAGACAGCCCTGTATGCCCACACATCCACAGAGACCTCTGGTGCTGCAGACAAATATGCAGTTCACTGTCAAGCTCAGGTAAGCACAAACACAACAGCACCTCCCATCTGTAGTTCTTCCCATCTGTAGTTCCTATGGATCCTTACAGTCCTGGGTGAGTTTTAATTTGCATTTCCTCTCCTCTAGATTTCTTGTGAAGCTCCAGGAATTCAACTATCAACTCAAAGTGAAAGCTTTGTTTGACAGGTAAGTAAATGAGTGTTGTGTGTTATTTTGTCCTGCTCTTGAATTTGTGATGTGAAAACCTACCTTAAGTGGATGCACATTTTCTTTTCTCTCCATAAGTTCTCTCCATAAGTTCCCTATGTTCAACGTTCGGAAGTTCAACATATTGGAAAGCAACACAAAGGTTATGACTATGGAGCAGTCAAATGGAAGCTTGGCTGCAGAGTTTTTACATTTGGTAAGCTAGCACCATTTTAAATGGCATACAGGGCACTAAATCTGAATGACTTGTCCCAGTTGTCCATTTGGACCTGCACTGTCATCACTCTTTACAGCAAGGTTCCCCAACTGGCAGTCATTTTATTTGTTAAAGTTGTATTTTTATAAATTTTTTACTGTAAAAATACCAGCAAATCAGCTCCGAGTGATTTTAATTTTGGAAATCTGTTCCAAAGTATTCCACGCATTATAGAGAAATATATGTGACCGTATACAAATGTAAGCAAGGTTTGATATGATTATGTTTTTGTAAAATATGATATCTGTTTGGGCTTCTTGCGGTCAATTTGTAGGCTACAAATTATTTGTAATTATGCTCGGGCACCCTGACCATCCTCTCAAGAAAATATTGGCCTGCAGCTGAATCTACAGTAGTTGATGATCCCTGCTTTACAGTTTATTCTTTGATCTCAACACAGAAACTGCTAGAGCAGAGAGTGACTGGAAAAGGAAAGAAAGAGGTAAGAGAGCTGGTTTCTGATTGGTCTTAATGGGCTGTAATTACCATGTAATCCATGTATTTGTGAATTTCATGAGGAGTATTAAATACATTCTGGTGCGGACTATGTTTCTCTGTCTGTCCATGTTATTCCAGGGGCCTCTCATTGTGACAGAGGAGCTGCACTGCATCTGCTTTGAGTCGGAACTCCGCCAGTCGGGTCTGGAAATCAAACTAGGGGTAAGTGATCTGAAATATAGAGATTCAGGTCTACACTCCCATGAGGTCCAACAGCGCTCTGGCCTTATTTGATTTAGTCTGGCCTCTGGTCCTTTTTAGACCATCTCCCTGCCCATCGTGGTCATCTCCAACAGCAGCCAGCTGCCCAGTGGCTGGGCCTCCATCCTGTGGTACAACATGCTGACCAGCGAGCCCCAGGTAGTCTTCTCTCATGGTTCCTCCCTCCTAGGGAGTTTTTCCTTGCCTTGAAGGTGCTTTGCTGGCTTACTGTCAAACACTTTGACAACTTTTGATTTTAAAAATTAGTTTTTAAGTAAATATGATTGATTTGTTGGAACAGAACCTGGAGTTCTTCCTGAGCCCTCCGACAGTGTCCTGGGGTCAGCTATCTGAGGTGCTGAGCTGGCAGTTCTCCTCTGTCACCAAGAGGGGACTCAATGATGAGCAGCTAGGCATGCTGGCTGACAAACTACTGGGCCAGAAAGCACAGAGGAATCCTGAGGGCCTTATCCCCTGGACCATGTTTGGTGCTGTCAAGGTAGGTTAGGATTACAGTACACAGAATATTTGGTCCCAATTTAAACAAAGTACAACTCATAAAGCATTTATATACTGTAGCAAACATAAATGCTTCATAAACACTACATAAATGCTTCACAAATCATCTATAAGTGTATATCATACACTACAAATGGTGTAGAAAGGTTGACAAAACAACTCCCACTGTAGGGTGACTTGCCAAATGTGACATAATGTACTATGTATGTTTATACACCATTTTTATAGAATATGACATACACTTGAAGATGATTTGTGAAGCATTTATTCAGGGCTTATGAAGCCTTTATGTATGTTATATAAAGCCTTTTATAAGTTGTACTTTGTTTAAAATATTTACAGTTCAAAGAGATATACATGAGGACATCTAGTAAGTGTTTCCTTTTGTCAACTACAGAGCCTCAGTGAGAAGAGTTTTCCCTTCTGGCTGTGGATCGAAGCCATCCTGGACCTCATCAAGAGACATCTGCTGACCCTGTGGAATGATGGGTGAGTTATTCTTTACTCTTTTTGGAATTGCACATTACAAAAGCAAATAACTAGTGCTCTTATAGGGATGACATATTAGCTGAATGGCTACATCTGGCACATTTACAGACATGAACAATGTGCATTCTCCCTGCCTACTAAAACAAATACAGTAATGTAAGTAATAAAGTAATGTTGCTTGTTCTCTCCCACTACAGTTGCATCCTGGGCTTCGTGAGTAAGGAGAGGGCAAAGGCCATGCTGACTGGGAAGTGTCCAGGCACGTTCCTGCTGCGCTTCAGTGAGAGTAGCAGAGACGGAGCCATCACATTCACTTGGGTGGAACACGACCTATACGGTGAGTAGCACACGTGCGCATTTACAACTAAAGGTGCTATATTTGAATCTGTGTGTGTTTATTTTCGTTTTTTTTATTCTAGCAGAGTGGATTCCTGGGTGAATTCCAGGGTGGAATCCAGAAGGCAGCATGGGAGTATAGGAAAATACTTGCATAAAAAAATAAAATCTCAATAAAGAGGTCCTCAACCAACATACTGAATTGCCCAAAAGGCACCAAATCAAACTTTATTTGCCACATGTGTCGAATACAACAAGTGTAGACCTTACCGTGAAATGCTTACTTACAAGCCCTTAACCAACAGTGCAGTTCAAGAAGAGTTAAGAAAATATTTACCAAATAAACTAAAGTAAAAAATAATAAAAAGTAACACAATTACATAACAATAACGTGGCTATATACAGGGGTTACCGGTGCTGAGTCGGTGTGCGGGGGTACAGGTTAGAGGTCGTTTGTACATGTAGGTAGGGGTGAAATGACTATGCATAGAGAATAAACAGCGAGTAGCAGCAGTATACAAAACAAATGGAGGGGTCAATGCAATAGTGGGGTGGCCATTTGATTAATTGTTCATCAGTCTTATGGCTTGGTGGTAGAAGCTGTTAAGGAGCCTTTTGGTCCTAAACTTGGCGTTCCGTTACCGCTTGCCGTGCGGTAGCAGAGAAATCAGTCTATGACTTGAGTGACTGGAGTCTCTGACAATTTTATGGGCTTTCCTCTGACACCGCCTATTATATAGGTCCTGGATGGCACGAAGCTTGGCCCCAGTGATGTTCTGGGCCGTACACACTACCCTCTGTAGCGCCTTACGGTCAGATGCCGAGCAGTTGCCATACCAGGTGGTGTTGCAACCGGTCAGGATGCTCTCGATGATGCAGCTGTAGAACTTTTTGAGGATCTGGGGACCCATGTCAAATCTTTTCAGTCTCCTGAAGGGGAAAAGGTTTTGTCTTGCCCTCTTCACGACTGTCTTCGTGTGTTTGGACCATGATAGTTTGTTGGTGATGTGGACTCCAAGGGAGCTGAAGCTCTCGATCCGCTCCACGCCAGCCCTGTTGATGTTAATGGGGGCCTGTTCGGCCCGCCTTTTCCTGTAGTCCATGATCAGCTCCTTTGTCTTGCTCGCATTGAGGGAGAGGTTGTTGTCCTGGCACCACACTGCCAGTTCTCTGACCTCCTCCCTATAGGCTGTCTCGTTGTTGGTGGTCAGGCCTACCACTGTTGTGTCGTCAGCAAACGTAATGATGGTGTTGGAGTCGTGTTTGGCCACGCAGTTGTGGGTGAACAGGGAGTACAGGAGGGGACTAAATACACACCCCTGAGGGGCCCCAGTGTTGAGGGTCAGCGTGGCAGACGTGTTGTTGCCTACCCTTAGCATTGGGGGCGGCCCGTCAAGAAGCCCAGGATCCAGTTGCAGAGGGAGATGTTAAGTCCCAGGGTCCTTAGCTTAGTGATGAGCTTCGTGGGCACTATGGTGTTGAACGCTGAGCTGTAGTCAATGAACAGCATTCTCACATAGGTGTTCCTTTTTGTCCAGGTGGGAAAGGGCAGAGTGGAGTGCGATTGAGATTGCGTCATCTGTGGATCTGTTGGGGCAGTATGCAAATTAGTGGGTCTAGGGTATCCGGGAGGATGCTGTTGATGTGAGCCATGACCAGCCTTTCAAAGCACTTCATGGCTACCGACGTGAGTGCTACGGGGTGGTAATCATTTAGGCAGGTTACCTTTGCTTCCCTGGGCACAGGGACTATGGTGGTCTGCTTGAAACATGTAGGTATTGCAGACTCAGTCAGGGAGAGGTTGAAAATGTCAATGAAGACACTTGCCAGTTGGTCCGCGCATGATTTGAGTACATGTCCTGGTAATCCATCTGGCCCCGCGGCTTTGTGAATGTTGACCTGTTTAAAAGTCTTGCTCACATTGGCTATCGAGAGCGTTATCACATAGTCATCCAGAACAGCTGGTGCTCTCGTGCATGCTTTAGTGTTGCTTGCCTCGAAGCGAGCATAAAAGGCATTTAGCTAGTCTGGTAGGCTCCCGTCACTGGTCAGCTTGCGTCTTGGTTTACCTTTTGTAGTCCGTAATAGTTTTGAAGCATCCGACGAGCGTCAGAGCCGGTGTAGTAGGATTCAATCTTAATCCTGTATTGACGCTTTGCTTGTTTGATGGTTCGTCTGAGGGCATAGCGGGATTTCTTCTAAGCGTCCGGATTAGTGTCCTGCTCCTTAAAAGTGGCAGCTCTAGCCTTTAGCTCGATGCGGATGAATCCCGGAACGTATTCCAGTCTGTGCTTGCAAAACAGTCCTGTACTGTAGCATCCGCGTCATCTGACCACCAATGCATCCAACTGTAGATTATTCTCAAAATGGTTCCATAAATGAAGTGCAAATCAACTAAAAGTTGTTTTATCCTAAATCTATACTGACAGAAGGAATTTCAAGAGTTAACCATCCCTGTGACGGAGTATCTCATACTCTATATCTTAGTAACAATGTTAGGTAAATGCATTTTATTTTTTTTTGCAAAAGGGCTTTATAAATTAACAGAATGCAGAATGACCAATGCGATGTCAGAGGGCCAGCCTACTTTCTGTTAGAATGCAAAGATGAATGCTTAACCTGCCGCCAGTGATATAGAGTTGAATTCGGAAGTTTACATACACTTACACGGAACCCAAAACGGCTGCGCGCGTGTGCCATCGTGCATAAATGTATTTTGTGCCCCCACACCAAATGCGATCACGACCCGCAGGTTAAAATATCAAAACAAACTCTGAACCAATTTTATTAATTTGGGGACAGGTCCTCTACTCCGCCAATTAATCCACACATAAAACAGTCAACCAAATCGTTTCTAGTCATCTCTCCTCCTTCCAGGCTTTTTCTTCTACATTTACATTTTAGTCATTTATCAGACGCTCTTATCCAGAGCGACTTACAGTAGAGTGCATACATTATTATTGCATTTTTACATACTGGCCCCCCGTGGGAATCGAACCCACAACCCTGGAGTTGCAAACACCATGCTCTACCAACTGAGCTACAGTGGGACTCTTGACTTTATATTGCGTTTGGCAACTTTCATAAGTTAGGTGCATTACCGCCACTGACCTCGTTCGTCTTTCAGTCACCCACATGAGTATAACCAATAAGGAGATGGCACGTGGGTACCTGCTTCTATAAACCAATGAGGAGATGGGAGAGGCAGGACTTGCAGCGCGATCTGTGTCACAAATAGGACTGACTTCTATTTTAGCCCTTGGCAATGCAGACGCTCGTTGGCGCGCACGAGAGCAGTGTGGGTGCAATAATTGAATAATATAGATTTCTAAATTTATTTTGCAACGCTGCGCACGCGACGCAAGCGGTGTAGTCAGCCTGTTAGGTTGGAGTCATTATAACTTGTTTTTCAACCACTCCACAAATTTCTTGTTAACAAACTATAGTTTTGGCAAGTACTTTTTCCAACAATTGTTTACAGACAGATTATTTCACTTATAATTCACTCTATCACAATTCCAGTGGGTCAGAAGTTTACATACACTAAGTTGGCTGTGCCTTTAAACAGCTTGGAAAATTCCAGAAAATGATGTCATGGCTTTAAAAGCTTCTGATAGGCTAATTGACATCATTTCAGTCAATAGGAGGTGTACCTGTGGATGTATTTCAAGGCCTACCTTCAAACTCATTATCGCTTTGCTTGACATCATGGGAAAATCAAAAGAAATCAGCCAAGACCTCAGAAAAGAATTGTGGCCCTCCACAAGTCTGGTTCATCCTTGGGGGCAATTTCCAAATGCCTGAAGTTACCACGTTCATCTGTACAAACAATAGTACGCAAGTATAAACACCATGGTACCACGCAGCCGTCATACCGCTCAGGAAGGAGACGCGTTCTGTCTCCTAGAAATGAACGCGCTTTGGTGCGAAAGGTGAAAATCAATCCCAGAACAACAGCAAAGGACCTTGTGAAGATGCTGGAGGAAACAGGTACAAAAGTATCTATATCTACAGTAAATCGAGTCCTATATCGACATAACCTGAAAGGCCTCTCAGCAAGGAAGAAGCCACTGCTCCAGAACTGCCATAAAAAAGACAGACTGCGATTTGCAACTGCATATGGGGACAAAGATCGTACTTGTTGGAGAAATGTCCTGTGGTCTGATGAAATAGAACTGTTTGACCATCGTTATGCTTGGAGGAAAAAGGGGGATGCTTGCAAGATGAAGAACACCATCCCAACCTTGAAGCACAGGGGTGGCAGCATCATGTTGTGAGGGTGCTTTGCTGCAGGAGGGACCGGTGCACTTCACAAAATAGATGGCATCATGAGGGAGGAAAATTATGTGGATATATTGGAAGCAACATCTCAAGACATCAGCCAGGAAGTTAAAGCTTGGTGGCAAATGGGTTTTCCAAATGGACAATGACCCCAAGCATACTTCCAAAGTTATAGCAAAATGGCTTAAGGACAACAATGTCAAGGTATTGGAGGGGCCATCACAAAGCCTTGACCTCAATCCTATAGAAAATTTGTGGGCAGAACTGAAAAAGTGTGCGCGAGCAAGGAGGCCTACAAACCTCACTCAGTTACACCAGCTCTGTCAGGAGGAATGGGCCAAAATTCACCCAACTTATTGTAGGAAGCTTGTGGAAGGCTACCTGAAACATTTGACCCAAGTTAAACAATTACCAAAAATCAAATACTAATTGAGTGTATGTAAACTTCTGACCCACTGGGAATGTGATGAAAGAAAGAAATCATTCTCTCTACTATTATTCTGACATTTCACATTCTTAAAATAAAGTGGTGATCCTCACTGACCTAAGACAGGGAATTTTTACGAGGATTCAGTGTCAGGAATTGTGAAAAAGTGAGTTTAAATGTATTTGGCTAAGGTGTATGTTAACTTCCAACTTCAACTGTACCTGTCACCCATGTTCCACAGATAAGCCTGTATTCCATGCTGTGGAGCCTTATACCAAGAAGAAGCTGTCTCTCATCTCTCTGCCTGAAATCATCTGCAACTACAAGGTGATGGCAGCTGGGAACATCCCAGAGATCCCACTCTGCTTCCTCTACCCAGACATCCCCAAAGACAAGGCCTTCGGAAAGTTCTACACCAGGACCATAGAGGGTAAGCATCCAGCAACCTTTTATTTTTATTTTTTTCTGATGCTTTCCTATATCTCTCAGATGCGTTTCAGACACCTCAAACCATACTTCATTTTGATTTATTTTTGGCCATGTATGAGTTTGGCTCCCGAGTGGCGCAGCGGGATAAAGCACTGCATCTCAGTGCTAGAGGCATCACTACAGACACCCTGGTTCAAATCCAGGCTGGATCATAACCGGCCGTGATTGGGAGTCCCATAGGGCGGTGCACAATTGGCTCAGCATCGTTTTGGAATTACCTGGATTTCCGCATAAATTGGTCACAAAGTTTGATCTGATCTTCATCTAAGTTCACAACAATAGACAATCACAGTCTGCTTAAACTAATAACACACTAAAAATTATACGTTTTCATGTCTTTATTGAACACAGTGTAAACATTTGCTGTGTAGGGTGGAAAAAGTATGTGAACCCTTGGATTTAATAACTGGTTGGCAGCAATAAACTCAACCAAACGTTTTCTGTAGTTGCGGATCAGACCTGCACAACGGTCAGGAGGAATTTTGGACCATTCATCTTTACAAAACTGTTTCAGTTAAGCAATATTCTTAGGATGTCTGGTTTGAACCGCTCTCGAGGTCATGCCACAAGCATTTTAAATTGGGTTGAGGTCAGGTCTGACTGGGCCACTCAAGAAGGCGTATTTTCTACTGTTGAAGCCATTCTGTTGTTTATTTACTTCTGTGTTTTGGATCGTTGTCCTGTTGCATCACCCAACTTCTGTTGAGCTTCAATTGGCGGACAGTTAGCCTTACATTGTCCTTCAAAATGTCTTCATAAACTTGGTAATTCATTTTTCCGTCAATGATGGCAAGATGTCCAGGCCCTGAGGCTGCAAAGCAGCCCCAAACCATGATGCTCCCTCCACCATACTTTATTGCAAGTCAATAATTCTTAATCTTAGGTCTTCTGAGATCTCTTTTGTTTGAGGCATGGTTCACATCAGGCAATGCTTCTGGTGAATAGCAAACTCAAATTTTATGAGTTTTTTTTATAGGGCTAGGCAGCTCTAACCAGCATCTCCAATCTCGTCTCATTGATTGGACTCCAGGTTAGCTGACTCCTGACTCCAAATAGCTTTTGGAGAAGTCATAAGCCTAGGGGTACTTTTTCCAACCTACACTGTGAATGTTTAAATTATGTATTCAATATAGACAAGAAAAATACAATATTTTGTGTGTTATTAGTTTAAGAACACTGTGTTTGTCTATTGATGTGACTTAGAGGAAGATCAGATCACATTTTATGATACACTGCTCAAAAAGATAAAGGGAACACTTAAACAACACAATGTAATTCCAAGTCAATCACACTTCTGTGAAATCAAACTGTTCACTTAGGAAGCAACACTGATTGACAATAAATTTGGAATAGACAACAGGTGGAAATTATAGGCAATTATCAAGACACCCCCAATAAAGGAGTGGTTCTGCAGGTGGTGACCACAGACCACTTCTCAGTTCCTATGCTTCCTGGCTGATGTTTTGGTCACTTTTGAATGCTGGCGGTGCTTTCACTCTAGTGGTAGCATGAGACGGAGTCTACAACCCACACAAGTGGCTCAGGTAGTGCAGCTCATCCAGGATGGCACATCAATGCGAGCTGTGGCAAGAAGGTTTGCTGTGTCTGTCAGCGTAGTGTCCAGAGCATGGAGGCGCTACCAGGAGACAGGCCAGTACATCAGGAGACGTGGAGGAGGCCGTAGGAGGGCAACAACCCAGCAGCAGGACCGCTACCTCCGCCTTTGTGCAAGGAGGAGCAGGAGGAGCACTGCCAGAGCCCTGCAAAATGACCTCCAGCAGGCCACAAATGTGCATGTGTCTGCTCAAACGGTCAGAAACAGACTCCATGAGGGTGGTATGAGGGCCCGACGTCCAGAGGTGGGGTTTGTGCTTACAGCCCAACACCGTGCAGGACGTTTGGCATTTGCCAGAGAACACCAAGATTGGCAAATTCACCACTGGCGCCCTGTGCTCTTCACAGATGAAAGCAGGTTCACACTGAGCACATGTGACAGAGTCTGGAGACACCGTGGAGAACGTTCTGCTGCCTGTAACATCCTCCAGCATGACCGGTTTGGCGGTGGGTCAGTCATGGTGTGGGGTGGCATTTCTTTGGGGGCCGCACAGCCCTCCATGTGCTCGCCAGAGGTAGCCTGACTGCCATTAGGTACCGAGATGAGATCCTCAGACCCCTTGTAAGACCATATGCTGGTGCGGTTGGCCCTGGGTTCCTCTTAATGCAAGACAATGCTAGACCTCATGTGGCTGGAGTCTGTCAGCAGTTCCTGCAAGAGGAAGGCATTGATGCTATGGACTGGCCCGCCTGTTCCCCAGACCTGAATCCAATTGAGCACATCTGGGACATCATGTCTCGCTCCATCCACCAACGCCACGTTGCACCACAGGTTGTCCAGGAGCATGCCCAGGCGTTGTAGGGAGGTCATACAGGCACGTGGAGGCCACACACACTACTGAGCCTCATTTTGACTTGTTTTAAGGACATTACATCAAAGTTGGATCAGCCTGTAGTGTGGTTTTCCACTTTAATTTTGAGTGTGACTCCAAATCCAGACCTCCATGGGTTGATAAATTGGATTTCCATTGATTATTTTTGTGTGATTTTGTTGTCAGCACATTCAACTATGTAAAGAAAAAAGTATTTAATAAGATTATTTCATTCATTCAGATCTAGGATGTGTTATTTTAGTGTTCCCTTTATTTTTTTGAGCAGTGTACATTTGTGCAGAAATCCAGGTAATTCTAAAGGGTTCACATACTTTTTCTTGCCATTGTAATGTTTTATTCAATGTGTTTCTCTGGGCTAAGTAATGTCAAATTCAATCTTTCACCAAATAATTTTTATATATTTTTTGGGGATACCTTCAGAGGTACTAAAAATAGCTGGTCCATCTTATGATCAAACTAAAACAATTATATATGTTAGCTTTGTAGATATCGTCTTAGACTCCTAGGGGTTCAGCTTGTGGGCGTCGTAGAGCAAAACAGCTGACCCGTTTGTGTGAGTCTCAGCTTTCCATAGTGGTGTGATTTTGTTTCTGGCTTAAACCGTTCGGACTTGACAGATGTTTTCGTTGGAAGAAAAACAAAGTTGGCATGCCAAAGGGACCGACTTCAAACGAGTCCCATGAAGCTTGTCGTAGACCAAAACAGCCGTGAGTCTCAGCTTTCCATAATGGGGTCACTCCGCTGTAGAGCTGCCTGTTTCCACTGCAGATGGGGTAAACCGACATCGGCGGATGTTGTGTATTGAGACGCAGTCCTTGCAAAAAACTAAAGCCTCTAGGTTGAACAGACAGATTAGTTTTCCACGCAGGCACAGACATCGAGTATAGGCATATATCAAATATAAATGTTTACAAAATAATAATGACAAGACATGATAAATTTCACATTATAGGAATATAGAATTAATAAAACATCTGTTGGTCAGAAAATAGAAGTGATAAGATTAGGCATTCTATTTCTGTGTTTAAAATCCCCTCAATGACCATGGTGTCTGGTAAACCTTTGGGGATGTTTATTATGAACAACACTAGGGGTGCACGATATAGTGGTGTGTATATCGGAATCGGACGATATTAGCTAAAAATGCCAACATTGGCATCGGCATGATGTCTAGTTTAACGCCGACGCGAAAACCCGACGTCAAAGCTGATGTGCATACCTATATAACGTAGGTAGATGACGTAATGACGCCACAAAAAATACACAGAACAAAAGCAGAAAAATACTACGTGCACACTTTCAACAACTAAACAAGTTCATGTCCAGCAGTCATTTGAAAGAGTAAGAAAATTTAAGCGAGACAACTAAGGCGAAATCCATTAACGCCAAGATAATGGAATCCATTGCCCTTGACAATCAACCGTGCTCTGTCGTGGATGATGTTGGCTTTCGCCGACTGGTCGAGCCCCGGTACACACTATTTTTCAGATGTTGCCCTACCGGAGTTACAGTGTTGTTGAAACTCACATACATGAGCGTCACTGCTATTAGCTTCACGACTGACATTTGGACCAGCGATGTCAGTCCCATGAGCATTATGAGTGCATCTGGTGCAACCAATTACATTCAAAGTCACATAATTAGTTAGATTGCACACAGGTGGACTTTAAGTGTCACATGATCTGTCACATGATCTCAATGTACAGTGGGGCAAAAAAAGTATTTAGTCAGCCACCAATTGTGCAAGTTCTCCCACTTAAAAAGATGAGAGAGGCCTGTAATGTTCATCATAGGTACACGACAACTATGACAGACAAAATGAGAAAAAAATCCAGAAAATCACATTGTAGGATTTTTAATGAATTTATTTGCAAATTATGGTGGAAAATAAATATTTGGTCACCTACAAACAAGCAAGATTTCTGGCTCTCACAGACCTGTAACTTCTTCTTTAAGAGGCTCCTCTGTCCTCCACTCGTTACCTGTATTAATGGCACCTGTTTGAACTTGTTATCAGTATAAAAGACACCTGTCCACAACCTCAAACAGTCATACTCCAAACTCCACTATGGCCAAGACCAAAGAGCTGTCAAAGGACACCAGAAACAAAATTGTAGACCTGCACCAGGCTGGGAAGACTGAATCTGCAATAGGTAAGCAGCTTGGTTTGAAGAAATCAACTGTGGGAGCAATTATTAGGAAATGGAAGACATACAAGACCACTGATAATCTCCCTCGATCTGGGGCTCCACGCAAGATCTCACCCCGTGGGGTCAAATTGATCACAAGAACGGTGAGCAAAAATCCCAGAACCACACGGGGGGACCTAGTGAATGACCTGCAGAGAGCTGGGACCAAAGTAACAAAGCCTACCATCAGTAACACACTACGCCACCAGGGACTCAAATCCTGCACTGCCAGACGTGTCCCCCTGCTTAAGCCAGTACATGTCCAGGCCCGTCTGAAGTTTGCTAGAGAGCATTTGGATGATCCAGAAGAGGATTGGGAAAATGTCATATGGTCAGATGAAACCAAAATAGAACTTTTTGGTAAAAACTCAACTCGTCGTGTTTGGAGGACAAAGAATGCTGAGTTGCATCCAAAGAACACCATACCTACTGTGAAGCTTGGGCTGGAAACATCATGCTTTGGGGCTATTTTTCTGCAAAGGGACCAGGACGACTGATCCGTGTAAAGGAAAGAATGAATGGGGCCATGTATCGTGAGATTTTGAGTGAAAACCTCCTTCCATCAGCAAGGGCATTGAAGATGAAACGTGGCTGGGTCTTTCAGCATGACAATGATCCCATACACACCGCCCGGGCAATGAAGGAGTGGCTTCGTAAGAAGCATTTCAAGGTCCTGGAGTGGCCTAGCCAGTCTCCAGATCTCAACCCGATAGAAAATCTTTGGAGGGAGTTGAAAGTCCGTGTTGCCCAGCGACAGCCCCAAAACATCACTGCTCTAGAGGAGATCTGCATAGAGGAATGGGCCAAAATACCAGCAACAGTGTGTGAAAACCTTGTGAAGACTTACAGAAAACGTTTGACCTTTGTCATTGCCAACAAAGGGTATATAACAAAGTATTGATAAACTTTTGTTATTGACCAAATACTTATTTTCCACCATAATTTGCAAATAAATTCATTAAAAATTCTAAAATGTGATTTTCTGGATTTTTTTTCTCATTTTGTCTGTCATAGTTGAAGTGTACCTACGATGAAAATTACAGGCCTCTCATCTTTTTAAGTGGGAGACCTTGCACAATTGGTGGCTGACTAAATACTTTTTTGCCACACTGTATATATACACCTGTTCTGAAAGGCCCCTGAGTCTGTAACACCACTAAGCAAGGGGCACCACCAAGCAAGCGGCACTATGAAGACCAAGGAGCTCTCCAAACAGGTCAGGGACAAAGTTGTGGAGAAGTACAGATCAGGGTTGGGTTATAAAAAAAATATTTGAATCTTTGAACATCCCAAGGAGGACCATTTTTAAATCTGTTATTAAAAAACACCCCAAACATATGGTCAGATGAGACTAAAATGTAGCTTTTTGGCCATCAATGAAAACGCTATGTCTGGCGCAAACCCAACACCTTTCATCACCCTGAGAACACCATCCCATGGGGGTGGCAGCATTATGCTGTGGGGATGTTTTTCATCGGCAAGGACTGGGAAACTGGTCAGAATTGAGGGAATGATGGATGGCGCTAAATACAGGGAAATTCTTGAGGGAAACCTGTTTTCAGTCTTCCAGAGATTTGAGACTGGAACGGAGATTCACCTTCCAGCAGGACAATGACCCTAAGCATACTGCTAAAGCAACACTCAAGTGATTTAAGGGGAAACATTTAAATGTTTTGGAATGGCCTAGTCAATGCCCAGACCTCAATCAATTGAGAATCTGTGGTATGACTTAAAGATTGCTGTACACCAGCGGAACCCATCCAACTTGAATGAGCTGGAGCAGTTTTGCCTTGAAGAATGGGCAAAAATCCCAGTGGCTAGATGTGCCAAGCTTATAGAGACATACCCCAAGAGACTTGCAGCTGTAATTGCTGCAAAAGGTGGCTCTACAAAGTATTTACTTTGGGGGGATGAATAGTTATGCACGCTCAAGTTTTCTGTTTTTTTCTCTTATTTCTTGTTTGTTTTACAATAAAACAATACTTTGCATCTTCAAAGTGGAAGGCATGTTATTTAAATAAAATTATACAACCCCCCGAAAATATATTTTAATTCCATGGTGTAAGGCAACAAAATATGAAAAATGCCAAGGGGGGTGAATACTTTCACAAGCCACTGTACGTAAATGCCAACAAAATTACTTTTTGGGGTGTGTGTGTGTGTCCTTTCTATTTAACTAGACAAGTCAATTCAGAACAAATTCTTGTTTACAATGACGGCCTAACCTGCTAGGCTAATTGTGCGCCGTCCTATGGGACTCCCAATAACGGCCGGATATAATACAGCCTGGATTCGAGCCAGGGACTGTAGTGATGCCTCTTGCACTGAGATGCAGTGCCTTAGACCGCTGTGGCCGTGTGTGTATGTGTTAACTATTTAACTGTACTACAACGCTTAAAAGGCTGCTAAAAATTGTTAATATTGGTTATCGGTATCGTTTTTGTTTTGGCAAGGATAATATTGGTATCGGACAAAAATGTAATATTGGTGCATCCCTAAACAACACCTCTTAATTGTCCATCTGGTCCACCATTTTGTTTTTCAGCATCAGAGCCCATGGATGTGGAGAGTCCCACCTACACAGGATACATAAAGAAATATTTCAGATCAGTGTCAGAAGTGTAAGTTACCCTTCATACGTTACATATATCTTCATCTATAACAGGAAGACATTTTATTTGCAATGTTCTGGTTTGGGTATAATCCATAATCTGACTTAATTAACCCTTATTTTTGCAATGTGTTTTAGTCACCCATCTAGACTGCAAGACAAGATGATGCTCATGTCGCCAGAAGTGTTTGAAGAGCTGAAAAGTTGGCTAGTGCTCCATTGTTGGAGTGGAAGTCCTAAGAATATTGATACTGCTGTGGTAAGTGCAATTTCCCCTCTGGCTCTACTGTGATATACAGCATTACTTTGTCAAGGGAAATATACAATCTTAGAAAAAGGGTTTCAAAAGGGTTCTACCTGGATCGAAAAGGGTTTTATCTGGAACAAAAATGGGTTATTTTAAGGGTTGTCCAATGGGGACAGCCAAGAACCCTATTTGGTTCTAGATAGCACCTTTTTTTCTACGAGTGTAGTATTATTTCTAACATAGCTATCTACACTAAACAAAAATATAAACGCAACATGTAAAGTGTTGGTCCCATGGTTCATGAGCTGAAATAAATAATTTTTCAGATTCAGAAAAAGTTTATTTCTCTAAAATGATGAGCACAAATTTGTTTACATCCCTGTTAGTGAGCAGTTCTCCTTAGCCAAGGTAATCCATCCACCTGACAGGTGTGGCATATCAAGCTGATTAAACAGCATGATCATTACACAGGTACACAGGTGCTGTGGACAATAAAAGGCCACTTTAAAATGTGCAGTTTTGTCACACAACACAATGCCACAGATGTCTCAAGTTTTGAGGGAGTGTGCAATTGGCATGCTGATTGCAGGAATGTTGCCAGAGCTGTTGCCAGAGAATATAATGTTCATTTCTCTATCATATGCTACCTCCAACGTCGTTATAGAGAATTTGGTAGTATGTCAAACCAGCCTCACAACCGCAGACAATTTGTAACCACGCCAGCCCAGGACCTCCACATCCGGCTTATTCACCTGTGGGATTGTCTGAGGAGTATTTCTGTCTTATAATAAAGACATTTTGTGCCAGAAAACTAATTTACCCCCCCGGTGTGGGGTAAATTGAGCCACCTTGGGGTAAGTGGGGGATGGCGTCCCCTGAAAGTGTTGTGACAGTGGGTGATGGTGCTGGTAGGTCAAAGTTTAATTAATTGAATGAGGTTGTGGTATATTGTATATCTTAAATGAATGCCTACATTCCGATATACTGTAGATCTCTGTTCAATTTCACTTAGCCTTCCATTTCTTGACCAGTTGTCTGGGACAGGGATGTTGTTTCGATGTGCCAATTCGTAGGCAATTACTCTACATTTGAGGCTACTAAGCCCATGAAACAGGTCTCTGAGATTCTTGATATGTTTAGCAAGCTCAGACTCCATGTCATCAGATATGAATTTGTGTGACTGCTACTCTATCATAGCCTCTTTCACACCAATACATGTTAGTTTTCTTTTTTATCAATGTAACTGTTCAGTGTCCTTCAGTCTATTTTCTCATCCCTTGCTGCTGCTCAAATGGACTTCTTCCCTTCTCTCACTTCTTTGGTGCTCTCTCAAGAACCTCAAGGGGGGCTAGACCCCTGCGTGCTTTACATTTGTATACACGGCCCCACGGGGTCTGCTCTTTAACATAAAAAATGCACTCAAGTTCATATGCATGACACATTGCAAAAATACTTAGCATATTATGCATAAAACTGACAATGTAATCATAATTTGTATAGGCTATGGTAGCCATTGGCTCAACTTACCCCAATGCAAAAATGTTGACAATATTAGCCTACACAGCTACAAGGATGCGCTTTTATGCTATACTATATGACCAAAAGTATATGGACACCTGCTCGTCGAGCATTTCATTCCAAAATCATGGGCATTAATATGGAGTTGGGGACCAACCCTTTGCTGCTATAACAGCCTCCACTCTTCTGGGAAGCTTTCCACTAGATGTTGGAACATTGCTGCAGGGACTTGCTTCCATTCCATTAAGAGGACCACCTTTTCAAGTTTTATGTGTGCTTGTTTTTTTAAATGGTTGAATTAATAAACTAAACATTCAGCCACAAGCATTAGTGAGGTCGAGCACTGAAGTTGGGCAATTAGACCTGGCTCCCAGTCGGCATTCCAATTCATCCCAAAGGTGTTCGATGGGGTTGAGGTCAGGTCTCTGTGCAGGCCAGTCAAGTTCTTCCACACCGATCTTGACAAACCATTTCTCTATGGACCTCACTTTATACACCAAGGTATTGTCATGCTGGAACATGAGAGGGCTTTCCCCAAACTGTTGCCACAAAGTTGGAAGCATAGAATTTTCTCGAATGTCATTGTATGCTGTAGTGTTAAGATTTCCCTTCACTGGAACTAAGGGACCTAGCCCGAACCAGGAAACAGCCCCCAGACCATTACTCCTCCTCCACCAGACTTTTACAGTTGGCACTATGCATTCGGGCAGGTAGCATTCTCCAAATCAAAATTAGTCCATCAGACTGCCAGATGGTGGAAAGTGATTCATCACTCCAAAGAATGCGTTTCCACTGCTCCAGAGTCCAAAGGTGGCGAGCTTTACACCACTCTAGCCGACGCTTGGCATTGTGCATGGTGATCTTAGGCTTGTGTGCGGCTGCTCAGCCATGCAAACCCATTTCATGAAGCTCCCAACGAACAGTTTTTGTGTTGATGTTGCTTCCAGAGGCAGTTTGGAACTCGGTAGTGAGTGTTGCAACCGAGGACAGACTATTTTTATGCGCTTCATCACTCGGTGGTCCCGTTCTGTGAGTTTGTGGCCTACCACTTCGCGGCTGAGCCGTTGTTGCTCGTAGACGTTTTCACTTCACAATATCAGCACTTATAGTTGACCGGGGCAGCTCTAGCAGGTCAGAAATTTGATGAACTGACTTGTTGAAAAGGTGGCATCCTATGACGGTGCCACGTTGAAAGTCACTGAGCTCTTCAATAAGGCCATTCTAATGCCAATGTTTGTCTATGGAGATTGCATGGCGGTGTGCTCGATTTTATACACGTCAGCAACGGGTGTGACTGAAATAGCCGAATCCACAAATTTCAAGGGGTGTCTACATACTTTTGGTGATGTAGTGTAGATTATAGAGACCCCAACTGATGTACAAAACAGTCGTCTAACCATCTACTTTGGTTTAGATACAAGCATCAGGAAGCCTATAACACAAATGAATTTGACTTTATGAAAATATTGTTGTACAGCATGTCATTCATTATCATCATGGCATTCATTTTCTGGTTCCTTAACGTACTTTTGCATTCATGAAAAATACATTTTATTCACGTTGACTTTTTTGTTATCATCCTCTGTAGATGACTGCAGAGTTTGGACTGCAACTGAGCCGATGGACAGGCAGGACCTGATCTTTTAGACCAGAAGATATGTTTTATACTGAAGCAAAATTGCATACTGTACACTTACTATATTTCACCTTTACTCTCCTTCCATTTCCAATTTCAGTTTTGTCATGTTTCAGAACGTTTTTTTCTTTTTTTGTACAGAGCAAGTGTCGTGGAAATTCACCACTAAGGCCTCAAACTCAATGTAAATGAATCAATCTTTATTATCGGTTAACTGGAGTTTCACAAACTCAATCCAAGCTTGATGAAAACTCTCTGAAAAAGGGCATTCCTTTCAGTCCTTATAAATTGCTACACAAACAAGTCATATAAGCATGATTCATTATTAACACTGGTTCCTGCATGTGACTGACGAGGCTTCTTCTCTCAAAGCTGGGAACTTGAAACTGAGATACTCATTTTGTTTCCCAGAGCAATGTTCTGGGTGTACTGTCAATTGCTCTGAGGAGGTCACAGTCATCTGCAAGAACCAAGACAGCCTTGAATTGTACATTTCTTCTCACTCTCTCTTCAGACAGTACAATTTTCTCTCACACAAGTTTTAAAATATATGAAATGATAAACTGGAGCTGTAAATAAAATTACAGTGTGAATAATCATGTAGTACACACTGCACTGGAAACAATTCATACTTCTGTTAATTTGGTGATCATTTGTAATATTCATGGAATTAATTAATGAAGATACCCAAGTCTTCACATGCCTATATTCAAGAATATAGAGTGGGAGTAAAGGGAGATATCCATATTTAAAGTTCTTTATTTATTGTTTGATCATTGAAATAAATATATCTCCATTGCCTGCAACACACAGCTAAAGCAGATATACTTCAATGAAAACAAACTGACATCAGTAAACACCTGTGGTACATTCAAAAAAATTAGCTAATGTTGAAGTTGATCTGCACCTACACAGGGGAACAATAAACACTCATACGTACGAGGCTTCTTGTGCAACTGGGACTGGGGAGACAAAGTCAAATCCAACGAAAGCAACACTGAACACTTGAGATGAGTTATTCAATCAAAATATATTCATTCATCAGATCACAAGTAAGTTGCCTTAGGTACTTTTAGAACAATAGTGTAGGGCTTGAGATTTTGATGGCAATGTCCTCTGTCATTACCAGATTTGTAGTCGCTGTCCCTCCCATAGTCAATAACACAAACAAATACACACACGGACTAGTTCTCACCAAAACAACCTGACTTTTCAAGTATAGGCTTATATGTTTATTTTACACTCTAAACAGTTAAACAATCAATATGTGCATCTCTGCATAAAAAGTGATCCATTAGTTATGCGTAGAATCGTCTTAGTGTTCTGCGTTCATACAGGCCCATAAGGATAACTATTTTATCTCTACCCAAAAGAGGCATTTGGGTGAGTATGGCAAGATTTAAAGTCCACCATTGTGGAGTTGTTCCGAACTAAAAACATTCAAGTGTAATGCACTGTCTATAACTGAAGATAAATCCATGTAAAACCAAATATCTGACAAATAAGTCAACTTGTGTGACAAGACATAACAGTAACACCATTGACACTGCTGTATCCATGAAGTGATAAATCAATGTTTCGAAGGGTTTTATGTTTTGCCCTAAAATTTGACTTTGAAACCTGTCTGTAAAGAGCACATGGCTGCTGGTTGAATTGTATTGTATTGCTCCTGAGGCGGCTCACACATAAAATGCTCTCTTTTTTTACGTCGCCGACTAGACTTTTATCAGGTGGAGCAAACGTACAGAAAAGCTTTGGCTGACACAAACAAATAACCCCCTTTCTACTCAAAATTAATATAAGATTATAGAACAATCAATAAAAAATTATTTATTTTGGAGAAAAAGGTGCAAAAATGTCTAGCTATCAAATAGCAAACCAACAAAACTAAACTCACTCCACATAATGCCATACTTTCAATTCATATGAAGCCAGAAGTCTCAAACCATAGATAGCCTGGTCCCAGATCTGTCTGGCCTGTATAGCCAACTGTATAGCCAGTGCCATATACAGCGCAAACAGATTTGCAACCAGGCTACCTAGATCTGTGAAGATGTGGAATAGTTTATGTAACGCATTCTGCCTCATAAATAGAGTCAAACTTAAGCCTAATGCAGTGTGTGGACTTTACCAATTTCCTTCAAAAGCCGTGCCAGTGAGAGTCACTTGATTTCACTTCAGATTAAATAGTATTTACACTGAATCCGTCTACCTCTGATATTCATTTCAGGGATATACACACGTTACATAAATGTACACGTTATCTTACGCATACTTTCAGGTTAACACGTTGTACATAAAGAGAAATGTTTTGTGCACTTAAATGTGGAAAATACATTCCACATAGTGCTGACACACACACTGAGGGAGAGTTGCGCAGTACGACATAAAAAAGCGAAGCGAACGGAAACAACCAAAAAAACGAAAACCATCTGGGAAAAAGTCAAAGGTCAATAAATATATATATATTTTTTAAACACATTGTCGTTTTTCAAATGCTAGAAATACAATACTTTTATACAAAATCAACAATACAGTATTATCAACAGTATACGTACGTGACCTACCACTAACGTGACAAAGGGACCACACAGACTTACAGTAAGTCTTCCAGATAGTTAATGGGGCCATAGAAATAGAATGACTGGAAAGGACCAAGCCTCTCAGATCACGTGTATACATCATTTCAATGGGAATGTCCGTTCTAGTTATTTTATTTCTATGGATAGATGAGAGTATTAATTAGTTGGCTCATAGTAGGCCGTCAATGTTCTTCTCTGATATCTCCTTCTCTTTGTCCTCAGTGGCGCCCCCCGGTGGACTGTACTTGTTGTTGTAGTCCTGGAGCATGGTCACAACATCATGGTGTCCAAAGTGCACTGCCTCTTCCATCGGTGTGTTACCCCACCTTGATGGAACAGACAAGAGATATTGTAAACACTGCTCTTAAATGGACGAGTTTTACATTAGCTAAGTATCCATCCAATTGGCGACAGATTTTCACGCGAATATTCTCAAATCTGCATAAACAAAATGTGTGCATTTTCCCACCAGAGATGTGCTTCCATGAAATGTACTTGTTGCAGATAAAAGGTTGTGCATGATGATGTAGTGGACATAAAAATAACTTTTGCTGTTAAATTCCCATAAAAAATACAAGTTCAGTGTATTTGTCTCATGCGCTGAATACTACAGGTGTAGACTTTACAGTGAAATGCTTACTTACAAGCCCTTAACCAACAATGCAGTTTTAAGAAGAAAAATAAATAAAAAAGTAACAAATAATTAAAGAGCAGCAGTAAAATAACAATAGCGAGTCTATATACAGGGGGTACCGGTACCGGTACAAAGTCAATGTGCAGGTGTACAGGTTAGTCGAGGTAATTGAGGTAATATATACATGTACAGTTGAAATCGGAAGTTTACATACACCTTAGCCAAATACATTTAAACTCAGTTTTTCACAATTCCTGACATTTAATCCTAGCAAAAATTCCCTGTCTTAGGTCAGTTAGATTCACCACTTAATTTTAAGAATGTGAAATGTCAGAATAATAGTAGAGAATTATTTTTTTCAGGTTTTATTTCTTTCATCACATTCCCAGTGGGTTAGAAGTTTACATACACTCAATTAGTATTTGGTAGCATTGCCTTTAAATTGTTTAACTTGGGTCAAACGTTTGGGGTAGCCTTCCACAAGCGTCTCACAATAAGTTGGGTGAATTTTGGCCCATTCCTCCTGACAGAGCTGGTGTAACTGAGTGAGGTTTGTAGGCCTCCTTGCTCGCACACACTTTTTCAGTTCTGCCCACATATTTTCTATAGGATTGAGGTCAGGGCTTTGTGATGGCCACTCCAATACTTTGACTTTGTTGTCCTTAAGCCATTTTCCCACAACTTTGGAAGAATGCTTGGGATCATTGTCCATTTGGAAGACCCATTTGCGACCAAGCTTTTAACTTCCTGACTGATGTCTTGAGATGTTGCTTCAATATATCCACATAATTTTCCTCCCTCATGACGCCATCTATTTTGTGAAGTGCACCAGTCCCTCCTGCAGCAAAGCACCCCCACAACATGATGCTGCCACCCCCGTGCTTTACGGTTGGGATGGTGTTCTTCAGCTTGCAAGCATCTCCCTTTTTCCTCCAGACATAAGGATGGTCATTATGGCCAAACAGTTATATTTTTGTTTCATGAGACCAGATGACATTTCTCCAAAAAGTACGATCTTTGTCCCCATGTGCAGTTGCAAACCGTAGTCTGGCTTTTTGAATGGTGGTTTTGGAGCAGTGGCTTCTTCCTTGCTGAGCAGCCTTTCAGGTTATGTCGATATAGGACTCGTTTTACTGTGGATATAGATACTTTTGTACCTGTTTCCTCCAGCATCTTCAAAGGGTCCTTTGCTGTTGTTCTGGGATTGATTTGTACTTTTCGCATCAAAGTACGTTAATCTCTAGGAGACAGAACGCGTCTCCTTCCTGAGCGGTATGATGGCTGCGTGGTCCCATGGTGTTTATACTTGCGTACTATTGTTTGTACAGATGAATGTGGTACCTTCAGGCGTTTGAAAATTGCTCCCAAGGATGAACTAGACTTGTGGAGGTCTTTTTTTTCCTGAGGTCTTGGCTGATTTCTTTTGATTTTCCCATGATGTCAAGCAACGAGGCACTGAGGTTGAAGGTAGGCCTTGAAATACATCCACAGGTACACCTCCAATTGACTCAAATTATGTCAATTAGCCTATCAGAAGCTTCTAAAGCCATGACATAATTTTCTGGAATTTTCCAAGCTGTTTAAAGGCACAGTCAACTTAGTGTATATAAACTTCTGACCCACTGGAATTTTGATACAGTGAAATAATCTGTCTGTAAACAATTGTTGAAAAAATTACTTGTGTTATGCACAAAGTAGATATCCTAACCGACTTGCCAAAACTATAGTTTGTTAACAAGAAATTTGTGGAGTGGTTGAAAAACAAGTTTTAATGACTCCAACCGAAGTGTATTTAAACTTCCGACTTCAACTGTAGGTCAAGCTCATCACCATGCACTTTTACCACCCTGTGAAGTTCAACAGAACTTATTTCATCTGTAGCCTAATAAACTGCATGCTTTCCCAAGTTGTGTGGCCCTCCCACCACAACATATCATTGTGTGACTCCAAGTTTACTTTGATACAGTGAGGGGGAAAAAGTATTTAATTCCCTGCTGATTTTGTACGTTTGCCCACTGACAAAGAAATGATCAGTCTATAATTTTAATGGTAGGTTTATTTGAACAGTGAGAGACAGAATAACAACAAAAAAATCTAGAAAAACGCATGTCAAAAATGTTATAAATTGATTTGCATTTTAATGAGGGATATAAGTATTTGACCCCTCTGCAAAACATGACTTAGTACTTGGTGGCAAAACCCTTGTTGGCAATCACAGAGGTCAGACGTTTCTTGTAGTTGGCCACCAGGTTTGTACACATCTCAGGAGGGATTTTGTCCCAATCCTCTTTGCAGATCTTCTCCAAGTCATGAAGGTTTCGAGGCTGACGTTTGGCAACTCGAGCCTTCAGCTCCCTCCACAGAATTTCTATGGGATTAAGGTCTGGAGACTGGCTAGGCCACTCCAGGACCTTAATGTGCTTCTTCTTGAGCCAATCCTTTGTTGCTTTGGCCGTGTGTTTTGGGTCATTGTCATGCTGGAATACCCATCCACGACCCATTTTCAATGCCCTGGCTGAGGGAAGGAGGTTCTCACCCAAGTTTGACGGTACATGGCCCCCTCCATCATTCCTTTGATGCAGTGAAGTTATCCTGTCACCTTAGCAGAAAAACACCCCCAAAGCATAATGTTTCCACCTCCATGTTTGATGGTGGAGATGGTGTTCTTGGGGTCATAGGCAGCATTCCTCCTCCTCCAAACATGTCGAGTTGATGCCAAAGAGCTCCATTTTGGTCTCATCTGACCACAACACTTTCACCCAGTTGTCCTCTGAATCATTCAGATGTTCATTGGCAAACTTCAGACGGGCATGTATATGTGCTTTCTTGAGCAGGGGGACCTTGCGGGTGCTGCAGGATTTCAGTCCTTCACGGCGTAGTGTGTTACCAATTGTTTTCTTGGTGACTATGGTCCCAGCTGCCTTGAGATCATTGACAAGATCCTCCCGTGTAGTTCTGGGCTGATTCCTCACCGTTCTCATGATCATTGCAACTCCACGAGGTGAGATCTTGCATGGAGCCCCAGGCCGAGGGAGATTGACAGTTCTTTTGTGTTTCTTCCATTTGCAAATAATCGCACCAACTGTTGTCACATTCTCACCAAGCTGCTTGGCGATGGTCTTGTAGCCCATAACAGCCTTGTGTAGGTCTACAATCTTGTCCCTGACATCCTTGGGGAGCTCTTTGGTCTTGGCCATGGTGGAGAGTTTGGAATCTGATTGATTGATTGCTTCTGTGGACAGGTGTCTTTTATACAGGTAACAAACTGAGATTAGGAGCACTCCCTTTAAGTGTGCTCCTAACCTCAGCTCGTTACCTGTATAAAAGACATCTGGGAGCCAGAAATCCTTCTGATTGAGAGGGGGTCAAATACTTATGTCCCTCATTAAAATGCAAATCAATTTATAACATTTTTTGACATGTGTTTTTCTGGATTTTTTTGTCTCTCCTCTGTTCAAATAAACCTACCATTAAAATTATAGACTAATCATTTCTTTGTCAGTGGGCACACGTACAAAATCAGCAGGGGATCAAATACTTTTTTCCCTCACTGTATGATGGTTATTATATCAATATTTGCGCATAAAAGCGTTTCCACAACCATTTCTTGCATAATACATTGTACAGACAAAAATATCCCATCATGTTTAGCGTATTTGGTTTGTCGAAATTTGGAAAGTTTACTGACAAATTTGCTGTTTTCATTCGGCCCGTCGTGACATTTCTTATCCAACATGTACTTTACTCTCATAAAAAAGTGGGATGGAAAACTGGTTACAGACAGACACTGGGTGTCTTCTTGTCCATTGGAGACATTGGATATAAGCTACATTGACAGACACTGGGTGGTCTTTGAGGCCATTGAATCTAAGCTCACCTGTCTTTGGGAACAGGGTTGACCCTGCATGCCTCCAACAGGAACTTGACCACCTCCACATGTCCTTCTGCTGCTGCCACATGGAGGGCTGTCCTGGAGTCATAGTCCCTCTGCTCCATGTCCATGGAAGACAGAGCAAACCTGGACACATTCCACAGAAGGACAGTGATGAGTACTGTACAACAGCCAAAATAGCACACACCATCCATCTCTAGTTCCCATGTAGACACACAGGGAAACCTTACAAGGTCTCTGTCTGACACGGCGACAGATTTGGAATTTACTCTCAAAAGATGTCAAAACATGACATATTTCCTTTCATAGCTTATTTTCAAGGCCTTATTGGCCAACGTGGAGATAATGCAGTGCTGTGTACCTCCTCAGGGCAGACACATCGCCAGTGTACGCAGCAAAGAGAAGATTGATGACCGACTTCACCTGAAAGACAACAGAGAGGCGGTTTGCATCCGTTTGCATGTCAACCCCTTTCCTTTAGCACTATCAGTATCTTCCAGTCGATGGCACTGTTGCTTTAAAAAACACTCAGTCCAACGACAGCCTTTTCATGGGAACACGTCGACTCCATGTACATGAAGGCACCTTGGTGAACGTAGGGAAGGAGAAAAAGAGAGAAGGAGCGAGAGGCTCCCGGTTAAACTCGACTCACCCTCTGGTCTCCGCCCTCCCTGCGAGGATCCAGCTTCTTGACAAAGTGCTTCAGGTTGTCGTAGTTGTGGAAGTTGCAAAGGGAAACCAGATCCTGGAACACAGCAGTCACTGTCAGGCTTTCTGCTGGTTTTCTAATCATCGATCAATCAATCAATTAGAACACTGACAGAGAGACAACGGAGTGAAAACTGTCAGTTTCTCGTACCGTGCAGAACTGGATTCCTCGTACACTGTTACCCAGCTTGTCCAGTGGCGGGGACCAGCACATGATACCCATGACGTTGGGCACCACCAGCAGGATGCCCCCTGCCACGCCTGACTTAGCCGGAAGCCCAACCTGCCAGACAGCATAGAGGAAGAGGTCAACAGGGAGTGCAGACAACAGTGTCAAAACATAGCAGCATAAATGAACAGCAGTGGATGGACAAACGTCATGGAGTGGAAGATCTACTGCAGTGTAACGTGTAATGCTTAAATGGTTGTAGATTGGAGACACAGTGGGAACAACGACAAAGAACAGCAGGCCAAACAGACCGTAGGAAACAATGCAAAACTAGAGGAGGGGACTATGAAAATTAGGGGACTAGAAATTGTCTGTTGTACAAAATCCCTGTCAAATCAGCAAATACAACTATTGAGGGACAGAACTTGGAGACTCACGTGGAAAGCGAACTGTCCCGAGAAGTCGTACATGCCGCAGGAGTGCATGAGGCTCAGGGTGTTCCGTACCGCCTCCGGGCCCAGCACGCGCTCGCCTGTGATTGGACAGAAGCCGCCGTTGGCCAGGGTGGCCGCCATGACGCTGGCGCTTTCACAGGTCACCTCGATGGAGCACAGCTAGAGTAGAATAGAAAACGTTTAATATACCGTAGGGAATAACAGCTAACGGAGAGAGAAAAAACACAAACACGATGTTTCTCCACTAAGCCCATTGAAATGATACAGCTTCAAACTTGAACCATGTTCAGAAACAAATGCTCACTCGATGCCCACACCAATTCACCATGTATACATACTGTCATCACAGCCAGTGTGTCTATGTATGTGGATGACTCAACACTATACACGTCAGCTACTAAAGTGAGTGAAATCACTGCAACACTTAAGAGCTGCAGTTTCAGAATGGGTGGCAAGGAATAAGCTAGTCCTAAATATTTAAACAACTAAAAGCATTGTATTTGTGACAAATCATTCACTAAACCCTAAACCTCAACTAAATCTTGTAATGAATAATGTGGAAATTGAGCAGGTTGAGGTGATTAAACTGCTTGGAGTAACCCTGGATTGTAAACTGTCATGGTCAAAACACGTTGATACAACAGCAGCTAAATTGGGAGAAGTCTGTCCATAATGAAGCGCTGCTCTGCCTTCTTAACAACACTATCAACAAGGCAGGTCCTACAGGCCCTAGTTTTGTTGCACCTAGACTACTGTTCAGTGGGATTTAAGAAAATTACTATTGGCTCAGAACAGGGCAGCACGGCTGGCCTTTTAAATGTGCACAGAGGGGTTTAACAGCAATAATATGCATGTACATGCTGCCTTAATGTGTTTGGACCCCAGGAGGAGTAGCTGCTGCCAAATACAAATACTCACCTGGAAGTAAAGGTCTAAAATGGAGGTCATGTCTGTCCCCTCTGGAAAGCACTAGAAAGAAACAACAGTGGTTTGATTTGACAGTCAGACAATGCCTTGTAAATGCCTAATTAAAAATGTGGTACACTTGATTGATGTAAAATGTGCTTGTTTCAGCTGTCACCAACCTTCTTCTCCTTAAGGTAGTAGCCGATCGCAAAGTTACGATCTCCAGACTCCCTCTCTGACTGGAATCTGGGTGCAGAGAGAGCAGGGACATTCTGAGTTCGGAGTCCTGTTTCAACTTAGTCAAATTCCAATTCGGTTCCAATTCTACTACCAAAACCAGTAAAGCTTTTAGTGTTGTAGACAGCAACAGGAAGTGGGTTAGGGGTGGGGGCGGTGCAAAAAAAATAACGGCTATATCGGTCTGCTAATACAGGACTAGTAAAGGCCCAGTGCACTTTTGTGAACTGTATAATATTTTTTACATCTATTTTTACATTCTGATTTTTTTAGGCTCAGCACCCCTACTTCCCTATGGTTTTTGATGTTGTTGAGATCGAGATTTCTCTCTACGGTTGTTTGTTTTTGTGGTGTTATTCTAAAGCAGAATAAAGTACTGATTTGAAACTGATTATCATACTAAAAATGCTAGTGATGAAAACAACACTGATGAATACTAAGGCATGGCAACTGGCCAATGGTGGTGAGCCAAGGTGCTGAACCAAACCACAACCTCGGTTCTTCCTCTTGAGAACTCACGTGGCATTGCTGAAACCCACATACTCGTTTCCTGCCAGCTTGTTCATGAAGTTCATGACCTGCAATACAACGTTCAAAAGGTCACAAAGTACACCCATCATTACAAAGATCATCTCAAACAGTCAGCGCAGCGTAGGGTTAAACATAAAAGAACTGGGTGGCGTTACTTACATAATCAAATTTCTCAGCGTTGCTTGCCCCTTGCTAAAAGAGAAACAGAAGATCACATAAGTATGAATGACTACATACTGTATATCAAATTAGATATACAGTAAATTGTATATTGCCTAGCTAGTGTGAATACCTTATGACAAATTCAAATTATTCCTAGATCAAATTACCAATATCGTTACAAAATCTAGCAATAATCATTATAAAAAAAAAAGTATGTACCCTAAAGAAACAAGTTTAGTCCTAATATTACAAATATTTAGGATTACTGGGCAACTAGTTAGTTGGAGATTAAATGAATCACTAATCAAAGAGTCAAGGGTTTTCAAATGAGAAAATAATCTACCAAAAGACAATCAGCAAAACAATGTGTAGTCCATTCTATCAGACTTATGGGGATAAAACGCACCACAGGTAAATGCTATTCCTTATATCTGCAATTCTGCATAGACAGGTATATGTGAACTTAATCTGTATTAGTGTAAGTAGCCTTTGTACTGTAGGGGTCTGAGTGTCTGTTGAAAGTTAGTGATGTGACTTGTGCTAGTGTGTGGCTAATCCTGTGTGTTGTAGAAGGTTGTGGATCTATATGTGCAGATTAATTAGCGATGTCCTCGCTTAATATTGTAGAACGCACTGACTTCTGGGATATGTAGTGTGAGCTGAGGAGAGGAGGTACTACAGAAACGAAACGTTACATTTAACTCTAATAATACAAATAGTGCAAATAAACCAGTTAAATACATTCAAAAAAATAAAACACAAATAATCAATCATCTAAAAACAATGGTATGTTTGTACTATCATGATTTTGAAAAACTTTTTTTTTTTTGCGTTTCTGTTTATTTTATTTTGTAAACCGTTTGTAAAATCCAGGTGACAAATGGCAACTACCACAACTGTAGCTTATTATAACAAATCCAGATGTTGTTCAATGGGGAGAATAATTTAAGTAAAGAAATTACCAACGTCATTGACCTGTGGCAGTGGTCATAATTTCCCACAGATCTTAATGCTGTAAAATATGCAACAAGAAATAAACCACAAACGAGGCTTCAAAAACACATTACAACGTTCCCATAGTTTAGTCCCAGATTTACCATACAGGAACCACATTTTGAGAGACAGATCTGGTCTATATTACTGAATACATTAGATTAGAATGTGGGGGCATCCAATCAGTGGATTGATTATTGTGCCCACCATTAGCAACCTTTACAGTGATTGGTTTAAGGTTATAATGAAGATTTAAGCAGAAAGATACCACATCATTATCCTGTCAAGTCAAATGACTGCCATCCAAATAACCAAATTACTGATAGGCTACAGATGAAGGATCTTAATTTTATCACTCGCTGCAGGAAAGATGCAAACTTGTAGTGTATTAAAAGTTTAAAAAGGCTTCTAAAGTTTATAATTTCCACTTTAAAAAGTCAAGACATATTTTCCGTTAGGGCAAATCAAATCAACCCCTACAAAAAATGTCCATTAATTATTATTCACATAATAATTCACATTTCCTATTGCTGCAGGATTATTTTCTTGCTGTAGCAAACTGGCTCAAATTAAGATCCTACATCTGTATATCACTAGGTGTAATATTTTGTGTACTGTACTATGTACCATATTGTGTACATAGTGTACAGTATGATACAAGTACCAATAAAATAAGTTGTTAACATGAATTACTACAGAGTTGTTATTCCTTATAGGTATTATTCCTATAAACTCTTGGACAGGATAATCATACGGCACCTTTCCATCAGAGTTCAACCCCAAATCAAACCAGACAGGAAAACTCAAGGCTTCATTCAGTAACTTGGCTTGGTTGTGGTTGAGATTGATGAGTAGCCAGGCCTCATCTATCCTAGTCCATATGCCATGTTACGTTGAAATATGGATTAAAGTGCTTGTGCTAGTCTTGTTTTGAAGGTGATAATGTAGTGCCTACACTGTCTTCATCTAAGACAGACAGTTATAGATATGGGCTTTGGATACATACAGTAAGAGGAAAGGTATCTGCAGTAGGTTGCAGCCACTAATTATTGGAGATGAAACTTAATTTCTGCAGAGAAAGAAGTATTATTTCTCTGAATACATCGAAGGTGAAGTCATTTGGACAGAGTTTGTATCATTAGCTTAGTTTACGGTATGTGATTGTTGAAAGTTTAGTATGAAACAAGCGTAGTTCCTCACGTTGATATGATAAATGGGCTGGTGGTGGGTTATGTAGTAACAACACTACAGAAGACTTATGCACGCAACATACATGTATGTGTCCCCTCTTTGTTCTTGTCTTCAGCGAGGCACCTACAATGCATTGGAGGTGAATGTGTTTTACCCTACAATATCTCATAATAAACACACACGAGAATTCATCACAGTTTCAGCAGCAGAGGGTGCACTGCTCCCATACAGTAAGCTATTTATTTTTTTGCTTCTTTTACCCCTTTTTCTCCCCAATTTTGTGGTATCCAATTGGTAGTTACAGTCTTGTCTCATCACTGCAACTCCCTTATGGACTTGGGAGAGGCGAAGGTCGAGAGCCGTGCGTCCTCCGAAACACAACCCAACCAAGCCGCACTGCTTCTTGACACAATGCCCACTTAACGGAAGCCAGCCGCACAAATGTGTCGGAGGAAACACCGTGCACCTGGTGACCGTGTCAGCATAAACTGCGCCCGGCCCGCCACAGGAGTCGCTAGTGTGCGATGGGACAAGGACATCCCTGCCGGCCAAACCCTCCCCTAACCCAGACGACGCCGGGCCAATTGTGCGCCGCCCCATGGGTCTCCCAGGCGCGGCCGGCTGCGACAGAGCCTGGACTCAAACCCAGAATCTCTAGTGGCACAGCTACCACTGCGATGCAGTGCCTTCGACCACTGTGCCACTCGGGAGGCCCAGTAAGCTATTTCTAACAGCATTTCCTGACTAATAGCCAATAGCAAAGATGTTCTACTCCTCTCAGCCAATAGCCAGCCAGGTTGGCTTTGCCTTTACCTGGTCAAAGACATACGATTTAAGCAGGTGACGGATGCACAGAAACACGCCCACGTATTGATCTTTCATTCATATACCAAAGCAGTTTTACCCATGATTAAATGTATTTCTTTATCTATATGGCTGGGCTGGTTAGACCAATCTGAGGCCCGTTGCCTGACATGCTAGCGCTGTCTCACACAAACTCAGCCTTGTGTGTACTGCATGGGCTACGTGCATAACTGAGAGGCAGGCAGCTCACTGATGCTTTCACCAAACAAATCCCCTTTCAGCAGGATCATCTATAGTCTTAACTTGTCCATATACAGTACAGTGCAAGCTGGTAATCTGGCTAAAGCAATGAAGTCCCCCCTGTTATTTCATTCATTTAAAATGTAATTCAATACAACTTTGACACTCCAGAGGTAGCGAGGTACGTGCAGAATTGACCTAATGTTTTATGTAGCCTACTATTGGTACAACTACCCACTGTACTGAACAAAGGCACGGTTCGACGTTTCTTTTTTTTAACAAATGCCCCCCTCCCCCCCCAAAAAACATACATTATTATCTGAAATTCAAATGTTATTTACCTTTAGGAGGGACGTGCACACAATAGCGCCGGCGTTAACCATAGGGTTATGTGGTTTATCTGTGGAAATGATATTACATTATAACATGTTTACAAATGCAGTGGACAGCGCATGCGTTCATACACAGCAAGGTTACAGTTTCTGCACAATCACCACCCATTACATAACACATTCAATGTTAGAAGCAAACATGCCCCAAAGATCACGGAACTTTGAACTTGAAGTGAGGAAATGAGCAGAATAACAATCAGATGGAGAATGAATGAATGAATGAATGCTGATGGCACCACAGCTGCCTTTGTAGTCTAGAGACCATACTAGTGATATTGAGGTACATAGCCATGAACTCACAGCTCAGTACTAGCTGTGCTGTAGGTCTGCTGTGTTACGCCACTTCCCTTCCCCTAAACCCTTTAATCTTCTTATGCAATCACACAAAAGGGGGAAATAATAACATTCCTACCACTTCTAGCAGGTTTCCTAAACTGATTAGATAACATGGCCAACAACCAAAACCGACCTGGGATTTACTGAAACCCTGTACTAAACCCGAGTCACAATCTACAGAGCTCAGACAGCATCCTTTGCCAACCAACACGGCAATCAGAGCAATGCCTTGATTTGAAACAGATCAGGCTTGATTTGAGAGAGCTTGACAACTGCTGCTCTCCATCTAGCTTCTGTATGTGCTTTATACTTGGAAGCTGACATCCACAGATGGTGAAGCATTGACACTGTCCGTGCCAGCACAGTTGTTATTGCATTTGTTTCTCGTTGATGAAACGGAGGAGAGGATCATCCAGCGTCGTGGTAAAAAGAAAAAAATCCCATTGCGTACGATGTCAGAGGGAATAAAACGGTGTTCGTTGTTTGAAGTAACTTCTTTGTTGTTGTAACATAGCAAACGGACGTGGCAGTTCCACCAAGTACGGATTCCAGCTTTAAACTAGGATCTTATCAAAGATACGATACATGAGGATGGTGTTGTTCTCCAGGTCTATGTAGGCTATTGCAGATTGAGTAGAGCATATGGACGTTGAGAGCCGATGTACTGATTCTATCCGGCTGCGCCAACACCTCTCATTAAGATGACACAACACTACCATGGCAACAGACTGCACCACAGGCTGGATCACCTTGCATTGAATCACATGACAACCCACCCAGAGGGACTACTTTCACTCTATTAATCAACCCGGACAACTGCCTTGTCCAATGTATGTATACAAGATAGAAACTATTCTATGAAAGGACAATATCTTTTCACAGGGTATGCTAGGTTTGAAGTACAATAGGACCACCTCAGCAGCACCTCGTTGTGACGAACACCTCTGTTGTCAGTTCTGCGTGTGAAATGAACAGCCACACAGCGAGCGGTGGAGCTCCAGACAGACTGGTGCTGCCTGCCGCCATAGAATTACAGAATCTCATTCTGAAGCTCTGTAGGTTTTATGACACCGGCCACTCTAGTATTTTATATCTCTATACGTGCGACCCTCACCTTCCTCGTTGAGGAATAGTTTGTTGAAGCGCAGGCCGCTGGGCTCTTTGCCGATGAAACGGTGCACGTACTCTGTCCCGTGGTCGTGCACGGCGATGGCATACTTCAGCGGCTTTACACACGACTGCAGGCAGAACGGGACTTTGGTGTCACCCGCTGTGTGTCTAAAGAAGGGAGAGAGAGAGAGAAGGGGATGGAGAGAGAGAGAGAGAGAGAGGAAGGGATGGAGAGAGGGCATGAGTGGGGAGAGAACCAGGAGATAAAGGCAATAAGCACAGGCAAATTTGAACAATATGAATGATTGTCTCATTATGCAGGGTAACTATTTAGCTACTTTACAGTGTGTGACATTATCATTGGCATTGTCACAATGCTGCTGTGCGAAGTTTGACAAGAACACTATACTGTACGTCAGTACACTTAACTGTAGAAATACAAATGTAGGCTACTACATGTTTACTACATGTTAAACATGATTATTGCTACTGTACCTTTGTCCATCCACAGTGCATATGGACACGGCCCAGAGATCCGGGCTGAACCTTGCCAGCTGGGGAATGTAGTCAGCCACCTACACAACGAAACAAAACAGAAGACAACATATCAACCCTTACCATTCCCCATGGGCATTTAATCAGGAAAGGATCATCGCCACCATCACCATGCCGTCTCACTGACCCCGGGGCCTCTCCCTCACCCACCTGTCCCCCTCCCAGGTTTTTGGCATTCTCATAGAGCGCGTCGATTTCGGAGGCGAAGGACACAAAGTCGGGGATAACAAACTTCTTCCTGAAGGCCTGGGTGAGCAGCACGATGTTGCTCTGGACACACCTGGGAGAGAAAAGGTGACAGTGGTCTTTATGTTAGGTACCAGAGTCTCCTTATGACTAGTGTAACACATGGAGTCCTGTGTGCTTCAGTTGGTAGAGCATGGCACTTGCAATGCCAGGGTCATGGGTTCAATACCCGCTGGGGCCCACCCATAAGAAACAATATGTATGCAAGTCGCTTTGGATCAAAGCGTCTGCTAAATGGAATATATTACTACATTGTTATTGTACACATGATACAGGGAATAGATAACTGAGGAATTAGCTCATAGATTTGTATCAAATGTTATATGAAATCAGCTATCTATTTACCCTGTCCTATCCCTGCTACTGTATAAAATCAGCTATCTATTTACCCTGTCCTATCCCTGCTACTGTCTGAAATCAGCTATCTATTTACCCTGTCCTATCCCTGCTACTGTATGAAATCAGCTATCTATTTACCCTGTCCTATCCCTGCTACTGTATGAAATCAGCTATCTATTTACCGTCCTATCCCTGCTACTGTATGAAATCAGCTATCTATTTACCGTCCTATCCCTGCTACTGTATGAAATCAGCTATCTATTTACCCTGTCCTATCCCTGCTACTGTATGAAATCAGCTATCTATTTACCCTGTCCTATCCCTGCTACTGTATAAAATCAGGTATCTATTTACCCTGTCCTATCCCTGCTACTGTATGAAATCAGCTATCTATTTACCCTGTCCTATCCCTGCTACTGTATAAAATCAGGTATCTATTTACCCTGTCCTATCCCTGCTACTGTATAAAATCAGGTATCTATTTACCCTGTCCTATCCCTGCTACTGTATGCGCCCACTGGTGTGTTTACTGTATAGGCTTCTCTTGCCTATAAATAGTTGCCTCCCAGATGGCTTCCAGTCAAAGCTGGTGTAGCTCCTCCTAGCATGTTTGTGTAGCTCCTAGTGTGTTGTCTTATGATCTGTATCCTGCAGGGTGGCTTGCCACCAGAGTGGTTTCTCAAGCGGTCACTGGGCTATGTGTGCTATGTCACATGGTATGTCCTAGGGTTGTAAACAGGAACAATCTTTTTAAAGCAAATCAGCTGATCTGGAAAGGACAGTTCTTGTGATCGTAGAGATGAGTCTCTTGACAAAAGGATATGTTCAAATGAATGGGATTGATACGACCTTGACAATCTGAAAGGACTAGACTATAACGTGCTTCCTTATAAAAGCCTGAAATATTATGAATAATTAATGACTTGAAATGCATTGAGCAAATACTTCTAAGGAACCATGAATAAGTTATGGACTACATGAACTGTGTTCAAATAAAGGAGGCACAAAAAAGACTAAATGATGACCGGTGCTTGACATATCAAATGACCACTAAAGCCTTCTATTCTGGGTCTAGTGTCTAGAGTGTTGTGGAACTAGAACTCATTTGTTATAGAACCCAGCTCTAGTGTCTTTCTTCTTGAGGAAGTCTTGATAAACAGTACTTCTAGCGCTTGTTCTACATCCCGGTTCTAGACTGTCTTACTTCTTGAAGAGGTGTCGGTCCAGGTTTCCGTCTGACGTGGTCTTCATGATGACTTTCAGGTTCTCCATACATTCCTTCAGCCGGGGGTCTCCGGTCCGGAGCCCTGTGGCTTTCAGCGCCTGCAGAAAGCATGGCACTTGTCAGGGGGCTGACGAGTATCGTGTTTATTACATGTTTACGACAGGTTTATTATGTTTGTCATAATTATAACAGGGTTATAACTTGGCAATCGAATGGTATATTACGCTATATTTCTTGAGGGATCCAATGTAAATGTCAAGACTAATAAGGCCTATTGAATAAACTGCTCTTCCATGCCAGATAGAGGGAGATCAACATTTCACCATAGAATTAGAATTCATTCTAATCTAACGAGAATCTAATTCTATAAATGTCACCCCAAGCAAGGGGCCATAAATGAGTGAGCTATTGCTTCCTGGTACAGCCAGAGTAGTAACAAGCCTTATATTCAGATATACAGTATTAGGCTGTGGCAGTAATCATGACACAGCAGGCACCATTGCTATACTACCATCCAGCTGGCCAACCATGTGGCTGCCTGGTTGGCTCTTGCCTGACACTCACTGTGGTGAATTTGTGAGCCGGGATTTTTTCAGCGCCCCCGGCAATGGTGTAGAAGAGCAAATCCTCCAGACTGGGCAGGATGCCTGCCTTCCTTCTCCTGGGACACACACACACACACAGACACAGACACACACACAGTAAGGAACGGCCAGGGTTCTCTAAAGGCAATGGGGAACTGCAGCAGGGGGCCAGGATTAACTAGCTATAATACTGTAGAGGAGAGGTGGTGAGTATTTCACATGTTACAGCCCCAGCTTTAAGGAAAGGGTTTGAACACCGCTTCCAAAACACCAGTCAGATAGTTCAAGGAGTGTTTGGAGAATTTTTATAGAGAATATCTTGTTGGCGTGGCTCTTCAATCATAAATAAGGTAGACTTTGTTGGTTTTATGTCAATTTAAACACATGCATATCAGTTACAAATTATAGTGTCAAGTTTTAGCTAATGCCCGGGGGCTTGAAATGAGTCATTAGCCTATTTACAGACTGGTATTATGCATAGCAGCTCCAAATCCGTTCCACTCACTCTGGGAGAGGAGAGTTAGTACAGTATGTTAGAGGTAGATAGATGGGAGGAATACTGTAGTTAGGCCTAAACGAGGTGTATGTATTACTATCATGATTCACCATACACCAAATAGGATCTCTGAAGGAGGAGGGTGGGAGCTCAGGCTAAGTCAGTCCCGCAATGCATCATGGGACAGACAGACAGACAGATAGAGCTACAGTAACCCAGCTCCGTAGCCTGCCCCAGCGATTAAGAAGACGTCACAACGTTTAAAAACTGATTGAAGAGGTAGAGGGTCAAATCCCCTCATCAGCTACCCAGGAATGACTCAGACTCCGGACGTTTGTTGTTGTTTAATAGGATCTCTTCCAGCTTGGAGATTGTTTAAGCCGCATTCGTTTGTTTTGAGTCCTATTCTTGAATGATTATGATCCTTTATCATTTCCATGTCCAATGTTTAGATAAGGCCTATTTGATTGTGATCATCGGTCCATTTCTGGAGTCATTTCTGGATTGCTGATGCCCGCCGGCAGAGGAACGCGAGAACAAACAGTCGGCGGGACGGCTGGGGAAGTCTGGCGCAGTCGCTTGTAGAGGCTGAGGACATTTCGAGGTAGAGAATTGAAGAGAGAGCACTCAGCAGCCGCAAGGCTTAGCCTGGAAACACTACAGTACATCTACACGAGAGCGAATATATAAATTGAGACATATACTTACACACCAAGGCAAAGCAAGCGGATCAAACGAAAAAAAGGAGAGAAAATATGCAGAGTGGCATTAGAACAAACTCAGTGACATAGTGCATCATCATCATCATCATCATCAAGCAGATAGGCTTACTGATAAGACACACACATTCGTGGATTAACAAACACATTCAATATTTAGGACGCATCCAACACTGCACAACCACAGTGAAAACCATGGCATGGCAGAACCTGAAGAAAAATCATTATTACTCTTCCAGCAAAGCACACTGTAAAACAAAACAGCACCCTCTCTGCTTTATGTCTCCAAGCCCTTGCCCTCACCCCAGGATAATATGAAGTCCAAACAGACAGGCTATTAGCAGGTGTGAAGCATCTGGACTGGTGCTGATGCTCCGTTAAATAATTCTCACCCAGCCTTAGCTGGCCTTCCTCCCTCCCTCCCCTCTCTTCCCCTTCCACTGCCTCGACCTGTATCTCCCTGCAGCTTTCTGAGGTCAACTGTGTGCAGCATGTAGCGTGTGCCTCATCAGAAGGCCTGCACGGATCCCGCCACATAGCCTAGCCGTCGGCCTCCAACAGCACGCTGCCTGCCCCGCTTATGGGTCTCTCCTGCAAAGAGAGCTTGGTATCCCTGGCCATAGTTTCTGGAGACCAGAGGCTATGACTTGGTGTCACTGATCCTCATTAATACTTGGGAAATCTGCCAAGCCTAGCCTACAGTCAGTGTGTTATATCTACTGTGCTATTTATACACTGGAGCACTGGAGTTCAATTGAGTTCAATAAGCAAGAACAAGGCAGCGTGACTACCTAAACTGTGACCAAATTAAATGAACAACCTATGCAAAATAGAATTCTTTAATTAAATGTGTGACAGTAATAACATGGTCATAGGCCTAAACGCTTGCAACTTCAAGGCGGAGCTCTGATGAATGCGTTTGCGCCCGACACAAACATTAACCGACTTGATGGAGTCATTTTGGCTGCCATTTGTATTCGACCCAATTCATCAGCCTGGTTTCACTACCTCCAAGACGTCACTGGTAAATTGGTCCGAAGTGCATTGATCATCGTCTGTTGGCAGGAGGGAACCACAAAAATCAATCTGAGTCAGGGCAGAGTCTGAAGGACTCCATCTCTATTCACTCACAATATGCTGCAGCTGCACACGCAAACACAATGCAGCCCAGAGCAAAACCAGAAAAGGAAAAACCTTTAAATTGACCAGACTGTGCGTTGATAATTCTGCTCTAGACCCATTTGGACTGACTAGGCCTAATGTTTGTGTGTCTGTGACTGAACCTACCCTGATGGAGGATGTTGTTGTTGTCATTAATGTACTACAGCTGGTTTGACAACAGCTAAAGCAAATTGACTATGGATAAAACAAGAAGGGTGCCTGCTAAGCTATGGGCAATGAGGCATATCATTACCAGTAGATGCATTTGTTTTCTGTGAAAAAGCAAACTGGCTGGATGCGACAGAGAGAGCGAGCCTATTCCTGGCAGCATTAATAGCCTAGGCCGACTCAACACCTGTCTGCAGTAGAATGCATGAGCGAACTCAGGACTTCCTGGCCCCATTATCATGTGACTATTTTGTTTTTCTGTGGGAGAATGAATCAAAATGAGCCATCAAATGTTATGTATGATTAGAAACTGGGTCTAGAGAGAACTCTCTTATCTTGTTCCTGTCTGGGGCTACTGTATTACTGTTCGCTGTACCAGCTCTCCCAGGGTCAAAGAGTTATTGGTGACTATGACATGATGTTCAAATTAAAGCCACCAACAGGGGCAATAGTAGCAATGCCCACGTGTGACAGCTGCACAAGGGAATGGGCAGGATTTGGCAACAGGGAATTATGTTTTTGCAGTGAGAAATGATGCAATAAACTGGCATTACCCCAATCAGACTGGTTGCTATGGCCTAATGATTTCACATCTAAATTGGGTGTAAGATCCCTCCATTCCTAAGATCCCACCAAGCATATTAAAGCTAGGCCTAAATGCTAGGAAACCGATCCACTGTCAAAGAGATGGTCATCAGGAAAAAACACTGTAGCCTATGTAAAGCCACATCCATTAGAATTCCAAAACGGTAGCCCCCTAGATGACGTCCATTCCCAAATCCCCACTGACTGTCACACTAGATCCAAAATGCCATTCTACCCATTCTGATGCAGCAAGCACCACTCTGCAGTGCCAGATCTGAGACTGTCTCCGTGGTAATAGACTTCCAGGATTCTAAAGTGTCTGACTCCTGCAAGATTGGCTGAGAGGAGATTAGATCAAATGATTTGCTCATAATGGACATTCAATAGCCTACCCTTTACCAAGGTCCTTTTAAATAGCAAAGTGGTCCCTGCCACCATGGACAGCACTAATATTGGACGTTGCCTTTGGCAGAGGTGGGAGGTAAATAAATAGCCTACCTTATCAGCTGGCCTAACACGACGAGAACAAATACTCACTATCTGATAAGATACTCGTGATATGCCAACTCAAATGGAGAATTCCAATGTTGCTGAAACACCCAATCAAATTGTTATTATCATGCCATTATTCCCGTGCCATATAGCCTGCAAGAAACTATAGAATGAGAGAGGCTGTTCAGTATTCAAGTAGAATGGCACTCCTAACAGAAAGAACAGACGGAGAGAGCTTTCTCGAGAGCAAACGATAAAAACACAGCTTGATGACCGACCTCTAGGTGTCATTGATGAAAAAAATGAAAATCCCTTTCTGATATAGGCTACGGCCTGAAGGAGTGTACCTGGCTTTACAATTACTCCTGCCAGATACGAACTGTTCTATAGTCATCTTATCATAGGCCATTACTGTTATAATAATATTATAACAGTGCTGTTTCATAGACATTATCATTTCATAACATCCCAAATGCATAACTTTCTAAATGAAACGGCTAAATGAACATAGATCTAGGCCTATAAAGGGAGCTTGTGTGAAATTCACCAACGGTTCCCCTGGAAGAAGCTATTCCGCTTGATGTATTTGATGAGGTGTGAGGCCTATGCATGCACCCTCCTAGCTGTATCAACACCGAAAGCAAAGACGCTGTACGAGGCCAGGACAGGTGTGCGGGACTGATGTAATATGGGTCTCTGACTCTTCAGAACCGAAACTGTCAGGACACACAGGTCAGGTTAACAACATCTCTCGACAAATGAGGACTGCATAATTTATTGAAGTTCATTAGAAATCAATCTAGCTTGCTAGACTCGGTCCATGTGATTATTCTGGATAGAACGTTAAGAGCCCCACCCCACCGGTAAATATAATTGAATAGCTTTATCAGCTGTACCGGCTAGCTAACGGTACTCACTTCTCGGCAGCTGCCTCTTTGGTGGCAGTTTCATTGCTGGTGGCGGTGTCATTTTTGGTGTCCGTTGGCGGTGGCACCGAACCGTCATCGCTCTTGGTGGAGAGGTTCCGAGTTCCGTGGGCGTTGGTAGTGTATGGCGTAGCTCTCCATCCAACCGCATACTGGAGACACTTTACTTTGGTCACGGATCTGACATCTGTACACGCCGTGCTAAAGCAATACGCGACTGATGGTGATGTCTTTCTGGCGACACCTGTCAAAGGGCGCTTCAGGTTAGATTGAAACAACTCCTTGAGCAATAGCGAAGACCGAAAATGTAACATGTCAATCCTATCAAGCTAAATAGTGGAGCTGTTTATAACTCAGCTAGCTAAATATTGAATAAATATGAAGCAATATATTCCAAATGCGTTGGGTCGAGGTCGTGAAGAACGGTTCAGTCAGTGAGTCACGATTCTCAAATATGTTCTAGTGGACAAAAACCTCTCATTCACGCCAAACTCGACTCCCATTGGCTCCTGTTAGCGCGTAAATCATCCTCCGATTGGCTGGACTTGTTGGCTGTCATTCATGCTAATTTCCAGTGCATCATGGCGTCAAACGTACCGGGTGAATGTGACCAAAGATTATGAATATACTGACAAGATACAATGTCTCTTTTCCGGAGAGTTCCTCTTCCTCTTCCTCTATGATGTGAATGACATTAGTGCTGAGCAATTTGTGCTTTTTGATATCGCCTTTTTTACATTAAATGCATTATGAAATAATGACATTGCAATGATTAGAGCTTTCCAAAGTAAAAAAATTCAACTGTCAAAACATTGAAAATATTCCATTGTCTCTGTCAGGTCCACATATAAAAATAGGAAATTACTTTGAAGATTCTCTGAAGCAGAATGTTCAAGGGAAAATGCAAAGTTTCAAAACACTCATAGAAACTAACCATCATCTAGTCATAACCTATCTTGAGGAGGAACAAAAACAGAGAGTAGAGTCGTCAGTGAAGGAAGTTTGTGCTTATCTGAAAGATGTTGTGGAGGACATGAAGAAGTCTCTCACAGGGGAACTACAATTTTTGATTGAACAGTCACAAAATGAGACCTCTAATGAGATGTAAAAAGCACAGAAGGCCACAGACCTTCAACTGGAGGAGCTGGACCAAGAGGTAATGCAGTGCTTTTCCCTTCTGGACAAATCCCCTGCACCTCCCTCAGGGTTTATCTCTGCCACTGGCTCTGCCATTGAGGGAATAGGAACAGGTAGCACCACAAAAACCCCTCTGAAGATACTGTTAAACAACAGAACTCCCGTTTCCCCAAGACCCCTTACCACTGTCACGCCTCCTCTAGAGAGCTCCCTCCCTATCAAACTACCTTTCCCCCACTTTTGGCAACCCAGGAGATGTTGATTGGCTGTTTTTCCTATCTAAGAGTAATGCTTTCCTTTCTCTGGCCCATTATTGATTTGGAGGTTCTTGCCACCCTCCGCAGTGTTTGCCATGGTACAGTAAGAGACTGGTGGGAGATCTCCAAGGTTGACATGTTCACGGGCTGAGTTTAAAAAATATATATTCCTCTCAGCCTTCCTCTTAGAGGACTATGAGGATGAACTGGTGGAAAGGGTTCGTAACAGAGTACAGGGTGAAGCAGAGCCAATACGGGACTTAGCCTTCTCCTATCGAGTTCTATGTAGGAGATGGAAGGCTGACATTACTGAGCATGAGATGGTCAAACTCATTCTTAAAAACATGGTTCCCCGCCTTGCCAGTCAACTTCGACTTCGGGAACGTGTTCAGAATGTGGATGATCTGGTGTGTCTTGGGACTCAGTTTGAGAAGGAATGGAAGCACCACCTCCAAACTCCAAACCCTGTTCCCTCATCCCGGTATCCCAACAACTCTCCTGGGGCTAAACTGTCTCAGCCGTTTGTGCCCAAGAACCAAGACAAAAGTCCAGTGATGTGCTGGAGGTGTAAAGTCCAACATCCTCCAGGTTTTTGCCTCATCTATGGCCAGCGTCAGGATTAAAAAAAAGGTCAGAAAGGACAGAAGACCGACAGTCTAGAAAGGCGTGGTGGCTTGCATACAATTGGGTCGGCTGGAGCCCGGCTTCAGACAGCTCAACTAGCTGTCTTATTCCTATTCCGCAACAACTGTTGGTTCCTCTGACTGTTAGGAACTGGAGAGGGAAGGCCATAATTGACACAGTAGCAACTTACATCCTGATGCAGGAGCCCTGTGGCAAAACATGGCATTACCTCATGAGGAGCTTCGAACCTGGGAGGAAGGACCATTGTACTTGGCCAATGGAGAATCTACCACTCCCTTGGGCTGGATTGATATGAAAATAAATCTGCATGATGAGATTATTAACCTTACTGCGGCTATTCTCACAGATCCGAGCCTTGCATTTGCTGTAGCCCTTGGTCTAGACTTCCTATTATTCAGTGGACTGACCATCTCAATGTCCGAACCATCCTATCGCCTGCGCTCTGACCATTCCACATCCATTTCACTCTGGAAATGCACTGAGTTCAGGCTGGAGCCTGCTATACTATCCAGAGTCCCGGCTAGGTCAAGACAAAGGCGAAGAGAATGACAAAGACCACAGCCTACCATCCTTAGACCAACCTGACCGAGAGGGTAAACCGCATCCTGAAAGGGATGATTGCTTCATTCGTGGGGGATCAGCACACAAAGTGAGATCAGCATCTTCTGAGTTTCGCTTTGCACTGAACTCTGGGATCCAGGTGACTTTAGTGGGAAGATCACTAAAAGGTCAGATGGACAGAGTTTCAACATTTCACCTGACTGCCCAGCGTTTGATGCAGTCCAACACCACCACACCTTGCTAGCCAGAGTGGAGGCCAGCAGAATCAAAGCCAAACAATGGCAGCTCAGAAATTATGACAAACATAGATGAGACGTGTGTTTCCCACCCCAGTCTCGTGTCTGGGTCCATTCTCATCATCTGTCAAAGGCGTTCAAGCAGTTCACTGCCAAGCTAGCTTCGTGTGGTGCAGCAGTTGGGACCAGTGAACTACTTGGTCTTTTTGGAGGACACTGGGGAAGATGTCAGGACGGTGCATGTTGTTGACCTAAAGCCCTACAGGTGTATCCGATGGACAGTCAGTGCAACTGCAAGCCTGTGGTCAACAGCTAAGACCCCCTCTCTCTCCTACTCTCATTTTCCCTCTATCGTTCCAGTGCTTTACACCGCAGCAGATATTCTTTTTTTTCAATGCGCTCTCGTATTTGGGTTGACATTTTAGTTAAAGGGAGGTTGCGTGTGAGTTTATTGTTTGAACTGTATTGATTTGGTGTGGTACTATTGACATTTGGCTGAGAAGAGTTTGGACATTTTAAGGCCTTTATTTTGTCTATGAACACCCCCCACCCCACACACACCCCCTCACTCCTGTTTTGTTTCCTGTTTGGACCCCAAGAAAAGTAGCCGGGGATCCTGATAAAATACTAAGTGCTAGTCGTCCTGCCATCTAGGAAGGTTGTTAGCTTAGCCATCTATTTGGGGCGGCAGGGTAGCCTAGTGGTTAGAGCGTTGGACTAGTAACAGAAAAGGTTGCAAGATCAAATCCCTGAGCTGACAAGTTAAAAATCTGTTGTTCTGCCCCGAATAAGGCAGTTAACCCACTGTTCCTAGGCTGTCATTGAAAATAAGAATTTGTTCTTAACTGACTTGCCTAGTTAAATAAAAAGGTACATATATATATATATATAGATATATATATATATATATATATAAAAATTCATGGATTGCACCTGTCATAAACAGTAGTGCTATACTGTTGCCCAATATCACTCCATTGAAATCAATTGCAAAGCATCATCACCAGTTTATTCAAAACCTATATCTAAATTGCTGAATTTGCCAACATGCCTGTAATATGTTGTGCTATCATGTGTGACAATTGCAGTGGAATGGGTCAACTTCCATTGCATCCCCACCAATGTAAACCGTCTGCAAAGGGGGCTAGCTGCCTTATGGAGGAGGGATGATTGAATGCCCACAAGCACTGTTGGATGTGCATTTCATGTTTGCTACGTAGCTAGCTATACTGTCTGTTATAAATCATCAGCTTGAGTAAATGCAACTTGTTCAGCATTGATACTGTCATTAGTTAGCCATAATTGCTTTATGATTACTTTGCAAACGTCAGCTTGCTAGCTAGATAGCCATGTTTACATGATGATCGGCTCTGAGCGAAAATGAAGGAAGCCTGAGGGAATGATGACAAAAGTGTCGCACTGGCTACAGACAAAATAGGGCTATCCATACGTTTCTGTAGATATTAGCTAGTTAGCTAAATCAGTCTTGCAACAATTAAAAACGTACATGCTGACCAAACCGCTCGTGTGCGAGCATTGCAAAATAAATGTACACATACATGTTATTTAATCATTGCTATCGTCAGCCAGCGTCTGCTTTGCCAGGCGCTAAAATGGAAATTGGTTCTATTTGTGACGCTCAAATGGCCGCAAGTCCGGCCTCTCCCATCTCTTCATTGGTTGTTAGGAGCATGTGGGTGATTGAAAGATGAACTTAAGTCCACACTCCAGTCGGTTGTAGTCATGCTGTAAAGTTGGTTGCCAACAGCAATATAAAGTCCAAAGAAGAAAAAGGAAGCCTGAAGGAAGGAGGAAAGATGACGAGAAACAAATTTGGTTTACAGTTTTATCTGTGGATTAATTGTCGGAGTAGAGGACCTTGTGCATTTCAGATAAAATAACAACCCAACGTTTATATACCAGGACAAATTAGCTAGCTACAGCAAGCTAGCAAGCTAAATTGCCATAAATGTTTAATGCTATTTGACCTGTCCCTACTCGTTTGGTTTGGTCAGCATGTTACTCTAAACTACCTACTACGAGAATAACATGAAGCAGATTACTTTAACTGATGCCAAATCCTGAATCTTTTCACAGGGAAAAGTGATAATCCACTGAGCCCAGACTGCGTGCCATCTGTCTTCGCCCCCCTTACATCCCGTCAAAAAGACAACTGTCACAACAACCTAAAGCATTGTGAAACCAGACAGGCGATGAAGAGGAAAAGGGTAAAGGCTCAGGATCCACCAGAGGCAGAGGAGGAGGCGGGTGTCACAATGCCCATGGGTAGCTTGGAGGAAGAGGATGTCGACATGGAGGCAGTCACCACAACAATGCCCATGAATGCAGCTTCATTGGACGGCTTGGAGGAAGAGGTGGAGGGCACTAGCCAATCTGCAAGAAAACTCTCAAACACCTGGAAGTTGAACGTACATCTCTGCTGACTGAGATCGATGGGCTAAGAGAGAGAGAAGAGGTCCTGCAAAAAAAAGTTAGATCAGCCGTCCTTTAATCAAGCAAGTTTAAAAAACGATGATGAGAGGGTCCATGAGCTGACATGCCTCCCATCCTATGCAACATTTATGGTAATCTTCACATTCATCTCTGTGTCCCTCAAAACTAGCTTTTCAGCAGTTGTTGATCACCCTGATGAGAATGAAGTTCAACATACCACTGCACTTGGGTAATTTCTTTCATATTTCTGGGTCAACAGCTTGACGCATTTTTAACAAAACATTGAATGTTATGTCAGAGTGGTTGTCTCCCTTGATTTGCTGGCCAACACAAGAACCAAATTAGGATAAGTCTGTGAATGTGTTTCCGTCCAAATTAATGTGTACATCCATACATAATAGATTGGGTTTTCAATGAAGATCTGAAAACAAACAGCTCACAGCACATGCACAAACCTACTCCAACTACAAACATCATAACACAGTGAAGTACCTCATCTCTATCAACCCCCAGGGAGTCATCTCTTTTGTTTCCAGAGGTTGGGGTGGCAGCACCAGTGAAAAAATAACTGAGAACTGGGTTCATCGACAAACTGTTTCCAGAAGATGTTGTGTTGGCAGACAGGCTTCACCGTGAGGGAGTCGGTGGATTTAGCAAATGCCTATCTAAAGACACCTGCCTTCACTAAAGGGAAGTCGCAACTGTGTCCTCCGAAATCAAATCCACCAGGGGTCTTGCTGCTGTAAGAATACCTGTGGCGAGAGATATCGGACTTGTGAGGAACAAGTACACAATCCTCCAAGGAACAATCCCAATTACCCTTTGTCAGGCAGCCCCAGGAGACATCAATCCTCTGGACGAGATTGTTCAGGTGTGTTGCGCCCTTTGGAACGTTTGCCCTTCCGTTGTCCGCTCCGATTGAACCTTGGAGGTGTGAAGTCCCATTCTGTGCTCTCTTTGCAAATAGCTGCCTCAGAAATATTATTGGATTTAATTATTTTTTTGTGGGTAATAATTTCTATCTATTCACCTTGACTGTTAGCTATTAAATCAGTTCGTTGTAATTTTATTAGATGCAATTCATCTGAATGTTGATCAATAATAAATTCCTTGTTCACTAATAATCCCTTCGACCATACCATGTAAATATTAAAATGTTGAAGTTAATTCTATCCTCATATTTATTACAATAATACATTTACAATTAAAGATAATGTAAACATTTTCAGTCAAAACAAACAAAAGACAAAAGTACAGGGCCATTTGTGACAATTACCAACAGTACACTTTTTGCTTTACTTCCAGAGGTGTGGACTCGAGTCACATGACTTGGACTCGAGTCAGACTCGAATCACAAATATGATGACTTGCAACTCGACTTTGACTTTAACACCAATGACTCATGACTTGACTTGGGCCTTATGACTTGACCTGACTTGATACCCTCCCCAAGCCCAAATATTAAAAATTATGCTATTAAAAAAGTGTGCAGCGCATCAACTCTTCATTTAACAGATTACAGTTTGAATCAGACAGCAGCCAATTAAATTGTGCCAGTTGAGAAAAAGTTGTGCGTGGCAGTGCAGAGGGACGTCGGAGGGTGAATTCAGATGGAGCCCTTGGAAAGATGATACCCAAAATTATTATTTTTGGATATAAAGACAACGCTGTATCAACAAAAAACGGATTGCAACTGGCAAAACATGCGGGAGGAAAATTACAGACGGAGGCGCACGGTAAGTCGTGGCTAATATAGCCGACAGCTATATATTTTATTACTTTACTAGTGTATCATGTAGGCTAACGTAACTTTAAATAAATGAGCCTCCACACAGTCAGTCAGTGCGGGAACGTGATCATTGCACCCTAGATTGAGCTACAACTGGCTAGGCAATACAAAAATACAAAAAAATAAAATAATGCATGATGACTAAATTACTAAAATGTAAATGTAAAAATGCAATGCTGAGGGGAACAAAATGGCGCCGCAGAGAGAACACGGTGTTTCAGCGAGCTCACGCGGTATTCGTAAATTTATATTCTTACATTAATCTCCTAGCTTGAAAAAGTGGTAGAATTGGCTAAATAAGTTACCCTACAATGAGTCTTGGCGACTATTTCTCAAAAATCTCCGACAACATGCCCAACAGAGCTACTAAGAAGTCGACCAAAACCGCCATCCCTGTAGATGTGCAGGAGGAGCTAGCTAACGTTAGCGAAGCTAACAACATTGCGGATCCAGGCACAATGGACCTGGTGATTCAAAGGATGACGGATAACATTACTAAAGTGATCGATGTTAAGATAAGAACGGTCCTGGAAGCAATAGCAGGCCATTCAGCTGAACTACAGAGGGTTGTCAAACATGTTGATGAGGCGGAAGGAAGAATTGCCACTGTGGAAACATCAAATACATCCATGGACACTAAGATAAAAGCACTTGAGAAACAGGTGCACGAAATGGCGGAGCACATTGACGACTTGGATAATCGAGGACGCAGATGCAATATCCGTGTTGTGGGACTCCCGGAAAATTCTGATGGGACACGTTCAGTAAAATTTTTTGAGGAATGGATCCCTGGCTACCTACAAATGGACACTAAGGCTGGTTGTGTGAAGCTAGACAGAGCACATCGCTCTCAAGCACCGATACCCGGTCCCAATCAGCGCCCACGACCAGTGGTTATAAAGTTTCACAACTTTACCGACAAGCAGCGCGTCATGGATGCGGCTAGAAACATCGGTTCTGACGGTAATCAACGTAAAGGTCCAAAGGTCTCATTCTTCAATGATTATTCCACAGCGGATGTACGAAGGCGCAAAGCGTTTGATGAGGTGAAGGCTCGACTCAAGAGAATGAAGATGGACTACGCACTGCTGTACCCGGCCACATTGAAGATTATGGTCAACGGATCGCCTAAAAAACTCTACACATCTGAAGAGGCTGCTGCGTTTATTGACTCTCTCGGGTAAATAACCTTAAGCTGCACCTCCGCAGCATTGGATAACGTCTTATTTTATTTTGAATCTGATCATGAAACAGTGGTGTAAGTTCTCATGTGCTCCTGTTCAGTAATATTCGTATCGTTATTATTTTTCTTGCTAAAGTAACTGCCGCCGTAGCTCAGACTGAGATATGTGTGAACCTATATTGGTGCCCAGGCTTGGTTTTAGGTGGAAGAGCCTCAATCTTCTTCTATTGATTTTAATTTCCACATATATAAAGGATGAGGCTATTGAGTGGCAATGCGGACTTAAGAGTCTACATTGGAAAGTTGAAATCCCCTGCATGTTAGCTAGTGGGAAAACCCCCTTTTGGATCTTTACATGTTTAATTTTTGGGTTTAGTATAGTTCGAGTTCAGGGTTCATATCGTTTGTTTACGCTCAGTGAGATAGAGGAGAGTTCAACACATGGAAAAAGGTACCACCACATTTTTACAGTAGGATTCGGTCTGGATATTGAATGGTCAAAGCGCAATGGCAGGTAACAGACTACGTGTATGTACATGGAACATTAGAGGGAGCCATAACCCCATTAAAAGGAAGAAGGTACTGTCCTTTTTGAAAAAAGAAAATATTGATATTGCCCTGTTACAAGAAACTCATTTGAATGATAAGGAGCATCTGAAATTACAACAAGGGGGGTTTGGTCAAGTGTTTTTCTCATCATTTACATCCAGAAGTAGAGGTGTAGCAATTCTTGTGAAAAATAACCTACCACTTAAGGTCTTGAAGTGTGTGAAAGATAAATTGGGTCGCTTTGTTATAATTAATGGTACTTTACAAGGGCAGAGCATTTCCATAATTAATATTTACTTCCCCCCTGCCCACCCCCCTGACTTCCTCACTAAGGTATTTCTAGACTTTTCAGAATTAAACTCAGACACTGCAGTGGTTGGAGGAGATTTTAATTGTTTGTTGAACCCCCTTATTGATAAGCTTCCCAGTTGTATAGCCTCACTCTCTCCTCAAGCTAAGTCACTTACAGCTATTTGTGATGATCTGGGGTATGCTGATGTTTGGAGAGCTTTTCATCCCTCCAACAGAGAGTTCACTTTTTTCTCTGCACCTCATGGATGTTAGACTAGAATAGATTACTTTTTTATGCCCAGGACGTCGCTGCAGTCTGTTTTATCTGCTAGAATAGGAAGCATAGTCATATCTGATCATGCGGAGGTGATCCTGGACATAAAACTCAATGGGGCATTCAATCAGTCAAGACATTGGAGGTTGAATACAACCATTCTTAAAGACCATACATTCACATCATATTTTATTACAGAGTTTAAAGCATTTTTCTCTATTAACTCTCAATCAACAGATAACCCCTCACTCCTTTGGGAAACCTGTAAGGCGTACGCCAGGGGTCTGATTATGTCATACGCAGCCACTAAGAGGGGGAAAAAGCGTGAAAAGCAAAAAACACTAGAGGGTGAATTAGGAACTAAAGAGAAGGACTACATTAAAACTCCCACTCCTGCCCTATTAAAGGAAATATCAGTCATTAGATCAACGTTGGACTCCCTCCTAACACAGGACGCTGAAAAGAAAATGAGATTTGTCAAGCAAAAGCTATATGAACATGGCGATAAGCCAGGAAAGTACTTGGCGTACCTAGCTAAAAAGAGAGCTGACTCACAGTCAATTGCGGCTATTACTGATTCTGATGGCAATCATTTATATGAAAATAGATTGATAAATGACTCATTTAAGAAATTTTATGCAAATCTTTATGCCTCAGAACTGCCAAATGACGCACCCAAGTTAATGGAGAACTTATTTTCTAAGATTGAGCTCCCTACTATCTCCGAAGAACAGAGGTCTCTCCTTAATGCCCCTATTACTGAGGAAGAGATAATGTCCGCAATTAAGAATCTGCAAAATGGTAAGGCCCCAGGACCGGGCGGGTTTTGTAGTGAGTTCTATAAAGACTTCCATGGCCTGATCCTTTAGCCATTGCGTGATGTGTTTAACCACTCATTTTCAAATGACCAGCTCCCCCAAACGCTGCGAGAAGCCAACATATCACTTATTCTCAAAAAGGGAAAATGTCCGGAGTCTTGTTCCTCGTACAGATCAATTTCCCTTCTGAATGTGGATAGAAAATTGCTTTCTAAAATTCTAGCCACAAGATTAGAGGACTCTCTGCCACTAATTGTGAAAGGAGACCAAACTGGCTTCATTAAGGGACGTAGGTCATGTAACAATGTCAGACGGCTTCTTAATGTAATTGAAGTCTACCAACGAAGGGCTATGGATGGTCTTGTGCTCTCCCTAGATGCTGAGAAAGCATTTGATCGTGTGGAGTGGTCTTACCTATTCTTTGCTCTAAATAAATTTGGTCTGGGGGACAACTTTATAAAATGGGTGAAAGTTTTATATGATGATCCTCAGGCTGCTGTCCTTACTAATGGACTACGGTCAAATAGCTTCTCTATACACAGAGGTACCAGACAGGGCTGTCCTTTGTCCCCCCTCCTATTTGCACTCGTTATGGAATCACTGGCCGAGGCCATCAGGGTAACGCCTGCTATACAGGGGCTGCTCATTGGTGATGTTCACCATAAAATAAGCTTGTATCCTGATGATGTCCTGATATTCATTTCTAATCCCGAGACTTCAATCACATCTCTTATTAATATTATTGAGTTATTCAGCGAATTCTCAGGCTACAAGATTAACCTAACTAAATCAGAGGCTATGCCACTTGGTAACCTTCACTCTGTACCTAATACTTCTCCCCTCTTCTCTTTTAAATGGTCTCCCTCAGGTTTTACGTATCTGGGTATATTTGTAACTCCTAAATTCCAACAAATGTACAAAGCCAATTTTATTCCCTTGTTCGACAAAATAAGACAGGATCTGGAGCGCTGGAACTCTCTTCCGATTTCATGGTTGGGTAGAATATCCCTCTTGAAAATGAACATTTTACCTAGGCTACTTTACCTAATCCAAATGATCCCAGTATTACTCTCCAATAAGGTAATAAAGGATGTAAATGGATGGCTAAGTTCCTTTATATGGAGTAAACGCAAGCCAAGACTTAAGATGGCAATATTGCAGCTGCCAAGTTCTATGGGTGGCTTGGATCTGCCCAATATCAGGTTCTATCAGTGGTGTGCCCACCTATGTTATATCTCAGACTGGATCACAAACGATGACTCCTCTATTTGGTTAGACATTGAGACTTCTCTTTCAAAATACCCTTTACAGGATCTTTTGTTTTTCACAAGTTTCAAGTCTGTAAAAGATCACTGTAACAACCCCATTACACTTAACACACTCAAAGTATGGAGGTCAGTTCAACGTTTCCTGGGAAGGTCCAAACTAACCTCTGCTCTTACCCCAATTCTTAACAACCCAGATTTTGCCCCAGGATTGCTGGATGCTGGCTTTAACATTTGGCTTAATAAGGGCATACGCAGACTAAATGACTTATTTGCGGATAAGATTTTGTCATTTGAGCAGATGGTCGAGAAATATCAACTCCCAAAGCAGGACTTTTTCCGTTTCCTACAAGTAAGACATTATATTCGGAAGAGCACCACCTTAATTGGCAACCCTGATATGTCTGTCATTGAAAGAATGCTTTTTTTCCCACAAAGGAAAATGTCTGTAAGTCTGTTTTATGATGCTTTAAGGTCCTTTTCCGCTGTCGACACACAGAGGGTGAAACAAGTGTGGGAGAAAGAACTGTCTGTTACTATTGACGAAGAGATGTGGGAGGACATTTGGAAATATGCAAAACCAATATCTATATGTAATCGTACTAGAGCAATTCAATTAAGAATAATACACAGATTGCATATATCCCCAAATCGCAGACATGCTTTTAGCCCCTCTTCCTCCTCTCCTCAGTGTCTCAAATGTAAAACTGATACAGGCACCCTAACACATTGTTTATGGTCATGTACCAAAATACAAAGATATTGGTCTGGTGTTCTGCAAGAAATTGAAAAGATCCTAGGGGTCGATCTAGAATTGGACCCAGTTTCTCTACTGTTAGGTCTCCCTAGTAGGCATGTAACTTCTGTGGGTAAGAGGAGGCTTTACAACTTCCTCACCTTCGTAGCGAGGAAAAACATACTTTTACAGTGGATTAGTGATAAGGTTCCCTCTATTAAAGATTGGCATAAGATACTATTTGAATGGGTGCCGCTGGAATATCTGACATGTACATTGCATTCTAAGACAGATCAGTTCTACAAAGTATGGGAACCTTACCTAAATTACCTAGAACCTGAAGTATCAGCTATTATGCTGCAAGGATTCTCTTAGAATGGTGATCTATGTATTTCAGAATTACACTGTACGGTCCATGTGGGGAACCCAACCTCTTGGTTTAAACTGAGCTTTTTTTATTTTATTTTTTTAATTTCTGTTTCTGTTTGTTTAAAATGTATGTATTGAGAGACGCAATGAGGGGGATGGGGTGAGAGAAGCACTGAGCGGAAAGAGGAAAATGGTGTGTGTGTGTGTACGTGCGTGCATACATACGGATTTGTGTAAGTGAGTGCTGTTTTTTTTGCCTTGTCTTTGTTGTTGTATCTCTTAATATGGGTGAAAATTGTGAAACTCCAATAAAAATACTGTTACAAAAAAAATGCAATGCTACCCATGTATTTCCATGCAAATATAACATTTATTTGGAAAGTAATAAATACATATTTTTAAAAGCATTCATGATTTGCGTAAATGTAATATACTATTACTCTTGTTAAAAATATAAAATGGTATTACATTTGGTGAAGAGCACATTATGACTTGTTTAGGACTCGAAACTCAAAGTTTAGGACTTGAGACTTGACTTGATGGTCTTGACTTGAGACTTGACTCGGACTTGCCCGGACTTGCCTGTCTTGACTTGGGACTTGAGTGCTAAGACTTGAGACTTGTGACTTGTAAAACAATGACTTGGTCCCACCTCTGGTTACTTCTTCCAACTTTCTGGGTCAACAGAATCATGTAAAACAGTTACACATTTAAATCAGAGTTTGGGCAGAAAATCACCTGTCTCGCAGCGAGAGCATGCTCCTCAAACAGTGGTTGATGCGTGGAGTGAAAGTGTTCTTATATTCATTAAGCACATCTCCACTATAAAACCAAAGTAGCCTACCAGGCATCATTGAAAAACGGGCTGGCGGGTATGCATGCAGCCTCCATTCGCTATTAGAGTGCATATGGATGACATGCATTTCCCCTCCTACTCCTGCCCATTTGATAATGGGCCATTAAAAATGTTTTTTTTAAAGATTCAAATCACCAGTGTGATGGGTGAAAATATGATCACTTGATGAGAGAACAGCTGTGCAGCCTGAAGCAAGGAACAGAGCACAAGCTTCCTCCAATCATCACTAGTTGCATCATGCAGCCCATATGTTTTGATTTCCACGACATTAAAGGTTTGTATCATTGACAACTAAAGTTGCCAAATAACTATAAATCTAGGATATAGGACCCTGTTTCAAATGATCACTTTTACGCTGAACAAAGTCACTTAATATGCACACTCGCTCCGGAATGGGAAAAATTCCCTTTATTTTATTCAGCTAAATTCAATGATATTATTCTTACTACAAAATGCTATAATATAAAATGCCATGGGACTTCGGAAAGGACTCAGAACCTTTGACTTTTTCAAAATTTTGTTACGTTACAGCCTTAATCTAACATCTCTGGAGAGACCTGAAAATAACTGTGCAGCAATGCTCCCCATCCAACCTGACAGAGCTTGAGAGGATCTGCAGAGAAGAATGAGAGAAACTCCCAATGCATAGCATTAAAAAAGTATTGTCATATTATTCATCCTAATCAGCCAAGGTTTTTTACATGGATGATATATTGGAGATAATATAAGTATGGGAAACAATGGAACACTATGAAAAATCTGGGAAACCAGGCCTGGTATTCATAGCAGACTTTAGAAAAGGCTTTTGATAAAGTACGACTGGAGTTTATATATAAATGCCTGGAACATTTCAATTTGAGAATCTCTTATAAAATGGGTTAAAATAATGAAAAGTAACCCTAGGTGTAAAATGGTAAAATCATAGCTACTTCTCAGAATGTTTTAAACTGTCAAGAGGAGTAAAACAAGGTTGTCCAATATCGGCAAAAATAAAAATACAACTTTTACATTACCGTGTAGTTTCCCAATAAAATGGTCTGACGGTGATGTGGACATGCTCGGTATACATATGCCGAAAGAAATAAATTCTCACTACAATACATTTTTAGTTGAAAGATAGATAAGATCTTGCTACCATGAAAATAAAAATATCCATCTATTTGTGGGGGGGGGAAAAAAATCACCGATTAACTCTTTAGTCATATCCCAGTTTACCTATTTGCTTATGGTCTTGCCTACACCTAACAACCTGTTTTTTTTTATTACATGAGCAACATTTTTGGGGGGGATTTGGAATGGCAAGGCAGAGAAAATTAAAATGGGCCAATTTAAATAATGAATATGAATTCAGAGGGCAGAAATAATAAAACAGACCAAATCACTAAATGCGTCAGGTATACTTAAATCTGAACAGGTTTTCTAGCAGATTAGCAAGAATGTCTCACCCCATGTTCAAGAAAGGCCTTTTTCCCTTTATTCAGATTACAACCTCTCACTTTCAGTTAATTGAAAGTTAAACAATCTCCAAAATATCGCTATTTTTAAAACAAGCCATAGAAAGTTGGGTTGCAATTTCAGTTTAATCCACCAGAAAAGACAGAACAAATAATACAATAACAATAAACTCAAATACACTGATTGGGAAAAAAATAAGTAGTAAGGAACTTGTGCAAAGCAGTCATCAAGGCAAAAGGTGGTTATATTGAAGAATCTCAAATATATTTTTATTTGCTTATTAACACTTTTTTGGTTACTACATGATTCCATATGAGGTATTTCATAGTTTGATGTCTTCACTATTATTCTACAATGTAGAAAACAGTAAAAATAAATAAAAACCCTGGAATGAGGAGGTGTGTCCAAACTTTTGACTGGTACTGTATATATGTGTGTGTGTATATACAGTTGAAGTCAGAAGTTACCATACACTTAGGTTGGAGTCATTAAAACTCGTTTTTCAACCACTCCACACATTTCTTGTTAACAAACTATAGTTTTGGCAAGTCGGTTAGGACATCTACTTTGTGCATGACACAAGTCATTTTTCCAACATTTTTTTTCATACAGATTACTTCACTGTATCACAATTCCAGTGGGTCAGAAGTTTACATACACTAAGTTGACTGTGCCTTTAAACAGCTTGGAAAATTCCAGAAAATGTCATGGCTTTAGAAGCTTCTGATAGGCTAATTGACATAATTTGAGTCAATTGGCAGTGTACCTGTGGATGTATTTCAAGGCCTACCTTCAAACTCAGTGCCTCGTTGCTTGACATCATTGGAAAAATCTAAAAGAAATCAACAAAGACCTCAGAAAAAAAATTGTAGACCTCCACAAGTCTGGTTCATCCTTGGGAGCAATTTCCAAACGCCTGAAGGTACTACGTTCATCTGTACAAACAATAGTAAGTATAAACACCATGAGACCACGCAGCCGTCATACCACTCAGGAAGGAGACGCGTTCGGTCTCCTAGAGATGAACATACTTAGGTGTGAAAAGTGCAAATCAACCCCAGAACAGCAAAGGACCTTGTGAAGATGCTGGAGGAAACAGGTACAAAAGTATCTATATCCACAGTAAAACGAGTCCTATGTCCACATAACCTGAAAGGCCGCTCAACAAGGAAGAAGCCACTGCTGCAAAACCGCCATAGAAAAGCCAGACTACAGTTTGCAACTGCACATGGGGACAAAGATCATACAATTTTGGAGAAATGTCCTCTGGTCTGATGAAACAAATATAGAACTGATTGGCCATAACGGCCATCGTTATGTTTGGAGGAAAAAGGGGAAGGCTTGCAAGCCGAAGAACACCATCCCAACCGTGAAGCACGGGGGTGGCAGCATCATGTTGTGGGGGTGCTTTGCTGCAGGAGGAACTGGTGCACTTCACAAAATAGATGGCATCATGAGGAAAGAAAATGATGTGGATATATTGTGAAAAACTGAGTTTAAATGTATTTGGCTAAGGTGTATGTAAACTTCCGACTTCAACTGTATGTATGTATGTATGTATGTATGTATACACACTACCGTTCAAAAGTTTGGGGTCACTTAGACATTTCCTTATTTTCTTTCAAAAACGACCATTAAAATAACATAAAATTGATCAGAAATACAGTGTAGACATTGTTAATGTTGTAAATGACTATTGTAACTGGAAACGGCTGATTTTTTTTAGTGGGTTATCTACATAGGCGTACAGATTCCCAATATCAGCAACCATCACTCCTGTGTTCCAATGGCACATTGTGTTCGCTAATCCAAGTTTCATTTCCCATTAGGAAGGATACGAGAGGGCATCCTCGTGGCCACTTTTGATGTGGAGAGCTTGTACATTAACATCCCACACACTGGAGGCTTGCAGGCGCTACAACACTACCTTCAGCAGAGAGACTCTACCCTTGCTCCATCCAATGATTGCATCTTACAACTTACTAAACTGGTATTATCCCATAACTACTTTGTCTTTGAGTCAGACGTTTTCCCTTCAAATTCAGGGTGTAGCCATGTGCTCCCCTTTCTCCCACAACTATGTAAACCTGTATGTGGGACAATTTGAAGAAGCATTCCTTTATAAAACAGAGACACACCCCTTACTTTCTAAAATACTTCTATGGAAGAGATACATAGATGATGTCTTTGTGCTCTGGGAAGGCAGTCAGCAGGAACTAAATGAATTCCAAACTCTACTAAACGAGAGCTCTGAATACCTCAAATTCACCATGCAGACTGATGAGAGAAGAATAAACTACCTGGACTTATGGATCATCAAAAGAGAATGATGCATTACACACAGACTTATACACAAAGACTACAGAGCGCAAAACCTTGCTATGTGCGGATAGTATGTATCCCCTTCCCCTCAAGAATGGCCTACCATCTAGCCAGTTATGCAGGGTTAAATGAATCTGTGGCCACCAGTCAGATTTTGACAGCAATGCTAAAAAAATGACAGAAATTCAAAATGACAGGCTCCAAGGACAAAACTCTTGATGCGGCAATGATGGAAATATCTCAAAAACCAAGAGCGGAATTACTAAAAACTCAACCAAAGAAGAAAAACGCAACCGTCTTTTGCACTAAGTACACCAAGGGTTCGGAGAAAATGAAAGCAATCCTGAAAAAGCACTGGCATATTCTGTAATCAGACAAAATTTAAATAAATAAATCACATCTCCTCAAGGAACCCCCACTGGTGGTCTATAAGCGTGGTCGCAATATTGGAGATAGTTTGGTGAGATCTGACATGTCCCCTGAGCCCATTCAGACACTTGACACCTATCCCAAATGGGAACTACAAAAATGTGGCTCATGCGCACAGTGCAATAACACTATAAAAACGTCTTTCTTCAGACACCCACATACAGGTCGAAAGATCCCTGTTTGGGGTATCATCTCATGCAAGACCAAGGGAGTAATCTATCTCATCACCTGTTCATGTGGAAAAGCCTATGTAGGACAAACGAAAAGACAATTAAAACAACGTATAGCTGAACACCGCAGCTCAATCAGGTGTAAGAACATTGTCTATCCAGTAGCAGCTCACTTTCTTGAAGCTAACCATCCCATCTCCTCCCTCAAATACACAGGCATCGAGCATGTTGCTCTACCAAGGAGAAGAGGTAACATTGAGATCCTACTACTACAGAGGCTTACTGGATATCCTGTCAAAAAACATTGACCCCTAGTGGTCTGAATATTGACTTTGAACTCAGGCGCTTCTTATGAACACATTTTCCTCTATGAACAAGTCTTATAAATTGAAAAATTATTTTTACAGCTTATTAGCGTATTCCTAATATGTTCCCCCTGTTGATGTTAAATTATATATTAAGGTTGAACCAAAAGATTACATGTAACAAAAACGATATACGAAATGATTGTGAAATTGAGTTGAACAATAATGTATGTTGACGCTAATATGATGTACACTATTCCATTAGGTTTCTATATGATAACAATAGCATAATATATTTATGCCATATACTATTTAACAGTTTAATTCATTTTAATTAATTTAATTATTATGACACACCCCTCACTACATTTACATTTAAGTCATTTAGCAGACGCTCTTATCCAGAGCGACTTACAAATTGGTGCATTCACCTTATGATATCCAGTGGAACAACCACTTTACAATAGTGCATCTAAATCTTTTAAGGGGGGGGGGGGGGTTAGAAGGATTACTTTATCCTATCCTAGGTATTCCTTAAAGAGGTGGGGTTTCAGGTGTCTCCGGAAGGTGGTGATTGACTCCGCTGTCCTGGCGTCGTGAGGGAGCTTGTTCCACCATTGGGGTGCCAGAGCAGCGAACAGTTTTGACTGGGCTGAGCGGGAACTGTGCTTCCTCAGAGGTAGGGAGGCGAGCAGGCCAGAGGTGGATGAACGCAGTGCCCTTGTTTGGGTGTAGGGCCTGATCAGAGCCTGAAGGTACGGAGGTGCCGTTCCCCTCACAGCTCCGTAGGCAAGCACCATGGTCTTGTAGCGGATGCGAGCTTCAACTGGAAGCCAGTGGAGAGAGCGGAGGAGCAGGGTGACGTGAGAGAACTTGGGAAGGTTGAACACCAGACGGGCTGCGGCGTTCTGGATGAGTTGTAGGGGTTTAATGGCACAGGCAGGGAGCCCTGCCAGCAGCGAGTTGCAGTAATCCAGACGGGAGATGACAAGTGCCTGGATTAGGACCTGCGCCGCTTCCTGTGTGAGGCAGGGTCGTACTCTGCGAATGTTGTAGAGCATGAACCTACAGGATCGGGTCACCGCCTATTGTCATTGGTTACACTAATTGCACTGTGTGTCTACATAACCTGGTTCAAGTATTCATGACATTACCCTGAGGAAGGCACAGTGATGCCCAAATGTTGGTAAATACCCATTAAATTGCTGGGAGATTACACATGGAGTGTGCGACTTTATTTTCATAGTTTATAGCTAATCCAAGTTTATAATTTTAAAAAGGCTAATTGATCATTAGAAAACGCTTTTGCAATTATGTTAGCACAGCTGAAAATTGTCGTTCTGATTAAAGAAGCAATAAAACTGTCCTTTAGACTACTCGATTATCTGGAACATCAGCATTTGTTGGTTCGATTAAAGGCTCAAAATGGCCAGAAGCAAAGAACTTTCTTCTGAAACTCATCAGTCTATTCTTGTTCTGAGAAATGAAGGTTATTCCATGCGAGAATTTGCCAAGAAACTGAAGATCTCGTACAACGCTGTGTACTACACCCTTCACAGAATAGCGCAAACTGTCTCTAACCAGAATAGAAAGAGTGGGAGGCCCCGGTGCACAACTGAGCAAGAGGACAAGTACATTAGTGTCTAGTTTGAGAAACAGATGCCTCACAAGTCCTCAACTGGCAGCTTCATTAAATAGTATCCGCAATACACCAGTCTCAACATCAACAGTGAAGAGGAGACTACGGGATGCTGGAATTCTAGGCAGAGATGCAAAGAAAAAGCCATATCTCAGACTGGCCAATAAAAAGAAAAGATTAAGATGGGCAAAATAACACAGACACTGGACAGAGGAACTCTGCCTGCAAGGCCAGCATCGCCTCTTCACTGTTGATGTTGAGATTAGTGTTTTGAACAGTACTGTGTGTTAAATATATATAAACAAAAAAAATGGGGTTTGTAAATGATGCAGACAATTACATTGATGGAATCTATACAATCTATATGCAATATTAAAGCTGGTCTTTCCCTAACAAAAAAAATTAATGTAAGACAGGTAAACAAACTGCTTTTTTTAAAGATAAAAATCACTACGGCCTACATTGTACACTGAAAAACATTTTCAAAAAATGAAATAAAACAGTATTCTTTATTCTCTTGATAAACTGCATCTTCATAACTGGCTTAAGGCATCCAACTCATCCAAGGCATCCAGGCATTCCAAGGCATCCAAGCAGAGATTTCGCACTGCTGTCAATGACAAGAACATCGTCTATAGTGCTAGCGACGCTGGTTCAGTCTCTTGTACAGGCACCCCATCAGTTTCACCATGCTGCCCTGAGATGGATGAAATCTTCTCTTCTGATGACTTCTCCTGCGTCTGCAAACAGTAAGCAAAGAGCAATATTTAGAAACAAATCATTCCAACTTATGAGAAGCCACAGCTACAGTGCATTCGAAAAGTATTCAGACCCCTTGACTTTTTACTTTACAGCCTTATTCTAAAATCGATTTTCCTCAATCTAAACACAATACCCCATAATGACAGAGCAAAAACTGGTTTAGACATTTTTGCAAATGTATTACAAATAGAAAAACTGTAATATCACATTTGCATAAGTATTCAGACCCTTTACTCAGTACTTTGTTGAAGCACCTTTGGCAGCGATTACAGCCTTGATTCTTCAAGGGTAGGACACTATAAGCTTGGCACACCTGTATTTGGGGAGTTTCTCCCATTCTTCTCTGCAAATCCTCTCAAGCTCTGTCAGGTTGGATGGGGAGTGTCGCACAGCTATTTTCAGGTCTCTCCAGAGATGTTTGATTGGGTTAAAGTCCGGGGTCTGGCTGGGCCACTCAAGGACATTAAGAGACTTGTCCCAAAGACACTCCCGCGTTGTCTTGGCTGTGTTTAGGGTTTTTGTCCTGTTGGAAGGTGAACCGTCATCCCAGTCTGAGGTCCTGAACGTTCTGGAGCAGGTTTTCATCAAGGATCTCTCTGTTCTTTGCTCCGTTAATCTTTTCCTCAATCCTCACTAGTCTCCCAGTCCCTGCCGCTGAAAAACATGCCCACAGCATGATGCTTCCACCACCACGCTTCACCGTAGGGATGGTGCCAGGTTTCCTTCAGATGTGACTCTTGGCATTCAGGCCAAATAGTATATATTGGTTGGTTTCATCAGACCAGAGAATCTTGTTTCTCATGGTCAGAGTCCTTTAGGTGCCTTTTGGCAATCTCCAAACTGGCTATTGTGCCTTTTACTGAGGAGTGGCTTCCGTCTGGCCACTCTACCATAAAGTCCTGACTGGTGGAGTGCTGTAGAGATTGTTGTCCTTCTAGAAGGTTCTTCCATCTCCACAGAGGAACTCCGGAGCTCTGTCAGTGACCATTGGGTTCTTCGTCACCTCCCTGACCAAGGCCCGTCTCCCACGATTGCTCAGTTTGGCCGGGCGGCCAGCTCTAGGACGAGTTTGTGGTTCCAAACTTCTTCCATTTAAAAATTATGGAGGCCACTGTGTTCTTGGGGATCTTCAATGCTGCAGAATTTTTTTGATACCCTTCCCCAGATCTGTGCCTTGACATAATCCTGTCTCGGAGCTCTACGGACAATTATGAACTGACTCTCCAGCAGACGGACCGGATTCCAACAGAGAAGAAAACGACATACGGGCATAAATATATACATTGCAATTATTCTCGAATGAGCGGCCATTCATGTGCAAAGGATTAGCATTTCAATTAATATAATTATCAACTGTGTGTAGTGAATCCATTTAGTTTTTCCCCCGCTGGTTTTTATTTTTAATAAAATTAGCAAACATTTTTAAAAACCTACTTTTCGCTTTGTCATTTCGAGGTAGTGTGTGTAGATTGATGAGGGGGGGAAAAAAATTATTGTATCAATTTTAGTATAAAGCTGTAACGTAAAAAAATGTGGAAAAAGGGAAGGGGTCTGAATACTTTCCGAATGCACTGTGTACAAAACATTAACATCACCTTCCTAATATTGAGTAGCGCAACCCTTTTAACCTGTCTCCTCCCCTTCATCTACACTGATTGAAGTGGATTTAACAAGCGACATCGCCTTCACCTGGTCAGTCTCATGGAAAGAGCAGGTGTTCATAATATTTTGTACACTCCGTGTATATTAGCAATACCCAATGATGTACACCTGCCTATTCATGTGGATTTGTCTATTGTAATACCATACAGATCATCATTCACATTATCTCAAAACATTGCATGCTAACTAGTTAAAAGATCCCATTTCGGATCTAGCTAATGATTATGCCCATGCTAAATGCAGATAGGCAAACCAATGCGTCAGCCTATTTATTTATTGCCGCTATGCTGCATCAGTCGGGCTACAGGTGATAATGCTTATAGCATACCTGATAAGATGGACCATGCATAGGCTATATGCTTGGTCCAATATGTTAAAATTATTTTACCAATATGTAATATCTTATTGGGCTTATTTCTAGAGGTGGAAATTATATTTTAGATTATTTTAATTCATTTTGGAGTCGAGCGTCCTTTTTAAAAAGTCACAGTTGAACTTTTCAGTCCTTCTACAAACAATTTCCCCAAATCCCCACTCTACACAACCTTTTCCTCCACTGCTACAGAGGCTGGCGGGTCCCCTCTGTGGCTTGCAGCTCTGAAGTGTAAAATTTGGTTTGGTTGTAGTTTTAAGGATTTGACTTTCAGCTCGCGGCTGAGACCACTTGCTGGAGTGGCTTGCTCTCTGCTGGCCTTACCGCCGGTAAACACTTCCAGTGTAGCGGCTAAAGACCTAGAATGATGCTTTTGATAAGCCCCCAGGTTCATAAGGGAACATCTTTGCATCCATAACTCAGCCGAGATCAACACAAACCACTTACATTACTCCCTTGTGTAGTTGGTGAGGTCTGCCTCTCGGCCAGCTGCTTAGACTCCCCGTCAGTAGCCACCTTAGATTCAGACGTCACGTCCCTCTCATTGGGTTTGGCTTTAGCTGGAGAGGGTTTAGCTTCTTGTGAGTCATTGCCTTCAGTTGTGGCCCCAGCTACAACTGGTTGTTGTATCTCTTCCTGGATGTCGCCGTTCCTCAGGGTCTCCACGTTTCTGGGAGGGGAGCATTGAGGGGCCTCCCCCCCTGCCAGTGGGTCGTGGTTTGTACCTCTCAGATGGGCCTGGGGCTCGGGCTGGTCCATGGCTGGAGGAGGGGGGTCCCTGGGCCTGCCGATGCGCAGCAGTCTCGTAATGCCATGCTTGATGGCTGCCTGGCATCTACAGTACATAAACACCTGAGGAACATGAGGAATATACTACTTCAGTGACATGTAGGGGACTGGCTACTGGCTAAAACTGGAAACAGTTACTGTAACTGCTGTGTGGTAGTCAGGGATGGGTTCAATTCCATTCCATTTCAATATGGAAGTAAATTTAATTTCTCATTCAAGCATTGAAAAGGGCCATTTATTTTCTTAAGGATTTTTCAACACCAATTCTCTTTCTGAATTGTTTTAATTGAAACGGAATTTACCCCAGCCCTTCTGACAGTGTTTCAAGTGTGTGTGTGTGTGTGTGTACGCACCAGGATGGAAAGCACCAGCATGGAAAGCACAGGGATATCCCGGGTGACCGGTAGGTCCTTGAGGGCTACGAGCAACTCGCTGATCCTCTGGCCAAAGCGCTTCTGAGTTTCCGTGAAGAAGTTAGTGATGGACATAGTGATTGCCGACAGAGACATAATGACACACCACATCCTATTGGAAATAGGCTAAATGCTACACAGGTTATTGATCATCAACAGGTCAATTCCATTTCAGTGCAGTCAATGCAGGAAGGATTCACTCATCGTTTACTTTATTTGGACAGGTAGAATTAGAGACGGATACAGAGAGATGGGAAGGATATAAGGGTTGGAGTTGGGGTTTGATTCCTGGTCTCCGGTAGTGAGCAGTTTATGTGCCTAGAGCATTACCGCTAGACCAAAGGCTCTGCACTTACATCCTGTATGGCTGAATTGAAATGGAATTGTCCCCAACCCCGGTTGTCAACTACAGGTTACCATAGCTTGGGGTACGAGAAGGATTGGGGTGACGTTGAGGACTTTGTTGTACATCTTACAGAGACCTTCCTGGAGAGTCATGGCACCTCTGTACCAATCTGGGGTAAAGGTAGGAAGGAGTCCAATACAGTAGGCTTCATGACAACATAAACCCATATGCATTTCCACAGTAAGCTTACTGCAAACAGTGCAAAGTGTTTATGCTGTTGGAGACCATTAAGACCTGAGCACACTTTCTTGTATACTTATCTGTACTAATAATTATGGGTAAGGGCTGATATATAAAATAGTAATTTACAATCTGACTGGTTTATATCACTATATTCTCTTGAATAGATGTTTTTTTATATATATATCCTTTGAGATTTAAAGTAGTGTTAGGTGGAAGCTCTGTGTGTATGAGAAGTGAAATGTTTTAGTGGACTGCAGGAATGTGTTCTCCCAATAACTCAAGCCCTCTCTTGACTGATCACAAGTCTTGTGACATGCAAGGAGGAGCAGAGAAATACTGGATGATGGAAAAGCACTGAAACACATCTTTCTGGAAAGGAAGAGGTGAAAACTAAGGGTATAAAATGGGCACTGCACTGTATTGAATGTATGTTCTTAGCTGACACATCCAGTTGGGTGTAACAAACCTAGTTTGAGCTTTTTTGCTGTCTGCCTGAAATCTAGAACCTCGGTGCATATCACAGGACTTCTTACCAGTGGAGAGAGGCCTTGAGTTATTGGGAGTACACATTTCTACAGTTCACTGCAGTCCACTAAATAACTCCACTTCTCATACACAAAGAGCTTAAACGGAACACCACTTTCAATCCCCAAGGATATATATAAAAAATATACATTCATACTAAGAGGACATTATATAAACCAGTAAAGACATTATTTTATCAGCTCTAACCCACAAAAGGATTATTACTACTGATAATGATACAAGAAAAAGGTGCTCAGGTCTAAATGGTCTCCAGAGTATGTTCGCACATGGAGAGGTCAAAACCGCTCCATGCTGACAAAAAAAACACAAAAAAAACTGCTGCTCCAAATTCGCTCCATTCATTAAAATCACAATTTAACCAACACTATTTGTGACCACCTGATCTACCAATTGTTTTTTAAGTATTGAAACCAAAACATATGGATTTGAATGAAAAGTATTTGAATAAACATGAAAAGGTGAATGTAAGAAGCGAAAATAGGCTACATAGCAGGTAGTCAGGAACGAAAATGAATTATTAAGGCTATATTATTTCAAGGCTATAGCCTAAAAATAAATACATTGTGAAGCATTTGCTTGTGAGACACAATAGGCTGGTTGTATTAAATCATTATAGTCTATAAATTGTGCATATAGGCTGTGACTCAGAGTTAAATAAAAATGTAATGAAAAATGACTTAATAGTGCCTTTGAATTAATTTTTTTGAAACATGAGTTTGGCCAGTCTGACTTCAGGCTCATGCAATGGTGACCGGAGAGCCGGCCAGCCGTTTGGCCACTCTTGCCAGAAGTGCATTATTAAGCTCTCAGCATTAAACAACATTTCGTTGTATTAAATCATTATAGTCTCCAAATTTCGCATATAGGCTGTGACTTACTTAGAATTAAATAAAAATGAAACGAAAAATCCCTGATTAGGCTCAGCGCAGTTGAATTCACTTTTAGAAAGATGAGTTTGGCCAGAGTCTGTGGCTTCAGGCTCACGCCAAGTGCCCTGGAGAGCTGTACACACGCAGAGATACTGGGGATGCTAAATACCGGTCGGGCCACTTTTGCCAGGCTGGGCAGGAATGCAGAGTTGTTTTTAAATGTTTCTACACTAGGCCTAAAAGGTTTTTAGGCAAAATAACCCAATTAAAACGGAAATCTCCTTGAACGTGGGAATATGCCAGTCCTATTGGGCCAAAATCAATTACGGCCTATAGTATAGATAGAACAGAAATGAACGAAACGTTTAAGACACCCGATTTTGTTGCTACAATGACAGTTATCTAACCACCTCGTTCCTTTCTGTCAGCAAGTGCACGTAGAAAGTATGGGATAGGTGTCTTTTCAGATTCCACAATGATTAGTTGTGGACACTAAATCACCGCATTCACTCTTGCTCTTGGTCCTCATCTTTGTAAGTCGACTTGATTTAGCATCTGTGTGTTTTATCAGTTTCTTTTTGAAAATATTTAGCGAACTCCGTAACCGTAGCTAAAGCAAGCAGCACACAAGTAGACTGGCATGCTCTGACATCGTGAAGCGAGTGTTACTGGAGCGCTACTTTGGAGCGGGCTAAAAGGCCGACGCCCCAGCCTTTGGGAATCTCACTCCACGCTCCAGACAAATTGGGCATGCTCCGCTCACATACTATGTCTCTAACAACGTCCATGCGTCTTAATACGTCTTTTTTTAAATTGCATTACAAAATGGATATATTATCTCTTCATGCACCAATTATTATAAAATAACAACGAATTTATTCAAATGTAATCTCACATTTTTTGTTATGCCAAGGTCAAGTGTTAATGTTTTTTTGCATCATCTCACCATTTAAGTCCCACCAGTCAATTTTCCCGGTGCTTTTCGCGTCGACGGCAAAGTCAATCTGACAGGACAATACAATTACAATGACAGATATGATGGATTTAGCGTTGTACCATCCCTGGGTCAGAAGTTGGTTTAGTGGCAGTGCTGCCGTTCCTGGGACCACACACCCACAGTTCGAACCCTGGCTCCACAACTGCTATTATCCCTCATGTATCAATCAATCTCACAAAAAAAACACGTTCAACTCTCCTGATAAGATATTTTGTTTTTCCCCTCAAGATATTCCTTGGTGTTCCTTCAATTTATTTAGTTGGCTTAGATTTTTTTTTAAAGAATAGACTATGGCATATTATAAATAGCTTACCTTAGCTGTTCATAAACCCCCCAAAAAATATTATTTGCAAAGACATAAAATACTGTTGTAGTATTTAGCCTATATTATTTTTTTTTACCTCTGAGAACATGAATCAATCCTGAATCAGACAGACCCTACACTGAAAGTAGCCAGACTGGGCACTCTGTCTGTAAATAAGTAATTTTGTACCTTCAAATATTCTTTAAATGAATTATATTTATTTACTACTAGACATAGAACATCATAGACAGTAAGGGGCTATTAGCAAGTGGACATTTTACAGAATGCATGGAAGTGTGTATTGATAATTTACCTTGTAGAGGAAGAAGCAAAACCACACCAGACTGATGACAAAGCAGATGGCGAAGATTCGCTTGAACTGGACAAACCAGGAGACTGTAGACCACAGCTCGCTGCAGATGATGACCACTATAATTAAGACACAAACAAACACCTGGAAGAGAGAGAAGGTCCTTTAGAACAGGATTTCCTAAACTCTGTCCTGGGGGCCAGTTTAGAATTTTTCATTAGCACTACACAAGCAGATTCAAATAATCGCTTGATGATGAGTTGGTTATTTGAATCAGCTGTGAAGTGCTAGGGCAAAATCTTTTACGTGCACCAAGGGGGGCCCCCAGGACAGAGTTTGGGAAACCCTGCTTTAGAGAAGGTCCAGATTTGGCGTTGTTTTGATTTGGTTCATTAAGAAATGCTAGCAGCCATGACTGAATTCAAACAGGATTTGGTTTCGTGGTGTGGTTTGATGTGGGTGTCTCGTGTTCGCAGGTGGGAAGAGTTAACAAAATAATTTGGTCATTTCGCTTCAGCCGGCTGGTGAGCGACCGTGGAAAATTTGGCTCGACTTTGGATAGCCAATCTCTGGGACAATATTTTCATGTCGCACATCTTTTAGTTGTCTCATTAAATGCTTTCAATATTTGTATCTGAATTTCTAAAATGTATAGATGGTTTGAGGTTAAGTCGTAAAAATTTGGAGCTACCGACCTTTTAAAATATTGTCCCATGTACATTGTGTAATTCACGGACGTCTCCAACTAGCCACATAGGGATATCTAATGTCAAACCAAATTGACCATGGGCATTACGATCAGGTTGCGTGCAGCTGCGCTCCTAATTGATGATTACTTGGGTACTGCCAGCTGTGGGCAGGATTATAATAAACCCAACGCACGGAAAACTGTTACGGTACCCTTCATTCCTATCGTGCAAATCTGTTTTGGAGGAGAACTACTTTATGACCAAAATGATCCTATTTACATTTTGTAGTCAATGTTGACACGCGAATAAATGTTTCTGGCTCATATTGATGCCACATAGGCCATTTTCAAAACGAGAAGTTTTAGGGGCAGTCGCTCCTTAAATAACTGCGATGACGATGAGAAATATTCCTGGCGTTGTAACGCCAACGAGTGGTATCAGTTCTGTCTTGAGTGTACAGTAAATGACTGTGCTCCGAATCGGAGCGGTTAAGTCATATTGATGAACACAAAAGTGGCAGTTAGCTTCATACGCATCTCAGTCAGTCAGTGGAGCAGATCGGACTCGCCTCCTCAAACAGAGATCAGACATGCCAGCCAGCACCATTGAGAGTAGTTTTGTTTTCATATGTCCTTTAGTTTGTGTGTAGGCTAGTCCTAGCCTATGAGTTACCGTGTTTTCTTACAAGTATGAACTTGTAAGTCCAGAAAAGACGTTCCCTCACAGACAAATAAAAGTTATTTTAATTTCATCCTCCCTGCCTGTGTAGCCTACTTTACAAACTGTCAATCATCAATTCCTTTAGGCTAACCACACGTGGTGTGTGCGGCGGTAAATCCACTTGCTTTTGAGCATCACAGTCCCCTCTGCTACACATTATCACCTTCATGACTGTGTCGATCTCTACACCAAAGGTGTCCTCAAAGTGCCATCTCGAGGCCTCGAGGTCACGTGGTTTGAGATCCACCAGGACCTGGCTGAGGACATCGTCCACATCCCCCATTCTACAGCTGTCCATTCCCTCCAGAAGCTTCCAGATCTCCGCCAACGCTTGCCGAGACAGTCTTACTTTGGCGTCGTAGTAGAGATCATTCTGGAAATCACTGGGCTAGTGGTTGGAAAGGAATAGGAAATAAATAGCAAAACAAAGTACAGGCACTTGGCATATACAGAAAGCATATTACATCACAAGGGTTAAAACTTGGGCTGGGCGACGTCAACCTTTATCCCATTGTGATTATGTACTCAAGACTTCTATAAAAGATGGTATTGCCCCCTATTATAAATACCTCCGCTATAACCACTGTCAGGCTATAGCGCAAAATCACATGCTATAACTGGACGAATTGTGGCGAAAAATAATGGTTGTGGGCAGAAGCTAAGTGAAGGCAAATCTTTTCTAATCTTTCTGGTGGGGTTTCAGCATGGCCAGGTCAGGTGTGTGTGCACGTCTTTGTGGCGCGCCCATGAAGAAATGACAGTCAACTGATGAGCAACAGGCTTTCTTAGGTTATAAATCATGGGCTGGATAGAAGCAAGTCTAGCGTCTTCAGAACCTGATAATAAATAGCTTTATTTGCCTCATCATCCTTTCTTAACGGTCATATTGTTTGTTCCGTCTCTCATAAAGCTGCGATTGAGAATAGCCTATGCCAATAGACTGAACTTCATTCTTGTTCACATTTTGGGCAACTTCTCTGCCTATTAGACTATTTGGGAAATAGGCTACTGGGTCACAACTAACTTTTCTTGACGCTTTTATGATAGGCTACTGGCCATTTGGTTTTCAACCTCGCATGGAGGGATTTTACCAGCTCGCACAAATTATTTACTTCATAAACCCCTAGAGCTGATATCTGAGTGGAAATCTAATTAGCGTAATACAAAAGTTCAAAGTAGTAGAGTTCAAATTTGATTACATTATTGTTCTAGTCCCATCCTCCACCACAGAGTTCTTGTAATTGACATTTCTTTGTTGCAAGTCAAGTTTCTGTTTGCAAGGCTTGTGTCCTGATTCTTCACTCTTCCTCCCAAAGTGTGCACTAGTGTTCCTCATTCTTGGCCCTGAAGAGCAGCAGTGTGTAAATCGTCATCCCTACCTGTGCTAAAACACCTATTCGACTACAATAAGACCATACTTGGGTAAATGAAGTGAATGGTTGAATGTAAAAACATGCACTAAACCGGAGCATGGATATCATGAACATTTTTTGTTTTAAGTATTTGAATTGTGACTATCGTTAGTTGTACATTGATAAACTGTATTAGGTTTCCACCCATGTTAATCTTTTTGATAATTCCTTGTGGTCCTTTTTCATAGGCGGTCCTGGCTGATGACCTATCTCCATAGCTGAGTAGCCGAGGAGGAATATCACTTTCTCCCATAATAATACTACCAATATTTCGAACTGTACCAATGAGAAGTAGGGCAGACTTATCCATTGTTGCTGAACTGTTTTCAGTCAAGTTTACAGTGACAATTTGTTACCAGCCACGTGTTCAATAAGGTTTTCTGCAAATAGAATTACAATACAGAAATGTTCTTGTATTTTAGTGAAGTTCTGCCAAGCTTATGTTGGAAACGAACGAATCCAAAACAATTGTAACATGTTTCTTAAAAATGAGAACAATAACGGTTGCCTCTATCACAGGTCCCACGTGTACATACAGTAAGGGATATATCCTTAAAATAATTTGTGATGGTTAATTGTGTATACTGATTGCTACGGCATAGACATAACAAATCTAGGAACTAATTAAACACTTATCTGCCTTATGCCTCTGGTTTTCCAGTCGACACTAGCAAGGAAAAACTCTATATGCAATAATGTCCATGTCTTGCAGCTTTAACAGTAGAGTCAAGAAACAGCTTTGTCAACTGTCTCACCAAGGGCTAACTCAAAGAATGTTACGGCAAGGTTATGTCCATCTACTCGGTCTCCAAAAATGTGACAACTACACAACTTTGAGTTATTGTTACTGGCAATATATACACTACATCACCAAAAGTATGTGGACACCTGCTCGTCAAACATCTCATTCCAAACTCATGGGCATTAATATAGAGTTGGTCCCCCTTTTCTGCTATAACAGCCTCCACTCTTCTGGGAAGGCTTTCCACTAGATGTTGGAAAATTACTGTGGGGACTTGCTTCCATTCAGCTACAAGAGCATTAGTGAGGTCAGTGTTCCAATTCATCCCAAAACGTGTTAGATGGGGTCAAGGTCAGGGCTCTGTGCAGGCCAGTAAAGTTCTTCCACACCGATCTCAACAAACCATTTCTGTATGGACCATGCTTTGTGCACGGGGGCATTGTCATGCTGAAACAGGAAAGGCCCTTCCCATGCTGAAACAGGAAAGGGCCTTCCCCAAACTGTTGCCACAAAGCTGGAAGCACAGAATCATCTAGAATGTCATTGTATGCTGTAGCGTTAATATTTCCCTTCACTGGAACTAAGGGGCCTAGCCCGAACCATGGGAAAAAATTGCCCCAGACCATCATTCCTCCTCCCCTAAACTTTAAGCTGACACTATGCATTGGGGAAGGTAGCGTTCTCCTGGCATCCGCCAAACCCAGACTGACAGATGGTGAAGCGTGATTCATCACTCCAGAGAACGCGTTTCCACTGCTCCAGAGTCCAATGGCGGCGAGATTTACACACTTCAGCCGACGCTTGGCATTGTGATCTTAGGCTTGTGTGCAGCTGCTCGACCATGGAAACCCATTCCATGAAGCTCCCAACGAACAGTTATTGTGCTGACGTTGCTTCCAGTGGCAGTTTGAGACTCTGTAATGAGTGTTGAAACCGAGGGCTTGTGTGGCCTACCACTTCACGGCTGAGCCGTTGTTGCTCCTAAATGTTTCCACTTCACAATAACAGCATTTCCATTTGACCTGGGCAGCTCTAGCAGGGCAGAAATTTGACGAACTGAAAGTTGGAAAGGTGGCATCCTATGACGGTGCCACATTGAAAGTCACTGCTGTCTTCAGTTAGGCCATTCTACGGCCAATGTTTGTCTATGGAGATTGCGTAGCTGTGTGCTCGATTTTATACACCTGTCAGCTTGGATGTGGCTGAAATAGACAAATCCACTAATTTGAAGGGGTGTCAACATACTTTTCTATATATAGTGTACATACAGTGCATTTAGAAAGTATTCAGACCCCTTGACTTTTTCTACATTGTTACATTACAGCCTTATTCTAAAATAGATGAGAAAAAAAACATCCTCAATATACACACAATACTCCATAATGTCAAAGCGAACAGGTTGACATTTTTGCACATTAATTCAAAATAAAAACAGAAATCCTAATTTACATACGTATTCAGACCCTTCGCTATGAGGCTCAATTGAGCTCAGGTGCATCCTGTTTCCATTGATCAACCTTGAGCTGTTTCTACAACTTGGAGTCCACCTGTGGTAAATTAAATTGACATGATTTGAAAAGGAACACATCTGTCTATTTAAAAAGGTCCCATAGTTGTTGACAGTGCGTGTCAGAGCAAAAACTACACCATGAGGTCGAAGTAATTGTCCGTAGAGTTCCCGAGACAGGATTGCGTTGAGGCACAGAACTGGGGAAGGGTAACAAAACATTCCTGCAGCATTGAAGGTCCCCAAGAACACAGTGGCCTCCATCACTCTTAAATGGAAGTTTGGAACCACCAAGACTCTTCCGAGAGCTGGCCGCCCAGCCAAACAAGCAATCGGGGGAGAAGAACCCAGTGGTCACTGACAGAGCTCCTCCGTGGAGATGGGAGAACCTTCCAGACGGACAAACATCTCTGCAGCACTCCACCAATCAGGCCTTTATGGTAGAGTGGCCAGACGGAAGCCACTCCTCAGTAAAAGGCACATTACAGACTGCTTGGAGTTTGCCAAAAAGCACATAACGGAGTCTCAGAGCATGATAAACAAGATTCTCTGGTCTGATGAAACCAACTTTGAACTATTTGGCCTGAATGCCAAGCGTCACGTCTGGAGGAAACCTGGCACCATCCCTACGGTGAAGCATGGTGGTGCCAGCATGATCATGCTGTGGGGATGTTTTTCAGCAGCAGGGACTGGGAGACTAGTCAGGAGAGGAAAGATGAACAGAGCAATGAAAACCTGCTCTAGAGCAGGTTCTCAGGACCTCAGACTGGGGAAAAGGTTCACCTTCCAACAGAACAATGACCTCAAGCACACAGCCAAGACAACGCAGGAGTGGCTTCGGGACAAGTCTCTGAATGTCCTTTAGTGGCCCAGTCAGTGCCCAGACTTGAACCCGACTGAATATCTCTGGAGAGACCAGAAAATATCTGTGCACCGACGCTCCCCATTCAACCTGAGAGCTTGAAAGGATCTGCAGAGAAGAATAGGAGAAAGTCCCCAAATATAGCTGTGTCAAGCTCATAGCATCATACCCAAGAAGACTTGAGGCTGTAATCGCTACCAAGTGTTTCAACAAAGTACTGACTAAAGGGTCTGAATACTTATGTAAATGTGATATCTCCAGATTTTAGATTTTTTATTTATAAATTGGCAAACATTTCTAAAAACCTGTTTTTGCTTTGTCATTATGGGGTATTGTGTGTAGATTAAGGAGCGGAAAAAAACTTTCAGCAATTTTAGAATAAGGCTGTAACGTAACAAAGTGTGGAAAAAGTCAAAGGGTCTGAATACTTTCCGATTACAGTGTAATTTGAGGTTTAGAAAAAAGTTGGTTTTGGCACTGCAGCTATCTAGAAATGACCACAGTCATTTGTGTTAATCAACTTGCTTGCTAGCTTCTTAGCCTGTTAGCTAGTAGTACAGTATGACGATGGGCAGAAACTGCTTCTACCAATAGAAATCCCCGATCACACTTATAGGCAATGTCATGGTGACATTGGCTAGCTAAGCTTATGCGCAGAAACACGTCAGTGTCACTTTCACAAGGTTGGAGTAATACATGTTCAACTATTTAAGACTTTGGCTCTAATCCAGGTTGTGCCTTTAGATTGAGAAAATTAACAACTATGGAAGAATTTTCCACTTTTTTCTCTCACAAATTTTCCACTCTCATTGGATGTGTTTAAGAGCATCAAACCCATAGACGTCTCAAACCCCGGCCTGCTTCGCAAACGTTTCCATAAATCTTGCAATGTTGTGCCTCTGGGTTTAGAAACTCTGTGGTTAGGTGCTGAAGATAATAGTCCAGGTGATACTAATCAACACATCTAACTTCTGGAATGAGCAATCAAGCTACTTTATATGAAAATAATCATAGCCTCAACCTTCAAGCTGCATACTGGACCTTATTCCAACTAAACTACTGAAAGAGCTACTTCCTGTGTTTGGCTCTCCTATGTTGAACATAATAAACAGCTTTGTGAGTTAGTGCTAACGTTCGACCCAAGGTACCAAATGCAAATTGATATGTGACACGTATTAATGTCAAAATAACATGCAAAACAAGCAAGCCCCTTCCCCCCCAAAAATTAATATATACACACAGTTGAAGTCGGAAATTTACATACACTTTAGCCAACTACATTTAAACTCAGTTTCACAATTCCTGACATTTAATCCTAGTAAAAATTCCCTGTCTTAGGTCAGTTAGGATCACCACTTTATTAAGAACGTGAAATGTCAGAATAATAGTAGAGAGAATTATTTCTTTCATCTTTTATTTCTTTCATCACATTCCCAGTGGGTCAGAAGTTTACATACACTCAATTAGTATTCGGTAGCATTGCCTTTGAATTGTTTAACTTGGGACAAATGTTTCAGGTAGCCTTCCACAAGCTTCCCACAATAAGTTGGGTGAATTTTGGCCCATTCCTCCTGACAGAGCTGGTGTAACTGAGTCAGGTTTGTAGGCCTCCTTCCTTGCACACACTTTTCAGTTCTGCCCACAAATTTTCTATAGGATTGATGTCAGAGCTTTGTGATGGCCACTCCAATACCTTGACTTTGTTGTTCTTAAGCCATTTTGCAACAACTTTGGAAGTATGCTTGGGGTCATTGTCCATTTGGAAGACCCATTTGCAACCAAGCTTTAACTTCCTGACTGATGTCTTGAGATGTTGCTTCAATATATCCACATGATTTGCCTTCCTCATGATGCCATCAATTTTGTTACGTGCACCAGTCCCTCCTGCAGCAAAGCACCCCACAACATGATGCTGCCACCCCGTGCTTCACTGTTGGGATGGTGTTCTTCAGCTTGCAAGCCTCCCCCTTTTTCCTCCAAATGTAACAATGGTCATTATGACCAAACAGTTATATTTTTGTTTCATCAGACCAGAGGACATTTCTCCAAAAAGTCCCCATGTGCAGTTGCAAACTGCAGTCTGGCTTTTTTATGGCCGTTATGGACCAGTGGCTTCTTCCTTGCTGAACGGCCTTTCATGTTGTCGATATAGGACTCGTTTTACTGTGGATATAGATACTTTTGTGCCCGTTTCCTCCAGCATCTTCACAAGGTCCTTTGCTGTTGTTCTGGGATTGATTTGCACTTTTCGCACCAAAGTACGTTCATCTCTAGGAGACAGAAAGCATCTCCTTCCTGAGCGGTATGACGGCTGCATGGTCCCATGGTGTTCATACTTGCGTACTATTGTTTGTACAAATCAACGTGGGACCTTCAGGTGTTTGGAAATTGCTCCCAAGGATGAACCAGACTTGTGGAGGTCTACAATTTTCTTTCTGAGGTCTTAGCTGATTTCTTTTGATTTTCCTATGATGTCAAGCAAAGAGGAACTGAGTTTGAAGGTAGGCCTTGAAATACATCCACAGGTACAACTCCGATGGACTCAAATGATGTCAATTAGCCTATCAGAAGCATCTAAAGCCATGACATCATTTTCTTGAATTTTCCAAGCCGTTTGAAGGCAGTCAACTTTGTGTATGTAAACTTCTGACCCACTGGAATTGTGATACAGTGAAAGTGAAATATTCTGTCTAAACAATTGTTGGAAAAAGTACTTGTGTCATGCACAAAGTAGATGTCCTAACCAATTTGCCAAAACTATAGTTTGTTAACAAGAAATTTGTGGAGTGGTTGAAAAACGAGTTTTAATGACTCCAGCATAAGTGTATGTAAACTTCCGACTTCAACTGTATATAACATTTTTAGGCCTATATTTATTTTGTTTGCAACTATAGTTGAAGTGTTTTCTATTTACCTTTTTAGATATTCATATTTTAATTTTGTTACATGTTTAATTGAAAATTTGCACAAAGGTTCTAAATAAAAGGAGAAATAATCAAATATGACTAAGTACATTTTATTTGTTGAGTATCATTTTATATAAACTATTTATTTATTACAGAAAATGTGCTATAGCGTGATATGTATCGTTATCGGGATATGAAATGACCTATATCGGGATATAGATTTTGGCCATATCGTCCAGCCCTACTAGGCAGTGAAAGCAAAATGCACGGTAACGTAACCAAAATAGAAAAAACTGCAGGGAAAGAGGGACCCGTTTCACTGAATATATTTTTTGGCATTTATTTACAATTCATTTGTTCTTGCCTTTCAAAATTATTTCCTTGCAATATTATTTTGAGCAAAATAAATAAGCACATTTTTTGGCTTTCAATATCAATATCATTATTTTTGTTCTCGAATTAAAAAGGCTTGCTTGATATTAAAGGCTGAAGAGTAATTCCATAGTCCTTCCTCCACACAGCGATGTTCGGACATCTTTGTCTGGTGTAAAAGTATTGGCTATTGCAAACATCACAAATGTATATCTGGTTAAAACGCTGATTGTTTTGCCCCAATGCAATGTGTAGACTGTGCCCTGCTTGTGCTACTGCAATATTCTTAGTTAACCTACAACAGACAGAAGGTTATAACCTACATCCTAAATTAGCCTACAAAATATATTTACTTTTAGAATATTCGTTTCAAATAGCTGCAGGGTTTTTATTTCTGCTGTTCATAAATATGAGGCAGAGATGTAGGCTACATCATGTCAATTAAATTGGTTGAGTGTTCAGAAGAGGGTGAGTAAAGAAAAATGAATGGAGGGGGAAGAAATGTAAGAAACATGACGGGCAGGGGAGGGTGAGCAGCAACTATGTAAAAAAATAAAATAATAATAAAAAATCTGTGTGTAAAATAATATGAGTAGAATGTGAATCAGATTGATCAGCTCTGGGGAAAAGATTGAGGGGGGCGGGCGGGATGGTTACCTACTGATCCACAGCTCCAGCCTTTACATAAAGAGCATTAGGGCATCGACTGTTAGTGTTCACACAAGTTGAGACAATTCCAAAACATACCAGGCCAAATTTTTCAATCTCCTTCAGAAACTTGGTGAGGAATTGCTTGAGCACCAGATTGCATGAAGGCAGCTGTGAAACCTGCGTGAAAAAAGAAAAAGAAAACTCAGGAAAGTGACATTTCACCTTCTCGCCATTCTGTCATAAGCATTTAAGAGATGTTCAAAATAAAGTGTATTTGTCATGTTTGGTTGTATTTTCACACGTCATGTTTATGATCAAATAGCTAGCTACTGCAATAGGAAACATGACAAAGAAAACAAGAAAACATAGAAACATTAAACATGTCGTCCCCCCTTTTGGGCCAACTATTGACAAAAATTAATGCTCAGACAGGAGATATGCTTTTTCAAAGTGTGGGATTTCAGTTGATTACTATTAGAGGTCATAAAGAGAGAAATAGTATACAAATTGTATAGAGAGAAATAGTCCTATAATTCCTATAATAACTACAACCTAAAACTTTTTACCTGGGAATATTGAAGACTCGTGTTAAAAGGAACCACCAGCTTTCATATGTTCTCATGTTCTGAGCAAGGAACTTAAACGTTAGCTTTCTTACATGGCACATATTGGACTTTTACTTTCTTCTCCAACACTTTGTTTTTGCATTATTTAAACCAAATTGAACATGTTTCATCATTTGAGGCTAAATTGATTTTATTGATGTATTATATTAAGTTAAAATAAGTGTTCATTCGGTATTGTTGTAATTGTCATTATTACAAATAAATAAAGACATTATATATATATATTTTTATTTATTTAAATCGGCCGATTAATCGGTACCAGCTTTTTTTTGGGTCCTCCAATCGGTATCGGTGTTGAAAAATCATAATCGGTCGACCTCTAATTACTATAGCAGCCCCCTTGGGCCAGTCAGTGTAATTTGCCAAAATCGGGACAATGGTGTCTGATATATCAAGTGTGTTAACTAGAATCATATTCCTGAGCACATGTGCCAAATTTCAGATCTTCTGTCTCGACTTCTGAAAGCTTGGCGAGGAAAAGCCAACTGACATTTATTTACCACGGAGGAGCTGACCTGCCGTATCCTCTTTAACCACATATTATTATTATCATCATCATCATCATCATCAGACCCTGCTGGTCATCTATGAACATATTGAAGAACGATCTGGCCTTAATGGCCATGTACTCTTATAATCATCTCCTGGCACAGTCAGAAGAGTACTGGCCACCCATCGGAAAGGGGATACCTCGTCAGTTGCACAACTGAATGCATTGAAACGAAATGTGTCTTCCACATTTAAAGCTGCACAATGCAGAAATCGTTCTGCCATTTCAGTTTGTGACAAAACAAAAGTCTAGTGTAGATAATCAGTGTACCATTTAAAACAGTGTGAAATATATTATCCATAACCAAAAATATTGTATTTTCTTCTGTTTGAAGTTGGTGTACAAAACCGAAAGTGAAAGACCAAAAAACGAAACTTAAGAACGGGAAGCATAGAATTAGTGCGCATACAACATACCGCTTCCTATATTTGCTTTCAATGAGAATGGCCCATCTATAGACACCTTTATGTGTTTAAAAACGTTGCCGGATGCGGACAAATTGGTGCTGGTGGCATAACATGGGGGAGTTCTTATAGAACACCATTAAAAAAAGCCCCCCCCATTTACATGTTGCTTATGAGTGCATTTCACACTACTTTTGGATTGTAATAAGATTACGGCTCGCTTGAAAGTCCTGCTTAATATAATGTTTGTGTCATTGCAAATCAACTGAATTATACTTACACTTAAAGCAGTAAAATGGCTCTTTGGCTAACTTTTGCGAAAGCCTATATCAACGAGCGTTACGATTCTAGCTAATAACTGCTGCATCCATAAGTTATTTAGCAAAAACATACATCTAGGCTATGTTGAATGGGCGACGATGGCTTTCTTGACGCCAAGAGTTTCATGTACTGGAAAATGGTCTTTAACAACCATTTCTGTGAATTTGGTCGTATCGCCTAAAAAGTTACATATTGCAGCCTTTCACATTATTTTACCCACTGGTCAAAATATGCGTTTTTGATTGGACACCCTAAACAATAAAATAATAATTTCAACTAATGGCACGGAGTCATGGCACAAAAACAGGCATTGCGCAGCCACTTGTACTGTACCTCAGCAGTCTTTCTCATGGTCTTTGTGCTTGGTTCGTAGTTCAACATATCATAGGGATCAATCCATTCCTCATCGTCCACCTGCCCTTGAGCAACGAGCAACAGGCTGCATACAGCAGCAGTGATGATGAACATCGTGACAGCACTTGTTGACATCTTCATTTTAAGACGGCTAGCTAGCTAACGTTACTACAATGACATTTGGAGGCTACTCTGCTAAGCTACATATAACTCGGGTCTCATAAACACAGTAATAACGTCAAACTGTCTTTGGCGACGTTCTTCTTCATTGGTATAATGGCGTTCGCAACAATTAAATGAGCATTCCGCCACCTACTGCTCGGTTGGATAATAAAGATCCCAAAAGGAAATAACGCGGGATCAAAAATAATATTTGTATATACAGTCGTGGCCAAAAGTTTTGAGAATGACACAAATATTAATTTTCACAAAGTCTGCTGCCTCAGTTTGTATGATGGCAATTTGCATATACTCCAGAATGTTATGAAGAGTGGTCAGATGAATTGCAATTAATTGCAAAGTCCCTCTTTGCCATGTAAATTAATTGAATCCCCAAAAGACATTTCCACTGCATTTCAGCCCTGCCACAAAACGACCAGCTGTCATCATGTCAGTGATTCTCTCGTTAACACAGGTGTGAGTGTTGACGAGGACAAGGCTGAAGATCACTCTGTCATGCTGTTTGAGTTCGAATAACAGACAGGAAGCTTCAAAAATAGGGTGGTGCTTGGAATCATTGTTCTTCCTCTGTCAACCATGGTTATCTGCAAGGAAACACGTGCCGTCATCATTGCTTTGCACAAAAAGGGCTTCACAGGCAAGGATATTGCTTCCAGTAAGATTGCACCTAAATCAAGCATTTATCAGATCATCAAGAACTTCAAGGAGAGCAGTTCAATTGTTGTGAAGAAGGCTTCAGGGCGCCCAAGAAAGTCCAGCAAGCTCCAGGACCGTCTCCTAAAGTTGATTCAGCTGCGGGATCGGGGCACCACCGGTACAGAGCTTGCTCAGGAATGGCAGCAGGCAGGTGTGAGTGCATCTGCACGCACAGTGAGGCGAAGACTTTTGGAGGATGGCCTGGTGTCAAGAAGGGCAGCAAAGAAGCCACTACTCATAGTGGCCCGATGTGGTACTATATGCGGTTTTCCACTCGTCTCCCTCCCGAATACGCACCAGATTATACGCACTCCTGAGATCCAGTTTCGTGAAAAAACGCGCTCCGTGAAATGATTCCACCGCCGTAGCGATGAGAGGTAGTGGGTAACTAAACCCCACTGTGATGGAATTGAGACCTCTATAATCAATGCACGGACGCAGACCTCCCCCCTTTTTCTTCACGTAAAAGAAACTCGAGGAGACGGGTGAGATGGAGGGCCGAATGAACCCCTGTCTCAGAGATTCCGTGACATATGTCTCCATAGCCAACGTCTCCTCCTGGGACAAGGGGTACACATGACTCTTGGGAAGCGCAGCGTTTACCTGGAGGTTTATTACACAATCCCCCTGTTGATGGGGTGGTAATTTAGTCGCCTTCTTCTTACAGAAGGCGAGAGCCAAATCGGCATACTCAGGGGGAATGCGCACAGTGGAAACCTGGTCTGGACTCTCCACCGACGTGGCACCGATGGAAACTCCCAGACACCTACCCGAACACTCCTCTGACCACCCCTGGAGAACCCCCTGTTTCCACAAAATCTTGGGATTGTGACTGGCCAGCCAAGGCACTCCCAGCACAACTGGAAACGCAGGCGAATCGATAAGGAAGTAACTAATTTGCTCCTTATGATTCCCCTGCGTTACCATGTCCAGTGGCACCGTAGTCTCCCTGACCAGCCCTGACCCTAATGGCCGGCTATCTAGGGAGTGCACGGGGAAGGGGGAATCTAACGGTACTAGTGGAACTCCCGCGATCCATAAAGTTCCCCGCTGCGCCTGAATCGACTAGCGCCTTATGCTGGGAACAAGGGAAAAAATCAAGAAAAAAAATTAAAACAAACATATGACCAACAGAGGGTTCTGGGTGAGTTTGGTGCTGACTCACCTGGGGTGAACGAGGAGTGTTCTGCCTGCCTTCTCGACTCCCAGAGGGACCCCCCCAGCACCGGTCGACCGTGTGTCCTCGGCGACCACAATTGGTGCAGGAGGAGCGCCCTCCTCCGGTTCCCTTAGATGCAGCCACTCCCAGCTCCATGGGAATGGGCGCGGGAGGGCTAGGAGGTGGAACTGACAGGAGCCCTTCTGAACGCCCGCGGGCAGCCAGCAGATTGTCCAGTCGGATTGACATGTCAATCAGTTCATCCAGGGAGAGTGTAGTGTCCCGACACGCTAGCTCCCTGCGGACGTCCTCCCGGAGGCTGCACCGGTATTGATCTATTAGGGCCCTGTCGTTCCACCCGGCCCCCGCAGCCAAGGTCCGGAACTCCAGAGCAAAGTCTTGCGCGCTCCTCGTCTCCTGCCTGAGATGAAACAGTCGCTCACCCGCCGCCCGGCCTTCTGGAGGGTGATCGAATACGGCCCGGAAACGGCGGGTGAACTCAGGGTAATTTTCTCTCGCTGAGTTGGGGCTGTTCCAGACAGCGGTGGCCCAGTCCAACGCTCACCCCGTTAGGCAGGAGACGAGGAGGCTGACACTCTCCTCTCCCGAGGGAGTCGGCCTCACGGTAGCCAGGTATAAGTCAAGCTGCAGCAGAAACCCCTGGCATCCTGCTGCTGCTCCATCATACTCCCTTGGGAGCGCAAGACGTAATGCTCCAGAACCTGACGTAGGAGGGAGCGGAGTAGGTGGACTCCTCTGGTGAGTCGGAGGCGAAGAGAGGAGACCACTCCTCTCCCATCGGTCCATCCTTTCCATCACTTCGTCCATCGCCGACCCGATTTGATGGAGTACGGTGGTGTGGTGGAGGACCCGTTCCTCCATAGAGGGGAGAGGGGTGGCGGCTGCTCCTGCTGACTCCATACTTGCAGGTGCGGGCTTCTGTAACGCTTACTGTAGTGGGTGTGGAGTCAGGCGCAGGAAACAGGAGTGTTTGCAATCGGGCTTTAATCAAATGCACCGACAAAAGAATATACACCCAAGAAACAACAACAGGGTGTAATCCAAAAAAAACACAAGATCCAAAAACACGTACCACTACACGAAACACAGTGAACAACAGAAATAAGCCCGCACACAGAACAGGTGGGGAAACGGGCTTAAATACCTAACTAAACACTAATGAGACACAGGTGAAACCAATAAAGACAAAACCAACAGAAAAGGAAAAAGGGATCGGTGGCATCTAGTAGGCCGGTGACGACGACCGCCGAGCGCCACCCGAACAGGGAGAGGAGTCACCCTCGGCAGGAGTCGTGACAGGGGGCTATTCGATTCTAGTGCAGAAACCCACAGGATGTTTTTGTGCTGGTCAAGGGCAGTCAAGTCTGGGGCTATATCCAGTTTCAACTGTTCTGTCTGCGGCTATGGAACCCTGACCTGTTCACCGGACGTGCTACCTGTCCCAGACCTGCTGTTTTCAACTCTCTAAAGACAGCAGGAGCGGTAGAGATACTCTGAATGATCGGCTATGAAAAGCCAACTGACATTTACTCCTGAGGTGCTGACCTGTTGAACCCTTGACAACCACTGTGATTATTATTATTATTTGACCCTGCTGGTCATCTATGAACATTTGAACATCTTGGCTATGTTCTGTAATAATCTCCACCCGGCACAGCCAGAAGAGGACTGGCCACCCCTCATAGCCTGGATCCTCTCTAGGTTTCTTCCTAGGTTCTGGACTTTCTAGGGAGTTTTTTCCTAGCCACTTCTACACCTGCATTGCTTGCTGTTTGTGGTTTTAGGTTGGGTTTCTGTACAGCACTTTGAGATATCAGCTGATGTAAGAAGGGCTTTATAAATACATTTGATTTGATGAGGGGTGGTCGTTTGACCGCGGACCCGTTATTCATGCAGGCAATGAGGCAGTGATCGCTGAGATCCTGGTTGAAGACAGCAGAGGTGTATTTAGAGGGCAAGTTGGTCAGGGTAATATCTAAGAGGGTGCCCATGGTTACGGATTTGGGGTTGTACCTGGTATCTAGCTTAGATTGTAGGACGGCTGGGGTGTTAAGCATGTCCCAGTTTAGGTCACCTAACAGTATGAACTCTGAAGATAGATGGGGGGCAATCAATTCACACATGGTGTCCAGGGTACAGCTGGGGGCTGAAGGGGGTCTATAACAAGCGGCAATGGTGAAAGACTTGTTTCTGGAAAGGTGGATTTTAAAAAGTAGAAGCTCGAATTGTTTGGGCACAGACCTGGATAGTATGACGAAACTCTGCAGGCTAACTCCGCCCCTTTTGGCAGTTCTATCTTGTCGGAAAATGTTATAGTTAGGCATGGAAATGTCAGGATTTTTGGTGGCCTTCCTAAGCCAGGATTCAGACACGGCTAGAGTGTGGCAGAGTGTGCTGAAGCAGTGAATAAAAAAAACTTAGGTAGGAGGCTTCTAATGTTAACATGCATGAAACCAAGGCTTTTACGGTTACAGAAGTTAACAAATGAGAGCGCCTGGGGAATGAGAGTGGAGCTAGGGGCTGCAGGGCCTGGGTTAACCTTTACATCACCAGAGGAACAGAGGAGGGGTAGGATAAGGGTAAGGCTAAAGGCTATAAGACGAGTTCATAGGAATATGTGGTCAAAGGGTTTTTGAAAACAATACTTTATGAAAGAGAAGATGCAATCTATTACTCGGTTATATGTGATGCAACTCCAGACATTTCCCATACTGAGCTAAATGTATTATTGGTGAGTTATGTACACAAAGATAAAGTTCAGGGAACAGGTGAATGGGAAATAATTGAACGTTGTCTTGAATTTAAAGACTGCTAGAAAGACAGGCAGTGAAACTTCTGAAAGGATTGTGAGTGCATTGGAAGGGCATGGTATGGACATAGCAGATTGCCATGGTCAAGGCTATGATAATGGTCAGGGAAAGTGAAGGGAGTTCAAGCACACATACTGAAAAAGAATCCACTGGCCACATACTCACCTTGTGCCTCCCATACTCTTAATCTTGTGGGTGTACATGCAGCTCAGTCGTGCCCAGAAGTATCAACCTTTTTTTGGTTGTGTGAATCGTCTTTACAATCTGTTCAGTGCCAGCCCAGAGCGATGGGCCATTCAAGGAAAAGACTGGCTGCTGTCTTAACCGCCTTTCAGACACTCGATGGAGTGCGCATATTGCTGCGGTCCGACCAGTCACAACTCATTTACCATATATCATCAAAGGCCCTAGACATGCTTCTTGCTACCTGCAGCCTGACAAACGAAGCCAAATCTGAGGCAAAAGGTCTGAAAAGCTACTTCATTTCTTTCAAGGCAATCTTCCTGCTCATTTTCTGGGTAAAAGTTTTGCACTGTATTGAGAATAGAAGCCTAATTCTTCTGTCAGGAAATATTTCTCTGGACACTGAAGCAGCTCACATTAAGGCACTACATGAAGAAATACTGGCTCTGCGTAATCAATGGGGCGCTCTTCTGGCAGAAGCCTCCATGGTGGCAAATGAGATGGGTGTAACTATTCAGTTTCACAGTGAACAGAGAAGCCGCCAGAAAAAAAGAAAACGTTTCCCTGATGAGACTGAAGATGACATAGCAAATGAACAGAAGTCAGACACTGGCTTTCGCAACAGTCTTTTATGTGGCTCTGGATAGTATTATCAGTCATTTGGACATGCGGTTCCACACGATTGCAGGTATATGTGAGGAGTTAACACCAATACTTATATTTAGGAAAATGACTGAAAACCAAATTTGTGTATCTTGCCACAAATTTAGAAACAAGTATTCCAAAGATCTCACAGATGGATTTGAAAATGAAGGGCGACATCTAAAGACGATATATGGTGCCACTTTTTCAGATGTTCTTTCTTCTGTAGAGCTCCTAAATACCATCCACAAGATGCAGCTACAGAGCATTTTTGGAGAGGTGTGCATTGCACTGCGAATCTTCAGTACAATGCCTGTAACAGTTGCTGGAGGTGAACGTGCCTTCAGTAAGCTGAAACTTATAAAGAACTACGATCTACAATGTGCCAAGACAGCCTTGCCATCCTTTCAATTGAAAACCAGTTAGCTAGACATTTTTACTTTAAAAATACATTATAAATGAGTTTGCTCACAAGAAGGCTCGACGCTGGGCTCTTGGTGTCAGAACCACTCTAAATAGCAGGAGGGTGAAGTCAGGCGCAGGAGACCGAGGTACGTGAAACACACGTTTAATGAGTAAGTCCACAATAGCCAAAAACAAGTCAGGGAAACAAAACTCCAAAACAACAGGAACAATGAATCCTGGAAAGAGTCGGGACGCAGCCCAGCAACCCTAATGCCCAAAATGACAGTGGCAGAGGAAAACACAAATCCCCAACCTACTAAACTGTCACGTCCTGACCAGCAGAGGGAGGAATTGTATTAGTTTTGGTCAGGGCGTGGCAGAGGTCTTTGTGTTTTGGTATGTGTGTCTACGTTCTGTCTAGCTTTGGTTTTCTATGTATAGTTAATTGGGGTGGGACTCCCAATTGAAGGCAGGTGTGTTGAGTTGCCTTTAATTGGGAGTCCTATATTAGTAGGGTGTGTTTGTCTGTGTGTTTGTGGGTAATTGTTTGTGAGCACTGCTTTGTTTAGCTTGCCACACTGTTCTAGTCATTCATGTTTGTTGTTTTCCAGTGTATGCTTTATTCTAAAGTAATTAAAAGATGAGCATCCACATTCCCGCTGCGCCTTGGTCTTCTCTCCACTACGACAACTGTGACAGAATTACCCACCACAACAGGACGAAGCAGCGGAGGAATGCTGGCGAGGACTGGGGAACACAGCGGGTAAGGGAACCCGAGAGGCAGCCCCAATAATTTTTTTTGGGGGGGCACAAGGGCTATTTGACGGGGCGAGGATGGAGCCCCAGGCCAGCTCCCCGTACCCTGTTTAGGGAGAGACAGACTGGACAGGTCCCATGCTTTGGGGTTGGGGCTGTGGTGAGGCCTGGGATTTTCAGGCCAGTAGGCACAGTACCAGCGCCCCGCAGGTGCCAAGGCGAGTTGAGCATCGAGCCGGAAGGGGTGATGCCAACCCTGCGCTCAAGACCGCCAGTGCGCCTCTACGGTCCGGTGTTCCCCGCTAAACGCACTAGCATGGAGGTGCGTGTTTCCAGGCTGGCACGTCCAGTACCAGCCCCACGCATCAAGCGTCTAGTGCGTCAGCCCAGCCTCGCCAGTCAGGAGCTACCAGAGCTGCCCGCCAGTCAAGAGTCGCCAGAGCCGCCCGCCAGTCAAGAGTCGCCGGAGCCGCCCGCCAGTCAGGAGTCGCCGGAGCCGCCCGCCAGTCAGGAGTCGCCGGAGCCGCCCGCCAGTCAGGAGTCGCCGGAGCCGCCGCCAGTCAGGAGTTGCCGGAGCCGCCCGCCAGTCAGGAGCCGCCGGAGCCGCCCGCCAGTCAGGAGCCGCCGGAGCCGCCCGCCAGTCAGGAGCCGCCGGAGCCGTCTGCCCGGAGATGCCGGAGTGGCCCGTCTTCCCGGAGATGCCAGACTGGCCCGTCTGCCCGGAGATGCCAGAGTGGCCCGTCTGCCCGGAGATGCCAGAGTGGCCCGACTGCCCGGATCAGCCAGAGTGGCCCGACTGCCCGGATCAGCCAGAGTGGCCCGACTTCCCGGATCAGCCAGAGTGGCCCGACTGCCCGGATCAGCCAGAGTGGCCCGACTGCCCGGATCAGCCAGAGTGGCCCGACTGCCCGGATCAGCCAGAGTGGCCCGACTGCCCGGAGCTGCCAGAGTGGCCCGACTGTCCTCCGGCCCAGCCCGAGTGGCCCGACTGTCCTCCGGCCCAGCCCGAGTGGCCCGCCTGTCCTCCGGCCCAGCCCGAGTGGCCCGCCTGTCCTCCGGCCCAGCCCGAGAGGCCCGCCTGTCCTCCGGCCCAGCCCGAGTGGGCCGTCTGCCAGGGTCAGAGGTCCACGTCCGTGCCGAGGTCCACGTCCAGCACCAGAGCCACCTCCAGGATAGGTGGGTTGGGGAGGGGGGGTGTAGCACAGTGCCGTCGTTGACGGCAGCCACCCTCCCTTCCCTCCCTTATTGTTTAGGGGGTATTGTTTATTGGTTTTGTTGGGGTATTGGGGAATTTTTTGTGTGTTTTCTTTCTTAAGGTGCATTCCGGGGTCTGCACCTTTAGGGGGGGGGGGGTACTGTCACGTCCTGACCAGCAGAGGGAGGAATTGTATTAGTTTTGGTCAGGGCGTGGCAGAGGTCTTTGTGTTTTGGTATGTGTGTCTACATTCTGTCTAGCTTTGGTTTTCTATGTATAGTTAATTGGGGTGGGACTCCCAATTGAAGGCAGGTGTGTTGAGTTGCCTTTGATTGGGAGTCCTATATTAGTAGGGTGTGTTTGTGGGTAATTGTTTGTGAGCACTGCTTTGTTTAGCTTGCCACACTGTTCTAGTCGTTCATATTTGTTGTTTTCCAGTGTATGCTTTATTCTAAAGTAATTAAAAGATGAGCATCCACATTCCCGCTGCGCCTTGGTCTTCTCTCCACTACGACAACTGTGACATAAACGGACGACACGAAAATAATCCCGCACAAACCCCAACAAAAACAGACAGACTAAATACCCCACTAATGACCTAACACAAAACAGGTGCTAACCTAAACAGACATAACCAAATGACACAGAAACAGAGATCAGTGGCAGCTAGTAGGCCGGCGACGACGACCGCCGAGCGCCGCCCGACCGGGGAGAGGCGCCACCTTCTGTGGACGTTGTGACACTTGGTGCAGTGTAATCTCTGAGTTTTGTTTACAGGGAACAAACACAAGGACAAATGCCTTAACCTGTTCTACCCAATCCTGCTCGGGGATGGGCAAAATACTGTTTCAGAGTATTTTCTGCTATGGTTTATCTCCAGTTGAATTTACTCAGGAATGCCCACATAATGTCTTGACACTACAGTTGCAGTTTGACAGATGCTTCTTCTCTGTAGGTACCACATTTATGCCTGCAGTCCACATAGTTCATCCCAAAAAGTATTTGGGGTATTTTATTTAGGCATAAATTTAGGAATTATGCATAGGGCAGAAGAGGCTTAGCCTTGTTTAGAAGAATTGGTAATACAGACGCCTCACAAGTCCTCAACTGGCAGCGTAATTAAATAGTACCCACAAAACACCAGTCTCAATGTCAACAGTGAAGAGGTGACTCCGGGATACTGGCCTTCTAGGCAGAGTTGCAAAGAAAAATCCATATCTCAGACTGACCAATAAAAATAAAATATTAAGATGGGCAAAAGAACACAGACACTGGACAGAGGAAGATTGGAAAAAAGTGTTATGGACAAACAAATCTAAGTTTGAGGTGTTCGGATCACAAAGAAGAACATTTGTGAGACGCAGAAAAAATGAAAAGATGCTGGAGGAGAACTTGACGCCATCTGTCAAGAATGGTGGAGGCAATGTGATGGTCTGGGGGCGCTTTGGTTGTGGTAAAGTGGGAGATTTGTACAGGGTATAAGGGATCTTGAAGAAGGATATCGGATCTCAACCCTATTGATCTGTTGTGGGAGCAGCTTGACCGTATTGTACGTAAGAAGTAGCCATCAAGCCAATCCAATTTGTGGGAGGTGTTTCAGGAAGCATGGGGTGAAATCTCTTCAGATTACCTCATCAAATTGACAACTAGAATGCCAAAGGTCTGCAAGGCTGTAATTGCTGCAAATGGAGGATTCTTTGACGAAATCAAAGTTTGAAGGACACAATTATTATTTCAATTAAAAATCATTATTTATAACCTTGTCAACGTCTTGACTATATTTCCTATTCATTTTGCAACTCATTTCATGTATGTTTTCATGGAAAACAAGAACATTTCTAAGTGACCCCAAACTTTTGAACGGTAGTATATATATATATATATATATATACTGCTAAAAAAAATAAAGGGAAAGCTTAAACAACACATCCTAGATCTGAATGAAAGAAATAATCTTATTAAATACTTTTTTCTTTACATTTTTCTTTACATGAATGTGCCGACAACAAAATCACAAAAAAATAATCAATGGAAATCCAATTTATCAACCCATGGAGGTCTGGATTTGGAGTCACACTCAAACTTAAAGTGGAAAACCACACTACAGGCTGATCCAACTTTGAAGTAATGTCCTTAAAACAAGTCAAAATGAGGCTCAGTAGTGTGTGTGGCCTCCACGTGCCTGTATGACCTCCCTACAACGCCTGGGCATGCTCCTGATGAGGTGGCAGATGGTCTCCTGAGGGATCTCCTCCCAGACCTGGACTAAAGCATCCGCCAACTCTTGGACAGTCTGTGGTGCAACGTGGCGTTGGTGGATGGAGCGAGACATGATGTCCCAGATGTGCTCAATTGGATTCAGGTCTGGGGAACGGGCGGGCCAGTCCATAGGATCAATGCCTTCCTCTTGCAGGAACTGCTGACACACTCCAGCCACATGAGGTCTAGCATTGTCTTGCATTAGGAGGAACCCAGGGCCAACTGCACCAGCATATGGTCTCACAAGGGGTCTGAGGATCTCATCTCGGTACCTAATGGCAGTCAGGCTACCTCTGGCGAGCACATGGAGGGCTGTGCGGCCCCCCAAAGAAATGCCACCCCACACCATGACTGACCCACCGCCAAACCGGTCATGCTGGAGGATGTTGCAGGCAGCAGAACGTTCTCCACGGCGTCTCCAGACTCTGTCACGTCTGTCACGTGCTCAGTGTGAACCTGCTTTCATCTGTGAAGAGCACAGGGCGCCAGTGGCGAATTTGCCAATCTTGGTGTACTCTGGCAAATGCCAAACATCCTGCACGGTGTTGGGCTGTAAGCACAACCCCCACCTGTGGACGTCGGGCCCTCATACCACCCACATGGAGTCTGTTTCTGACCGTTTGAGCAGACACATGCACATTTGTGGCCTGCTGGAGGTCATTTTGCAGGGCTCTGGCAGTGCTTCTCCTGCTTCTCCTTGCACAAAGGCGGAGGTAGCGGACCTGCTGCTGGGTTGTTGCCCTCCTACGGCCTCCTCCACGTCTCCTGATGTACTGGCCTGTCTCCTGGTAGCGCCTCCATGCTCTGGACACTACGCTGACAGACACAGCAAACCTTCTTGCCACAGCTCGCATTGATGTGCCATCCTGGATGAGCTGCACTACCTGAGCCACTTGTGTGGGTTGTAGACTCCGTCTCATGCTACCACTAGAGTGAAAGCACCGCCAGCATTCAAAAGTGACCAAAACATCAGCCAGGAAGCATAGGAACTGAAAAGTGGTCTGTGGTCCCCACCTGCAGAACCACTCCTTTATTGGGGGTGTCTTGCTAATTGCCTATAATTTCCACCTGTTGTCTATTCCATTTGCACAACAGCATGTGAAATTTATTGTCAATCAGTGTTGCTTCCTAAGTGGACAGTTTGATTTCACAGAAGTGTGATTGACTTGGAGTTACATTGTGTTGTTTAAGTGTTCCCTTTATTTTTTTGAGCAGTATATACATATATATATATATATATATATATATATATACAGTTGAAGTCGGAAGTTTACATACACCTTAGCCAAATACATTTAAACTCAGTTTTTCACAATTCCTGACATTTAATCCAAGTAAAAAATCCCTGTTTTAGGTCAGTTAAGATCAACACTTTATTTTTAGAATGTGAAATGTCAGAATAATAGAAGAGAATGATTTATTTCAGCTTTTATTTTTTTCATCCTAACCGACTTGCCAAAACTATAGTTTGTTAACAAGACATTTGTGGAGTGGTTGAAAAACGAGTTTTAATGACTCCAACCTAAGTGTATGTAAACTTTCGACTTCAACTGTGTGTATGTATGTATGTATGTATGTATGTGTGTGTGTGTGTGTGTGTGTGTGTGTGTGTGTGTGTGTGTGTGTGTGTGTGTGTGTGTGTGTGTGTGTGTGTGTATGTATGTATGTATGTATGTATGTATGTATGTATGTATGTATGTATGTATGTATGTATGTATGTATGTATGTATATATGTATGTATGTATAGTTTGCAAACTGATATGTGACACATATTAATGTCAAAATAACATGCAAAACAGACAAGCCCCCCCCCCCCGTCAATAAGAAATCTGCCTCATCTGCCCTGAATGATGGGTCGCCATTGATCCTTCGACATCACTGCACCATAGGGACACTTGACCTCCACCACTCCACCAGACCATCCGGTGAAGCATCCAGGGTCCCAAAGCTCTGACTCCTGCACATCTCCTTGTTATCTGTGCCCCACTACAGACAACACCCATCCAACGACTGAACACCTTGAAACACATTAGTTTTAAGAAATGTCCTATATGAATAAAGTTTGATTTGATTGATGACATTACAGCTGTAGAATATTTAAGTGCAGTTTTTCCAAAAACCTTTAATTGTTAACTTGGGATTTTATCACTTGACATATCAATTATATAGTGGAAACGATCATGTAAATCAAGAGAGTGTGAATGCATGTACCACTCCTAATAAATAAATACATTGCCTTTGAAGATTTGTCTCTGGTTATGAAACTACAATACAGGCTGGATGTCTAAACAAAGTCAATTCTGAATGTCAATAGATTTTTTTTTATTAATTCTCATCAATGACAACATTCTAGAACTGAGTTATCAGTCATCGAAGTCTGGTATCCAGGGTAATCTGGTTAATGATTACATCATTGATTAAGTGGCTCTTTCCTTGTAGAATGTTGACAGATTTATAAGACATATTGTATTGCTAAGATGCTCAAACTTAACTTAATAGCTACACTCACCGACTCAGGATAAACGTTTATCCCTCATGCTGGCCCTGACCAAACCGGGTAAATTGCCCCTCGGTATATCTGCATTTCTCCACATGGCCAAACTTCTAATGGTCTTCTCCCCTTGTAATGCACTTATGCTCATCCTTGAAAAATGTGATAAGGTCTGAAATACACACCAAAGTCGACATACTGTACAAACAATTATCTAAGTAAAACAAAAATGATTATTTTGATATACTGCTCTGCTAACTAAAGTCTAGTCAGTGGCTAGCTACGACGGAGAAAGGGGACATCAATTCATGGACGGGCACAAAGGTTTCTGATTGTGCCGGTGAACAGTAGCTGACGGTGCCAGCTAGAGATGATGTGCAGCAGCTACCCGCAGGAATTTTGTCTTGCTGAGATCTTCTCTGTTGCTAATTACCACTTAGAATGTTTTATAGTAAATTGAGGTGGATATATTGACACAACTCACTTTGTCCGAGAGAGAATTGCATGGCAATCAAAACGTCACGCCTGGGTAAACCAACACGAAACACAGACCTTATATGAAGTAGTTCTAAAATCACAGACGCAAAAATGAATGGGGATAAAACGATTGAGACTATTACCGGGTTTCACCGCTAAATGTTATCGATATTTTGACGCGTCCACTGTGCCAGATTATTTCCTCCTCCACATGAACTGGATTGGTGGAACAGTGCAGAAGAGAAACTCCCCCGAAAGTATTTCTTTTTATTCTCGTCAAGACCAGAATGTGGGGGACATATAAAGTTCCAGGGGTTTATTCTATGCCTGGCTACGTTAGGTTATTTGTAGACAGTTGGCGTGTAGCCTACACACATTAGCATGTATTGTTATTGAATTGCAGGCTACCGGTAATTACATTTCCCCAAAACCTTTATGATTTTCCTGTGATGTTTTATTGACGTGCGCAGTGATTAAAAAAAATTGCCATACACTCAAATAAATAACACCACTCAAATGGGTAGACCGTCTAAATAAATACTATTAGCATATTCTTTACAATGAAATAAATTTTCTAGATGTCATGCCGAAGAGAGTGATCCACATGCATGATAATACAAATGACCCATTATTGACTTGTTATACTGTCAACAGTATATGTCTGTCTGCCTGCCCATGTGCCATTAAACTAGAGTGCTATTTTGTGGTAACTTGACAAGGTATGTCCACACACGTTTAAATATGAATTGCCTTTACTTGCAAACTAGAAAATAAAGACGTACAGCAGCCATGTACAAACGGTAGAATACTGAGAGCGATATAGCCAATTTAACATGAGAAGTGTCCCGTTTTACTGCGCCGACTCTGGGCGATGACATCACAGAAGGGTAAAGGTCACGGTCAATACTAACGTCCATAATAACAACGCTTACATGAATAGTAATAATACTATACTGCAGTTAAGCACAATTCAGTAGGAATTATTTGTATAGTGTTCACCGTATAACACATTTGTACAATGACCAGAATAAACAACGTAGGCCCAGTTCATTGTTCCATTTGTTTGTAGAGAAAGTCAAGCTGCTTTTCACTGAGGTTAACTGAATTTGAGCATAAAATGGGCCAATCTTTCTCAAACCTTTCCCCTCTTTGACAGTGCAGGCAGCTGTGGGCCTACCATCCCACTGCATTACACCCTCGTATTGCTCAGAGGAGAGAGGAATAATGTACATTTCTAAAAGTTTAAAACCCATCCTTTGAAATTATTTTCTATTAACTGTAATGTTCATCTCGCTCATGAAAGCCTTTTTGATTGTATTCTGACACCTTCTGGCCAACATGTATACTGCAGCCATTGAGTGAAATAGCGTAAATGCCAACTTCTACACAGCCTATACACAGCCTATACACAAACTCAAACCTCTCTCATAGAAACATAAAAATAAACAAAAATACACAAAAAACTTTGATGGTGGTGCCGAGTAGGATGAGCACAGGTCAGCACTGACAATTGAATACATGCAGAAAAGAAAAAAATCTATTAGGTCATGGGATAGTTCACCCAAATGACAAAATTGCATATTGGTTTCCTTTCCTTTCATTTTTGATATATATAAAAATTACAACCCCCACCATGTGAAAAAAAGTGATGTCATCAACAGCCAATGTTTACTTTTTTAATTTGGGCTATAACAGTCTATTACAAATCAGTCTGACAGTACTTTTGACAGTATTTCCACCTGACAAATCAGTTTGACAGTACTTTTGACAGTATTTCAATCTGAAGGAAGTATGGCTTGAGGTGACTGAAAAGCATCAGAAAGGTATTGGGAAGTTCAGAAGATCATCAGGTCATCAGATCATTTCCCCCCCAGTCTGATTTAGTGCCTGGTCTTGTCCACTCTGTTCTAATGAGTCCTGCATGGTTTGTGGGCATTGTAGAGGGAAACAGAATTCTATTTTGTAGTGTAAACGATTCAAAAGATAGAAACACATTTGTTGGAAGAAAACCGAAACCGCTCTGTTTATTACAACCACATGTTCTATGAACCAAGCTCAATTTTATTTCAGAGTTTCTCCCGCGACCGTCATTTTCAAATGAGGTGACCCCACATTGGGCCACGACCCCTAGTTTGGGAAACACTGCTGAAATAAAACCCAAGCATACCTTGTCCATACGCTGATTACAGGGTAAGGAAACAAATGTCATTTTGCAATTTGTGTGAACTATCCCTTTAAACAAAGCAACCTCCTGGACTTAACACTCTGATAAAAACTGTTCAAATAAAAACAAACAAATAACTAAATAATCAAACCTTTATTAGTTGCACTATTGGAGAAGATGAGGAGATAATTCACTTGATACCCACCTCTATTCAAGCACTGTTAGTTTCATGCTTTGTTAAATGGGGGTGATGGCGCATTCACCAGATCACACCCACGCAGTTTAGCAGCCGGGCTGAGCTCCCTCCCACTGCCTGTAGTGCCGCCGCCTACAATCACTATTGCCATGGCAACACATCAGTGACTTGCATTGGCAGGGAGGCCATCACACAGGGCTGAGATTGGAAGGATGGGAGGGAGGGAGCTACACATGTGGGTGTTCAGTGATGAGTTGACCTGATCTCAGGAGAAAATCTGTGTGTGTGTGTGCGTGCGTGAGAGAGAGAGGGCGAAAGAGAGAGAGAGATGTGAAGTATGAAAAGGACCTGCGTCAGAGTGAGCAGAGTGAGTCATCGGGCAGTTTCAGAATGTTTTAATATGACACTGATGCAAATGCTTTACCACAGACAGCGGTTCATCATCCCTTTCTTTTTTAAGAAGAGAAACTGTTGACTGGACCACATTCAGTCTGTCTGTTAGCATTCATTATACCTATAAATACCAGTATAGGTTCTCTGCCATGGAACAGTTTAGCTGTCTAGCTGTAAAAAAAAAAAAAAAAAGAACCGAAAAAATCTAAATGTTATTATTTTATCGTAGGACACAATAATAAGATTAATATACACTGCTCAAAAAAATAAAGGGAACACTTAAACAACACATCCTAGATCTGAATGAAAGAAATAATCTTATTAAATACTTTTTTCTTTACATAGTTGAATGTGCTGACAACAAATCCACACAAAAATAATCAATGGAAATCCAATTTATCAACCTATGGAGGTCTGGATTTGGAGTCAGACTCAAAATTAAAGTGGAAAACCACACTACAGGCTGATCCAACTTTGATGTAATGTCCTTAAAACAAGTCAAAATGAGGCTCAGTAGTGTGTGTGGCCTCCACGTGCCTGTATGACCTCCCTACAATGCCTGGGCATGCTCCTGATGAGGTGGCGGATAGTCTCCTGAGGGATCTCCTCCCAGACCTGGACTAAAGCATCCGCCAACTCCTGGACAGTCTGAGGTGCAACGTGGCGTTGGTGGATGGAGCGAGACATGATGTCCCAGATGTGCTCAATAGGATTCAGGTCTGGGGAACGGGCGGGCCAGTCCATAGCATCAATGCCTTCCTCTTGCAGGAACTGCTGACACACTCCAGCCACATGAGGTCTAGCATTGTCTTGCATTAGGAGGAACCCAGGGCCAACCGCACCAGCATATGGTCTCACAAGGGGTCTGAGGATCTCATCTCGGTACCTAATGGCAGTCAGGCTACCTCTGGCGAGCACATGGAGGGCTGTGCGGCCCCCCAAAGAAATGCCACCCCACACCATGACTGACCCACTGCCAAACCGGTCATGCTGGAGGATGTTGCAGGCAGCAGAACGTTCTCCACGGCGTCTCCAGACTCTGTCACGTCTGTCACGTGCTCCGTGTGAACCTGCTTTCATCTGTGAAGAGCACAGGGCACCAGTGGCGAATTTGCCAATCTTGGTGTTCTCTGGCAAATGCCAAACGTCCTGCACGGTGTTGGGCTGTAAGCACAACCCCCACCTGTGGACGTCGGGCCCTCATACCACCCTCATGGAGTCTGTTTCTGACCGTTTGAGCAGACACATGCACATTTGTGGCCTGCTGGAGGTCATTTTGCAGGGCTCTGGCAGTGCTCCTCCTGCTCCTCCTTGCACAAAGGCGGAGGTAGCGGTCCTGCTGCTGGGTTGTTGCCCTCCTACGGCCTCCTCCACGTCTCCTGATGTACTGGCCTGTCTCCTGGTAGCGCCTCCATGCTCTGGACACTACGCTGACAGACACAGCAAACCTTCTTGCCACAGCTCGCATTGATGTGCCATCCTGGATGAGCTGCACTACCTGAGCCACTTGTGTGGGTTGTAGACTCCGTCTCATGCTACCACTAGAGTGAAAGCACCGCCAGCATTCAAAAGTGACCAAAACATCAGCCAGGAAGCATGGGAACTGAGAAGTGGTCTGTGGTCACCACCTGCTGAACCACTCCTTTATTGGGGGTGTCTTGCTTATTGCCTATAATTTCCACCTGTTGTCTATTCCATTTGCACAACAGCATGTGAAATTTATTGTCAATCAGTGTTGCTTCCTAAGTGGACAGTTTGATTTCACAGAAGTGTGATTGACTTGGAGTTACATTGTGTTGTTTAAGTGGTCCCTTTATTTTTTTGAGCAGTATAAAATATATTTTTTAAATCTTATAACATAGAAAACATCATTTTCCTTCTTTCTGGATCAGACATATACCATGAACGAGGAAAGACAACCACCATAAAAAATAAAGTTTAATCATGTTTATGTGCTGTATAACAAATAAAATATATTAGTGTTTAAAAAACAGGTGCATATCTACTGTGTAGGCAAGCCTAGGCTAACTCGATGACTTACGATAACAGCGATAAGTACATGAATCAATGTACTATTAACATCTTGACTGTCTATCACGCTGCTGAACATGCGTCGGTCTGTGAACGTTACACGACACTGATTAAACTAAACCAGTACAGAGGACAGGAGAAGTCACCTAGCACAGAACAGAACAGACAGTGGGCCCAGAAAGTATGTACTTAAACAGTACTTACAAAAGTATTGCATTTGTTGCAGTCTTATTGAGCTAGAGAGACTACTATTAGAAAACTGTTGTGACTGCGGTGACCCCCCAAAAAAGACCAACAGACTATAGAGCAAGACAGATTTACACATTGGAAACACAACATTAAACTACCATCTGAGAGCTAATTCTAACATACATCTTGAATTATACATTGGTGGTCACAGCTGAAACACCGCTAGGATCTAAGACTACTAGGCTATGTAACATTAACATCTTATGATAACAGACACTTTCACTTGTTTTCTCTAACAACAGTTATTCGGTTTTTGCTCTACACACATAAACACTGTACTGAGATTGACACCAACACTACACTGACAAAACCCTGCTTTTGGGATTAGGCAAATATTCTTGTAATACTACAGGCCAAATTGGCCCTGTCGATCCTACAGTGAGATATGTATTAAAACACAACTTTCTGGAGTGCAACAATATAACAGATAGTGATAGGGGAAGAAATCAATACAGTTACATATCGGGATATTCTTTTTGACAATATATTGCAATATTATTTTGGACAATATCGCAATCTTATTTTTGTGCTTGTTAGCTGTACATGCGCAAAAACTCCAGTATTTTCTCTTCTATAGCTTGTTATCCATCTTCTTTTAAAATGGTGAGCCAACATCCTTTCGGCACTTTTTCACATGACTGATCAAAACACCTTTTTTGTGGCTTTAATGGCTCTTTTTTCATGGCTCTGCAGTATCAAATCACAACACATATCGAATTGGCACCTAAGTATGGTGATAATATTGTATCGTGAGGTCCCTGGCAATTCCCAGCCCTAATAACAGACCAGGGGCCCTACTCAATAAAATGGGTAACTCAGTAAATGTTGTGTTGAGGTTCAAATGTGCATTCTTACAGTTCAAGATCATGTGTTTGACAGACTTATCAAGGAAACTCGATTTGTCTAGGCCAACCCACGGGCAGACTGGCCATCTGGCATTTCGGGCAAATGCCAGATGGGCTGGACAATTTTTTTGCCTAGTGTGCCTGTCTAAACAGTTTTTTTTGTGCACAATTATCATGATCTGGCTAATAATGGGGGCCTCAAGGGGAAAAAAATGGGCTGGTATGGGGGCCTTGAGGAAAGAAATGGGCCTGTGTGGGGGCATCAAAGTAGAAAAATGCTGGGGCTGATTTTTGGTCCCAGTCCGTCTCCAGGCCGACCTATCCCATAACACTGATCTGAACTCTGACTGGAGATCTATACACAAACAATTCTGCAGCCTCAGTTTAATTTACAGTACCACTCATAAATACATACAGTAGGATGAAGCAAAACTATAATTTCTCCTCTACAGATAGCTCTCTCTTTTCACCTCTGATTAAAACAGAATCCTACTGTATTCTTTACAGTACATCAGTTACCCACCGATTGAACACGACAAGCCAAAAATAGCTTGGGGTATTTTGGTTCTTTTTCATATCCTGACCATCCTGACCCGCTGCGCTCTTGTTTCACTTAACTTCATTCAAATTCATGTAGCGAAACAATGTAAGCTCAGGAGATCAGGATTGTGGTACAAGGCTACTTTCCCTACCCATCATTCTTAAATAACATCATGTACATCAATCAATAAATACATAAAGACCTATTCAGCATGAAAGGTATCCTGTGAAAGGACATCCTTGTTCAGTTTTCCCCATGACTGAGTCTGTGCTCTACTCTAGACGCTTTGGCAAAAAACCTTAGACAAAATTAAAGAAAATAAATGCTTTTTTTGAGGCAACGTTGGTTTGTTAAGGCTCTACTGTGGCTGTGCTTGCTTTAGTATCCATTGATTTGACTGAGATAGATGCTTAGTGTAAAAAGTGTATATGATGACTAAAACCGGATGGGGAAACAGACGAAGGATGGGAGGCACTATGTGGAATCCTCTGGTTCTGATTTGATGGTCTTCCTGTCAGTGTGGTTGGCCGCTTGATGCGAGGATCCATTTTCTAAGGTAAAACACAAAGAAAAAGTCATCAGAATAAAACATGCCATGTGTTTTCTAATCATATACCTTTTCACTCATACTGTAGCTTGAATGTAGGCAGGTGTGTGCATGCAACAGACCATTACTAATACTCACCGTTTGTAGTGTGTATGTATGTTAATACATATGTGAGTCAAGAGTGAACATACATTTGCCTGAGTGGTGCTGTACCTGTTGCTGGTGCTTTGGCCTCATCTGTGTTATGGTTGTTATGGTATCGTTTGAGCTCATTGGCTAGCTGCTTCCCCAGGGGAAGCTCCCCCTCCGCCACACTCTTACTGGCCACACGCAAGTTCATTGGTTGCTCGTCTGAAAACATACATAAACACACAGACAAACATGGGGGCATGGATAAACCATTGAGACACACGCATCCATATTACACAGCCAATTCCAATGGCGCTGCTGTTAGAGTATCATTCAAGAAGCTGCTTAGATGATGCGAAAAATGACATTAACATTCCGTCTCTCAAAATCTTGAGAGATCTGATGCGCATTTGCTGTGGGCCCGAGTTTGTACTCCACTCGGTGCCCAAAAAAGATTTTATACACTTCTTCTCATTCAACTTGAATAAGGTGCTTTAAATAGCTTATGAAGGAGAGACAGGATGAAAGAGAGAGAGACAGAGAGAGAGTGGGAGAGAGGAGAAAGACAAAGAGAGAGAGAAAGAGAGAGAGAAAGAGAGAGAGATCGAGAGGGAGAGAGACGCCCCTGGGCAGCAACATGGCGGAGGAGGTGAACAGGCGTGGGAGAGTTAATGACAGGTGCAGAGAGAGGATAATTATGGGTAACATGAATATAATGAGCTGTCAGGAGTATGGGCCGTGCGAGAGAGAAAAGGACGAGAGAGAAAAGGACGAAGATGGGATGAGTCCCTGAGGGATGGCTACCGGCTTAACACAGTTATGATTCCTCCTCACTTTGAGATGTGTGAGAAAAAAAACAGATACAAACTGATTCCCTGACTTATAAAATAAGATTTGAAAGCTGGAAATGGTGATTCACAGAGCTGTGAATTTGGAGCATGAGGATAGCACTCATGTACGAGCACACTACAAAGAGAGATACAGAAGACAGACAGTACCATTACCTTGGTGCTCTGTGCTTTTGTCTACCGACGTGCCGTTGGTGCCTGGAGCCTCACTGAGGTACTTCAAAGCCCCTGCAGGTATCCTCCAGTCCAGAGCGTGTAACCTCTCCTGTACCGCCGCATCATGGAGGATCTCCATCTGTCTGGCTAACAGACGGTCCAACTGCACCTGTTAAAACACAATACATTTACAGTTCGTTAGCGACTGCTCCTACTCTTGTCAAAGACATGCCTCCAGAAATGACAGTGTCAAATAAACGTGTCTCCTATAATGTTTACTTTATAAAAATATAAAAATGTAACCCCTTTTTCTCCCCAATGGAAGCCAGCCGCAGCAATGTATTGGAGGAAACACCGTTCACCTGACGACCAAGGTCAGCCTGCAGGCGCCCGGCCCACCACAAGGAGTCGCTAGAGCGCAATGAGCCAAGTAAAGCGCTCCCCTAGCACGGACGACCCGGACCCGGACTCCTGATCACGGCCGATTGTGATACAGCCCGGGATCAAACCCGGGTCTGCAATGACGCCTCTAGCACTGCGATGCAGTGCCTTAGACCGCTGCGCCACTCAGAAGGCCAATGTTTACATTTTATAATCCATTTTTCAAGTATGTTACCTGAAGGTTTCTCCCAACTATCTCCTCTCCTTTGGACTTGGCGCAGGCTAGCTGTTCCCTCAGTATGCCCTGTCTCATGTGGATGGCCTGCAGAGCCTCCTGGATGTCAAAGAAGTTCTCCTCTGTCTTGATTCTTTTAGGAGACGGCTCATCTCTGTCGCCGCAGCGAGACCTACAGTGGAGAAGACAATAAATTCAGTTTGTATGCAGAGAAACATTGAAAGATATGGAAAGCATAGTCTGAACATGACCTGAATCATACCATACGATAATTTACACAACTTAAAAATATGTCTCTGTAAAATGTAACACACTACAGTAATTAGTTACATAGTAATAACCATGAGGAGAAAATGTACTTAGCAAGTAAATAAGTCACCCATGCTTCCCAACTTACCTTAGCATTGCTAACTCTAACAAGCAAGGTTGTGTGAGGTGCAGTGGAGGAGAGTGGCTCTTACTTGCTGGTCCTGTAGGTGTATTTGTAGGTGACCTCTCTGGAGATCTGCCTGGCCAGACCAAACAGCTCGTCTCTACGGGTCAGTAGTACCATGTCTCTCATACACAGCTGGGCTGCTGCTTCGTTCACTGTCAGCTGAAAGAAAGAACAAAGATGAGTCATGTTGTCAACTATAACTGGAGATACACAATTCTGTCAGAGAGCTCTTCAGTTGTAACTTCTACTGACCTAGTTTTAGACAGCTGAAGCAAGCGCACACATTTTCTTCAGGTGATTTACGTTTTGTAGTTTTCACCTCTTATTTGAGGAACTGAGGTTTGTCACTTGTATTGCACTGCCACTGAGTAGACTAACCTAGTACTGCAAAAGTATCCCATCTCTTATCCCTACCTCATGAAGCGTCAGTTGTTTGCCGTCCCTCCTCTTCGAGTCGAAGCGTCCGTAGATGGCGCTATACTTCCTGATCTCCTCCTCTCTCCTTGGATCATCATCACTCATATCAAAGATGTGGCTAATCATCTTAGCAAGTTTCTTATTGGTCTTCAGCTGCTCTTTGACCTCCGCGGGGTCGCTCTTAGACAGGGACGGGGTTATCCGGTCCACACACTCCAGGACAGACTGCAAAGCTGCAGCGTCAAGTGCCTCCTGACCCTCTCGGGGTGACGACGGAGACCCCCGATCGGACGGAGAGAGGCTCTGTTCGCTGTCGTTGCTGTGACCCGACCAGAAGCGCCCCTCGCTGCCGCTCTGCAGTGGAGACCCCCCTGACACTCTGTCCCTGGCCACTTCCAGCTTTCCTGGATCCAGACATGATGCAGCTATGATTTTGGGAACCTTGACATGGGTCTCGCCACGGGCGCTGTTGCTACCCCCTCGCTCCGCGCTGACTGGCGTGGGTGACCCCTCGGGTAACTTATAGACTGGTATACTACACACCGGTACAGATGTCAGGGGCTGATTAAACAACGTTGGATTGGTGACCCAGTCTCGCAGGGATTTCTGGAGCCTCCGGACGTGCAGGGGCTTGCTGGCCATGCCCACCAGAGCCATAATCTCTAGGAACTCCTCCTCCCCGGCCTCACAGAGCTGCTGCACATCATCTCCTCCCTGCTGGATGAAGGCCTCGTAGTAGTACAGCAGGTTGGCCCTCTGGAGGATTCGGTAGAGCTGCAGCTCCCCCAGAGTTCTGGGCAACGCCGCCGCCATGCCTGGGAGAGAGAACACAAGACGGGATGGGCAAGAGGTTCTGCCTGACCAGAGAGTGTTGGTGTGTGTGTGTGTGTGTGTGTGACTGGCTAGCTGACTGACTGAAAGAGGAAGAGGCACTCCCTCCACTCTGTCTGAGTTCCCTTTGTAAGTTCTGCACTACTAGGGCTGCAGAAGGAAGAGTGGCGGTTCGCAGTTAGAGTCCTGTTAGTTGCTGATGGGACCACATGCCACAATCCTCCTTTGCAGTATGTGTAGGTGGCCTCTCTAACACACACAGGCTCCACTTGCTTTAGCCAAGGGATTGTTAACTACCCATTTCTTGCAAGTTAGAGGACTATGCCACAAATAATTAGATATTGCTGAACGACCCTTGTGAATGATATAATTTGATTGTTTATCATAAATGGGAATTCAGAGAGTGTTTGCAAACAACTGCACAACTACTTCATAACCACATGCTGTCAAAACCTCTGGGCAAAATGCAACGCAACCTGATAAAACCCGACCTTCCAAAGAACAGAGAAAATCAAGACAATATGACCATGGAATATTTGCACAAATCAATCTAGCTAAATAGAAAATAAAATAAATTCGTTTCAAAACACACAAAGTAAAAAGGTAAATACAAAATGCAGTGACCCAGCACCAGACTAAATGTCACTCACAACCGGTCTTGCAAGTAAATCCGCATCAGGAAGATGAGTAAAAAATACCATTGTCTGCAATAATAGAACAGTGCTGCAACATTGTATCAAGGCCACAACTTGTTAAAGTATTATCATAGCCCAATAACTTATTCCAACGATGTATTTTAAGTGTTACATACCTGGTGAACGTTAGTCCCCTTTCGTTTCCTTTATCTAGTTTTTACAATCTACCAGCTACAGTATAGGCTGAACTGCCATAAACTGTAACTGAATAAACTGTACAATTATCTGTAGATCTATAATTTCCTAATAAGCGCGCTCTCTGGCCTAAAAAGCCCTCGAGTTCTTTGACGTTTCCCTTCCCTCCTTCGCCTCCTTGAATAGAAATACGAGTGTGTTGAACGTCTCTAGACTAGATGAGTGTGAGCTGCCTGCTTGCTACCCTACCCCCCTCCTCCCCGGCGATTGAAATTGGGATATTCCGCGGTTGCTACAGTGCTCACTCCCACGCGCCTGCGTGACGCAAATCCTGGCGTGGGCGGACAGCGGCGTGGGAGGCTTCTGCATGGAATACCAAGCACCACATCTCAGCAGTGGCAGAGGCAGGCAGCGTCGGTCACCTGGGACGGTGTGAGGCGAGGGCAGAGTAGACCCTAAAACGCCCTTTTGGCTATATGACTGTATAGAAGTGAAACTGTTGACATTTCAGATAGACTAATAAGGATCGGCTCATATCATCTATGATGTAATTAGGTTATTTGATCTTTTAATTAATTGACTGACATGTTTTTCACTCCTTCACTCTTTGGATAAAACACGTTAGTATATGCAAATTATGTTTCTATGCAAACATTTATTTTGAGGGTCTTGCCATGACAATTTAGTGTCTTGGTGTTTTACCCATCAGATTACTCTCAGAATTGAGGCAGTAAGTGGTAATATAGGCAGAGAGAGAAGGGGGACTTTGCCCTATGTCTGCATGGGAACCACAAACATTTCTCTAAGGACTTACACACACCCACACAAATCTTCGGCTTTCACCAGCCCGTTTTCCAATATACTCTCAGACTTGTGCATTGCCCATTTCACTTTGGGCGTGGACTGTCTACAATACACATAATCAACTCACAGAACAAGACGTTCATTCTGTGTCCTTCACTGTCATGTGACTATAAACTCTTACTTTCACATTGTTATCACAAATGATATAAAGGAGAAAGGCTTGTTCTCTCTAGAGACACAACAGAAAGCGTCCTGCTTACTGTTATGATAACTCAATCTGCTTCTGTATCAATGAGCTATTTCTGGAAAGTAGGCCATGCAGCCACAGCACACAGCACAGCCTTAGGGAGATGATGAGACTTTGTTTTTATCCCGGAAAATAGATCTATAATATATCTAGAATCTACACACTGCTACTGAACAAACTCTCAGCGCACATTTCTTGTACTCATGAGAAAAGAGACTCGGAAGCATTATACACCGACTAACTACTATCTATATTTGCAGAGCTACTTTTTTCAGCTGCAATTTTTTTTTAAAGAAAAATTATAATTATGAATATGTATTTACCGAGCTAGGCTACTACTTTAACTGCTACGTTTTTTTTTTACCAAGAAGATGAATTATCAAGATAATTGAGTAGAGAAATATACTGTATTTCCCATCCTTGTGAAGCTATGAGACCAGAGAACAGAGAAAAGAACCGACTAGCTACTATTTACAATAGTTTACTACATTATATTTTATGGAGAAGATTAATGATGAGGATAGGTAATTGAGTCAGAGAATGCGTCCCAAATGGCACCCTATTCCCTATATAGCGTACTTTGGACCTGAGCCCTATGGGGAACAGGGAATAGGTAGCCATTTGGGACACAGGCAGAGTAGAGGAGCAGCTGTTGTGTGGTTTTGATGTGCTTTCCACACAGCCAGACAGGGCCAGGGTAACAGAGAACAGGTACGTCCAGCCCAGATAGTTTCCAGCAGCACACCCACTCCTTTAATCCTGTCTGTGGACGGCCCTGACCTGCCAGAGCCCACGCGCACGCATGCACGCACGCACGCACGCACGCACACACACACACACACACACACACACACTCTCCGAATACACCCGGCATTGCTGCCATGCACCCTGTTACAGGGCTACATACACGCTAGATATGTTTTCCATTGAATATGTCCACTTTTAGAGATGAGATAACATATATATTTTCCATTTGCCTCAAATAGTTTTATCGGCACTGTATTTCAGGTTTCTATAAGTGCTCTTTTTAAAAGTATTCTGTACATCTTCACTGTTGTACCAATTACAAACCCGTTTCACCGACACCCACGCACGTGTGAGCTTGACAGCCCCTCGCCTTCCCCTGTGATAACACCCCCACACACACCAGAGGAAGCTTCCTGGTCTCAAAATGGTTAAGATGAAGGACATGAATAACACATCCATTAGAATATAATAAATTCAATATTTACAGACACGAGCACCTATGCAGGTGTTATAACACATTATGCATTAAACACTATTAAACTATAAATGTGAATAGTTGACTTTCATAGTTTTGTTAGTAAGTGAAAAGTAACATTTGTGGGCGAACCCTAAACGGTATGTAACGTATAGCCCATTATTTGGTGTTTTTGTGTCCGATGCCATGAGCATCTTATGTCTGAGTGAACATGTGTCTGCGAGCTAAGTGTGGGTGGAAGTGTGCGTGTGGGCGGCAGAGTGTGCTGTGTATGTGGGCGGAAGTGTGTGTGTGGGTGCGGGTTGAGATAAGTACTACAATCTTAGAACTGACGAGGTAGTATTACTACAATGAACTTGACAGCATTTTTAGATCAATGTCATTATGTTGATTGTGCATCTCTATGTCCATAAATGCAGCAGATGAAAATTCAGTGAATTCCCCCCCCCCCCAGTAAATAGTGGTCTGTCTATACAAAACAGATACGCCAAACTAGTACCTAATGACAAACACAGAGGCAGGCTAGGATTGATCGGCCCACACTCAGGGTCCGTAGTGGGTTTCTCAGTGTCATAATGAATGGAGATTACATTCCTAAACCCCGGGGGTTTTACCCATGTGGGTGGGCCTACGATCATGCAGGTTCCAGAGACCCCCTCACCGCCCACCGCCTAGCCCAGCTAATGTGTGTCATATTATCTTCCAATGTACTCACTCACTCACTCACTCACTTATCCCCATCACGACTGGGCTGGCTCATAGGGCAGCAACAAAGGCTCTCCACTTCTGCCGGTCTTCGGCCATCTTCCCCACTGTGCACCAGCTCTGATGGTGTTGGAGCTCAATCTGCTAACGCAGGGGAAATATCACCTCACACAGATGCCAAGTCTAGACTCGTGCTCTTAAATGGCGGTTTAATATGATGATTTATTTCAGACACATTGTATTATATCCTCAGTCTATCAAAGATAACCCAGTTCCCTTTATAAAAACGAGTAGAGCTGATGAAACAAACTGTGCAAACGAGAAATGAGTAAAACTAATGTTGGTGTTCTCTTTGAAGCGAAAGCCGGACAATTTTGCATGATTATTGCTGTTAAGTTTTTGATCTCAACCCAACCAGCATGAAAAACAACAGCAGACGCTAGGGATTAGGATCCCCCCCACTCACACGCCCACCCGCAAATCAAGTCCCTGACTCAGTGACAAAACCTCAGCAACATAGTTTGCCTCACATGTACTTTTCAGTACTTATCATATGTACTTATCCAAAGGGATGAGTCTGTTTATCTCTCTCGGCACTTGACAAGAAACTGACATACCAATTATTTAAGTGGTGAAATGTTAAGTCAACTGCTTAGACCTCATTGAACCACTACTGGGTCGGGGAGTCATTGTACTCTTCCACGCTGTCCTTGCTCCTTGAATCCTACGGCTTTGCTGCCCAACCGGGTATTGGTGGGAGTAACCATGTTTCTGAGCTCCCTTGCTGTGCCTCCTGCAGGCTAAGGCTGGGGCTGGTGTGGGCTGTGGGCTGATGGCTGGCCCTGTAGGCGTTATGTATGGTTGTATTGATGACGGTAGAGACAAAGCCTCTCACTGTGTCACACGGGGCACTTTTTCTCACTCTGCAGGACATCCTGGGTCATGCTTAGTAGGGCACACAGCCACCGCAGCAAAACTGTTTGCAATGGAAAGCGACAATCTGTGCTCTAATTTGACACATTCAGGTAGTAGGCCTAGGCTACCACTTCCACTGTTTTAAAAACGTTTTCCACCAACTTAACAACATGACCCTGGTGACTGTATGCGACGTATGTGTAGAACTGCATCAGTTGCATTGGAAATCAAATCAGGCATTTTAATTTACTAGATGTCAAAAGGTCCTAGGCCTACAATATACACAAAACGCATAATAATACAAATAATAATTTCAAATGCATAGTGCTTTTCATTAAATAAAATAATCTCAAAGCGCATGCAAAGCAAAACACCACATGTAAATTGATGGTAGAGACGGATATTGAATCTCTCTCTATTTGGCTTGGGATGAAAGGTTAGGAGTTGAGGAAGTTTGGATTGGAAAGGCAGTGTAGCTTCAGCGGAGGGAGGGGGCCTCGATGGTACAGCCAGAGAGAAACCAACACAGTCGGGACATTCCAATAATCAATTCACTGCCTCTCCGCTGTAACACGTAGCACATGTTGAACTATCCCGGAGTGTTTCTCAAAGATCACGCAGGCCTACACAATATCACACCTATCATTCCAATGATCAGCATGATTATTACCATGCGTAGCTATTTCATCAGTGCAGCATTGTCAGTGTACAGTACTGTGCAAATCAATAAAAGGATGATGCTACAGTACTACAGCAGTCCCATGAGGCCCTACTGAACATGGCAGCTGTTCGGTCCGATCATGTCCTAGCATGTTGGAGTGTCCACACCACAGGCATAAATAGGACCAGTTCATGACTCAACACTATCAGCAAAGCCATACACAGCCACAAGGCATTGCAGCGGGACTAATGTATGCGCGAGTCCGTGTGGTCAAGAGTAAACAAATATTATACTGGTGTTTGCCTCAATAAGATCGTTGAGGAACATGGGAATGTCATCTTTTTTTATTATGCTTTCAAATGAACTGATTCATGAGAGTACTTTCAAATGAACTGATTCATGAGAGTTCTTTCAAATGAACTGATTCATGAGAGTACTTTCAAATGAACTGATTCATGAGAGTACTTTCAAATGAACTGATTCACAGAGTGCAGCTGATAGAGAAACCTTAAGGTAAAATGTAAAAATGATTAATTCCTTAGATGTAGACAACAGGCTTAACAATATTGGATAAGACAGCTGCCACGGTCAGTCTTAGTCTCTCGAGACTGTTATAGTAGAATCACTTTATATAGAGTACACCTAATAATGATAATGAAGGACATTAACTGCTGTGTTGAAAACAAAGACGATTCGGGGGAAACAAGTCCAATAATGAAATCATTTCCCCCCCCTTCATCTTCAACATCAATATTAGCTTATATTTTCTGCCGAGACAAGGGATGTTGCAGGTGGCATTGTGGTGTAGTTTCTGAAGAGAACACCATTACTGTCCTCCCACACACTCCCATCAGCAGCAACAGCAAGCACAGCCTGACCTCAACACACACACACACACAGACGCACACACACGCGCGCTTATGGTTAGTACTTCAATACGGTACACTACTGCCACCAAGTGTCTACTCTTAGGATTTTAAAAACATGCCGGAATAGACAGCCATAATATAATTGAGACCCCAGAAAAGCAGCGAAAGTTAATGATTTATCTACGAATACATTTTTATTGTATATACACATATCATTTCATCCCAAGAGTCCAAATAATAACATGATTGTCAGAAGCGCGTGCAGGAAGACACAGATGAAATAAATACATTACATTCTAGAAGGCAACAATTCCCTTTTGTCCCTTTCTGGATCAAATTCTATTTACACAATGCCAGATCACACACACACACACACACACACACAGAAAGCTTATCATTCAGTACTTTTTACAGCACACAGTCATCGATGTGGACTAGTGCTCATTGCTCCTTACCCCTTTCCTACTGCACGTCGCAGGAACCCAATGAGGCCCGCGAGTGAATGTAAGTACCGTCTCTAAACTCAAATCAAGCAGTTGACGTGACGCCTCAAAGTTACCAGGTGAAAAAGCCAGAGTGCTCCACAGAGCTCCCCTAGTCTGGTATGGGAGAGGGCTGGGATTCGGGGTGCTCTGCGGGGCGGGCCTTGCTAGGTATGCTGCTGGGGTAACCGTTATGGTGGCGTGGGGACTCCTTTTGCTCTGCGTTGTGTTCAGTCTTCACTACCTGGTATTCAGAAGAGTTCTGATCATTTTCCTCCTGGCAACAGACGAGATAATATAACATCATTGGCTAATCAATCGTGACAAAATGTTTTGGATACACTAACGATATAACCAAACCATGCACTAAACTAGTAAACCAAACACAGGCACATAGGACATTTGACCACATTCACCACCGCACGTCACAAAGACAGTGTCGAATTCACCGCTACAGTGCACACAAAGAGCAAACACAGTCTCACCTTTCTTTAGTTCACACGAAGGCGTGGGGAGGAAATCGTTCACATATTGTCACTGTTAATCATACGATATAAAAATAAATCTAATTGAAGTAAAAGATTTAAAAGGTTATAAAAAAAATAATAACAAATTGGCTTGAAATTCTTAAACTTTCGATGCGCACATCCGAGGACAAGAGTTCTCATTGAGATTTGACACATCTTTATAAGATGACTACCGTTCATCATCCTACCTGCAGTGGCTGTGTCTCTGAGGGTAGACTACTCTTGGTCATGCAGTACATCTCTCTGATCTGGCAGACAGCGAAGGCTATGGTGACCCAGGGGGATCCACTCAGCACCCAGGCAGGTCTGTTAACATCCTCCTGCTCCTCCTGGTGCTTTGTCTTCTTAGCCGGGGGTCTAGGGTTAGAGCGGGGCACCATCACACCAACCTGGTAGTAGTAGTAGTAGTAGTAATTAGTAGTACTAATAGTACACGTCATTGTCCCACAATAGGAAATTGGTTTGCTGAAAGAAGCAGTACAACAATTTGGAAAGTTCTGACCTGGCTCTGGTTCTGCATCAAGTCTATGGTAGCGATGGGAACTGGACTGGAAGGAACTGGAATGTTCTCTGCTAGCATCCTGTCCTCTATTGAGGGGGAAACAATTTAGGTTATTTGTGTATGGTACACTGTTAAAAATAAGGGTGGTTTGCAGTTCTATAAATAGTTTGCTTTTAGTGCAACATATGAAGCAATCCATTAATCCATTCTATACAGAACAAATTCCTCTAACAGTGCAGGGTCTGTAAAAAATATGAACTGAGGTGCTCTCCCCTCCCTCACCCTTTTCCTCGTTCTGTCCGGTCAGACATTGAATGAAGGAGAAGATGAGGAGTATAACCAGGGAAGCCATTCCAATCCCTCTGAACGTCTCTGCAGCTCCTGGAAAAAGAAAGATGCACTTTACAGATACAGAAAAAGCATAATGGTTACACTTTGTATTAAGGTGTCATTTAACAGGGTTATGAATGGTTTATACATCCGTTTATAGACAGTTGATTATTAGCGGGCGTGCAGTTTATAAATATGTAATAAATAGTATAACTCATTGGTTCTCAAAATCATGTTCTAATATAAAAACACGGCTGTCTGTCAAGAGTTGCAAAATTTCACTACTCAAGCGGGACTGTCAAAAGGGGCCGTTGTTGTCGCATCCGTACCAAAATAGTTGACGAAGACGCCCCCCACCATGGCCCCACAGCCCCGTCCCAGCCCCAGGTGTAGACCCTGGAGGATACCCTGGGCAGAGGTCCTCAGAGCTGGGGGCACCGCGGCACTCAGGTAGGAGATACAGGCTGCCCAAACCGACGCATGGGTCACACCTACAGCCCAAAGAGACGGACAGAAAGACAGACAAAACAAAAAGTTTAGAGAAGTGAAATACTCTACGTGGCTCAATTGGTAGAGCATGGCGCTTGCAAAGCCGGGGTTGTAGGTTTGGTTCCCACGGGGAACAGTACGAAAAAGTACAAAAATCTATGCACTCACGACTGTAAGTCACTCTGGATAAGAGCGTCTGCTAAATGACTAAAATGTAAATGATGCCAGAGGACAAACATCGATGGAGGTCTTAAACATTACACAGCCTATAAGGATAAAAATGCTTCTTCAAAGTAGGGGCGGCATGTAGCCTAGCGGTTAAGAGTGTTGGGCCAGTAACCGAAAGTTCGCTGGTTTGAAACCCTGAGCCGACTAGGTGAAAAATCTGTTCATGTGTCCTTGAGCAAAGCCCTCAACCCTAATTTCTCCTGTAAGTCGCTCTGCATAGAGTGTCTGCTAAATGACAAAAAAACCCGTAAAATGTTATACATTATTTCAATAATAATGCCATATAGAAGAAAAAGCAGTCTGTCTTGTAGTATTAGCATCAATTGGGAAAACAATCTAACAGGAAACCTCGCCTCTCTTTTATTTAAGTCCTATGGTTAAGGAAGTGTTGACACTTAGACTTCCATTCATCATCAGTCAGGCAGACGGACTTGTCATTCCGTGACCACAGATTCAAGACGTCAGATAGATATATATACATATCCTTACGCTGAAGTAACGGGATGGTCATCTTACTTTGCTTTGTGGGCTGGGACTGCAAAACACTCCTCTAAGACACAGAGCTCAGGAAGAAGCTATAGCACCAAAGCAAACAGTGCCTCTCACTTATGACCAGTAATAACGAGCTTATTCTTATGTATTGAGCATATTATCTGTTTTTACTAGAAATATTGTCATGAGGCGTAGGCCTATAAGACATTTTATCCGCCACCATTCAAAACACAACGCCATAGTTAAATTCCTTGCAAGAATCATGGATGAGTACATTCACTATACAATACGGGACCTCTGTCCTAGAGCAGGGGATGGCAACAGGCTTTCTTTTTTGGCCCCCCAAAGTTTTTAGTAAAATAATATACAAATAATCATCATATACTCTTCTTGACCAAAAGTATGTGGACACCTGCTCGTCGAACATCTCATTCCAAAATCATGGGCATTAATATAGAGTTGGTGCCCCCTTTTCTGCCATAACAGTCTCCACTCTTCTGTTAAGGCTTTCCACTAGATGTTGGAACATTGCTGCGGGGACTTGCTTCCACTCAGCTACAAGATCATTACTGAGGTCGGTCACTGGTGTTGGACGATTAGGCCTGGCTCGCAGTCGTCGTTCCAATTCATCTCAAAGGTGTTCGATGGGGTTGAGGTCAGGGCTCTGTGCAGGCCAGTCAAATTCTTCCACACCGATCTCGACAAACCATTTCTGTATGGACCTCGCTTTGTACACGGAGGCTTTGTCATGCTGAAACAGGAAAGGGCCTTTCCCAAACTGTTGCCACAAAGTTGGAAGCACAGAATCATCTAGAATGTTATTGTATGCTGTAGTGTTAAGAATTCCCATCACTGGGGCATCCCAAGTGGCGCAGTGGTCTAAGGCACTGCATCGCAATGCTAGCTGTGCCACTAGAGATTCTGGGTTCGAGTCCAGGCTCTGTCGCAGCTGGCTGTGACCGGGAGACCCATGGGGCAGTGCACAATTGGCCCAGCGTCATCCGGGTTAGGGGAGGGTTTGGCAGGGATATCCTTGTCCCATCGCGCACTAGCAACTCCTGTGGCGGGTCGGGCACAGTGCACGCTGACACGTTGGCACGGTGTTTCCTCCGGCACATTGGTGTGGCTGGCTTCTGGGTTAAGTGGGCATTGTGTCAAGAAGCAGTGGTTGGGTTGTGTTTCAGAAGACACAAGACTCTCGAGTGTAAAGTAACCAGGAATTCATCTAAAAATGTGTTTCATTTAGGAAGTCTGTTGTCAAGTGTTTGCACACCAAAAAAATTATGATACATGATTGTGTCTCAAAATACAATCTCTTTTTGGGCTTAGTTGTGGTCAATTTGCAGTGTACAAATTATAGTATGGATCTAGTTGCCTACCTCTGTCCTATTGGTTATTGTGTACCCAAGGTGTCTGAAAGAGGGAGCGGAACAATATATTCTCTTGTCCAGTGTTTGACAAGACCCATCCAACCTGCTCTTAAATAATCTTTCATCTGTAACCACAGAAAGACAAACAGGGGTAACATTGTGCCTATTCACTAGTCATATGACATTACCAGGATATCCTTATTCAATTTCCTTTTGTTGATACTGTCTTTTAATACGACAGTTTTTGATGTGATACTGTAATGGCCTTTTCACTTAAAATCAATATTAACATTCCTTTAAATTATATCTTATCCTGTTCTTGTTTAGTTGGCACGGACAAAGGTGTTTCATAAGGCAGAAATAACAGAGATTCCCGTCCTAAGACGTACTTTACTGAGGCTCCATAATACAGCCCTTAACAACGGACTCAAATTTGAACCTTTCCTCAGTCAGATGTCAACAGGAAGTAACGTCGATGTCGGACCCGCTCTCTCTTACCTTGTAAGACCTCCATAGGCAGAACTATCCATGCATTCTCCAAGTAAGAAATGTACAGGTAGCGTGCTGTGTTACATGCCAAGCCAATGTACAAGACCCTAAGTTAGGAAAACAGGGAGGAAAGAGAGGAAATGAGTGATGAGATTTTCAGAGGTTAGGTACTCGAGCAAAAGTTATTAAGAAGAAGCAAATAGATAAAATAGTGTGATGTATGGAGTGTATAAGCTTGTCAGCCTTTTTGATTTATTATCCCAGGTCTAAAGAGATGCCCTACTTGGCATAGTTAGTATGACTCTTTGCGTACAGTGCCCATTGAACTGGTGAGGCAAAAAGCAGTGGCACAAATTCTTCTTGAGACCTTTGCACTAATAGGTAACTGCATTACTTGCCGGGTTACAACCTCCCAAGATGTTAGAGAAGAATGTTTGAAAATTGTGCGTCAAAATGACATAGGTCACACAGAGCTGATAGAGTGATGGGCCTCTCTCCTTAAACATAACACCACACTCTCAAATGTCCCTGCTCTGTGCTAGGTCTGTCTGTCTGACTATAGTATACGCTCAAGGTCTGTGTGACGTTCAAGCAAGAGGCACTCTAAACGAACACGATTGTTTACATGCAGCATGTCTAGTTGAGGTAAAACGGGAGAGCAAATGTGGAAATCCTCAGTTTCAGAAAATACTGTGGGCTTTGGTTGTTGTTGTTGCTGCTGCTGTTTTTGGTAAAAGATTTGGCTAAAAGAGATGGATAATGCGATATCCCTTCCTCCACCACCCTCCCAAAACCTAGAACAACATCAACAACCCCATCCTTACCTGATATGTCCCACCAGCTCGATAAACTTATGACTGGTGAAGTAAGCAGCCAGCTCCGACACATGACTCAAAACCGAACACACACCAAACAGCGTGGTGGTTCCCTTCAGGTCCTCTAGATGCCAATACAGGAAGGTGAACACAAAGCCGTAACCGAAGCCCATGAACCAGGCGACGAACAGCACCGTGCTGTACTGAACACTACAGAGCAGCCTGAGGAGGTCAGTGTAGTGGAAAGGCTGTTCGGTGGTGGACTCTGGGGTGATGGGGGTCTGGTCCGTGGCGGAGCTCACGCTCCCCTCTGGAGATGCAATGTTCCCCTCTACCTGTGTGAAAAAATGAAGGTGTAAAACAAATAAAAAATGTACAATTTTCTATTTAAAGCAGTATTTACTTCTGCTAAAGAAATTAGAAAGACTATTTCCACTTAGTGTGAGTTTTAATTTTCCAGTTGATTTACCTGTGGTATCTCTACCTCCTGGGGCCTCTGAGGCACCTCCTGTCTGTAGTCCCCACTGTCAAATCAAATCAAGCTCAATTTAAAAGATCATTTAAAACCCCCACACATTTACCGTAAAATAATACAATGAAAGATATTAAAAACAAACAGCAATTGTATAAAATAGATGAATAAAAGTACATAAAACAAAATGGAAGTCTAAAATAACAATAAAATCATTGATTTAAGGAAAAGCTAAAAGGATAGGGTTTCAAACATAATTTATTATTACCTGTCGAAGTAGAATTGGGTTGCTACCACCAGGGCCAGGCCCATCATCACTCCAAACACTATGAAGGCCACCTGGGGAAGGAATGAAAGAAAGAGAGAATGAGTGAATGTATGAATGAGTGAACAACTGAACAAAATTAAATTAACTCCATTTTTATTTACGTATCAACTATGTTGCCCTTAGTGACCCATCGCTTATTATTTGTCACATTTTCAATGTCATACATTACCTGGTAGTTCTTGTACTCGGGCAGGATACAGCCGACCACGCCGTCGATGAGCAGCGTAATGTGGGTGTGGTCTATCCAGATACCCACTAGCAGCATGGTCACGCCCCAGCCAAGGGACCCCCACATTCTCTGCAGGCCGTAGCGGTCCCGGTGCTTCCCCAGGTACTCTAACGTCACCGTGTCCACAATGGTGACTGCCGGTGCGCTGAAGAACTCCCCCACGATGATGACCAACAGGATTAGGAGAAAGATGCTCTCGACCTGATCCTCGTTGTACTCAATGATGTACTCTTTAGGTTGGGTGGGGGCAGGGGTAGTGGTAGTTGTTGCCATAGTTGTTGAAGTAGTATTTGGTGTAGCTTGAGTGGTATTGGCCTGCTCGTGAGGCACCAATATGGAATGTGTGGTGGGGGCATGGGTAGGGGCAAGGGTGGGGGTTTTAGTGGTCAGTGGCATAGTTGTGGTATTCAGTAAAAGCTGAGCGGTATTGCCTTGCTCATTCGGCACCACTCTGGGTTGGGCATGGGTGGGGGTGTAAGTGGTTGTTGCCGTGGCATTGTTCTGCTCGTAAGACACCCCTGTGGATTGGGTGGTATTGCTATCAGCACCTCTCCTATGCCTGCGGCGTACGCTATAGCCAGAATCAAGGCCATTCAAAACAAAAAGGAAGCTAGGAAAGTAACTTCGAAACAAATCCCGACGACTTCTCCTCGTGTGATTGGTGGAAACGTCCGGGAGCGAGCCATTAATTGGTGTCATAGTCGTCAAGGGCAGTATTGGTGGAGCCACAGTGGTGATGTCCACCTTCTCCTTACAGATCATGGCAGCTGGTTTGACAAAGCCGATGCCACAGTTGAACACCAACCAACACAGCACAGAGAACAGCAACAATGGCTTCCCTTTCTTAAAACGATCGGCCACCACTCCCCAGAATGGCGCACTGCAGAACTCTATAAAGTACCGGATCCCAACCAACAGTCCACTACGGCTTGGCGACATCCCGAGCTGCTTGTAGTAGACGGCTAGGAGTGGGTGCAGGGAACCATACGCTGCATAGAAGAAGAAGTAGAAGATCTTGGAGATGAGGAGCTGGGAGTTGACTCTGAGGGATATCCTCTCAAAGCAGCCTAGGTCTTTCAGTGGTGAGGCCATGGGTGTCTCTGGAGCAGACTGTGTGTCTGATGCTGCAGCAGACACTGGAGTGGAGCCTGGCTCTCGGTCGGTCTGCACCTCCAGGGAAAGAGTGTTGAAGGGTTCATCCAGGACGTACTTCCTCTTCTGGTCCTCTTCATCATCCGATAGGATTACCACTTTGTCGTCTGCAGCCATCTCTGGAAGACAGGAAGTTAGATTCACGTTTACTGTAACCTAAACAGTAGGCTACATTGATTATCATAAGGATACAGTCTATGTGTAGCAATATTGATGTTACTCATATTGATGTTACACAGGAAACGGAAACCACTTGTTACTTACCTACTTCATGTACTTGATGTGCTGGTTAACAATATGCATAATAAAGTTTGCTTAACTATATATATATATATTTGTCTGTCGTGACTACAACACAAAGCATATTGAAACACTATGCTATACAGTAAATATGTTTAGCATGGCTAGAATTGGCTACAATAGATATTAGGCTATCAACAAGTTGCACAAGTGGTGTAACAAATATAGTAACATTGTTACAACCTAATAACTCATGTTGCTCGTGAGTGGGAATATCATATCAGAAGAACCGGTGAAACCGGTGCAAAAATACGTTTCGCCGTCCAATGCGGAAGTGTAAACGAAATGCATGTTTCACTATCAAATAACACTTCACACCAAATTGAATAAATAAAGGTGCAACGTTTACTTTAAACAGTGCTGAACAGCGCACTTAAATCATACTATTGTAGATACGCAATAAAATAAAATAAAACGTCATAAATGTGAATTAGCACAGTTTATCTTTAAATTGGAAATGAGCTTGGACGCCAACTTTCTCATCAATCTTACCTGCAAAAGTCCCCGGTCCGTGTTTCCTATTCTTTCAACTATGACAACGCAGGTTCGGCAGTGGCAGTTGCGTCTCCAAGTCTGAAATCGAAAGCTTTCTGCATTGCCTACAGTACAGCTTATTCCGTCGTTATCCTATGCATGCATGATACCGATGATATACCATAAGTAATATCCTTAATAAAGACCAATAAACACATCCTAGTTCAGGCCATTTCGCTTAGACTGGAACTTCCGAACTCGATTCGCCCAGACGATGGGCCTCGTGTGAAGTCTGTTAAAGCGAACCCAACCTCTAAACAGTGTACCGCTGCCCTTCAACATACACCAACTACTGTAAATGCATAAGAGCATGTTTATAACGAAGGGTAAAGGCAAGATGTGCAATTGTTATTGTTTCTAAAAAAAATAATCTATAAAATGTATATTTCCTACACCATAAAGGAAATATATAGAATACAATGCAGCCAGTGCACATTTCAATTTCGTTGAATTTAATATTTTTCACACCTGTAGTATTGTTCATATTGTATATCAAAGTATCTAATAGAACACTACAAATTCTGGTATTATTACAAATGCAAAAAGTGTACATATTGAGTAATTGATGAATACATTTGTGTACAATAAATAATTGGTGAAATTGTACAATAGCCTACTAAACGCCCTTTAAAATATGACAACGTTTATAACTGTCTCTGATAGATATTTTCTTCATGTTACTGTACAAATGTATTAAAAGGATTGTGTTGCCGAGAAGAAGTCAATCCCTAGTGATCTGAGTCAGACAAGTTGCCCTGCTCCGTCCAATGCTTTCCCCTCTTCTTCTTCTTTCTCTTCCTCTCCGCCATGACGATGGCCCCCAACACTGTTATCACCACGGTGACCGTGATAATCAGCACAATAACCACCTCGGCGATACACAGCTCCGTATCCACATCCATCAACCTGTAGTTCGCTAGTTCTGTCGGAGCATTACAGCTAAGATTATAGTAATCATCCAAGAACAGCCTTTGAACACTTCTAAGCTTATGGAACACTTTCTGCAGGTCACAATTGCAGTTCCAGGGGTTTCCTTCCAACAGGATATGGGTACTGTAGGTGTGGATGCTTAGGAAGGTCTTGAAGTAGATGGTGCTCATCTGGTTGTGGGCCAGGTTGAGCAGGGCCAGGGAGGTCATGGGTGTGAAGACACCCTCTTGGGTCTTGTTGATCTGGTTCCCCTGCAGGTTGAGGACCTCCAGGGACTTCAGCATGGAGAACACCCCGTTGTTTAGGGAGACGAGATGGTTGCCCTCCAGGTGGAGCTGCCGCAAGGTGGACATGGAGCCAAAGGACCTCACCTGGATGGAATAGAACAGAATAAAATAAAATAAAACACAATATAATATAATATAGTAAAATAGAACAGAATAGAATAAAATTGGATAAGTCCTGTGTCACTTTATTTGATGTTGTTCAACAAAAGTAAAAACAACCTCACCTGGATGTTATGAATGACGTTGCCAGTTAGGTTGAGCCTCTGTAGGCCATCCAGGTGCATGAAGCTCCTGCTGTCCAGGGTGTGCAGGTGGTTGTGGCTCAGCTGCAGCTCTCTCAGAGCATTCAGGCCCAGGGAGAAGCTCTCGCTCAGGGACGAGATCCTGTTTAATCAATCGATAAATGAATCAATGAATCTATCTATCCATCCATCCATCAAATTTCATTGACAAAGCCCCTTTGACATGAACAGTTGTCACAAAGTGCTTTACAGTAACCCGGCCAAGACCTCAAAGAGCAAAACAAAAACAAGGGCACAGCGGCCAGGAAGAACGTTCCACTACCTGTTACAACTCAGGTCCAACTTCTGAAGGAACTCTAGCTGGGTGAAGGCCCCGTCGGCCACAGCGCTGATGTTGTTGTCCTTTATAAGCAGAACCCTCAGTTTGCGTTCCATTTGGAAGGAACTCTTCGGAATAAAGGTTAGGAGGTTCACAGATAGGTCCAGGTGTTCAGTGTAAGGAGGGATGTGGTTGGGCAGTTGGGTAAAGAGGGCGTTAGCGCAAGTGGTGAGTTTCAGTTCCTCGTGACAGTCGCAGCCTTTCTCGCACCGGGTGCTGTGAGACTTGGAGTAAACCGCCATCAACAGTAGTAGACAAAAGAAGTACTGCATTTTGGCCCCTTACACTGGAAAAATGAGACAGAGAAAGTGTGGTAACACTTAACATAAAGTTGTTGTGCCTGTGTATTAAGGCTGTAAGTACACTAGCGACTACAGTCTACTTGCATTTCGGAACTGGATTCTAGATAGCGTAATGGAGTTGAGTAATATAGCCCTGAAACGTTCAGGAAGTAGGGTACCATTATACAAGTATCCCTGACACAACAGTCTACAACAAAGCATCCATTTTGGCCATAATAAAATAAAGAGAAAACATGAACGCCTTACATGTGTGAGGAGCGGCAGATCTGTCTTTACTCACCCCGCCGTTGATCTGTCAACAACCTGTCTGAGGCAGGTGGAAAACGCACCGAGGGAACCAGATGGCCCTCAGAAAGCAGACAGAAGGGTGGCCCTATTGTTCAGGGCTGTTGTTGTTGCTGTTGAGAGAGAGAGAGAGAGAGAGAGAGAGAGAGAGAGAGAGAGAGAGAGAGAGAGAGAGCTTGTCAATAATTCACATCTCTGATGAGGAGGGGGCTGGAGAGGAGAGGGGGTTTAAAGAGATTGCTTGTAAACTGAAATCTGAGAATAAGGCGACACTTCCCTCTTTGAAACATGACTGTGTGGGTTTTGTGATTTAAGGACAGCAGGTGTCTACAGGGGTGGAAGGGAGTGAGATGATCCTCCATTTATGTAGCCTAGTTGATGAATCAGATATTTACCTGCTGAACCTGTTGAACTGCAGTGAGAAAGATGATAGTAATTCCAACCAAATGCCTAACTTAGTTTCACTATCTATCCTTCAATCAATCCATCCACCGACATTAATCTGACATCTCAGTTTACCCACATAAGCCTTTCACCGATCACCATGTGAAAGGCAGAAATTGTTTCTTCATGGTGGATGCTTGTGGATAGCTAGCTTCTCCTCCACTTATCTGTTGTGTTGTGTAGCTCAGTTGGCAAGTGCATGGAGCTAGCATCCACAATGCTGTGGGTTCAATTCCTGGGTGTATTAAATACACACACAGCCTACTAAAAAGGTATGCATTCCCTGAACTGTAAGTTGCTTTAGATCAGGGTTTCCCAAACTCGGTCCTGGGGCCTCCACTGGGTACATATTTTGTTTTTTTCCCCTGTACCACACAGCTTATTCAAATAACCAACTCATCATCAAGCTTTGACTATTTGAAATCAGCTGTGTAGTGCTAGGGCAAAAACCAAGACGTGCACCCAGAGGGGGCCCCAGGACCGAGTTTGGGAAACTCTGCTTTAGATAATAGCGTCTGCTCAGTGGCATACATAATCTAATGACTGTAGATCAGGTGTCTGCTATGAAAGAGAAGTTAGACAGAGTTGTGTAGGGGTTTGAGTTTCATTCTGGCTCATGGTTTTCCAGCAAGGCCTGACCTGGACAATTCTGTCTGTGACTGGAAACAAAGTATTGATATTTCAATATAACAGATCTTTAGTCTGCCACACAAATCGTACACTGAACAAAAATATAAATGCAACATGCAACAATTTCTGAGTTACAGTTCATATAAGGAAATCAGTCAATTGAAATAAAATCATTAGGCCCTAATCTAAGGATGTCACATGACTGGGAATAAAGATATGCATCTGGAGGTTACAAATACCTTTAAAAAAAAGTAAGGGTGTGGATCAGAAAACTAGTCAGTTTCTGGTGTGACCACCATTTGCTGCATGCAGCGCGACATCTCCTTCGCATAAAGTTGATCAGGCTGTTGATTGTGGCCTGTGGAATGTTGTTGCACTCTTCTTCAATGGCTGTGCGAAGGTTATGGATATTGGCGGGAACTGGAAGACGCTGTCATACACGTAGATCCAGAGCATCCCAAACATGCTCAATTGGTGACATGTTTGGTGAGTATGCAGTCCATAGAAGAACTGGGACATTTTCAGCTTCAGATCCTTGCAACATGGGGCTGTGCATTATCATGCTGAATCATAAGGTGAGGGAGGCGAATGATGGCATTAAAATTGCCATCGATAAAATGCAATTGTGTTTGTTGTCCATAGCTTATGCATCCTGCAGATGAAGAAGCCAGATGTGGAGGTCCTGGACTGGCGTGGTGACATGTGGTCTGCAGTTGTGAGGCCGGTTGGACGTACTGCCAAATTCTCTATAACAATGTGGGAAGCGGCTTATGGTAGAGAAATTAACATTAAATTCTCTGGCAACAGCTCCGGAGGACATTCCTGCAGTCAACATGCCAATTGCACGCTCCCTCAAAACTTGAGACATCTGTGGCACTGTATTGTGTGCACATTTTAGAACGGCCTTTTATTGTCCACAGCACAAGGTGCACCTGTGTAATAATCATGTTGTTTAATCAGCTTCTTGATATGCCACCCCTGTCAGTTGGATGGATTATCTTGGCTAAGAAATAAGCTTTTTGTGCATATGGAACATTTCTGGGATCTTTTATTTCAGTTCATGAAACATGGGACCAACACTTTACATTTTGTGTTTGTATTTTTGTTCACATTACTTATAGAAGACTGACTGGACAGATTATAGATCATATTTAGTTACATGCCTACATTATTTTAACACTCCATAAAATGTATACTTTTTAGTAAGTAATGTACTACCCTAATCATGTTTGGATATCTTTACTTTTCCAATATTATTTTACTATCAATCTTACTGAAAACATCACATTACTCTAATTTCCCCTATGACTTTTCCGTTTGTAGATTGTCTTCATTTGCATCAACAATACGTTTTGAATGATGCCAAAAGTCAAACACATAAATGCCATGTTTGTGGAGGAAAACAACAGTCAATGTAAAGGTAATAACACATACCTTTTCCTGCTTGTCCTTTGAACAGTATTGTACATCCAGTGACATCCAGTGTTTTTATCTGTTGTCCACATGGAAGAACAGAGAGAGGGCTGGTACTGAAAGGAGTGCATCGGTAAGCCTAAGTCCTATAAACAAGGATCGTCTCTCTCAGACCCACAAGACTACAGCTGAAAAAAACAACCTGACAGGGGCTAAATCAATGTAAATATCTCTAGAAGTAGTCAGTAGCATCAGAAGATTTGTGAATTACTGTAAGAATAACACTGATGAATTTGTCATCCTCGCCCCGGATTACACAGACGCAGTGATGGCGACGTCACCGTGCTCCACATTGCTCTTGATCTGTCCCAGTCTCCCAGAGTCTCATCTGTCACTGCGGTGTGATAGAACAGGAGTTGTCATGGAGACACCTGTCACCTGCTCCAGCCTAGCTGTGGGATACATGATCGATTAAAGACATGATTTGGCCAACAGCTGGAGCGGTTGGATTGAGTGAACGTCCAATTGAAGCTCACAGGTGCTGGGAGGACCTCTCTAAACATACTATATCATGGTTCTGTAATAGGATACACCTCTACACACCATGCTCACCAGACCTGTAGGGACAATGGACGTGTCAGTGGCAGCAGAAATAACGAGTGACCTAAGTGAAATCAACGTTCTAACATTAGACCCAGTTATTTCCAATTCCACCCATTCCACAGCCATCTAAAGTTGAAAGATAATGGTGGATGAATGTGTGTAAAAATCTACATTAAATCTAGATGGATGCCTGAATCAAATCTTTATTAGAAACATGATGCAGGGGGGCATAAATGGGTTGTGGTGGTTGTGACTAATGACTCCTCCTGTGATTCTGTTGTTGACCAGCAGAGGGCATCAGTCACTCGTTTAAAATCAATACACATCAAGCTATTTTACAGTACCTTCTACCTTTGAATTTGGTACTGCATGTACCAACTGCTATTGTATTTTTGCTGTCATGTTGATCATGTCAAGTGAAGAGTGTCATGTGGTATTCAGATAGTTTCCTATCCTCATTGTATGCCAGCGCAATGGCACCCTATTCCCTATATAGAGCACTACTTCTGACCAGAGCCCTATGGTCCCCAAACAAAAGTAGTGCAATAGGGTGCCATTTCGGACTCAAGCAATGTTGGGTCACATTCGATCAACACATTGAAACATATTAGAATCACTGTCTGAGGACCTCTAGTCCTGCCAATGGTCCTCACATATCAAGGCTCAGGAGAAGACCCAGATTCAGACAGTTCGAAGTAACAAAAGTTTATTACAGAAACAGGGGGGCAGGAAAACGACAGGTCAAGGGCAGGCAGAGGTCAGTGGTCCAGAGCAGAGTCCGAAAGCTACAGAACGGCAGGCAGGCTCAGGGTCAGGACAAGCAGAGGTCAGTAATCCAGGGTGGAGTGACAAGGTACAGAACGACAGGCAGGCTCAGGGTCAGGGCAGGCAGAATGGTCAAACACCGGGAAAGCTAGAAAACAGGAACTAGAGAAAGACTGGAGCCCGGGGAAAACTCTGGTAGGCTTGACGAAACAAAACGAACAGGCAACAGACAAACAGAGAACATAGGTACACTGGGGATAATGGGGAAGATGGGCGATACATCGAGGGGGGTGGAGACAAGCACAAAGACAGGTGAAACAGATCAGGGTGTGACACTCACAGATCCATCAGACCTGTTTCCACCAGCATGCATTAGCCTGCAAATGAGACTAGTGAGAGAGAGAGAGAGAGAGAGAGAGAGAGAGAGAGAGAGAGAGAGAGAGAGAGAGAGAGAGAGAGAGAGAGAGAGAGAGAGAGAGAGAGAGAGAAGGGGAGAGAGAGAGAGAGAGAAAGAAAGAGAGAGAGAGAAGGATGGAGAGAAAGAAAGAGAAAGTGAGAGCGGGAGAGAGAAAGGGACTCATCACACGTTTGCCTTATAACGTTTGGTAAGAATGAGGAACAGGGGGTCCATACAGAGCTTTATGACTGAAAGGAGGAACACAGAGGAACAAACAAAAAACTATAGGTTTAAGGTCACAATGCATTTTTTAAACAAGTAAGTGAACCTACCAATGATCCTGTGCCCTTTGACTCAACAGACAGAAGCTTATGGCCAATTTGAGCAGTTTCATTTGAAATAGAATATGTGTGGGGTCATCAGAGTTTATGGGAATGTGTGAGAAAGAGCTGTGAAAACAGCCACTTTGCAATACAAGCCAAGCTGTCTAAGCTGTCCAGGCTGTCCAACAAACTTGGTAACATTTGCAACACTGTAGCGTAGCTTACTGCAATGTTCTTATTGTTAGCTGTAGGAACAGATTGGGAGCAGCAGGATGGCCAGACTGAACGTTCACACTAACCAACATCAAATGTAGCACCTCACACAGACAGACAGCGAGGAAGAGGGTGTGTGTAAGGAAGAAGGAGGGAATTAACATAGCCAGTGCAGATTGTATGCGACTCAGCCACAACAAGGGGAGTGGGCCAAGGATCCACAGATGTGGCACTGGGACTGGGACTGGGACTGGGACTGGGACTGGGACTGGGACTGGGACTGGGACAGGGACTGCCATGACTCATTCCTATGAGGTGTTAGTAGAAAACACATCCCTCAAATACAATACAGCCTTCTGTTAGAAGAAATGGTGCTATAGGCTATAGGCTATATAACTAAATTGGCTCTCCCGTGCCTCTCGAATCCTACAAAGGAATTTGACAGAGAAAGCTCGAGGAATAACAGCTAAGGCAGCATAGATAGGACATGTCCGTTTGTGTGAATATGAACGGTTAGGTTAGTTGTGGTGGTAAATAGCGCCCTGTGGCACCGGGCGGAGAACCAGCCAAGCGGTAAAGAGACACTAAGGCAGGCAGCAAGCCACGCATGATTGGATACCTGCTTCAGCCGTGTAGCGTATGTGTTGTTGTGGCCCAACAAATGATATCCGTTGTTTGAATGACACACACCAAACATGCAGGCCCAACCGACCCACAAACACATGCTCAGTCACGCTCGCATAACGCATAACACACATACAGAGAGAGCTACACACACACACACACACACACACACACACACACACACACACACACACACACACACACACACACACACACGCACACACTGTTGAATGTGGGTCAAAAAGACCCACAGGAATTTGTTATGATTCCTCCTTATTCCTCCTTATGTGGATATTACAATGTGTTATATAGAGACATGTTGAATAATATGGACCACATTTTTCTTGCCCTGTGTGACTCAGTCGGTAGAGCATGGTGCTTGCAAACACCAAAGTTGTGGGTTCGATTCCTGCTGTGGCCACCCAATACAACAGAATGTGCGCATGCATGACAGTAGGTTGCTGTGCATGAAAGGGTCTACCAAATGGCGTATATTATTTCTACACGGTATATGATTGTGGGGAGACCTCTTGTGTGGTATTTGGCAAAGATATGCAACAGATCCCACTGGTTCATGCAGTCAGCTACTGAGTAATGCTTTTTTGGAGAGGATTTCCTCAAACCTGTGAAACTAATGTGGAGTTAGGTAAACTCAGGAGTAAATTGTATGTGCAAACATCATTTAATATTGGACTATGGTGTTAGGTGGATTATGGTCACACAGTGTGACTCTTTCACAGGGTTTTGGAAGGAATTCCTAGCACACACACACACACACACACACACACACACACACACACACACACACACACACACACACACACACACACACACACACACACACACACACACACACACACACACACACACACACACACACACACACAGTCTTGTATAACTAACCTTGTAGGGACACACAATTCAGTCCTTCAAAATCCTATTAACCATAACCCTAACCCCTAACCCTTAACCTAACCCTAGCTCCTAACCCTAACACTAGTTCTAACCTTAAACCTAAACCAACCTAGAAATAGCATTTGACCTTGTGGACACACACACACACACACACACACACACACACACACACACACACACACACACACACACACACACACACACACACACACACACACACACACACACACACACACACACACACACACACATACACACACACAGGGTTCTAATATTATCTTACATATGACTTAATCCTTAGGTTTTTATCTATGCTGTCCTTGGAGGGAATTACACGAAATAAATCATGAGCAGATGAAATCAGAATAACAACCATATCGGAACAACAGAGGACCAAGGAACATTTGCTCCCTCTCAGAGAGCCTTTGATAAAACCAAGAGAGATTCACTTTCCCTTGGCTAACCCAGATGGTTAGTGAACCTGACAATTCAGAGCAGGATGAAACACAGAAATGAGATGGAAGAGAAGGAACTGAGGAGGGGAAACTACCAGGAGGGTATTTTTGGAGAAAGGTCACTGTGGTGATGGGGTAATTCATATGTAAATATTTGGATGTGTCGTTCTGCTGAGGAACAGGCTGCATCAGTGCGTCAGAGGCTGATTGGAGAGACTGACTCAGTGGTCCATCTGGGTTGAGAGGGGAGGAATGAATTCCTATGAGTTTAGAGGCAGAGAGAAGACAGAGAGGGAGAGAGGAGTAGGGGAGAAGATGGAGGGGACAGAGAGGGAAGCGAGACAGAGAGGGGAGAGAGGTTAAGGGGAGGGAAGGAGGAGAGGGGAGAGATGGGAAGACAGGGAGAGAGAGGGAGAGAAGGGAGAGAGGGGGCGAGAGGTGGAGAGAGTTGATTGAATGTGTCATCAAGGCTAAAACCTGCTTCTTGTCCATTCTTCCATTTTTTCTCTTACTTAATTTTTTGTATACTTCATTAGAGTAGAACATGTAATAGTCACATGTACAGGGTTGCAGATGTAATTGCAGGGTACAGTGAAATTCTTGAGGGGGGGTGTCTATAGGGGGAGCAGCCAGGGGAGCAGGTGAGGGAGGGGGGACAGGGAGCGCAGGTAGCTGACTAGTGGTGGATAGTGGATATTCTGCATGATAAATGTCCATTGGGGTGGGGGTAGGGTAAAAATGTCAGTATAGGGGAGGGGGGGGGGGGGTCCATAGGGGGAGCAGCAGGGAAGTAGGTGGAGCAGGTAGCTGACTAGTGGTTGCTATTCAGCAGCTTGATGGTCTGGGGGGTAGAAGCTATTGGCCAGTCGTACATGATGCTCCTGTAATGAGTGATGGAAACGGGGAAAACAGGCCATGGCTCGGGTGGCTGGGGTCCCTGATGATCTTCCTGGCCTTCCTGCAACACCTGGTGTTGTAGGTATCCTGGAGGGCAGGCAGTGTGCACCCAAGCGCCGTGTGGTCCGACAGAGGTGGAGTTGCTGTACCAGGCTATGATGCATGCATCCCGACAGTATACTCTTGATGGTGGTCCTGTAGAACACTGTGAGGGCTCACCGGGGACAGGACACATTTCTTCAGCATCCTGAGGTTGAAGAGTCGCTGTCGTGCCTTCTTCACAACGGTGTAGGTGTGCTTTGACCATTTCAGCTCCTCTGAGATGTGTACGCAGAGGAACTTCAAGTTTTTGACCGTCTCTACGGTGGCCCCGTTGATGAGGATGGGGACATGCCCAGCCTGGTTCCTCCTGAAGTCCACGATCAGCACCTTTGTTTTGCTGACATTGAGGGAGAGGTTGTTTACCTGGCACCACGCCATCAGAGTGCCTACCTCCTCCCTGTAGGCCATCCCGTCGTTGTTGGTAATCAGACCTACTACTGACTGGCAATCAGCGAACTTGATGATGGAGTGGGAACTGTGTGATGCCACGCAGTCGTGGGTATACAGGGAGTACAGGAGAGGACTGAAGACGCACACTTGTGGGGCCCCCGTGTTGAGAATCAGTGTCGAGGAGGTAATGTGGCCTAATTCACAGCCCGTCAGGAAGTCCAGTACCCAGTTGCATATGGAGGAGTTCAGTCCCAGGGCTGTGAGCTTGGTGGTCAGCGTAGAGCACAGAACCAACCAAACCATCCTTCTGGTTGGTAGCTAGGTAAGTTAGGTCATTGTCATGCGGCTGGAGCTTGGGTTACAGAGGAAGCAGGCTGCCAGGCAGGCTATTAAAGTGACGGTACACATTACACAGCTGAGTGAACTGAGGTGAGACAGAGAACATCTCCAGACAGAACCACGGTCGATAAAGAAAACACCTCCGGGGGAGAGAAGGGAGAAGGGTGTGTGTGCATGTGTGTGTGTGTGTGTATGTATGTATGTTTGTGTGTGTGTTTGTATAGTGCCTGTAACAATTTTCTGGAATTTTGTGTGTGTATGATGTGTGTGTGTGCATGTGTTAAGTGTGTGTGTGTGTGTGTGTGTTTGTGTGTGTTTGTGTGTTTGTGTGTGCGTGCGTGCATGCGTGCGTGTACGCACAAGCGTGTTTGTGTGTGTGTGTAGTATATGGGAGGAAGACTGGACAGCCAGGTACAGATGTAGGATCTTTATTTGATCACCCTGTTGCAGAAGAACTTTGATTCAATGTGTAGTATATTTGAGGTTGAAAAACGCTTTTGAAGTTTGTAATTTCCACTTTCAAATTTCAGATTTGATTTTTCCTCACGAAGAAATGATGATGCGTTTTAGATCATATGATGCAAAATGCATCGTCAGGGGATGATTTCTGTATTTTGAAAGTTACATATCTTGAAATCCGGATTGCTGACAAGCAAAACATTTTGGGACTACAGTATGTCAACAATGGACTAATGAAACAAATACCAAAATAGCGTTTTTGGGTGGAGTTTTCCTTTAAGATCCTACATCTGTAGGCAGTGGATATTTTTTAAACCTATAATTGGCTCCCAGTGCCAGTCTATGAAGCCCTCTGCTGTCACTTCCAATCTCATCAAGGCAACAGGAGATGGTCTCTCTCTGCTCTCCTCCTGCTCCTCCTCCTCCTCCTTTCCTCTTACAGCTCTGTCCTCTGTATGTTGCAGGTGTCTTTGGTAACTAACAAGTGCAAGGAAGGCATAGACAGTATTGCTGTCTGTGTGCACAGCCTGGTTTGAATGAGTAATTACAGTCACTAGCACTGAATGTATAGTATAGACATATACCTGTATGCTGTAATTGATGCTGTAATTGAGGAACGCTCAACTCCGTTCTCTTATATCGAGGCAGAGTTGAGTTTTGATAACTGGTTGTGGGATTTGCTTATTCAAGGTATGAATTTCAACATCCCATGGAAAGACCGCAGTTGTACAGAACAAACAGGTTTTCCGGTTTTCTGAATTGACCTTTTTACAAGAATCAACTGATGGTGACTCAATGTTGTTGCAAACAAATCCCACGACCAGTTATCAAAACCATACCCCATATTGTGTAGTTTATCTTCCACTGAGTGAATATGACCTCGAAGACAAATCTCTGAGCATATAGCAGATGGTACACACACGCACGCACGCACGCACGCACACACACACACACGCACACACACACACACACACACACACACACACACACACACACACACACACACACACACACACACACACACACACACACAAGGTTGGGAGGGGCCTTACATCAGTGGCCACAGTGCTTCTCCTGTGCACTGTCTTCAGCCCCAGGACAAAACTAGGGTGAGTCTCAGCTCGGTGAATTGTTAACATGGAGAAGCCCTATCAAAATATTATGAGTGGGGGGTATTCTCTTCCTCCTTTCTCCCTTTGTTTACGTTTCATTTTGGCGGTCTACCAATCAGAAAGCATTACAGAGAAACATGTCTGGGTCAGCTCCATTATGAGGCAAAACAACAGAGCAGGGCTGGGATCTTCCTCTTTGACAGCAAATAGTCTCATAGCAAATAATATTTACAAGTTTCAAATTTCAAGTTTTAATGTCACATGCACAAGTACAGTGAAATTCCTTTATTGCAAAACTCAAAACCCAACAATGCAATAATCAATAACAATGTATTGTCAGAAAAAAACACACGAGAAATACGATTAAGAAATATGAAATAGACAATAAAGTAAGTAAACATACAATATCCAAGAAATACTTAACAAGTCAGTTCCAATGCATGCAGGGATAGAGGAATGATAGAGATAGATATGTATAAGGGTAAGGTGACTGGTCAACAGGATATAAGATAAACAGAGTAGCAGCAGCTTGCGTATGAGTGGGTGTGCGGGTGTGTAGAGTCAGTATAAATGTATGTGCATATTATGCGTGAATGAGCAAATGATGGCATGAGCGTTCGTGTTTGTGTTGGAGTGACAATGTGTGTGAGTGTGTAGGGCCCTGTGAGCGTGCATAGAGACAGTGCATATACTGAAATAAAAGGTCAATAAAGATACAAGGTAAACTCGGTCCGTGTAGCTATTTTGTCAACTATTTATCAGTCGTATTGCTTGGGGATAGCAGCCTGTTGGTGTCAGACTTGATCCACCGGTACCTCTTGCCTTGCGGCAGCAGAGAAAATAGTCTATGGCTTGGGTGGTTGGGGTCTTTTGACATTTGATCATAGTCCATGAAGAGATGCAGAGGAGGAAATACAATGTGTGTAGAGAGGCTGATGGCTGTGTCAAGATATCCTGTCTGTACAAAGGGGCTCACCAAATAGAATTTGGAAAAATGAAAAAAAGAGATTTCAATTAGCTAAATTAACAAATTATTTCATCATGAGTGGAAATACACAGTGTGCTGGTCATCTGGGGCTGAGACAATCTTGCATCAGTAGGGGAATTGCAACTGTTGCACTGATTTCCAGGTTCCAATTAGATCCGCATCAGCGTTGGGGTCAATTCGAATAGTCAGTCAATTCAAATTGGAATGTAATCTCTAAAAATTGAAAAAACATCTACATAAATGCCTTCTCATGTTCAGATAATGACAAGTAATTGAAAATAGATGCTCCTTTTTCCTTTTTTTATTGGGATTTTAGTTTACTTCTTGAACTGACTGCTTTCTATTTGAGTTGACCCCAACCCTGGTTAGTTCCACATAGTGAATATTTAATGTTTCCTCCTGTACCCAACTGCCTCCCCCCACATCCACTGGGGCTCACCAACTGAGCAGCTGATCAAAACCTGTTGTGGCATATTGACACAAAAGACAAGCTAATGGTTGGCCGCTGCTTTGAGTCACCCATAACACACTGCCAGAGAAGGTTATAAGTTAAACCGTGCTGCAGAATATGCTCACTGAGGCATTATACAAAGGCAGAAGGAATGCCTCCTATTGTCCAATGGATGAACAGTGTACTGTTCATAACATGCACAGTATGTGTGAGTATGTGTGACAGTGGGCAATTGGGCATAGGCTTAGGTTAGATTTCCTGTTGGCTCCCATAGGTGACTTTAATCAATGTTATTTTGCGTCTCAAAAGATCCCTGGGGCCCTGGTCAAAAGTAGAGTACTATAAAGGGAATAGGGTGTCATTTGGGATGCAACTATTGTGTGTCAAGCCAGGGACATCCAAAACAGCATCTACTCTAGCAAGGTTCCATGATGCTGGGTCAGGTTGATCTGTGAGGTCCCTGTTTTGTCCACTGGGAACAATCGTTCTCGTTCAACCAACCGCCCTCAAGAGTGCTGCCGCTGGTCTCTCGCTGAACTGCAGGGAACAGAGACGTGACAGAGGAAACATCTGACAGACTGTCACTATACCTGGGCCACAGAGGGGAGGTGCTAAGAGTTAACCCCAGCAGCAGAAGATCTCTAGAGTCTACACCTTTTCTACCAAGAAGTCCTCTCTCCATATCTTGTTGGTTAACTACCTACAGTACATTGGGCCTCCAGGTCTAACAGAGAAAGCACTCACTGACCTTTACAGAGAAAAAAATGGCCAATTTAATTTGATCTGTGTCTATTTAAAGCACTAGGCTGGCTGCTGGCTGGCTGGCTGGCTGGAGAGCGAGCCAGGGTTATTATTGGCACAGCCCCCTGGATGTGCTAACTCATTGAGTGGAAGGTGGCAGGGCTGGGCCGCCCCCCTGCTGGGAGGAATAACATTGTATTAGCTGATGACACATCCAGATACTGCAGAGCCCCTGGGCTGGTTGGATGACTTCCTGCTTCCTGATGATGATAATGTCTTGTATGACTTTATTAAGATGCCACAGGAAGTGAAATTGTTGAGTGATGTCGCTGTTTATCCTGAGGCATCACATCGTATTAGGCAGTTCCCATCGGATGAGGAGGATGAAGAGTGACATTTACATTTTAGTCATTTAGTTGACGCACTTATCCAGAGCGACTTACAGTTAGTGCATTCATCTTAAGATAGCTAGGTGAGACAACCACATATCACAGTCTTAGTAAGTACATTTTTTCCTCAAAAAAAGTAGTTATCAGCAAAGTTAGATCTAGTAAGAGTGAAAAGAGTCAAGTGTGAGGGTTAGTTCACGAAAGGCTTTTTTTTAAACCATTATTTTTAACATAAAGAAAGGGGACAAATAATTATTTTTGACTGTCTCTTTTGCTAATACCGTGAGCTCCAAAAGAATTGGGACAGTGACACATTTGTTGTTGTTTTGGCTCTGTACTCCCGCACGTTAGATGAAATGATACAATGACTAGGAGGTTAAAATGGAGACTGTCATCTTTAATTTGATGGTGTTTTCATCCATATTGGGTGAACCGTTTGGAAATTACAGCACTTTTTGTACATAGTCCTCCAATTTTAGGGGACCAAAAGTATTGGGACAAATTCACTTGTGTATTAATGTAGCAAAAAGTTAAGTATTTGGTCCCATATTCATAGCCCGCAATGACTACATCAAGTTTGTGACTCTACACGTTTGTGAACGGTAAATAATGTATTGTGTAATTTTGGAGTCACTTTTATGAATAGAATATGTTTCTAAACACTTCTACATTAATGTGGATGCTACCATGATTACAGATAAACAGGAATGAATTGTGAATAATGATGAGTGAGAAAGTTACAGGCAAACAAATATCATACACCCCCCAAAAATGCTAACCTCCCCTGTTATTTTAATGGTGAGAGGTTAGCATGTCTTGGGGATATGATATTTGTGTCACTGACCCAATACTTTTGGAGCTCACTGTGTATGTTGATTGGTTGTACAGCAACATGGACATCACATAGCCCAAGTAACAAGTGGAGGCTGCTGAGGGGAGGACGGCTCATAATAATGTCTGGAACGCAGCAAATGGAATGGATTCAAACACATGGAAACCATGCGTTTGATGTATTTGATATCATTCCACCCATTCCGCTCCAGCCACTACCACGAGCCCATCCTCCCCAATTAAGGTGCCACCAACCTCCTGTGCAAGTAACATTTGGCACAATATGCATGAGTTAATTTCAGTTCTTTTCTACACATCATTAAAGCTGTGTGATCTGTCTAAATGTACATTTCCATTTATGTTTAGTACGTTCTGTTGAGCCACTACTTGGTCTCCCTACATATGATATTTAAACGCCTTCCCTACAGTATTGCAGAGTATTGAGTGCTGCTGAAGTCCACACACAGGGGAGCTAGTACAAGGTCAGGAGAATGGGCATCCAACTGGCTTGGTGGATGCTAGCAGACTGATGACCAATTCATACTCCCTTAGCAACCACCCCCCCACCCCACCCCCTGTGGGCTCACTAGACACTAAGTGCAAGCTTTCAGTTGGCCACCGGATAATTCCTGACCTTCTTTCCCACACAGCCAGGAAATGGACCATCCAAGAGGCATATATTTAGAACAAATAAATATATGGCTCTGGACTGTCCTAGTTCCTGCCTGTCTAGAAGTCTTCAGTCACCAAGAATGTGTTTCTGAATTTTCTAGACTATTTGATGAAAATGTTACTGTACCATTTCCACTGGAGACAAAAGGTCACTTTAATGTCATTTCTCCATAACTAAATTGGTCCGTTTTTTTCATTCATTTCCATTCGCAATTGCAAAATGAAAAACACATGGATTATGACAAATATACATTTTAAGGCTCTGTTCAATCTGTATCGCTGAAGCATTACAGATTGCGCAATCGAAATATAGAGGTCATTTCCGACACGCAGCATTTACCGTGAATGCAGGGTGTCTGTCTACTGCATTAGCAGCATTCTAGATGGCAGGCTAGCTCCACTGAGCTCCACACCTCTCAGGGGGGATCTCAGGATCTAGGTTAAGGTCTGTATACTCCGAGGGAGGGTTGCATCATGCCCGGGAGGGGAAGACCATAGGAGCTTTCCTCCCTCTCTTCCCACACTGGCCATGCCTCTTCTTTAAACCTTCATGACAGCTCCCTCTTCCACATGTGGAGGTGTGGCGGACCCATGCCTGTTTTATGCTTTGGCTTGTTGAGCTAAAGGGATTTGATATCTTCATAGTTGATGTTAAGAGCATACAACATTCTGTACAACCTTCTGAAGCCAAGAGAGGATCAAGTGTCTCGGTGCACAAGTCTTCTGTTTATCTGTTCTTTGTGTGAGTGCAAGCGCATTCCATTAGAGACAACATAACATGGAACGCTGGCTTGTGTCTGCTGTTGAAGTAATGTTGTTTTTAAGCACCGTGTCGGCATATGTAACTACTGTTGAGGCTTCAGGTTATTGGTGCTCTACGCTACAGTTGAAAAGTACACAGAGAGACAGAGAGAGAGAAATCCCCTTCAACTCTGCCTCCACCACACCAACAGAATTTAGTCACAGTCAAATGCCAAAAGTTAAAAAGAGTTAAAAAGAATAAAAATGATCTTAAAATATAAATATAACCCCAACAAAAATCAATGTTGCTATGAAGAGGAGAGAGAACGGGGAGTCTGTGCAACAAGCTGGAAGTAATGTGCATTGACAGCCCATGGGGTGGTGGGAGGGGGGGGACGGGGACGGGGGGTGTGTGTGTGTGTTGGGGGATGGGGGGGCTGAACGACGGGGGACTAGTGGGGAGGGAGGGATGTAGGGAGGGGCGGATGGATGGATGAAGGTAGGGAGGGGTCGATGGAGAGATCTGTCTCCAGCAGCAACACTCTTCCTGGGCAACACAGTGTGTCAAGTGCACAGAAGACAAATAAAAAGAGAAGCGAGACGAAACAACAGAGAATCCGATTTATAAAGAACTCAGAGTCCCTGGAGTGGACAAAGGAGAGAGGATACTCCAGGACAAAACGCAAGACTCAATGATAATGTTGAATGGCATGTTCATTCACAGACAAACAGCGGTACTTAAAAGCAAGATCAACCTCAACCCTTACTGAGGCAAACGCACCATCTTTCTGTTGCTTTTTTGGAAAAAACAACTGCAGTATATCTAAGGCCCTCTCAGTCCTACCCTGCAGTTAATCTTGATTGTCTGTCGTCAAGTATTGGCCTATTGTATTGTATTCAAGTAGGGCGGCAGGTAGCCTAGTGATTAAGAGCGTTGGGTCATCTGTTGATGTGCCCTTGAGCAAGGCACTTAACCCTAATTTCTCCTGTAAGTCGCTCTGTTTAAGAGCGTCTGCTAAATTACTAAAATGTGATGTAAAATGTAAGTATTGCTGTCACCAGGTCACTCAAAAACCAGGTCACCACTTTCTTTCTCAAGATTGCTGCTCGCAAAGCATAGGTACAGAACCTATATTTGCCATTCGGGAAATGGCCTGCCCTGAATGGTATGGAGCAACCATTGAATATTTCATATCCTTTCTATGCATTAGGAAATCAGCCCATGTGTAGGCTGCTGTGGTGACATGAAACCAGGAAGCTTCCTGATCGAGGAGTAAGTTGTCGTGACCTAATGTGAGAGTGCTCATTGGTTCACTTCCAGGGTTGACGGTGAATCTATAATGCATATAGTGTTGTGCACTACGGCAGTGTCCAAATGGCTTCTTATGTAGTGCACTACTTTTGACCAGGGACCATGGGGCTCTGGTCAAAAGTAGTGCACTTCGTAGGGAATAGGGTACCATTTGGACCGTCTCTGTGTTCACTGTTCACACAGGGGCTAGGTATGGTGTAGAAAGGGATCATCTCAATGACCAGGACATGAAAACACACACTCCATTCTCCTCCTATTCCCCAGCAACTGCCTTCTATACATATGAGCTCCATCCGTACCATAAAAACATTCCCCCCACTGGAATGGAGTGGGACATGCTGGAAAACACTGGGGGGAGACCAAAGGGCTAGACCTGCTTCCTCCTGTTGATCATGTTACAAGCATGCATGGCTAACTGAGGAAACCAAAGGAGATGAAAAACTCTTCTAAATGATTTCATGCGGGTCATTAAAGATGAAAACAGCTAGTGACGGAGGCAGAGGCAGACCGGAGGGATTGGTTGGCTTGGGTGAACCTGCGCATCTGTCATTGGGCATTGCGTCTCTCTTTGGTTTCTCAACACTCTCCCCATCGTTCTAAAGTAGATAAACATGTACAGGATATGTGCTGCCAGGGACTGGAATAAAGCCATGCTATTATTACATCTATTTCTAAAGGCGAATGTAATGGAGAAGCTTTGTAAAGCATGAACTACTTCCAAGATAATACTGTATGTAAAAGTCCCCCAGTGAAGGATTTACAAATACATCTAGCTGAATTAATGCTCCCAAGACGGTTCAACTAAGATTTTTTTGTGAACATTCAAAAATAGCCCTTTGCGTTTCTATTCAATAAAATGTGTCAGGCTGTCACACTTCATTAGACAAGAGACTGTTTGTAACTTGGCAGGCATTGGAGTGATGAGGCAGGGGGCTGTTTCTGTCTGGACTCTGGTCTGTCTCGCTACGCCACAGAGGGTCTCTCTTCTGTCTCCACCAACCAACACCTTGTCTATTATGGTCCAACGTGTTCAGTAGGGCAAAGCGTACCAAAAAGGTTCGCAACAGAAATTCAGCTCTACCTCGCTCAGTTTCAAAATATGTTCTCCCATTTCGTTGCTTATGAACACAACCCATGAGACACATACAGGAGACATATAGGAGAGACAGAAAGGAGATAGGAAGTGATGGAGAAAATGGCGTGCTCGTTTCATGGACGGGAAGTCAGTCAGACAGGGAGAAAGAAAATGGATGCCTGTCACTGTCCCCCCTCTGTTGGTAGCTGTAGTTATTCTAGTCTCCAGCGGGGGTGACTGTGATATGTGTTTGTTTGCTTGCTCCTGGGTGAGTGTTCACACATTGCCATTGTGCAAAAAGGGAGCGATTGTCCTGGGGATTAAGGGGGGATGGATGGAGAGAAACGATCAATGATGGAGATAGAAGCACTCTCAGAGAGACTGTCTCACTTCCTGGTTGGGTGGTGCACAGCGTGCGTCCCTCCTGTCTCCAGGACAAGTCTGTCTGTCTCCTCAAACGTCTGTCCCACTGGACTGCACTGGAGACAGCGTCCAAGATGGACGCCCGTTGTTTTCAACGTAATCTACTCAAGTTCGCATACACCGCTTCGTGGTTGTTGACATCTATGCCTGTGCACTAACACTGGCCAGACAGCAGTATCGCGCGAACATGCTCTAGGAATTCTGACAGCTGGGCTCATGACATCAGAGCATGAATATAAAAATATGATTAAAAAAGAAAAAAGAAATCGGCCTCAGCAACTAATACTTTAATAATTCAATGGATTTTTTTGTGCACAAAGGTGATGACTAAAGTGTTTTATTATGAATTTGACTTCTCTATGGGGCTGTCTATAGGAATTGTCTTTCTGAGCCATACTTCAGTTGAACTGCAATACCAAAGCTGTCCTCTGGGAATTTGAAAGCATGCTTCCAGACTGGAACTCAGGCTCCTTGGTTTCTCCCCTACAAGTCAGTCAGTCAGTCAGTCAGTCAGTCAGTCAGTCAGTCAGTCAGTCAGTCAGTCAGTCAGTCAGTCAGTCAGTCTGTCTGTCTGTCTGTCTGTCTGTCACCTACTGTCCAGACAGCACAGCAGTCATTGCCTTTAATGATCCTACTGTATAGGCACACAAGTGAGCTGTGAGACTTGTGGGTGAAGAAATGATCAACCTTCGTTTTAGAACATACACAGCCCATTTTCACTTGTGATTTTAATACCCACAGTGTTAAAGAATCAACACCTTTAAGTTCATAGTGTACATTACAGAACCAATCAGAAATAATTGTTAAATGAACACTTTTCAAAGAGACCCATAATAATATGAGCACAAACATACTGTGATTAAGATGAACTGTGATTGCACAAATCCTTTATTTCCAGGATCAAAGTGAATTTTAACATTTGAACTGCTTTTTTTTTTACATCTACAATAACTTTGAGTGTGTTAAAATATCAAAATAAATTCAATGTGATAAAAAAGAACAATGACACAATTGTATCTTTAAACATAAAACATAAAAATCTGGGATGTGAGTTTGCAGTATGTCACCACTATGGCACCATATTCTTTTAAGTCACAAACAGTTCTCCAAACATGACTGAAATAAAACACAGAACTGTAGGTACTGTAGTCATATAATATCGAGTCCAAAATTATTTTCTACAAGCCTACTTTTTCTGCTAGAGAAAAATTGCTTGTAAGGAGCAGTGCTTTTTTCAAAAGTAGTGCTTGCAACAAATGTCAAAAATGACCTTGAACTATTTACAGTTTTGAACTATTAACAGTTTTTTTTATTAAGCAGTTTTGTTGTTATTGATTGTCACCTTGCTTTTTTATTTTTACATATATCTCCTGGTTGATTGAAATAAATCTATTTCATATAAGAAACATATACAAAAAAAGAAACAATATAAAAGAGAGAGAGGCAAGTCTGTAAATGCATTTGATTGTGACATTTATGCAATAAGTTACATCCCAAATGGCAACCCATTCCCTATATAGGGCTCTGGTTAAAAGTATAGCACTATGTAGGGAATAGAGTGGCATTTAGGACGCAGATATTCTAACACTACCAATATTAATTAAAAATGATTTTCCAGAATTTTTTACAATGAAATACTGTAATAGGATATTTTTACAACTATTTTACAATATACACAACACATTCAACATTGCACCTTTTCAATATAGACTATTTAAAAGACTTGTCCTCTCATTTGTTTTTTTGTATCAATGTTCATGAGTATGACCAAGTCAATCCTCATGGAATGTTTTCAGTGCGATTCATCAGTGGTTCTCAAACCTGTTCCACGCTTTTGATCTTTTCTGAAGCTAGCCCAGCTGATTCAACTTGTTAGCTAATCATCAAACCCTTGACTAAGTGAATCAGGTGAGCTAGCTCAGGGCTACAACAGAATTGTGAGTCTTCTGGGGGTCCCCGAGGAGAGGTTTGAGAACCACTGTGATAGATGACCATGATGGAATCACTTGGGGCCCTGTAAGAGAGGAGGCCCATCGAAATGACCTTTCTCGTCACGTCAGAAACTGCCGTTCCCGTTCCTCTGCCTCTTGGCATTGAATACAGTTTGTTTAGCTCAATTTCATTTCAATTCAGGAAATCAGCTTAAATCCAAATTTCAGTTTTTCCTCAAAGCTTTTCAACGAGGAATGATGATTCTGGAATTTGTTTGTTTACTTCCTGAATTTAGTGAATTTAAGCTGTGTACTGCTGTATTCCGGAACTTAATTTACTGAGTGATTTCACACTGTAGCCGGTCAAGAAAAGAAGAAAATGCTTCGGTTGATTTGAGATCTATTTAAATAAATACACAACATCATTATACTGGTAATGTAAACTTCTTCCAGGCTAAAATGCAACATGAAAATAAACAAACACCAAAACGGTCATCCCTTCCTCCGATCTGCTCTCCCTCTTCATATTTAGATACCATTTGACCATAATATGGGATCCGTTTCACATATTCAGTCTCAATAACATGCAAGACGACAACCTAAATACTCTTATACCAACACGCAGATCACCAAAACAAAAATGATAGGCCTGAATCAATTCCTCATCTCTGTGGGCAGATGACACAACAAAACGTAACACACAGGACAGAACATTTGTAACTTAACTCGCAATAATTCCAGACGTCCAGCTCCTTCAATCAATCAATATGTCTTATCATTCTTCATAAGGAATATTCATCTCCATAACAATCCTTCTCTATACCCACATTCACTTTCCCTCCTTTAACAAGTTACACTGTATTGAAGCGCAGTACTGTAGCTATGAGTGATAAAAAAAAAATGGCTCTTCTCACAGTCTTAATAATCCTTGTCAGAAACTGTATTTTGTACACCCATAAAGAAAAACAATGAAATTCACATTGAAGATACCCTTCATAAAAAAAAATGTGGAACATGAGAAGATGCATTTGTTTCCCCCTGAGCTGTGTGCCAGCGGGGAAACTACTGTCAGAGAGTGCAGAGAGACACTATCCTGAGCTCTTTCACTGAGTACTGAGTCCGTCGTACACAAATTAAACGGAGAGAACGTTACATAGAAAGTCGTAACAACCACAGTTCAGTTGAATTCTTCTTCTTTTGCTTCTCCTCCTATTCTCTCTCTATTTTTTATGCCCCCCCCCTCCCCCAATCCACTCTCTTGTCCTGACAAAATGGTCCAATGGTCTCTCTTTGGCCTGACACCCCCTCCTCAGCCCCCCCCCCCCCCCCCCCCCCTCTCTCTCTCAGAGGTAGAAGCCAGTAGTCTGTGGGTCTGGGTCTGGGAGGGTGGGTAGGGTCTGTAGGGCGTCGGGCTGAAGACTGTCGCTGGTTGTCTGGCTGTTCACATTGGGCAGTAGACAGCTCTCTGTGTAAGCCACGTTGGTGTCGTTGAGGATGCAGCCGTTCTCCATCTAAAAACGCAGAACAAGGAAATATCATTGGCGCTGTATAGGACACAACCCCGCACTTCTCCCTCCCCAAAAACAAACTAACTATAATCACTACACTAGGCTCTGTTCTGTAGCGTGGTGAGGGCATTGACACTAATCAGTTAACCTTTAAATGCAGTGGGATAACTCAGGGTCACAGAGTGTTTCTTGGTAGTCTTAAACAAATCTACTTTGAAACAGAAGTATAGACCTCACACACATGGTTATGGGCTTTAATAAAAGAAGACACCTGTACCATGTCAGATATAGAGCTGAAATGTATTACATTTTGAGTTTACATCCCAATATTACACTTTATATATACATCACAGAAGACTGAAATATAACAAAAACGTTTGACATAGAAACAGATTTTCTGTGGGATTTTAGAAATAATGTTGATTAATTATGAAATTATAAAAAATATGAATAACATTTCACCCATGAGGACACTAGGTCATTTGACTGCAGGAAAGGGCTACTGTAGGGCAGGTCAGCCAGAGAGCGGAGTGGAGCAGAGCACACACACACACGGCGGTGGACAGCAGAGGCTGGGTGGACTGGGGGCCCGCGGTCATCAGGACAGAGAACACATTACATGACATTGAGAAGGGACTAAACCATGTACTGCACCAGAGTAGGATTACTATAGGACCAGGCTACTGGCTAAACCTCCCCCACAGACAGAGCCTGTACGACACAAGATAGAGTAGCTAACTGTAGCTAGTATATGTGCGACTACTACAAGCTAACTACAAAAAGTAGCATATCCGCCAAACCAACAGAGTACTGACACTGGTACACACACTGAGCTCCCCTCTCTTACTCCACAAGTGTGAGTATGTACTTTGTGGCTTCCCTGTATGAGGGAATCCTCTGTGTGTGTGGGGACAGGGTGTCTGTTGTGACAGCTCCTACCATCGGCCTAATTGTAATCCTGTTTAGTGGGCCCTGACTGGATTAGCTAGGCATCATCCATGTAGAAATCCTAATAGGGGCCACCTTATATAGGCCCCCTATAGGGGCAGACCAGCAGGACACTGAGCACCTGCAGCAGGACAAACCCAGCCAGGTTAAGGTAGGCCAAACTCAACTAATCTCTAATTCTCTCATGCTACTCCGTCCCAAATCACATCAACACCCCCTGGGGAAACAGCACCCCCTATGGTGGGATGTGACACCACGCGTGTAGGCACGCACCCATGCGCATACACAACATTTCCACACATTCTTCTGCCCCTGTATGTATTAGGTAACGACGATGAGCAAATTGTAGGTCAGGACAGCTCATGCTTGACTGGCCAGCTTGGCTCTATGTTCCTCTGGGGCATGGTCGCTGACCCCCGAAGGAAAACACAGGAAAAGCAGAGTGGGGCGGGGCGGGGGCATGAATGGCCGCCGGTCCTGTTAGCGCTCGCTGCCTGGGAGCTATAGCTCTCATTGTGGGACTCAACCTTGTTCTATTCATTACCGTTCCTCACCATCGTCTCTCTCCCTCCAAAGAGACAAACCAACTCCAGAGCTCGTTACCCTTCATGGATCTTGAAACATTAATTCTGCACAACAACAAACAAGGAGAGAAAGATGGTGTCCAGCATGCAGAATGGACTGTGTGCTGTACTAATGAGCGGAGCTCTATAGTCCAATTTGTCTTGCCCTGAGGCCTTGTTGTGACTGACTGGGCCCCTTGTGTCCCTACATGACAGGACTACTGTATACAGTTACAAAAGGCACGCGTTGGTCCGAATCTCATCCTCGTCGCCAAACGTACGGAGGTTTGTTGTGCAATTAAACTGAACGTCTTGACTTAAGATCAACATGTTAGTGACTGGTACAAACTTGTGTGACACTCACACATCCGTGCATGCACAGCGCGCGACACACTCTTAAAAGCAACATCATTCAATACTCGACTGAGCTAGAGCCCTACATTACTGAACACAACACATACTGTAACTGTATAGTACTGTACGAGACACCCTGAAGCAGCAGCCATGGAAGTGGAATAGCCTACTGTTCTCTCTAACGCCTACACTATTTTCCTCCCATAGTGTCCTGATCTGAAGTCATGCTTACATTATCAGCTTTGAACAGATTGTAAGGTGGTCCTACAGACCAGAGCTGCTTTCTTCACAATCACATTGCGGTAGGATCAGACCAGGCATTTAGGTCACGGTTATGTTGTGCTGCCCGCAAGGAAAGAACCCTGGTGGGAGAGCTTATTCCGACTGCAGTCGATGCTTAAGTTGACGGAATCATTTCAAAAGTTGACTTCATTGAAATGCAATCCCCAAGGATCAAAGCTACTCCGCGTGAGGCCTACTTCTCCTCTCCGTTAATAGACTCTCCACTGCCGTGACCCCTGCCCTCCGCACGTCTGTTTACGTTGCATGTCTGTTCACATCAACATATCTTACGTTGAACTATAAAGCAGCAGCTCAAACAAGCCCGAGGCTGGTCTTCCCATGCTATATTATATTACAGAGAACCATCGCTTTCATGACATAGAAACGGAGCTTCTAAATGCTGGGTTGTCAATGACCATTAACAAGACAGTCCCATAAAACAACAAGACAAATAGACATACAGTCACAGAAAATACCCCAAATATTACACAAGAAAATGACATTAGGTTGATTATCTATCGACGAGCATCTTGCTTTATTCTTTGACTCTTACCTTGCAGTGAGTGGCATCTTGGGAAGCGGGGCTATTCAAAATGCCGTAGGCGTCCAGAGTAGGCGTGGTGTGTTGAGGCTGCGATAGCCCCAGGATGTAATCTAAGGAGTTCTGTGTGGTGGAGTACTGCTGAGGGAAATAGGTGGATGGGACCTGTGGATAATGTTGTTTGTGATGCTCCAGATGGTCTGAGGGGTTAGCAGTCACCCCTCCTTGTCCCTGGTAGTGACCTATACCCTCTACCGTACCCCCGTTCATGACCATGGTAGTGGAATCAGCCATACCGTAATCCGTGTGAGTGACCTCTCCTTCTGTAGTGTGTGAGAGGGTGTCCGTGTGCTCGTTGGGGTAGGAGACGGTGCAGGCTCCATTAACTGTCAGTCCCAACTGCTCGTCGTAGCCGGAACTCTGCCAATCGGGATCAGGGTGCACCCCGTTGAGAGTTTCACCGCTGCTGCCACTAGCCTTCTGCTGTTTGAAATGGCACTGAGACTGAAGTTGGACCTGTAGGTGCTGGTTCTGCTGCTGCCACTGGCTCTGAAGATGGATGTTGTTCTGGTGCTGGTGGTGTTTGAGCTGCCCGGCCCCGTGAGGCCCCAGCTGGGATGTCTTACCGTTAACCAGGGGTTGAAGGCTGTGGCAGTGGTCATCCAGCCCCGTAAGCATATGCTGCTGCTGGGGAAGCCAGTGACCATTATGGACCACGGTTAGTGAGGTTGTGTGCTGCAGTGTGTCTGGCTGGCTTGGCGTGGGGACGTCTGTTTGGGTTGGGGGCCAGGGGTATTTTGCCAGAACGGGCTTTACTAAGTTGAGGTGCTGCTGCATCTGCTGGGAGAGCTGCACTATGGGTGGCTGTTTTGGTAGTCTGTGAGGGGGTAACATGGGTTGGGGGGCAGGAGGGTTAGTAGCCTGGGGGTGGAGGGTAGAGATATGCATAGTGGGGGTGGCTTGGGTATGAGGGTTAAGGATAAGGACAGAATTAAGGATAGGGTCTGGGGGCTGGGTTGTGGTTGAGGTTTGTGGTATGGACACGTGACTGTCCACACCCTGGCCCTCCTCTGTCTTGTTCTCCAGCGAGTCGTGGATGTAGGAGAGGATCTCATTGTTGGTGAGCAGGTCGTTGAGCGAGGGGATGTAGTCCGGATCCATCTCCACTCTGATCATCCTCTCATCCAGCAGCAGTAGCTCCAGATCCTCTGCGTTCAGACCCAGGTTCTCCAGAGCAGAGAACAGCTCGCTGATAGGAAGACATTTATTTTATTTCACAAATTCGAAATACATAGAGTTGTCTCAGCCATGGGAGTACAACAATGCATACATAGAAAAACCATCTGAATTAAAAACTCATTATCAGAAGGGCAAAAGAATGGAAAGCTTGGGAAAGACTGGCTGTACATCGGGCAGTCCAATGGTACTTTACACTCAATTCAATTGGAAAATACTTATAACATATATAATATTATATACACAAATTTACAATCACCTGTTAGAGCATGTTTCGTCCCCCTCCAGAGATAGTGAGTCCAGGGTGGCGAGCAGCGGGTCAAAGCTGGACGGAGGCTCACCGTTGGGGCCAGTGGAGGCGGTGGTGACCCCGTTGGGCACAGAGCTCCAGCTCTCTCCCAGACCCCCACCCAGAGGGCCACCACTATAGCATCCACTGCTATGCCCTTCCCCCTCACCTCGCTCACTAAACAGACTACTGTGGAATGACATCTTGGGCTCGACGGCTGGTTGGCACACGTACACGGACTCATCCTGCCTCATCAGCGCCCCGAGCAGGGAGCTGGGGTCCAGTCCACCGTTATCCTTTGACGAGTTCTTGTCCAGCTTGCCCTTCTTGGATTTGGTCTTGCCTTTAGTCTGGAGTGAGTCGGTGAGGCCGTGGATGGGGTAGCTACTCTGGTAGAGAAGGGCCTCGCCCGTGGCGAAGGTGAAGGGGAGGTGCATGGAACGCTTCCTCAGGTGCTCTCCTCCCTCCTCCTCCCTGGGAACGAGAGGATGGAGAGAACCAATCAGAACACTCTCTTACTGTTTAGGATAAAACTCCAGCAAAGTCAAGGTTTCGTGTCTTTAAAGTTGGTGGCAGCTTCATTTTAACAGTGTGCCGCAGCGGTTCCCAAACTAGGAGTACTGACCCATGTCGGGTCGCCTGATATGAAAATGGGGTCGCGGGAGAATTTCCAAAATCCTGGTAAAAAAATATATATAAAAAATATATTTTGTCCCTCAAAATCATTGTAATGTGGTTAACTTTAAAAGTCAAAATGAAAATGATTCAGATCTAAAAGTTAAAATTCAACCAGAGCGCGCCCTTAGATCGTGGGAAAAGGCCGCTCTTGACCGTTGCACTTGACTAATTTCCATGGTGAATGGCTAAACCCGGCTACGCTATGAAACCACACACTATTGCAGAGACTGACATTACCGGCCGCAATTGATATGGAGAAAACAATGTGTGGGGAGGCATAGGCACAGAAACTCACATCAAATCCTGTGTCAGACAACACTGAAACTAAGAATTGATGGTATAGCTAGCAATCAAGGGGAAACGCTGACTGAACAACTCAAACTCCCCACCTTATGCTCTCCAAATGGATGTTAGCGGTGAGGGCCGAGACGCCCATGCATTACCTTTAGTTCGCTGCATGTCGGGGGATGCTATTCATGAGGACATATTGTTGTCTCACGATTCCCAAGCATGATGTGGCACAGGGGATGTTCACTGTGCTGAAAAACAGATTCCATGGGATCGAATGGTGGGCTTTTGCACAGATGGGGCTCCATCTATCACTGGGCGGCGTGCCGGGCCTCTGCACTTTAGTTATGAACGTGTCTCCCTCTGCCATATGGACAACATTGTATGATACACCCACTGAGCTAGAATGGATACACCGAGAGCTGAGCGTGGAACTTTGAGATACGCAGTAGGTAAATTCGATTGTAAACTGTACTGAGTTCACCTGTATGGGATCAGAGCATGACAATGTTCTATTTCACACCGAGGCTGGGTGGTTATCGATAGGTATTGTTGAAAATATTTTTCGAATTGAGAGAGGAACTGTTGTCATTCGCAATGGGTTTAAATTAAATTACAGACTTTGTTGACTTTGTGCAATGAAAAGAAAACGTGTCTCCTTGCCTATGTAACAGACATATTTGGGGAACTGTACGAACTGAAGGCAGGCATGCAGGGAAATACAAACAAATTCTACGGATGGGTGAACGAATCAGCGAAATCCGTTTGACTGTGATCCTGGGTCAGTTGACGTGCTGGTAAGTGAAATTGAACAGCTGATCGAGCTGCCATGTGACTGAATGCTGCAGACAATGCGTTCACCGGTCACCATGGAGAAGTTTTGGTTCTTGACTCCAAGGGAATACAAGGCAGTCTCCCTCAGAGCATTAAAACTCATGGTATGCTGATTCAGTGCTCTCATTTGCATTAAAACCAAATATCGATCCAGGTTGGACGTGACAGGAGATGCGGTTCTCACTGTTGACCCCCCCACCCGGCTTGGAGACGCTCCGACATGACATGCATCAAACACACCCATTTCATTAGTGGTGGTGAGATAAGATACATTATTTAAATGATTTGACTGTCAAAGCCCCACATTAAAAAAAGTAAATGACTTTTTTTTTCACATGGTTGGGGTAGTGAGAATTTTCAGATATCAATATGGGGTCGAGGGCCAAAAAGGTTTGGGAACTCCTGGTGTACAGTGAGATAACGTGATGATATCCCTCTGGCTCACTGGGAACAAGAGCAGGATGAGAAAGAGATTACCAGAACACTAGGGACTACTATATGGACTAAAGTCCCTAACACTATGAACGACTATACGGACTAAAGTCCCTAACACTAGGGACTACTATGGACGACTATACAGACAAAAGTCCCTAATACTATGGACCAAAGAGCTCTGACTGTATAGAATTACATATTACATTCACCTCATTGAAATCCTTCATACAAACAGACAAAGCAAAATCCCCAGTGCTAAAATCAACTCTAGTGTTACATTTAACACTCAGAAAAGTGTTTAGGGTTAAAAATGTATTCAAAACATCATTGGGTTATGGAGGGGTGAAGAGGCTAGAGCTACACTTACACCAGGGGCCTCTGGGTAGCGATAATGTAGTCAGGCTTGCCGTTCTTGTAGACCAGTCTGGCGTTGGCTTGGACCCACCTCCAGCGGTTGTCCTTAGTGAGCAGTCTGAACACCGTCAGCCCGCTCTCTCCCGTCTTGATCACTGGAGTCACATAAGACACTGAGTCAGGGGGGATGTTTCAGAACCTATGATTGTATGGTCATAACTGAACACAGGCAACAGTACATACGTGCACCCATGCATGGAACCAACCCCTACACACTCATGACGCTTACAAAAGCAAGTCTGCAGAAATACGCTATTTGCACACACGCGAGTGTACACGCACTTATGCACGCAGGCACCGTCGCACCTCAGTGTGACCGTCACACCTCACTCAGGCCTACCACAACATTACCACAAAAGGTTCTACAGCTGCACCATTGAGAGCATCCTGACCGATTGTATCACCGCCTGGTATGGCAACTGCTCGGCATCTGACCGTAAGGCGCTAGAGGGTAGTGCGAACGGCCCAATACATCACTGGGGCCGAGCTTCCTGACATCCAGGACCTATATAATCGGCGGTGTCAGAGGAAAGCCACATTGTCAGAGACTCCAGTCAGCCAAGTTATAGACTGTTCTCTCTGCTACCGCACGGCAAGCGGTACCGGAGCGCTAAGTCTAGGACCAAAAAGCTCCTCAACAGCTTCTACCCCCAAGCCATAAGACTGCTGAACAATTCATAAAATCGCCACCGGACAATTTACATTGACCTTGTACACTGCTGCTACTTGCTGTTTGTTTGTTACCTATGCATAGTCACTTTGCCCCCACCTACATGTACAGATTACCTCAACTAGCCTGTACCACTGCACACTGACTCGGTACCGGTGCCCCCTGTATATAGCCTTGTTATTGTGTTACTTTAAATTTTAGTTTACTTGGTGAATATTTTCTTATTTTTGAACTGCACTGTTGGTTAAGGGCTTGTAAGTAAGCATTTCATGGTAAGGTCTACACTTGTATTCGGCGCATGTGACAAATAAAATTTGATATGTACACACACACACACACACACACTCCTTGATCCTTCTCCCAATTTGCCTATTGTTGGCTTTGCTGAGTGTGTTGTGGAGCAGAGCACGTCTCAGCTGTGCAGCTTTCCAGAGTAGGTTCATTGTGGTGAACGGACACAGGTGCGAGGCACTGTAGACCCATTGTTCTACAGAGGCTTGCAGTAAAGAGATCTGCAGACAGTGCAGATTTTCACCCAATGTGTTTCCCCTGCAGTGCTACTGAAACTCTTATTAGTGTGTCAGTTTCAGTGGCCACTGGTGGACTTTGGATCTTTATTCCATTCCTGATATGGATATGTGGCCCCAGTTCACCACTCTGCGGTACTCTGCTCCACTCTGGGCTTTGCACAATCTCCTTCATAATATGGATTGTGAGTCAACATATTCTCCACTCTAACCAACCATGTGCCACACAGAGACACAGACGGGTTGGTTGTTTAGCAGCAAAAACGTTGCATGCGTAACTTTCTGGCAGAAAAGACGGGGTCGGCTTAAATTGCTGACAACATGTAAACTAGATTTTGTTTCCAAATGTTAATTGAAAACATAAATTAATTTGCACAATGAGCGCTTGTCTCTCAAATACATCGATTGAGTTGTTGGTTTGCCAGCTAGCGATTTTTTTGCCATATTAGAATCGACATGAAATCAGTCAAAACACCTCAAAACAAGACATGGTATCAACAATAAGATAAAACAAGCCACCTACGATTCCCCACAAGGCAGCTTTTAGTCAGTGTTGCTAGCTATCTGACCGCTCATCTTTTAGAGTCACCAACCTACTACCCTGGACTACTTTCTAAAAGCAATGAAAGGTTGTGAGTCAAAAGTTTGAAAAGGCAGAATATACTGAAATAACTATCTGTCCAACAACGAATGCTGGATTATTTGCTGTTGATATTAATAACATCATGCTTGTCTTTGCGCTCACTCGTTTATTTTAACTCTATCATTAGGCAAATTGTCCCCTCCAGTATTTCAACTCAGAGAGCTCGATTTGTTACGTACTAAAAACTCAGAGAGATGGAAGGGGAAGTGACATTGTGAACTTAGAGAGATGGAGTTATATTTGCCATCAACCACTGAGCTGTAAAGAGCAGTATGGAGAGTAGTGATGAATGGTTAGAACAGGGTCGTTGTGTTTATATGCTACTGTAATAGGTCTCGGTCTCTTCCCCTCATGTTTAGCTTACTACACAGAAATATAATTAGATAGCTCTATGTAGTACTAATATACTTATGTAGTGTATGTGGACACCCATTCAAATGAATGGATTTGGCTATTTCAGCCACACCCGTTGCTGACAGGTGTATAAAATCGAACACACAGCCATGCAATCTCCATAGACAAACAATGTCTGTAGAATGGCCCGTACTGAAGAGCTCAGTGACTTTCAAAGTGGCACCGTCACAGGATGCCATCTTTCTAAGTTCGTCACATTTCTGCCCTGCTTGAGCTGCCCCGGTCAACTGTAAATGCTGTTATTGTGAAGTGGAAACATCTAGGAGCAACAACGGCTCAGCCGCAAAGTGGTAGGCCACACAAGCTCACAGATGGGACTGGTGAGTGCTGAAGCGCGTAAAAATCGTCTGTCCTCGGTTGCAACACTCACTACCGAGTTCCAAACTGCCTCTGGAAGCAACGTCAGCACAAGAACTGTTTGTCGGGAGCTTCATGAAATGGGTTTCCATGGCCGAGCAGCCGCACACAAGCCTAAGATCACCATGCCAAGCGTCGGCTGGAGTGTTGTAAAGCTCACTGCCATTGGACTCTGGAGCAGTGGAATTACGTTCTCTGGAGTGGTGAATCACGCTTCACCATCTGGGAGTCCGACGGACGAATCTGGGTTTTGGCGGATGCCAGGAGAACGCTACCTGACCTAATGCATCATGTCACCTGTACAGTTTGGTGGAGGATAAATAATGGTCTGGGGCTGTTTTACATGGTTCAGGCTAGGCCCCTTAGTTCCAGCTTAAGGAAATCCATACAATGACATTCTAGACGAGTCCGTGCTTCAACGTTTGGGGAAGGCTCTTTCCATATATATTTTTTTTTATAAAAAATTTTTTTGGGGGGGTAGATCAGCTTTAATATTACAGATAGATTGTAGATTCCATCAATTTAATTGTCTGCATGATTTCCAATCCCCCATATATTTTTTGTATATATGGGGCTGAACGGAAGCAAGTCCCTGCAGCAATGTTCCAACATCTGTTGGAAAGCCTCCCAGAACAGTGGAGGCTGTTATAGTAGCAAAGGGGGAACCAACTCCATATGAATGCCCAGGATATTGGAATGAGATGTTCGACGAGCAGGTGTCCACATACTTTTAGCCATGTAGTGTACATCAAGTTTAATTGTCAAGGTACTGTTCTAAACCAATGTTATTTGGAATATTCCATTATTTTTAAAAAGGTAGAGACATCATAGTAAAAGCCTTACTGCGGACGTGGTTCTCAGCACAGTAGAGCATATCAGCTGCATGGATAAACTGGTATCCAGAGCCTCGGACCCGGAGCTCAGCCTCAGTGTAGCCCAGCACGATCTTCCCCCTGCAATGCAATAAGATTCACAAAAACACCATTATTATAGACGAGACAATAATGCCTATAATAGACAACTGGTTGAAGCTCAGTGTTAAATTCAAATCTCCCTATCATCATATGTAAGCCAATATGACACAAATCTCTAAGAAAATTAGAAATCAACTTGTAGGTGCACAACACACTCCCCGCCTCTCGTCGTGAGCCGTTCGTCCATTACCGAGAACCACATAACAGATTTTTTTAACAGGGCAGTTAGCAATTGAGTTTTAAAATAATTTATTACGCCAACCTAGCTCAAATTCAAGACGTTGGATTAAAACAAGACTAAAGACTCCATTAAGTGACTATTGGGCTTAAAAAACGCCGGATTGACTAAATTTGTAGGTGCATCAGTTTGTATAGTGTATAATGTCTCTCTCTCACTTGCACATTTCCGTCTGTTAAGAAACAACGATCTACATTTTTATAGCTGACAACGCTAACATCTTTTTTATCCGAAACTCACAACACTGGGTTGGTTGCTCGGCAACACAGCTGCTTGCACTATGCTGCCAGTCATATGAAGTGTATATGAGCAAACCCAGGCTAATGTATATATAGCTAGCTATATGCTGCTATTCAAGCTAAGGTTCATCAATGAATGCAAACGGATATTTTGATTAGCTAGGTAGCTTAAGTTACTTGTACAAAGTCCAGTAGCTAGCTAACACCAGTCCGCTGAAAGCTAACTAGCTAACGAACAGGCAAATACAGCTAGCTAGCCAATGAATGTGGTTTTGTTTATATAGGTAGCTAGCTAGCTAACGTAACATTATACCAGTCAGATGAGAGCTAACATTGGCAAGGTAAGTTAGCCAACCAACAAGTGATGAAAGCTAGCTAGCTATATTGTGCCAAGTAGGGTTTTTCACATAAGGCTAAAGTCATCATGTGTAAACTGCTGACCTAAACACTTGCGTGTAACAGTTAATTGGAGTACAAATAAACTAGCGAGCGTCCTTGGCAGCCAATTAAATGAATCTAGCGAAGTAACCTTAGCCAACGTATGACTAACGTGTATGGTCAGTTCTTGCACCACGATATATCATAACTAGATAGTTAAAGTTAGTTACGTTAAGTTTAAAACCACCAAACGTTGTGAAAAATACCACTCTAATCACATTCATTTGCATTGTACAGACCAAGCTACGGTAACGAGGTAACGTTAGCCAGATTTCAGACAAGGTAAACACTGCAATTAGCTACACTACATTTCCTCGACTAAGAACAACCAAGACCACAACACAAACCATAGCCAAGAAAATAAATTGATTTGTTAAGAAACAGTAAATTAGTTATGTTGAACCGCATATAGTAAATGGTTGAACCCCAAACACACACGTAAACAGAATCTCAGTTGTGCATGCTTAAAACCTGTTGGGGCTAGGGGGCAGTATTTTCATGGCCGGATGAAAAACATACCCAATTTAAACAGGTTACTACTCTGGCCCAAAAACTAGAATATGCATATTATTAGTAGATTTGGATAGAAAACACTCTGAAGTTTCTAAAACTGTTCGAATGGTGTCTGTGAGTATAACAGAAAAACCTGAGAAAAATACAACCAGTAAATGAAAAATCTGGTGCCCATAGGTTATTCAAGTCATTGCCAATCGAACACACAGTGACTAAGGATTCATTTTGCACTTCCTAAGGCTTCCACTAGATGTCAACAGTCTTTAGAAAGTTGTTTGAGGCGTCTATGATGAACAGAGACCGAATGAGAAGGCTGGAAAGTTGGTAACCCAGGGGAGGATGTCATATACAACGTGCTATACAACGCTATACAACGTTTGACATGTTTGAAGAAACGTAAATATATATTTTTTTGACTTTTCGTCGTGACATTTTCCTCGCGCGTCCTACATTTTGAGTAGCTTACTGAACATGCAAACAACATGGAGTTATTTGGACATAAATTATGAACTTTATCAAACAAAACAACATTTGTTGTGGACCTGGGATGCCTGGAAGTGCCTTCTGATGAAGATTATTAAAGGTAAGTGAATATTTCTAATGCTATTTATGCATTTAGATGACTCCAAAATGGCGGCTATATGTATTGCGTAGTGTATTTTTCTGAGCACAGTACTCAGATTATTGCAAAGTGTGCTTTCCCAGTAAAGTTATTTTGAAATCTGTCAATGTGGTTGCATTCAGGAGACGTTAATCTATAATTCTTTGAATAACAGTTTAATATTTTATCAACGTTTATGACGAGTATTTTTGTAAATTGTAGTGCTGATTCACCGGCAGTTTTGGGGGAAATACATTTTCTGAACGTCACGCGCCAATGTAAAATGCTGTTTTTGGATATAAATATGAACTTGATAGAACAAAAAATGCATGTATTGTCTAACATAATGTCCTAGGAGTGTCATCTGATGAAGATTGTCAGCTGGTTTTCTGCTTTTGGTGACGCCTGTCCTTGCATTGAAAATGGCTGTGTGTAATTTTTTGTCTATGTACTGTCCTAACATAATCTAACTTTATGCTTTCGCCGTAAAGCCTCTTTGAAATCGGACAATGTGGTTGGATTAAGGAGATGTTTATCTTTCAAATGGTGTAAAATAGTTGATTGTTTGAGAAATTGAAATGATTCGATTTTTGCTGTTTTGAATTTCACGCCATGCTATCTTGTTAAGCAATCCCGTTACCGGGATGAGAACGGGAAGGGGTCCCATAGAGGTTAACAGACTGACAGCATCGCTGTTTCAAACACTTGTCGAATAAATTCCAGCTCCGGCATAAACTGCCTCTCCTGCCGTCTTGACACTTATAATCCAAATGCGTGCACACAGTGTCAAATTACTTTCTGTGTGTTCACAGAAAATCTTAAATCGCCATCCACAAGTAAAACGTAGTCAGGGGGCTCCACACGCTGCACCAGGTTAAAACAACAAAATAATCATTGCTGTGTGCCAGTCAGTCTCATAGACTATACGTAACATAGTAAATGTAAATCCGGCACACTGAAATAAGTGTTATTTTACGTTTGGTATGGTTACATCAGACAGAAGGTTACTTAAAGGAGACTTTTCCTAAATCTCTGTTTTTCATGTAAATGGCATGTTCTCAAAAACATACCAAATCACAAAAAAGTGTCTGGATCCTTCTATAACATGCCATCACAAATAGAGATTTACTTCAGAAATAGGAAAAGTCTCGAGGGTGGTTGGTCGGGTGGAAGGATGGGCGTATAACAAGGATGTCTAGCAACTCAAAAGTAGTTTGAAGCTCATCATGGACAACTTTAGCATTTTAGCTAACTACCAACTTTGCAACTACTTACTACTTTTTAGCTACTTTGCAACTACTTAGCATGTTAGCTAACCCTTCCCATAACCTTAAAACCCTTTAACCTCACTCCTAACCTTAACCCTAACCCCTAGCCTAGAAAACGTTAGCCACCTAGCTAACATATCGTACATATTGCAAATTCATTAGGTCATATTTAGACCATTCTTTCATTTATAGTTTTGACAGTCCCCTCCCGACACACACAACCTTATTTACATTTATTAGGTGGTTCTTAAAATAACCTTGGGTTCGTGGAGAGGCAAGTGGCAGTGAGTGGGGTAGTGTGTACTACTGCGTACGTCTTGCTAGAACGTAGGAGAGATCAGCTCTCACTCTCAAGGAAGAGGTTGTTGCACTCATTCGTGAGATGCACGCCATCCCTCCCTTGGTTTTTGCCTAAGCACTACACAGATGATTCAAATAATCAAGCTTTGATTATTTTAATCAGCTGTGTAGTGCTAGGGCAAAAAACAAAACTTGCATCCGGGGGGGGCAGGACCAAGTTTGGCAAACCCTGCCCTACGGTACTGCCCAGGGACATTGTGATTTATGACAAAGTGGCCGATTGTGGGCTTGCGCCTGTAACAGAGAAATGCAAACACCAGCTGGTTGACAGAGCGCCGGGCCATCTCTATGTGTTTGTTGATGTTCTCCTCCCACTGAAACATACAACTCCTCCACTGTGTGATGACAGAGTAGACCACCGTTGTTCTGGGAACATTTGGATGACTACCTCCTAATCAGCTCGCGTCTGACGCACCAGGGCTGTCCCCTGTATGTGTCCCAAGTCGTTTCCATCGAGGTGGATGACTATGGTATATTCATGGTCACACCTCGCCTTGGCGAGAAATAATTTTTCAGAACCCTTCCATTGAGAACAGCTCATTCATATTTTGTGCTCCTGTAGTCATCTAGCCCGCTACATTGTGTTATCGCATAGTAAATATTTGCTTGAGTCTTTGTTTACTTGCTCTTGCCAATTTGCGTTGAGCAATGATAAGTAGGAGTATAAGCTGGGATCTTATCAATAAAAAAAATGTATAAAACGCATGACATTGTGAGGGTTCACAAGGAGAGCATGTGTTATGCTCTATTATAAACTGGGTGATTTGAGCCCTGAATACTGATTGGCTGAACGCCGTATACCACGGGTATGACAAAACATTTATTTTTACTCTTCTAATTACGTTGGTAACCCTCAGGGGTTTGTGGTATATGACCAATATACCACAGCTAAGGGCTGTATCCAGGGACTTCGCATTACGTTGTGCAAAAGAACAGCCCTTAGCCGTGGTATATTGGCCATATACCACCCCCACCTCGGGTCTTATTTCTTAATTATAATGTTGTTTTATAATGTTGCGTAATCACCTTCCAGTGTAAAAACCATGGAAATAAAATTAAAAAAGATATATTTAAGTGAGAATAGGCATTGGTCTGAAGCCAAAAAAGAAAGCAAATTCACAAGCACCCATGCTCTACCAAGGTTTTCCAGCACACAGCTTTCACCTACTACAGTAGCTATGCTAATATTGTACTTCAAACTATGTATCATTTGACAGTATGTCTTTTTTGACCTAGGCCTGTTGTAAATTCGTATTATTGTTGCTTCACCATCTTTATTGCAAATATAAATACAAGCACAAACATAACTTGTTTGAAACACAATTGGTTCTGAGCTTATGTCAATGTTACACAGGTAAGCTAACGGTTACAGAAATCAGGCATGCAGACAGGCTCTATCTGAGCTACTAGTCCAACACACCACCTGTTGTTATGTTGGCCACTTACAGACCAAAAAAGGATGTTATTATGATAATGTATTTTTAAAGACATGTTTTGCTAAAATAAAGGTTTTAGCAAATACAGGCATACACCACATTACTACAAGACGAAACAGCTCAATCAAGCCTGATGGTCTTGTAAGTATAAAAGCAAAGCTTGCTTTCATTTTATAAAAAAAGCATGAAAAGGTAGCATGAGAACTTCTCACTGTGGTGTGTGAAGAATCAAATACTTTACCTTGTATGTGGTACAAATCACAATATTGTGGACGCACCACCTCTAAGATTATGAATTAGGCTGTTTGAGAAGGTTTGAATCCTATTCAACCTGCCTACACATAGTTTGAAGTACAATACCAACATAGCTATTATAGTAGGTCAAAGCTGTGTGCTGGAAAACCTTAGTAGAGCATGGGCGGAATAGGCATTCTGGTGCTCGTGAATTTCCTTTCTTTTTCGGCTTCCTTTCTTTTTCAACTTAAAACACTTTTTAGTTTTTTATTAGAGACAGAATATAGGCAGAATAATCATTGCAAGACTATTATACAATAGGACATCAATGGCAGTGAAAACATGTTTGAATTACCACTACTTCAAACATATTATAGCCATATGACAAGAAATTGCTCTTCACAGTAACAAACACCCTAGCAACACCCCCGCAGGCAAAACTGGTTGAAATTACGTCATTACAACCAGAATACAACAAATTCTGTTTTTATGACGTTAATTCAACCAGCTATAACCGCTGGAACTTGAACTTCAACAACATTCCATCATAACGTGAAGTAAGACTGAATAGTGTGGGCATACTTGGCGTCGCAGGCCATGGGGGTGAAGTCCAGCTTGTGTTTGGTCCTGAAGATCATGTTCTTGGTCCTGATCTCCAGGATGGATGGAGGCTGGAGGGGGGTGGCGATGGCAAACAGGGCCAGCTGGGGAGGCACGTTGCAGCCGTCATCCAGCCGGCAGTTCTGGCCATGCAGGAACTTCAGACGGCCCTGGAGGGTCAGGGCCTGGGGAGAAAAAACAAAGAGCTAGTTGGTCCAGGCTTTCTCATACAGTATTTGTTCAGAAACCAATAGTCAAGTAATGAATGAGACAGACTTGGGAGGATAGCAACGTGAGACGACAGTATCAAATGAAATGAAATCACATTTTATTTGTCACATGTGCCGAATACAGTGAAATGCTTACTTACAAGCCCTTAAACAAGGCAGTTTTAAGAAAATACCCCCAAAAAAGTAAGAGATAAGAATAACAAATAATTAAAGAGCAGCAGTAAAATAACAATAGTGGGGCTATATACAGGGGGTACCAGTACAGAGTCAATGTGCGGAGGTACCAGCGTTGAGGTAATTGAGGTAATATGTACATGATTGTGGAGTTATTAAAGTGCCTATGCATAGATAGTAACAGAGTCTGGTTAGCCATTTGATTAGATGTTCAGGAGTCTTATGGCTTGGGGGTAGAAGCCTCTTGGACCTAGACTTGGCGCTCCGGGTACCGCTTGCCGTGTGGTAGCAGAGAGAACAGTCTATGACTAGGGTGGCTGGAGTCTTTGACAATTTTTAGGACCTTCCTCTGACACCGCCTGGCATAGAGGTCCTGGATGGCAGGAAGCTTGGCCCCGGTGATGCACTGGGTCGTATGCACTACCCTCTGCAGTGCCTTGCGGTTGGAGGCCGAGCAGTTGCCATACCAGGCAGTGATGCAACCCGTCAGGATGCTCTTGATGGTGCAGCTGTAAAACCTTTTGAGGATCTAAGGACCCATGTCAAATCTTTTCAGTCTTCTGAGGGGGAATAGGTTTTGTCATGCCCTCCTCACGACTGTCTTGGTGTGCTTGGACCATTTAGTTTGTTGGTGATGTGGACGCCAAGGAACTTGAAGCTCTCAACCTGCTCCACTACAGCCCCGTCAGTGAGAATGGGGGCGTGCTCGGTCCTCTTTTTCCTGTAGTCCACAATCATCTCCTTTGTCTTGATCACGTTGAGGGAGAGGTTGTTGTCCTTGCACCACACGGTCAGGTGTCTGACCTCCTCCCTATAGGCTGTCTCAACGTTGTCGGTGATCAGGCCTACCACTGTTGTGTCATCGGCAAACTTAATGATGGTGTTGGAGTCATGCCTGGCCGTGCAGTCATGAGTGAACAGGGAGTACAGGAGGGGACTGAGCACGCACCCCTGAGGGGCCCCTGTGTTGAGGATCAGCATGGCGGATGTGTTGTTACCTACCCTTACCACCTGGGGGCGGCCCGTCAGGAAGTCCAGGATACAGTTGCAGAGGGAGGTGTTTAGTCCCAGGGTCCTTAGCTTAGTGATGAGCTTTGAGGGCACTATGATGTTGAACGCTGTGCAGAATGTCAATGTATAGCATTTTCACATCGGTGTTCCTTTTGTCCAGGTGGATCTGTTGGGGCGGTATGCAAATTGGAGTGGGTCTAGGATTTCTGGGATTATGGTGTTGATGTGAGCCACGACCAGCCTTTCAAAGCATTTCATGGCTGCAGACGTGAGTTCTACGGGTCGGTAGTCATTTAGGCAGGTTACCATATAGTAGTAGTAGAAAATACTATTAGTAAATACTAAAAGTATACTATTTTATTACTAGTTTGAAAATAATAAAATAAAATAGTAGTATTTAAATCGTACTTGTATTTGTGCACTTGACTGAGCTTGTCTGGTGCCAATGGAATAGTTTCAAAAGTGCAAAGTGCCAGCCCTGCACATCTGACACCACTGTCAGACGAAATCGAAAAGCTGAAAGTATTTGAAAGAAAATGGATACTAATTGAACCCAGGTCTGGTGTAGAGCGGTGCAGCTACTGTAAGACATGGATGTACTGTGCAGTATTTAGGCCTGTCGTCCCATTGATGGCCTTTAAGATGTGCCGAGATTTGTTTCATCCCGGAGGGAGACACACTGATGGATCAAAACAGTGTGTGTTTTGAAGAACAGTGTTTTGGCAACTTTCCATCCCTTAAGTCACTGTCCCTCCCTCCCCCAGCTTGTCCCTCTGATCGTGGAGCAGTGCTATGGGCTGGTGGAGAACACGGGTGTGGAATAGACAAGTGTCTACCGGGTGCCGAGCAACAACACCATCGTGTTGAACCTGCAGGACCAACTCAACAAGGGCCTGGAGATCAACGCTACCAAGATGGTGTGTGTGTGTGTATCGGTGTGTTTGAAATTATATTTCAGCCAGTCTTCAGTTTCAAACTGCTCAGTTATCTTGTCCGTGCACGAGACAGTTAATGTCACGGGCGGGATCTGAACAAGGGTCTACCACAGGAGAAACCAACATCTTAACCATTAGACAAAGAGGAAACTCCCTTTTGGGCCATGGGCCGACACTGATTATGAAGTCGCAGGCAGGGCTTCCCCATCATGAGACCATGAGCAACCATGAGCCCGACTCATGTCAGCAACATACAAACACAGTAAAAAGAAGTAAAACAAAGGAAACTCATATTCACCTTTTTTCAGACCTGTCACCAGGCAGGCTATAACTCCACCCATGCAAAACCTGCTGATTACAAGGTTCTGCGTAGATTGTATTTTCAACCAGCAACTATTAGGAAATAACACTGATAAAATGTTTTCATACTTTTACAGTCTTAGTTTCATCAGATGTTATGACACAAAACACAGGAAACATAATTTTGACTGCACTAGGCCTTTACTGTAAAATATACATTTTGTTTAAATATTTCTTTCTTCTTCTGTGATGGAAGTTTGAAGGACCCTGTCCCTCTTTTGGCTTCAAGCTCCAGTGTTTGGGACAGATTTCTGTCCGGCTTTGGCTTGGTGAGGCTCCAGGCCTTAAATATGGACTGCCGTGGGGAGCAGAGGAATTATTGTGTACGCCATCGCCAGCTGCGAATGTTGAATTCATCATGCCAGGGCTGGAACTCAGCTGGGCCAGTTGATTGCTGAAGTAGTAGGCAGCTGCATCGGACTGGGCCTGTGGAATGTACACATTGGAATAAAAGGCTATATGGAATTCGAAGTTAGCATTTCTCAATAAAATGTTCATTACTCATGTCCAAGTTGGATATATTATTGTCTGCATGGACTCTTGTTTGGATTTACCTGTGGAATAGGAAGCTGGTAGGAGTTGATGATGGGGTTGGGCACTGCCATGACACTGACCATCCTCTGCTTGTACCTGTCTGCCAGGTATTGTTGGCGCTGTTCCTTGCTCTGAGCCAGGGCCACGTAAAGCGGCTTGGTGCCCACGATACGGCCATTCATCTCCGTCACAGCCTTGGTGGCCTCCTCGGGGGAGGAGAGGGAAACAAAGCCAAGTCAGTTCTGTGGCCGCTCTCCGTCATCACCTTGGCGCTGATGATTGTTCCGAATGCAGAAAACTCCTTCCTTAAACGGTGATCATCAAAGGCATCATCCAGGTTCTTTACAAAGATATTTATACCTCTGTATTTGGCCTTGGGGTCAGGCTTCTTCTGCCCAAACTTGAGTTTCAGCAACGTCTGGCGCTCTGCTTTCTTCTGGGCACGGCCTACATATATCAGCCTCCCGTTTAGCTCCTTCCTGCTCATCTCGTTCACGGCTCTCTGTGCATCCTCATGCCTCTCGAAGCAAACAAAACCGAACCCACTCGACTTCCCGTTATCGCCTTTCATAACCTTGACACTAACTGTCGGTCCATATTTTCCAAAAAGCTCCATCAGTTTCTCATCGTTCACGTCTCTGCTAAGATTCTTGACAAACACGTTGTTGAACTCTCTGGCCTTGGCTCCAAGCACCTCCTCTCGCTCTTTGCGTGACTTAAAGCGCTCGATAAACACTTTTTCGTTACCCATTAACATGCCATTTAATTTCTCGATGGCTCTATCAGCAGGCTCCTGGGTCTTGTATTGAATATAACCATAACCCTTGGAATGGCCATTCACGTCACAAACTACCTTGCTAGAGTAGATGTCTCCAAAATGCTGAGAAGGTCTCGTACAGGTTTTTGTTCGTTATGGACTTCTTGTCCAGGTTCCTGATGAAGATGTTTCCCACCCCACTCTTCCTCAGGGTACGGTCAGGATCAGACCTCATGATGCGCAGATATCTTCCTTCAAGCATGTCATTGCTGAACATGAGCAGGGCGCGCTCAGCATCGTCTGGTTGATAGAAGTTAACGTAGGCGTACCCGAGGGAACGATGTGTAACCCGATCCCTACATACACGGACAGAAAAGATTGGTCCGGCCTCACTAAACATCTTGTTTAGGTCTGCCTCGGTGACGTTTTGGTGGAGGTCACCGACATAGAAAGAATTCATTTTGGAGATTTTGGACCTAATTCACACGTATCGAAGCTAGCTCAAGAACACAGAATGACAGGTGAATGAACAGCTGACACGTGTTTAAATTCCCGGAACTGACTCGTTTGTGATGTCATAAGTGATGTAGCGTCAAACGCAATTCTGACGTGCCATCTTTCCTTTATTGCATCATAGTCATGTAGTTTCCAGGATTTAGATAGCAAACAGAAACATTTCCATTTTAAACACATAAATACATGTACCTCAATCTTTATTTTTTTAACAGTTTGGGAAGTCAGAGAGAGATATATATAGATAGAAATGACTATTATAACTTCAACACAGGATACACATGGCAAACACTAAGCGTGTTCTCTTTATCGATGGATAAAAGTATGCCAAATAATAAAATAGAAACGAGTAGGTTTGAATGATTTTCTATCCTCAAATCGTGCAGACTCGCGTTAGAGGAATAGCGTTTGGTTCACAGTCGTTGCACCTTCAGTGAGAGGTTGAATGAGCAATACCCCTGTAAAACTAAACCGTTTAAAAATGTAATAGAGCTCTGTGTCAGTCAGGCTTGCTATTTATATCTGTTTGTATACTACAGTGGGGATGTTATTCATTCGTATGCTGTAAAGAGAGCTGAGGAGTGTCAGGAGAGAGTGAATGCTTCAAACAATCTTCCTTAGCCAACCACAGCAGTCTAGACGAGAGAGACTAGGACTCTCTCCTCGCTCTCCCATTCAATTGCATAACATATTCCTCTGCTGCCTTTGTGACAATGAAAATGATATCACATGTGCTCACTTCTCCCTACTCCACTCAGAGTGCCTGTTTCATTTCACCCTGTCTCACGCAGTCAGCATTATTTACATCAGTCACCTCTAGAAAGGAGAGAGAGACACACAAAGACAGAGAGAGACAGAGAGCAATAGCGAGAGAGAGAGAGAGACAGATAAGAGAGAGGGAGAGAGAGCAGACGATGGAGAGAGAGAGACCAGTCTTAATGGCTGAGCCTGTCTTTGAGCCTGTCTCTCTGTCCCTCGCTAGGCTGGCTGGAGGCCTGGGGGCCCTTGGATCACACTGTAAACATACAAGATCCCCTGTCATCCCCAGCCATAACCCAGTAGGCCATAACCCTGCTCATCAAGAGCTATGTTATGTTCTGTTCCTTCTCCGTGGCCTGTTTCCACGGTAACACATCAGTCCCTCTCCTGACAGTGATGAGTGTCATGGAGCTAATGAAAGGGAACTTCTTCTTCTGTCCCTGTTAAAACGTCAGGACGTTTAGCTAATTGGCTTTGAGTAATTACTAGGAGTTGAGGTGCACTAGGTGCACTGGGACGGTATTTTTGAGTTCCCGCCTGTCCTGTGGATTTCTGCTTAAGCTGCAGGTTAGGAACATACTGGACCTTCAGGTCAGGAACATACTGGACCTTCATGTCTGGAACATACTGGACCTTCAGGTCAGGAACATACTGGACCTTCAGGTCAGGAACATACTGGACCTTCAGGTCAGGAACATACTGGATCTTCATGTCTGGAACATACTGGACCTTCAGGTCTGGAACATACTGGACCTTCAGGTCTGGAACATACTGGACCTTCAGGTCAGGAACATACTGGACCTTCATGTCTGGAACATACTGGATCTTCATGTCTGGAACATACTAGACCTTCATGTCTGGAACATACTGGACCTTCAGGTCAGGAACATACTGGACCTTCAGGTCAGGAACATACTGGACCTTCAGGTCAGGAACATACTGGACCTTCATGTCTGGAACATACTGGACCTTCATGTCAGGAACATACTGGACCTTCAGGTCTGGAACATACTGGACCTTCAGGTCAGGAACATACTGGACCTTCATGTCTGGAACATACTGGATCTTCATGTCTGGAACATACTAGACCTTCATGTCTGGAACATACTGGACCTTCATGTCTGGAACATACTGGACCTTCAGGTCAGGAACATACTGGACCTTCAGGTCAGGAACATACTGGACCTTCAGGTCAGGAACATACTGGACCTTCAGGTCAGGAACATACTGGATCTTCAGGTTAGGAACATACTGGACCTTCAGGTCAGGAACATACTGGACCTTCAGGTCAGGAACATACTGGACCTTCAGGTCAGGAACAAACTGGACCTTCAGATTAGGAACAAACTGGACCTTCAGGTCAGGAACATACTGGATCTTCTGTTATTGTAATGAAGGGCTGTAGTTGAATAGAACGCTACTACAGCAGTACAAATTACCTAGTCTCTCGTTTAAATGGCCAGCACGCAACATTTGGTTCTGGTTGGGGAACATACCTTCTGTTTATGTAATGAAGGTCTGGACTTGCTACTACTAGGTTACGAATGATCACGCAACCAGAAACAAATATTGCATGCGCTGGTCAGCTAACAGCGTGTCACGAGAGATTCCAGCACAGACGACCAGGACGAACTAATGAAACTACTGTACGTGTGTCAATTCACCGGGACATGTAACTGTCAAACCAGCAAAAGCAGAATTCTTTGAGCTTGATTTGTGTGACAGCTTGAATCACCTACTGGAATATTGATGGGATTGCGTCTCCTGCTCAAAGTCGGTCTCCAGTGCAATCTTTATTCAGATAACGTTGCACATGAGTGAATGTCGAAGCTAGACATTCTCACAGGAAGAAATGGCTTTTTCCTGAGCCAAACGGTAGCCTCCTAAGATTTCATGGCCTACGAGCTGACGGATTCTAACGACAACAAAAACCGTGCAAGGACTTGTGTGTTTGAGATCGAGACGACAGGCATTATTATAATGAACAATGTCATGTTGAATATTGTCCGATTTATAAAAACAAGAATGGGGAGAAAAAAAAGAACATTATCATTAATGCATCTCTTTTACTTTCTATAACAGCTGAATGCTCGAGGGCGAATATAATTAGAGTTCACAGTACTTCAGCAAAATGAGGAAAAGCAAAAAGGATTCAATTAACTTGTTCATTATCCTTCTACTAGAGTCAGATACAATACAACATGCTGTATGTAATAACCCTCATATAATAGGAACATGATGTTTAGGAGGGAACTGATGACCCCAGATGAGACTTGTTCTGTGTCCTATATGGCACCCTATTCCCAATTTAGCACACTGATTTTGACAAGGGTTTATAGGGCTGTGGCAAAAGTTGTGCACTTATATAGGGGATAGGGTGTCATTTGGGATGCAAGCTTGTACAAGGCTGAGGGGGCCTTGAGGGGAGACGGTAGTAATTGAAGATTAGAGAACATGCAAGGAAGGGATAAAACACCAAAGTACTGTAATGTAACTGGATACTTTGTCCTCTGCTCTGCGTCCTCTGTAGTGATTACATCAACAATTCAAAGATGAGAAAGTTTTATGAGAACAGTAATTGGAATTCATTTCTTTCTTCTTCTTGACGAGTTTAATTTGGGCCTCGTCCTCCCAACTATCCTCCCCCTAACTCTCTCCACCCCTCCTCTGCTCTCCCTTTTTCCTATTTCTCCTCCTCCTCTACTCTCGGCCCGTATCCTCTCATGCGAGGCCAGTATGGTGTGGTGGGTCTTATGGCCCTCTCCTCCCATCTCCCCCTAGCACTTGTTCATTGATCCTTCTGGGCATAAGGCGAGGTGCAATAATGTCAAGAATCTACCCTCAAATAGCAATAGGATTACCAAAACAATGCTATGGAAATTAGTCCGAGCCAGACCCTGGGCTTACCGCTCACGCAAATGACTTCCACAAAGTTGAGAAGTACCCCGATCTTACTCTCCTTTCTTCTTCCCTTCCCCCTCCCATCCCATCCCCAACCACCAGCCCCCCGCTACTCTGCATGGTACCGATCTGTACTGGTGAGATGGAGAGGCTAGGAGGAGCGGAGGGGGCCAGGGGGTCATGCTACGGTCTCCCACTATGACACACCCACACCACCACCACGAGCCCTGCATGCCAGCTTTAACAGCAAGCACAGGCAGATATCCCTCACAGCTTTCTGAGTATGCTTTTCTAACTGCACACGGACTATCCTGTAGGCCCCTACATCAATACATTTACTTGTATGTTACTGTGTTCTAGCCATGTCAATGTGCCACACACACACACACACACACACACACACACACACACACACACACACACACACACACACACACACACACACACACACAAATCTTCTCCTTTAGTCTGAGGAGAAGATTGAGTCCTTTGGGAGTCCTCGAGCTACTCTGACTACTAAGCAAATTCCTCTATGGGTGCTCTCCTCCTCTGGAGGGCAGATTGAAAGCCCTTTTCCCCCACGACCCTGTGGCTCTTTAAGACGGATTACTGAGGGTGGGTAGTGGCTTCTGATCCCGCCGTGGTCTGAAGTGGTACGACCCCATGCTGACCAGGCTAATAGGCTCTCTATGGCTCTCTAGCTACTGTAGCTGGGAGAAAATAGTCTCCTTTGGCCTCAGAGTGCTGGGATGCTGACGGAGAAGTGGCGAAAGGGAGTGATAGGGCCAGGAAGGAGAGGGTAGGGATAAGGGGGGGGGGTTCAGTAGTCCTGTAAAGCGCCTGCCTCTGGGGCTCTCTGGCGGGAGTCGGGACACTCCACGCCAGGAGCCAGACTAGAAGTATCTGGGTATTCCCAGGCCTTTGTTCTTGTACGGCTCAGCCTCCCTCAGTACAGTCATGGGACACAGTCACAGTGGCAAAGTAGGCAGGAACACTCTCTTCTAATAAAGCTGAGGTGTGATCTGACACATCTGACACAGATGTACGCACGCAAGCAAGAGTGCAGTACACACGAAAGTAAGGACGCTCGCACGCACAGACACTTACACGCCTTCTTCCTTATATACATGCATACACAGACCATAAGTCCAACAATGGCTGTCTTCAATGGAGGGCAAATCTCTAACATGAGCTCAAACATCATTGCAAGAAAAATCTTCCCAAAAGGAGACATGTCAGTCTCCAGTACTCCTGTGTGTATGAGGTTGAGAGAGGAGGAATATGATTGGTTACAAACCAGGAAGCCAGAGGAGTTGTCGAGGAGACAGCGGAAGCGACAGACGAAGTTCCTTTCCAGGAAGGAGGAGTTCTCAGGAGGCAGCTGGTCGGGGTTATAGGTCACCAGGGACGAGCTGGGGACTGGTTTTCCATCTGAGGAATAGAAACAGGACAAGGACAAAGTCAAATCACTATATTCAATGGCTACTTTATTTGTGGTCTATTACTATGTCTGTTCAACAGAGTTTAACAGGGTTCCGATGCTCCCACACTACGGTATGTTTGGTGAGTGTGTGTATGTGCATGTGGGTGTGTAGCTCCAGTCTGTCCCTCCCTCTCTCCATTCCGTGCCTGTTCTAAAGTACCACGGTAATGCTACGCTAGCTAGCTCTAACCCCTGCCTAATTAAAACAGACGGCCGTGTGTGTTCTAACATTTACCCTCAAAGTCATGGAGTGCCTGGTAAAGGTCACCTCCCTCTCTCCATCTTCTCTACTCTCTCTCCTCCCCTCTCTCTCTCTCTCCATGCTCTTCCTCTGTCCCTCTCTGCACAGAGCTCAGCTGGGGAAATTGGGGTCAGCTGTTTTTAGGGAAAAGTTAACCCATTGGGTGTGAGTGACTTCAGGCTGACTCGTTGCAGTTCTTCGTTTGATCATGTTTTCATGTTTTTTTTATTTTCTGCTAGTAGTGAACGTCAACCAGTATGGTGTATACTGTCACTGAATGTGTGTGTCACTTTAAAGTTAAACGACGACTTCAATTCGACTAACTATCATACTGAAACAAAGCATCAAACTAGCATCTCCTTTTTATCTTTAGTTTTTTCTGCTAGTAGTTCACCTCAGCACCTCAATTTCAGTATGGCATACATCTGTAAATTTGCAACAGAGCATCAAACATACATCGCTAGCTAGTAATGTGAAAGGCTCACAGTGGCCTTGGAAAGCTTTGTGAAAATGCGTCGGCCCGGCATAAAAGGGGGTAGACAGTGAGACGCAGTGTTAGACTGACCTGGGGGTGACTCCACCTGCTGGGGCACGGCCGGGGGGTTGAGAGCCCAGTGCAGGTTCCTCCTAAACTCCTGCTGGTCCTCAGTGTGGATCAGATCAAACACACTCTGGTGCATCACGTCCGTCTGGAACAAGGAGAGAAGGAGAGAGGTCTTCGGAACAGTCACGTGTACCAACACATAGGACTGGGAACTATTGTCTGACTTCCTGAAAAATAACCTACACGCAATTGAATTCACTCCTGTAGAAACAGTAAGATGATATACACACACACACACACACACACACACACACGACCCCTTGTTTTGTGGGCTTGTTTTGTGGGCTTGTTTTGTGGGCTTGTTTTGTGGGCTTGCAGTGAGGAGGAAGGTTAGGGCATGAGCTGGACCACCTCAGAGAGTGGTGACATGGACACAGAGAGTGGTGACATGGACACAGCACAGCCTGAGGTTCCGTATCACACTAGCATCTCAGTGCTACTTCTCATTACCATACACACAGCTCCACAACAGGCAGCCACATCCAAAAGGATTTCGGTCAGCGCTGTAGATGTGAAGTGATGGTTGTTGAAATGAAACAAGGCCTGAGAGGTGTGGCTCACACTGTGGGAACATTTCTTCTACAGCAGCTTGTGGTTAGTTACAGTGCATTGCAAAAGTATTCACCCCCCTTGGCATTTTTCCTATTTTGTTTCAACCTGCAACTTAAATGGATTTATATTTGGATGTCATGTAATGGACATACACAAAATAGTCAAAATTGGTGAATTGAAATGAAAAAAAATACTTGTTTCAAAAAATAAAAAAAATAAAAAACGAAAAGTGGTGCGTGCATATGTATTCACCCCCTTTGCTTATGAAGCCCCTAAATAAGATCTGGTGCAACCAATTACCTTCAGAAGTCATACAATTATGTTAAATTAAATCCACCTGTGTGCAATCTAAGTGTCACATGATCTGTCACATGATCTCAGTATATATACACCTGATCTGATAGGCCACCGAGTCCACAACACCACTAAGGAAGGGGCACCACCTAGCAAGCGACACTATGAAGACCAAGGAGCTCTCCAAACAGGTCAGGGACAAAGTTGTGGAGAAGTACAGATCAGGGTTGGGTTATAAAAATATATCCAAAACTTTGAACATCCCACGGAGCACCATTAAATCCATTATTAAAAAATGGAAAGAATATGGCACTACAACAAACTTGCGAAAAGAGGGCCGCCCGCCGAAACTCACGGACCAGGCAAGGAGGGCATTAATCAGAGAGGCAACAAAGAGACCAAAGATAACCCTGAAGGAGCTGCAAAGCTCCACAGCAGAGATTGGAGTCTCTGTCCATAGGACCACTTTATGTCATACACTCCACAGAGCTGGGCTTTACGGAAAAGTGGCCAGAAAAAAGCCATTGCTTAAAGAAAAAAATAAGCAAACACATTTGGTGTTCGCCAAAAGGCATGTGGGAGAGTCCCCAAACATATGGAAGAAGGTACTCTGGTCAGATGAGACTAAAATGAGCTTTTTGGCCATCAAGGAAAACGCTATGTCTGGCGCAAACCCAACACCTTCCATCACCCCGAGAACACCATCACAGTGAAGCATGGTGGTGGCATCATCATAGTGTGGGGATGTTTTTCATATGGCAGGGACTGGGAAACTGGTCAGAATTGAAGGAATGATGGATGGTGCTAAATACAGGGAAATTCTTGAGGGAAACCCGTTTCAGTCTTCCAGAGATTTGAGACTGGGACAGAGGTTCACTTTCCAGCAGGACAATGACCCTAAGCATACTGCTAAAGCAACACTCGAGTGGTTTAAGGGGAAACATTTAAATATCTTGGAAAGGCCTAGTCAAAGCCCAGACCTCAATCCAATTGAGAATCTGTGGTATGACTTAAAGATTGCTGTACACCAGCGGAACCCATCCAACTTGAAGGTGCTGGAGCAGTTTTGCCTTGAAGAAAGGGCAAAAATCCCAGTTGCTAGATGTGCCAAGCTTATAGAGACTTACCCCAAGAGACTTGCAGCTGTAATTGCTGTAAAAGGTGGCTCTACAAAGTATTGACTTTGGGGGGATGAATAGTTATGCACGCTCAAGTTTTCTGTTTTATGTCTTATTTCTTGTTTGTTTCACAATAAAAAATATTTTGTATCTTCAAAGTGGTAGGCATGTTGTGTAAATCAAATGATACAAACCCCCCAAAAATACATTTTAATTCCAAGTTGTAAGGCAACAAAATAGGAAAAATGCCAAGGGGGTGAATACTTTCGCAAGCCATTGTACAGCAGTACTGCACACCACAGGAGGTTGATGGCACCTTAATTGGGGAGGACGGGCTCGTGGTAATGGCTGGAGCGGACTTAAGGGAATGGTATCAAATACATTTGACGCCATTTCATTTGCTCCTTTCCAGCCATTGTGAGCCGTCCTCCCCTCAGCAGCCTCTAACTGATGACCACAGAGAGAAAGAAAGCTAGAGGGAGAGAGAGAGAGAGAGAGAGAGAGAGAGAAGGAAAGAGAGAGAGAGAGCTTTAGCGGGTGTTAATAATTGCTAATACAGCTTAGCTCAACTGTGTACGCAAGCATGGATGTTATCAAAAACCGATCCAACCTGAATAAATAAGGCTATTAGAGCGGTTAATCAGCTGCTGGGGGGGAAATTAATTAAAGAAACGTAGGACAGACAGTATGCATGCTTATAGAGGTATGTGATTAAATATGCTATAGATCAGCTCTTATTAAATTATTAACCTGCGTTTGACCTGTCTGGACGGGGTTATCAAACTCTTATCCAGTGGAAATCCTGAATCAAGCAAGCTAAAGCGCTTAGCACAGAGCAGGGCTGGGTACCAGAGGGCAGAGAGGGCAAGACTAGGGAACGGAGGGGGCCGGAGGTGGGGCCAAAGGGCAGGAAAGGACACAAGGCGATGTTGGGTGAAGGTTGGCACCGTACAGTAGCATATTTGTTTTCATATTCATTCTGGCTGCAACTGTTGGGGAAAAGAAGAGGGGCAGGATGCAGTGGAGTGTATTACAGGGCTCTCCAACCCTGTTCCTGGAGAGATACCCTCCTGTAGGTTTTCACTCCCACCCCAATTGTAACTAGAAATCTGGTGCGCTAGAATCTGGTGCACTAGATTTGGTTTGGCACAAAAACCTGTAGGACTATAGTTTTCAGTCAGTGTCCCAGCACTCCCTGGGTCGTTCCATAAATAGAATGAGGGCAGAGTCATGTTGTTGTCCAACTGGCTTGGCCTAGGCCAGGGTTAATCTAACCTCCAGACTCCCTCTACGCCATGCTGCGGCTCTGTAGGCAGGCCCAATCCTCCTCTCTCTGCTGTGCGTGTGCGTGTTTGAGCGGCAGTGTGTGTGTGTGTGATGTATGGCGTGTATGGTGTGTGTGTCAGTGGGTTTGAGTGGCTGCGAGCCCTGTGATCAGCAGCAGAGACTTACTTGGTGGAATCCCAGGTAATCCTGAATGGTGTGAGAGGAGTAGAATATGATCCCCTCTGCAGTGATGACCAGGACAAAACCGTTAAGGGCCTGAGGAGGGAGAACAAGTCACAACAGACAGGAAGTTAGGGAATGTCCCTCACTGTGTACTGCTATCAAAGACGTTAGAGAGTGCAATTATTTTGGCTGGACAAAGAGGATATAGGGAAGATTGACGCAAATGAATAACAGCTTTTGAATGATCGTGTTTGGTATCCATCACGAGAAGACAGTGACAACCCCTATTATAGTGATACATTTGTGCCATTTGGTGTGTTTTGTATTTGACTGCCAACACCTAGCATGTATAAAACAGCAGGACAGACTACAGCGTGCAGACAGACAGATTCCTGAGGACAGGAGGTCGTTCAAACCTGGTCTATTCTGACAGACTCAACTGAGAGAGGGGGAAACAGAGGTCGGGAAACGAAGGGGGGAAACAAAAAGACAAACTGCAAACGGGGGCATGACACCACTTCAGGCTGCGGAGGACAGGAGAGGGGGAGGAGAGGAGCAGTGGAGGAGAGGTGAGGAGAGGAGAGGCAAGAGGCCCCACTCTGAGGATGTGTCACATGAACACAAAGACAGGCTGGAGATGGGGAGGAGGAGGGGAGGAAGAGGGAGAAACAGAACCATACAGTATCTCACACTTTGCTATTCCATCTCCCCCCCACAATGCTCAGGGGCAAAGGAGTCGGTCTGCCACTCTTAGCTCTAGGTGTGTATGTGTGCGTGCGTGGGTACACGTTCCCTAAACCAACCGACGGCACTACAGGGCAGTTGTCCTGACGCCCACATCCTCTAATACCCCATCATATTCATTTCCAACATGTCAGCAAGGAGAACCCCATTACACAATCTGCACTGGATGGAAACCATAGCCTCATAGCCTACCATACACGGTCATTACCTTCATCAAGTCCTTTTTCCATGGATGTCACCCAGAGAAACGTAACCCAGATAATATCAGGTTGGATGATTCCATCCCTTTAGCAAGTAAATAACTATATAACTCAAGTTCTACCTGGCAGACCCAGTATCATATTCCCCCAGTTAGCGCTGTGTACCGTACTTCTTAGCTTTTGTCTGGGTAAGCTATAATGAATTCAAGGGCCACAAACTGCTTGTCCCGGCCTGCCTTTATTTCTGTTTAAGCCTGAAGGCCCCTAGTCCTGTCTGAAACCCTGACATCCATGGGATCCCGAGGAGGCTCGCAGCTGCCGGCTCATATAGCTTCTTCTTTATTATGCAGGCCTACGCTCCCTCAAAACATATGCAGAAAGCTGCCACCAAGACTGCCACCCCGGGCCATCTATAAGTCCTTCCTTCTCTCCTCAGCAGCCCCATCCTCCACTTCCTAGTTCTGTCTCTGTGGTCCGACGCCCCCACTCTGTACACAAACACTCAGAAAGCCGAGCGGTGTTCAGGCTCTCTGTATAAATATTTAGATTCATCTGTCTAGCTGAAGAACACACAGTCACCTCCCTGGGGGGGGGGGGGGTCGGGGACATGGGCAGTCACCAAACATCTTGATCAAAAATGTATTTTTCATATTTCATGGGGCTGTGGACATCATGCACTTGTCCAGGATGAAAGAACGCTGCCTTCTGTAGTTAAAGCGGCCGTCGGCAGACAGAACAAAACACAGAGTGGCAAGGGGATGTGAGAGACGCACTGAGAATGGAGAGAGAAAAGATCACGAGAGAGGCAGGAAGGATGAAGGGAGATAGAAAGAGAGAGGGATACGAAAAAGAGAGAGATGGAGTAAGGGAGAGATTGAGAGAGCCTGTTCCAGTCGTCAACATGGCACAGCTAGCTGTTTGTTTTCCCAGCCTGTATGTTATCTGGTCTGGATGTATGCCCAGTGAAAGACTGGCAGGGCATACACTGGAACAGACTGGCAGGCCAGACGCTGGAACAGACTGGCAGGCTAGACGCTGGCAGGTCAAACACTGGAACAGATTGGCAAGCCAAACACTGGAACAGACTGGCAGGCCAAACACTGGCACAGATTGGCAAGCCAAACACTGGAACAGACTGGCAGGCCAAACACTGGAACAGACTGGCAGGCCAAACACTGGAACAGACTGGCAGGCCAAACACTGGAATAGACTGGCAGGCCATACACTGGAACAGACTGGCAGGCCAAACAGTGGAACAGACTGGCAGGCCATACACTGGAACAGACTGGCAGGGCATACACTGGAACAGACTGACAGGCCAAACACTGGAACAGACTGGCAGGCCAAACACTGGAACAGACTGGCAGGCCAAACACTGGAACAGACTGGCAGGCCAAACACTGGAACAGACTGGCAGGCCATACACTGGAACAGACTGGCAGGCCAAACACTGGAACAGACTGGCAGGCCAAACACTGGAACAGACTGGCAGGCCAAACACTGGAACAGACTGACAGGCCAGACACTGGAACAGACTGGCAGGCCAAACACTAGAACAGACTGGCAGGCCAAACACTGGAACAGACTGGCAGGCCAGACACTGGAACAGACTGGCAGGCCAAACACTGGAACAGACTGGCAGGCCAGACTCTGGCAGGCCACAGGGAACACACTGCAACAGACTGGCAGGCCAGACGCTGGCAGGCCACAGGGAACACACTGGAACAGACTGGCAGGCCAGACACTGGAATAGACTGGCAGGCCAGACACTGGAATAGACTGGCAGGCCAAACACGGGAACAGACTGGCAGGCCAGACACTGGAACAGACTGGCAGGCCAAACACGGGAACAGACTGGCAGGCCAAACACTGGAACAGACTGGCAGGCCAGACACTGGAACAGACTGGCAGGCCAAACACTGGAACAGACTGGCAGGCCAGACGCTGGCAGGCCACAGGGAACACACTGGAACAGACTGGCAGGCCAGACACTGGAACAGACTGGCAGGCCAGACACTGGAACAGACTGACAGGTCAGACACTGGAACAGACTGGCAGGCCAAACACGGGAACAGACTGGCAGGCCAGACGCTGGAACAGACTGGCAGGCCAGATGCTGGAACAGACTGGCAGGCCAAACACTGGAACAGACTGGCAGGCCAGACACGGGAACAGACTGACAGGCCATACACTGGAACAGACTGGCAGGGCATACACTGGAACAGACTGGCAGGCCAGACACTGGAACAGACTGGCAGGCCAGACACTGGAACAGACTGGCAGGGCACAGGGAACACACAAGGGTATATTCCTTTTTTGTACAATCAGTTGTTTTCTTTTTGGTATGTACAGATATTGATTCATGCATTCATGTCTCCCATGTCTTTAGTGAACTTCAAATGCTTATGGAATTATATTTTGATCCACTGAAAAGGTAACCTGAATGACGTGGACTAAAAATGGTAAAGTACATTAGGCTATATGGAGAATATCAAATTACACCTTTCTGCTCTCATTTTACCGTCCTTTTCAATAATGGATGTCCTCACAGCCACTCTATAATTCATGGCCAAGTGTCTGAAATGGAACATAGCAAGACAGCCAGCCCTGGTCAGAAATAGCCTCTCCTCTCCTCCGACCCCCTCTCCTCTGCTTCCCCATCCCTTCTTCTCCCTTCTCTTTCCGGCCCTGTCGACAGCAATGTCATGAATAAGGACCTCGCCTTCGTTTAGCATCTCTCGCTCTCTCTCTCTTTCCCCCTCTCTCTCCATTTACTATTCTTTCCCTCTCAAATACAATATTTCCCTCATTTCCTAACCCCCCTCCCTCCCTCCCTCCCTCCCTCTGTAGCTCAGCCTGTCTTAAGAGATTCTGTGTTGACTGTTCTGGCACGGTGGGATTCTGCATGATGGCACAACAGTGGGGGCTGTAGATGAAGCAGATCACATCTCCCCTGACTGAACATCCAGCACAGAGCAGGGCAGAATATAGAGCACTGTCCCTTTAAAGGACAATTCCACTCCAAAACTACATTTTGGTATTTGTTTCATTAGTTAACTGTTGATACAGTCCCAAAGATCAGGGCAGAATAGAGCACTGCCCCTTTAAGTGCAGGGCCAAATAGGCCCCTGTAAGTGCAGGACAGAATAGAGCATTGTCTCTTTAAGAACTGGGGGATGAATGATGGCACCAAAGTAGGCTATGGCATGGGCATCGAATGTTTTCCCATGTAACTTTTGTAGCTACTCTAAATGAGTCCAAACTAATCAGCTGGTCTCAGCAGGCCTGGTACAACCTTCTCTTTCTAGGCTGAGATCCTGTTAAGGAAAGAGCCCAATCTGCCAATAACCATCATGGAGAGTGGTCAGCATGTTAGCGAAAGGTATCTCTCATCCTGTGGTTGGTCTCTCTCTCTCTCTCTGACAATCTCTAAATGCAGCAAGACATGGCGTCTGTTTGTCAAAACCAGCAGTACTTAACTTTCCCCCATAGAAATAGAATTATAACACTATCATTATATATATCTATACTTGTTTCCATGTGGTGCGCTCCCGCTACAAGACAGACTTTCCATGTCTGCCGTGTTGTGCCTGCTGTGTGTGAGAGCCCTGCAGTCTCCTGTCTCACCTGCCTCTCTGTCAAGGCTCTTACTGTGCCTGCTTAACGGAGCTACGCTTCAGCCAGACAGCTCTCTCTCTCTAGCTCTGTCTCTCGCTCTATCTCTCGCCAGGCTCTCTCTCGCCAGGCTCTCCCTCTCCAGGCTCTCTCTCTCCAGGCTCTCTCTCTCTCCAGGCTCTCTCTCTCTCCAGGCTCTCTCTCTCTCCAGGCTCTCTCTCTCTCCAGGCTCTCTCTTGCCAGGCTCTCTCTCTCTCCAGGCTCTCTCTCTCTCCAGGCTCTCTCTCTCCAGGCTCTATCTCTCGCCAGGCTCTCTCTCTCTCCAGGCTCTCTCTCTCTCCAGGCTCTCTCTCTCTCTCCAGGCTCTCTCTCTCCAGGCTCTCTCTCTCGCCAGGCTCTCTCTCTAGCCAGGCTCTCTCTCTCGCCAGGCTCTCTCTCTCTCCAGGCTCTCTCTCTCTCCAGGCTCTCTCTCTCTCCAGGCTCTCTCTCTCTCCAGGCTTTCTCTCTCTCCAGGCTCTCTCTCTCTCCAGGCTCTCTCTCTCTCCAGGCTCTATCTCTCGCCAGGCTCTCTCTCTCTCTCCAGGCTCTCTCTCTCGCCAGGCTCTCTCTCTCTCGCCAGGCTCTCTCTCTTGCCAGGCTCTCTCTCTCGCCAGGCTCTCTCTCTCTCCAGGCTCTCTCTCTCTCCAGGCTCTCTCTCTCTCCAGGCTCTCTCTCTCTCCAGGCTCTCTCTCTCCAGGCTCTCTCTCTCCAGGCTCTCTCTCTCTCCAGGCTCTATCTCTCGCCAGGCTCTCTCTCTCCAGGCTCTCTCTCTCTCTCCAGGCTCTCTCTCTCTCCAGGCTCTATCTCTCGCCAGGCTCTCTCTCTCCAGGCTCTCTCTCTCTCTCCAGGCTCTCTCTCTCGCCAGGCTCTCTCTCTCTCGCCAGGCTCTCTCTCTTGCCAGGCTCTCTCTCTCTCTCTCCAGGCTCTCTCTCTCCAGGCTCTCTCTCTCGCCAGGCTCTATCTCTCGCCAGGCTCTCTCTCGCCAGGCTCTCTCTCTCTCCAGGCTCTCTCTCTCTCCAGGCTCTCTCTCTCTCTCTCCAAGCTCTTGGCATGCTTAAGGGACAGAACAGAAGCCCAGAAAGTTTGGGGAAATGCTAAGACATGTAGCGATGCCCTGTGGCAGGCAGGCAGGCAGCGTGCTCTATAAAAACCAGGCCTGATCTGAAGCGAGACACGCTAGATGAGATGAGCTTCACAGAGTGAGTAGTCTTCTTATGTCTACTGGTCAGTTTGGAGCAGAGAGGAGTAGACCAGATGTGCCTGGGCTGCAGGTGGTGGTGAGTGTATAGATGTGTGTGTGTGTGTGTGTGTGTGTGTGTGTGTGTGTGTGTGTGTGTGTGTGTGTGTGTGTGTGTGTGGGTGGGTGCATGTGTGGAAAGATAGATCACAGTATTCCTTGACATAATGAGTGGCCATATGGAACATTCTGATGCAATGATTTGAACATATTTTGATACAGTTTCAGTGCACAGAATGTATGTATAGTGCAGGAGCCAGCTGGGGTGTCACACTGCTGGTCATGTGTGTGCCCTGCACCTGGAGCCTGCCCACCAACCTGCAATAGGAGTTCACCCTCGGGCATCCAGCCATCCACCGATCCTGTTGTCTTGCTGTTGTCATGGTTACCACCGTTGGCCTTCAACCCCTTGCAAGCATGGGTCTTCAGGGCAACTATAGAGTGCGAGAGAAACAGGGAGAGGGAGATAAGGAGAGAGGGGAAAGAAAGGGAGAGAGAAGGAGAGAGAAGAGAGAGGGCTTAAGTCTTTGGAATAATGTTTACAGAGAACTGCTGTGAATGTCAGAGTGCTTTATAACACAAAGGCATGACAGGCCCCTAGCTCATTAACAATTCATTAAAAACCATTTCTGAAAAGGCTCATTCATATGACTCGCAACAACAAACGCCATCCACCACCACAAATACGAAACCGATCATATGGCATTGATCATCAAAACTCGAAACAGTTTAAAGGGGGCTTTAAAGGCTGATGTGGGTTCTGTCAGCGTTCCAGGATTTCCCAGCAGGCATTGCGGGGTGCTTTCTTTAGCCTAGTCTAGTGCATGCTGCTGTCTATTCTGGCTCTCTGTAGCTGTGCTAATGGCTCACGTCTGCTCTGACTGAGCCCATGTTAGCTTGAAGTACTACTGATGTGTAGGCAACTGCTCATTATGAGAGCAGGATGATCCAGTGAGGCAGAAAACATTGGCCTGGACAGAAGGAGGAGAAAACCATGGAGGGGATAGAGGGAGGAGAAGACCATGGAGGGGATAGAGGGAGGAGAAGACCATGGAGGGGATAGAAGGAGGAGAAGACCATGGAAGGGACAGAAGGAGGAGAAGACCATGGAGGGGATAGAGGGAGGAGAAGACTATGGAGGGGATAGAAGGAGGAGAAGACCATGGAGGGGATAGAGGGAGGAGAAGACCATGGAGAGGATAGAAGGAGGAGAAGACCATGGAGGGGATAGAGGGGGGAGAAGACCATGGAGGGGACAGAAGGAGGAGAAGACCATGGAGAGTATAGGGAGAGGAGAAGACCATGGAGGGGATAGAGGAAGGAGAAGACCATGGAGGGGACAGAAGGAGAAGACCATGGAGGGGATAGAGGGAGGAGAAGACCATGGAGGGGACAGAAGGAGGAGAAGACCATGGAGGGGTTAGGGGGAGGAGAATGGAGGGGATAGAGGAAGGAGAAGACCATGGAGGGGTTAGAGGGAGGAGAAGACCATGGAGGGGTTAGGGGGAGGAGCAGACCATGGAGGGGATAGAGGGAGGAGAATGGAGGGGATAGCGGGAGGAGAAGATCATGGAGGGGATAGAAGGAGGTGAATGGAGGGGATAGAGGGAGGAGAATGGAGGGGATAGAGGGAGGAGAAGAACATGGAGGGGTTAGGGGGAGGAGAATGGAGGGGATAGAGGGAGGAGAATGGAGGGGATAGCAGGAGGAGAAGACCATGGAGGGGTTAGGGGGAGGAGAAGACCATGGAGGGGATAGAGGGAGGAGAATGGAGGGGATAGAGGGAGGAGAAGACCATGGAGGGGTTAGGGGGAGGAGAATTGGAGGGGATAGAGGGAGGAGAAGACCATGGAGGGGATAGAGGGAAGAGCAGACCATGGAGGGGATAGAGGGAGGAGAAGACCATGGAGGGGATAGAGGGAGGAGAATGGAGGGGATAGAGGGAGGAGAATGAAGGGGATAGGGGGAGGAGAATGGAGGGGATAGGGGGAGGAGAATGGAGGGGATAGGGGGAGGAGAATGGAGGGGATAGAGGGAGGAGAATGAAGGGGATAGGGGGAGGAGAATGGAGGGGATAGGGGGAGGAGAGGGGGAGAAGAATGGAGGGGATAGAGGAAGGAGAATGGAGGGGATAGGGGGAGGAGAATGGAGGGGATAGGGGGAGAAGAGGGGGAGAAGAATGGAGGGGATAGGGGGAGGAGAATGGAGGGGATAGGGGGAGGAGAATGGAGGGGATAGGGGGAGGAGAATGGAGGGGATAGAGGGAGAAAGAGGAGATGTGGGAATGAAAAGAGCTAAAGCCTTACAATGACACAGATAAAGCATTCTGAATTATTAGTATACTGAATATGCTTTAGAGGGAGTGCGAGAGGAAGAGAGAAAACAGAGTAAGAGAGAGAGAGAAAACAAAGAGAGGGAGTGAAAGAGAGAAAAGTGAAGGACAGGCAGGACATTCATTAGTGTACGGGTGAGAGAAAGGTCACCAACAGCTGTGACAACCCTATAGCACCTCTAAAGCTGGAGCATCACTTTGGAGCCTCACTCTGTCCAGTGTGTGTGTGTGTGTGTGTGCGTGTGTGTGTGCGTGCGTGTATGCGCATCACTCTGTAGCCTCAGTCTGCCCTTACCGTAGAACTAACTAGGAGTACTCTACCCACAGTACCCCCTCCACATCCCACATGGTCCAGTCTGGATCACTGGCTCAAACCAGTGGGGAGGTAGCCTGGCCCTACAATATGGATATACCATTAAACACCACACACACACATATAGCTCTAAGAAACGGATATTAGAAATCTAACTGAACATGTCATATTGGATGTAGGCTACTGCTCAACTGTAGAAAAGGAAGTTTGAGTTGTAACACCCAAACACAGAGAGGAGAGGGATTAGACTCTAGAGTCTTTCAGCATGACCCCTGACCTCTGACCCCTATATAACTCCCTGACCCCTGAGCAGCATGTGGACATGATGCTCTAAATGAACAACACACAGGTCTATAGTGATCTGGAGGAGGACTTGATTGAGGGGGCTGGGGTGTGAGGCTAGAGGGGACAATGGAGGGGTCACAAGGTCAACCCACCCACCATCTATCGGCATCAGGTCAATGTGCTGGGGTTCAGACCCAGATTCAGACCCAGACTCAGACTCATACCCAGATTCAGACCAAGACTCAGACTCAAACCCAGATTCAGACCAAGACTCAGACTCATACCCAGATTCAGGCTCATACCCAGATTCAGACACAGACTCAGACCCAGAGTCAGACACAGACTCAGACTCATACCCAGATTCAGACACAGACTCATACCCAGATTCAGACACAGACTCAGACCCAGAGTCAGACACAGACTCATACCCAGATTCAGACACAGACTCAGACTCATACCCAGATTCAGACACAGACTCAGACCCAGATTCAGACACAGACTCATACCCAGATTCAGACACAGACTCAGACCCAGATTCAGACACAGACTCATACCCAGATTCAGACACAGACTCAGACTCATACCCAGATTCAGACACAGACTCAGACCCAGATTCAGACACAGACTCATACCCAGATTCAGACACAGACTCAGACCCAGAGTCAGACACAGACTCATACCCAGATTCAGACACAGACTCATACCCAGATTCAGACACAGACTCAGACCCAGATTCAGACACAGACTCAGACTCATACCCAGATTCAGACACAGACTCAGACTCATACCCAGATTCAGACACAGACTCAGACCCAGATTCAGACCCAGACTCATAATCAGACCTAGACACAGATTCATACTGACACACTAAATCCTTCTGCTTGGTAATGATATAAACTCATCTACTGGGAAGTATCAGCAAAGGATCAAAAATCAACATTCCTTTTCTGTTTGGTCAAGATAATAAGTTAAAACTTGATAGAAAAAAAGTTTCAGCTCTGTTTCATCCGTTAAGATTCAATAAAAGGCATTCTAACACAGTTTAATTAACACATGACCAAACAATGTTTTGACGGAGACAAATGGAGAGAAGTTTAAACGTTAAAAGCCAAGGGGAAGCACTGGAAAGAGATTGAAGGCGTTCTGCCTCGTCTACATCGGTCTGTTCCTTCAAAGGCATTGTGGAAGTTCTGTGGCCTCTTTCCCATGGCTTTAGCTGGATTCCACCAGCGACGGGGCTAAAAGGCCAGGCGGCCAGCACGCAACCAATGGTACTTCTCAGGACCCCAACACATTCTCTGTGACTGGAGGGTGAAACAGAGATACTAATCGTTTCACAATGCATGCAGTAGAAAGATTTGAAATGATAGAAACTCTCATAGCATTTCATGTACAGTATAAAAGGGGTTGGGAAATGCAGGTTCACTGTGACTAGACACTACAGAAATACTATACTTGTTAACCTTTTACTCAGTGATTCCTTAGTGATATGAACTGTATATTGTAGCCTCTGATGACAGACAGCACTTTACAGACGTTTTTTTTTTTTAAAACACTAAACTGCAAATGAACAAGCACATCTGTGAAGTGGACAACAGATAACGGCTTCAAAGACAAACAGCTGGTATTGATGTGAGGTTGGTGTTTACGCTCAATATCACCAACGGTCCTCCTCATAGCATTCCCTGTTTAAAAGGGGATTGGGAAATGCTGCTCTATTAGGTACAGAACAAGCTAAGGAAAATACTACAGTACAGTATATTGCAATACGCTATAGTACAGTGCACTACAGTACATTACAGTAGAGTACATTACAGTACAGCACACTACACAGGGCCTAGTGCCTGTCTGTCTGTCTGTCAGCTTGGGGTTGAAAACATACTACCCTCTCTCTCTCACACACCCAACGTTGCTCTCATGAATACGGATATGTATCTCATTTCCACAATGAAGCAGCAGAGCAGTAGTGTGTCCGTCTGTCCTCCTCCTCTCTCTCTCTCTCTTCCTCTCCTGCCAACTAGGAAGAGTATTCCTAGTTAGCGGGGCTGTTTCCCTAGCTACCTGAAATCTAGAGTCGTCGCCTCTGTTGCCGCTGCTGTTTTTCTTGTCGCTGCTGCGTCATGGGTCGTTGTCTACATCGTAAAGCCTTTGAGCACGTGGAAGAAAGGCTGAACATCAATTGGGTGAAACTGGGCGGCCGGATCCCGCTTATAAAACATTAATTAACACGTTGGTGCAAATAATGTAGCGGTGGTATTCTGAAGAAGACGAATCGGCTGCTTGTTGCTATTCTGGACAGGACAGAACAGGTTTCAGTTAGAACCCTGGCTTATGGAAGTCATCTCTATCCCATCTCTCCAACACGATCAACTCTTTCATTCAACATAGAGATCAACTGGATTCTGGAATGCTCATAATTAACCCAGCGCTTGCCGAACATACCATGTACTTCGGCCCAGAAATCAACAGCCCAGATATGAGAAAATCCACTATAACGTTAGCTATAGCAACTGTGGCTTGACGGCAAGCGCCATTACGTCACATCGGTCTAAATGAATGAACAGGGGAGTGATGAGAGCTTTCACTGAGAGAGAGTGCAGTGTCGAGGAACCAAGGGCGAGACATGTTAGCCATCAAACATTAACACCAGGGCCTATTTGTACGCCGCGTCACGTGTTGACACCACAGCAGCAGAAGCCTGTGGCACACAACGCCCGGGGCGCCTTGGAAACAGAAAGTGCTTTGGACTCCGTAGAACAAGGGGAGTGCCTGCCTGCCGCCCGCTTACTGAACACACACACTTCCTGTTGGCATAATGGAGAGAGTGGTGGCAGCCAACAAGCAATATAAACATCAGAATAGGAGCTCCTCAGCTCCAGTGTAAAAATGACCGACTCCGTCGGGGCGGGCCACCACAGGCATTCTCTAACCTCCCTACTTCTGGCTGTGACTCTGTGGCTGAGTGCACTGGGGATAGATGGCTACTGTACTGAATACTGTAACAGTAAACGGCATTGTACTGTTGTAAATATATGGCTGTGTGGTTGAGTGCATACCCATGCACTTTGTGACTAACCCTAAAGATGGTCACTGTACTAATGTATTTAGTTACTGTGCTGTACTCTTTTAAAGATGGTTACTGTACTAATGTATTTAGTTACTGCGCTGTACTATTTTAAAGATGCTTACTGTACTAATAGTACAGTAAGCATCTTTACAGCTACTGCGCTGTACTATTTTAAAGCTCTCTAAACTACTCTACTAAATACTGTCTCAGATAGCTACAAGTTCAACCATGAACACAAATGAATCAGTTTACAGTTAGCGCTCGCTCTCCTTCGCTGAAACCCTCTTCCCTCCTCTACCTTTTCCTCCCCCTTGAGTGTGTGTGTCACATGAACAGTGACCCGTTAAATGCGACAGCTTGTGTTGGGGACACACATTCATCCCCCCCGATTCATGAATCATGAATGAAAATTACCCAGAAACACACACACACACACACACAAGGGAAGGAGTGAACTGCCCACCACCACACCATGGGCCAAGAGACACCAATGGAACGTGTGAAATATGTATGTAGCTAATGGTCCAAACGAACAAGGTCAATCCCAGTTGAGGTCACCAAATCCTCCTGCTAAACCCCATCTCTAAATGTAGGGGAGAGAACATTCAACCTAATCTTAGGTTGTTAGCAGTGACGTAGAGGTTCAAAAAAATTGGTGGGAAAACGCTGATTACCGTTCACGGTAAAGTAAAGCTCCCTATATTTTCAAGACATTTCTTTCTGCAAAAAGTGGGTCACCACTACACCACTGGTTGTAGGCCTTGACTATCGAGTTGTAAACTCTAAATCTAAAAGCACCACTCCAGGACTGAATGGAAATGGTACAATATGGAGATAGTTCACTCATTAGAGGACTGTTCCATTCATGTTCTGCTATTTCCCTTCTCCTGTCAGTGAGATGCTATAGCCGGACATATTAGTACATGAGTATTTTAGCCTCATGATATCTCTTAGTCATGCTGTGCAGCACAATAACATGCTAAACGCTTGGAATCACGTTATATGGCCCTATATTTAGCTTGGTAATGAGTTACATTATTAAGATGTGATTAAGGCCATTCTATGCTAATGACATGATGTGAACTTTTGTAGAATTTGAATCAAACATGGTAATTATACAGCTAGTATTCCATGCAACATAGCACATGGACTTCATGAGTGGCTGAGCAGGTGCAGTAGAGGAGAGAGAGAAAGAGAGCGATGCTGCCCGGGACAATGTTACTACAACGATTATACAGCGTTACTACAAAGTTACAGGCTGGTCCCAGATCTGTTAGTGCTGTCTCGCCAACTGCTATGGTCACTGTCATGCCAAACATGACCAAAGGATTTGGTTATAGAGCACAAACAGATCTGGGGCCAGGCTATTTAAACGCTGTACTACGACACTGCACTAGAAAGTTGGTCTACAGGGCTTCCACTTTAGCCTTGGTACCAGTCTTTGTGCTATCATTCCACTCCTTGCCACTTGTTGTCAGGCCAAACAAGGAGTGGCAAGGAGTGGAATGATAGCACAAACAGACTGGTACCCAGGCTACTTCCACTCTCCATTTTAGCGGAAGATCGGCGCCTCTCTGGGTGGGGAGGATGGACTTAACCCTCGACACACACCAGGGAGGCTCAGGATCAGGAAGTAAAAATAGAACAGGTGTAGCTTAGCACAACACTCACAAACCCTTCCCCATTCAAACCATCCTTTATATTAGATAACAGAACCACTTGCATAAATAAATACATTAACCACTAGCATAAACAACATCTGAAGAGTGCAGTATGTACTGCTACAACACACACACGCGCACGCACACACACACACACACACACACACACACACACACACACACACACACACACACACACACACACACACACACACACACACACACACACACACACACACACACACACACACACACACACACAGGATGATAATAACATGAACTGAAAAGCGATGTAGTGTTACGTAAGCCCTAATCTGCCTGCTCTCAGATCACTGCAGAGCAGATGGCCTATCCTGGAAACAGTGGTGTTTGGATGCCCATAAAGGGAAATAAGGACAACACAGTGTAAATACAACATTTTACATCTACGTCATTTAGCAGACCCTCTTATCCAGAGTGACTTACAGCAGCAATTAGGGTTAAGTGCCTTGCTCAATGGCACATCAACAGATTCAAACCAGCGACCTTTTGGTTACTGGCCCAACGCTCTAACCGCTAGAGTACCTGCAGCCAAATACAACTACAATACTACTTAGGCCAGGATTCAATCGGTTCACATTTTGTCTGCTATGTGCCATTTAAAGGTCATTTCCGATTGAGCTGACATATGCAGCGTTTACCGTGAACGCGGGAACATCGCCTTTAAAAGGTGCATAGTCCACAAAGCGTGTTCGGACTGAATCCCGGACCGAAGAACCACTAGAACACCACCTTACCGTTACGCTCTTGTTGTCAATCCCAAACAACCACCAAGTACGCAGTCTTCATTTTTTTTATGCAAAACAATACGAAGGTCACAAGTTACAAAATTTGGATTTTGTGAGTGCTTATGTGACTGACTGACTGACTGACTGACTGACTGACTACCCCAGGTAATACTGAAAGCTTAAAGAGAGAGGGAGAGCTCCCAGTTGAATAGCCTCCACCACACTCGACTGAATAAATCCATGAATGAATCGTGATGACATTCAACTGAGTGGAAAGCGCACACACGGCTTAGAGAAATGGTCCAGAAAGAAACGTTGAAGAAGCAAGACGTCCTCAGAGACTAATAAACATGTGTTTGGCTTCCTGCCAGATCCCACTGTCTGTCTGTATAAACAACGCTTTTTAAAAAAAAACACATATACCGTGACATGTCCTTGATGCTGTCAACTTGACTCAAATGAGGATGTTTATTTTGTCAAAAGGTAGTAGGTCTCTTGAGTGAGAAAATCTGTTATTTGTTTATCCCCCCCCATTTGTGATTCTGTCTTTAAAAGCACATACTTTGTTCCAAAGCATTTCCCAAAGGGATATTAAAGTATACTATTATACTCTCTTCCTCTTCAAGACTGTCTTAAAGCATTTTGTTCATCTGAGGGTGAGGACAGCAGTACAGCAACAACAGACAGCTAACATGATCACAGTACCACTATATCATGGCCACAACAAGCAACGCTACTATTGTTGTATAATATGGTTTTAATCAGCTGATCCGATCAGGACAGTTGAGTAGTGCAGAACATATAACACAGTACAGTTGGAGAGGACTATGTAGCTGGCTAAGAGGACTCCTTTCACTTCCTGGAATACATTTTGATGCTGCAATGAGCTGTAAATTGGCATACAGTGGTTTGTTGATGACTCTCGTTGCCAAGGTTATCCACTCCAAGCATATAGCCATTCTGTACCGGACTCAATGAATCCCTGGCTGGCAGGGCTAGCTCCCAAATTACACCCCATACCTGAATACGGGAGTAATCTAGTTTGGGTGAGCTGGGGATTTCAGACCCCCATGCTTAGCAGCTTGACACCAATAGCCTCTCTTCCTGATGTCGGTAACAGAAGGAAGCTGATTCTGAAATGGGAAGACAGAGCTGAGGACATGCTCAGTTAGAACTGCTTTTTAACCTACATGGAAGTACAGTCTGGAACACTGGCCTTAGTGTACATGTTCATAGTGTAATACAAGAACACATAACTGTGATTTCTTATGTGTAAAATGTCACTATGAAGAATAAGGGAATAGCAGCTTTGAATCCAGCTGAGCCAAACTTTAGCACGGTCCACCACTCGTCATCAACAACACTTCCTCTTTAACAACAAAACACTTCCAAGAACTGATGCATCGGCAATTCCAGTTCCCCTAGGAGTGTTTGACGCTAGCTGACGCTGGATGATGTAGCCTACAGGGCAACAACACGCACACACACACACACACACACACACACACACACACACACACACACACACACACACACACACACACACACACACACACACACACACACACACACACACACACACACACACACACACTTCATGGTGGTCCTGATCCGGTTTGATGTTGCCTACAGGGCGACAATACTGTAGCTAGCCAACTGGCAGAACTGACATGGGTTCTCACTGTTTCATTTGGTGGCAGAGAGGAGAGGGCACACACACACGCACGCACACACGCACACACACACACGCGTCATTGGGTGGCCAGAGGGGGCAGGGCAGGCACAGTTGGGGTGGCCCAGCTCGGAGAGAGAGAGAGGCCCTGGCACTAACCGGACTAATTTATGGATCTCCTGTTTGTCTGCTGGTTTCATTACACACTAATTACAAAAGACAAACATCAGTATGCCTCTTGATTAAATAAAGCTGTTTATGCTCTGTACCCGTCCGTAGCAGTGACTCCCAACAATGTACAGCATACCACCGTTCTGCCTATGTATCAATTTCAGTCAACTCTATAGGCCTACAATGTACCATGTGGGTTCGGGTTGCACCATACGATAGTTGAAAAGCAGAAGAAATTAAATATTGATAATATGGACAGTGCTTCTGGGAGTAAATACAACAAACAGAAAAAAAGGGCCCCATAAACACACAGTGAAAGTGAACAGGGATCAGGTGGGAAATAGTCACATAAATCAGTCCATCACTGGGGGCCGGTTTCCCAACCATACTGGACATCTACTCAAAACGTTGTCTAAGGGAGACCCGCAACATTATCAGGGACCCCACACACCCCAGCCACGGCCTGTTCCCTCCTGTACCGCCTGGCAGGCTGTATCGGAGCATGGGGTCTAGGACAAGCCATCAGACTGCTAAACACACGAACCGGGATTGACCGTTTGTGCTGACTCTCCACATCTTAGCACACATGCACTCATTCACACAGCCTCACATATGCACAACACATATACACACACACACGCACGCGCACACACACCGAGACGTACGGTATTTGGCCCTACTACACGTCTGCCAGAAGCAGTTATGCGTCAGTCTAAGACAATGTAAACATTGACATGACCAATAAGGCCCAGGTAGCAGTGAATCTGTCAGTGTGGATTTGTACAGCCTTCGCTCTCCCTCCCCCAGCTCTCCTTCCCAGCGCTTTGCTTTGCTGGCACGTATACACACACACACACACGCGCACGCACACATTCACTCTACACACACATCACGACTGCTGCTATTAAGACATCTATTTATTATTGCTAAACTGCACAAGTTAAACACTTTGCTCTCCATATCCCCCTTCCTGACACACATGTAAATATTGTACTGTAAATGTGTAGAATGGATTCATTTACATTTTTTACATTTACATCATTTAGCAGACGCTCTTATCCAGAGCGACTTACAAATTGGATTCCTTGTATTTATATTATATATTTTTTAAATGTATACTTTATAACTTCTTTTTTTCTATTGTTGTTGTCACATTATTGAACCTCCAAGTCAGTATTTCATTGTACTGTGTACACTATGCGTATCCTGTGGCTATGACAAATAAACTTGACTTGACTCTGGGACCTGGTTTAGAAGGACCTTCAGTGGCCTGGCAATGCTCTGGAGAAGGCTGAGACTGCACGTCAAATGTGAATTGGTCCAACAATTAAGTCAGCAGCATCTCAGCTGAAAACAAATACAACCCACTGGCAACAAAGCTCCTGCTTCCAGTCATGATGACCTAAAAAATATACTAACATTACATGAACAAAACTCTGATCAAAAGAGGTCAAAAGAGCACGCTAGGCCAAATTAATGTCACAAAATGTCATATCACCATTACCATATCAATTTCAGTAGCATAAAGCTTTTGTCACAGCACTTTCCCTCTCTATTTCGTTTTGTGGGGACTGTTTTCCCTTTCGTTTTTATTGGAGCGCTCTCAGAGTAGTGGATAGTTATCAGGAGACTGCAATGCCTTGTGACAGCTCAGCAGCAGAGCACTGGTACACTCCCCGCTCCATCAGATTTTAATGAGCATTAATTGCCACTTAAAGCAGAAAAATGTGTGACTGACACACAATGATCAACGATTTCCTGGCCTTAATAGTGGGTACCGTGGCTAGGACGGGTTCTTGCTCAGATAAGAGAGTCTTTGTCCCGACACTGTCTGTAGTTATTCTACTGTCTCACAAGTCATGGCAGAGAGAGAGAGAGAGAGAGAGAGAGATAGAATATAAATGTACAAAATATATAGAGTACTGTACACACTACAATTACTTAGGTTTAAAAATAAGCTCAACTGGACACCTTAATAAGGCAGTGAATGAACTGAGAGAGAAAGCACGCAGGGCATTCTACGCCATTAAAAAGCAAATTCAAATTGAAATACCTTTTCAAATTCAAATTTGGCTAAAACTAATTGAATATGTCATTGAACCAATTACACTTTATGGCAGCGAGGTGTGGGGTCCACTTGCAACACAAGATTTCAACAAATGGGACAAACACCCCATTGAAACCCTGCATGCAGAGTTCTGTAAGATTCTCCTACATGTCCAGAGGAAAACTACAAACAATGCATGCAGGGCAGAATTAGGCCAATATCCACTAATAATAAAAACTCAAAAAAGAGCAATTAAATTTAGGAAACATCTAAAATATAGTGACCCCCTCTTATATCATTACCAAGCCCTGCAATGCCAAAAGCTGAGCAAAGAAAAGAGTCCCCTCATCCAGCTAGTCCTGGGGCTGAGTTCACAGACCTGTTCTACTAACACACTGAAGCCTCAGGACCAGAACATCCAATCAATCAGAATAAACCAAATTACAACACAGTCAAAACAAAACTTGCTTATTGGGAAACACAAGCACAAACACAAAGCAAAATGCAGTGCTATCTGGCCCTAAAATGACAGTACACCGTGACTAAATATTTGACCATGGAGTAACGCCCTGGCCATAGAGAGGGGTTTTTGTTCTTTATTTTGGTTAGGACAGGGTGTTACATTGGGTGGGCGTTCCATGTTCATTTTTCTATGTTTTGTATTTCTTTGTTTTGGTCCGTGTGGCTCCCAATCAGGCACAGCTGAAGTTCGTTGTTGCTGATTGGGAGTCACACATAAGTAGCCTATTTTTCCTTTGGGTTTTGTGGGTGATTGTTTTCTGTCTCGTTCGTGTTTGCACCTGACAGTACTGTTTGGCTGTCGGTTTTCTAGTTTTTTGTATAGTGTTCTTACAGTTAATAAATTCCAGAAGATGAACACTAACTCCGCTGCACCTTGGTCCACTCTCTCTTCAGACAGCCGTTACAGAATCACTCACCAACAACGGACCAAGCAGCGGAGGAAGGAGAAGCGCCAGGAGAGGTGCGTTCAGGATTCCTGGAGATGGGAGGAATTGCTTGACCGAGGTGGACCGTGGGCTCAGGCTGGGGAGTATCACCACCCGCAGTGGGAGATCGAGGTGGCGATAGCTGAGAGGCGCTGGTACGAAGCGAGGGAGCGCAACAGGCACGAGAGGCACACGGGGCCGCCAGAGCCGCCCGCCATTCCGGAGCCGCCAGAGCCGCCAGCCAGTCTGGAGCCACCAGAGCCACCCGCCAGTCCGGAGCCGCCCGCTTGTCCGGAGCCGTCAGAGCCGCCCGCTTGTCCGGAGCCGTCAGAGCCGCCCGCCTGTCCGGAGCCGTCAGAGCCGCCAGAGCCGCCCGCCTATCCGGAGCCGCCAGAGCCGCCCGCCTATCCGGAGCCGCCAGAGACGCCCGCCTGTCCGGAGCCGCCAGATCCGCCCGCCTGTCCGGAACCGCCCGCCAGCCTGGTGAGTCCTGTGCCTGCGCCCAGGGCCAGGCCTCCTTCATGTCTCCCCAGCCTGGTGAGTCCTGTGCCTGCGCCCAGGACCAGGCCTCCTTCATGTTCCTCCAGCCTGGTGAATCCCGGGCCAGAGCCGCCCGCCAGCCCGGAGCCGCCCGCCAGCCCGGAGCCGCCAGGGCCGCCCGCCAGCACGGAGCCACCAGGGCCTTCCGCCAGCCCGGAGCCGCCGGGGCTGGCCGCCAGCCCGGAGCCGCCGGAGCCGCCAGGGTCGCCCGCCAGCCGGGCGCAGCCAGGGTCGCCCGCCAGCCGGGCGCAGCCAGGGTCGCCCGCCAGCCGGGCGCAGCAAGAATCGCCCGCCAGCCGGGCGCAGTCAGGTTCGCCCACCAGTCCTCCGGCGCGGCCAGGGGTGCCACCTAAGTGGGCGACACCGAGGGTGTAGCGGAGGCCACTCCCGCACCTGAGCCGTAAGAAGGCCCACCCGGACCCTCCCCTTCAGAGTCAGGTTTTGCGGCCGGAGTCCGCACCTTTGGGGGGGTACTGTAACGCCCTGGCCATAGAGAGGGGTTTTTGTTCTTTATTTTTGGTTAGGCCAGGGTGTTACATTGGGTGGGCGTTCTATGTTCATTTTTCTATGTTTTGTATTTCTTTGTTTTGGTGCGTGTGTGGCTCCCAATCAGGCACAGCTGAAGTTCGTTGTTGCTGATTCGGAGTCACACATAAGTAGCCTATTTTTCCTTTGGGTTTTGTGGGTGATTGTTTTCTGTCTCGTTCATGTTTGCACCTGACAGTACTGTTTGGCTGTCGGTTTTCTTGTTTTTTGTATAGTGTTCTTACGGTTAATAAATTCCTGAAAATGAACACTAACTCCGCTGCACCTTGGTCTACTCTCTCTTCAGACAGCCGTTACACATGGTTACTGATCACGTAGGTCATCGTGTCTCTATTTCTACAGTAAGCCTCTCTCTGGCTAAAATTGTTATCATGCTCATGTAACAGTTTAACTTCCGTCCCTCTCCTCGCCCCTACCTGGGCTTGAACCAGGGACCCTCTGTACACAACAACAACTGACACCCACGAAGCATCGTTACCCATCACGCCACAAAAGCAACGGCTCTTGTAGAACAAGGGGAACAACTACTTCAGGTCTCAGAGCGAGTGACGTCACCCGATTGAAACGTTATTAGCGCGCACCACCGCTATCTAACTAGCCATTTCACATCGGTTACACTCAAAGTTTACCTAAAAGCTGGCAAAGCAATTAAGAGAACTGTAAGCTGTGTTGGCAGGGGGTCTGTTTTCCTCTACTCCTCACGTAAGACGGCCTGACTGATCTGTATGGAAGCTTCAGTCTAATAAGTGACCAGGGCTGAGCTCAGTTCAACACACACACTGGCACCCACGCACAAACGCACGCAGACACACAAACACACTGGGCACTAGGGTTGGGCTTAGCCAAAATAAACACGGCCATTGTTGTGAAAATATGGAGACCTGTGATTAGAGCAGGGTGTGTGTCTGTGTGTGTATTGAGGGGGTTCATTGATGGAACATAACGACGGTGGTTCGTACACACACATACGCATGCACACACACGCACGCACGCACACACACACACATGCACACATACACACACCTAATTAGCAGGAATGCATTCTATGGGATCAGGCATACCAGTCAGTTTTTCCAGGAATTAAGAAAAGCTTGTTGACAGTCTGATGGTGTAAGTTAAAGAGCAGGAATTTGGAGAGAGAGAGAGAAAGAGAGAGAGAAAGAGAGAGAGAAAGAGAGAGAGAGAGAGAGAGAGAGAGAGCGAGCGAGAGAGAGGGAGCGAGAGAGAGTGAGAGAGACTATTAGTTCAGTTTCTTCTTCATCTGCTGAATCTCATTTTCTCCCTCTCTAATAGCACTGGGCACTACAGTAGGTTGAACCATGAGAAAATAGCCCAGTTGACGGGAAGGTACACTCTGGTATTCACACCAAAGTGACCTTTTAAGACCAATGTATTCCTGGCTGGCTACCTTGACATAGCAGCACAAGACTAGACCTTTTGTGTCCACAAGGTTTGATTCTGATGTGCTGCTGGAGTTTTTTCACCCATCCCTTCTTCTTTTCCTTTTCAAAGGAATATAAACCCTCTTTAAGTGGATTAACCCTGTTGTTTTTATTCCAAAATACTTTCATCCTCAAATGCTCCTTTTCAGCGTATTGTAATGACAGTACATTGGTAGGAATACATTGAAAAACAAAAGAGACACTTTATTTTGTGGCCAGTTATGAGAAGACCTGTTTAACAATTTTACACTTATAAAAGCTATATTTCTTTAATATTCAAGCCCTGGAACTAAACTTTCTAGTGCGGTTTCTTTGTTAGTTTTTGCTCTCTAGCCATCCACTTATTTTGGCTTTTTAACCAGTTTTACATAAATCTGTCTTGTTCTCTGGCTCCGATTGGTCCACAACGTCCTCATCCATTACTTTTCCATTGGCTCTAGTCAATTCATCATGGACCAGTCATAAGCTTGTTAGCACAGGGCCTCCTCTCTCTCATGCAAAATCACTGGGAGTTCATTCACCAAAATGATCTGGAACCGTCATGGTTGAGACTCATTCAAATCAATCCAACCATGGAGGTAAAAAGACAAGGCAATCTGAGGCAGAACACACCAGATCTAGACAACAGATCTACTCTTCTCCGGCCACTGAGGTTTAGCTATCGTTGTAACTCAACACAAAGCCAAGGCTGTGCCGTAAGCTGTCTTAAGACAGTCAGGCACATTTGTAACCCACGTTAAGTGGGGAATCCATCCTTTGTGAGCGAGACAACGTGGCAACGGTCTGCGGGAGGCCTTTACAACAGAGTGGATAGAGGAAACGTGGAGATACACTCAATTAAACAGAGCTTAGAGAGGAGGCAGGCACGGGCGGGGTTGACCGGGTTAGTGTGACGGCACGATGCAACCAGAAAATACAACAACACCATCATCACCTCATCTCTTCTAGTTGGAGAGACATCGAAAAGACGGAATGCTCTTTCTCTAAATCGGTATGTTAACAAAAACAAGAAGCAGGTGGGCAAATTGAAACGGAACCACCGGCAGCAGAAGGGAAACATGCAGAAGCTCTACCCAGTACCCAGATAAAATGCCAACAAAAAGGCCAAGAGTACTGTTGCGTCAAAAGACAGGTATTGATATTCAAGGCGTTCAGATTTTCAACTGATTTCAAAGATAAAACACCAGCAGGGGGCGAAAGAGTGTATGCATTGTGGAACCCATCATTAGCTTGTGTTTCCCTGGGGAACATATATACTGGTGCACCTTTGTGATAGCAGGTGGTGAAATGTTTGGTGGAAAAGCATTTCACTGGAAGTCCTTCACGGAAGAGGAGACTCATCCATACACATTCAGCTCATTTAGGATTCTGGAGACTCAACCGGTAGGCACATGGACATTGTTGTGTAAAATTGTTGCAACTTAGGTGTTTATTTGTGTTGAGAATTGAGACCAATTGTCTAATTTAGTATATAGTATAATTTAGATAATATGACTACATTGAGATTATGTATTTAATTTGAAATGACCTTACTTGAAGTAATGTATATTTATTTTTGTGTTTTGCCTTTAAAGGTTATCAACCTAATGAACTAATTATCAAGCTAACTAAAGAACTAATTAACTAACTAACTGACTAAAGAAATAAAAGAAGTTAGAAGAAAATTGAGTTGTCCCTTGCGTCCTTCAGTCCTTAAAGGCCTTTTTCAAGTTTGGGCAAAGAGCTGCAGTGTGAACCATACACAACTTGACAAGTACGATCAAACACCCCGTTTGAGAGAAAGTAGCAGGGTTACAGGGCTGTGAGGCAGAACACTTCCCGTGTTTGAAAACAGCTGGACAGTGGTGTCACACACACACACACACACACACACACACACACACACACACACTGCTACAATAATCTGCAGTCAGGGCCTAAATCATTTCCAGTTGTAGTCTTTGCTACAGTATAACACAATCTCCACCTTTCAATTTACTAAGAACATTCAATACGGAGGGTACAACGGTTGATAAATGAGTTTCAAATATCTTCTATTTACTTAGTATATCCTCATGTCTCTGAGGATGCTTGAGGCATCATAGGCATCAGTTACGGCCAGTAAATCTTATCTCATAATGTAGTCTACCAATATCCAACTTTTAGGGCTCTATTTTAACAAACCTAACACAATGATTCATCTAAGCGCTGGTGGTAGCGCTATAGGTTCTGAGGGGGTGTCAGAAATATTTCTTTGCTATTTTCACAACTGGAATTATGAGTACAATAGCTGGCGGTGGCGTGAAAGGGCTGGGTTTTGATGATTAAACAAGTTATAGAAGTGACGAGGGCTTGGCCACTCACTGTCTTAATACTTACATGCTTTTGTCTCAGGTTCTATAGGTTATTGACGTCTTTGAATTGTCAAATCCAATTGTGCTGGGAGCACGGAATATTCTTGTCCCGGTCCATTGTGGATTGATACTACAGTTAAATAGCATAGGCTACAGTAACGAGTAATAGCAGAAATAAACGCACAAAAAAAGTGTTTTCTCAATAGCCAATGTTTGGAGTGTTGGCAGCCAACATTGTTGTAATTGGCTTCAAGAGCCTACATGTCTTTACGCATCGCACTTCTCAAATAACAAATACTAGGCTCCCATGAATTGTATTGTATGTGTGAGGCACGTTCTCACATAGCAAGATATAACCTAGGCCTACCGTTGATACTGCATTACAGGACTGAATCATTGAAATACGTTTGGAGGAGAGTGTCTTTGTTAACCCGATGAGAGGCGCTCTTTGGAGATGGGGATGGATACTGAACAAGTTAAATGATGTATGCAGGTATGCATATGTGTGCATGTTTTAGGATGTGCGGTATATTTTCAATTCAAGGCACTCTGACGAATGAAGCATTAAACACCTTTGACGGATGGGCTACTTTGCAAGGCCAGGATAAAAAAAGACACGACGCATTGCTGTTGAACCAGGCTTAGTAGCCTAGGCTTAGGGTAAGGGTAGCAGGGGGCTTAAAATGAAATGGAAAACAATCTTTTTTTTTTTTTAAACACCACAATATTTCTAAATAGAATGGGGTCAGAAGCATGATATCTTAAATCGCTTCTCTCGTTCCATGGCACTGTGTACACATTGTGTACTAGCACATAGAGGCTGCTGCCTACATACAGACTGCATGAAATGGAATGTATGCATTCACTACTGTAAGTCGCTCTGGATAAGAGCGTCTGCTAGATGACTAAAATGTAAATGCAAATGTAAATCATTGGCCACTTTAATAAATGGATCACTAGTCACTTTAATAATGCCACTTCAATAATGTTTACATATCTTGCATTACTCATCTCATATGTATATACTGTATTCTATACTATCTACTGCATCTTAGTCTATGCCACTCTGTCATTGCTCATCCATATACTTATATATTCCTTTACTTAGATTTGTGTGTGTTAGGTATTTGTTGTGGAATTGTTAGATTACTTGTTAGATATTACTGCCCTGTCGGAACTGGAAGCACAAGCATTTCGCTACACTCGCAATAACATCTGCTAACCATATGTATGTGACCAATAAAATGCGATTTGATTTGACACTAAGGCCTAAATGTTTTTAAGCATAATATTCGCACGTCTACACAAAATACTAGGCCTTTGTCAATTGTAAGTGTCAAACGCACGTTAGTTTGTCATTTCGTCATCACTGGCACCCTGGCTTTTTCCAGTCCTAACGCGAGGTTCAGCAATTTATATGTCTTAACATCAGCTCCCTTGGTGTTGGGGTGGTAGGGGTGGCAATATTTGAGGTGTGTCCTCGAAAACAATTGTTTTCCCCCAATTTCATTTCATTTGATTAAAAACCAAACAGCCTAGCCTCCCCTTAATCTAGACTGGTTTAACAGCATCGCATAGGTGCCTATTTTATCCTGGCCATTATCCAGGTAACTTATGAATGAAGGGGTTTCAAATGGCCTACTGAGAGTGCTTTGAAATATTTTGTCGTTTTTTTCCCTCATGCTTTTTCATTATTCACAATTCACCAACCTGCATACTTTGTTTCGCTTATTCAGTAGCCTATCCAGCCACATGACCAAAGAGCGCCCCTCATTCGGTTACCAAAGACACGCTACTCCAAACTATTCAGTCCTCCATATCAACTGCTGATTTTTTTTTTAAACCTGCCTCAAACATAGGCAATGATACAATTGACAGAGGCCTAGTATTTTGTATAGACGTGCGAATGTTACGCTTAAAAACATTTCAAATCAAATCTGCCGCTCAGCGCCAGAAAGAAATAGAGCCTTCGTGTGTGAGCATTTCTTTGTAAACTGGTCTTTACACAATATTCAATTGTCACCATATGAGTGATTTGACACTAAGCTGCACATCTGGAAACAGTTCAGCTGAGTCATGTAATAGCTTAACATTTACATTTGAGTCATTTATCAGACGCTCTTATCCAGAGGGACTTACAGTAGTGAGTGCATACATTTTCGTACTGGTCTCCCTGTGGGAATCAAACCCACAACGCTGACGTTGCAAGTGCCATGCTCCACCAACTGAGCCACACAAGACTATTACCATGACATTAGAAAAACATGACCAAAAAACTCAAATAAGTCAGGCTTTAAGGTCTGGCTTAATTGTTTCCATCCTTATGTGACCCATACCCACACACCCACCCTTCCTGTCTGTCCCGCTCCCCATCCCTATCCCTTTCCCTCTCTCATGACCACTCCTCTGTGACAAAAACCCTGTAAAGATTGCCCTATGTGTACTCCAACGCCACTCTGAATATCTCCAATGGCCAGACTCACTAAGAGTCTCTGTCAGACCCAGGGCACAGTGGAAAACCATTGAACTAATGATCTACCAATGTTAAATTATGAACAGTGTGAGGCTACTGTACCTCAGTCAACCACCCATTGGTCAAAACCTATAAAAAGAAAGCTACGTCACATTCCATTACCCAGAATCCTCAGCCATCCTACTGCACAGCACAAATGCTGTGATGACGTATTAGTTGCTAGTTGAATCTAAAGAGCTATGCTGGCATGTTGCTAAACTTCCATTTAAAAATCACACAAGCTCTTCACTAAAAACCTGTAAAACATAACATAACTCACCTAATCCCTGCACATCAAGTAGCATTTGTACTATTTTCACATAAATAATGGTTCACTGCAAAGGCTACACAAGAGTGGTATACCCATGTTGTACCCTTAGTTTGGGTGAAATGGTGCAAAATGGTGCCATCGAATGCAGGAAGACCCACAGCTATTTTCTGTAACTAGGTTATATTGTAGCTAGCCATGCTTTATTCAAAACCTGTGATCAGATTTGTATTTTTTCTTCAAGTGTTACATTCTTTATGTTCATTTACATTGCTGCTGATATAATGCAGTTATAAAATTTAAAGTGTTCAATCCATTTAATGAAACACAGTTTCTTCCATTTACATTTAATCAATTGTTGATTTATAGTGTAACATAATGTACAATATATGTCATTGAGCAGTGACTTTAATCCAAAGCGACTTACATGTGCACACATGATCATATTGTCGATCACAGGAAAACCGTAACGGAGGACTTAGGAGGACCCATCACACTCAGCCCTTTAGTTCTTCTCCCATACTTTCATTCTCTCCCCTATCCTTCTCTCCTCTTCCTTCCTCTCATCCAGTTTATGTTAAGCAGTGTGGTGGATGGGATGGGAGGGAAGGAAGGGACTTCCTGGGAGTCTCTGCTCCTGGTATATTAAATTCAAATAACTCCCTGTGGAGTCCTCTCAAATATGAACCCTGTTATTGTCTCCACAGACACACGCGGATCCAAAAGCAAACCTCCAATCTCCCTTCCACTTCCAAATAGACGGGAGCCTACATGATGTTATTCATTTATTCAGATGAAATCTCTTAAAACCATAAACATTGGGTAGTAAGGTCCAGCAGTCACTGAGGTGAAACGTCTCCCACAATATTTGAGCTTGGTTCCAGTGTGCCTTGAAGATAGTCCCTTAAGCAATCTCAACCCTGCCCTTTCCTCCTCTCCTCCCCCCAGCTATGCACTTCCCATTCCCCATGCAGCATCTTCAACACGGCTCTTACCCACGGCAGAGTCGGGTCATGCCCACTGTTTCCATTCGACTCACCTCAACAACCATTTTAAAATCCACTGTCTAAAACAAACATTTTCCTCCCTCCATTTTATAAATAATTGAAGCTCGCTCCCTTTCAATTATGCATGACGCATCCCCACCACCAGAAGTCAGCGCCTGCACTGCAGCATCATCCTAAGACAGGAAGGACGGTAAGGGTGTGATAAAAATATGTTTTTGTATGTCATTGATTAGCTTATTGAGTAGTTCAGTACTGTCTTTACATCATGTGGTGTGTCTCGAGAGAAAAATGTGAAAGGATACAGCGTGGCAACATTTCTTGGAAAGGCCTTGACAAGATAACGCAATTATTTAACACGTTTAGAAGGAATTGGATAATACAATCTAATACATTATTTTCAGCACAAAGTCCAATTTCAAATAAATAATATCATATAATGACTATATTTTATTTTATTTTAAGGAAATGTCCAAATAACTGGTCATATGTATGTCACTACAGTGCATATCCTACATTTAAAACCTCCACACAGTTACCTGCAGCCAACACACACACACACACACACACACACACACACACACACACACACACACACACACACACACAATCACCTGAGAAGAAGTTCTTGGTCCTCAGGTAGCTCACGCTGAGCCGTAAAATAGAGAGTTTATCCAAGCTGGAGGTGACCTCTTCTGGGAAGGGCAGTAGACTGGCCAGACGGTCCAACTCAGAGTTCAGACGGTCCCGGTGGCGCTTTGATGGGTTAGACTTGGTCCCTTCAGATGGAGCTGTCTGTTTCTCTCTGAGCAGGAGAAGAGACATGGGGTTTATTAGGGAATCACAGAGGAAATGAAGTCAGTAGGCTAATTCTCTCAATGTTGATAAGAAGGTAAACAGTGGACATATTACCACTCAGTACTCACTTTTGGTCTTTCACTTCGATGCTAAATGATAAAGCATATAATTAAATATTGGTATTAATAATAATAATATAAGTTTAATAATAAATAATCATCATATCAATAATAATAATAATAATAATAACAATAATAATAACAATAATATGATTATAATAATGTTCTTATTTCCTTATAAGTAGAATTATTATTTTCGCTCCTATTTAGCTTATTGTTTAACCAGTTATAGATAAGCAATAATAACATTGTGAATACAGTGTGAAAAAATATTAATAGTCAAGTTACAAGTACTTGAACGTTTCACACGATACAATAATGGCACACTGAACTATGAAAAATACTGAAACGAAAATAAATACAAAAGGCCTGAGAATGATGAGCACGAGCACTGCGCGCCCTGCACCTGTGCCCGGAGCACTGGCTTGGATTCGTTTGGATTCGAATTGAATCATCTCTCTCCATCTGAATTGAACATCACTTCAACCATTTGACCTCATCATGATTAGGAGTCAAATTAAGTTATTGAGTTATTTTTATTTAGGACATTATGCATCATTATCCTGACACAATATACTATCTAGGATAAAATTACTGCTTAGAATATATAAATACAAATATCCAAATCTGTCTGCACCAAATAATATTGAAGATATATACATGCTATTTGGATGGATAGTGAGTGACTATCATGTCGTATAGCGTTGACTCATATATTATCAAATAGTAAAAAATAATAACGTTATGGTGGGCCATTTTAGTTCATTGTGCAAGCCAATGCAACGTTCAAAAAACTCTCACTTACTCTCTTTGCGCCGGTTTTCTTCTTTTCCGTCCAGCATACATGGTTGAGGCTTTACTGCGGTATAGCCGAATTATTCAATGTTAAGTGAAAACCGAGCCGACCTACATAAACCCGGTAATGATTGTGTAATAACCCATCTAGTCATCGCCTGATCTTGTCCAGAAAGAACGCTGTTTTCAAGAATGGATCAAGCAATGCACCGATGAATCAGTCCTCTTGTCCTACATCAATGACGTTGATGTTTGTCAGGCGGTTCAAATAATTACGCCTACAAACAAATACTGACAACGTTTGTATAAATGCTATTGCATGCAACTAAACTCCGTATCACAATGAAATAGAGTTTTCGTCAAAAAGTGGCAGCAGCAAGTGCATCCCTTCCGCGGTGTTTAACCGGTGCGTAAAATGCTGTTGACATCCGATATTAAATGCCTTCCTCGTCATGCAAAGTCCATGTCATCATTTGTTTCGATACAAAGTTAACATTAGTGGGGGAAAAAAATGAGGAAATAATGACGACATTGAAATATGTTGCAGTTTTTTCGCTAACGCATCTTTGCAAATCTCCTCTTGTGGCACGAGCAGCTAAAGCGCGCTCTCAACCTGAGCCCACAACCCCCCTCACAACCCAGTTAGGCCGGGGTACACGCATTGGACTGGACTGACCAGGCAACCCGCACAGATTTGTGCAAGAGCGCGCAAGGATCAGAGGTGGAGGCGCGCGAATCAGAGGCCCTGAGTTAGAGGGCGCGCACAAGTATTAGGCCTCATGTTAGAGGGCGCGTGCAATTAACAGAAATAGGATCAGCACAAGGGGTCCATTTGGTCACTGGCACAACTTGTCAACTATTTGTAAAGTTGGTTGGCTATTAGGCTATGCAATTATATATTTAGTGAAGTTGGAAAACCTTTCAGAAGTTTAAATAAATAGATAGGCATAACAAAATCTTGATTTGCTCATTTTGGTTATGCCCTTCTATTACTAAAATAATCATGAGGACCTTTCCTCGGGTGAGAAAAGGAAACTTCAAAACATTCCAAAACATTTTTTTCTTTCTTTCTTGTAATTTTCTCCAGAGCTAAAGAAAAAAAGTTACTCTTGAAAACATTTTTTTCCTGTTTCAGTCCAGAGTTACCATAACATGAGTTGTGTGCAAACATTATATTATCTCTATTTTGTGGAAAACCAGAGGGCTTGTGGTAATGTTATGTGAGTAGGCTCCCTCTAGTGACCAAAATTAATATGACATAAAACCGTTTCATAAGTGGCTGGGGTAAACTACTACTTTTACTTTTACAGATAACATAACATGGCATAAAGTAACATAGCATAACGTAACATAACATAGCATAACATAACATACATCTTTGAAAAATGTATGTCTTTACAGATAAAATAATTATTGGAAATAAATACTCCAACTGCTCCCTCTCCTCCTATCCTGTGGGAATCATGAGGGCCCTCAGGCATACCTAAGAGTACAGATAATATCATTCACCTCTAGGGTGAAAAGGAGTCACGTAAGAATCTGGAAAATGTAGAATCTGAAATATATATAAAAAAAATCTTCCTGAAGTCACTAAAACTGCCCAAGCTATTGGAGACAGATAAGAATTTATTAGCCAATAAACAAAGGGGAAATACTGAGGGCACTCATGAGCCTTCAGTCAGGAAAAGCCCCAGGGCTAGACGGTTCACTGTAGAATTTTACCAAAAAAATCAACAACAATTAATAGATGCATTCATGGAAATGCATCAACATATTATTGACAAGGGTGTGTTGGCTCCAACTCTACAAGAGGCCTTGATTTCATTGATCTGTAAACCGGAAAAACACCCCATTATGGCATCTTCTTATCGCCCAATCTCATTCATTAATGTTTATTTGAAATTGATCGCTAAAGCCATTGCATTCAGGCTGGAAGGGTACCTACGAACATTGATTAACAATGACCAAGGTTCATTAAAGATAGAATGTCAACAAATAACTTAAGGCGCCTTTTTCATATCTTATCCGAAGCAAGACAGTCAGATGAACTCGCAGTTGTAGTATCACTTGATGCAGAGAAAGACTTTGATTGTGTTGAATGGGAGTATGTCGTAAAGGTTTTGGAGCATTTACATTTTGTTGCATATTTCAGTAATTATGTTAAGCTTTTATATGACACACCAAAAACCAGAGTGAACATGAATGAAATGGTGACTGCTCTGCTTCCCTATTGGTCGTATTACGAGACAAGGGTGTCCTCTTTCCCCCATGCTGTTTTCCTTGGTTTTGGAACCACTGTCTCAAAAGATTCGAGAGAACTCTTGCATCACAGGATTTTCAGTGGGAGATATAGTGCACAAGATTTCTTTGTACGCTGATGATATCTTAGTATTTCTCACAAAACCAGACACATCACTGCGGTCCCTGTTGAATGTGATTGATTATTTCAGTACTTTCTCTGGTTATAAAATTAACTAGTCTAAGAGTGAGGTCCTTCCGATATCTAAAGCTCAGATTAGAACACTATTTCACTGGTTTAAATGAGAATAATCCTCCTACATGGACTCGGATTGAAGGGCATATTCTAAAAGTACAAGACACAGTATGTAATATGTTCCATATTGCTTTACAACCAAGTAGTCAATCTGTAAAGGTATGGAATGATGTTCATCGATATATGGGGCAGGACACTTATTTGTCACCGTATATCCCAATTACACTCAATACTACACTTACAACAGGCCTGAAAAACCAAGCTTATACTTTTGACTCATCTGTAAATAGAACATTCTTCCAAGAGTCTTGATGATCATCCAGGTGCTCCCAGATGCCTTTTGACAAACTTGAGTCAACTTTTTGGACGAGATGGGTCCCATTATGTCTGGTGAAAACCAAACACTGCATTCCACACTAAGAACCTCATACCAACGGTCAACCATGGTGGTGGTAGTGTGATGGTTTGGGGATGCTTTGCTGCCCCAGGACCTGGAAAACTTGCCTTAATAGAAGGAACCATGAATTATGTTCTGTATCAGAGAATTCTACAGGAGAATGTCAGCCCATCCGTCTGTTTTAAAAAAAAAACAGTTTACCTTTATTTAACCGGGCAAGTCAGTTAAGAACAAGTTCTTATTTTCAATGACAGCCTAGGAACAGTGGGTTAACTGCCTTGTTCAGGAGCAGAATGACAGATTCGTACATTGTCAGCTCAGGGATTTGATCTTGCAACCTTTCAGTTACTAGTCCAACTCTCTAACCACTAGGCTACGCTGCAGCCCCTCTGTAAACTGATGCTGAAGCGCAGCTGGGTCATGCAGCATGACAATGATCCAAAACACACAATCACGTCTACATGAAAATGGTTAAAAAGCAACACATTTGAAGTTTTGGAATGGCCAAGTCAAAGTCCAGACCTTATCCCAATTGAGATGTGGCAGGACTTGAAATGAGCAGTTCATGCTTGAAAACTCACAAATGTCGCTAAGTTAAAGCAGTTCTGCATGCAAGAGTGGGCCAAACTTCCTCCACAGCGATGTGAGAGACTGATCAACAACTACAGGAAGCTGATAATATTCAGTATCAAAAATATGCAAACATAGAGCAAATCAGAATGGGGGCAAATAATTTATCACGGAACTGTAGCTTATTAACAGAATATTCCAAATGTACCACAACAAGGGTGAAAAATAAATGGGAGAGGGATCTTGAGACCCAGATCACAGAAGATCAATGGTCTGAAACGAATGAGCAATCCCAGAGAGTTTACATTAACACAAGATACAAGCTTTGTCAGTAGAAATTCATTCATAGAGCTTATCTTACACCTGAAAAAATGAACCTCTTTAAAAAAGACTGTCCCCACACTGCCCTCGCTGTAAAACAGAGACAGGTTATCTATTACACAGGACATGGGCCTGCTCTGAACTTGGTAGCTGGAGATTGAAAGTATTTTACACGAGGTCCTTCATAGGGAAGTACATCTAACTTCCATGATGACGATCCTTGGTGATCTATATACAATTTACAACTCACCTCTCAGAGAATTAAGAATTTATTTAGCTTAGCTATGACTGAGGCCAAAAGATGTATAACTTTTACGTGGAACCATGAGAATCCTCCCAATATCACTCAATGGATTAATGAGGTCAGCAACTAGTGTCACGCCCTGACCATAGAGAGCCCTTTTATTTCTCTATTTTGGTTAGGTCAGGGTGTGATTTGGGTGGGCATTCTAGATTTTGTAGTTCTATGTTCCATTCTATGTTTTCTATTTCTTTGTTGTTTGCCGAGTATGGTTCCTAATCAGAGGCAGCTGTCTATCGTTGTCTCTGATTGGGAATCATATTTAGGCAGCCCTTTTTCCCTCCTTCAGTTGTGGGATCTTATTTTTGTACAGCTCAGTTTAGCCTGCAGAACGTGATGGTCGTTTTCTGTTGTTTCTTGTTTTGCTTTAGTGTTCTGAGTTAAAATACATTTATCATGAGCACTCACCACGCTGCACCTTGGTCTCCTCTTTACGACGATCGTCACAGCTAGAAAAAATAACATATGATATGCAAGGTATCCCACAGTCCTTTCAAAAAACTTGGGATTCCTGGATAGAATACATAGAGCCATTATAAACATTTGATCATTGTTGGGTGTATGGTGTGTGATTTTGAGGTAAAATCTTGAACAGAGTACCCCCAACTGGTGGCCCGCTCCTGCTCCTCCCCTCCGGCGTACGACGTCGCCAGAGTACTAACCACCGGTCCTGGGATTCATCAGTATGCACACCTGGCACTCATCATTACGCGCACCTATTAATCATTATGATTCACACCTGGACTCCATTACCTTCATAATTTCCTCCCCTTTATATGTCACTCTTCCAGGTTCATTCACCAGTTGGTATTGTTCTTGTGTACTGGCGTTCTGCCTTATGTTAGTGTCGTGTTCTTGGTTTTGTTGTTTTATTAAAATGTTTCACCTGCTTCCGACTCACCGCCCCATCATCACAGAATACCAACTGAAAATATGGAAGCAGCAGGACAACCGGACATCTCCCAGACGATCAATGAACAAGGTGACCTTCTTCGGCAACACCATGACCAGCTGGCTCAACTGGGGACGGCCATGGAAGAGGTTCTCCGCAGTCTACAATGTCTCAACAGCGGAGGATATTCTAGAGCCAGTCTACCCAACGAGTCAGCACACCAGCCCATTCAGCAACCCGCTCAGGTCAGCGATGCCCATCTATCCCTCCCGGAGAAATATGAAGGGACACCATCCAAATGCCGTGGCTTCCTCCTTCAGTGCTCCCTCTATTTTGCACATCAGATGGGAGCTCCCACCACCGAGAGGTCTAAGGTTGTCACGGTTATTTCTCTGCTGACTGGGCGGGCATAGGAATGGGCTACGGCCGTCTGGGAGGGAGGAGAGGAGCTTGAGTCTTATGAGTGGTTCATGGCTCTGTTTTAAATGTATTTTCGATCATCCCACGGAGGGTAGAGAGGGAGGTGAGCGTCTCCTTCAGCTCCAGCTGGAGAATCAGACGGCTGCTGAGTATGCGCTTACCTTCCGGACAGTAGCAGCTTCCAGTGGATGAAATGAGCCGGCGCTCAGCACGTTATTTAGAAGAGGTCTGCGCGAGGAGGTCCAGACGGAACTGGCCTGCCGAGGTGACAACCTTACCCTGGACACACTCATTGCGATGGCCATCCATCTGAATAACCTCCTCCGGGAGCATCGGCATCTACATCGCTTCTCTCCCTCCTTCGGCGAGTGTTTGGGATGAGAGCCTGAACCCATGGAGGTAGGGTCACACGCCTTCCCACGGTGGAACGACGCAGACGGATGCTGCTGGGGCTCTGTCTGTACTGTGGCCAGGGAGGGCACAAGCGCCAGGATCCAGGATCCAATAGAGCAGAGGGATGGTCACGTGATGTTACATCCCCTGGACCAGGAATGAGTATTCCATCTACTGCTCTTCCTGTTACTCTTTTTAGTACCCATCTGTAGAAAAGGCCCATGGAGTTGGTGGAATAATCCTTTAATTCATGGCCACTTACTCAGCTGGGCCTGGGGCACTTTAATTAGGTCAGGTGGAAATGTCCGACAGATCTCATCCCCATAAAAGGAAGAAATCGCCATCGCCCGATCTCGCTGCTTTGTCTTCCTTAACTCCGTCTAATCCAGAAGTTCTGTGCGTCCATGAATCCACCTAAGTCCACCGACTCTGTTACCTTTCATCTGAACCTTTCATCTGAACTATCTGTTTCGATCGGGAGAGCGGGCCATCAGTTATTGTTTGTAGTTATTACCGTGGAGCATGGCTTGGAGCGCACGCTTCAAAGCTATTGTGTAATGTGAATGGTCAATGATCATGGCCCTACGGATCATCACAGGCCAATTATGCCATTGATATATGATTAATATGTAATGAAATTACATGTACACATGAAGATACTTGAAAGGGTGACATATGAAACTTCATTGTTTGCCAAACTGATCGATTCTGACATCAAACTAATGGGGATTATAGATTGAATAACCGATCACTGCTTGTATTCTTCTTCTTATGATTATGATAAATAGTTATGAGCATAAATGACTCAAAGATGATTCCTATTGACTTCTTAATGAACTGGATTGTTGAATTCCCTAATTTTGTTAATAATGAATGAATGTTATGAATTTGATTGGATACATGTTATGAATTTGATTGGATACCTGTTATTCTGTTTCCTTTGTTATGCAGCACAGACTACTCAGTAAATATACCACTTTATGGTTAAATGAATTCCTGCCTCAGTCTCATCCATTCCTCTGTCACCTGACATGTGACCACCTGTTCACCTTCACTGTCAGTCATCCTACCTGTCCAGCTACCCACACAGATTCCACTAATCTTTCACCATCACTCTGGCTGACTGTCCCTCATGCCCTGTGTCTACAGCTTTAGTGGATTCCGGCGCCACAGGGAACTTTATGGATCAGACCCTTGCCTCCTCTCTCAATATTACTACCTACCCACTCTCCTCTCCTTTTCCGGTTCAAAGTCTTGACTGTTGGCCTCAAGGATCCGGAACCATCACCCAACCACTCACCCTCACCGTGGAGCCCAATCACCAGGAAAACATCCCCTTTATCACCAGTTCACAAGATCATCCTCGGCCTACCTTGGCTTCAGCGCCATAACCCTACCATCTCATGGTCGAGGATGAGAATCACCGACTGGTCACCTGAATGCCGGAAGACCTACTTTCCTGTCCCCTGTGATTCCACGTCAGTTGAGTCCTGTGGTTGCCCTCCAGCCCAACATCCCGGAGGAATATCAGGATCTAGGGGAGGTATTCTCCAAGACCCACACTACCTGTCTCCCTCTTCATTGCCCCTGGGACTGTGCCATTGACCTGTTTTCCGGTGCTACACCTCCGCGCAGACGCATCTACCCTCTCTCAGTGGCTGAGACCCAGGCCATGGAGGACTACATTCAAGAGGCACTCCAACAGGGTTTCATCCGCAGCTCCACGTCCCCTGTGTCGGCTGGTTTCTTCTTCGTGGCCAAGGAGGGAGGATTACGCCCTTGTATCGATTACCATGGACTCAATGACTCAAAGTATCGGTACCCTCTCCCGCTGGTGCCGTCAGCCATCGAGCAGCTCCACAGGGCCCGGTTCTTCACCAATCTGGACCTGCGGAGTGCCTACAGTCTCATTCACATCCGGGAGGGGATGAGTGGAAGACGGCGTTCAGCACAATGTCTGGTCACTACGAGTACTTGGTTATGCCCTTTGGCTTAGCCAATTCTCCGTCAGTGTTCCAGGCATTCGTCAATGAGGTATTCAGGGACATGCTCGGACATCAGGTGATTGTGTACATCGATGACATTGTGATCTTCTCGACCCTCCTGGAGGATCACATCACTCACGTTCGAGCAGTCCTGGAACGCCTCTTGACAAACCACCTGTTCGTCAAGGTGGAGAAGTGGCAATTCCACCAGAGGGCTGTCTCCTTCTTGGGCTACCAAATCAACCTGCAGGGAGTGAGGCTGGAGGACAAGAAGGTAGATGCGGTAAGGTCATGGCCAGTCCCAACCACCATCAAGGGGTTACAACGGTTTTTGGGGTTTGCCAACTTTTACCTCTGCTTAATCAGCAACTTTAGCGTCGCCACACCTCTCACCTCCCTCCTCAAGGGTGGGCCTTGTAGGTTGGTTTGGTCTCCAGGTGCCGACGAGGCCTCTCGTCTCCTCAAGGGGCGTTTCACCTCTGCTCCCTTGCTAAAACACCCAGATCCCACGCTACCTTTAGTGGTTGAGGTAGACGCATCGGAGGTGGGTGTGGGGGCAGTTTTGTCACAAAGACAGGGGGACCCGCTAAAAGTATCCTTGTGCTTTCTTCTCCAAGAAACTGTACCCCGCAGAGAGGAATTACGACGTTGGCGATCGTGAGCTCTTGGCGGTGAAGTTGGCATTAGAGGAGTGGAGACACTGGCTGGAAGGTGCTGTCGTGTCTTTGGCTATGCCGGATTAGGTGATATGACATGCTATTCTATAAAATGATTTCTCTGTAATTAATATTACCTGATTAAGCTAATCAGGTAGATAAGTAACTAGAAAGTCGGGGCACCACAAAAGAATGTTTATTGAGCTGTCATCTTCCAAATAAACTCTTAAAGACCTAGTAATCTTTTACATCAATAGCATTCAATATTTAATCCTCACCTTGTTAAGTCTCATCTGAAAGTGGTAAATTCTTGGTTATCTTCACGAACCCTGGCTAACAAGTTGAATCAGCAATACAAAATTTGGTTTAATTATTTACTTACTAAATACCTAACTAATCACAGAATTACATATACACAGAATGCAAATTATGTCATACAGAAAACGTCCCTGGTGGACAGAGCCGACATGACGCCTGGTTACACAAAGGAAAGGGGGTTGGGTTTGAGTGAAAGAGCGGGAAGACTGAGGAACAAAGGGAGAAGCTATGCTATCGTAAATACAGTATCTTATCCATTCTAAATTACCGCCCATTTGAAAAAGGAGAATGCAATAAATATTTACTCTGAGCTGCGCTTCGGTAGGTTGGTCGTAGATGCTGGCCATGTTGCCCAACAGAGATCTTCCTTGTCCTTTGAAGAGTGTCTCTGGTGGTAAACTGGATACTTGGTAGTATCGTGTTTGTTAGGGCAGATCCTCTGTCCATCCTTTCCTAGCCCACGTTTACAGCGGCCGCTGACAACTCAACGGCTAGGAGGTATTACTTCTGGAGTGAATAAGAGTTCAAAGTTCATACCAAGTTGCCATACTTTTTAGCTCATGCTATATTCTGGCTGGTATAGTCGAAATTCATCATCACCTTCACATTGAAACTCAATGCTAATTTCGTTAGGTCCTTGTCGTTCAACCAGAGCTCATGCTGATGATGGCTTAGTTATTTAGGTGATCTTTGTCCTTTCAACGCGGGGACCGAACAGTTTATTATCTGAACACTTTCAACATAGGACTGTCGCCCTAATGTCATCGGAACAGAAGGTTACATTTTCATCAAGGGCTTTATATAGGAGTGGAGAGAAGGGCGTGTTTCAGTTTATAATCAATGTCTCTTCACATGGGCGAGCCACTGAGTGAGCAGAGCTTTAACCTTATGAAAACCCAATTCTCTCATTTGGAAGCTAAAATTACATTTCATCTTTTCACAAATAGTTTCATATTTAAACATTTAAATTGCACAACAATTCCATGTGAATCTGATAACTAGAATGTGTAGACTTTCCAAGATACAGTTTATGTATAATAATGTCTCAGACGCCAACTGATCTGGCATCATATTCATTGAGTACCAACGCATATTTTCAACTGGTTGGATTACCGAAATATGGTTCCTTTCCCGCCACCTTTTGATGTTCCCAGACTCTCTATGTTTAACAAAGGCTATTCAAGAGTCCTTCTGTAGAGCCAAGAGAGAGGAAAGGGAGAAAGGTATTTATGGGGTGTCATAAACCTTACCCACAGGCCAACGTCATGACAGTGCCAATTTGTCATCCTCACCGACCATCGGAACCTTGAGTACATACGGACCGCGAGGAGACTGAATTTGTGTCAAGCCAGGTGGGACCTCTTCTTCACCAGGTTTGACTTCATGCTGACCTATTGCCCAGGTTCTAAGAACATCAAGGCCGATGCCCTGATGCCCTGTATCTACGATTCGGGAGAGGCTCCTGTCCAGAGGGCACCCATAATCCCATCCTCCTGAGTCGTGGGTCCAGTGGTTTGGGACGTAGATGTGGACATCCGCCAGGCTCTAGAGAGGGAGCCCGCACCCCGGAATTGTCCTCCCGCACGCATCTACGTTCCCACAGGGATAAGGGATCGGCTGCTGACCTGGGCACACACAGCTGTCGTCGCTGGACATCCAGGTATTTCTCGCGCCATCCATTCATCACTGAGAAATACTGGTGGCCCACCTTGGCGCAGGATGTTACGCGGTATGTCAACTCCTGTTCCGTGTGTGCTCAAACCAAGTCCCCCTGGAATGCTCCAGCAAGGAAGCTCCTGGCGCTTCCCGTGCCTCAGCGACCTTGGTCCCATCTGTCCATTGACTTTGCTACTGATCTTCCCCCTTCTGATGGATAGATTCTCCAAGTCATGTCGGTTAATCCCTCTTCCTGGTCTTCCCACTGCTCTCCAGGTCGCTGAGGCACTCTTCCACCAGGTCTTCCGGCATTATGGCCTTCCGGAGGACATCATCTCAGACCGTGGCCCTATATTCACATCCCGAGTATGGAGGGCCTTCTTGGAAAAGCTTGGGGTCACGGTTAGTCTCACATCCGGGTATCGGCCTCAGTCTAACAGGCAGGTGGAGAAGATGAATCAGGAGCTGGGGCGGTTCCTGAGGAGTCACGGTCAGGACCGGCAGGGTGAGTAAGCACATTTTCTTCCTTGGGCAGAGTACGCCCAGAACTCTCTACTGGGTTGACCCCCTTCCAGTGTGTGTTCGGTTTCCAGCCGGCCCTGGCCCCGTGGACCCCGGGCCAGACCGCGGCTCCTGCGGTAGATGAGTGGTTCCGGCACGTGGAGGAGGTGTGGAACAATGCGCACGTGAGACTCCATTGTGCCGTCCATCGTCAGAAGAAGCAGGCAGGCCGTCACTGCAGTGAGACCCCTGTGTTCCATCCTGGGGATCGCGTCTGGCTCTCTATCAAGAACCTCCCACTCTGCCTACCCTGCAAGAAACTGAGCCCCCAAGGTTCTCTGGAGGGTCAATGAGGTGACATACGGTAGTGACTGGGTAATTGTAACCTGTATCTCACCCTCTTTTCATGTCTCCCTTCTCAGGCCTGTGGTTCCTGGTCCCTTAGCTGATGCTGTCCCCCACGACACACCTCCACCCCACCTGGACATCGAGGGGAGCTCAGCGTATGCAGTCAGATCCCTACTGGACTCCTGTCATCGTGGGGGTCGGTTCCAGTATCTGGTGGACTGGGAGGGGTATGGCCGAGGAGCGGTGTTGGGTTCCGGTGGAGGACATTCTGGACCCCAACATCTGTGATTTCCACGTTCGCCGCCTGGACCGACCCGCTCCTCGTCCTCTGGGTCGTCCCCCTCGTCGACGTCAACCTGTGGCTGGAGCCGTACGTCAGAGGGGGGTACTGTCACATACGACGTCGCCAGAGTACTAACCACCGGTCCTGGGATTCATCAGTATGCACACCTGGCACTCATTACGCGCACCTGTGAATCATTATGATTCACACCTGGACTCCATTGCCTTCATTTCCTCCCCTTTGATATGTCACTCACCAGTTGGTATTGTTCTTGTGTATCAGCGTTCTGCTTTATGTTAGTGTCGTGTTCTTCGTTTTGTTGTTTTAAAATGCTGCACCTGCTTCCAACTCACCGCCCCATCATTACAACGGATGTGTTGTTCCCAAATGTAATCAAGGTTTGAAACGATGTTTTAGTCAAATACTATATCTTTTTAGGCTTCTTGCGGTCAATTTGCAGTCTAAAAATATATTTGTTCTGGCCACCCGACCATCCACTCAAGAAAGAGTTGGCCCGCAGCTGAATCTAGTTGATGATCCCTGATCTAGAACAATGTGTTGCTATATTCAAGTGTGTCACGTTGGCATAAAGGGTCGGGAGACAGGCGCAGGAATGCGTAATATATTTTTTTTTATTAGACCCAAATTACGGCGTGCCGTGTAAAGGCACAGGGACGAAGACCAAAAACTGATACAACACACAGGGTTGAAACCCAAACAAAAGAGCAAGGAGTATCTCAAATAAATTTCACAAGCGCACAATGATTAACACACATGATGAGACTCGTAATCATCTGCGCAATCCACAAGGGTACGAAAGCCCAAAACACACAGCACAGGTACTCACACAAATCAACGGACATTGTAACAATAATCGACAGGACAAACCAAGGACAGACTTATACAATTGCTAATCACTGGGAATAGGGGCCAGGTGTGCGTAATGAAAGTTCCGGAGGGATCCGTGACAGTGTTATGGTATGGTACAGTGAGGGGAAAAAGTATTTGATCCCCTGCTGATTTTGTACGTTTGCCTACTGACAAAGAACGGTGAGAACGGTGAGATCAGTCTATAATTTTAATGGTAGGTTTTTTTGAACAGTGAGAGACAGAATAACAACAAAAAACTCCAGAAAAATGCATGTCAAAAATGTTATAAAATGATTTGCATTTTAATGAGGGAAATAAGTATTTGACCCCCTCTCAATCAGAAAGATTTCTGGCTTCCAGGTGTCTTTTATACAGGTAACGAGCTGAGATTAGGAGCACACTCTTAAAGGGAGTGCTCCTAATCTCAGTTTGTTACCTGTATAAAAGACACCTGTCCACAGAAGCAATTAATCAATCAGATTCCAAACTTTCCACCATGGCCAAGACCAAAGAGCTCTCCAAGGATGTCAGGGACAAGATTGTAGACCTACACAATGCTGGAATGGGCTACAAGACCATCGCCAAGCAGCTTGGTGAGAAGGTGACAACAGTTGGTGCAATTATTTGCAAATGGAAGAAACACAAAAGAACTGTCAATCTCTCTCGGCCTGGGGCTCCATGCAAGATCTCACCTCGTGGAGTTCCAATGATCATGACAACGGTGAGGAATCAGCCCAGAACTACACGGGAGGATCTTGTCAATGATTTCAAGGCAGCTGGGACCACAGTCACCAAGAAAACAATTGGTTACACACTACGCCGTGAAGGACTGAAATCCTGCAGCACCCGCAAGGTCCCCCTGCTCAAGAAAGCATATATACATGCCCGTCTGAAGTTTGCCAATGAACATCCGAATGATTCAGAGGACAACTGGGTGAAAGTGTTGTGGTCAGATGAGACCAAAATGGAGCTCTTTGGCATCAACTCAACTCGCCGTGTTTGGAGGAGGAATGCTGCCTATGACCCCAAGAATACCATCCCCACCGTCAAACATGGAGGTGGAAACATTATGCTTTGGGGGTGTTTTTCTGCTAAGGGGACAGGACAACTTCACCGCATCAAAGGGACGATGGACGGGGCCATGTACTGTCAAATCTAGGGTGAGAACCTCCTTCCCTCAGCCAGGGCATTGAAAATGGGTCGTGGATGGGTTTTCCAGCATGACAATGACCCAAAACACACGGCCAAGGCAACAAAGGAGTGGCTCAAGAAGAAGCACATTAAGGTCCTGGAGTGGCCTAGCCAGTCTCCAGACCTTAATCCCATAGAGAATCTGTGGAGGGAGCTGAAGGTTCGAGTTGCCAAATGTCAGCCTCGAAACCTTAATGACTTGGAGAAGATCTGCAAAGAGTAGTGGGACAAAATCCCTCCTGAGATGTGTGCAAACCTGGTGGCCAACTACAAGAAACGTCTGACCTCTGTGATTGCCAACAAGTCATGTTTTGCAGAGGGGTCAAATACTTATTTCCCTCATTAAAATGCAAATAATTTTATAACATTTTTGACATGCGTTTTTCTGGATTTTTTTGTTGTTATTCTGTCTCTCACTGTTCAAATAAACCTACCATTAAAATTATAGACTGATCATTTCTTTGTCATTGGGCAAACGTACAAAATCAGCAGGGGATCAAATACTTTTTTCCCCTCACTGTATACTACATACAGCATGTGTGACATATCTATACGTTGTATGTTTTTGTTTATTTCATTTTAAATTTGTATTTATTTGCTCTGCTGATTAAAATTGTATAATTGAACGTCACATTAAAGATTTATTGGATATTGTGAAAATAAATAAATCTCACCAGATCAAATTCCAGTTACATGTAAATGTACTTGACGAATAAAAGTGATTCTGATAAGAACAGACAAACATGTGTAAAGTCATTAAACCTCTTTAATGTGGAGATGAGAAACAACAATTTAGACGTAAGCGCCATGGCTGATACATTGTTAGAGGCAGAAAAACAACAAAAGCCACAAGGTGTATATTTATAAATACTGTTCTGAGGAAACAGGTCAAAAAATGTTTTACAGACATGAACTGTTCTGTGTGAAGAAAACATATGTATAAAATAGTGTACAATAATAGAGGTGAATCTTATGAAGGCCAAATTACTTAAAAATACAAATGAAAAATAGTATGTACACATTAAAACGGTACTGCATATAGAAAGGCGCCTTGGCCTCAGTGCAATAGTTATAGTGCCTACATTGTGCAGAAGCATACAGACAAGAATACTGAATACTATACTTTAATATGGACTCTTATGGTGTTCATTATAGGTTCTGTATTTTTGAAAGCACCCGATCCCCCTAGAATACATTGAATAATCCACATTGAATTGGATCATTGATCATTCTGAAACTGTAGCTGCCAATACTGTATTACTTCCCTGTAGAACTGCAGGGCAATAAAACAATTAATCAAAGAAATGAAAGTAAAGTGAAAGATATTCCCACTTAGGCATAGGAGAGCATATCAACAATGCAGTTTGAACAGTGGCTCTGCTTTTTCTTTTCAAATTGACTGATGATTATATGCTTTTCCATGTTTGGTTAATCGGTTTCTCTTCTGCATATTTATGCAAATGAGGCACTTAAACTATCTGATGCATTTCGGCATGAATACTTTACCAAGGCACCTCCCCTTCTTGGGTGTTTTCTATCAATAGAAGCACAATAGAAGAAAATAAAACTGCAGGTGCACAGGAATCCCACTGGACACAGACATCAATTCAACATTTATTCCAAGTTGGTTCAACATCATTTCATTGAAATGACGTGGAAACAACGCTAATTCAACCAGTGTTTTCCCAGTGGGACACTTCACAAAATAACAGAAAAGACAAAACTGGCTCAATTACATATTTATAGTTTTGGTTAAATGCTTATAAAAATACAAAAGATGATTTTTTTTTCAAAAAACAAAACAAAGCTGAGTAAATAAATGCATTTTTGACGTTGTTGTCATTACATTCTGATTAGCATATCTTGTTGTAATAATAGGATATATCAAAATGGAGCATGGTTTGTGATGCAAGAACGTGATGCAAGTCTCAAAAGTCATCACAAGGAAAATAGTTATTCAATTTTCATTCAGGCCATTGAAGTATTATGATCGCTGGGGAATAGTTTTTTTTTCTCCATATCAAAATAAGCAGTTGATACAGTTTAAACTGTATATCATTCATACATACGTATTGTACAGTACGTAACGATATCCATCCTGTCCATAATATCGTATGCCAACATATTTAGCATTTTCCAAATGCAAATGCTCTTCTTTTTGCCCTTACGGTCATACTGTAGTCAATTTACCAGGCATCGACTATCTCACCTTTCCTTTTGGAATTTGGCTAGATCCTATATGTTCAAATGCATTTAGGGATTAAAAAAACAACAACTTAAAAGTAATCCCAGGAATCTCATTCAGCGGGTTCTCTCTTTTTCTCTATTACTGCTTACTTCATCATCTTTCGTCTTTCCTTTCCAAAATCATCTGGCAATTCTTTAACATCAGAGGCACAATGAGGCACAATTCAAACGGGAGGTACAATTCAAAACAACCAATAAATATATTCTGTCTTTCCTCCATATCGACCAGACGTGACTATGTCCGAAATGGCACTCTATTCCCTATATAGTGCACTACTTTTGACCAGGGCATGCTCACCCAAGGAGAAAGCAAGTCAAGGAGGAGCTCGTGACAGTCACTGGAGCTTCTGTCTTCTGTCTGGTTGCAGAAGAAAAATAAGCCACACGACCCTCTGGTCCAAACGCCTTGTATCTTGCATCCAAACATACGATTTGAGACGCATAGAAGAGAAATGAAGGACGCCATCTTGGCCAATCTCCTTGGTGAAGTAAGGCATGGTGGTGGTAGAATCCCGAAAAGGCACATGGCTGTGTGAGTCTGTATGTGTCCGTGTATCTGATTGTTTAGCAAAGAGGGCTACTCTTCAGTATCTCAACAAATTCCATTCAGCCGTGGAAAAGGCGGGTTCTTCCTCCTTGTAGAACCTTCTAGAAGTCGCAACAGTTGGTTTGATTGTTCTCTGAGAAGTATGTGGTTCTGTTGGGCAGGGCCGGGAACTGGAACGATATGTTTTCCTCCATTGGACAGTTTGTGACCTGGATGGTAAATAATGGACCAAGTTAGCCACAACAGATCAGAAAGACAAGGGGATGATGTAATACATGCAACCCACCGCAAACTGTGCTTGTTTGAGTGCTTTAAAATCCTCATTATACCCTTCTCAAAGAAACCACCAACAATGGACAAAACAAATCTTCAAATGTGCATTTAAGTACATACAACAGAGTAATTAGCTCTAAATGCTTCAATATACGTCAAATACAAATATGAAACAGACACCTTCTTCCCAAAGGTCCCGTCGTGGCTCGTAATAACTGTCCTACTAGTAAAACCCTAAATACTGGTGCAATTAGAAACGCTGTAATCTGGCTGTAATAATGAAACAAGTCTCCCTTGAAAAATAGGTATTTTTACCTCAATGGGACAATCTGTTAAAATAAAGGTCCCATTTAAATACTGGTGCCCGTATTACCTGTGTCTGCCCGTTGCAGTTGAGGTACTGCTGCTGGACCATCAGGCTGTCTGGTGTGAGGCCCCCAGGGGTTAGACCAGGCCCCACCTGACAGGACAGAGGGCTGATGTTGGTGTCACCCTGTGGGATTGCAGAGGAGCCCACAATAGGCCCGCTGGAGTTCCTCTGGAAGTAGCAGGAGGCCTGGGAGGGACTCTGGTCGTGGAGGGGGGCCATGGCTCTCTGACAGGAGGATGGGACCAGGGAACCAAGGGCCGTGTTGGGGGTTAAACAGACCCCGTTGACAGGAACCGAGTGGGGGTTGGTGTTGCTGAACATACAGCTGTTGGAAGAGACGAGAGGAGGGGTGACGACAGCAGAGGTCTTTTGAGGCCTGTACTGGCCTGATATTGTTTGAGCCCTGTTGTAGTTATGGGCCTGAGAGTTCTGCTGTGGCTGGGCCTCGAGCACAGGGATAGGGAGCTGGGGAGCAGTTTGGAAGTCAGACACCTGGTTGTTATAAAAGCTGCCCATGACATTGTGTTGGTGTCCATTTTGTTGGTGTAACATCGAGGGCAGCATTTGCTGCTGCTGCTGATGCAGGGTCTGCAGGGAAAAGTGTCCTTGTAGGCAGCTAGCCGGGTTGGGATCTAGAATGACATCTTTTGGTTGATTTGAAATATTCTGGGCAAAGGTTTCCAACAAGGTGTCGGCCACCATGTTGGTATTGGGCATGGAGGAGGGCAAGGGCATCCACATGGTTTCCTGACCGGGCACTGCAAAGGGATCTGATTGGCTTATGGAGCTCTGGTTCTGGAATCTCATTGGCTGATCATTCATGCCCCACCCCAGCTGGTTCTGGATTGGCAGAACCATAGGAGCAGGGATGGCCTGAGTGGCAGAGCTCCGATTGGCAAGGCCTGACTGCATCTGATGTCTCAGGGAATAAGACGCCAGCCCGTTACCAGGGCTGGACAGGATCTGAGAGGCCTGGAGGCCTTGCTGCCTACCTTTGGCTTGGTTCTGCCGCAGCTGGGCACAGGAGCCAGCCAGGGCAGGGTTAAAGGCCAGAGGGTTAGCGTTGCTCTGCAGGCCCAGGTTCTCTCCCAGGGATTGGGCAAATGTGTTCCTGGAGGAAGCCTGCTGGAGTGTGGGGCCGTTCAATCCCATCTGAGAGCCCATGTTTGTCTGCTTCATCATGCCCTGAACGTTACTCACTGTTTCAGCCGCACTCAAGCCTCCCATCCCAAGCAACTGGTTCTGCTTGGGATCAACCCCCCAGTTGAAGCCCTTTCCTTCAGGCATCATGGTATTCCCCTGCAGGTCGACATTTGTAAGGCACTCTGGTACCTCCAGGAGAGGGTTGTTGACACTAACGGACCCCAGCAGTGAGCCCAAATGCTCGGGCATCTTGAGTCCTCCGTTCTCCTTGAAGAGATGTTCCTCCACATATGACAGGATGTCATGGTTGAGGATGTCATCAAGGTCCTCGGACATCTCACAGTTGCTGGAGCTCATCTTCAGCAGAGTGTTCTCCCAGTCCTTCAGCTCTATGGGGTCCACATCCAGGCTGCAACAAGATAAGATCAGATCAGATCAGATAAGGTCCACTTCCAGGCTGCAATCACATCAAATCCAACTTTATTTGTATAGCACATTTCATACAAGCTGCAGTATAGCAATACAATACAATGCGCTTCACATTATTTTTTAAAAAGAGATACAATAAATCATAGAAAATAGATGGCAAAATTCCATGAACAAAAATTGAAAGTATTTTTGTGGTGGTACAAGAAGTTTAAACATTTTAATTAAGTGAGGCGGTGAAATATATTCAAAGCTCAATTTATTAAAATATCTGGTCTGATTACTTTGATAAACTGTCAACCTCATTACTTTGGACTGTGGGGAAGTTAGATCACATATTTAATCACAAATAATTACACTAAGACTACTACACTTTCACGCATAAGGAATTAGAAATGTTTTTGGTTATCATTTGGGGAGAGAAATATGATGATGCATCTAGTGGAAGAAGTTTAGAAGTTTGTTACTGATGAAAATATGTTGCGGTAGTTGAAGAAGATTTTTTTTTTTTAAGGTTGAGTAAGTTTTGTCCACAGATGTCCACAAATTTCCATTATATGTAAATAGTTTATGATTAGTGAATACTATAACGCAGTTATTCTGTTACATACTTCTCCCGATTAGCTGAAATCGCATTTTTTCAAAGCCATTTTAGTTGTCATGTTAGCTGTTCGGTCCAAACTAATTCACAAATTTGTGGCGCTATGCAGAAGTTGACTCCCTCCAGGCACATGTTGCTAGGCAACCCCCTGCACTTGCCTGGGCAGGACTGCTCCCTCCATGGTTAAAGCAAGTGTTAGAAACGTGCTAACAAACATTTGTGCTGTGCAACTCAATAAATACTGCACTCTGAGTCATGATAGTGTTGCTAGACAAAGCAACTTTACTTTCACCTTTCAATTTTATAATCTACTATTGCTTTTTATTCATTTGTATTACTTATTCTATAGTAGAAGTCAAACCTGGAACACAGGCTGTTGTCCCCGATGATTTGCTGCAGTGTTTCCATCAGGTCCTGGACAGTGGACTCCTCCCTGATGCCTGCGTCCGGCCTGGGCATAGTGTGGTGTTGGGACTGCCAGGAATCACTAGGCACGTTAGCCATTGCATGGCTGTTGCTGAAGGCCTGGTCTTCCCAGGAGCACAGCTCCTGAGGGTTGGGGGGCTCGCTGGAGGGCTCACTGGGGCTGGTCTGCATGGATGAATGATTGAATGAATAAAATACTTTTCGTGTCAAGTCATCCTTAGCGACCCATCCTTACGGGACTATTTGACACATTGCCTGTGTCCAAAATGGCAACCTATTCCCTACATAGTACACTAGAGACCTATTGTCCCTGGTCAAAATTAGTGCATAATATAGGGAATACGGTAAAACAGAGTAAATTGCTGTACCTGCATGTAGATGGCCTGGTCCTGCTTCAGCATGGAGCCCAGCAGGGAGTCGGGGTCCAGGGCCATTTCTTCGGCCATCTTCCTGATCTTAGGGCCCTTGCTCTGGGATGGAACGTCAGTTACGTCCAGAGAGGGGCCCATCTCGTAGAGAACAGCTTCCCCAGTGGTGAAGTTAAAGGGCAGCTGGAGTCTCCGCTGGCGAAGGTGCTCCTCACCCTCATTATTTCTTGAGGAATAAAAAGGAGAGTGCTAGAATAAAATAGAGTAGTAGAGTATGGTAGAGTACAGTAGAGTACAAGAGAGTGCAGTAGAGTACGGTAGAGTAGAGTAGAGTACGGTAGAGTACAGTAGAGTATGGTAGAGTACAGTAGAGTACGGTAGAGTAGAGCAGAGAACGGTACAGTAGAGTACGGTACAGTAGAGTACGGTAGAGTAGAGTACGGTACAGTAGAGTACGGTACAGTAGAGTACGGTAGAGTAGAGTACGGTACAGTAGAGTACGGTACAGTAGAGTACGGTAGAGTAGAGTACGGTACAGTAGAGTACGGTACAGTAGAGAACGGTACAGTAGAGTATGGTACAGTAGAGTACGGTAGAGTAGAGAACGGTACAGTAGAGTACGGTAGAGTACAGTAGAGTACAGTAGAGTAGAGTAGAGAACGGTACAGTAGAGTACGGTAGAGTACAGTAGAGTACAGTAGAGTAGAGTACGGTAGAGTACAGTAGAGTAGAGTACGGTAGAGTACAGTAGAGTATGGTGGAGTACAGTAGAGTACGGTAGAGTAGAGTAGAGTATGGCAGAGTAGAGTACAGTAGAGTACAGTAGAGTAGAGTACGGTAGAGTACAGTACAGTAAAGTACGGTAGAGTAGAGTATGGTAGAGTAGAGTAGAGTATGGTAGAGTACAGTAGAGTACGGTAGAGTACAGTAGAGTACGGTAGAGTAGAGTATGGTAGAGTACAGTAGAGTATGGTAGAGTAGAGTACAATAGAGTATGGTAGAGTACAGTAGAGTATGGTAGAGTACAGTAGAGTACGGTAGAGTACAGTAGAGTACGGTAGAGTAGAGCAGAGTAGAGTACGGTACAGTAGAGTACGGTAAAGTACAGTAGAGTATGGTAGAGTAGAGAACGGTACAGTAGAGTACGGTAGAGTACAGTAGAGTACGGTAGAGTAGAGTACAGTAGAGTACGGTAGAGTAGAGTACAGTAAAGTACGGTAGAGTAGAGTACGGTAGAGTACAGTAAAGTACGGTAGAGTAGAGTACAGTAGAGTATGGTAGAGTACAGTAGAGTACGGTAGAGTAGAGTAGAGAACGGTAGAGTACAGTAGAGTACGGTAGAGTACAGTAGAGTACGGTAGAGTAGAGTAGAGTAGAGTACGGTACAGTAGAGTACGGTAAAGTACAGTAGAGTATGGTAGAGTAGAGAACGGTACAGTAGAGTACGGTAGAGTACAGTAGAGTACGGTAGAGTAGAGTATGGTAGAGTACAGTAGAGTACAGTAGAGTACGGTAGAGTAGAGACCGGTACAGTAGAGTACGGTACAGTAGAGTACGGTAGAGTACAGTAGAGTACGGTAGAGTAGAGTACGGTAGAGTATGGTAGAGTACAGTAGAGTACGGTAGAGTACAGTAGAGTATGGTAGAGTAGAGTACGGTAGAGTACAGTAGAGTACGGTAGAGTAGAGAACGGTACAGTAGAGTACGGAAGAGTACAGCAGAGTACGGTAAAGTAGAGTACGGTAGAGTAGAGTAGAGTTTGGTAGAGTACAGTAGAGTACGGTAGAGTAGAGTAGAGCACGGTAGAGTACAGTAGAGTACAGCGCAGAGTAATCTTAGATTGGATTGTCCAGATGATGACTCTACTCACGATAACGGTCTCTGTCTGACCATGATGAAGTCGGGCCTCCCTCCCTTGTAGATCAGTCTGGCATTAGCCTGAACCCAGATCCACACACCATTCTTGGCCAGGAGCCTAAACACAGTCAGACCAGTCTCCCCTGTCTTTATCACTAAGGAGGGAAACAGACACAAGGAAACTGTCAACAACAGGGTCAGGTACAGCAAATACAGAGCTCATTTGTTTTTGTTCATTTCATTCATTCACTGTTTAATCAATTTGTTAGTTCAGTTATTCATTCATTCATCCGTTCAATCATTCGTTAGTTAATTCAAACATTCAAAGAGGAAAGTTGTAATATTGATTTGGAAACGTGACAAAGACTTACTTCTGACATGGTTGTCGGCACAGTGCATCATGTCAGCAGCGTGAATGAACTGGTATCCAGAGCCTCTCATACACAACTCCAGCTCCGTGTAGCCCAGAACCACCTTCCCTCTGGCACACAATAACACACAGGGGGAATAACATTAGAAACGCTTGCTAATTATTCAGTTTTTTCTGTTCTCTACAGTTTGTGGTTACAATTCATAGTAATGTTCATGAAAAAGTCATTACAAATGCTTATAAATAATTTAGAAATTTATATAAATGTTATAACGCACACAAAGGAATAACGTTGTCTTTAAGTTAGATATACACCACATGGCCAATAGTATGTGGTCATCTTCTTGTCAAACATCTCATTCCAAAATCATGGGCATTAATATAGAGTTGATCCCCTCTTTGCTGCTATAACAGCATCCACTCTTCTGGGAAGGCTTTCCACTAGATGTTGAAACATTGCAGTGTGGACTTGCTTCCAAGTAGCCTAGTGGTTAGAGCGGGGGCCTTGGGCCAGTAACCGAAAGGTTGCTGGATCGAATCCCAGAGCTGACAAGGTAAAAATCTGTCGTTCTGCTCCTGAACAAGGCAGTTAACCCAGTGTTCCCCAGTGTTCCCCGGTAGGCCATCATTGTAAATAATAATTTGTTCTTAAATGACTTGCCTAGTTAAATAAAGATCTAAAATACATTTAAAATTCAGCCACAAGAGCATTAGTGAGGTCGGGCAGTGATATTATGCGATTAGGCAGATTCATCCGTTGGACTGCCAGATGGTGAAACGTGGTCCATCACTCCAGAGAACGCATTTCCACTGCTCCAGAGTCCAATTGTGGCAAGCTTAGGCTTGTGTACGGCTGCTCGGACATGAAAACCCATTTCATGAAGCTCCCGATGAACAGTTATTGTCTTGACGTTGCTTCCAGAGGCAGTTTAAAACTCGGTAGTGAGTGTTGCAACCGAGGACAGACAATTTTTTTGCGGTCCGCGCTTCAGCACTAGGCGGTCCCGTTCTATGAGCTTGTGTGACCTACCACTTCGCGGCTGATCCGTTGTTGCTCCTAGACGTTTCCACTTAACATTAACAGCACTTACAGTTGACTGGGGCAGAAATTTGACGAACTAACTTGTTGAAAGTCACTGAGCTCTTCAGTACGGGCCATTCTACTGCCAATGTTTGTCTATGGAGATTGCATGGCTGTGTGCTCAATTTTATACACTTGTCAGCAACGGGTGCGGCTGAAGTAGCTGAATCCACCAATTTGAAGGGCTGTGCACATACTGTAGTGTACTTTAATAATAACATTGGATGGGAGTGTTACCGTGTATCAACATTCGTGGGGGTGAAGTCCAGCTTGTGTTTGGTCTGGAATATAAGTGTCTTGGTCCTGATCTCCAGGATAGAGGGGGTCTGGATGGGGGTAGCCACCAAGAACAGGGCCAGCTGGGGGTGGTCTATGGTACCATCATCTGACATCTTGTTCTGGCCATGGAGGTACTTCAGACGCCCATTGAAGTTCAGGGCCTGGAGTTGAAGACACAGGGAAATGAGGAAGAAAGGTAAGGGACTTCTCAATCTGTGTGATCACATGAGGATAAACAGAAATCCTCAATACAACTACACTGAGGTAAGTTTTATATATATATTGTATTTTTGTTTTGCGTATATTGTCTCATTCTGTGGAGGTAAAAGTCGTATTTGAACCACTACAACAAAATTACTAATACAAAGTTCATCTGTGGACATTAGGCCTCTTGTCGTGTGTGGTTGGACTGTGAGTTTACTGTACCAGGAAGCCAGAGGAGTTGTCCAGGAGACAGCGGAAGCGACAGACAAAGCTCCTCTCCAGGAAGGAAGAGTTCTCAGGGGGAATGTGCTGCGGGTCGTAGCTCACTATGTTGCTGGTGATGTCACTGCTGTTGTTAGGCTGCAGGTCTACAGTACACACAGTTACAGTACATTTATATATATTTTATATTTTAGTCATGTATTAGGCACTCTTATCCAGAGCAACTTACAAGAGCAATTAGGGTTAAGTGCCTTGCTCAAGGGCACCATTTTCATGAAGTTGGCTCTGGGATTCGAACCAGTGACCTTTCAGTTACTGGCCCAATGCTCTTAACAGCTAGGCTGCCTGTTTATTATCCTGTATACTAACTATACAACATTTTTTTCAAGCAACCTCAAATCTTTCCACAAAGGTTGGCTTAGTCCTCGTGTCAAAGTCATTCCACGGAGGGACGAGTGTCTGCAGGTTTTCACTCCACCCTTGTACTTTACTGCTGAATTAAGGTCACTAATTAGTAAGGAACTCCCTTCACCTGGTAGTCTAGGTCTTAATTGAAAGGAAAAACCCAAAACCCGCAGACACTCGGCCCTCCGTGGAATGAGTTCGACACCCCTGGCTTAGGCAGTCGAAAACCAGGGTGAGTGCTAACATAGCAGGCTAGAGTACTAGCATAGTGTATTACTCACTCTCTGTTGTCCCTGGCTCTGTATCAAACTGGTTGGGGTTAAGGGCGAAGTGGAGCTGACGTCTGAACAAGGCCCTGTCGTCTGTGTGGATCAACTCAAACACACTCTGGTGGACCACATCTGACTGTGGGAGACAGGACAAAAGAGGGAGACAAGAGTGTAAAAGACGATATACAGTACAGTACAGACTAGAGAGGAATATATGAAGTGCATGAGATTCAGTCATTTCCAAATGTCTCCTGGGAATAGGAACTAACAGGTGCTGCCCCCTAGTGGTTTGGCAGCCCTAATACTCCACTGTCTGCTTCATTCAATGTTTTGTGGTAAGGGGAAAGGAGTGGGATGGGCTGTGCATCTCTCATTAAAGAGCAAAGCTCACTAGGGTGCAGAGGCACAAACAAGCCCCGTATCCCAAGAGGACTCTCTGTGAGAGTGTGTGCATACGTGTGTGTTGTTGTTTGGAGCATGAGTCATCAACATATTCAATAGAATACACCTGCATTGTGCTTCTATATCTACATTGCTTGCTGTTTGGGGTTTTAGGCTGGGTTTCTGTACAGCACTTTGGTATATCAGTTGATGGAAGAAGGGCTATATAAATACATTTAAAATTGATTTGATTAGAGCCTCTCTCCTGCAGTGTGACGTCTTTCTTTTGGCAAGTGACTCGGCCATGCACCGTGTGTGTGTGTGTGTGTGTGTGTGTGTGTGTGTGTGTGTGTGTGTGGGTGTGTGTGTGTGTGTGTGTGTGTGTGTGTGTGTGTGTGTGTGTGGGTGTGTGCGCACTGTAAGCAGGGGTGAATGTAGATTTCATTTCTTCTCAGTACGGGACGTCCTATGTGTGTACACGCTTATGGGCCTAATCATAGAATTTTGCCGGGGCGCCGTACCAGACCGCTTTACGTTCACCCCTGGCTGTAAGTGTGTGTGTGTACTGTAGGTGTGTGTGTGTGTGTGTGTGTGTACTGTAAGTGTGTGTGTACTGTAAGTGTGTGTATGGGTTACTGAACCGGGTTCATGCATCGTGTTGCAGAGAGCAAGCAGTGCTTCTGGGCCCAATGTTTTCCGAGCGCATGACTGATGTGTTTTCCCGTCCCCTTCCATCCATGAATCGCTCCGCCGTGAAAAGAATGCTGGGAACGTAGGTCTGACTGAGAGAGAGCTGTGTGAGACGAGCGTGTGCGCTTTGATGCTCTCTCTCTTTTCCCTTAGGCTTCCTAAAACTCGTACTTGACCTCAGTCAAGGTCTCTCTCTGGGAATGATGTGTGTGTGTGTGTGCACGGAACGATCGTTTGGAGTTTGTTGGCCGGTGAACGTCTGACTTAAATAAATATATCCATTTAAATGTGGTCTGTATACATGTCTGTGATGGGAAGGAGAGCCAAGGGCATATCAATCTCAACTCCATGCACTTCTGCTTCCGATTATAGCCTTGCTACTTCAGTTATGACTGATATGCTTTGGGGATGACAGGCTTTTTGACAGATTCATGTTAAAGTTGAGGAGTCACATTAGAATGTTCAACAAGGTCAGCTGGCCAGCAAATTATTCAACTGTGACAATATTGACATTTGTCTTTAGTGTACATATGATGGCGTAATTAGCTAGTTAGTTGATATGGATTGTCATGAGGTGACATGTGCGATACCATTAGCTAGCTAGGTGATACGGCTGCTATGAGGTGACTTGAAAGGTACCTACATACTGTAGGGTCTTCATAACACCTGAATAACCGATACATAATACATTTATAAGCAGTATATGCATAATGTGGGTGCAGTGTGTGTCAGTCATCGTTGGTCAAAAGGTTCTATTTAACCTGGTGGAAGCCTAGGTAGTCCTGAACAGTAGGAGAGGAGTAGAACACGTATCCCTCCGCCGTGACCACCAGCACGAAGCCGTTCAGGGCCTAGAGACACAGAGAGGCACAGTCAGGCAAAAATAAGCACTATAAACTTACTATTTATGAACTTAATAGTATTATATTATTATGAAGTTAACATATGTTCATACTTCATACGTCAAACAAGACACACTTAGTTATTCGACATGACGATGGGCAAATAAACTTAAACTGAAAGAAATAAGAATGAATCCCATGACGTAGTGAATGATAAGGGGCAATAAAGGAGTCAAATTAAATTAGAGGAGGAATTCTGGTCAGCTGTTGCAGGAGGGAGAAGTAGCCATGGTGTGTGTGTGTGTGTGTGTGTGTGTGTGTGTGTGTGTTTGTTCAGGGTTGGGTAAACATCCCATGTAATTAGCCATTCCTTTGTTCAGGTGTTAAATGTGACAATACAACAGAGCGGGGGGAATATAGCTACTTGTCACGCACAGGATCCTGAACCTTGTAAACAATAGACCACCAGAGTGTGTGTGTGTGTGTGTGTGTGTGTGAGTGAGAGAGAGAGCGAGAGAGAGAGAGACAGAAAGTGAGTGACAGGGTCTGTGAAAGGTCCTGCATTTTGGTATTACAATAAAGGGCCTGTCTGGATTTACTGGAAGCTGCTGCAAATTTTCAGCATTTAAAACACAGACATTAGCTGACAGGTTTAGGAATACAGGCCTAAGTATTTGTGTGTGTGTGCAGTGGTGGAAAAAGTACCCATTAGTTGTAGTTGAGTAAAAGTAAAGATACCCTAATAGAAAATGACTCTACTTGAGTAAAAGTCTAAAAGTATTTGGTTTTAAATATACTTAAGTATCAAAAGTACATGTAATTGCAAAACTATACGGATAACCATGGGCACACTCCAACATCATTGAGTCACTCTGGGGCTCCCGAGTGGCGCAGCGGTCTAAGGCACTGTATCTCAGTGCAAGAGGTGTCACTACAGTCCCTGGTTCAAAACCAGGCTGTATCACACCTGGCCATGATTGGGAGTCCCATCGAGCGGTGCACAATTGGCCCAGTGTCGTCCTGGTTTGGCCGGGATAGGCCGCTATTGTAAATAAGAATTCGTTCTTAACTGACTTGCCTAGTTAAATATAAAAACCTTCTTACAAACAAAGCATTTGTGTTTCAGTGAGTCCACCAGATCAGAGGCAGTAGGGATGACCAGGATGTTCTCTTGATAAGTGCGTGAATTGCACCATTTTCCTGTCCTGCTAAACATTCAAAATGTAACGAGTAAAAAGTACAATATTTTCTTTAGGAATGTAGTGAAGTAAAAGTTGTCTAAAAACAACTTAAGTAGTACTTTCAAGTATTTTTACTTAAGTACTTTACACCACTGTGTATGTGTTTGAGGGTAATAGTGAGTGATTCTAACCCACCTACTCTAACTATTTCCTGAGAAAGACTACAGGACAACAAGACGATAACGTGGTTTGTAACATCTTCATGATATATTCTCCCAGATAGCACTGAACAAGTTTTCTGCATGGTGAATCAACTAGCCCCATTAATCTTTGTCTGGTGTATAGGCCTACACAAAAAAACAACAACACACAATTGTGTCTCATAAAGAGCAGCGTTTGTTCTCTGTGTGGATTTACTGCAGTCACCAGGACAGCGACTGAGGAAAAAAGTTAAGATTAAACTACAAACTGCCCAGCATTACCAAACTATCAAGGCGGATAATCAGTCATAAATCAGTCTAGCACCATCCTCCATTAGACCGGTCCCTCCCGGAGAGAATAGCGCTGTGTGTGGTCCGCGTTGAGACCTCCCTGGAGATGGCGATGGTTATCTTTAGCAATAAAACAAACGCTAATGAGGACTAGTGTAGCCCTCACTGAGAAATGGGACAGCACGCTAACACTCCTAGCATTAGCCCCGGTGAGAAAAGGGAGGGCATTGCCCATGGGTAATGAAATGAGAGAGTCAAACTCAAGGATTTAGTCAGGAGGGGAGGGAATGTGGCTGTTTACTCCAAGAAAATGACTCTGTGTGTGTGTGCTCAGACAAGTGGTTGAATCTGCTTCTTTGTGTTCTTCCTTGTTGGCACCGAACATACATGTATGAGAGGCTACACGGAGGTTGTTGAAAAATCAAAGAGTTTATAATCAAGCAGATTTGTTCGAGACTGTACACAGGGCTTCTATATCTATGGTATGCAGTATGCATGATATATAGGCTGACGACGTGAGACAGTAATCCCTAACCTAACTCTAGGTGAGGTGGAGGAGTTTCGGTCGTGTCAAGACGTAAAACAAATAGCTTTTCGTATAACTGGAGGGGAAGGAGTGAGGTTGGTTTCTTTACATGCAGATGGGCATGAGAGGCATCATATAGTGTGTGTGTGAGCTGGGGGACAGGTTGGTGCTTGCCCTTCACGCCAGCTAAGCTTCCTCAGGTAAACCCCAGAGGGAGAGAGAGAGAGAGAGAGAGGCCTCGGGCTGGGGGGAGAGACAGACAGACAGACAGACAGACAGACAGACAGACAGACAGACAGACAGACAGACAGACAGACAGACAGACAGACAGACAGACAGACAGACAGACAGACAGACAGACAGACACTGTATACCTGGTGCAGGAGGTTTCCCTCGGAGAACGTGACCCCATCCACAGAGGTTGTGGTGGCTGTGCTCTTCGCTAGAGTGATCTGTCCATTCCCTCCGAACACCACCGCTCTCTCCACCCCCCACCCTGGACTGCCTTTCTTCATGGTCGCTGCGAAACAGAACAGAGAGAGAAACATAACTTCACACCGGCACGCAAACCTGAAAACAATATGCGCCGGACATTGGGAGAAAGCAGCATGGAAGTCACTTCTCAAAGATTTTGTCGACATGCTCTCTGCTAACGTCTGTAACTCTGAAACAGTTTTCTTCTTCTTCCAAGCCAACAGACTAAACTACAGCCCCTAAGACGGCTCTCCTTCCCTCTCTCCAACCCCTGTTGTTGTTGTTGTTGTTGTGTGTGGCTGTGTGCGTATATGTGTGTGTGTTTGTATGTGTGTGTCTAGGCTTGTTTTACTATCCTCGTTGGTACCGGAAATCCCCAAATGTCACCACAAGGATAGTAAAGGATAGTAAAGGACAGACCCCACAAGGACAAAGGCTATTTTAAGGGTTTGGTTTAGGGTTAGAATTAGGTTAAGGGTTGGGTTTAGGGTTAGGGCTGAAAGTTGGCGTTAAGGTTAGGGTTAGGTTTAGGGGTTAGGAAAAATTGGATTTTGAATGCAAATGCATTTTGAGTCCCCACAAGGATAGTAAAACATATGGTGTGTGTGTGTCTGTGTGTGTGCACGTGCATGTGCTTGCTTGCATATGTCTGTGTCAGCCAGGATTGGCTTGGGGCTCATTTGGGACTTAACTTTGACTCCAGACTTAACAGATGAGATTATAAAACCTCCCTCCCCACTTGTCTAACTCCGTTTTCTAACTTCCCTTGTTCCTTTGTTTTCATCCCCAGGAGAAGCCCTGACAGAGAGCGAGGCATATAGGGGACTAAGTGCGGTTGTGTACGTCATATGTTTCAACTGGAGACTTGAGACATACTCCAGATGTCCACAGCCAGGCCTCTAATCTATGTTTGTGTCCCCTAAAAGCAAAGCTGCAGACACCAAGTATGTTTGCGAAAAAGAAAAAAAAAGCCAATTGTTCTCAGAAATGCCGGATGAGCTGTGACTATTTCTGTCCATTAGTCTAATATCTCAAAGGTAGTCTTCTTAAAATAGGTCAGAATCGAAAGAGAGATAGGGAAGGAAAGAGATAAGGGGAGAGAATGCAGGATAAGAGAGAGAGAGAGGAAGAGAGAAAGAGATGCAGAGAGAGAGAGAGGCAGACAAAGATAGAGTGACAGAGAAGGAGACAAACAAATGGAGGTGACAGACAGTGACAAATAGCTGTACATACTGGAGTCGGACACACTGGTGACTGACTCCCCCAGACTCCAGAATGCAGTCCAGACGGAACCCTAGGGCTCTGGTCTTTCCCGTCTGTAGCTCCAGACCAGAACAAGAGCCTCCTTGTTCCCACTCTCAGCCTCCCCTCGACCCTCATACCCGGCTGGACACAACACACCCACTGTGCTCAGCCACTTCTGATGAGCGCTGAAAGAGCCAGGGGCTTTCTCTTCCTTCACCACAGATCTTAAATCAATAAAGCATGTTGTTCAGCCTGAATTACAGCTTGGACGGGCCTGGCTGGGCCTGGCTGGGCTGGCTGGGCCTGACTGGGCTGGTTGGGCCTGGCTGGACCTGTCAGAAGGCTTTATGGGGGCTGCTACACCAACACTAATTCTTTCAATCACAGAGATAAGTTACTCTCATAGTACTTTGCTATAAGTCTAGAAGTTTCCCAATTGGAATGTGAGTAAGAGAGCTAGCTAGAGAGAGCGGCTGCTGTACATTGGCTAGCCCAGAGCTAGCTAGAGAGACCGGATGCTGTACATTGGCTAGCCCAGAGCTAGCTAGAGAGAGCGGCTGCTGTACATTGGCTAGCCCAGAGCTAGCTAGAGAGAGCGGCTGCTGTACATTGGCTAGCCCAGAGCTAGCTAGAGAGACCGGATGCTGTACATTGGCTAGCCCAGAGCTAGCTAGAGAGAGCGGCTGCTGTACATTGGCTAGCCCAGAGCTAGCTAGAGAGAGCGGCTGCTGTACATTGGCTAGCCCAGAGCTAGCTAGAGAGAGCGGCTGCTGTACATTGGCTAGCCCAGAGCTAGCTAGAGAGAGCGGCTGCTGTACATTGGCTAGCCCAGAGCTAGCTAGAGAGAGCGGCTGCTGTACATTGGCTAGCCCAGAGCTAGCTAGAGAGAGTGGCTGCTGTACATTGGCTAGCCCAGAGCTAGCTAGAGAGACCGGCTGCTGTACATTGGCTAGCCCAGAGCTAGCTAGACAGACCGGCTGCTGTACATTGGCTAGCCCAGAGCTAGCTAGAGAGAGTGGCTGCTGTACATTGGCTAGCCCAGAGCTAGCTAGAGAGATGGCCTGCTGTACATTGGCTAGCCCAGAGCTAGCTAGAGAGATGGCCTGCTGTAGGCTACATTAGGCTAGCCTAACAACTCACACTGCTCTGTCATTCGCTACATACTTTAGTCGTCTGTGATGATGAGGGGAACGAGGGGTGTTGTACACAAGACAAAGTCAACAGTGATTGGATCGTCTCAAACCAATCAGAGTATCAAAGCCAATGCTTTACCCACGTGTGTTCTGGCTCTGGCCCAACCCGTACGTTTCTGGACCAATCACACGGCCCCGAATGTGTTCGCATTCTGTGAAGGGTCAGGGAGGTACTCAGATCCAGACTCATTGAGGAGAAGAAAGGAATGTCTGTAGGCGTGAAGGGAGTCTGGGTAGCCAGGCAAACATCAGGCTATAGCACAGAGCTAACCCTGGCTCTGTGGTACGGCCTAACAGTATGTGGCTGACTGCTATAGTCTACATTGGAGTTAGCTAGAGCGTGTGGTTGCTGTACAGACTAGCCTGGAGCAAGCTCTGCCCCTGAGGTACGGTCGGCTGCAGGCTGGGTGGGGCGCCCAGTCATTTCCTGTGTTGTGAGCTACAGGCTGCAGCTAATGCTATTTCTGGATCCTCAGCCGTTATCAAGCCCTCTGTATCACAAGAAGAAAAATATAGAAAAAAGAGGGGGGGAGAAATCGAGCGAGAGAGAGAGAGTGAGAGCGAGAGCGAGAGCGAGAGCGAGGGAGAGAGCGAGAGCGAGGGAGAGAGCGAGAGCGAGAGCGAGAGCGAGAGCGAGAGCGAGAGAGAGAGAGAGAGAGAGAGAGAGAGGAAAAACAACAGTGTTTCATTCCAGCAACAAAACCCCAAAATACCTTTCCCACAGGACACAGATGTTGGGAGATAATTTTGGGGGAAATGCAAAGTCAAAGGCAAACCACTTAAAAGGATGATGGCCTATCGATATGGCCCAGTAAATTGTCGAGTACTTAACTATGTAGCATACATCAGGGTTGGGAAGGAGAGAGAGAGAGAGAGAGAGAGAGAGAGAGAGAGAGAGAGAAAAAGAAAGAGAGAGAGAGGGAGCACCGTTTCAGGGTTTGACAGACATGTACAGTATGCGGCTATGCGGTATGGTTACTTTCCCATGTTTGTTCCAGTAATGACTAAGGGAGGAAGAGAAGACAGTGTTTCTATTTGGACTGACAATGAGGGCTCATGACTGGGTCATGACCGTGGCCCTATAGCTCAGCTGGTAGAGCGTGGCGCCTGCAGTTCCAGAATAGTGGGTTCAATTCCTGGGAGTACTGTATGTAAAAATGTATGCATGCATGACTAAATCTCTTTGGATAAAAACGTCTGCTAAATGGCATATACATTAAATGATATGTGGACCAGGGAGACCGCTATTTAATTCAGCGAACCAACTAGAGAGAATATGGGCCAGGGTTCAGAGTCTCAGTGTCGGAGCGCTGATATAGGATAAATGTTTCCTCTTAGATCGTTAATGAATACGATTATATGGACAGGGAGGACCGAATTCTATAAAAGCACTCTTACTCTGAGACGCTTTATGAATACGGGCCCAGGACCCCAGTATAGCAGTTGCCTGTCCCACGTAAAGGGAGCCAGCCCTGGCAGGACTAGATGTGTTGTGGTGCTGTTATCCTGCTGCTGTTACTGGAGCACAGAGACCAAACCAAAGCCTTGGAACAGTTCACAGGGCTTAACCAATCAACGAGCTTCGACTTCCCTATCAGAACATCTGTGGCCTGGTCTCTCGGTCTTTGGGGTTAACCTCGACACTGACGTGAAGCTCTGACTACACAGCAAAGGAATGACTGGAGAGCTGGCTCAGCCCGGTGCACACGCACACGCACGCACGCCAAATGAGGAAAACAGACCAGGCCGCAAAATTGCCACTTGGCCGGTCAGATAGCAGCAACAGCAATACCACATTCCTCTATTCTCTCCTGACTGACTGGCTGACTGTAGCCCTGAGAGCTGGAAATGGATGGGAGTCACCGAGTCTAAAAAGGAGAATGGTCTGTAGTGGTTTGGTCAGTGGAGGACCGTAAAGCGGAACTCTGCCCGGCCCGCGGAACTCAATCCATCAGGACTGAATTACCATCCTACTGCTGCCAGTGTATATTATGGAGAATAGCCTATGATTAGAGGCTTTGGAGTCATCTAGTTCCAGTTCCTCTTTCCTAATGATCGCCTGTCACTGACCATCGTACGCCTTCTATGTACTTTGATATGGCACTACGCTCATCATAATTTATCTTCATTTACTTCAAAACAAAATATTCCATTGATATTTTCTTTGAATGTTTCCAACACTAGGAAAATGCCAACATATCCCTTCAAAACCACAAAGTTGGCACTCTCACATTCAAACCATCGCTACTCAACCTAGTGGCGGAGAGAGAGTAGAGAGTGTACGACAGATACGCGCGCGCACACACACACACACACACACACACACACACACACACACACACACACACACACACACACACACACACACACACACACACACACACACACACACACACACAGCCACCTCAACACATCAGGGCAGGCAGCCGGTCCGCCGACCACAGCTGTCTACGCTGGGCAGAGAGCACCAGTCTAGCCTCATCATTATTTTAGTATTAGAAAGTCAACCCACCAGTCAGTCTCCTGTAGGACCAAACAGAACCATAAAAGGTCTCTAATTTCAAGGTCAATCCAATCTACCCACCCACCACTATAACCTGATATACGAGAGAGAGCCAGGGAGCCAAGGAGCCAGGGATGGTCTGGGCACCTAATGGATGAGCATGGTATATATATCCTGACAGTAATGGGATATGTAGTCTCACCCATCAACAAGTAGCCTACCCCATCAACAAGGCGTCCAGAATAATCACATTACAGTGAGACAACACTCCGAGGACAAAGAGAGAGAGTTCGTATGGCACCCTATTCCCTATAAAGAGCACTACTTTTGACCAGGGCTCATGGAGTTCTGGTCAAAAGTAGTACATTATATATATATATATATATAAGGAATTGGGTGCTATTTAGGACAGAGACAAACTCTCTTTCTTTGTTGTCTCACTGCAATGTCATCGGGCGGTGGAAGGACAATTCTGGATGGATGCCTTAATGACGTGCTTAGGCGACAGCAGTTTGTATGTGTGTATGTGTTTGTGTGGATGTGCATGCGCATGCGTGTGAATGACCAGGTTCGTGCCACCTGCCAAAAGGTTAAAGGGTAAAAGGCTGTGTGTGTGAATTATAATAAGCTTGCAGATGTTCAACCGGTATACAGAAGTGTCTCTGAAAGCATGCACATCTTATCACTACAGAGCAGGGCCTCTCTTGGACTGCTACACGAGAGATACAATAATGACACCCAAGATAAACGGCTTCCTGTCACACCGAAGAGGAAATGTTCAACCCCCAAACAGTCTACATGCACACACATATACAGTTGAAGTCGGAAGTTTACATACACCTTAGTCAAATACATTTATTTGTTCCTGACATTTAATCCTAGTAAACATTCCCTGTCTTAGGTCAGTTAGGATCACCACTTTATTTTAATGAATGTGAAATGTCAGAATAATAGTAGAGAGAACGATTTATTTCAGCTTTTATTTATTTCATCACATTCCCAGTGGGTCAGAAGTTTACATACACTCAATTAGTATTTGGTAGCATTGCCTTTAAATTGTTTAACTTGGGGCAAACATTTCAGGAAGCCTTCCACAAGCTTCCCACAATAAGTTGGGTGAATTTCAGCCTATTCCTCCTGAGAGCTGGTGAAACTAAGTAACATTTTTGTAGGCCTCCTTGCTCGCACACGCTTTTTCAGTTCTGCCCACAAATGTTCTATAGGACTGAGGTCTGGGATTTGTGATGGCCACTCCAATACTTGTATTTACTTTACCTTAATTTAACAAGGCAAGTCAGTTAAGAACAAATTCTTATTTTCAATGATGGCCTAGGAACAGTGGGTTAACTGCATTGTTCAGGGGCAGAACAACAGATTTTTACCTTGTCAGCTCGGGGATTCAATCTTGCAACCTTTCGGTTACTAGTCCAACGCTCTAACCACTAGGCTACCTGCCGCCCCATACCTTGACTTTGTTGTCCTTAAGCCATTTTGACACAACTTTGGAAGTATGCTTGGGGTCATTGTCCATTTGGAAGACCCATTTGCGACCAAGCTTTAACTTCCTGACTGATGTCTTGAGATTTTTCTTCAATATATCCACATAATTTTCTTTCCTCATGATGCCATCTATTTTGTGAAGTGCAACAGTCCCTCCTGCAGCAAAACACCCCCAAAACATGATGCTGCCACCCCCTTGCTTCACGGTTGGGATGATGTTCTTCGGCTTGCAAGCCTCCCCCTTTTTCCTCCAAATATAACGATGGTCATTATGGCCAAACAGTTCTATTTTCGTTCCATCAGACCAGAGGACATTTCTCCAAAAAGTACCATCTTTGTCCCCATGTGCAAACCGTAGTCTGGCTTTTTTATGGCGGTTTTGGAGCAGTGGCTTCTTCCTTGCTGTCGATACAGGACTCGTTTTACTGTGGATATAGATACGTTGTACCTGTTTCCTCCAGCATCTTCTCACGGTCCTTTGTTGTTGTTCTGGGATTGATTTGCATATTTTCGCACCAAAGTACGTTCAACTCTAGAAGACTGAACACGTCTCCTTCCTGAGTGGTATGACGGCTGCGTGGTCCCATGGTGTTTACACTTGCGTACTTTTGTTTGTACAGATGAGCGTGGTACCTTCAGGCATTTGAAAATTGCTCCCAAGGATGAACCAGACATGTGGAGGTCTACAACTTTTTTTCTGAGGTCTTGGCTGATTTCTTTTGATTTTCCCATGATGTCAAGCAAAGAGGCACTGCGTTTGAAGGTAGGCCTTGAAATACATCCACAGGTACACCTCTAATTCACTCAAATTATGTCAATTAGCCCATCAGAAGCTTCTAAAGCCATGACTTAAAGCCATCATATTCTGGAATTTTCCAAGCTGTTTAAAGGCACAGTCAACTTAGTGTATGTAAACTTCTGACCCACTGAACATGTGATACAGGGAATTATAAGTGAAAAAATCTGTCTGTAAACAATTGTTTGAAAAATGACTTGTGTCATGCACAAAGTAGATGTCCTAACCGACTTGCCAAAACTACAATTTGTTAACAAGAAATTTGTGGTGTGGTTGAAAAACAAGTTTTAATGACTCCAACATAAGGGTATGTAAACTTCCGACTTCAGCTGTATATATACACATCCCCATACAAGCCACCTACAGTGCAGTTCAGCTGTGTTGTACTGTACCTCACTACCTCCCTCTTTTCCTCACCTTTCTCTCTCTCTACCTCCATCCCTCTTTCACCCCCTCTCTATCTCCCTCTTTACCATGCCTCTACCTCCTTCTTTCACTTCCTTCCCTCTTTTACCTCCTTCCTTCCCTCCCTCCCTCCCTCGCTCCCTCCACCCCTGGTGTATAGAATAGGAACACACAACGACTGTCGAGTGACTAGCTCATCCCCCTTTGAATGGCTGATGTTTCCCAGCCATGGAGCCATGATTCATACTCTTTACACTAGAGGAGAGAGCGAGGGAGGAGGGAGCGAGGGAGGAGAGAGCGAGCGAGCGAGGGGAGGCGAAAGAGAGGGAGAGGAGAGAAAGCAGGAGGAGAGAGGGAAGAGAGAGGGGGTAATAGAGGGAGAAGAGAGACTGGGAGGAGATAAATGGAGAAAAGAGAGATGGGGTAAGAGAGGGAGAGGGAGGTGGGAGAGAGGGTGGAAGAGAGAAAGAGAGGAGATCAAGATCAAGATAGAGCGAGCGAGAGAGGGGCAAAAAGAGAGGGCGAGAGAGAGAGGAGTTACAGTTTAAGACAGAGAGAGGGGCATACATTGAAATTGAGACAGAGAGACAGAGAGAGAGAGAGAGAGAAAGAAATAAGTCCAGCCTCCTCTATCTGATCTTGCTCTTGTATGGCCGTCTAGTTAATGACCATCGCGTGCAGAGCGAGACCGCATCCTTGACAGCACCTGAACCCTATTAGCTAACAAACTGGACCACTTCCCAGTATTGTCTTTGCTCTCTTTTTTGTGTGTAAATGGTGTTTGGCACTAATGACTCCCACCCTCTTGCTGCCCTAAACATAAAGAACTCCATACATTTCATAGGTAAACAAATGTGTGATAGTGCCCCTAGCACTCACTGTGGGTGGACTACAATACCAAGACCAGTCGGGGGTAATGAGAGACCCACACAAAGGGTCCGCATCCTGTTAGTGACCCTTTCACTTAAACTGGAAGAAAATCGACAATACAACAATGTGATTGTTTTGTATGTCATTTTCGTAGCAGAGGATTGTGTACATGTGTATTTGTGTGTGCACGGTGTGAGGTTTTGCCCGACGGTACGCTTAAAGCCCAGGGAGAGAGAGGAGAGCTCCAGTGTGTGGGATGTATAAACATGTACTTCTAAATAACGACTTGCTCGTTTCTCAACTCTGGAGTTTTTTCTGAGCCGTGCCAAATAGTTGTAATTTCTCTCATGGCGCGCTATGTTGAACACGATTTACAGCAAAACACTGAAGATAGATTTTATGCACTCTCCAAATTCACAGACATCATCGGACACTTTTTCTTCCCACCTTTTTCTCTGTTTGTGAGGCTGAGCTATGTTAGAGATTGTTATTAACACGTGAAATAAAATGTAGGCTACGGCCGATTGATTTCCTCTGTGTCTAAGCTAAGCACACATTGGTTTGTAAACTCTTCAGTTCCTGATCAACTTTCCTTCAAGTGACAAAAAAACTCCATAACAGTGCCAACGCGTTACTGAGTTAGAAAGAATGTTAGAATGATATACAGTAAGACAAGTACACTGTATTAGTGTACTGTATACTAGTAAGTGTAGTACTCTGTACTACAGGGCGCTTTAGTAGGCTAGGCTTTGTGTTATGGGCATGTTGGGGCATGCTCAGTGGACCTCCTCTGTAATACTCGGTGCCTCCCGCACTTTGAACCTCTCTCTGCTTCTCTCTGCCTCCACGTCCTGACTCTCTACCCTCTGTGGCCAACCCGGAGCTGTTTTCCATTTGCGCAGTACTTCGGATTTAGGGAGAAAGAAGGAAACAATGAGCAAAAAAAAAACACGAGGAGAACAAAGAGGAAGAGAAGAGGGGGAAGAAATAAAGAGGGAATGTCTGTGGGGAAGTAGTAGTACCATGGGGACTCAACTGGACTGGTTCAGATTCTGATGCTGGAAAACCAGCCGACTTTGTTTCATCCATCCCACACTGCACTGTAGCACTACCTATAACTTTAATTAGAACCAGCTGGACAGGGGAAAGCAGCCAGCAAACCCCCAGTCAGTCCCGTAATAAAGCAAGAGACCCCATTCCTATCTCTCCCCCATCTCTCTCTACATCTCCCCCTTCTTGCCTTTAAAGTAAAGAGGTAAAGCGATGGGGCCTCCTCAGCCGCTAGGGGTTCCCCTAGGCTCTATGCTAAGTCCTCTAGAGATTCTACTACAACTTCTCCTGGCGTCAAACGTTGTACATACAGTAGAGGAAATGAAACCATTTAAGCCCCCTGCACCCCTATAGTCCCCCACCCTCTCTTCTCTCTCTCTCTCTCTCTCTCTCTCCATCTCCACAAACCCTCTGACCCTCCCCATACTTCGCCCGTCTCTCCCTAACTTCACCCCCACACCCATTCACTGTTTTTTTTGTTGTTGCAGATTTTGAAACCTAAGAGCTGAATTGAACCATTGTTTTCCCTGCCTGCCTCGTCGTCTGGCCAGCCAGCACAACCTCATCCAGCCTCTCTCATTCCCTCTCTTATCTCTCTCTCTCTCTTTTTTGTTTAAGGGCAGGTCGTAACTTGCAGAGCTCTGGAGGAGCACAGTGCTCTATCTATCTGTAGTTGGACACTCTCTCTTCAGCAGTGGCACAGACAGACCCCCTCGGTTCCCTTGTACAGAATAATACAGTACACAGACCCAATCCACACAACTCGTTTGAAGAGTAACTTGGATTTTCTTTTAATCAACTGCCATTACCATACTTGTTCTCCCTAAACATGCCTTAACATATTGTACCTACAGAAAGATATTCTGACAAGGTATCTACGCGTTTGTTTACATCTTGATAAAGGTCCCACAGTTGCCCCCAGGTAAGTGCAAAAGCTACTTAGCTTCCTCTGACTCCATGCAGTCAACCAACGCAGGATAATCTCAACGTTACGTACTCTCAATATTAGCTGTTCTAATACCCGATGAGCTATTCCGCAGAATAAAACGGACACTCTAGACGCCACACGCAAGTTACCCTTTTTTGGGCTTTCCATTACACAGTTTGGTGAAACTATGTGCAGGCCAGCTAATAAGCGACATTACTGTCTTCCCTCTGGCCCTCATTCATGTTTCACCCTCCAGCTCCCCTGTCTGTCCCTACATATCCCTATAGTCTAAATGTTTGCCTGTTGTCCCCGCCACAGGGTATATTATCCCCACCACATACACACACACACACACACACACACACACACACACACACACACACACACACACACACACACACACACACACACACACACACACACACACACACACACACACACACACACACACCACCAACAGACGTGCAGTTCGCTCCTTGCCAGGAGCGGATCAATAAATTGACCGCCTGTCGGACCAGCTTCATAATAATTTTATCCTGACACCCTCCTTGAATCCCTCCATCCATCCATCCCTCCCCCCGTGGTCTTTACATGGGCAAAATCTGACAGCAACCTTCCTGGTTTCTCCGAAACCTGCCAGTGTATCTCACCTGAAGCCATGCAGTAAGCATAAAGTGAAGGCCAAAATACTGGTCCTCTGTGGTATAGTTTTTAAGAGAGCAGCGTTAGCAATACGGAACACTTGCTCAACATGTATGCACTCATTATACTGTATTTGTGCACTGTGGCATACTTTGTCACAGAACACATAAACAGGAGTAGGCTGTAGCTGTCCGATGGTGGACTATAGGTGTGCTAAGTATACGTAGTGTTTTCATTTCACCTTCATTCTGACAGGGAGTCAAGCCGAGAACGAGGCCTCTTTTACAGACGAGCCCTGTGTCCACGTCGATACACATCAATGGTGGAAAACAAAACACATTCTTCCGTAAAAAGGTTCACAATCAACCCGGGAGGCACCAATTCATCCAGTTTCAGAGAGCCGTGGAGATTATTCCACAAGAGCTAAAGAAAAAAAGTAAAAGCAGATGGATCTAACTCAGTGGAGACGGAAGGGACCTACAGAGTTAGCCATCCCTGAGACCCGGGTCTGGTATCTTGTACGTCTGTTTAGTGTAGCATAGCGGTCTGACATGGCAGTAAATGCCCAGGCCACACCGGGCGCCTCCCAAAATGGCACCCTATTCCCTGTGTAGTGCACTACTTTTGACCAGGGCCCGCAAGCCTATGAAGGGAATAGGGTGCTATTCGGGACACAGCTGTGGCTTGTCAGGTGGGACAGAGATTTACTCTAGCCTTGACAGTATATGAAGCCCTCAAATTCAACTGTGGACCTTGAAGCCCCACAGGGGGTGACGTAAACAAGACCCCCTACAGAACAGGGACAGGGGCAAGCTTCCTGGAAGTCACAGCATGTTCCCAAAAGGTCACACTAAGGTATACGTTACAGCACATTGCTATTCAAGGTTCCACAGCAGCATATCAACCTACTGTACACTATACAACATGGGCATTATTCATTCCCCATAGGCTATACCAGGGGTATTCAGATCATACCCAGCTGGTTTTCTGTTGTATCTGAAAATGAGCTGCACCCACCTGGGGTCCCAGGTCTAAATCATTCCCTGATTTGAGGGGAAGAATTAGATAAAAGCAGGCTTCAAGGTCCAGATTTGAATTTGAGGGCTTTATACTGTGAAGGCTAGAGGAAGTCTAAAACAGTCATAGAGACTAAGGGTTAATGAAACAAACTACGTGAAGCAGAATACAGACCTATATAATACTACTCCATTATCCATCAACCATCAGACAGCCTCCTCCAGCCTACAGTACACCTTAAACACTCAGGGATCATGGGACGAACTGCACTCTGTTCTCTGTTTACAGAGCTATTTCCTGTTAGAGGAAACACATACAACTCTGTTCTCTGAGAGAGAGAAAGAGATAGCAAGATAGGAGAAACAAAGAGATCTAGAGAGGAGAAAGAGAGCGAGAGCGAGAGAGAGTGACATGTTATGCGAGAGGTCTTGCATTTTGGTATAACAATAAAGAGCCTTTGTTATATCTGGATTTACTGGAATCCTATTTGGAGCCTATCTTTGCACCACATTTCCATGTAGACCTCTATCTGCTTATGTGGGCACCATAAACCTGTTGCACAAACAGACCCTGACCCTTGACCCCGGTGTAAAGTGAGATAAGGTTTAGAAGAGCGCAGAGTGCGGTCCAGACATCCCTCTGTTTACATTCCCCTGTCTCCATGCTATGTCACATATGGGCCGCTGTTTCATGTAGATAGACCGTATTCATGCTGCCATTCAATTGGCTAGACTAGATCTAGAAGCAGCTAGCTTCTCGCTGCTAAAGAAATACAAACTTTTTTCCCGTTGACGTTTCACCACTCGGTGAGTGTGTTAATGTTGTTTTTTTTGCAAAGGATTCTGGGTGAGGGAAGGAAGTGAGTAATTAACGACAAACTATGAGTTAGGAGGAAACAGAACAGACCTTAAAAACAGAAGTTCAGACAGAATATAAAACATTTGAGTCGGGTTCCATGAAGTTTTGATCCAAGTCTAGTGTGAGAAAGATTCATATTCTACGCCGTATTCTTCAAATACCACAAGTAAATCAAAATGACATGCAGCACCTTCTACACGTCTTCTGTAGAATTGTACAGTGAGAGACTGTGAGATTCATTACTGTACTACAGTTTAGTTATTGTTTAATTCATGGTTTATGATAAAATATTTTGTTTCCTTCTCCAACAGGCCCCCTAGGCACCAGCAATACCTAAATCCTTGTATAGTCTGGATCCTATCCAGCTATCCACTAAAGTAGATAAATGCAGAGTTAAAGTGTGGTTGGAGCCAGCAGCACCCGAATCACTTGACAAACAAGTATTTTTGTTTCATCTGCAGAGAAAGAGTTATTAGAGAGAGAGGGAGAGAGAGAGGGAGAGAGTTAGAGGAAGAGAGAGAAAGACTCCAAAGAGACTGTGATGACTGTGATTGGTGTCTGTATGGACAGGCATTGCTGGAGGTCCGTTTATACTGTCGTCTGGATCGTTAGTGAATGGACGGATACAACGTAATTAGCCTTCAATGTCAAAGCCAACAGTCAGAGAGAGAGAGAGAGAGAGAGAGAGAGAGAGAGAGAGAGAGAGAGAGAGAGAGAGAGAAGAAAGATAAAGCCTGTACCAAAGATGAAGTACGGACGAGCTCAGGAGGAGGGAAGGAGACAGGGAGAAGAGGGAAAAGAGGAAGAAATACAAAGACAAGGAAGGAGTGGGGAAGGGATAAGTGACATAGGAGATTAAGGTGGAGATACCGGAAAAACAGGGGGACAGCCTGAATGTAAAATGTATTACATTTAGATTTTGTGTCACTGGCCTACACACAATACCCCATAACGTCAAAGTGGAATTACGTTTTAAGAAATGTTCAGAAATTACAAAAAAAAGCTGAAAAACGACAATTTTCAATTACAATTGAAAAGCTGAAATGTCTTGAGTCAATAAGTATTCAATCTCTCTGTCATGGCAAGTCTAAATAAGTTCAGGAGTAGAAATCTGCTTAACAAGTCACATAATAAGTTGCATGAACTCACTCTGTGTGCAATAATAGTCATACAATTATCTGTAAGGTTCCTCAGTCGAGCTGTGAATTTCAACCACAGATTCAACCACAAAGACCAGGGAGGTTTTCCAATGCCTCGCAAAGAAGGGCACATATTGGTAGATGAGTAAAAATAAAAAAAAGCAGACATTGAATATCCCTTTAAGCATGGTGAACCCATCACTGAGTACCACTCTTCATATTTTCAAGCATAGCTGCATCATATTATGGGTATGCTTGTCATTGGCAAGGACTAGGGAGTTTTTTGGTATAAAAATAAACGGAATAGAGCTAAGCACAGGCAAAATCCTAGAGGAAAACCTGGTTCAGTCTGCTATCCAACAGACACTGGGAGACAAATGCACCTTTCAGCAGGACAATAACCTAAAAGGCAATGCCAAATATACACTGGAGTTGTTTACTAAGACGAAATTGAATGATCCTGAGTGGCCTAGTTACAGTTTTGACTTAAAATTGCTTGAAAATCTATGGCAAGACTTTAAAATGGCTGTCTAGCAATGATCAACAATCAGCTTGACAGAGATTGAATAATTTTATAAGGGATAATGTGCAAATATTGCACAATCCAGGTGTGCAAAGCTCTTGGAGACTCACCCAGAAAGACTCACAGCTGTAATCACTGGCAAAGGTGATTCTAACATGTATTGACTCAGGGGTGTGAATACTTATGTAAATGAGATATTTCTGTATTTTATTTGCAATAAATTTGCAAACATTTATAAAAACACGTTTTCACATTGTCATTATGGGGTATTGTGTGCAGATGTGTAAGAGAAAAAAATACATTTAATTCATTGGAATTTAGGCTGTAACACAACAAAATGTGGAATAAGTGAAGAGGTATGAACACTTTCTGAAGGCACTGCATACACTGAATGAATAAAACATTAGGAACACCTTCATAATATTGAGTTGCATCCCACTTTTCCCTTAGAACAGCCTCAATTCGTCGGGGGGATGGACTCTACAAGGTGTAGAAAGCGTTCCACAGGATTGCTGGCCCATGTTGATTCCAATACTTCCCACAGTTGTGTCAATTTGGCTGGATGTCCTTTGGGAGGTGGACCATTCTTGATACACACGGGAAACTGTTGAGCATGAAAAACCTAACATACCCACCTAGTAAATCTAAACACCTGTCTCCCCAATCCCCCTTTCCCCAGAAACAACCACTGTCGAAGGGCGTTTTTTTCAGGTCAAAATCTCAGGGCAAGCTATTAATATCTAGTGTTTACTTTCAACACTTTCGATAAGCCAACGGAACATGTCTCAGCTCTAATGTCGCGTTTCTGGCAGCCGCTGAGTTAAACTGCGACTCGTTTCCTATTCTAAATCACTTCGTGGCACGACACCGCACCGCAAGGCTACTCAGGTCAGACTCCCTCTTTCACTTTTTCGCTCTCTCTCTCTTTTTCTTCTCCCTCTACCGTCACTCAATTTTCTTTGCGCCCCTCATTGTCTTTCATTCGTTCTTGTCTCCCACTTTCTAGGCCTCTCTACCTTCAACATACCCTCTCTCTTTCTCTGGTCTCTCTCTCTCTCTCTCTCTCTCTCTCTCTCTCTCTCTCTCTCTCTCTCTCTCTCTCTCTCTCTCTCCTCTCTCTCTCTCTCTCTCTCTCTCTCCTGACCACTCGACCACAGGCTGAAGTGGAAAATGCAGCTTGAAATAAGAGGATAGTCTTATTCTTGGCAAGTGGCTCCTCCATTTGGTTCCCTGCTGATGTTAATTACCAAACTCCATATCCTTGTGTAACCAAACACTTCACCCTGATCCTCCCCTCCACCCCCACCCCCTTGTCCACTTCTCCTCGCTGTCCCCCTCCTCTGTGCTCTCTCGCTCTCTCCCTTTCCCAATACTTCAACCTCGACTGCCAGGGTTGAAAGTTGGCATGCTTTCTCCTCACGCAAGGCGAAGGAAGGAAAGGCGAGGGGATCGGGCAGAGATGTACTCTGTACTCAGTCTCACTCCCCTGTTAGACTAGGCACAGTTCCCACTCAACTGCACTCCACAACACACACACACACGTGCCCACATGTACACACGCATACATGTGCACGTCGCACACAAACACGTGCACAGATGCACACACACATTAATTCACTACTTAACACACACAAATCCCACTAGTCAACACAACCTCCTCAGCCTGTGTTTCTGCATCAACACTCTTTACCACGATACACCCTCCTTTCCATCCCACACACATTCACCCACGTTGCTCACTACTCAACAAAACGTGCGTGCACCTCACACAAAAACCTCACAATCCTATAGCTAGCTCAACAAAATTGTCTCGCAGCCAACACACACACCTTAACCCGTCATCACACACACACACACACACACACCCCAGAACACGAGACACACACATCTCTTCTCCCCCTCCTCCTCCTCCCTGTTCTGCTGAGGAAGGCAGTTAGCAGCCAGCCAGCCAGCTAGCAAGCCAGCCAGCCAGCCAGCCAGCCAGCCAGCCAGCACCAGGTAGAGACACAAAGCCTCTCATTGTTCTATGAGTTGGCTGAGGCTTGAGTGCTCATACTTGGCTGCTTCATAAAAACTGTAGAAAGGCAGAAAAATTGGTGGGGGGTGATGAAGAATCTCAGGATTTCTCTCTTTCTCTCTCCCTCTCTCTCCTCCTCTGCCACTCCCTCTCGCTCTCTATCAATTCAATTCAAGGGGCTTTATTGGCATGGGAAACATATGCTAACATTGCCAAAGCAAGTGAAGTAGATAATATACAAAAGTGAAATAAACAATCAAAATGAACAGTAAACATTACACTCACAGAAGTTCCAAAAGAATAAAGACATTACAAATGTCATATTATGTATATATACAGTGTTGTAACGATGTGCAAATGGTTAAAGTACAAAAGGGAAAATAAATAAACATAAATATGGGTTGTATTTACAATGGCATTTGTTCTTCACTGGTTGCCCTTTTCTTGCGGCAACAGGTTCCAAATCTTGCTGCTGTGATGGCACACTGTGGTATTTCACCCAGTAGATATGGGAGTTTATCAAAATCGGGTTTGTTTTTGAATTATTTAAGGTTCTGTGTAATCTGAGGGAAATATGTGTCTCTAATATGGTCATACATTTGGCAGGAGGTTAGGAAGTGCAGCTCAGTTTCCATCTCATTTTGTGGGCAGTGTGCACATAGCCTGTCTTCTCTTGAGAGCCAGGTCTGCCTACGGCGGCCTTTCTCAATAGCAAGGATCTGCTCACTGAGTCTGCACATCATTTTGGGTCAGTCACAGTGGTCAGGTAATTTGCCACTGTGTACTCTCTGTTTAAGGCCAACTAGCATTCTAGTTTGCTCAGTTTTTTTGTTAATTCTTTCCAATGTGTCAAGTAATTATCTTTTTGTTTTCTCATGATTTGGTTGGGTCTAATTGTGTTGCTGTCCTGGGGCTCTGTGGGGTCTGTTTGTGTTTGTGAACAGAGCCCCAAAACCAGCTTGCTTAGGGGACTCTTCTCCAGGTTCATCTCTCTATAGGTGAGGGCTTTGTAATGGAAGGTTTGGGAATCGCTTCCTTTTAGGTGGTTGTAGAATTTAACGTCTCTTTTCTGGATTTTGATAATTAGCGGGTATTGGCCTAATTCTGCTCTGCATGTATTATTTGGTGTTTTACGTTGTACACAGAGGATATTGTTGCAGAATTCTGCATGCAGTCTCAATTTGGTGTTTGTCCCATTTTGTGAATTCTTGGTTGGTGAGCGGACCCCAGACCTCACAATGATAAAGGGCAATGGGTTCTATAACTGATTCAAGTATTTTTTTGCCAGATCCTAATTGGTATGTCAAATTTGATGTTCCTTTTGATGGCATAGAATGCCCTTCTTGCCTTGTCTCTCAGATTGTTCACAGCTCTGTGGAAGTTACCTGTGGTGCTGACGTTTTTTTAAAATTTGTTTATATATATTTCACCTTTATTTAACCAGTTAGGCCAGGTGAGAACAAGTTCTCATTTACAACTGCGACTGGCCAAGATGAAGCAAAGCAGTGTGACAAAAAACAACACAGAGTTAAACATGGGATAAACAAAAGTACAGTCAATAACACAATAGAGAAATCTATATACAATGTGTGCAAATGGAGTAAGTAAGGAGGCAATAAGTAAGTAAGGCAATAAACAGGCCATTTAGGCAAAGGTATGTATAGTTTTTTGTGTGTTCTAGAGCAACTGTGTCTAGATGGAATTTGTATTTGTGGTCCTGGTGACTGGACATTTTTTGGAACACCATTATTTTGGTCTTACTGAGATTTACTGTCAGGGCCCAGGTCTGGCAGAATCTGTGCAGAAGATCTAGGTGCTGCTGTAGGCCCTCCTTGGTTGGTTACAGAAGCACCAGATCATCAGCAAACAGTAGACATTTGACTTCAGATTCTAGTAGGGTGAGACCGGGTGCTGTAGACTTTTCTAGTGCCCTCGCCAATTCGTTGATATACATGTTGAAGAGGGTGGGGCTTAAGCTGCATCCCTGTCTCACCCCACGGCCCTGTGGGAAGAAATGTGTGTGTTTTTTGCCTATTTTAACCGCACACTTGTCGTATGTTTTTCCCCCATTATCATTTCCCATCAATTTGTATAGCGGACCCTCATGCCAAATTGAGTCAAAGTCTTTTTTGAAATCAACAAAGCATGAGAAGACTTCGCCTTTGTTTTGGTTTGTTTGTTTGTCAATTGGGGTGTGCAGGGTGAATACGTGGTCTGTCGTACGATCATTTGGTAAAAAGCAAATTTGACATTTGCTCAGTACATTGTTTTCACTGAGGAAATGTACAAGTCTGCTGTTAACGATAATGCAGAGGATTTTCCCAAGGTTGCTGTTGACGCATATCTCTATCTCTCTCTCTTATTTGCAACCCAACCAAGACAAACACACACTAGTACCTTGTATTACAACACTAACCCAACCAGTCAGCCATCCATCCATCTGTCACTTCTCCCTGGGCTTCACGGACAGACCACAACACTTCACATGTAACCAGTCAGTGAAGTCAGAGGACTCCATTCTCTTCTTCTCGCTCATATAACAGTATGAAGGATCACGTAACACCCTTCTTCTTCCAGCCAGCCAAGAGGAAAATGTTTCTTTGGCTTATGTCTATTGCCTACATAGTGCACAACTTTTTGCCAGAGCCCTATTGCCCCTGGTCAAATGTAGAGTGCCATTTGGGACGCAGCCAATGTTTTCTTTATGTCACTGAGTCTCCTCTCTACCTCCAACCTGAAGGGTGTTTTCTTTATGTCACTGAGTCTCCTCTCTACCTCCAACCTGAAGGGTGTTTTCTTTATGTCACTGAGTCTCCTCTCTACCTTCAACCTGAAGGGTGTTTTCTTTATGTCACTGAGTCTCCTCTCTACCTCCAACCTGAAGGGTGTTTTCTTTATGTCACTGAGTCTCCTCTCTACCTCCAACCTGAAGGGTGTTTTCTTTATGTCACTGAGTCTCCTCTCTACCTTCAACCTGAAGGGTGTTTTCTTTATGTCACTGAGTCTCCTCTCTACCTCCAACCTGAAGGGTGTTTTCTTCATGTCACTGAGTCTCCTCTCTACCTCCAACCTGAAGGGTGTTTTCTTTATGTCACTGAGTCTCCTCTCTACCTTCAACCTGAAGGGTGTTTTCTTTATGTCACTGAGTCTCCTCTCTACCTCCAACCTGAAGGGTGTTTTCTTTATGTCACTGAGTCTCCTCTCTACCTCCAACCTGAAGGGTGTTTTCTTTATGTCACTGAGTCTCCTCTCTACCTCCAACCTGAAGGGTGTTTTCTTGTGGATGGTGGATTTGTGCCTGAAGACACTTAGCTTATGTAAACAGGGCTCGGTTTCTTGATTCATCTCCATAAGGTTAGGTAAATGCTGGTGCTGTGCCAGGGGAGTGCTGCTCTGTGCTGAGGGCTGCTTGGTTTCCTACAGTACAGAGCAGAGCAGCTGGCTTCTGACTGATACTGTAGATATGCGTCCCAAATGGCACCCTTTTCCCTATAGCTGGTCAAATGTATTGCACTATATAGGGAATAGGGTGTCATTTGGGATGCACACTAGCTGTAGCACCAGCTGCAGCACCAGCTTCACATAGAGCTGAGAAAGAGACAACCAAAGCTGGGGGGCTTCAGACTTCAAACCGATCTCTGCAGGACCCGGGGGGGGGGGGGGGGGGGGGGGGGCGGACGGACGAGGAAGATTACTGAGAAACACCTGACACATGCTAAGACACAGGCACACACACACACACACACACAACTATGTCTTACTATACTTGTGAGGACGTTTTGGGGACCGACAGTTGATTCCCATTCAAAATCCTATTTTCCCTAACCCCTAAACCTAAGCCTAAGCCTAAACCTTACCCTAACCTTAACCCCCCTCACACACACACACACACACACACACACACACACACACACACACACACACCTGCTGCTACCAGACACTTATTATACTGCTCAGTTTATATGCCATCCCCCCTTCCCCAATACACATGTAAATATTTGAAAATAAATTGTATTATACTTGAATAAAATGTGTATTCTATTCTACTGCCATTTACTTTATGTTCATATTCTTATCTTTTATTATTTCTTATTGTTGTTGCATTGTTGACTAATAAAATGTGAAACCTTACCCCTAACTCGAACTCTAAACCTTAATTCTAACCCTAACCCTAATTCTAACCCTAACCATAAACCAAACCCCTAAAATAGCCTTTTTACAAGTGAGGACCAGCAAAATGTCACATTTTTGTTGGTTCATAATTCATAATACAGTAAAACATGAACACACGCGTGCACACACGAGAGAACCCCAACTGTACACCCACACCCCTATTTTGCCTCTGTACCCACACCCCTATTCTGCCTCTGTACCCACACACCTATTCTGCCTCTGCCTCTGCCACTGTGCCAGCCAGCCAGGCACTTAAAAGGTAGTTGAATGCTTGAATAAAGGCTGTGGGTGCATGCCAAAAGTACAGCATGGTTTACATAAGGGATGCAGTGAGTCTGAACAAGCCGTCCATTCTGCTGTGATTTGAATTAACCAGGGCAGAGCCAAATTAATGAAGGCTGTTAGCTATGCTCTAATGCCCACGGAGACACTGGTATGATGAGGATAACAAAACAAGGTCACGCCAGGCGGGGCATGCCAGCCAGCTGATCTGATCTGGAGTACAACAAGTTGAGCACCCGGAGGTACAGTTGGGCACGAGTTAATGACAGTGTGGAGCAGACTAAAGGGACTTACAGTCCAAATGCTGTCCGTCAAGAGTGGAGACTATGTCTGGATAACAGCCAGGTTTACTGACCATAGGGTAGCCTTGCGGTTAGACCATTGGGCCAGTAACCGAAAGGTTGCTGGTTTAAATACCTGAGCTGACAAGGTGAAACAACTCAATGTGCCCTTGAGGAAGGCATTTAACTATAATTTGTTCCAGGGGCTACGTACGTATTGGCTACGTATTGGCTGACCCTGTAAAATAAAAATAAAACATTTCACTGCACCTATTTTGTGTATATGACATTACATTCTCTCTCTCTACTACTGCAGTACTACTCACTTTCTAAACCCTATCCCCTCTTTCCACCCCCCCCCCTCTCTTTCTTTCTCGCTAAATAAACTCTTACACGCAAAGCCACTGCATCTGCCAATTACTGTCAGTCAACAGCTCCAAGAGGCCTTTTGGGAAGAAAGCAGGGCTCGAGCAGGCCAACCTCCGGGTGGGCTGGCCCAGCCTAAATACTGCCGCCTCCTTTAAAACCTCTACTAGTTCCTATGAGTCAGGGGGACACGCGGGGAGGGGAGAGGCCAGGAGGAGGAGGAGGAAAGGAGGCCCAAGTGGTCAGCTAAAATTGGATGTCGCAAAAACTATGTGAGAGAAAGGCAGCGAGAGAGAGAGAGATGTGGCATCCCAAATGGCACCCTGTTCCCATTTAGTGTACTACTTTTGAACAGATCCATATCGGTAATGCACTATATAGGAAACAGGGTGCTATGTGGGACGCAGTCAGAGAGTGGAAGGAAAATACAGACTGGAGAGAAGGGTTGGGGAGGTTTGTTATGAGTGGTTGGGGCCTTTAGGGGCCGGTGGTTTGGACTGGGAGAGCTACTGGGCCTCTGGAGCTGGAGAGACCGAATAGACCATTAATATGATGCTGACGTTCCCAGAATGCAACATGGAACCTCGGCTGACTCCCTCCCTCCTTCTCTCCTTCTCTCTCTCCCACCTCCACGCCCTGCCCTGCCACTGGCTTGACTCCCCGAACCGTCTGGCAGCCCTCCAAACCGCCAACCTTCCATCCCTCTAACCCCCTGTCTGTCGTGAGGCCTCCGCCTGGCTCTGGCTGCCATGACTGACTCCAAACCTCCATGGAGCCACGCAAAAAAAACAGTCTGGTCTGTCTCAGCCTAGTTTACAGGCTGAGAGATAAACAACATCAACAACAACTCTACTGCAAAGGATAGCAGAAATTCAAAACTATTAGTTTCAGTTTGAATACCACGTTTGTTTTCTGGGTTGTTACAGGCAACAGAACATATAATAATGAAATTGACAATCTATTAGTGCAAATAAATATACTTCATCATTTCCTTGAATCTCGAACCTACCCCTCCTAGCCCAAATAACCCAGCTCAACTCTAGCATGCAATGTACACCAGCAGACTTGGGTTCAATTACTATACTTTATCTGTGCTTGACTGAGCTTGCCTGGCTTAATGGACAAATAGAGTAGTCCCAAACTGCAAACCCCTTTCATCTGGAATTCGAGGCAGGCTCCAGGCAGGCTAGAGCAAACACTCAAAGTATTAGAAAGACCGAATCGTTTATGAACCCAGGAAGGACGCCAGTACTACGAAAACAAAGTATGCAAAAGACATTTCAGGTCGCTGTGTGGCTGAGACGAGAGAGAGTGCGAGGCTTGTGCCAGCCAGCCAGACCGAGGTGCAAAAGACGCATTCACATCCTAATGAGACTGCGAGAGGGGTGGGGGGAGATAGAGAAAGTGTGAACAGGATAGAAAGTAGAGTTAGACAGTGAGGGTGTGAGAGAAAGAGAGATAGAAAACCCCTTAATAAACCCCGAGGACAATAGAGCTACTCCGGAGGTTGTGAAATCGAGAACAGGAGTACGCAATGACTGATCTAACTGAACTGTGTCGGTTCTGCTCTGCGCAGCGCCAACACTTCCGCGTTCGACAGCCATCTGCACTTGGTTTATATAGCAGCAGTATGTGTAGGACAGTGTCACCCACGCTTCTCTGACAAAGCAGTTCATCACATACTGTACTTCCTCTTCTTGAGCTTCGGCCATTTTGAAGTCACCTAAGCACGTTGTAAGAGGCTTTCATGGCTGACGAGACTTATTACTGTTATTGTATCATGACAGCTAAAGTAAGGACAAGGTGTGGCTAGTTTGTTATTCGATATAAAAAAGTGAGGTATTATTGCTTTCCGAATTGAGATTGTGCTCCTCTGGTTCATTCAGAAACGTATCCTCATGTTCTGTAAACCTCAGGGCATGCTAACTGCATTTCAAATGAACACTCGCAAGCGGAGTTTTTAAATATTTGTTATACTCTTTATCTCATTTTTGCCGTGGGTAAAGTTAAAGTTCCCATAATCATCAGTGCGGTGGGTGTAAATACAGTCCTTACTGTGACGTGAGTCAGTGGGTGATTTCAGACCTTGATCAGCGTAGAGGGAAAATCCACGCACGTCAAACGCTAAGCTACCTACCTCCCACAGACAGAGAAGGACAAATTCCAATCTGCAACTCTGCAAGTCTGAAACAATAGCATCACTGATTTGTATTCTCCGAAATTGTCGTTTACACAGAAATATGAAATATCTACTTTCAGGCAAAGAGAGGCGGAGGCGAAACGGAGACAACAGAAAGAGGAATTGTAGGGTATAGTGCTCAGTTGCTGGGTAAAGATGTGGTACCAGGCTGGCCTTGTGGTAAGCATTCCACTCTCTCTAGTGACACTGCTGGGTAGAAGTGGCTGCATGGCCCTGTGGTAAACATGACACACTCTCTAGTGACACTGCTGGGTAGAAGTGGCTGCATGGCCCTGTGGTAAACATGACACACTCTCTAGTGACACTGCTGGGTAGAAGTGGCTGCATGGCCCTGTGGTAAACATGACACTCTCTCTAGTGACACTGCTGGGTAGAAGTGGCTGCATGGCCCTGTGGTAAACATGACACACTCTCTAGTGACACTGCTGGGTAGAAGTGGCTGCATGGCCCTGTGGTAAACATGACACACTCTCTAGTAACACTGCTGGGTAGAAGTGGCTGCATGGCCCTGTGGTAAACATGACACACTCTCTAGTGACACTGCTGGGTAGAAGTGGCTGCATGGCCCTGTGGTAAACATGACACTCTCTCTAGTGACACTGCTGGGTAGAAGTGGCTGCATGGCCCTGTGGTAAACATGACACTCTCTCTAGTGACACTGCTGGGTAGAAGTGGCTGCATGGCCCTGTGGTAAACATGACACACTCTCTAGTGACACTGCTGGGTAGAAGTGGCTGCATGGCCCTGTGGTAAACATGACACTTTCTCTAGTGACACTGCTGGGTACAGGTGGCTGCATGGCCCTGTGGTAAACATGACACACTCTCTAGTGACACTGCTGGGTAGAAGTGGCTGCATGGCCCTGTGGTAAACATGACACTCTCTCTAGTGACACTGCTGGGTAGAAGTGGCTGCATGGCCCTGTGGTAAACATGACACACTCTCTAGTGACACTGCTGGGTACAGGTGGCTGCATGGCCCTGTGGTAAACATGACACACTCTCTAGTGACACTGCTGGGTAGAAGTGGCTGCATGGCCCTGTGGTAAACATGACACTCTCTCTAGTGACACTGCTGGGTAGAAGTGGCTGCATGGCCCTGTGGTAAACATGACACACTCTCTAGTGACACTGCTGGGTACAGGTGGCTGCATGGCCCTGTGGTAAACATGACACACTCTCTAGTGACACTGCTGGGTAGAAGTGGCTGCATGGCCCTGTGGTAAACATGACACACTCTCTAGTGACACTGCTGGGTAGAAGTGGCTGCATGGCCCTGTGGTAAACATGACACACTCTCTAGTGACACTGCTGGGTAGAAGTGGCTGCATGGCCCTGTGGTAAACATGACACACTCTCTAGTGACACTGCTGGGTAGAAGTGGCTGCATGGCCCTGTGGTAAACATGACACACTCTCTAGTGACACTGCTGGGTACAGGTGGCTGCATGGCCCTGTGGTAAACATGACACACTCTCTAGTGACACTGCTGGGTAGAAGTGGCTGCATGGCCCTGTGGTAAACATGACACACTCTCTAGTGACACTGCTGGGTAGAAGTGGCTGCATGGCCCTGTGGTAAACATGACACACTCTCTAGTGACACTGCTGGGTAGAAGTGGCTGCATGGCCCTGTGGTAAACATGACACACTCTCTAGTGACACTGCTGGGTAGAAGTGGCTGCATGGCCCTGTGGTAAACATGACACACTCTCTAGTGACACTGCTGGGTACAGGTGGCTGCATTTGGGCTACTGAGGGACTTTCCCTGGTGGTGTAGTGACTCATATATTTGACGATGTTCCAACCTTCACACCTATCACACCGCATCAGAAAGGGACATGCCACATTTTCTTATACAATACTCTAATGATGAGCCGTACGCTTTCTTATACAATACTCTAATGATGAGCCACTTTTTCTTATGCAATACTCTAATGATGAGCCGTACTCTTTCTTATACAATACTCTAATGATGAGCCACTTTTTCTTATACAATACTCTAATGATGAGCCACTTTTTCTTATACAATACTCTAATGATGAGCCATACTCTTTCTTATACAATACTCTAATGATGTGCCATACTCTTTCTTATACAATACTCTAATGATGAACCATACTCTTTCTTATACAATACTCTAATGATGAGCCGTACTCTTTCTTATACAATACTCTAATGATAAGCCATACTCTTTCGTATACAATACTCTAATGATGAGCCATACTCTTTCTTATACAATACTCTAATGATGAGCCACACTTTTTCTTATACAATACTCTAATGATGAGCCGTACTCTTTCTTATACAATACTCTAATGATGAGCCATACTCTTTCTTATACAATACTCTAATGATGAGCCATACTCTTTCTTATACAATACTCTAATGATGAGCCATACTCTTTCTTATACAATACTCTAATGATGAGCCATACTCTTTCTTATACAATACTCTAATGATGTGCCATACTCTTTCTTATACAATACTCTAATGATGAGCCGTACTCTTTCTTATACAATACTCTAATGATGAGCCATACTCTTTCTTATACAATACTCTAATGATGAGCCATACTCTTTCTTATACAATACTCTAATGATGAGCCACTTTTTCTTATACAATACTCTAATGATGAGCCGTACTCTTTCTTATACAATACTCTAATGATGAGCCGTACTCTTTCTTATACAATATTCTAATGTACCATACTCTTTCTTAGACAATAGTCAGTTGGTCTGCAGTGCTAGGGCTCCGGTCAACTGTAAGTGCTGTTATTGTGGAAACCTCTAGGAGCAACAATGGCTAAGCCGCGTAGTGGTAGGCCACACAAGCTCACAGAATGTGACCACCGAGTGCTGAAGCGCGTACAAATCGTCTGCCCTCGGTTGCAACACTTACCACTGCCTCTGGAAGCAACATCAGCACAGTGACTGTTCGTCGGGAGCTTCATGAAATGGGTTTCCATGGCCGAGCAGCTGTGGAAAGCCTAAGGTCACCATGCGTAATGCCAAGCGTCAGCTGGAGTGGTGTAAAGCTCGCCGCCATTGGACCCAGGAGCAGTGGAAACGCATTCTCTGGAGTGATGAATCAAGCTTCACCATCTGGCAGTCTGATGGACGAATCTGGGTTTGGCAGATACCAGGAAAACGCTACCTGCCCCAATGCATACTGTAGTGCCAACTGTACAGTTTGGTGGATGAGGAATAATGGTCTGGGGCTGTTTTTCATGGTTCAGGCTAGGCCCCTTAGTTCCAGTGAAGGGAAATATTAATGCTACAGCAAACATTGACATTCTAGACGATTCTGTGCTTCCAACTCTGTGGCAAAAGTTTGGGGAATGTCCTTTCCTGTTTCAGCATGACAATGCCCCCGTGCACGAGGTCCATATAGAAATGATTTGTCGAGATTGGTGTGGAAGAACTTGACTGGCCTGCACAAAGCCCTGACCTCAACCCCCTCGAACATCTTTGGGATGAATTGGAACGCCGACTGGGAGCCAGGCCTCATTGCCCAACATCAGTGCCGACCTCACTAATGCTCTTGTGGCTGAATGGAAGCAAGTCCCCTGAGCAATGTTCCAACATATAGTGGAAGCCTTCCCAGAGGACTGGAGGCTGTTAAAGCCGCAAAGGGGGGGGACCAACTCCATATTAATGCCCATGATTTTGGAATGAGATGTTTGACGAGCAGGTGTCCACATACTTTTGGCCATGTAGTGTACCAGTGTATTGAGAAATTGTGTGTGTGTGTGTGTGTGTGTGTGTGTGTGTGTGTGTGTGTGTGTGTGTGTGTGTGTGTGTGAAGCCATAGCACAACTGCAGCTGACGCAGTGAACCAGAACACTGACCCTGCACACAGACGCGCACACACACACACACAAATACACACACTTGCACACGCACACACACTTGTGGCGGGGGAAATTATATTGATACTTTGACTCCAAGTATCGATTTTATATATTTTTTGCTAGGTAGAGTTAGCTAGCGCTAGTCAGCTGCACCTGCGCCAAAACTCTGGTATTTTTCATCCTATAGCTTGTTTTCTTTTAAAATAGTGACCCAACATGTTTTCAGTACTTTTATTTCCCCGACTGATCAAAACTCATTTTATCATACTCTCTCTTGTCTCTCTGCAGCAGACATATAGAGAGCAATATGTTAGGAACATCAAAGCGCAGTATCAAACTGTAATATCGTGAGAATTGCAATGCATATCAGCACCTAAATATCATGATTATATCGTATCGTGTGGTCCCTGTCAATTCCCAGCCCTTACGCACACACAGGCACACACAGGTGAGTGAGTGAAGGATCATGGGAGATCAGCAGCTGCCTCTGAGTTGTCCAATCAGCAGCTTTTCTTTAACGATGTCACAGACAGGCCTAATTACAGGGCAGTGAGAGAAAGTAAAAAAACAACATGAGACAGACTCCCTGTATCAGAATACACAACCCATTGTGTGTGTGTGTGTGTGTGTACACAACACATGAATCACAGCTAACGGTCTTGTCAAATCTAATCCATGCAACATTCCGTCGTCCAACAGCAGCATACTTACAGTATCAGTACTTATTTCCTCGCACACAGTACATGTACAGTTGAAGTCGGAAGTTTACATACAGTTAGGTTGGAGTCATTAAAACTGTTTTTTCAACAACTCCACAAATTACTAAACTAAAGTCTAGGCAAGTCGGTTAGGACATCTACTTCGTGCATGACACAAGTCATTTTTCCAACAATTGTTTACAGACAGATTATTTCACTGTATCACACTTCCAGTGGGTCAGAAGTTTACATACACTAAGTTGACTGTGCCTTTAAACAGCTTGGAAAATTCCAGAAAATGTGGTCATGCTTCTGACAGGCTAATTGACATAATTTGAGTCAATTGGAGGTGTACCTGTGGATGTATTTCAAGGCCTAGCTTCAAACTCAGTGCCTCTTTGCTTGACATCATGGGAAAATCAAAAGAAATCAGCCAAGACCTCAGAATTACAATTGTAGACCTCTACAAGTCTGGTTCATCCTTGGGAGCAATTTCCAAACGCCTGAAGGTACCACATTCATCTGTACAAACAATAGTATGTAAGTTTAAACACCATGGGACCATGCAGCCGTCATACCGCTCAGGAAGGAGACGCGTTCTGTCTCCTAGACATGAATGTACTTTGGTGCGAAAAGTGCAAATCAATCCCAGAACAACAGCTAAGGACCTTGTGAAGATGCTGAAGGACACAGGTATCAAAGTATCTAAATCCACAGTAAAACGAGTCCTATATTGACATAACCTGAAAGGCCACTCAGCAAGGAAGAAGCCACTGCCCCAAAACCACCATAAAAAAGCCAGACTACGGTTTGCAACTGCACATGGGGACAAAGATAGTACTTTTTGGAGAAATGTCCTCTAGTCTGATGAAACAAAAACAGAACTGTTTGGCCATAATGACCATCGTTATGTTTGGAGGAAAAAGGGGGAGGCTTGCAAGCCGAAGAACACCATCCCAACCGTGAAGCACGGGGGTGGCAGCATCATATTGTGGGGGTGCTTTGCTGCAGGAAGGACTGGTGCACTTCACAAAATAGATGGCATCATGGGGAAAGAAAATTATGTGGATAGAGAGAAGCAAAATCTCAAGACGTCAGTCAGGAAGTTAAAGCTTGGACACAATTGGGTCTTCCAAATGCACAATGACCCCAAGCATACTTACAAAGTTGTAGAAAAATGGCTTAAGGACAACAAAGTCAAGGTATTGGAGTGGCCATCACAAAGCCCTGACCTGGAAGGCTATCCGAAACATTTGACCCAAGTTAAACAATTTAAAGGCAATGCTACCAAACACTAATTGAGTGTATGTAAACTTCTGACCCACTGGGAATGTGATGAAAGAAATAAAAGCTGAAATAAATAATTCTCTCTACTATTATTCTGACATTTCACATTCTTAAAATAAAGTGGTGATCCTGACTGACCCAAGACAGGGAATTTTTACTAGGATTAAATGTGAAATTGTGAAAAACTGAGTTTAAATGTATTTGGCTAAGGTGTATGTAAACTTCAATGTAGACTTCAACTGTAGTATGCCATGACATAAATCACGCTGAATGTTACATGCTTCCTGGTTTGTAGTGGTGTTTACATAAAACAAGAGGGCTTGGATAAGGCAGAGATAACAGAACATAGCACAGTATAGACCAGCAGCTGAAGGATGTAACTTCTGTAGTGACAGTTTTCCCTCTGGGAATCAATGAAGTTGATTCAATTAAATTGAACATTTATCATATCCAGTTGTCCATTCAGTCCCAATCTGATTCCCGACAACACCACATATTGATTCAGACCAGGAAGTGTGATGTTGGTTGACGTGTAGCCCTTTCCTGCAGTCAATGACCAAAAGCGCCATATTTGGCCTCATGGGTGTAATATTATTAATATTTTTAAGAATTTTGTTGTATTTCAGTCTTCTGTGATGTATATAAAGTGTAATATTGGGATGTAAACTCAAAATGTAATACATTTCAATTCTATATCTGACATGGTACAGGTGTCTTCTTTTATTAAAGCCCATAACCATGTGTGTGAGGTCTATACTTCTGTTTCAAAGTAGATGTGTTTAAGACTACCAAGAAACACTCTGTGTGACCCTGATTTAACCCACAAAGGTTAAGCCACAAACTGGATCATCCAACAACCGTTTGCAGATGGCCGTTCGTCATTTCTATGACAATGTCACATAGACATAACCAATGACATGTTACTCAAGCTACCATTGGGCCTCATAGGTTGCACTCTGTGAGTGATTGTGTTTTTAGACATGACTGAACAGTACAATCTTAGAAAAAAGGGTTCCTAAAAGGTTCTTCGGCTGTCCCCATTGGAGAACCCTTTTTGGATCCAGGTACAACCCTTTTGGGTTCCATGTAGAAACCTTTGTGTAAATGGTTCTACAAAGGGTTCTCCTATGGGGACAGCTGGAGAAGACTCTTAGGTTCTCGATAGCATCTTTTTTTTTAAGAGTGTAGGCATCTAACTCCTCTCCTTTCGAAAGACCATCATATAATAATAACGTACAACATTTAGCCGGCACTTTTATCCAAACCCGCTTAGAGTCATGCATGCATACATTTCACATAGTGGCACCGGCAGGAATCGAACCCACAGCCATTGCAAGTGCCATGCTCTACCAACTGAGGCACACATGACTTAATTAGGCCTTCTTGCTCCAGATTCCCAGACATTCAAATCCAGCCTGCTTTAAATACAGCGTGGGAATGCAAATAGAAGTCTACATACTGCACATACTACCCTTCCTCCCCCGTTCTTTCTCCCTCCCACCTCACCCCGGGTCTCCTCTCCTCTCCTCTCCTCTCCTCGCAGCTAGGCCCTAATCACCCTCCCATCCACCCACCCTTGTCTTCTTGGAGCAGAGTTCCATATCATGGAAATAAGAAGTGAGGCCTTGAAGTGATGAATCCAATCAAAAGCAGAGGAAGAGGAAGAGGACGAGAGAGAGGAAGAGAGAGAGAGACAGAGACAGAGAGACAGAGAGACAGAGAGAGAGAGAGAGAGAGAGAGAGAGAGAGAGACAGAGAGACAGAGAGAGAGAGAGAGAGAGAGAGAGAGAGAGAGAGAGAGAGAGAGAGAGAGAGAGAGAGAGAGAGACAGAGAGACAGAGAGACAGAGAGACAGAGAGACAGAGAGAGAGAGAGAGGAATATGAAGGGAACGAGAGAAAAAGAGAGAAGAAGAGATAAAGAGATATAACCTGAGTGGCCGACTGCTTTTGCATGCCACAATGACTGGAGGGGAAGTGCGTCCACGTGTGTGACTACACTGTGTGTGTGTGTGTGTGTGTGTGTGTGTGTGCACGTGTGCGTGGGGTGTGTGTGTGTGTGTGTGTGCACGTGTGCGTGGGGTGTGTGTGTGTGTGTGTGTGCACGTGTGCGTGGGGTGTGTGTGTTCCTCCACTTCACTCTCACCTCTCCTCTCCTCCACTTCCCCCTCTCCTCTCCTCTAATTCCCCCTCTCCTCTCCTCTCCTCTAATTCCCCCTCTCCTCTCCTCTCCTCTCCTCCAATTCCCCCTCTCCTCTCCTCTAATTCCCCCTCTCCTCTCCTCTCCTCCAATTCCCCCTCTCCTCTCCTCTCCTCCAATTCCCCTCTCCTCTCCTCTCCTCTAATTCCCCCTCTCCTCTCCTCTCCTCTAATTCCCCCTCTCCTCTCCTCTCCTCTAATTCCCCTCCTCTCCTCTCCTCTCTCAATTCCCCCTCCCTCTCCTCTAATTCCCCCTCTCCTCTCCTCTCCTCCAATTCCCCCTCTCCTCTCCTCTAATTCCCCCTCTCCTCTCCTCTCCTCTAATTCCCCCTCTCCTCTCCTCTCCTCCAATTCCCCCTCTCCTCTCCTCTCCTCTCCTCCAATTCCCCCTCTCCTCTCCTCTCCTCTCCTCCAATTCCCCCTCTCCTCTCCTCTCCTCCACTTCCCCCTCTCCTCTCCTCTCCTCTCCTCCAATTCCCCCCTCTCCTCTCCTCTCCTCCAATTCCCCCTCTCCTCTTCTCTCCTCCAATTCCCCCTCTCCTCTCCTCTCCTCTAATTCCCCCTCTCCTCTCCTCTCCTCTAATTCCCCCTCTCCTCTCCTCTCCTCCAATTCCCCCTCTCCTCTCCTCTCCTCTCCTCCAATTCCCCCTCTCCTCTCCTCTAATTCCCCCTCTCCTCTCCTCTCCTCTAATTCCCCCTCTCCTCTCCTCTCCTCCAATTCCCCCTCTCCTCTCCTCTCCTCTCCTCCAATTCCCCCTCTCCTCTCCTCTCCTCCACTTCCCCCTCTCCTCTCCTCTCCTCTCCTCCAATTCCCCCTCCCCTCTCCTCTCCTCCAATTCCCCCTCTCCTCTCCTCTCCTCCAATTCCCCCTCTCCTCTCCTCCAATTCCCCCTCTCAACTTGTGTGTTATGTTTACAAAGGTTTACCTGTTGTTACAGAGAATGGAACCAAAGGAGAGCACCAAGGACATGAAAAAGATATAAAAAAAATACAATTAGTTCATCAAAAGGCTTGGAGGAAAAATATTACATTCATATCATCAAATGTGACTCTGTTTTCTAACCGCCTCAATGGGTTGATGATGAAACAGACCGCATGTATCCGTCTCCGTTTCCACGAACAATAAAGTTGTATGTTGTGCTTTGTATCGAAGGATGATGTATCACAGGCCGCTATGTTAAACAGACATAGATCACAGCAACTCTCCCATGTCTCCATGGACACACATGTACCTCATTAACTAGCGTCTTTGGTCAGACCACAATGGCCTTTCCTCCTTACATTGGGCTAAATACATGTGGTAATACATTACTTGCCCAAGTCTAAATCACTTGGACAGACATCACATAAGGCAGAGGATCGCATGACTACTCTACTGGATGGGATGGTCTCATAAGAAACAGCTAGCGGTTATTGTTTTAAACCCTTATTATACCAGGTAAGTTGACTGAGAACACATTCTCATTTACAGCAACGACCTGGGGAATAGTTACAGGGGAGAGGAATGAGCCAATTGTAAGCTAGGGAGGATTAGGTGGCCATGATGGTATGAGGGCCAGATTGGGAATTTAGCTAGGACACCGGGGTTAACACCCCTACTCTTTCGATAAGTGCCATGGGATCTTTAGTGACCACAGAGAGTCAGGACACCCAATTAACATCCCATCAGAAAGACAGCACCCTACACAGGGCAATGTCCCCAATCACTGCCCTGGGGCATTGGGATATATATTTTTATACCGGAGGTAAGGGTGCCTCCTACTGGCCCTCCAACACCACTTCCAGCAGCATCTGGTCTCCCATCCAGGGACCGACCCTGCTTAGTAAGCCAGCAGTGGGATGTAGGGTGGTATGCTGCTGGTTTTCTATTCATTCAGCACTTCAGAAACAGAGGAAAATAAAAGAAGAGGACTCTACACAGTGAGGAAACTACTTAGATTTTAAAATGAAATAAAACCCCGGCGAGCAGCGAGCGCACATCTGGAAGTGCACGACTACTCTGACACAGCCTTGCCTCCATAGTCAAGTCTGTGCCAAAAAGTCATGTTTGTTTTTGCTTGGAGGGAAGAAGCGAGAGAGGCAGAGAGAGAAAGTGAGAAAGAAGTGAAGAGAGAAGAGGGTTGAGGTGAGGTGAGAAGGAAGGAAGAATGAAAGAGAGTAATAGAGGAGCCAGACTACAGATTTTTCCTTGCACGCAGGGTCTAGGGAAGTAGTGTATACAATGTGCAGTCAGAGATAAAGGAACCAATGGGTTGGGGGACGATGCACTCACAACACAGCCAGAGAAAAGTATCCTGACTGCCCCTGCCTCCATCCTCCTTCCCTCGCCCTCTTCATTTCTGATTGTTTATTTCACTTTTGCTTATTATCTATTTCACTTACTTTGGCAATGTAAACATATATTTCCCATGCCAATAAAGCCCTTTGAATTGAGAGAGAGAGAGAGAGAGAGAGAGAGAGAGAGAGAGAGAGAGAGAGAGAGAGAGAGAGAGAGAGAGAGAGAGAGCAACAGGCGCACTCTCCACCAGTCCAACGCCTGATCCATATCTACGGGCGCCTTTGTGTCACTGAACTGTTTGTTTTTGCTCTGAGTTTTGCATACAGTAAGTGACTGGGGAGAAAACAAACCATACGTTATGGATGTGACTGATTGACTGTGTTCCAAGAGCACGGGTAGAGAGAACCACACCAGTTTCATTTCACCAGGAACTGCTACACATTGCACAAAACATTTTAGTCATTTAGCAGACACTCTTATCCAGAGCGACTTACAGTAGTGAATGCATACATTTCATATCATACATTTTTTTTTCTGTGCTGGCCCTTGTGGGAATCGAACCCACAACCCTGGCATTGCAAACACCATGCTCTACCAACTGAGCTACAGGGAAGGAAAAAGAGAACCTATTTTTACTATATGCACACGTAGCGTAAGTACAAAGCTAGACATACTGTAAATGTATGCTAACCAAGTGAACAGTATGCTAACCAATCCATGAATTACATACAGTATGTTAAACAACATGTCATCTGCATAATAACAACTATTCACGCCATTTTAGACGTACAGTCAAATGTATTCAAGGACTAGTCCGCAATCTATTTCCTGTTGCTTCAAGAATGCAACGCATAACACATTCCCAAAATGTTTTATTTGGTATTTCTAAATTGCTCTCCCTAAAAATAATCACGAGTCTAAATGTGTTTCTACTCTGGCTTACAATTGTGGAACAGCTGTTCATGTATTGATTCAAGACGATTCAGTCTCTCTCAGCTGCCGCATGAATTAGCAGTAAATAAAAAGACAGAGATACATCCAAAATGTCACCCTATTCCCTATATAGTACACTACTTTTGACCAGGGCCCATAGGGGACGCAAACGGAATGTAATTAACACCAGCAATAAGCTTCACTCTGTTGCAAGAGGAGCACAGGGGTTGATATCTCATGTCCTGTAGTAATACGGAACAGAGAACGAGGGAGGAGAGGAGGATGGGAGGTAGAGAAGGAGATGCTGCTTATTTCTGGCCCCAGTTTTGTCTTTTAACTTTTAATGATTCCATGCCTTGCATTTCTTCTCTGGCAGCACAGGGTATCCTGTTTACATACTTGGGGCCGTACTTGAAAGTGGGGCCCTGCGCCTTCCCCGCACAGACATGTTGGAGAACTGCTCGCACTAGCCCTTCTCTGCGCCCGCCCGCCGGCCCGCCGCAGGCAAAAACGAAACAAAATGGAGGGTTTGTGTAATCGCTACATAATGGAGCGAAGCACCGTTAAACCCGTCCGGTCTGGTTACAGTAGGATAGGCTAGACTTGACCGTAAGGCACATGTTCACAGCGTTTGTCTTTGTTCAACAGATCATATCATTTAGAGAGAATCAAATATCCTGTATGTAGGAAGTCTCAATCAATGCAGGAAATGAAGACGTGTACATTATTGCTGAGTCACTATAGCCCAATAGTCATGAGCCTTCTTAGACAATCTAGTCATTTAGCAGATGCTCTTATCCAGAGCAACTTTTTCATACTGGTCCCCCACGGGAATTGATCCCACAACCTTGGTGTTACAAGAGCCATGCTCTACTAACTGAACTATACCGTACCACAGACAATTGGTGTTCACCACTGGGGTGAGAGAGAGGTTGAGATGAGGTTATGGTTGTTGGTTAGGATTTAAGGTTTGGGTTTTGGTTTAGCCTGGTTAATGGTTAACCTTGAGTGGTTATGCAGAAATACACACACACACACACTAATGCCATGTCTGCAGGCCGACCTGGGCATGGCTTTGGCTGCTTATGTGGCATTACATCTTCATGTACCACTCATGTACCACTCATTCTTGTCCAACTTGTCGTAGCCCTTTACACTCTTACCCGTATAAGGGTTGAAAATCGCCGATTTGGGTACTGATAAGCACTTAAATTGGAACGCAGTGGCTGCACAGTAACATGCTATACATGACATCGCAGCTCTGTGCTTCACAGCGCCGTATGAGCTTTGACTGAACTTGAGCACAGCACGTGACAGGAAGTTGCCCCCATGCCTCCTGCTAATTGGGCAACATTTGCAAATGTTTTGCTCTCTGAGTGAGGGAAATGCTGTGAATTAAAGAGGACTCAATGTATTTTAAAAGATGAGACGTTGAGGATTATAATAAATAGCGCTTTGATGTCACACAAGTGAACCAAACATCAGTTCAAATGTGAACATCACATGCCATATCATAAAACTCATGAGAACAATTTCCCCATAACCTCCAAACTAGTCCCTTGTAATTGGTACCACGCTTATGGATTTTTCTTTTGTAAGAAAAGTTTCAATTTAGCCCTATCCATATAGGCCAATTCTCACAAGAGTAAAGGGTTAAACGTGTCTGTTTTATCTTCATATCAAAAGACAAAGAAAAGGATTCATTATCTCCAATAAACTAAAACACAGATCTGAGCTACGTCCAAAATGACACAGTGTAGTGCACTATGTGGGGAATAAGGTGCCATTTGAACCGCGGAAATAAAATCGGATATGCATCTGGGTAATGCAATGGTCTCGTTATAGGAGGTGTCCTGAGTAATCGTTTGGATCCCCACATCATCCTGTAACCACAGCCAGCGGATGCCTGCACCAATCAACAGGGGCTAAAGTAACTGAGTAATAAAATGTTGGTGACAGTTTGTCTCAACGTCAAGGCCAGCCAACCAGGCCCATGGACACTCCTGCCTCAATCTCTGCCACTGGATCTGACCTTCCAGACCCCATGTCATTTGACAGGTGGTGGCGGTGGTACAAGAGTGCGTCAAGCCGAGCGACGAGGCAGCAGCTAAAATAAGACCTGTAATATCTCTCTCTCTCTCTCTCTCTCTCTCTCTCGCCCTCCCTGCCGCCACATCCCAGCAACACCAAGAGCCCATGCTGAAAAGGGGCTCCTGAATTTCTGACATCAACACCCTGTGTTGCACTGTGTGTGCGTGTTCTTGAGGTTCGCTGACAGACAAGGGCACCTCGTCTGTGTGTCCCCAGCGCTAATACAGGAGACCTTGAGAGGCAGAGAGAACTGATTGAGAGACACCCCCCCCCCCCCCCCCCCCCCCCCACCACCTCCTCGCCCCAGCCCCAGCCCCACTGACAGATCCCGGGCCCTGCTCTCACACAAGCATGCCTCCCCTGGGGACCAAGAGGAAAGAGAGCCCTATCTCTTCCTGTGTGCCTCGCAACCCACAACACTGCGACACAGTACGACTATGAGAGTTTGCGGAAGACAGGAAGAGAAGAGTGGAGAGCGGACATGACCGGGTGTCCAGAGTGATTCTGCTGTCTGAGCAGGGAGGAAGCGATGGCCAGAGCCTCTCTCTGGAAGAACAGATATTCTACGTATCTGTCCGTCACTTCTTACATTGCACATATTGTAGCTGCTGGAGTTATTTTCTCTACTTCAAGTTTGCCTCAAGTTTGCTTGCTTTACACAACTCTTGCCAGGGGAAATGTTGTTTTCAGTTCAAGTTCAACATTTCTGCTTTTTAAAAGAGATATAGCGCTGTAACAAGGGCCAGGTAAGCGCAATAAGTTTACACAAGCTTGGTAGTGAAATATAAACTATTATCTTTGCCCAACAAGCCCATACTGTCTTATTTCCCCATGAATTATGACTTTGATTCCACAGATTAAGGATATGTTGGGAAACAGCTATCACACTCCACTGGGGAATTCTGTAATCTGCTCCAACAAGTCTTTCAGTGTTTAGTGTGTTGACTTCGAAGATGCAATTCATGCCAAGCAGAAGAGGGCGAAAGAGGTGCAAACATTTGATAAGGGAGAGAAAGAAAAGAGAGAGAAAAAGAGAGAGCAATAATGGAGGAGAGGGAGAGGGAGAAAAGGGAGTGAGCAAAAGAGAGTGATATAAACAAAGAGAGTGAGAGAGAGAGAGAGAGAGAGGCATAGATTAGAGAGAGGCGTAGATTAGAGAGAGGTGTAGAATAAACAATGGATTCTGACAAGACATGCAGGCTGGTTTGTTCTGTTTTACTTCTTACCTTCCTTCCCGATCTCCACTTCTCCACCTCTTTATTCTAAGAACCCACGTGGGGCTCTGCCTATGTAAACGTTCATTCATGACTCTGGGGGAGGGGAATGCCTGCCAGTAATTTTCCACCGCCATGATGTCAGGTGAGCTCGAAGTGTATGTGCAGTCTGGTGCAACATGTTTCATGGTCTGTGCCATGACAGTGGGTGAAATTGTTCCGTCATTATGTGTCAGTGGAAGAACATACATGAGTTTCAGAAGGAAGTCTTCATGGAAGAAACCGAGAAAACGTTTCTCAGAAACAGAAAATCCGAAGAGGCAAACACTTCTCATTAAAAAAAAGAAGTTGAGTCAAGAATAGGGCTGTTGTGGTGACCGTATTACCGCCACACCAGAGGTCACGAGCCATGAAGGCAGTCAAATTGCACGTGACCGTTTAGTCGCGGTAATTAGGCTTCTCCAAGCTCTGATGCTGCTGATGGTCATTAGTAGCCTACCAAACTTGCTAACTACCTGGTACTCAGTACTCTACTGTCCCTCTAATCCAGGGCTGCCCAACCTTCTTCCTGGAGATCTACTGTCCTGTGGCTTTTCAGTCCAACCCTATTTAACACACCTGATTCTACTAATTAGCTGCTCAACAAGACCTTAACTAGCTGAATCAGATATGCTAAATTAGGGTTGGACTGAAAACCTACAGGACATTAGATCTCCAAGAAGAGGGTTGGGCAGCCCTGCTCTAATCAATCTGACATCAATGCAAATGTTGCGCAACATTTCTATAGGCTATGCAATTGCGCGAGAAAACAGTGATGGCCTCTACTAAAAAGAGGAGGATCCCATCAGCTTCTCTAGGCTTGGCCTACTATATTTATTTATTAACTTTCCTAATATAGAGCACATTGTTTATCTTTACAACAGGAGTATAGCCTACATGGCTGGCATGAAAATGAACCAGGGGAAAAGCATCCTCCATTCGCTATTTAAGTGCATAGATGACATGTACTTTTCACCGCTGCCCCTGTTTCGAGACAGATGCATGATAATGGTCCATTCTAAATCAAAACAAATGTCACACATATATTATTTAGTATATGTAAAAATGACATTAAATCAAGAACAGTCTGATGGGTGACAATACTTGACTGTTACTTGTGAATTATATATTATCACTTGTGTATGATGCCCAGCACTAAAAAAACTCTCTTTTTTTAAACTTTTTCTAATCATAGTCGCACACCTCATGTAGCCTAGCCCATAGACCTATAGGTTTTGATAAGGTTGGTATCACAACTAAAGTGGCCAAACAACTTCTTAAAATTAAGCACATTAATCCGCTCATGGAAACATATTTTTCCTCCCAGAAACACTAGATCATTGCTGCTCTTATGAATCATCATGGCAGGTATGTACCTGATGCACGTTCTTATTCAACAGTCTTCTGCACAGGAACACACTCAGCTGTTCGTACAAACTCAGGGAAGTGGACTGTTGGAAATGGATATTCCCTTCCTGAGTCATGTTATCACCTGAAGGATACAATTAGAACTGCAGCTAACTAAACATCACAGCCCAGTCCTATCCAGACTTGTCCAGCCCAGCCCTGAACAACGATGACCATCCAAGATCCTGCATCTAATCCCCGTCTCTCCCCAGCAGCCGGAAGGAGCAGGCAAAGAGCCAGCGCTAGATCAGAGCCAGGGGTGAAGAGCTGGAGCGGAGGTTAGCGGGCACCTTGCTGCTCTGAGACACCAAGCATCAAGCCACAGTGAGGCATTCCTATTCGGCCTGACTTCCTATGATCCACTCAGTCTGAACAAAGAGAGCTTCCTGTTTACATAAAGGAGATCACTCAACATGCTCACCGGGTTTCCCCAGATAAATGACCGAGGAGCACACACACACAGCGTGTTTTACTATCCTTGTGGGGACCTAAAATGTATTTCCATTCAAAATCCTATTTTCAATAACCCTAAAACGAACCCTTACACTAATTCTTTAAAAAATACATGTTTTTTAAACTTTTACCCCTTTTTCTCCCCAACTGGTAGTTACGGTCTTTTCCCATCTCTGCAACTCCCCTACGGACTTGGGAGAGGTGAAGGTTGAGAGCCATGCATCCTCCAAAACACGAGCCTGCCAAGCCGCACTGCTTGCCTAACCCAGAAGCCAGCCACACCAACGTGTCAGAGGAAACACTGTCCAACTGGTGACCGAAGTCGGCTTGCAGGCACCCGGCCCTCCACAAAGAGTTGCTAGAGCGCGACGGGACAAGGAAATCCCAGCCAGCCAAACTCTCCCCTAACACGGACGATGCTGAGCCAATTGTGAGCTGCCTCATGGGTCTCCCGGTCAGCAGTGACACAGCCTGGGATCAAACCCCGGGCTGTAGTGACACCTCAAGCACTGTAACTCAACCACTGCGCCACTCGGGAGGCCCCGTTATACTAATTCTAACCCTGAACCTAACCCCTGAGCTTAAAACGCTATAGTGTTCTTTGAAATAATACTTTTTCCGTATTCTAATGTTACCCGACACCTTCATAAACAACCAAAGGAGTATTCTTACAATAACATATAAGAAATGTATTTATTAGACTGTAGGAATGTTGGAGTCAAAATTACTAGTTTTGGCATGAAGTAGGGGTCCCTCAAGATGTTTCTAGTGTTAAGTCGCACCGTTCTCATGACACAGTGTAGAAGGAGAACTCTATTATACATCCCGTATGTATTCTCTAGAAGACGTTTCATTCAATGAAAATAAAGGAATCGTTTTTTCCCCCCTCCTTGACTATCTCTTCTGTTGTGGGGTTGTTAGTATCGGCGTGTGTGACTTAGTGACAGCTGAATAACACTGGATGTTAATAAAAAAAGGGCCGAAAACATAACAGCTGTCCTTCAGAGAGATGAAGTTTCTCTCCGTTTCCTTTCCTCTTGCCAAAAGTTGAACTCATGCATCAGAAACGAGAAGCGATGATTCACAACCCCTAATTATCTCTGTTCCCATCAATCTCGATCGGATTTCTCAATAATAAGGAAGAGCATCAAATGCATTACTTAGCCAAATCTGCTGGGTAGGATGAGGGGCATAGGTCTGCAAAAGAGAACAAAGCAATAGGAAGCTAAAGTGCCCTATTTCCTGCTGCTCTTTTCTTGTTATTATCATGCAGCCACTTCTGTTGTTTCTCAGTGAAAAACAGGAGTAGCCTACAGAAGGAGGAGTAGGCCTACAGAAAGAAACAGGGGTAGGCCTACAGAAAGAGTAGTAGACCTACAGAAAGAAACAGGAGTAGCCTACAGAAAGAAACAGGAGTAGGCCTACAGAAAGAAACAGGAGTAGGCCTACAGAAAGAAACAGGAGTAGCCTACAGAAAGAAACAGGAGTAGGCCTACAGAAAGAAACAGGAGTAGGCCTACAGAAAGAAACAGGAGTAGGCCTACAGAAAGAGTAGTAGACCTACAGAAAGAAACAGGAGTAGCCTACAGAAAGAAACAGGAGTAGGCCTACAGAAAGAAACAGGGGTAGGCCTACAGAAAGAGTAGTAGACCTACAGAAAGAAACAGGAGTAGCCTACAGAAAGAGGAGTAGGCCTACAGAAAGAAACAGGGGTAGGCCTACAGAAAGAGTAGTAGACCTACAGAAAGAAACAGGAGTAGGCCTACAGAAAGAAACAGGAGTAGGCCTACAGAAAGAAACAGGAGTAGGCCTACAGAAAGAAACAGGGGTAGTTCTACAGAAAGAGTAGTAGACCTACAGAAAGAAACAGGAGTAGGCCTACAGAAAGAGTAGTAGACCTACAGAAAGAAACAGGAGTAGGCCTACAGAAAGAAACAGGAGTAGGCCTACAGAAAGAGTAGTAGACCTACAGAAAGAAACAGGAGTAGCCTACAGAAAGAAACAGGAGTAGGCCTACAGAAAGAAACAGGGGTAGGCCTACAGAAAGAGTAGTAGACCTACAGAAAGAAACAGGAGTAGCCTACAGAAAGAGGAGTAGGCCTACAGAAAGAAACAGGGGTAGGCCTACAGAAAGAGTAGTAGACCTACAGAAAGAAACAGGAGTAGGCCTACAGAAAGAAACAGGAGTAGGCCTACAGAAAGAAACAGGAGTAGGCCTACAGAAAGAAACAGGGGTAGTTCTACAGAAAGAGTAGTAGACCTACAGAAAGAAACAGGAGTAGGCCTACAGAAAGAAACAGGAGTAGGCCTACAGAAAGAGTAGTAGACCTACAGAAAGAAACAGGAGTAGGCCTACAGAAAGAAACAGGAGTAGCCTACAGAAAGAGGAGTAGGCCTACAGAAAGAAACAGGAGTAGGACTACAGAAAGAGGAGTAGGCCCACAGAAAGAAACAAGAGTAGGCCTACAGAAAGAAACAGGAGTAGCAGTACATAAAATAAATAGGAGTAGGCCTACAGAAAGAAACAGGAGTTGGCCTAGAGAAAGAGGAGTAGGCCTACAGAAAGAGGAGTAGGCCTACAGAAAGAAACAAGAGTAGACCTACAGAAAGAGGAGTAGGCCTACAGAAAGAAACAAGAGTAGGCCTACAGAAAGAAACAGGAGTCGCAGTACATAAAATAAATAGGAGTAGGTCTACAGAAAGAAACAGGAGTAGGCTTACATAAAGAAATAGGAGTAGGCCTACAGAAATAAATAGGAGTAGGCATACAGAAATAAACAGGAGTAGACCTACAGAAAGAAACAGGAGTAGGCATACAGAAAGAAATAGGAGTATCCCTATAGAAATAAACATGAGTAGGTCTACAGAAAGAAACAGGAGTAAGCCTACAGAAAGAAACAGGAGTAAGTCTACAGAAAGAAATAGGAGTAGGCCTACAGAAAGAAATAGGAGTAGGTCTACAGAAAGAAATAGGAGTAGGTCTACAGAAAGAAATAGGAGTAGGTCTACAGAAAGTAATAGGAGTAGACTTACATAAAGAAATAGGAGTGGGTCTACAGAAAGAAATAGGAGTAGGTCTACAGAAAGAAATAGGAGTAGGTCTACAGAAAGAAACAGGAGTAGATCTACAAGTCTCTTTGGGGCCATTCATTCATTTGTCTCTGTCGTCTCATCATGGCTCGCTCCATGAGAACCCCTTTCGACTTTCACTCTCAACTGACCACTCTTTTTCAACTAGTGTGGGAGCTATTACGAAAGACCCTTTTTCTTATACTTACTTTTCAAATTACAATAGCAACGTTGGACATTGTCTTCTCCAAGCATTGATTTGCCTGGTCCTATTTGTTTTCTATCCATTGTATTCTTCCATAGAGAGAAAGTTATACGGCTTCTCCATTGTTGATATGAAAAAAAGAAGCAGTTTGTTTCAGAGGGAGGCAGAACATCAATATTTGTTTTGGCTGGAGTCATTCAGTGTAACGTAATGGTACGTGTCCATAATGGCACCCTATTCCCTCCATAGTGCACTAAGGGCTTGAGCGAAAAGGGCTTGAGCTCTACGAGGAACATGAGATTGAAAGCTGTAGGTCATTAGGGCCAGTCTCAACATGTCCTGCATGGTGACCATTAACCTGGCCTGATTGAGACAGCCTTACTCGACTGCTGTTGATATCTGTCTGACCTTATGACCCCTGTGGTCATCCTGTGATTGGTTGTACGAACCACTCAACCTATGTGATTGGTTCAATGCACACCTTAACCCTAACAGTAACTCTTCCCTTACTCATCTCTGACCACCTTTTACTCAAAAATGTAATATGTGGATATTGTAGCAATCAATGCCGTACAATGCATAAGTCTTTATTTTGAGCATTTTAAGATAGACATTTCTTGTCAAATTCAATCCCAAATATGGGTAGAGACCCCAGTGATATTTTAGTTCAAATACAGTACAGGGCTAGTGTTTCAGTGCTAGCTAGCAGTTGGTATAACTGGAGGAATCTGCTGGGTTTGTGATACGGTTTAGTTGGCATGTGGCAGATTCCTCAGTCTTAGCACTTCGCCTGCAATGTAACTTGATCATAACTCAAACACAGGACCTCGACACCATCTGGAAAGTAGAGGAGCTCACTCTAACCAGACATAGATATTGTACATGTACCAACTGTTTGGCCTTGTGTTTGATAGCCATTACAGAGAGGGCGCTGCTCAATAAGTTGGAACTTCAAATTGTAAAAAACGTCAGGGATGGAGCCTGTTCACCCTGTGCCCAATCTAAGCAAGCCAGCGAGATGATCAAGATGGTCATGAAGCAACACTGGAGTAAATTACAGAGAACATGGTCTGTGGCAGCCACTGAACTGCACTCCTGTACGAAGCTAGATTTTTCCAGGTCCACCCAACCCACCCAACGCAGGACTCCATCTTAGCCATCTCAGCTAGCATAGGGCCATGACTATTGGCTTGCCCTCTGAAGCACAAACCCAGTCAAAACACAGCAGCAAGCGGCTAGCTGCTCAAGTAGGAACATGCCCAAGCACCCGCTGAAGACCCCCTGTGCCCCAAGAAAACGGAGAGAAGAAAACGGAGAGAAGAAAACGCCTAGAGTTGAAGAAAAAAAAAGGAAAAAAGCACGTTGTTAAAGTCTGGCTTTTATGGCTTATGTGCCTTTTTTTGTTTGTTTACTCATTGTGTACTGATCTGTAAATCATAAGCCGGTCTTGACATCATTGTGTTAAATGGGTGGTAGTTGGTAATATCACTGTGGTTAAATAATCACCATTGTTGTTATTCTTATTGCGGTGCCCCCGGGGACATTCCTACGGCACTATAACTATGTGTCATAGTGAAAGAACTAATGTTGACTAGTCTGGTTCTTCAAAAACAGATTTCAACTGTGACAGAGTGACTCATGTTTTAGTCAGGTTGTGACATTATAGGCTCATAAACCACTATGTTGTTGGTGCATCTTACTGTTGCCTGAATCGGTTATAGAAATCCCACAATAATGCTTCACGTATTGGTCTGCTTTCATACTTTGCTCAGTAAAGAACGGGTCGAGGGGGTGAGTGGAAGGAAAAAGGGTGAGAAAATGAATGAGAAAGAGAGAGGCAGGAGGGAGTAACAGAGACAGTACTAGTCATCTAAGGTAAAACTCAGCACAGACTCAACAAAACTAGACTAGCAGTGACTGTTATCCCTCTCAAACAGGTATTTGAACTAAAGCTTTGTATAGACCGTACTTGTTCTTGGTCTTGGTCGCCCAAACTCGCCCCCCCCCATGGGTGCATGTTTTGGAGTTTGAGAAACCCTGGTGTCTAGGTAGTCAACAACAACATGTCAAAACCTTGAGCCTGCCAGAGCCTGTGAGATTGTTCTGGGAGGTCAAGGGTTTAGAGGTCACTGCTAATGGTGACAGGGAACATTCCTCTCTGTCTCTGTGACTTCTCACTCCATTTCATCGTGTTATGTCCTGGAGCAGTGTGTGTGTGTGTGTGTGTGTGTGTGTGTGTGTGTGTGTGTGTGTGTGTGTGTGTGTGTGTGTGTGTGTGTGTGTGTGTGTGTGTGTGTGTGTGTGTGTGCGCGAGTGTGTGTGTGCGCGTAGCCCTCAATGTGTCTACAATGTCAAACATTACCCAGCTGAACATGTCCAGACACCATCCTGCTCACTAACCCCACTTACTCACTGTAGTTACAATGGCGTCACATAGACAGACGAGAAGAATGGCAATAACAATGCAAATGGACCTGGTGTGTGATCATGCACGTTACAAATCGCATCCACCCTTCAGGCAGCTATTTATGACTGGATGACTTCAAAATCCACAAAGGGATACAAGGTCAATGTTGAGATGACACGTGCATTACAGTCATTTGAGTGTATGAACACCTAAACACATATTTCTCTAACCCTGGGTCTGTGACATCATAACTGTGTGAATACTGAATCTGTGCCATGATTTCGCTCTGTACCGATTAAGAAAAGCTGCATTATCCAAATATTGGTCAATGATGTTCTGTTTGGTTTTAGGATTAAGCGTTTAGCGTGTGTTTAGTCTCAGCGGGAACATTTGTTTCTCAGCAAAAAGGCAGCCCAGTCACTCTACTTTTTGTTTGACCTGCACATGCACTAACGTTGAATCCAACCCTGTGTTGTATCTACGTCACCGACAGTAACACCCACAACACTCAAGTCTCACTCTGTCAACACTTCGTAACAAACAAGAGCAACTGAAAGAGATCCATTCAAAGAAGATTTCAGTTCAGAATAATAACAAATAAGACCAAATGTATGTCACACAGGAAGTGAAATGAAGCACAGTTGCCATAGTCCATCCTTATTACAACCTCAGTACAACCTCAGTATAACCGTACCATGACCCCAGGAGAATGTGAGATTGGTTAGCATGGAAGGGGTCAAAGGTGACTGTCTCAGTAGCTTGTTTATCATGTTTTACAGCCTGCGTCTGTTGGGGCATGCTAGCGACCCGACCTGCACTCCTCCCTATTCCCCAAAGCAAAATCCTAACGCTGGAAAAACATCTGGGAAAGCCATGGAAGGTGGTGGGGGAAGGGGTGTGAAATCACCACAGAGGCCCAAGACAGGATACAGCGAGGGGGGGATGGGAAGGGGTAGGGGTAATGGCATCACTAGTGGAGATAAAGTTGGGAGGCGTACATAATGGAGGAGTGTTCTTCCATCCTGTTTCCTAGGAACCCACAGGCTTTTGTTCTAGCCCAGCACCAACACAAATTCAACTGAAATACAAATGATCAGGCTCTTCATTATGAGTTGAATCTGACATGTCAGTAGTACTATGCTAGAACAGAAACCTGCACACCTTGCAGGTCCACAGGAACATGAAGAACACTACAGGTATATTTCAGTTATAATGGGACACGGCCTATTCATCGTTTCTTTAACACAGAGCTAGAACGTGACAGGGGTTAGGCCTACCAGTAATCTAGACGTCAGATCTGTCACTAGGCAAACACAGCTGACTCCGACAGCAGTCCCTCGTGTTGTGGTTGTGCAGCCAGCCAGCAATGTTCCAGAACTCCCCTCCCCAAACCTGCCCCTCCATCCCTCCGCGCCCAGCAGGCAGGCAGCCTCAGATCCCAGAGGTGATAAACAAGCTTCACAGAGACAAAGACCAGTGCTAAGCAGGGAGACAACGCACAGGGAGGAGGTGGAAAGATGGATGTGTGCGTTGTGGGTGTGTGTGTGTGTGCGTGGGTGTTGTGGGGTGGTTGACCGATGGAGCTCACACAAGCCTATCGTGACGGATAAAGGTAAAGCGGTGCTTCAGTATATTTTCTGTCGACAATCATGACTGTCTCCGAGTTACTTTCTGGATGAAATGTTGATCTTCATCAATGCAGACCACTGTTAGGAACCAAAGATCCAATGATCAGCATTACTGGCCCAATAGATCCCAGGATGCCTTCTCCCTGTCTGCTGACAGTAACACACACACACACACACACACACACACACACACACACACACACACACACACACACACACACACACACACACACACACACACACACACACACACACACACACACACACACACACACAGTATTTATCTCCCCCGGGTTTCTGCACTTTGCATGGGCCCCTCTGCTACAGAGTCTGTCTGTTGTCTCACCATAGAGTCACATGGATTCAGGGTGGTGATCTTTCAACTTCACTGACCCCAGTTCAGAGTCGTACAGTGTCAAACCTCCATTCCCACACTATCACTGACACTCACTGACACTCCCTTACTTCACAGTGTCAGTCAAGTCAAACACAGAGATAAGAACCACATGGTACGAAGAAGCCTTGAAAGACCACTGTCCATATTGCAGTAGTGAATGCATGGTGAGCTCAGCCACACAAATCTATTAACCTTCACTGTTATTCCCCCATGTGTAGACTTTGTTAATATGGGAATAATGTTGCAACTACAAGCTGTTTTGTGAGGTCATGCACCTTCTGATTCATTCTCAATCAGAAGATAGTTGAGAGATATCAAGTGTGGAAATGGTTGATTGACACTTCCACTCTGAACTGAGGTCACACACTAAAGATAACCACCATGGTCAGACAACAGATAGATTATGTAGCAGTGGGGCCCCTGCAGAGAGCAGACACCCAGGGGACATTAAAACACAGTACTTTCAGCAGACAGGGAGAGAAAGCAAACTGGGGTTTGGTGGGCCAGTAGGTTGACGATCATGGGGAAGGCACAATGTGCTGCTTATGTGGATCGCCGCGTGGGAGGCGTGGGAGGCGTGGGAGGCGTGGGACCCAACCCTTTTCTCATCAACCGCGACGCCTTACGGCTCGAGGCCGGCCTCCTTCCCGTCATCCTTTAGTGGTCTGTGATTGAGGCGAGGGGCAAGACAGAGCAGGTCCAACTTGAACCTCAGAGTACAGAGGTCTCTTTCTCCTGAGCCAAACATCCAGCCACTTCAACCCACTCTGAGCTCTCCATACATCTACATAGCTCAGGCCTGACCAAAGCGTATTATGGTCATAAATTAAAAGCGGGCAAGGGGAGTTGACCGCCACCGCATGTTTGAGGTTGACCAAAAATTGCATCATTGAGAAAATGTGTGTATAAAATATATAAGGCCCACTTTAAGTAGAGTTGAACTAGTTCTAGTATCTTTAATAGCAACTAATAATGGAAAAATGCTAATATATTGTATATGACAATCAATTTCCGGACCATTCCGTGCAAGCACAGTACACCACTCTACTTGGATCCTGTTGCATTTGTTTGGGGAGGGGGAGTTTGTGAACTACACACAGGCCGATGAGGAAGGAGTACGGGAGGGAACAGAAGAAGGAAAGGAGGGTAAGCGGTTGCACAGGAAGTAGAGTGTGGGTGGAGTTCAAGGCCTGACTTCCAACTCCCTCCACAAGCCCTCTCTGTCCTTCTGACCCTCTCTGTTGCTCCATAAGAGAAAGAGAGAGGGGGGATAGAGAGAGAGGGGGAGAAAGAGAGAGAGAGAGAGAGAGGATGAGGGAGAGAGGCTCTGCTGCCGCTCTTGCTGTTGTGTGTGTTGTTGTGGTGTCAAAAAAGGATGGAAACAAAACGGGATCTCCTAACCGCTTTGGGGCTTGCAGCTCATGACTACTCACACTGTGTACGGCCATCGCCCTGGCAACGTTTACTTAGTGACTCAATAAACGCATGTCTCCATTCATTACAATTAACACCTTTAGTTGCCAAGGAAGTTATGTCCAAAACATACACTATGCAAAAGGCCTTGTCTGATTTGCCTTTGTTGTTGTTGCAGAGTGTTTATAGCTAACAACTATGTCGGTGGATGCCCCAGACTAAAAATAAAAATAGTCTGTTCATTCGGAGTGTCTGTTAGCTCCCGTCATGGCCTGGCTTGCAACGAAGCCGCAGTCTGCTTCTAATTGATGCTATTTTGGACAGAGCAACGTGAGGAAACGTTGTGTGGGGCAGAAACACTAGCAGGACAGTACAATCCTGCCTGGTGTGCGTATGTGTGTGCGTGCGTGCGTGAGTGCGCGCGTGTGTGTGTGTGCAATGCTAGCTAACATCTCTGACCAAATGAACATCCTCTGCTGTTTTGGGAGTTAAGAGGGGTGCCGGAAAGTTAAGAGGAGCCAGGCGGTGGGGGGGACAAGGATGCGCGATGATATTTAGAACATGTGTTGCCGCTCGACAGGAAAAGGAAGCTTGCGTCTGGCCATATTTCTGTCTGTCCTCTACTCAACACTCGGCCTCAGAGACTCAAAGTGTAATTAACATGGCAACACAGATATAGACCGTTTCCTGAGAGAAATAGAGAGAGAGAGAGAGAGAGAGAGAGAGAGATGCAGAAAGAGACAGCGAGTGGAAGACTAGTAGTCAGAGTTGAGAAGCGAGGCGAATAGAAGGGAGAAAAAGAAGCCTCAAACCAAAAACTACAGATCTCAATCTAACAGTCTTCACCTCTGCCGTAAGAGCTAGCCACAATGTGACCTATGAGGCAGCTAAAGTGTTGGTTTATCTATGAGTCAGAGTATTTGACACTCACCATTGAAGAAGCTCTTGACCTTGAGGTATCCCACACTGAGCCGAAGCACAGACAGCTTGTCCAGCCTCGCACGCACATCCTCTGAGAACGGCAACAGCCCGGTCAACTTATCCAGCTCTCCGTTCAGCCGATCCCTGTGGCGCTTCGACGGGTTCGACTTGATGCCATCTGTAGGAGGGGGTTTAGGACTGAAAAAGACAGAAAAACAAGATAACGTTCAATGATGGGGGTTTGAAATTGATGCAGGGTTTTTTATGGTCCCCGTTTCAACCCGAGACCTTGGTCTTTCTATTACTGTTGAAAAGAGTCTTCTAAGATATGCTGGTGCTGAGAATTACAGACAAGAGTAGAAAGTCTGACAAGCAGCCCCGGTCTCTGCTACACAGCATGGTTTCTCTTGTAAAAAATATTTTGGTAAAGAAGAGAATGGAATAGTAGTGCACATCTTACATGGAATCCGATTGAATTTTATTGTAATGTGAAAATGCCTGATCAATTTAGTCCTTAATGAAGTTGGATCTACTCTATGATTTTAGCCGTGTGCTATTCGGGTTAGGGTATTCCCCTGTCCACTGTTGGGTTGCTGTCGAAGTGAATTCTGGCGCTAAAGAAGATTCTAAGGCTGCTGAAAATCATACATAGGGCCACTTCAGGAAATGAAATGTGATCCAGACCCAAAAACCTCCAAGAACAATTGTCTTTTAGAGAGATGTCTCAAGTTTGCAAACGCGCAAAATGGCTCCCTATTCCCTATAGCACGTGTCAAACTCAAGGCCAGAGGGCGATTTGAGTAAAGAAATATACAGTTGAAGTCGGACGTTTACATACACTAAGGCTGGAGTCATTAAAACTCATTTTTCAACCACTCCACAAATTTCTTGTTAACAAACTATAGTTTTGGCAAGTTGGTTAGGACATCTACTTTGTGCACAACACAAGTAATTTTTCCAACAATTGTTTACAGACAGATTATTTCACATACAATTCACTGTATCACAATTCCAGTGGGTCAGAAGTTGACTGCCTTTAAACAGCTTGGAAAATTCCAGAAAATCATGTCATGGCTTTAGAAGCTTCTGATAGGCTAATTGACATCATCTGAGTCAATTGGAGGTGTACCTGTGGATGTATTTCAAGGCCTAACTTCAAACTCAATGCCTCTTTGCTTGACATCATGGGAAAATCAAAAGAAATCAAGACCTCAGAAAAAAAATTGTAGACCTCCACAAGTTTGGTTCATCCTTGGGAGCAATTACCAAACACCTGAAGGTACCATGTTCATCTGTACAAACAATAGTACGCAAGTATAAACACCATGGGACCACGCAGCCGTCATACCGCTCAGGAAGGAGACGCGTTCTGTCTCCTAGAGATGAACGTACTTTGGTGCAATATGTGCAAATCAATCCCAGAACAACAGCAAAGAACCTTGTGAAGATGCTGGAGGAAACAGGTACAAAAGTATCTATATCCACAGTAAAACGATTCCTATATCGACATAACCTGAAAGGCCGCTCAGCAAGGAAGAAGCCACTGTTCCAAAACCGCCATAAAAAAGCCAGGCTTCGGTTTGCAGCTGGTCTGATGAAACAAAAATAGAACTGTTTGGCCATAATGACCATCGTTATGTTTGGAGGAAAAAGGGGGAGGCTTGCAAGCCGAAGAACACCATCCAAACCGTGAAGCACGGGGGTGGCAACATCATGTTGTGGGGGTGTTTTGCTGCAGGAGGGATTGGTGCACTTCACAAAATAGATGGCATCATGAGGAAGGGAAAATTATGTGGATATATTGAAGCAACATCTCAAGACATCAGTCAGGAAGTTAAAGCTTGGTTGCAAATGGGTCTTCCAAATGGACAATGACCCCAAGCATACTTCCAAAGTTGTGGCAAGATGGCTTAAGGACAACAAGGTCAAGGTATTGGAGTGGCCATCACAAAGCCCTGACCTCAATCCTATAGAAAATAGGTAGGAACTGAAAAAGTGTGTGCAAGCAAGGAGGCCTATAAACCTGACTCAGTTACACCAGCTCTGTCAGGAGGAATGGGCCAAAATTCACCCAACTTATTGTGGGAAGCTTGTGGAAGGATACCCGGAATGTTAAACAATTTAAAGGCAATGCTACCAAATACTAATTGAGTGTATGCAAACTTCTGACCCACGGGGAATGTGATGAAAGAAATAAAAGCTAAAATAAATCATTCTCTCTACTATTATTCTGACACTTCACATTCTTAAAATAAAGTAATGATCCTAACTGACCAAAGACAGGGAATTTTTACTAGGATTAAATGTCAGGAATTGTGAAAAACTGAGTTTAAATGTATTTGGCTAAGGTGTATGTAAACTGTATATACTGAACGAAAATATAAACGCAACATGCAACAACTTTGACGATTTTACTGAGCTACAGTTCATATAAGGAAATCAGTCAATTTAAATTAATTAATTAGGCCCTAATCTATGGATTTCACATGACTGGGCAAGAGCGCAGCCAATCAGAATTAGTTTTTCCCACAAAAGGGCTTTATTACAGACATAAATACTCCTCAGTTTCATCAGCTGTCCAGGTGTCTGGTCTCAGGCGATCCTGCAGGTGAAGAAGCCGGATATGGAGGTTCGGTGTTGGCATGGTTACACGTGGTCTGCGGTTGTAAGGCCGTTTGGACGTACTGCCAAATTTTTAAAAACGTTGGAGGCGACTTATGTTCGAGAAATTAACATGAAATTATCTGTTAACAGCTTTGGTGAACATTCCTGTAGTCAGCATGCCAATTGCACGCTCCCTCAAAACTTGAGACATCTGTGGCATTGTGTTGTGACAAAACTGCACATTTAAGTGGCCTTTTATTGTCCCCAGCACAAGGTGCACCTGTGTAATGATCCTGCGGTTTAATCAGCTTCTTGATATGCCACACTTGTCAGGTGGATGGATTATCTTGGCAAAGGAGAAATCCTCACCAACAGGGATATAAAACAAATTTGTGCACAGAATTTGAGAGAAAAAAGCTTTTTGTGCATATGGACAATTTCTGGGATCTTTTATTTCAGCTCATGAAACATGGCACATTATATGTTGCGTTTATATTTTTGCTCAGTATATACAGTATAGTCTCTTCACTCTGTCCAGCTAGCTAACAGTCGTCGAAACGAAAGCTTGACAGTCAATAAGCATCGAACATTCCAGAAAGCGATAGAGAACAAGTTTTTAGCAAATTTTGACGACAAGCTACATTTTAACTGCGGCCCGCCGGACCTCGGTGAAGATTGAATGTGGCCCACGTGGAACATTTGTTTGACATCCCGGCCCTATAGCATCAAAAGTAGTGAACTATAAGGAATACGGTGTCATTTCAGATACAAACAGAGACTCGGTCCCCTTTGATAGTTGAAGAGTAGCTGAAACAGATGTTTTTTTATTTATTTATTTATTTCACCTTTATTTAACCAGGTAGGCAAGTTGAGAACAAGTTCTCATTTACAATTGCGACCTGGCCAAGATAAAGCAAAGCAGTTCGACAACATACAACAACACAGAGTTACACATGGAGTAAACAACATACAGTCAATAATACAGTAGAAAAAAAATAAAAAAAATAAAAAAAATAAGACTATATACAATGTGAGCAAATGATGTGAGATAAGGGAGGTAAAAGCAAAAAAATGCCATGGTGGCAAAGTAAATAAAGTATAGCAAGAAAAACACTGTGATAGCAAGAAAAACACATGTGATTCTCAACCTCAAGTAAAGAACCAGGTCATTGGTGCAGTATGACATCATCCTGACTCCTCACAAATACAGGCCGCTGTGTCCCAGGTGTTTGTCTTAGAGTAAGTCTCACCAAGCACCTTTGGGTCACAGCTACTATACTCTCTCTGGCATATTCCTAGAAACGTACTTAACTCTCTTTGTAAACTGTCAAATAGCATAATTAATCCATTATAATGTTCAACTAACTACAAAAGGCCTTAAGTCCAAGAGCTTATATTAGGCTGGTCAGAGTTGTTTTAGGCATTTGATAAGCAAGGCAATATTAGCGCTGTGTGTCAAGTATACTGTACATCATAATCATCTATTCCAAGAAAAACCATGTGAAACATTTTCTTGGAAATTAACTGTCATAGACATATAAGAAAAATTGAAAAAATGTATTATAAACGAACGGTCATAGACATATAAGAAAAACTGAAAAATGTATTAGAAATGATTTGTCATAGACATAGATCGCATTTCAAACCCTAAACATTATAATGTTGTTAACACAGTGTGTCATTGTCTACTCTTACCAATCCTTAAAACCAACAACCTCTCCCACTTCAGAATATCCTGGTTCAATGTTTGGGAGAACTTTGTCTTGAGAAACCAAGCCATTGTTGTCAAATGGAGAGGTCTGTTGTAACCCAACACTGTATTTTCACCACCAAGGGCTTAACCGAAGGGATTTCAACAGTAACTCAAGCCAGAGGTTTGGAACCAAATTACACAATCCCCGAAAACAAGGGAAAGTGACGACACCAGAGACTGGCCTTGGGGACAATAGGCTCTTCATTCAGACCGTCTCTGTCCGTCCTCCGTCAGTTGGATTCCATCTTGGATTCCTCACACAGACGGAGGTACCTTCATTGTTGTAGCACAGGTGTTATCACAAGTTAATGACAAATTCCAAGTGACATTAGCATGTTTTGATACGGGTGCATGTAGTTCAATGTTACAGTAGTGTATTCTTAACCACTGCAAGGACCACACAGTGATGTTTACATACTTATGTATTTCTAATAACATAAGTGCTAGCTTCTTGTAGCATTTTGGATTACATAATTAAACTGGCCAACCTTCCCATAAACAGTTCAAACCAGACGGCCTAGATCTGAACCAAAATAGATAACAGGCCAGTCTTCCAAAGGTCAACCTGATGGCTGAACAGAGGAGGCGCGATAGAGGAACCAGATCTAGGTCATCTGACTTTGAGTGTTGTAATCGACAACTGACACGAGAGGCCTGTGCACATTTGGAAACAGCGGGGCCCAGGCCTGGATTCAAATAGAATTTGTTTCCATCAAATACTTTCAACATTTGACTTAGCCTGCACGGAGTGCCAGATTGGCAGGGTTTTTTCCCTTTTGGGCCTATTCTATTGGTTCTTTTGCGCCAGGCAAGCTCAACCAAGGGCAGTTAAAGTATTTGAAAGTGCACAAATACTATTTGAGCCCGGCTCTGGTAAGGTCATTCCCACCCTGATAACATCCAGTAGAACTTCATGGACATCTGTCTCTGGTCCACCTCAACAAGACAAGACTGGAATTAAACTCAGATGGCTCAACCTGCAGCGTTCGTCTTGCCCACCTCGCCGGCTCTCTCACCATTAATCATACTGTAGGTCCAATTCTTAAAACAATGGGTGTGTAGTGTTATCTATCTTGGCAGAGTTTTACCATCTTATTGCAAGACTGCTTTCCCAGACTCCCAAACAAAGGTATTTTGTCTGAGGCAGTGTAACAACAACCCCTGAATAAGATTAGGTTTTATGTCTAAAATAATTACATCAAAAGTGTCTAACATTCTTTCCAAACTGTTTGGTAAAGATGAAAAAAAAAGACAAGGAAAATACTGTCTAACATTCCTTCCAAACAGTCAGGACACTGTCTGTGAAGTAATGGTGAAGGTAGAAGCCACACCTATGGATAGGGAATAGGGGTCCCTTAAAGTAAAGCTTTAAAATGTGGGAAAGTGAATGCATGCCCCTCCATGGTCATCAAAGTCATATTAATCCATTGACATACTTGCTGCCAAAAATAGCCGAGTCACTTCTGGCTCATTGGGTCAAGAGTTCCCAGTAATGAGCTTCTGGTGAGGTCTGTTACAGTTAATGTAGCCATGTGACATCACTGACTAGTGGCAGGCCAGGGGTGGAGAGGTGGCCGAGGGTCTGGTGTGGACTGGAGAGCCAGGGTCTAACCTGTCTGTCTGTCTGTGTGTCTGTGTGTCTGTCTTTGTGTGTCTGTTTCCATGCCTGCCTGCCTATCTGTCTGTATGTCTATACGTCTCTTAGATAATGTGAAATGTTTGCTAAATTGTTGGATCACTCTTATTTGATTCACAAAGGCATGACAAAGAGTCATGGATTTTCTGTTCTAAAAGGGATTTTTCCTAGTGGAAATCTCACCAACTAAAAGTCTGTGACCAAGTGAGAATGGCTGACTCAGTATCATACTCAGAGCAATATCTACTAAAACACTAGCGATGCATCCCAAACGACATCCTATTCCGTATATAGCGCACTACATTTGACCAGCGAGCCCTATGAGTCCTGGTCAAAAGTAGTGTACTATATACGGAATAGAGTGCTGTTTGAGAGGCAGCCTACGCCTGGTCTGCACACAGCAGCCACACAATGATATCATTGTGGAGGTAGAAAAAGCTCACTCTATTAGACATTATAGAACTGTAGACACTGTCTACTGCTGTAGGTAATGTTATGTCATCAATCTTCTCTTTTTAAAAGGCCAACAAGTTACCCTGTGCCATTGTTCCAACCTTCTGGAAATGTGATAGAGGGAGAGAGCAATGAAAAGAGAACGTTTCCATATAGGGCTGACAGAAAGTTGGGAGATTGGAGAAAGAAAATACTTTTTAAAAGTGAGCAAAATACTTGCTGTTGCTAATAGGGTCGTAAGGTTATAAGTAGGTGTCACGCCCTGACCTTAGAGATCCCTTTTATTCTCTATTTGGTTAGGTCAAGGTGTGACTAGGGTGGGAAATCTATGTTTTCTATTTCTTTGTTGGCCGGGTATGGTTCTCAATCAGAGGCAGCTGTCTATCGTTGTCTCTGATTGGGGATCATACTTAGGCAGCCTTTTTTCCCACCTTAGGTTGTGGGATCTTGTTTTTGCATAGGTGCTGTGTTGCCTGCAGAACTTTACGGTCGTTTTGTATTTTGTTGTTTTTGTCGGTGTTCATTTTAAAATAAAGTAAAATGTTCGCCTACCACGCTGCACCTTGGCCCAATGTTTACGACGAGCGTAACAGTAGGTAATAATAAAGTAATTTCTCGTACTTATTAACTCATTGAGTCCCACCGTATCGCTGGTGAGTTTTGGACTTCTAACCCCTTTTAAACATTGTGTGTTTGAGCTAGTCTCGTACCATTGGAATCGTCTATATCTTCAGCATCCGTAAATACCAACCATTAGTCTGTTTGATTAGCGGGGGCTGAGCTAGAGCGGTGTTTGTGAGACAAGGGCGGAACCCGAAGGATCCCGGGGGCGGGTCTTTTATACAAAAATATCTGGAGAGTCCGAATGGTTTGAGCTACAAACTATTAAAAGCTTTCTATGAAACGCTAAGACTCTCACAAACACGCACATGTTTTTTGCTCTACGATGCGTACAAGCCACACAAGGGTCATTAAAAGGCAAGGGGTTCTCCAATATAGAAGATCATTGGAAATCCCTGGACATGTGTCTATAACACTGTATGCTCACATAGTTGCTGACACAAACTCCAAACTCAACACAGTTGTCAGTAACTAGTTAGATAATCTTTTTCCAGTGAGCAAACAATTGATGTACTTACAGCATTCATATAAATTCATTTTTTTATCAGGTTTGTGCTTAGACAGAACTTATCTTTTTATTGACATCTCATGAATGCAACTGTTTATGTAAATATAAGGGCTGGACATGCAGATAAATGAAAGTCAGATAAACGAAAATAAGATTTTTGCTGGAATCTTGGGACAAATGTTCTGAATAGTGCAATATATTTAAACATTAAAAAAACGATTTGTTCAAGTGAATTTTTTTTGCCAGAAAATACAACTGTGTAACTGTGTGACTTAGAAATATGGTAATTTGCATAGGAAAAAATTAAGAAATAAAAAAGTTTGTCCTCATGATCGGAAAAAAACGCAGGACTATCAGATTACAAAATTTCGCCCCAAATTCCCTTGCTCTCCCCATGTAAGCATTGCGTGAGAGCGCAGTCAATTTTCAACTTGATTATGGCTAATGCAAGAGTACCATTTCCATGCCAGACCATATCTACACACCAAAATTAAATCCTAAGGTAACCCTAAAGACTTGAGGAAGCATTTATAGTAGGCTGCCGTGGAAAATACTGAGAACTTAAATAGAGATTGTATAGATAAAAAAAAATCGAATGAAAATGGTGTGGAACGAGACAGTAGGCTAAATCAGTTTGGTATCGTTGCATCTGCAGAATCACTGCAGATACCCAGAGCTATACAACATTACGCAAAACTTAAACACAAACCCAGTATCATAATATGCATATTATTCATAGAATATGATCAATTGTAGATTGATACATAACACGTCACGCAATGTGTGTATCGTCAAAATGCCGTCATGCATTCACCCATAAAGTTATGATAAAAAGTGGTGAACATGCACATCGGTCTTATTTGCGTAACTTGATTTAGTAAAGCTCAGAACCCATAGCCTATAGTGAACATAAGTGCCACACGATAGGCTACACAAAGTCTACTATTCACATAATAGTAGAATAACCTTCAAACGAAACATTTAGTTTATTGTTTTGTATCGTTATAACCTGTATTAGTAGCATTGGTTGACCTGTAAGATAATGTAACCATTCCTTTACACAAAGTAGCCGTATCTTTTAACTTGAAAATGATATTCAGAGTTGCTTACATTTTCTGAACAGGCTTCTTCCGTTTCTTAGCTGCGTACTGCGCCGTACTCCCCAACATAATGTCTCCCTAAGAAAGTCTATAGAATAAGACTATCCTATACGTGTCCCTCTTATTGTTGCAGGTCGTTTTCGAAGACACACGACTAGATGCAGCTCTGTATAATGTAAATATCCACACGGAGTCCGCCGATGTACAGAACGTCTCATACGTCGACGCTCCAAATATGAACAGAAACTATTCCTCTTGGTAGACCAGACCGACAAAATCCAAAATTGCTTTTTGATACAAAAGTTTAGGAAACTTTTCAAACTGCACAGCAGCTATAAATGGCGTGCGTGATCCGAATACATTTGACTCCTTCCTTTTTAAAAATATTTTTATTTTTTTGAAGCTGTCATTCCTAATGCATTAACATACTGTACACTCCCCCAGTTGGGCGAGAGTAATGGCTGCTTTTTCTGCTCCTCCAACCAATCCAGCAGCAGGTACAGTAGGGCTGCTCGCTATTGGTGCAAAGCGCTTCCAGGAAATATAACACAAAAGAGAGAGAGATATACCTTTAAAGGGGCAATCTGCGATTCAAACAATAATAAAGCGGTGACCCGGCCACTGTTTATGGTAAACATCCCGAGGGATGGAGCTTGAGAAATGCATCCACTCTGAAATTATTAGGCAGAGGCACAGAGCTATGGATGCAAGGACTGAGCATCCATCATATCAAAATCATAGTTGTAACCATGTATTGAGGCTATACAGTGATCGTTTCTAATTACAAACAATAGAGTAAAACAAGCGTATATTTTGGGTTCTGATGGGGTACGACAGTTGAACTAAGCTCAAGAGGTAGTTAGAATTTACATTATTCAAGAATCAATACAGTATCATTAATTTACATGTCAAAAATTGGTTAAGAAATTGCAGATTGCCCCTTTAATGGTGGAGTTGTTGATATATACATCGAGGACAAACTGTACATATTGTACTTACATAATCGTTTGCAACCTTTGATATCACGGAGAATGCGCTCAGAGCTATGCGCAATAACCAATCTCAATTTAAATGCTGGCTATTGTCCTGGGCCTCTAACTTTATACTGGAATACTAGATTAAAACATGTTTAATATACACAGTTTCAGATCATTTTATGTTAGTGCATGAACTTTGGCAACCAGACATTTCCAAAGCCACTTTCTCCCATGCAGTAGAAGATAATAGATAGCCAAGTATTCCCTGGCTGCAGGGCTCCACCATAACCCTGTTACACTGTGGTTGTGCATGGTTCTATGATGCTGGGAGCTTTTCAGACGCTCTTCCCATTTAAGATGACTTATTGCTTCTGGTTCAATCATGAATGTGGTAATGGTTGCCTAGGGTTGTCTTGAAGAGTTGTTTGTTTATTTCAACAAAGATATCCTGTTATGTCCACGGGCTTTCGAAACTCCCCAAACCACAATCCATTAAATACACTTGCAAACTATGGACAGTTACTGTAAAAGGCCTTGTTTTATTCCTCTTCCTCTGTGATGGCTTGGCCAATGGATCCTAGTAGGAGGACAGCATTTCCAGCACATGATAATATTGGATAATTCAATTCTGAGAGAAGCTGAAGTGAATGATTAACACTGACAATAGAGACTTACTGGTAAATATTCAACAACTTCAATGAAACACAATAGACAGAATTATAATCACATAGAATATAAACGAATAGAATAAAATAGAGCCTCATTGTATCATGACTGTGCTACTACCAATCGTGTGGCACAGGCCAGGGAGGCCGATGTTTGCTAACACGTTGTTCTGTTCTATACTCAGGCTGCAGTGGTGTTGTCACCCCAGACTGTGATTGGTTTGGTTGGGTCGCCCCAGGCATTGCTGTGGAGAACCTCTGACCGACCATATTCACCACAGAGCATGGAACTATCTGCAGCACACGTATTGAAACAGTGTCAGTAGAGACAAACAGTCACAGAAAGGACAGTAAAGCACACCACAGAATAGCTGACAGCTTTGACTTGGCTGGCAGAGAGGAGTGATATGTAATGTGTAAAATCAACTCACTTGACACTCCACAAAGTAGGTCCCCATACAACAGCAGGCCATGGTTGCAAGTGAACTTCTTTGAAAAAGTAGGAGTTCAATCTATACCCTTCATTATTGTTCAATCTGTCACCCTTTACTCCTACACCCTGTCAGTAAACACTGAATAGAGGATTGGGGTTGAAAAGGTCTCTCTGCTCTTGTTCTTGTTGATTAATCAGTCGACCACAATGTATTTTGGCTTCATATATTCAGCTGCTGGCATTGACATAGTGTTCCAACAGATTTCATAACCGCTGTTTATGTGTGGATCCACATATTGACAAACTATTTGCCCAATTGTCAACTGAAGCAATGTATTGGGGTTTGCACTATAATGGAAACTTTTAACACATGAAATCAACAAACATTACTGTAGCACAAAAGCTTAATTGAATATAAATCGTGACAAATGTATGTTGAGAAATACAGTGATATAAACACAAAGGCTAAATTGAGTGTAATTCAAGAATTAACAACAGCTGGTTATTTTGTGGCTGCTTTTTTTGCGTCTGTTTTCCCCCTATTAACAACACTCACCAGAAATCATTTGGCATAGCTGCCTATTAAAGGGTCCTATCCAAGCAAGTATTGGGAATCACCGTCATAGCCACTGGAGGGAAAGTCTCCGCCATAGTGAAGAACAAATGAACACATGGGAAAACCTATTTCGTTACCATAGAGCCACTGTTGTTGGCGCTTATAAACAAACCAGTTACAAGTAAGCAGCTATTTATGATATGCCACCATCTGGCACCATGAAATTACTTTTACGGTTGAAAATACATCCAGTTAAATCGAAGTTTGACTTGCAATAAAGAAAATCTGTCCGGATTACATACAGGAAACTGACACACAGACCTTAGTTAGTGAAGTTGTCTTGGTTGCACTGTAATTATGTAGATTGCAGAGGGAGTGTAAATTGTATGAATGAAAATGAAGAAACGACTGTTTGTAGCGAGAACAAATGGCGTTTATGAAAACCCTCTCTGTTTTGACATTCATTCGAAGCACGCTGCCATTATTGTCGTGATGGAGTTTAGATCTGAAATTCTACTTCAATCTGAAATGTGATTTATAAAAGGCTGTTCAAATAGCTGTAGTATGATACAAATGAAATGGTTATCATCGAGGTAGAATTATCACATCAGTTTATGCAACCAGAAGAGAAGCTCTATCTGACATGTCAAGCAATAAAGATGCAACATTATTAACAAAATTGCACTCTTAACATGAGCTAATTATAGAATGACACATTTAGAGTTATACAATTCAGAGAAGTTTATGTTGTTTGGTGGGGACAGGGTGAAACTGTGGTTATTTTCCAGTTCTAGATGGCCAATCAAAGGTTGTTACCATCGTTTTTAACAAGACACGCAGAGATGATTTTAATACACTAGAAAATCTGTTGAAAACAGTTTTAAATGGTACCCATTCAACTTTTACTGGGTAGCATTTAGTTCTATAACCAGCTTCATAAAGTGAAATGAGCGCCGTGTCATTTTGCATTCTTCTCAATTTTGACATCTTTCTGCACCTGCATCCATGATATAGTGCTTCAGAAAACTGATGTGCTTTAAGGTTAACCAAAAGAAAATGCCATTTATATGTTGTCTGCCTTCGCAGAGGATTTGTTTGGCATGAAGGGACTAAGATATATTTGTTTGTGAGTGTCGTAACCAAGGACAGTTTAGGATGCACAATGGGAAAAGTAAACAAATTAGCTGAGGGAGGGTATCTAATACAATACTCTGATTTAATAGATTTGAGGCATGAAGTGGTTGGAAAATGTACATTCGCTGCCTGGTCTCTACCCTCAAGTAAAGCTAACCCCCTGGTCCCCTCTGCTCACCCTGCAGTTACTGATTGATATTACAGGCGTATTAGAGCAAGGAATTCTGCCCCTAGAGGTAAAAACCAGAACCTTTGTAGGATAGGTTGGCAATTTACAAGAACAGAGGCAGAGGAATTTGCCACTCTGACCATTCTACACAAAATCACTGACCATGGTTATTCATATTCACAGCATTTCTGTTTTCCTGATGCTGATGCCTTCTGACAGTGTTGGAGTCTAGCCTGACGAGTTGGTGTGGATGATGTTGTTTTGAATTGAGCATAATGTCTTACTCTGCCCTTCATCCTTCATTTGATGAAACACTGACTGAAGCACTGGTTCTTCAAAAGACTGAACTGGCTCGAAGTTCAAAACTCAAGCTGTTGGACGGCCTCCCTGTCCAGCAATCAACTTGTGCGGTACTTATAAGGGTGCAGGACTAGTGGAAAAAGAACAACAACCATAGCTAAATCTGATACTATCACATAGGTCTGGGAACAGTTACAGGAGCTTACCTCCAATCAAAATGGCTGCCGAAGGTTGTGATTTGGCATCGTTTCATTGGCTACAAGTTGTTTGTGTTGACCTCTCTTTGAAGCAGAGAGGGGAAGTCCGGGCTTTGTCTGGTTCACAGAGAAAGGAAGGGATTAAATCCATTGTTAAATCCAGAAGTGGCCCTTACCCTTTACTCAGAGTAGCCATATCTAGCAAAGCACTTGATCTGTGGAAGAGGAAAATAAAGAGTCTACAAGGAAATACAAGTCTTCTCCTCAGTGAAGTTCTTTCATCTCTCTGCACTCTCATCATTATATTTATGGGTACAGTAATGTATCATGGTACATAATATTGAATATATTATGAGTATATGCTTAGAGGATATCTGTCATCATTCTGATGCTGTAAATCATTAAGTACTGCACTCTCTCTGCCCGGTGGTGGACCTCGCAATGTTCCTCTCAACGAATAGCTTATACGGTCTTGTATAGATGTATGAAACATTATGAAAATGAAGGACACACTATCTCCACCTTAAAGTACCAAACCTGAGAGAGGCTCATCCTTCAAACTCAGTCCAGGTTTGGACCCTGGACCAACACACGCATAAGCACACGAACGCGCGCACATGCGCGCACACACACACACACACACACACACACACACACACACACACACACACACACACACACACACACACACACACACACACACACACACACACACTTTCAGTCTTATAGTCATCCTCAATTTAATTTACTTCTGAGAGACCCGTGATTGCGGACAGATGTTGGCGTAGTGGACATAGTGTGTGCAAAACAGGGTGGAGGGGGGGAGTTGGTTGGTCGGGTCATTGTTTAAACTTTACCTTACCGTCTGGTCATGGCTTTTTCCATGGCAGCTCTAACTCTCTCTCTCTCCAGCCCAATGAATCACAATTGGGTTTATTGGAAGGGACTTAACCCTCGTGGTTGATCGGTTGGCCTTTTGGAAGACAAATTGGTCCCATTTCTCATCTTGTTTTTTATGAGAGATTATTAGCTGTGAAATTTTTAAAGGAGGCGAGGGTAGTGAGTTATGCTCGTTGTCATGCAGAGTACTGAGTGGGCTTTAGGACTGTAGTCTTGCCAGTGCATTCCTACTCAGGAAACGATTTGTTTGTATCAAACACTGAAGTCAGCCTTCACTTTAGCCTTGCCTCTATACTTTCAACAGGAACTGAAAACCACCTTTATTCAAACAGTGTGTGAGGTAGAGTACTCCTAAGTGCCTACCTAGATGACATGTTTTGAATAGTCAGGCCAGGGTGTGTTTTTGGCCTCTACAGTGTAGATGGAAGGGCTCTAAAGTACGTTTCTCTCCTGTGAGTAGATCATGGGTACGCACACTGGGTCTCCTGTAGGTAGAAGTGGACACGGATCCAGTCATCTCAGATCTCTACAATTGCCAAGGAGGTAGGAGATAGGAGTTGGTTTGGGATTTAAGGGATATCGCTGCTGCCCAACCTACTGGGAAATGTTGGGCCAACTAAACTGTAAACTCCGGTCTGTACACAACAGGTATAAGGGAAGGGGTAAGTTTGGCAGTGGTGGAAAAAGTACTTGATTGTCATACTTGAGTAAAAGAAGATACCTTAATAGAAAATGACTCACCCAGTAAAATACTATTTGAGTAAAAGTCTAAAAGTATTTGGTTCTAAATATACTTAAGTATAAAAAGTAAAAGTACAAATTATATTATATTGCTTATATTAAGCAAACCATACGGCACAATTGCCATTTTTTATTGACAGATAGCCAGGAGCACACTCAAACACTCAGACATAATTTACAAACAAAAAATGTGTGCTTAGTGAGTCTGCCAGATCAGAGACAGTAGGGATGACCAGGTATGTTCTCTTGATAAGTGTGTGAATTGGACCATTTTCCTGTCAAAATGTAACGAGTATGTCACGTCCCGATCTGTTTCACCTGTCCTTGTGCTTGTCTCCACCCCCCTCCAGGTGTCGTCCATCTTCCCCACTTCTCACCTGGGTATTTATACCTGTGTTTTCTGTCTTTCTGTGCCAGTTCGTCTTGTTTGTTGAAGTCAACCAGTGGTTTGTCTCAGTGGCTGCTTTTCCCCAGTCTCTCTTTTTCTCGTCCTCCTGGTTTTGACCCTTGCCTGTCCTGACTCTGAGCCTGCCTGCTGTCCTGTACCTTGGCCCCACTACTCTGGATTATCGACCCCTGCCTGCCTTGACCTGTCGTTTGCCTGCCCCTGCTGCAATAAACATTGTTACTTCAAGTAAGAGTGCACTTGGGCCTTACCTGAAACCTGATAGTACTTTTGGTTGTCAGGGAAATGTATGGAGTAAAAAGTACATTATTTTCTTTAGGAATGTACTAAAGTAAAAGTTAGCAACAAAAAAAAATAGTAAAGTACAGACACCCCAAAAAACGACTTAAGTACTTTACTTAAGTATTTTACACCACTGAAGTTTGGGTAGCTTATAGTTTGGGTTTGAGTGTAGCTAACAGGTCTGACTGCTAACACCCAGGCTAGCCTTCTCCTACCGGGTCAACACCACTCCTAATGCTCAGTTCCTCCAAGTGTGAGAAAATAAACATGATAATGATGAGCGGGGCTGCGTGCTGAATGAGGCCAGCTCCACATGTGCTTTGAGTTGGGAAGGGGGATTGGGAGGCTCAGGTCTGACAAAGCCCCATTGGTCATTGATATAAGGCTGCCGCACTTTCAGGCTCTTCCGTGGGCCACCCCATAGACTCCCACGCGTGTTATAATCATTTAGGTGCAGGTTGTCATTGTTGAGCGAATTTGAATTGAAACATCTAATGAATCAGACTGATATATTCTCAGATTGTCTAGATCAGAGTAACCTACTCTTAATCAGCTTCCTAAATCGAACACTTGTTGACTTTAACAAAAAAAACAACACTTAACACAGTAAATAATTAATAGATGTAAAGGAGTAATCATCCAAGGCTGCCATCTCGGTGCTATGGCAACCACGGAATTCCTACTGATGCTATATAACATAACGCATGTGTGTAATCAAATCAAATCAAACGCTATTAGTCACATGCGCCAAATACAACAGGTGTAGACCTCACAGTGAAACGCTTACTTACGAGTCCCTAACCAACAATGCAGGTTAAAAAAAAATACAGATAAGAATAAGAAATAAAAGTAACAAGTAGTTAAAATTGAATCATGCTTTTCAGATTGAAAAACATTACCACCATTTTTTTTGTACCTGATGAAGTGCAAACTGGGCAGGAGACTCACCTTATCTCCAGGCCATCAGACTTTTAAAGATTCACCACTAGCCGGCCTCCACCCAGTACCCTGCACTGAACTTTAGTCACTGCTACTAGCCGGGTACCACCCGGTACACAACCCTGAACCTTAGAGACTGCTGCCCTATGTACTGTACATAGTCATTAAAAACTGGTCACTTTAATAATGTTTGCATACTTTTTAACCCAATATGTATCTACTGTATTCTAGTCGAGGCTCATCCTATATAACTACTGCTGTACATACCTTTTCTATTCATATACTGTCAATACTGTCTATACACCCCATACTATACTATATATTTATATTCCGGACTCTGAGACTGCTCGTTGAAATATTTCTATATTTGTTAATAACTTTCTTTTTAATTTTGGGATTTGCGTGTATTGTTTTGTATTGGTAGGTATTACTGCACTCGTAAGCATTTCACTACACCCGTGATAACATCTGCAAAATATGTGTACGTGACCAAAAACATTTTATTTCAATTGAAAGTCCCCTTTCTTCCTTCACTCAACTCCATAAAAGTTCTGGTGGACTCACATGAATTATGAAGAAGAGATGCATAGTTTACACTACTATCAGAATTTCATGGCAACAACATCCCACTGGGCACATACTTACGTGGAAACAAAATTGATTCATCCAGTGTGTGCCTATCTTCTTTTCCAAGTTCCCAAAATAATAAACTCCAATAATAAACCCCACTTGATCCTACTGCCAAGCTCCACTGTGTAATGATTCATTATATTGAATATCACGTCTACCTGGCTGGCAGGTAGGAGAATGGGATTTATGAGGAATGTACTTCTCTCATGTTTATCTTACTGGAAGTGTTTTCAAGATCGGAGTTGGAATTTTGGTAAAAATGTAAACATAAATAACAGAATAATATATAATCCATGACAGCAGTCTTCATACATCTACTTTCCTCTACTTGACCGTCTGTTATCTGTGGCATCCAGAAGGTGGGGCACTACAGTGATCTTGGAGGGAGACAAACAGCTCACCGTGGGTCCAAGGGCATCGTATTTATGACACCTGGGTCTGGCCTAGATCCCCAACCTTTGGGTTTTCCCAACTGATGACCACCACTCGCTCTGGACAAGTAGCATAGGCACAGATACTGTATGTTGTGGTCCCACAAAAGACAATCACACCACCTTACAGAATCATGTAAATGTTTCTAACGAAGAATGCAAATAAGGAGGCCCCTAAGGATCAACAGTAACGACATAAAATATATTTAGAGAGAGAAAAAATGTCAAACAACATCTGCAAATGTCACTTACAATGTTTGTTCTATTAGCATGCAGCAAAAGTGCCATTGAAGAGTAGGCCTACTGTTTAACGCTGGTAGCTACAGTAGAACCAATATCTTGTTTTCCATTCATTCACATAAGCCCAGTAATCAGTATGGCTAATCAGCTGTTGGAAAAGCCAGCACAAATAAATAGGTGTGAAGGAATTCTCTCCCCCTCAGCCCGACCAACAGATGGGAACACTCCAAAGTGGAACACTTGTGTTTGGGTACTTTCTACACGCCACACTTTCCCTCCGACTACTTTAGGATCTATTATGTGGGTTTGCCTAATGCCTTTTAATGGGCACGTGTGGTGTTTATGTGTATTTAGTAACACATCTACAATAACTCAGATCAATACCCTTTTTGTACAGTAAAGGCATTCATGTTTTGATTTTGTGGGACCAATGTCTATACTTGTATATGTGGTATTACATGCAATCTGAGGGACATTAGTCCTACGGTACTTATTTCTAATGGTGCTACTTGCGTGTCAATATGACCTGTTTGAGAAAATGCTCAGAATAACTCTCTTTTGGAGTTAGGATAGTAGTATACTACTCTTTACTGAGAACACAAACAATTGGTTGTAATATATGTGACCAGCACAAAGTCAACGTTCCTAACCTCTGCGGCTTTGCCTTTTCATATAACAGTATGCTGCAGTGCCTCACCGCATGGTGGCCTACTGTAGCCTGGACATGAGAGGAGTGGCGATTGCATCGAGTCAACAGCAGTGCCTGGTGTTGAGGCTATCTCGGCTCGGGCTGCCTGACTCTAAGTGGGTAGAGTGAGCCCCTTCCCTCTGAAAAACTGCGTTCGCACGCAAGGGGCTGTGGGGCCCCTTGTCCCAGCATTCTCAGGTGGTGACTTCAGGAGAAGACTGTGAAGCTGGAGCTGAAGAACTGAGAGTGGGCCAGGCCTATCTGGCCCATTGGGACCCGCCATCCACAGCCTCCCAGCCCCAGTCTGTTATTTCTAGTGTTATTGAATTGGGGCCTCCTCTGCTTTTGGCCGGGCTCTGTCCCTCCACTCATCTGTAGTTGATTAGGGCCCCGGTCGGTCGGTTGGTTTCTCCCTGATTCCCCAGCGCTGACATGAGGTATGGGCCTAGCGAGGCCCAGGCTACACTCACAGCGATAAACATGGCGGCTTTCCATGAACTCATGCATCCCCTTGTAGTGAATGAAAAATTTAACATTTTAGACCTAACAGTTAACACTCACTTCAAGCAGAACAGAGAGCGATAAAAGATCCCTGTTAATGTTAATGTTGTTGTATACGAGGCTGTCTGTCAAATTTGTTGATGTATTTTGTCATTATCGGTGTTGATTTGATAGGGGATGGATTTGATAACTTAGGTTGTGTTACAGTAGCAAGCGTGTGGTACTATGCCGTAGCCAGTCTACTATGCCATAGCCAGCTGCTACACTATACCATGTGGCTTTGAGTACCACAACGGGACAAGCAAGGAGGTGACACTTCCTATTGCATACAATAACAGCATCCTTGTAGAAAATATTTTACAGTAAATACATTATACCTACAGTATGTGGAAATATTGCCTAGTCCTTCCATGTTTTTTTTTTAGAATGTCACATTTTGTTTCCTTTGAGTGTTTAACCTTGGTTTTCGTTACTGTCACTGTCTGATGAAAATGTCTTATCTCCAATACAAAAAGTTTTCAGGAAATGAAAAATGAGCATATTTTCCCATTTAACTTCAGAAGCAATTTTGAATACATTTTACATCTTGGTATTAGTTATGAAATGTTCCGAGTACATTGAGGGGAGTTGATGCTTTTAGTAAACGTACAAAATTACAATTGGCCCAATTTTTCTTTACGATGTTATCAGACAGCGACGTTATGTATAGTTCCATTCTCACTATTAGTCAGTGGATGTCATTATTATTTTAGTTGCTTAAATTGATCTGATAAGACGTGTGAGTTAAAGTGCAAATTCCCCGCTACAGGCCTGCCCTCTCTCGCTCTCTCTCCATGCCTATTGGCTTCATCCATAATGGTCGCTGACTGGGAAATGTTTTTCCTGGAAACACGACAGTTTCCTTTTCCATTGGCCCTTCCCTCCTCTGCATCACTGAACACTTGTCAAAACCATTTTTAAACTCACGCGCATAGGACCGCTGTTCAACACACAGACTTTAAAAGTCAAATGTTAATCAACCATAACATTGTTCAAGGCACATGCAGAGGGTGAATTACGGTTAGGCCGTGCTTTTCTTGGCAGTCTTTTCCCTATTTTCTCTTAGAGGGATGAAAGCCAGCTGGGTATGTATAGAGAGGAATGGTGTGGGCCTAAATTACAAAACAAATTCTGAGGTCAATTTACAATTGGATTTTGGATATCCAACATTCTATCACTACTCTTAATATTTGGGAAATATGTCTTCTCGTGATTTAACTGGATATTTATACATTTATTATCAATTTATTATTCAAATGTTCAAAGGGTTGGATACATTAGATTAATGAGGCAATATATACTGAATAATGGTTGCAATGAACTTAACCAAGAATGAGCATATTGAAACTATTTGGTCTGAAAAAGAGGAGGAAGAGGGAGCTACTAGATTAGATGCACAGCAGTTACACAAAAACCTCTCTCTTAAAAGGGCTGAGGGTCATTTCATAATTGTAACGTTCGTCGTAAGGAGTGGACCAAAATGCAGCGGGTATATTGATCATCTTCTTATTTATTGAAGGAAAAAACACTTAAATAAAACAAACGACGAAAACAGTCCCGTAAGGTGCTCAGACTATACAGGAAACAACCACCCACAAACACAAGTGAAACAAACCCCAACTAAATATGGCCTCCAATTAGAGGCAACGACAACCAGCTTCCTCTAATTGGAGGTCCTAACAAAACCCCAACATAGAAATAGAAAAACTAGATAAACACATAGAAATAGAAAATGTAGAACATAAACCAAAAAACCCAAACCACACAAAACAAATACCCCCTGCCACGCCCTGACCAAACTACAATAACAAATAACCCCTTTTACTGGTCAGGACGTGACAATAATATTGATAATGTTAGAGAGGAAATACATTTTGGCCCTCCATATACTGAGCCAAAAGCATAAACTTTTATGTACCGTGTTTTCAATCATTTCTTTGAGTGTTTAATGTTTATCTGTCCTTAACTTACTTTACAGTTTTTTTGTTTGCTTTCTGTGTACGTCCATCAACACAGCTAGCAAGCTGAGCTAGCTACCAACTGGGCACATCAGTTCAACGTCTAGGAGACGGTCTTTAATAAGGTAAAGCCAAAGACGGTTATTACCGGATGTCGAGTGACGTCACTGAAATCGCCCAAAACCTGACTGGAGTTTTCAGGGAGAGTGGCAGCGAGCCAACCTCAAACTGGTAAGACCCTATCCCAAAATATTAGTAAAATGGAGAAGATATATGAAATGCTGTATGTAACAACGTTTCATGAAATGTTTGGCCTCTTATTTAACAAGCTATTATACATTCTTAGAAAAAAGGTGTTATCTGGAACCTAAAAGTGTACTTCGGATGTCTCCATAGGAGAACCCTTTGAAGAACCATTTTTGGTTCCAGGTAGTACCCTTTCCTGACATCATTCTACATGTAACTCAAAGAGTTTTACTTGAAACCAAAAAGGTTCTACCTGGTTCTACCAGGAACCAAAAAGGCTTCTCCTATAGGGACAGTGCAGCTTGTTATTTGGGTTAGCCCAGTTGAACTTGGCATGTAGCCTACTGCCGACTATTTGACAAATTGAGGCAGATGTTTATTGAATTGTGCCTCTGTCTCTCTAGGTGGCCAGAGGTGCCTTTATAACCTCTGTCAGTTAACCAATCAGAGAGAGAGAGAGAGAGAGAGAGAGAGAGAGAAACACTTCTCAGTCAGTTTCTCTGGTGATAGTCCAGGTGTGGATGCATTTTTCTTTGATGCGTTCTCGGCTGTACAGTGTTTGTTCAATTATACATTTAGCTCACTTTTTAACAGCTTTCGATTATGGATAATACTGTAAATCTAATTTGGCACTAAGCCTGCTGTAAACACTCATATAACCCTAATATGCTTGCTTAGAGACAGGGATTTTAATTCTTTCTGAAAGCATGTAGAGCTATGAAATGTTTGAGGTACATTTTTGAACTTGTGTCTTCTGTATCTCATGACGTACCTTCTCGACCCAGAAAGGCTTGGAGAGAATCTCAATTGCATACCCCTCGCATCCTCTCTCCTTTCTCGTCACCTACTTCTCACAACCCATGGGATGAGAAAGCCAGAGGCCCCTCCCCTGTGACCATCTCCTCCAATGGGTTTCAAGAAGGAGGCGAGGAGAGATGAGAGAGGACTCAATTGAGATTCCCCCATAGAGAGACATCCAGGTAGAAGTGACTGTGAGCGGCCTCAACTGGTGTGACCTGGAAGAACTTGCCCAGAACTGAGTGAGATGAAGGACATTCATCAATGGTCTGCTATGCTCCTTATGGGAGCCAAAGATTCCTAGTAAGTCAAGTAAGTCATCTTCTGAGTCATCTTAAGAAGTCAAAGGCCTCCATGTTTTATTTTACTGTTAAATTCGTCAAAATGCTTTAAGTTTTATAAGCTTGCTGAAGGCAGTAAATTTGGTGGAGAAATTCACAAGCACAACACAAAAAGGAAAAAAGCCCTGCCCCTATTGCATTACAAAGTGCAGATCAGGCTATTGTTTGATTTGGCCCAGAGAAACCAACTGCCAATCTGGGACCAACATCAAATTGAAATCACAAGTAACGTGTAAAATTGGGACAAGATGATCTGGGTGGAAAATGAGAGAGAAGTTGTTTGAACAGGAACAGGCGTTGGCAGACTTGATGTGTTTTCAATCCCAGGTGAGGTCCGGTCCTCTGATCAGGAGTCCATTAGTAGTGTTCCACTTCATTTCACTCAGGACTTGGCTCTTACTGGTGTGTATGTGCGTGTGGGTGTGTGTATGTGTGTTTGTTTGTTACTCAAACCAGACATCATTATGTACTATTTCACTGCTTCAGACTCGTCATAAAAACAAGTGACCACACAGCCACTCAAAGGCAATGGCCTTAATTGCCTCTGGCACTTTTTCTCACAGTATCCAGAAATAACAATGAGCACTAAACGGCTTTCTGCATACTAAGCTACTTAGCTACTTTTTTTTCTGGTGGCATTCGTAAAGCTGGCATGTAGTGTTTCATTTCACTCAAGACTTGGCAGTGTGTGTGTGTGTGTGTGTGTGTGTGTGTGTGTGTGTGTGTGTGTGTGTGTGTGTGTGTGTGTGTGTGTGTGTGTGTGTGTGTGTGTGTGTGTGTGTGTGTGTGTGTGTGTATGGAGGTATTCATAAAGCTGTTCTTTGCTCCTGTGGAGAGGGGATTGCAGGGATTGGGGCAGACAGAGTGAGGTCAGTAAACTCATTGGATGTTTTAATTAGCTCGTTTTTAATCCTCCTTTTTATTTACTATTTAACACATCTGAATTATTCTGCCTCAGAGGCTGGGAGGCTCTGGTTGTATAGGGGTTTAATATGATTCTGTCTCAGAGGCTGGGAGGCTCTGGTTGTATAGAGGTTTAATATGATTCTGTCTCAGAGGCTGGGAGGCTCTGGTTGTATAGAGGTTTAATATGATTCTGTCTCAGAGGCTGGGAGGCTCTGGTTGTATAGGGGTTTAATATGATTCTGTCTCAGAGGCTGGGAGGCTCTGGTTGTATAGGGGTTTAATATGATTCTGTCTCAGAGGAGGATGGTGACTAGAAAATGTGGGAGGATGGGAGACCCACAGTATAGTCGCAGACTGCATGGAGTCGACAAAGCATGCTTAAAAAAATCATCAAAGACAACTTATTTTAACCCTAAGATTTAATAAATACATTTTTTTGTTAAATAGTGTGAGGAATGGGAATGAAAGTTGATGTTGACTGTTGATACTTACACAGTGTTGGGAAGGGATCACAGCAGTGACTGAATGGGGTTATAAGACAAGAGTTGAGGTGTTCGAGAGGCTTGACTTCAGTGCAGGACAGGGGATGAGGTGTTCAGAGGCGTCAGTGCAGGACAGGGGTTGAGGTGTTCAGAGGCGTCAGTGCAAGACAGGGGTTGAGGTGTTCAGAGGCGTCAGTGCAGGACAGGGGTTGAGGTGTTCAGAGGCGTCAGTGCAGGACAGGGGTTGAGGTGTTCAGAGGCTTCAGTGCAGGACAGGGGTTGAGGTGTTCAGAGGCGTCAGTGCAGGACAGGGGTTGAGGTGTTCAGAGGCGTCAGTGCAGGACAGGGGTTGAGGTGTTCAGAGGCGTCAGTGCAGGACAGGGGTTGAGGTGTTCAGAGGCGTCAGTGCAGGACAGGGGTTGAGGTGTTCAGAGGCGTCAGTGCAGGACAGGGGTTGAGGTGTTCAGAGGCGTCAGTGCAGGACAGGGGTTGAGGTGATCAGCGGGTTTCAGTGCAGGACAGGGGTCGAGGTGTTCAGATGCTTCAGTGCAGGACAGGGGTTGAGGTGTTCAGAGGCTTCAGTGCAGGACAGGGGTTGAGGTGATCAGCGGGTTTCAGTGCAGGACATGCTCATCATGGATGGATGCGGTTGGAGAGCTCAGCTCTTCCACTGAGGATAGGACAGGATTTGACTGGGAAGACAAAAAACAATAACACAACACAGTTAGACGAAAGTGCTAAGAATTTGTTAGTCCAAGCAAGGATTAATCTACCTCCTACGTCTCCTGTAGTTTGAAGAAATTCATTTGAATTGAATAATAACCTAAAAATGCTCATCTATCACTATTCACTATCTCAATCTTTCAATCTATCCAACAATGTCACCAACTCACCAAGCTTCTAAATCAGACATGTGTAGGACTAGGTTAGTTCTCTGATCCTTTGATTGAGTGGACAACATGTTAGTTCATACTGCAAAAGCTTTGATTGGTTGGAGGTTGTCCTCCGGAAGGCCAATGAAAGCGGGTGAAAAGCAAGTGCCTCCTAGCTTTTGTACTGAAGTCAATGTAGCCAAGAGGAGGATGGAAAATATCTGTCCTCCAGCTACACCGTGGTGCCCTACAGAGTGCTGTTGAGGCTACTGTAGACCATTGCAAAACAGTGTGCTTTAATTAGGTATTTGGTGACATTTGAATATATTTACTATAGTTTTATCTAAAAAGGATTGTATTTTATTATTGTTTCACTATTTGTATTTTTATGAAATTCACTGAGAAGCATGGTCCTCCCCTTCCTCCTCTGAGGAGCTTCCATTGGTGTGTGTGTGTGTAATGTGTTAACAATAACTGTCTTATTAGGTCCAGACAGAGGGAGGGAATTTTTTACCTCATCCCAACACATCCAGTCCTCCACCCTGTGCTCACTCTTTCATCGCACGGATGTCACTCCCTCTGTCCTCTTCTCTGAAATCATCCTTTGTCCTGGCTTGGACCACATACAGTTGAAGTCGGAAGTTTACATACACCTTAGCCAAATACATTTAAACTCAGTTTTTCACAATTCCTGACATTTAATCCTAGTAAAGATTCCCTGTCTTAGGTCCGTTAGGATCACCACTTTATTTTAAGAATGTGAAATGTCAGAATAATAGTAGAGAGAATGATTTATTTCAGCTTTTATTTATTTCATCACATTCCCAGTGGGTCCGAAGTTTACATAGACTCAATTAGTATTTGGTCGCATTGCCTTTAAATTGTTTAACTTGGGTCAAACGTTTCGGGTAGCCTTCTAAAAGCTTCTCACAATAAGTTGGGTGAATTTTGGCCCATTCCTCCTGACAGAGCTGGTGTAACTGAGTCAGGTTTGAGGCGTCCTTGCTCGCACATGCTTTTTCAGTTCTGCCCACAAATTTTCTATAGGGTTGAGGTCAGGGCTTTGTGATGGCCACTCCAATACCTTGACTGATGTCTTGAGATGTTGCTTCAATATATCCACATAATTTTCCTGCTTCATGATGCCATCTATTTTGTGAAGTGCACCAGTCCCTCTTGCAACAAAGCAGCCCCACAACATGATGCTGCAACCTCCGTGCTTCAAGGTTGGGATAGTGTTCTTCGGCTTGCAAGCCTCCCCCTTTTTCCTCCAAACATAACGATAACGATGGCTTCTAAAGCCCTGACATTATTTTCTGGAGTTTTCCAAGCTTTTTAAAGGCACAGTCAACTTAGTGTATGTAAACTTCTGACCCACTGGAATTGTGGTACAGTGAATTATAAGTGAAATAATTTGTAGGGAAACAATTGTTGGAAAAATTGCTTGTGTCATGCACAAAGTAGATGTCCTAACCAACTTGCCAAAACTATAGTTTGTTAACAAGAGATTTGTGGAGAGGATGAAAAATGAGTTTTAATGACTCCAACCTAAGTATATGTAAACTTCTGACTTCAACTGTAGATGGATATTTGTTGTTTTGAGACAGAGGAAGGGATGTCACAATGGCCTGTGAATCAGCACATCTGCATCTGCACCCCACTTCGTCCATCCTTCCTTCATCGATCCGTTTTCCTAGTGACTGATGGGATTGAACTAACTGTGTGGTCCTCTAATTACCCATTCTAACGGGAAGTTATGCTCTTGGCGGCCCAGAGCCCTCTTCTTCTTCACATAATCATTTGTCTCTAGCAGGCCAGAGAATTTCACTGGCGTCCCTCCAACAGAACGGTCTGAGCGTCTGGGCCTAAGCTAACTCAAACCCCTGGCTGTCTCTCTGGCCCTGCCCACACCAGCCGCCTGCCAACAGCCCTGCTTATCATTACTAGCAGAATGTGCCCATCTAAAACACCCTTATTTCTAGAAACAAACACTCCGTCTCTGCCAGTCTAGCCCACTCTGTTATTGGCAGAGTATACCTCTGAATTCAGTTGAGATTTCAATTAGACTGGTCAGCTCGGTATTGCTTAATGGTAAAGAGCAACTTAAAGCATCCTTTGTATTTTGCTACCAACACTTTTCTCTGAGCCTACAACAGCCTTTTGTTTTTGCTTATTTGGCATGGTATCCATTATGCATTCCTTACTTGAGATACTTGGTACTGCCATACTTGGAGTTTTGAAGCACTTCACCCAGTGTACAACCTTCACAACAAGTCAGCTATCCTGATGGCAAGTAAATCAGTCTATCGCCTCGTAATTCTCCATCAGTATTGCCACCCCTGTTTCATAAAAGTAATCAAACAGATGTCCGGACCACTTTTATTACTTGATAATAAAATACACCCATATCATAAATCTCCCACGGTGGAGGCCCTCACTTCCCCAGGCACTTTATAAAATGTGGTCAGGGACTGATATTCAACACAGTCATATACGGTCATAACAGGACAACTTACAGTTCAAATGTACAAAGAAGTTCCCAAGCCAGAGTCTATGTTAACCCCTTTAACCCTCACCTTAACACATTCCCTCAACCTCAACTCTAAACCTAACCTCTGTACACTACATCAAAATACAACTTGAACGTTAAGGTTGACTGAGAAGGATGCTTTTCACTATTCATTTCACCACTCTATCACCAACTGTCACGTCTCTGTTGAACACGTTACTTTCATAAGGAGTGGTTGTTGATCAGTGGTGCTCCAGTATTCTCATTGCAGTACTTCGAATTTACCACAGGGTGGCGCAGTCAGCACATTTGACTTCCATACAACTACTCTATCCTTTTCACCACAAGAGGGAAGTGTCTCACTATCACAGAAAATGTAATACCACAGATAGAACAATGAGGCATATATTAAACTGGATGTATAATTGTGAAGCATCCGGTTGGCATTTCCACTCACTAGTGGCCGGCAGTGGGAGAATATCGAGCGAGATGGACTTTGGACGACATTCTTGCTCATTTTCTCATCCATGAAACATTTGATCTCCATACAGGTTTCTGTTACCAAACTAAAATCTGTAACAAACAGAGTGGACTGCGTTTTATAGACTTTACCCTTTGCCAAAGTTTAAAAAAAAAGTGCTTTGTTTCGAGTGCACACGCGTACGTCACAGAGAAGGCGTTCCCTACCGGAAATATGCAAATAACGCGCCAATAAGATCTCACTAGCTCGTGTTTGGCTCTGCCCACCTTGCTTGTTCTGCCCACTATGATTAATTTGCTCCCATTGGAAACGACAGGCTTTGGTCTATCTTGGGTTAGTTATAAAACACCTTGCTAATACTTTAGTGGAGGTGTAGACCAATGAATTTAGTCAAAGGCAAAGTAAAAATAGATGTACTTTTATGAATGGACATACACTTCAAGAGCTTATCCAGGAGAGTGCAAGGCTTTCAGCACTGATTGGTGCTAACCATTAAATAAAATAACAAATTCTCCTAGCTTATAAAGATGTCTCGTGATTAACATGACAGCTTTTATGCCATTGTTAAATCTTATGGAATGAATGTTATTCACTCTTAGGTTTTTAGGATTAAGAGGCTTTATTAACAATAAAACTTGAACAATAAACTGTATTTGCCCTGTCTGTGTGAAATTCTGTTTTTTTCTATTCTCATCTAATAGCGAACGAGCACAAAGGGAGACATCCCTATGTTATGTAATGGTGGATAAATTGGCATCATTCATCCACCCTTCCAACGTGACAATGGGGCTCACTGTTCCTAAGAAGTTTGTGCAGAAGCTTGAGCCATTTGTTCGATAAAAGAAAAGCATTGTGCGACGAGTAGGTGAGTCATTTCTAGGTGAGAAAATTGCTTTCCTTGTTCATCCACTTTCCAATTAGTCACACTTATGCCGCAGACGCAGCTCTGTAATAAAATGGGGTTTAATTGAGTTGAAATGTGGGATCTGACACAAAGGAGAACTAGAGCCAATTAATTGTTATGTTTGGGGCCTCCGGTAGACCTGCATACCAAACAAGGATATTAGTCCAGTCAGTGGCCTAACTCTCTTTGTCCACAGGAAAATAGTGTTCATAAAAAGGCAGATCACACATCAAGGTGCTGTGTTTACCATTAAGAACTGGGATGTACTCAATATGAGGAATAGTTACTTTAGCACTATCTTTATTCATTTGTATTAATTGCTGTTGAATAGACTGTATATTGTCTCTGGCTATTTCCCTGAAGAGTTGTAGCTATCTGCTCTAAAGAATTCAATTTCATTTTGACAATCCTGTAACACCGAGTCAGTCCACAGCAGAAATGACAGCGGAAATGTATCTGGCCTTCTAAGAGAGTGTAGAATAGATGCTGAAGATGCCTCTGCCTTTCAAGCAAAACCTGGCAGAGGACATGTAAGGTGAGCAAGATGTTTTGTGAGATCTATTTTTCCTGTTTCATCTAATTAGAGACAAAGCTTTATAGCAGATTTCTCACATCAGTCACCCCACACACTGTGCGCGTGTGATGTAGTTAGTCTGTTTGCTGAATTTCCGGAGTGATAATTGGCAGAGCAAAGACACAGCCATGATCCTACCGCGTTATGACTGTGGGGAACCTGGGAGGCCTCTGCCAAGACACACACTCTCCTCAGTTTGTCACTTTCATAACCTAAGGATGTGCAATTTGCTCCACTATATTTGGCCTGGTAGGATTATGCTGTAAATAAGATACAACTTTAGGAGATGACTGCCTGCTCTAATGAATGCAAAGCTGCAAAGTTAATGCCAGGGTGTCAGGTGCAATGACAAGTGATATTGGGCTCCCACTTTTAATTAAATCTAAATGGGCCTGCAGTCAACTGAGTAATTACACCCAGGGAACTGAATTATCTGGTTGAAAGTTTGTCACAACAACTAAGTCTGGAAAGACAATTGTAATGGAACTTGGGAACTGGCTTCTCACACGGAGAGAGAAAAATACAAAGTACAGAGACCTTTCAATGGTCTGCCTGCATTCAAAAAGCAGTAATTAAAGAAAATACAAATAGGATGGAACTACAGTATATGAAAAAAGTGAGCATACTCTAGGACCCAAAGTTACCCATCCATATACACACAAACACAATTCCAGTAGTTTGTTAATGACAATATAGCCTAGCAGACTACCTGCAGATGATTCAGTGCTGGCTGACTTGTTTTGCTGATGGGGTTTCTGCAGGTGCAATGCAGTTACACATGAAATAGCAAAAGCCAATTTCCCCTAGTGACCGTTCATATGAGGATGATTTATCAGTTATCATAGAGTAATAATGATTAGGCCTATATCACCTCTTATTGCTGAGCGCACCAGGCAGGCAGGCAGGCAGGGAGGCAGGCAGGCAGGCAGAGAGGCAGGCAGAGAGGCAGGCAGGCAGGCAGGCAGAGAGGCAGGCAGGCAGGCAGGCAGGCAGAGAGGCAAGCAGAAAGCCAAGCAGCCAGGCAGGCAGAGAGGCAGGCAGAGAGGCAGGCAGGCAAACAGGCAGGCAGGCAGAGAGGCAGGCAGAGAGGCAGGCAGGCAAGCAGCCAGGCAGGCAGAGAGGCAGGCAGAGAGGCAGGCAGGCAGAGAGGCAGGCAGAGAGGCAGGCAGGCAAACAAGCAGGCAGGCAGAGAGGCAGGCAGAGAGGCAGGCAGAGAGGCAGGCAGGCAAACAGGCAGGCAGCCTCCTTATGGACAGTAAATGCACGTTGCATAGTGGGAGCAAGACACAAGGTTATTATGATCTCTGGGATCAGAGGGCAGTGTACTGTGTGAATCTTTCAAAACCAAACTACAGGTATATAAATGACTAACAGTTGTTAGTGGGGATGATGTCCCCTTTAGTTTGATAGGGAAACAAGGATTCATCAAAGTAAACAGAAAGGAACAGACTTAATTAAACGCAGTTCAAAGAATAACACCATCTGTTCCCTCTTTTCTGAATAACTTTTCTTCATTTCTGCCTAGTTTTGCAATTACAAGCTTGTGAATTCTTCTAAAAACTGTTTTAACACTGCATTGGTTTAACACTGTTTAAAACTGGAATTCATACTTGGTGAAACTGCCACATCCATTTGCGATATTACAACAACAAAGAAGCTATTTCAAACAACAAACACCGTTTTTTCCCCGCACTGACATCATTGCACAAAACAAAAATCATGACTCTGAATGATCGGCTATGAAAAGCCAACTGACATTTACTCCTGAGGGTCTGACCTGTTGCACCCTCAACAACCACTGTGATTATTATTATCTGACCCTGCTGGTCATCTATGAACGTTTGAACATCTTGGCCATGTTCTGTTATAATCTCCACCCGGCACAGCCAGAAGAGGACTGGCCACCCCTCAGAGCCCGGTTCCTCTCTAGGTTTCTTCCTAGCCACCGTGCTTCTACATCTGCATTGCTTGCTGTTTGGGGTTTTAGGCTGGGTTTCTGTACAGCATTTTGTGATATCGGCTGATGTAAAACTGGCTTTATAAATACATTTGATTGATTGATTGATTGATGACAAATGTGCTGGGGGCGAATAATGACGCTGTTTCACCTTATGCGGATTTCAGATATAACACTGAGTTGGTTTAACAGTTCTCTAATGTTGCTCTGTTGGGGATCCCCTCTCTCTCTGCAAGTTTGACATTCACAACTCTTTGGGGAAGTGCTGAGTGCAGGAACTATTCCTGGCTGTAACAATGTAGCATCCATCTTCACAGGCAGATACTGTATTATTTATTCTTGTAACCCTGGCCCCCCAAAAATGTACTTCATAACCTTCCCAATGCACCTCTGAACAGAAGCGTCAAAAGCCTTAACATAAACCCCGGAGCAGACTTTGTGCGAGCAATTTTGCGAGAACTGCTTATCTTGCAATATTCAATATCCATAGCGGAAACGTATTGAAATAGTAATTGAGTCTGGAATGGAAGTCCTTTCTCCTAGGAAGCTTGCCATGTCAGGGGCTAAGTCACATTATATCTTCATTATAGCTTATAGGATATTCGCTGAAGAATAGAATAGAGCAACTTGGATGAGCTGGAGTTGAGCATTTTCTTGTTTTATTGTAGCTGTATTATGCAAAACTCTCCTTTCTCAAGAGCCCCAGAACCTTAAAAGGGCATCCCAAATGGCACCCTAATCCCTACGCAGTGCACTACTTTTGACCAGGGCCCATAGGGAATAGGGTTGCATTTGGGACAGAGCCTAAGCCATGGGGATGTTCTAACAAGATGATTCAATGAGTTTCCTGTTCCCGTTCTTCTTCCATTTGTCTGAACACATCCAAGTCTCTGTCCCAAATGGCAGCCTATTTCCTGTACATACTGTAGTGCACTATTTCTGACTAGAGCTCTATGGGTGCTGTTTGGGACGCACCCAAGATTTAGCCTATTGTCTAACAAGGGAGATAATCCACACAACTCAGACTACAGGACCATGGGCTTCCAAGTCAAGTTATTCATTAATTCATGTACTGTATCCTCTTTTACTGGAATTAGCTACAACTCAAAGAGAGTGAGGTAGCTACATTGTTCAAAATAAATGCTGTGTTTTCATTGTTGATGTGTTTAGGTAAATACAGTCGCATGCCATATTCATCCATGGAGAATACTAGCGTTTATTTTATGCCATTTTGTAGACAGTAGGAGAAGAGATGGAAAAGTCACCAGCTTTGGCTTTACCATTGTTCAAGCTTCACAGAGCAGTCGAGATGAAATGAATTTATGTTGATGCCTTCAGGGCCATATCAAAGTATGGCTTATTGTCGCAATAAAAAGTATGTTCTCTGCACACCAAGGCCAGGAGGAAAGCTGGGATACAATTGTAAGAGAACACAATGGGTGCCTTTCGAACGGTTATTTGATTTCTAATAATAAAAATACATTGAATGGGAAGTGAGGCTGGTTGCTGACTTCCTGATTATTGTCTTTCAAGCGCCTGGTGCTTGTGTATAGCTGTCTAGGCCAAGCTATAGCTTCAGTGACCCTGGAATGACTCCTGTAGAAAAGTTTTTCATCTCCTTGAGAGGTGTCAATGGCCCTGCTGAAGTCACGGCCGAGCCCAAAGTGGCACCCTATTCCCCCCATAGGACCCTGGTCAAAAGTACCCTAGTGCACAAAATAAGAAATAGGGTGCTATTTGGGACACATCTTATGTAAGCGGTTTCCTCTCTGATGGTTGGTCCCCTGATCAATAGGACTTGATATGATGTCGGTGAGGACGGCAGTTGGATAGATGTCTCAATGGCGTTATTGTCTTTACCTCAATCAGACAGAGCACTCTAGCTAATGCACTCAAACACACACTGAGTCACTGGCTTTGAAGTTAGACTTGATTAGAGAATTGAAGGTAAAACCTGTTTGGAGAAAGGTTAGCAATTGTTCCATATTTTGATTAGGAAGACAAATGGAAATAAATACTTTCAACTTGCAGTCAAATGGCCAAAAGTAAGTGTTCTTTGCCAGCCCGTAGATCGGGTGATGTATGATCTTGAGCTTGGCTTGTATTGTCTAGTATCCCGACCAAGAATAATGCGCAATTAGAGTAAAACGATTTCCCAGAGGCACCATGGTTTTTTTGAAAAGTGTGCTGGCTCAGCTCTGCAGGAACGTTTCTGGGGTTGTTCGAATTGCATTAAACCCACATAGCTCTGCCTGGCGCTACTCAAGGATTCAGAACTGCCCTTCAGCAGCCTCGGGCACTGCATCGCTCTATTCTAGCTTGATGAAAATAGAAAACACAAAATCCTCCATAAGCTTCTAAATCTCATTAACACATACTATTGAGGTGCAAACTTTTGCCCCTATATCTTGGTTTCCTGAACCCAGATGTTTTGTTGAATAATCCTATTTTTCGACTGGGTATAAAAGTAAACTCTTAATTTGGAGAAAAAAAAGTTTGGCTGATTTAGTCCATGACTGTGCAAATGTATCAAATGTGTAGCTTGATACGTACGCACCGCTAATCGAATGGGACTTTCATGTGATAAAACAGACATGCATTATCTTCAACAGAAACTGGACCACATTTAGTCACCGATACAGTATTTTGGGATGTTAATACTTTGAGCATTTATCAGGGCATTCCTGTTGATATGTCCTCTCTGAACTACATGGAAGCCTTTCTACCTAGCTGGGGCAGTGTCTAAGGAACAAACCCCTTGTGATTCAGATGTCTTCAGTTTCCTTTTGAAACTTCCCTGTTGTTGGCTTGTTGATACAAAAAGTCCTTCCTCTCTGGAACGAGTGTTTTCTTGCTAATTAGACACTGTTTTCATCAGGCAAAACAAGGTCGTTTCTCTTTAATCATATGGTAATATATTAGTTACAGAGACTTGCATAAGAAGAAGGGGAATTTACATTTTTGACTGATTTGTTTCCAGTATTGTCATAGGTGAAATGTCTGTCAGGTTTCATGAAAGTATTTTTTGTGTTCTTGTGGTCCTTGCCGTAGCATTTCCTTTTCTCAGTTATTGGTACCTTCAGGCCAAAAAATCAAACATCCAGTTTGGCGTTAGGAAAGATGCCTATGCCTTGATTTAATTTTACAAGCTCAGATTACTATTGGACGTCAAAAAATAGAAAACAGATATTACATTCAGCAATGCTATACATTATTATACATTAAGCCCGCTCAACATCCTCATAATAGAAATTCAAACAAGGTACTATCTTTTGAATATAAAAATATAAAAAAAGGTAAATAACAGGGTTATTATTGTTATTATAGGATTGTTAATTTCTCTAACTTTTACGTCTTTTCGAAATCTCAACAATCTGATATTGGTTTAACTATTGTACTATAATTGTAAGCTTGAAGTTAGTCACATGTAATGAATATTAATTGTTTATTAAAGTGCTTCTGTATATTGATTAATGAGAGAAATAAGGCTGTAATGTGGCTGAAATAGCCAAATCCACTAATTTGAACGGGTGTCCACATAATTGTGTATATACAGAGTATAGTATATACACTGCGTGCACAGTTATTAGGCAAATTGTATTCCTCGGGATTAATTTTATTGTTGAACAAACACAATGCTCTCAGTCAATCCAAAATGTTATTGAACCTCAAACCTGAATGTTTAACAAAGGAAAAGTGAGTTTTGTCTTTCTCAGGGAAATATATAAGTGTGCACAATTATTAGGCAACTATTAGTGTGCACAATTATTAGACATCTAAATTACAAAAATAATTTCTCTCAACTCACTTGTTTATTCTCATTTTTTAGAGTAAGTGTAGCAGATAAGTAACACAAAATGACAATTATATAACATTTTTGGCCTTTCAAAAATATTCAGTGACCAATATAGCCACCCTTATTTTCAAGAACTGCCATGAGCCTTCCATCCATGGAGTCTGTCAGTTTCTTGATCTGTTCACGATCAATTTTCACTGACGCAGCAACCACAGCCTCCCAAATGCTGTTCAAAAAGGTGTAATGTCTTCCATCACTGTAAATCTCACGTTTGAGAAGGGCCCACAAGTTCTCAATAGGATTTAAGTCAGGTGAGGAAGGGGGCCAGGTCATTATTCAGGCATCTTTGAGGCCCTTGCTGGCTAGGCAAGCAGTGGAGTACTTGGATGCATGTGATGGAGCATTGTCCTGCATAAAGATCATGGCCTAGAATGCTGAGGACTTCTTCCTGTACCACTGTTTGACGAAAGAATCTTCCAGAAACTGGCAGTAGATTTGGGAGTTGAGTTTCAGTCCATCTTCAACCCGAAAAGGTCCAACTACCTCATCCTCAATGATAACAGCCCATACCAGTACCCCTCCTTCACCTTGCTGGCACCTGACTCAAAGTGGTGCCCTGTGTCCATTACTGATCCAGCCACGGGCCCATCCATTTGGTCCATCAAGAGTCACTTTCATTTCATATGTCCATAAAACCTTTGAAAAATCTGTCTTCAGGTATTTCTTTGCCCAATCTTGACGCTTCAACTTGTGAATCTTATTCAGTGGTGGTCTTGTTTCAGTCTTCTTGACCTTGGCCATGTCTCTGAGCACTTGACACCTTGTACTTCTGAACACTCCAGGTAGGTTGCAGTTCTGGAATACGGTGGCACTGGAGGATAATCCTGGTAGTTTGACGTTTAATTCTTCTCAAGTCTTTTGCAGTTAATTTGCAGTTTTCTTCCCTATGTGTTTTTTTGCGCCCCAGTTGACTATTCGCAACAAAACGTTTGAATGTCCGGTGGTCACACCTCAATAGTTTAGCTATTTAAAGAGTGTCGCATCTGTCTGAAAGGCATTTTACATTTTTGGTTTTTCAGTGTCAGTTAAATGTCTTTTTGGGCCCATTTTACCTGAGGTAATGAGGCTGCCTAATAATTATGCACACCTTGATATAAGGTGTTATTCACTTTCGCCACACCCTCCCTCATTACACAAATACATATCACCTGAAAATTATTAAATCCAATAAGCATTCAAGTTTATATGGTTTGGAGTTCGAAAATGTGAATAGAAACAATGATAAGATCAGAATACTCACTTGCCTAATAATTGTGCACGCAGTGTATATGGGCAAATACAAAAATAAGTGATCTAATGATTCTGTCTCTTCGTGGCAAAATCTGCAGAGCTGAGATGGTTGTATGCCCCATATAAATGTTGCCTTGAAATTAGATGACCATCATAGGCATTCCCAATTCCGTAGAAAATATTTGGCATCTTGAGTTGACAACTGGCCCCGGTTTAGAATCGGAAAAAGTCCTGTTTCAAATGAAGTATTCTTCTTTCTATTCTTCCTCGTTCAAAATCTCTAGTTGAACCTGTTCGCTTTGAGAGGCACTGCCATACGTGTCGACAGAATCACCACACTCGGCCTCGTAGGTGTGGTAAGTGCCCTTACGCTTGGCGATGTAGCGCAGTACCAGCGCCAGTACCAGCACCAGTAGCAGCGCCAGGAGCAGAGCAAAAATGACTCCTGGGAAGGGAGAGAGACGGGTATAAATTAGACTGACAGAGGGGAGAATGGTCTCTGAAAATATAGAATACTCTTAAAGAGCAATATGTTTGTTCATAAGACACGTTATCATAGGGGTAATCGTGAACTAGAACATCAAAGAAACATTACATTTTTATGTGTTAGTTCAGTGATTTCAGGTAGGTGGATCGGCAGGTAGCCTAGCGTTTTAAGATTGTTGGGCCAGTAACCGAAAGGTCACTGGTTCAAATCCCTAAGGTGAAAAATCTGTCGACGTGCCCTTGAGCGAAGGCACTTCTAGAAGTTTCTCTGGATAAGAGCACCTGCGAATTGACTTCAAATGTAAGTCAAATAAATGACATTTCTTGATAGAGTAAAAAAAAGATGTCAGAACGTTGTTTCCTCAGCATGGCGAGGGAAACGATAACAATTATATAGGTGAAACCAGAAACAACGAGTGGAGGACTTTCCATTTACGTATACTCATGGAATTAGTTCCATTTTCAGACTATAGAGAGAACAATAATGCTTCCACATCTGGATAACCATCTCTAAAGCTTAGGGGTTAGGCCGGGTTAATGTAAAGCACCTTGTGACAACTGCTCAAATAAAAACGGCTTTAAAAATACATTGTGATTGATATATTTCTCACCTATGAAAATGGCTTCAAAGGATTCATCAGATACGTTGGCGGCTCCCACTGCAAATGACACCAGAACAGACAACACGATAATGACATTAGAGAGACAGGGCCTCGTAGTCAACACACAGAAATGTACGATACCTACTGATTTATCATTACATTTCCCTTCAGATTTCACCATACATTCATTACGCTAGCTTGTTTGACGCTTGCTTGCGTTGCTTATCTCCGTAGTTTGACTCTGGTTTAGACAATACAGTACTGACAGAGTTGTGTGTACAGTATACGATGTGGCTTTGAGTACAGCTACACTGTTGACTTTAAGTAGCCTATCTCCTGATTCTCCTGTGTCTGAAGCACGGAGGCAGCTTGATGTACAAGTACACCTCCTGGACAGGACGCTAGTCTAGCGCAGGGCCTGTTGACTGAATGCTATTCTCTCACTAAAACAGTGACAGGTAGAAGGTGCCTTTCTGCCTGTCAAAAGTGGAAGGGAGACTAAATCAAGAGGAATGAAGGAGATGCTAAGTATAAGTTATTGCAATGGAACAGCTGTCCAATCCACCTTGACTTTAATCAAGCCGAGGGACACAAACACTCCAATCAGCTCAACGTGTGTCATCCCCTCCACCCAACCTATCTTACAGTGCATCCCCAATACACACACACACACACTTCCCAGAACAACTTCCAGGTGTGTAGTGAAAAAAGTCACACACTTCAAAAGTGCCAAGTAAAAAAAAAAAAGAAGTGTGCCGGGGCGCTTCAGTTTGCAATACCTCATTAACTCTTAATTACCTGCTTCATCAGAGGAGTTAGCCTATCATTAATGATTCATTAATCACTATCGCAAAATGTGCAACCCCTTCCAAGGACGCCTCCCAAATGGCACCCTGTTCCCTTCATAGTGCACTACTTTTGACCAGGACCCCTGGTGCTCTGGTCAAAAAGTAGCACACTCCATAGGGAATGTTGCGCACACCAAGTCATTATCAAGATACATGCGTCGATAACCACCCGCCCTGAACAGGGGCACAAGTGTAGTGGATGACATGGCGGAGGTTGAGCTGAGAGTGGGAGATTGCTGCATTTAGAAGTGAAAGAGGGTAAGTAGTGTGTGTCAGTACTGAGAGAGTACATGTTTGAGCAGGGAGAGGAGAGTTCACAGGGCTTATTAACTCTCACCGCGTGAGGTCAGAGACAGGATGGTAATTGAGACTGAGGCATGTAGGCTTCAGGGAAAGACTACTCTCTCTGTCTGCTCACACACACACACACACACACACACACACACACACACACACACACACACACGCGCGCGCTCAGTGAGAGACTTCAGGGAGAGATTGCTCATGCTCGCTCTCGGTCTGCTCACACCCAGCCTTGTCATATCCATATCCCCCTGCCTGTTCTTACAACATTTGCATACATCTCCCTTTTTATATTCATACATACACTACATGACCAAAAGTATGTGGACACCTGCTTGTTGAACATCTCATTCCAGGGACCAACACTCTAGGGCTGTCAGTTTGTGAACACTATTTCGGTGGATCACATATAATTTCTAAGAAAGTGTTCAATTGAACACTGTGGGTGTTAAAATACTGATCTAAAATTTGCTGTGTACATACAACTGTTTATTATAGTGAAGAAGGTAAACTACAACCAACAAGTAAGAAAAAACTGAAAAGTAGGGTAAGAATAAAATGAGGAAAGTAGAAAATAGGGACATGTCAAAACAGGACAAATCAAGAGACGGCCACACTGGACAGGACAGGACCGGACAAGACAAAGCAAGACTTGTGGAAAAGTAGCCGGTTAGCATAGGGCTGTTAATAGTAGGTACCATTTTAATATTGTCTGGGGTGGCCTGCGGGCAATATAGGATAGAAATGGTTCCCAGATTGTGTTAAAGTCCTTCAGTTTGTTATTTTGTGGATCTCTCCAGGGAGGCCAGGTCAGACAATAAATGAAGCCAGTGTATGGTTGAAACATTGGATCTGCTTTTCCAATTCAGCAATATCACTTTTTGTGCGATTGTTAATGAAATCAATAGGAAGTGTCGTTTGTCCTTGGACATAGAGGAAACACAGGGGACGCCATCATCAAAGTAGTGTAGTATGCAGAGTGATGGGGATGCAAGAATGGTAATATGGAGGATGACTGAGGGAATGCTCAGAACTTTTTTCGAGTAATTCTCAATGATGGGACAAGACCAGAATGCATGGAGGTGAGTGTCAGGAAAGTATTTTTGGCAGACAGGACACAGAGGCGATCAACAAGCCCCATCAGGGACAGAAATAGGGAATTATTAATGAAAAGAGCAATGTTGGCAATATACAGTTGAAGTCGGAAGTTTACATACACTTAGGTTGGAGTCATTGAAACTCGTTTTTAAACCACTCCACAAATGTCTTGTTAACAAACTATAGTTTTGGCAAGTCGGTTAGGACATCTACTTTGAGCATGACACAAGCAATTTTTCCAACAATTGTTTACAGACAGATTATTTCACTTACAATTCACTGTATCACAATTCCAGTGGGTCAGATGTTTACATACACTAAGATGACTGTGCCTTTAAACAGCTTGGAAAATTCCAGAAAATGTCGACATGGCTTTAGAAGCTTCTGATAGGCTAATTGACATCATTTGAGTCAATTGGAGGTGTACCTGTGGATGTATTTCAAGGCCTACCTTCAAACATGGGAAAATCAAAAGAAATCACCCAAGACCTCAAAAAAAAAAATTGGAGACCTCCACAAGTCTGGTTCATCCTTAGGAGCAATTTCCAAACACCTGAAGGTACCACTTTCATCTGCACAAACAATAGTACGCAAGTATAAACACCATGGGACCACGCAGCTGTCATAACGCTCCGGAAGGAGACGCATTCTGTCTCCTAGAGATGAACGTACTTTGGTGCGAAAAGTGCAAATCAATCCCAGAACAACAACAAAGGACCCTGTGAAGATGCTGGAGGAAACAAGTACAAAAGTATCTATATCCACAGTAAAACGAGTCCTATATCGACATAACCTGAAAGGCCGCTCAGCAAGGAAGAAGCCACTGCTCCAAAACCGCCATAAAAAAGACAGACAACGGTTTGCAACTGCACATGGGGACAAAGATCGTACTTTGGTACGATCTGTGATGGCTACTCCAATGGTATTGGAGTAGCCATCACAAAGACATTTTTTACATTTTACATTTTTGTCATTTAGCAGACGCTCTTATCCAGAGTGACTTACAGTAGTGAATGCATACATTTCATACATTTTTTTTTTGTGTACCTCAATCCTATAGAAAATATGTGGGCAGAACTGAAAAAGCGTGTGCGAGCAAGGAGGCCTCAATCCTGACTCAGTTACACCAGCTGTGTCAGGAGGAATGGGCCAAAATTCACCCAACTTATTGTGGGAGCTTGTGGAAGGCTACCCGAAACGTTTGACCCAAGTTAAACAATTAAGGCAATGCTACCAAATACTAATTGAGTGTATGCAAACTTCTGACCCACTGGTAATGTGATGAAAGAAAATAAAGCTGAAATAAATCATTCTCTCTACTAGTATTCTGACATTTCACATTCTTAAAATAAAGTGATGAACCTAACTGACCTCAGACAGGGAATTTTAACTAGGATTAAATGTCAAGAATTGTGAAAAACTGAGTTTAAATGTATTTGGCTAAGGTGTATGTAAACTTCCGACTTCAATTGTATTTGTCCGCCACTATAGGTATCTTTACACTTTGGTGTAGACAACATGTTGCCATTTCTCTCTGTCCCCCTTCTATCTTTATCAATGTGTGATTTCTGATGACAGTAATGTACTTACCTAAAAAAGTGTCTGAGGTTGTTTCAGTCATATCTGCGGAAGTTGTTGTCAGAACTCCTGCGAAAGCAAGCACATAATAAAAAGATACATTAGCTACAAACACAAAATACCGTACTGCTGAAAGAGACAAAAGGAAGCCCCATTGCACTTTGCACAAGTGCAATGGGGCTTTCTTTTGAAGACAGTAATGTACTTACCTACAGAAGCGTCTGAGATTTTTTCAGTCATATGTGCAGGAGTTGTCAGAACTCCTGCGAAAGCAAGCACATGGTAAACAGATACATTAGCTACAAACACAAAATACTGTACTACTGAAGAGCCAAAGAAAGCCCCATTGCACTTTGCACAAGTGCAATGGGGCTTTCTTTTGAAGACAGTAATGTACTTACCTACAAAAGCATCTGAGATTTTTTCAGTCATATGCGCAGGAGTTGTCAGAACTCCTGCGAAAGCAAGCACATGGTAAACAGATACATTAGCTACAAACACAAAATACTGTACTACTGAAGAGACAAAAGGAAGCCCCATTGCACTTTGCACAAGTGCAATGGGGCTTTCTTTTGAAGACAGTAATGTACTTACCTACAGAAGCGTCTGAGATTGTTTCAGTCATATGTGCAGGAATTGCTGTCAGAACTCCTGCGAAAGCAAGCACATGGTAAACAGATACATTAGCTACAAACACAAAATACCGTACTGCTGAAAGAGACAAAAGAAAGCCCCATTGCACTTTGCACAAGTGCAATGGGGCTTTCTTTTGAAGACAGTAATGTACTTACCTACAAAAGCATCTGAGATTGTTTCAGTCATATGTGCAGGAGTTGTCAGAACTCCTGCGAAAGCAAGCACATGGTAAACAGATACATTAGCTACAAACACAAAATACTGTACTACTGAAGAGACAAAAGAAAGTCCCATTGCACTTTGCACAAGTGCAATGGGGCTTTCTTTTGAAGACAGTAATGTACTTACCTACAAAAGCATCTGAGATTGTTTCAGTCATATGTGCAGGAGTTGTCAGAACTCCTGCGAAAGCAAGCACATGGTAAACAGATACATTAGCTACAAACACAAAATACTGTACTACTGAAGAGCCAAAGAAAGTCCCATTGCACTTTGCACAAGTGCAATGTGGCTTTCTTTTGAAGACAGTAATGTACTTACCTACAAAAGCATCTGAGATTGTTTTAGACATATGTGCAGGAATTGTTGTCAGATCTCCTGCGAAAGCAAGCACATGGTAAACAGATACATTAGCTACAAACACAAAATACTGTACTACTGAAGAGCCAAAGAAAGTCCCATTGCACTTTGCACAAGTGCAATGGGGCTTTCTTTTGAAGACAGTAATGTACTTACCTACAAAAGCATCTGAGATTGTTTTAGACATATGTGCAGGAATTGTTGTCAGATCTCCTGCGAAAGCAAGCACATGGTAAACAGATACATTAGCTACAAACACAAAATACTGTACTACTGAAGAGCCAAAGAAAGTCCCATTGCACTTTGCACAAGTGCAATGGGGCTTTCTTTTGAAGACAGTAATGTACTTACCTACAAAAGCATCTGAGATTGTTTTAGACATATGTGCAGGAATTGTTGTCAGATCTCCTGCGAAAGCAAGCACATGGTAAACAGATACATTAGCTACAAACACAAAATACTGTACTACTGAAGAGCCAAAGAAAGTCCCATTGCACTTTGCACAAGTGCAATGGGGCTTTCTTTTGAAGACAGTAATGTACTTACCTACAAAAGCATCTGAGATTGTTTTAGACATATGTGCAGGAATTGTTGTCAGATCTCCTGCGAAAGCAAGCACATGGTAAACAGATACATTAGCTACAAACACAAAATACTGTACTACTGAAGAGCCAAAGAAAGTCCCATTGCACTTTGCACAAGTGCAATGGGGCTTTCTTTTGAAGACAGTAATGTACTTACCTACAAAAGCATCTGAGATTGTTTTAGACATATGTGCAGGAATTGTTGTCAGATCTCCTGCGAAAGCAAGCACATGGTAAACAGATACATTAGCTACAAACACAAAATACTGTACTACTGAAGAGACAAAAGAAAGCCCCATTGCACTTTGCATAGCCCCACCTGAACAAGCCTAAATCCAGTGAAAATGTTCTGTGGACCAATGAAAAAAAAAACACGGGGAAGGTTCGATAGTGCTTTGGGGTTCCTTTTGTACTTTGGGCCTTGAATGTGTGCAAGACAGGTCGTTGGCAGTAGTAGCCTATAATCAGTTGGAATACCAGGTTTACATCATGCTTCCCTTATTTTCCATCAAGTTGACTATTTTTGAAAAAATGAATCTATGGCATTATTTTGGATGCATAAGACAGAAGTTTATACTATACAAAATTAAATGAATTATTTGAACAACTGTGCAGAAAGTGTGGTTTCACATTAAAAAAAAATCTAAATAGTGTGCCTTCAACAGGATTTGACTTCATAACAAAGTGTCCCATAGTTCCCTTCGCTACCTGCTGAGCTAGCAGTCAAGTGAACCTACATGTGCAAAATCCTAACTATATTCGTAAGTACAGTGTCCAGTAGAGGTCAATGACTGAAAGCAGCTTGGAATTGAATAAAGCACCGAAACCACAATGAAATAAGTGGGATCTCACATTTTGCAACACATGGTTTGAAAAAAGCACGTGATGAAACGAAGCCTTGGACGTAATTGATGACGTACTTCTGATAAAGTGCTACACGGATTGACACACGTCTTCGAAGTTAGCTGTTTAGAGATTTCAACGCATGCCTCGGAGCCCCGGTATCAAACTTAACATCACTGCTAATCACTTCACAAACCAGCTTATTGTGATTTTGAAGGTTGGATGTGACCCATGATCCGATATTTTCAGACCACAACGTCGAGGACAACTAGGCCATAACTAAAGGCCTTACGACATGTACAACATAAGGTCATAAAGGGTTTACTTTGAATTTAAACACATTCACTTTCTGTAGGCGGTCACTTGGTGAAGGTTTCAGGACCTGAAGTTATTGAATGCAACAACCATTTCTCTGTCACTAACAAACACAGTCATGGGTAGGTATCTCTCACATTCACTTGAAAGGCATCCTGGGAGAAATGCAAATAAGGCTTTCAACCTACAATGTAAAAACAACACCCCGCCAAAATACCATAACTCTACTGATTCTATTTTTGGTTGGCGGTAAGGAGGCGCATGTGTCAAGCCCACGTTAGTTTACAATTTCGTCATGTAAAAACTGGCGCACTGGCATTTTCCAGCCCTAACGCCAGGTTCAGCAATTTACCTGTCCTAACATCAGATCACTTGCGCTGAGGGGGAGGGGTGACAATGTTTGAGGTGTGTCCTTGAAGGTCACGAACAGTCATTCTGATTCCCATGTAAAATAGACTTTTGAGTGACTAAAAACTATCACCCATAATATTTTGTGTGGATAGAAATGCTCAATATTTGAGAAAAAGTACTCTTTCTCTCATAGCTAACTACCTGGAAGTTTGAAAAGACAGGCTGAGTGGGCAGGGAGTTTATATTCATGAGCTTGCATTGACTGACAGCTCTTTGAAACGCCTATGTCAAGAAATGTGGATGTAGTGAGCAGTGTTGCAGTGTTGCAGTAAAATCCTCTCAAGCCAATTTGGTGATACACGAAGCAACTCAAACAACATTGAAATTGCGTCAATGATGGCAATTTGTTTTTTTATACATCTGCAGTTGTCTGTTGGGATGCAGTTCACAGCAGCACTGATGGATGTGTTGACATGAGTTTTGAACGACCCTTCCCCCCTTTTGTTCAATGCTGGCTGGAGACCTAGCTAGCCAGTAAGTAGCTAACACCAGACCCCAGATGAAAGGGGAGACATCACATTTTGGCACCAGTAGTGTAGCTATCTAGCTATATAAACCACGCCCCTGTCACAGTCGTCATAGTAAGTGGACCAAGGTGCAGCGGGTTGAGTGCTCATTTTCACTTTTATTTTTGAACACTTAAATAAACAAAACAATAAACAAACTAACAGTCTTGCAGGCTAACCACAGCAGTGCAAAGAACAACCTCCCACAAATCCCATAACAAACATACTCCTAATTATAGGACCTTCAATCAGAGGCAACGATAAACAGCTGCCTCCAATTGAAGGCCCCAATCCCAATACCTAAACATAGATCTAAACACCCTAGAACAGACATAGAAATATACAAACATCTAACATAGACCAAAACCCCGGAATACATAAATCAAACACCCCTCTACATAAACAACACACCCCGAACCACATAAAACAAATACCCCCTGCCACGTCCTGACCAAACTATAATAACAAATAACCCCTTTACTGGTCAGGACGAGACAGCCCCTCTGCAAACACGCCTTCTCCAATGTTGGTTACAAGGTGGTACTTATTTAAAGAAGGGTAATTTGACAAATATCTGCAGAAGATAGGTACATTAGTTACAAATGCAACACAGTACAGTTTTTTCTCAGAGACTGAACAAGTGCCACTGCAAGCTACAGTACACTAGAGCTTAGGGCTAAGAAGATTAATCAGTAGAACAAACAAGGAAGTGTTTCTCTCTGCCCCTAAGGGTGTGACTCTGCTGGTTCCCCTTGCTGCTGAGTTACAGCATCCCAAACGGCTCGCTATTCCCTATATAGTGCCCTACTTTTGACCAGGGCACATAGAGCTCTGATCTCAAGTAGTGTACTAAATAGGTAACAGGGGGCCATTTGGGACATAACCACAGTATGCTGTATGCATGCCTCTTCTACTGTTTCTGTATCCAGAACATTTGTTTCCCCAAGACAGAGCAGAACCCCGTCCATAGGATGTCCCCCCCCGGGAGGAAACAAGTTGCACTGGCGCCCAACCACGGGGACTGAGCCGGTAGTTGGTGGCATGGCACAAAATAGACTCCACAGCCCCACTGACTGACTGATACAAATATTTGTATGAGGACTAAATGTGCCTGAGAACAGAATACATTCCCAAAAGGAGAGCTAATCGATTATCTGAAAGCTGCCTGCACAGCTTTGAACTCTGCTGGTATATCTTTTCCACGAGACCAGGGCAGGGGCATCATATCTCCTATCTCCTCTGGTCCACAGCTTAATGGCAGGCTACATGATGATAGTGCTTTAGAAACAAGCATTGTTGCTGCTCTGGGTTTATTTGGAATTAACACACAACCTGGAACCTAACACAATATTTTTAGTTTGGGGTAATAGTTTCCTGTTCATCGATAGTAACAACATTGTCTCCTACATCACTTTCCATTACCTTATTCAAAGTAAGCTCAAAACAGTGGGGAGACTAAATACAGTGGGGAGTTGTACGTGGCAATTGAAGTTCAATTCTAGAACAGTACACACAGTTGTAGCGCTTGTTGTTCTCAATTCAAACCTTGACCCAGATTGTGTCAGATTGTTATATTGAATATTTTCAAGACAACGCTGATGCAAATATGACATATAGGGGAGAATATTGTGTAGTATCACTGCAATGGAAAGGTAGAGTACGAGCTTTGCTTTGATATTAGCTGGGTTCTTTTCATGAGGGCGTCCCAGATTCCCAAGTTAACTCTAGGCAGTCGGTTGGTCTTTTGATAAGGGGATGATGGCTGACTGTAACATTCCCCCGTATATCCCTCTGATGTTTCCCCTCTCTCTGACCTCCCCTCGGCTGCCCAGGGGTACAGAGTGGTTGATAGGCCAGGCAGGGGCCACAATGACGGTAATTTACATTTATTTTGTTTTGAAGCAGAAGTCCTTGGAGAGGAGGGTGAGATGAGATGGCTTTGTAGTGAGATCATTTGGGGCTCTGGCCCAGCTCTCTGTAGTTAATGAGGTACAGACAGAGAGCCTAGTATGAAGGAGAGCGGTGTAATGTACTGTAAGTATGGGCTTCCTGGTGCTGCATGGGCCATTCACTTATTGTTATGGCTTTAAGAGGTTGGACAAGTATATTATTGCCTGGGGGGGATATGGGCTACAGGGCATTTGAGGGGGTTATTCAGCGAAGAAAATGTTCAGCTGATTAAAATAAGGACATCTATGCATTCATGTGGGTGTCAGAGAGAGGGAAAGAGCGAGAGAGATTTGCTGAAACGACAATGGTTGCCATTTGTATAGTTCCTACAGATGTATCCACTATATCCACACTTAAGGGAGTGCTTCTCTATTAAGGTTAACGACACTATCTTAGACCCTTTCCCTAAACCGTTTTCACACAGCACCATCCTTTCTTCCTCAATGACATCATCCATGATGCAATAGTACAGTCAGAGCCCAGCGCAGTAAGTGGGCTATGCTGTAGTATGCTGTATGGCCTATGTATCTGTATATATGTATCACTTATGCTATTGTTACTCAATACTATCTGCCCTTCTGCTACGGTGACTGTCCCTATAGGGACTGCCCCAAGGGCAGCAACATCAATAGTACCTGCCCTTCTGCTCTGGTGACTGTCCCTATAGTGACTGCCCAAGGACAGCAACATCAGTAGTATCTGCCCTTTTGCTACAGTTACTGTCCCTATAGTGACTGTCCCAAGGGTGACTGTCCCTACAGTGACTGCTTCAAGCGTGACTGTCCATATAGTGACTGACCCAAGGGCAGCAACGTCAATAGTATCTGCCCTTCTGCTACAGTGACTGTCCATATAGTGACTCCCCCAAGGGTGACTGTCCCTATAGTGACTCCCCCAAGGGTGACTATCCCTATAGTGATTGCCCCAAGGGTGACTATCCCTATAGTGATTGCCCCAAGGGTGACTATCCCTATAGTGATTGCCCCAAAAGCAGCAACATCAGTAGTATCTGCCCTTCTCATGAGAGAAGGTTGTTCAAACGTTAAATAATTTAAAGCATCACAATGGTCCTTTCCAGTGAATGGATGCTGTACCATATCATTTCGATCTGGCTATTGAATTTGGATCAACATAATACTTTTGTGAAGGAGCTACCTATAGGTGTGTGGCTGTTCCTTTAACAAGGCTACAACACTTACAGCAATCCATGTCCTGATTAAGATAGAAGGAGCTGCTGCTACAGTATCTCCTCCTTCTCCTCTTGCTTTTTAAATGTATTTCTACTCTGATTTCCCAGCTGTCAAAGCAGCAGTTTGAGGCGAAGGCCGTGGCGCAGGCACTCTCCCAGGACCTGACTACGGTGCTGCTCTGAGCCAATGAGGTGACCTTGAGTTCCCTGCCTGGTCTACTGGGCACAAGCCGTTTGACATGCCTGACAGATGCTTTCTTTCCTCTCATTAACTTGTGAGAGGTGTGAAGAGAGAAAGAGAGGTGGGGGAGAGAGAGAAGCCCCGTTTATACCTGGTTCTAACTTGTGTCCGTTGTCCTGATATTGTCCACATTCTGATTGTGCCCACATTTTTAGACCGGTGTAGATAATTTAAAGATGCATTGGGATCTGAAGGTGATCGGATGTCCTGACCACATCCGGAGGTAGTCAGACACGCATTATGTCTGAATATCTTACCTGTGTAGGCCGATCTGGATAGTGAAACCAATTCATTCATCATCATCCCGCCCTCTAGAATCGTTGGCAGGTAACGCTATTAACTTATTGCATCAATACATGTCTTAAAATAAATAAATAAATATATATTGAAAGAATAACTGTCAAATAATTTGCATACAGGGAGGGACCAGGATATCTGGTCACAATGCAGAGACAGTGAACATGGATAAGAGACACATCTTAATACCATCTGTAGATGCAACGGATACAGTGCGGGCATAGTCAGAATGTGGATGAGATCAGGACAAAGGACGCATGTTAGAACCAGGTATAAACGAGGCTAGAGAGAGAGAGTAGAGGGAGAGAGGGGAGGGGGGGAGAGGGAGAGAGGGGGGAAGGGGAGGGAGAGAGGGGGAGAGGGAGAGAAAGGAAACAGGTCTAATTTGAGGCAGTGGACCCAGACTTGACTCCTCAGGTCATTGAGCTGGAGCAAGAATACAGGCAGGAAAGACACTAATGAGACTGAATGATCATACTGAGATGTTTGAGTAGCCCTTTACACTTGTACATGTGTACAGGTGGAAAATGGCAGATTTGGGCACTGATAAGCGCATAAATTGGAACACAGTGTCTGTACAATAACATTCTAAACATGACGTCAGTGCTCAGTTCTTCACAACGCTGTATGGGTTTTGACTGACAGCCGTTTTGAACTTGAGCACCGCACGCGACAAGAAGTTGCCTCCATCCCTCCTGCTAATTTTTTTGTTGTCTGAGTGAGAGAAATGATGTAAATGAAGATGACTCGATGTATTTTGAAAGAAATACCGCTTTGATGTCATACAAGCAAGCCAAACACCTGTGAGTCCAAATGTGTGCTTCACATTTCCATAACATAAAACTCATGTCATATACAGTGTCAACGTTTATGATCACTATGTTTGATGTACAGTTACAAGATGACATGGTGTCATAGCCTGGGTTATTCTGAACAGAATGAGTCTATGTTTGTCTATTGTGATGAAAAATTGCAGTTGAACACGCACCTGAATGCATTCATGACTCGTTTCTATGCTCACCAAAATTACGATTTCTCTGACTTGCCCTGTGAAAGAGTAACACTGTACTATCATATTTTATAACTTGACAATCGAACAAGCTTTCAAATGATTCCCACCTGACCCAGATTGCGATTTATAATGGGCCTTTCTTGGATTGCGTAAACAACAACAGTAATTGTGTGATGGTGGGGATGCAGGGCTGTTCCAAACAAAACAAACATCTGCATGCTCTAGGCCACTTGGAGACACCAGTTAGTTCTCTCACTCAAACTCTTGTCATTTTTTTGGTCTTATGTTGCACCTACCTCACATTTTCAAGGAATATTCTTATCCTGTTACTGAATGTATCCAGAGTATTGTCAGATTTCGTTATCAACAAATGCAGTGAAAAGTACAGTAAATGTAAAATGCACTGTAATGTTTGGATTCACTCTTGTCAGGTGAACTGTTGTGTCCTCATTTTTGGTCTAATAGTTTCCCCATAATCTCCAAACTGTTCCCTTTCAATTGTTACCATGCTTATGCATATGCTTTCTTCTGTAAGAAACATTTCAAATTAGACCAATCCATACAGGCCAATTCCTATGAGTGTAAAGGGATAATTAACGCAGAATGGTGACATAAACTCGTGCGATTTTTGACAGGAAGGCAAGTTAAGATCCACATACCAGTGTGGTAATGGATTTGGAATTGATCATGTATTTTAAGTTGAGGAACTGCTACTAGTGTATATATTATTTGAAACCTGATGTGCTTCTTTCTTTTTACTTTAGTTAGAACACAGTTGGTAGCAAAAAGTTATATTTGTCTTCAGTCCACAAGCTTGATCAATGAAAACTATGTTTTAATAGCTGATGTTCAGTACTGCTCTCTTGGGAACAACATTATTTAGTTTTAGACAGATTTGAGGCATCTAAGTCAACAGGAAACATACGCATAAAGGAATAGCAGATAGTCACACACCTGCTAATCAACATCTGATTGTCTCACCTCAATGAACTCTCCCCCACAAAAAAATACAAAATCACTGCCTTACAATTCTACTCTAACCGGTGAGTGCATTGGAGAATGATCTCTTTGCTTCTTCACTGTCTCCCAGGGCTGTTCTGACAGTCCAAAGCCTGCTGCGTCCCTTTGTTATTCATGTAGCGTCGCCTTCCTCTCAGACAGCATCACGTTGAGCCTGTCGTACAACTACAGTGCGGAGTCACTTTGATGCAGACATACACGGATCCCGTCACTGAAGAGGGGGACGAGCTAAGGGTTTAATTCGGTCACTTTGACTGGTGAGACACGCCGTGTTGGATGGCACTGTGGTAGCTGTTCTTTGTCAAACAAACCGAGGGGAGTACGAGCGGAGAAGATTCTCACAGGAATGTTTTCATGTAGATAGCCGATGTGATGTATGTCAGTGAGAGAAAGTGACTCTCTCTCTTTGTTGTAAGATAACCTCTTCATAACACCGTGTTTAACAATGACGAAGCTTTGTCAGTTAACAGTTCGAATTCAGTTCAAATGTGGTCTAATATTGTTCCAAGGATTTAACAAGAGAGAAACAGGAAGACACATTTGTTTCTCTTCAAAACTGTCTCACAATATTTTCCCCTACCCTTTATAAAAGCAATGGGAGCACAATTAACTCTGTTCCTTAAGTACCCCCACCAGTACATATTTTTGTTATGGCCCCTGGACAAGCACACCTGATTCTACTTGCCAACTAATCATCAAGCCCATGACAAGTTGAATCCGGGGTTACAACAAAAATCTGTGCTGTTGGGGGTACTCGAAGACCGGAGTTGGGAAACACTGGTTTAATTGGGAGACTGTTACTCTCTTGTTACATCTTTGGAACAGTATTAGACCACATTTGAATTGGTAGGGTGGCAGATAGCCTAGCGGTTAAGAGCATTGGGACAGTAACTTGAATAAATGGAGGGGGAAAAAAGTATATCATGCATGTTTTGCGCCAATACACATGTAGGATCTTAATTTGAAGCAGTTTGCTACAGCAGGAAAATAATCCTACATGAAATGTGGATTATAATTAATGGAGGAGATGGAGACCCGCACACTGCCTGAAAAATGAAATAATATCCAAAAACTGAAGCTTGAATGCAAAATAAAGATTTGATGTAATTTAGATTTCCAGGAGCAATTATGGCTAAGTGCCTTGCTCAAGGGGACATTGTCAGATTGTTCACCTAGTCGGCTCAGGGATTCAAACCATCAACCTTTCAATTACTGGCCCAATGCTCTTAACCGCTAGGCTACATGCCACACAGAAAGCTGTTGTTTATTTGAACATCATGGTGGCCAAAAAAATCATAGTACCAATCATTTATGATATTTCTCTGTCCGCTTTTTTATACTGTATAATGCAGATCATGCATTCTATTGTACTAGGTACCAATTATAGATTTTCTGATGTATTTTCTTGCTTGATCATGTGACATGCAATTATCCTTGAAATAGAAACAGGTGTGTGTGCCGACCATTTATACTGAGGATGGCCTGAGGCCGAAACTTTTGTTTCGATTTTTTTGGGCACCATGATGTTCAAATTAGCATCTTTATTGCATTCAAGCCTCAGTTTTGGATCTCCATTTCCTCCAGTATTCTTATTTGGACTCATACGCACCTGGAACCAACACTATTTAGTAGTAACCTTTAAAGAGCGCCTGCTATCATTTAAAAAACATAATTAATTAATGGACATTTTGTAGGGGTTGATACATTTTTCGTAAGGGAAAATGAAGTCTGAAATTTCAGTGGAAATTGCAAACTTCAGAAGACTTTTTAAACATTCTGTAAGAAACATAAAAATGTAGCCCTATCCATATAGGCCAATTCCCACAAGAATTGGCCTGTATACTTAACACTACAAGTTAAGTATAATTAACAGTACAAGTTTCAAATTTCCTGCATTGCAAGAAAGTGCTCCTGCAAAAGGGTGATCAAATTAAGGTCCTACATCTGTATTCATCCATACGGTTTTCAGATGCTATTATTTTCAGAGCATTTTCAGAGCATGTGAGAGAGCTCCCGTGTGTGTGTGTGTGTGTGTGTGTGTGTGTGTGTGTGTGTGTGTGTGAGCGAGAGAGATAGAGGGTGAATTTGAGCTGCTACCAGTCAGTCTGTCCTTATCACTAGAGCAGAACTTGTGGTGCTGGAGGCTTTCCTACCCAGACTTGGCTGGCTGATAAACAGACACTCCCCATAATCTGCAGGTCCATAGTGTGATACACCCTTCTAACCCTCTCTGGAGGCTTTGTCTCTCTCTCTCTCTCTCTCTCTCTCTCTCATACCTTCTTCACTCTTTAAAAGCCATCTTTTCTTCCTGAGGAGGAACTAACAACTAATAGGTCCTTTCCTGTCTGTTCATTCTGTTGTCTAACGCTCTCTTCTCTGGACCATCTCTAGGGCAACCTTCAACCTCCTCAGTCACCTGCTCTGGGCTCTGACACTCTAGGAATGTTGGCGTAGATTCTGGGTGCATCCCAAATGGTACCTTATTCCCTTTGCTCCATATAGGGAATAGGGTGCCATTTGGAATGAGGCCATTGTCTGAGAGCTTGCTTTAGAACAGTGTGGGATTGAATTAATATACTTGTATTTCCTAATGAGTTTGCATAGAACATGAATAAAACATGATTTAGGAGGATAGTAGTGGGATTGTGGGCGATCCTTTTGGCCTAAGAATATCTAATAGTCTAAATATTTCCCCCTACATAAAGATTTGTTTTAGGTTTTGTCCAACAGGATACAAATCCTTTGGATTAGCTTTGTCTTCACAGCTGGTCGAAGCAAAGTTTGTCCTCTCTTGTCTTGTCCACCACTTCCCTAAATACCACTAGAGTAGTACCTTGTAGGTCTATGGTTGTATCATGTGGAGAATGTGGTACACTCACCAGTTACGGAGGGTTGTGTGAAGAGTTCTGTGACCGGGTAGTTGAGGGCCCCTTTCCATATCGAGGGGGTTGTCGTATCTGCTGTGGTTGATGCCTCCATGATGAACAGTCAATACTGGACATGCAGAATGCAGAAAAATAGTGAATGGATTATTGGGAGAGATTCATTTCATAAATGAAACATAGCCCTTTCCCCTTTTACATATACAGAATTTCATAACAGTTAAGAGTGCATATTTTCATACAGTCAAAGTGGGGCATGTCGCTATTCAAAACCACACAAATTACACCAATGGCTACATGCATTATCAGGATTATTCCTCAATCTGAAAATCACTGATATGACAGAATTAATCCAGCTATTAAGGACGCTGTCTTGAAGCTCTCTACACTTCTTCTCTCTGTCCTCACAGTGCAACTTGTCTACAAAGTCTATCATAGAACGACAATACAGACTCCTTAATATAAACGGTAACAGCCAAGACATGCAGAACTCACCAAGTCCAAGTCAAGCAATAAGTTTTCCTTTAACTCCCTTTCCGTGATGAATTTGTGAAACTGTTTCGCTGTTAAGTTGACAGGAGTGTTAAGTTGGAGACCCATGCGCAATGTGTTTTTTTTTTCTCTCTCCCTTGATTGGGTGTGGGCCACATTTGTTGCTCTGTGAGCTGATCTGCTAATTCCCCTGGTAGACAAGGTCTCTTACGTAGGCACGTGTTAAGCATGCAGGCCCCTCCCTTTTACAAATGGGCCACAGCTGCTGGGTGATTGTCTCACACAATAGAACTGGCTGGGATAGGGTTATGGATAGGGCTAGGGGATAGGGAGGAGTAGAGGAAAACACAGGAAGCCTGTGAACTACTGTAGTGTAGAGTGATAGTGTCACACGGATAGGGTCCTGGGACAGAGTGAGGGCTAGGGTTATGGAGGGGAGGGAGAGAGAGAGACATACACAGGAAGACTGAAACCTATAGGGTGGACTGGCGGAAGTTAGCCTAGGCGACAGGTAGCCTAGCAGTTAAGAGAGTTGGGGCAGTAACCAAAACGCGGCTGGTTTAAATCCCAGATCCGACTAGGTGAAAAATTGGTCAACGTGCCCTTGAGCAAGGCACTTAACCCTAGTTGTTCTAGATAAGAGCATCTGCTAAATGACTTAAATGTAAAAATGGAACCAGTCCTAGTCTGGACAGCTAGGCAGTGTTAAGGCAGAAAAGAGTTACAGACAGACTCTTAGAACTAAGCGGAATCTCTCCCTCTAAACGAGATATAACAACTAAGGGTTATTACACATTGCCTCCCTCTGTGACTGCTAGTTGAGTGTTGTTCTAGCAGTCAGGGTAGGTGATCTGTAAGCAGAATGCCTTTTTAATCGCCACCCTTTTTTCAGTGAAACTTAAACTAATGTTTGTTGTCATGTCTGCAGATGCTAAACGGTTTCTAAGCAGGGCCAGATGGTGCTCAGTTGAATAGGCAATTACACAAATTACAAAGACAAACATTTACCTGTGGAATAGGCCTACAGACTTAACAAATATGAAAATGCCCACTTGGCAGGTTTAATCACAAGTTTGTTAAGTCATTTAAATTGTAATTTTAAACTAAGTCAATTACCTGCATAATAAGTAGCCTACGGACTAGAATCAAAATCCTGTTCCATATTTGACAGGCAGAAAATAGGTGGCATAATCACATCAACGTATTGATTGGCTGACTATGCAGTTCAGGCTTGATGGGATGTTGTGGGTTGTGTTGCGTTGTGTTGTGTGTGTGCATACATGTGTGCGTGCGTGGATGTTTGTGTTGTGGAGTTCCCCTTGTTGTTTCTTGCGTTTCTAACATTCATCCACAACACTCAGCCTGTCATTTCATATGACCTGTGCTTGATGAGAGCCTGCCCACCGCTAGGCTACCAGAGCGTTGAGGTCTTGAGGGTAAACGTCACAGCTGAGAAAATACCGAGGAGGATCGCTCCCTCCATGGGAGAGTGGCTTACTACGGTCTTCACCAGAATTGATTATACAGTAAGTATTACCTCCTTTGAAGAGCATCTGTTATCATGCTGAAAATTACAAGATGTTCTGATTACTGATGACGGCACAGAGAAGAGGCTGTGATGTGGTAGATACAGTTGAAGTCGGTAGTTTACATACACCTTAGCCAAATACATTTAAACTCAGTTTTTCACAATTCCTGACATTTAATCCTAGTGATTTTTTTTAGGTCAGTTAGGATCACCAGTTTATTTTAAGAATATGAAATGTCAGAATAACAGTAGAGAGAATTATTTATTTCAGCTTTAATTTATTTCATCACATTCCCAGTGGGTCAGAAGTTTGCATACACTCAATTAGTATTTTGTAGCATTGCCTTTAAATTGTTTAACTTTGGTCAAACATTTCAGGTAGCCTTCCTCAAGCTTCCCACAATAAGTTGGGTGAATTTTGGCCCATTCCTCCTGACACAGCTGGTGTAACTGAGTCAGGTTTGTAGGCCTCCTTGCTCGCACACGCTTTTTCAGGTCTGCCCACAAGTTTTCTATAGGATTGAGGTCAGGGCTTTGTGATGGCCACTCCAATACCTTGACTTTGTTGTCCTTAAGCCATTTTGCCACAACTTTGGAAGTATGCTTGGGGTCATTGTCCATTTGGAAGACTCATTTGCGACCAAGCTTTAACTTCCTGACTGATGTCTTGAGATGTTGCTTCAATATATCCACATCATTTTCCTGCCCCATGATGCCATCTATTTTGTGAAGTGCACCAGTCTCTCCTGCAGCAAAGCACCCCCACAACATGATGCTGCAACCCCCGTGCTTCACGGTTGGGATGGTGTTCTTCGGCTTGCAAGCCTCCCTCTTTTTCCTCCAAACATAACGATGGTCATTATGGCCAAACAGTTCTGTTTTTGTTTCATCAGACCAGAGGACATTTCTCCAAAAAGTACGATCTTTGTCCCCATGTGCAGTTGCAAACCGTAGTCTGGCCTTTTTAATGGCGGCTTTGGAGCAGTGGCTTCTTCCTTGCTCAGCGTCCTTTCAGGTTATGTCGATATTGGACTTGTTTTACTGTGGATATAGATACTTCTGTAACTGTTTCCTCCAGCTTCTTCACAAGGCCCTTTGCTGTTGTTCTGGGATTGCTTGGCACTTTTCGCAACAAAGTACGTTCATCTCTAGGAGACAGAATATGTCTCCTTCCTGAGTATTATGACAGCTGCGTGGTCCCATGGTGTTTATACTTGCGTACTATTGTTTGTACAGATGAACGTGGTACCTTCAGGCGTTTGGAAATTGCTCCCAAGGATGAACCAGACTTGTGGAGGTCTACAATTTTAATTCTGAGGTCTTGGCAAATTACGTCACTTACCCTATCAGAAGCTTCTAAAGCCATGACATCATTTTCTGGAATTTTCCAAGCTTTTGAAAGGCACAGTCAACTTAGTGTATGTCATCTTCTGACCCACTGTCATTTTGATACTGTGAATTATAAGTGAAATAATCTGTCTGTAAACAATTGTTGGGAAAATTACTTGTGTCATGCACAAAGTAAACGTCCTAACCGACTTGCCAAAACTATAGTTTGCTAACAAGAAATTTGTGGAGAGGTTGAAAGACTTAACCTGTTGGGGTTAGGGGGCAGTATTTGCACGGCCGGATAAAAAACGTACCCGATTTAATCTGGTTACTACTCCTGTCCAGTAACTAGAATATGCATATAATTGGTTGATTTGGATAGAAAACACCCTAAAGTTTCTAAAACTGTTTGAATGGTGTCTGTGAGTATAACAGAACTCATTTGGCAGGCCAAAACCTGAAAAGATTCCAAACAGGAAGCGCTCTCTCTGACTTTTTCTTGGCCTTCTTGATCATCTCTAACCAAAACAGGGGATCTCTGGCATGACGTGACATTTTCTAACGCGAGGTAGGCTCTCAGAAGGTGCCAGAACGATGAATGGTGGCTTTGCAGGCCATGGCTGAAAAACAGTAGCGCATTTTGTAAGTGGTCGATCTGAGGACAATGAGACTGGAGGCGCGTGCACGAGCCGACACCATGTTTACTTTCTCTCTCTTTGAACGAAAACAACGACTCCCGGTCGGAATATTATCGCTTTTTTACGAGAAAAATTGCATAAAAATTGATTTTAAACAGCGTTTGACATGCTTCGAAGTACGGTAATGGAATATTTAGAATTTTTTGTCACAAAACGCGTCGGGCGCGTCACCCTTCTTTACCCTTCGGATAGTGTCTTGAACGCACGAACAAAACGCCGCTATTTGGATATAACTATGGATTATTTGGAACCAAACCAACATTTGTTATTGAAGTAGAAGTCCTGGGAGTGCATTCTGACGAAGAACAGCAAAGGTAATCAAACTTTTCTAATAGTAAATCGGAGTTTGGTGAGTACCACACTTGGTGGGTGTCAAAATAGCTAGCCTGTGATGGCCGGGCTATCTACTCAGAATATTGCAAAATGTGCTTTCACCGAAAAGCTATTTTAAAATCGGACATAGCGAGTGCATAAAGGAGTTCTGTATCTATAATTCTTAAAATAATTGTTATGTTTTTTTGTGAACGTTTATCGTGAGTAATTTAGTAAATTCACCGGAAGTGTTCGGTGGGAATGCTAGTCACATGCTAGTCACATGCTAATGTAAAAAGCTGGTTTTTGATATAAATATGAACTTGATTGAACAAAACATGCATGTATTGTATAACATAATGTCCTAGGCGTGTCATCTGATGAAGATCATCAAAGGTTAGTGCTGCATTTAGCTGTGGTTTGGGTTTATGTGACATTATATGCTAGCTTGAAAAATGGGTGTCTGATTATTTCTGGCTGGGTACTCTGCTGACATAATCTAATTTTTTGCTTTCGTTGTAAAGCCTTTTTGAAATCAGACAGTGTGGTTAGATTAACGAGAGTCTTGTCTTTAAAATGGTGTAAAACAGTCATATGTTTGAGAAATTGAAGTAATAGCATTTCTAAGGTATTTGAATATCGCGCCACGGAATTACACTGGCTGTTGAGTAGGTGGGACGCAAGCGTCCCACTGGCCCAGAGAGGTTAAAACTAGTTTATGTAAACTTCCGACTTCAGCCCCCTTTGTACCTGAGCAATTTCAAGACTGGTAATCAACATGCTGTACGAAATGTGCCTCTTCACAGTCAATTTCTCTTGATTACCACCTTCAAAAGAGTCTTATTATGAGGACATTATTTTTGCTAGATTTACTTAGATGTTGTCAAAAACACTATACAGCTATAATTAAGAGGTATATTCATGATCTCTCCTGGATCTTCACACCCATGCACAGCCACACTCTAGGTTGAGATACACTTGCCTCTCCTAATGTTGTGGCTGGCTGGAAGTGCAAATATGCCATGACAAGCAATTTACTGTATGGAAGTGGTGAGAGACAGAACAGAATATTATTATCCTCCCACATAGAGACTCAACTTCCTATCCTACCTTACAAATAAAGGTTTTCTTGTGTTTCCCTGTAGCAAGTAGTCTTTGGTTCAAACAGCTACAGCCATTGAAGCTCAAAGTACTTCCTTATCAATCTCTGTTCTCCATGAGCTATTTCAGTTTAGAGTTAGCCCTTCAGTCCTAGGAAGGACTCTCAAACCCTCACTCAGGAGCCTGAAAGTTCCCACTGATCACTGTTACTGTCATTTTTATTTGACAAGTCTCAAATAAATTAGCCACTCGCTAGGAAATTGCTGTCATGTGGCTCTGGTGTTAAAGGAGTGTTAGTGGCACTGCTATAGTAGATGAGTCTTAGGGATATGTTTCACGAGTGTCCCTGGACAAAGATCTGAGGGTCCATGTTTCACTATAGGCTGTGAGGGACAGCTGGTAATTTTGTTGGCCAAGTTGTTTATTCCTCAGACACGACTGTCCGCTGCCCTCACCTTGACTTAAACGCTTTAGACATGTCTTATTTGTTTTTCCGGTTATTTTTAGGTTTCATATCCTATCTACAAGGTTGGCACATTCACCAATGCCCATTTTTTCTCTCCTATTTTCTGTCAGTTTTTTTACGTTAGACATTTCCTCATTCCCTAATATAACTCAAAGAGGCCAATGTGTTCCGTTAGTTTGCAAATGGAAGTAGAATTGAAGTAGTCACATTTGCACTTACCCTCATCAGTCTGAGGAAAGGTAGATGGATAGATTGGAAGCTTATGGGAAAGGTTAACCTGGTGTAATGAGGGAGCGGAGGAATGCAGGACAGAGATGGCGGGATGCTGGGAAAGGTCAGGGTGACACTGTCGGAGCGGCGCTCTCAATCTGTCTCTCTCTCTCTCTCTCTTTCTCTATTTCACTATCTCTCTCTCTGCATAATGGATGCTGGTTGCTGCATTATTACACTCTCTGCTATCGCACGGCAAACAGTACCGGAGCGCCAAGTCTAGGTCCAAAAGGCTTCTAAACAGCTTCTACTACAAGCCATAAGACTCCTGAACAGTTAATAAAATGGCTACCCAGATTATTTGCATTGCCCCCCCCCCTCTTCTACGCTGCTGCTACTCTCTGTTTATTATCTATGCATAGTCGCTTTAACTCTACCTACATATACATATTACCTCCATTACCACGACTAACCGGTGCCCCAGCACATTGACTCTGTACAGGTACGCCCTGTATATACAGTGGCAAGAAAAAGTATGTGAACCATTTGGAAATACCTGGATTTCTGCATAAATTGGTCATAAAATTTGATCTGATCTTCATCTAGGTCGGAACAATAGACAAACACAGTCTGCTTAAACTAATAACACACAAACAATTATACGTTTTCATGTCTTTAGTGAACACATCGTGTAAATATTCACAGTGCACGGTGGGAAAAGTACGTGAACCCTTGGATTTAATAACTGGTTGACCCTCCTTTGGCAGCAATAACCTCAAGCAAATGTTTTCTGTAGTTGCGGATCAGACCTGCACAACGGTAAGGAGGAATTTTGGACCATTCCTCTTTACAAAACTGTTTCAGTTCAGCAATATTCTTGGGATGTCTGGTGTGAACTGCTCTCTTAAGGTCACGCCACAGCATCTCAAATCGGGTTGAGGTCAGGACTCTGACTGGTTCACTCCAGAAGGGGTATTTTCTGTTGTTAATTTACTTCTGTGTTTTGGGTCATTGTCCTGTTGCATCATCCAATTTCGGTTGAGCTTCAATTGAAGTACAGATAGCCTAACATTCTCCTGCAAAATGTCTTGATAAACTTGGAAATTCATTTTTCCGTTGAAGATAGCAAGCTATCCAGGCCCTGAGGCAGTAAAGCTGCCCCAAACCATGATGCTCCCTCCACCATTGCTGCACATCTAAAGTTGGGATGAGGTTTTGATGTTGGTGTGCTGTGCATTTCATTTCTTCACACATAGTGTTGTGTGTTCCTTCCAAACAACTCAACTGTAGTTTCATCTGTCCACATAATATTTTGCCAGTAGGCTATGGAACATCCAGGTGCACTTTTGCAAACTTTAGATGTGCAGCAATGGTATTTTTTGGACAGCAGTGGCTTCTTCCTTGTTTTCCTCCTATGAACACCATTCTTGTTTCGTCTTTTACGTATTGTAGACTTGTCAACAGAGATGTTAGCATGTTCCAGAGATTTCTGTAAGTCTTTAGCTGACACTCTAGGATTCTTCTTCTGCGCTTTGCTCTTGCAGTCATCTTTGCAGGATGGCCACTCCTAGGGAGAGTAGCAACAGTGCTGAACTTTCTCCATTTATTGACAATTTGTCTTACCGTGGACTGATGAACATCAAGGCTTTTAGAGATACTTTTGTAACCCTTTCCACCTTTATGCAAGTCAACAATTCTTAATCTTCGGTCTTCTGAGATCTCTTTTGTTCGAGGCATGGTTCACATCAGGCAGTGTTTCTTGTGAATAGCGAACTCAAATTTTTTATAGGGCAAGGCAGCTCTAACCAATATCTCCAATCTCGTCTCATTGATTGGACTCCAGGTTATCTGATTCCTGACTCCAATTAGCTTTTGGAGAAGTCATTAGCATACTTTTTCCAACCTGTTTAAATGATGTAAAATGTTTAAATGATGTATTCACTATAGACAAGAAAAATACAATACTTTGTGTGTTATTAGTTTAAGCACACTGTTTGTCTATTGTTGTGACTTAGATGAAGATCAGATCCAATTTCATGACCAATTTATGCAGAAATCCAGGTAATTCCAAAGGGTTCACATACGTTTTATTGCCACTGTAGCCTCGCTACTGTTATTTTACTGCTGCTCTTTAATTATTTGTTAATTTTCTTTTTTACTTATCTATTTTTTATTTAACACATTTTTCTTAAAACTGCATTTTTGGTTAAGGGCTTGTAAGAAAGCATTTCACTGTAAGGTCTACACCTGTTGTATTCGGCGCATGTGACAAATACAATTTGATTTGATAATCATACACAGGTGAAGAACTAGGGAAGACAAAGCTCTCAGGTAATGTGGCATCATCATCCTCACCATGTATATCTCTGTAGCTGTCACAACAGCTAGAGGAAGACATATAGTCTCATTACTGACATGTCCCAAAAGGACTCATTTAACTGTTCTATTATTTTCTCCCTCTGTAACCAACCTGAGGCTAATGTTGCTGGCTTTGTTGTTTCTCAACATCCAGACTAGATTTCTTCGAACGTTTTCCTTTTGCTTGATAATAAGTTGAACTAGTATGAGGTGCAAACTTTGCTTATGCGCAAATGCTTTGTACCACTTTTTGAATATTGAACTAGCCTTCTTCTTCCACTGCATGCCATTTTATTTTGATAGGAGGAAGGAGAGGAGAACAACAGCAGTGGTGTGGACCAGAGTATAACAGCACGGTTTTGATTTTAGGATCAGCCCACAGCTTGTAATTGTATTATTAACTAGCTGAGGGCAGAGGAGAGGGTAATGGTCTACTTCATCACTCTGGGCCTCTAGAACCGCTTCTTCCCAAGTGATATACGATATCACAAGTCATCTCAATCATCCAACCACGCTTTTCCCTAGTCTCCTAAAACTAAAGCTTGCCTTGAAGGCAAAAAAAACAACAAATGGCCGCATAAGAACATTACTCATAAATATGTTCCTCCCGCACTTTTTAGGAGTTTTCTTTTTCTGGTTTGTGATAGTGTGGGGTAAATTATATTGTGGATAAATCACAATGCCAGACTTTGATAATAGATGTTTTTAAGATAATATGACAGATGACAGTGTGTACTTTGTGCTGACCCAAGCTCAGATGGAAGAGGCAAAAGAGATTTGGGAAAACAAGATAAGAATAAGCCATTTCACATCAAATCACAGCATATACTGTTATTCACGCAAAGCTGTAAAAATGTATTTATTAAATATACATTTGTTTACAATATACCTGAATAATTCTATAAAACAAATTCAAAATAAATAGGATATTTAAATGAATCGTATTCAATAATTGTATCAGTGAGGTACAGTGAGGTACATCTTTTATAATAACATTCTGTAGATAAATTACCTAATGCACTTGAAATAATATAACCAGGCAATAACAATCCTTTATCGTGGGTCTTTCATGACAGAAAATCATCCCCTGAATACATGTTTCATTTGTATAGCAAGCTTGCCACACAGATTTGTCGTACAATTTAGTTGTTCTGTTGGTTTGCTAATTGTGCAAAATATGAAGACTTGACGTTTTACCAATGTAAGAGCAAGTAACAAGGTTTCTGGAGGAGACTGTAGCAAATGTGTACAATACTGTACTTCTCCGTTCAACAAAACTCACAACAACAACAACCAGGACAAGAGCTCTCCTGAGAATGAAACTACCTTTATACCCTAAACTCCCTCTGATTATCTCCTTAAGGTCTAGAGATAATTCATTTCAAAAGTTACTAGCACAATCACATAACATTGTACTGTACTACATTTTGACTTTCAGACATCTAGTATCCGTTTACTGTACCACTCTTTGGTGATTCATAAAAGCATAACATGTCGGTGATGGTGGATGCAGAAAGAATAAAACGGTTATTGGCAGTGAGGGCACAACAAACACACTGGGAACAGAAAACCGATGTGTTCAGAGAACAAAAGAGCCAGCCACAAAGTCCTTGGCACACAGTCACAATGCTTTTCAGTGAGATTTGATCAGTGGTTTAGCCAGGGACCAAGAACAGGTGCATTGCTTGCCCAGACCTTGCTTTGGCAGATGGTCGAACATCATTAATCAGTCGTTATCACATTCACAATCCACAAGTGAATACAAGTAAGTGAGTTAGAGTACCGGTGCCCAACCAACCCCAAACGGATAAATCCCTTTAATTGTACATTCAGAATGGAAGGCTATATAAAGCGCGCTTATAAAGTCACTGGGGTGGATCTGATTCTTTGAGGCTTTTTGTCTCCTGACTTTAGGGCAGTATAATATAAAGTAGATATATAATAAATGTTCTCCAATTGTCATTGCACATAAAAAGTGGTACAGCTCCCATGCCCCAATAAACAGCCTTTGAGATATAAAACTGCGGAATGACCATCCTCCATTGGGTCATTCTTGGAGCCAGACAGGGAATGGATCACCAATGATCACTGCTCCTAGAAAGCCCAGGGACAGGCAGGTGACTAACCTACCCAGAGGGGCCTGTTCTGTATTTGAGGCCAGGCAGAACAGTGCGCAGAACAGGAGGCAGGTAATTGGGCAAAGAAGGCTATGGTGGCGTCAGATGTAGTACTCCATTCTGCTGTGACTCACAGAGCTGAGCAGGTCCAGGTTTAGATCCAAGACCAAGTCTACAGGATAGCTGTTCTCCAGGCCTGCAGGGTAGCTGTGTTCCGGGCTGCGTCTGGGATCCTTCTTCTGTGAGATGGAGGACTTCTCCTGGGGGTGGGTGTGGCTGCAGCGGCGGTACAGGAAGCATGACGTCACGGCCACGGCACAGAGGGTGATGAGGAGCACAGCTGTGATGAGACCTGGGAAGAGAGAGCCAGAGAGAGAGAACATTGCTTTTACTTTAAAGTTAATAATTCTGGGGGTTACTTGGTAAATATGAATATCCCTAAAGTCAAGAGTATTTGTTTCAGGGAGAATGGCTGTACACCGACAGAAATTCAATAATTTGCTACATAATTTCAAATATGAAGGAACAGATAACTGGGGATGATCTTCTGGTTAACCTCCAATTACTGCTGAATCACTTCTTGTCTTCTTCAGTCGATCTATGCCCCTATCGACGCCCTCTGAATGATTTATTCCAGAAGAAAGGAAGCAAGCAAACAAAGGAGATGTCAGACATGACCTTCAATTATATTCGGTGGACAATGAAAGGCTGCGTGGAATTTATAAAGGCATTTCAATCAATGAGTCATTTAATTTAGTAATTATGCCTGCTCATGTCAAAACCTAAAAGAGATAGGTCAAGTTAATGAGTCATTAAAGACCCACTCTGTGGTACTTACAGCCGTTATAACCTTTTGCATAATTTGGATTTACAGTGCATTCGGAAAGTATTCAGACCCCTTCCCTTTTTCCACATTTTGTTATGTTACAGCTTCATTCTAAAATTGATTAAATAAATGTTTTCCCTCATCAATCTTAAGACAATACCCCATAATGACAAAGCAAAAACAGGTTTAGAATTTTTGGCAAATTTATTACAAATAAAAAACAGAAATACCTTATTTACATAAGTATTCAGACCCTTTGCTATCAGACCCGAAATTGAGCTCAGGTGCATCCTGCTTCCATTGATCATTCTTGAGATGTTTCGACAACTTGATTGGAGTCCACCTGTAGTAAATTCAGTTGATTGGACATGATTTGGAAAGGCACACATCTGTCTATATAAGGTCCCACAGTTGACAGTGAATGCCAGAGCAAAAACCAGGAATTCTCCGTAGAGCTCCGAGACAGGATTGTGTCCATTCACAGATCTGAAGATGGGTGCCAACACAATTCTGCCCCCAAGAACACATTCTTAAATGGAATAAGTTTGGAACCACCAAGACTCTTCCAAGAGCTGGCCACCCAGCCAAACTGAGCAATCGGAGGAGAAGGGCCTAGGCCAGAGAGGTGACCAAGTACCCGATGGTCACTCTGACAGATTTCCAGAGTTCCTCTGTGGACATGGGATAACCTTCCAGAAGGACAAACATCTCTGCAGCACTCCACCAATCAGGCCTTTATGGTAGCGTGGCCAGACGGAAGCCACTCCTCAGTAAAAGGCACATGACAGCCCACTTGGAGTTTGCCAAAAGTCACCTAAAGGACTCTCAGACCATGAGAAACAAGATTCTTTGGTCTGATGAAACCAAGATTGAACACTTTAGCCTGAAGGCCAAGCGTCACGTCTGGAGGAAACCTGGCAGCATCCCTACGGTGAAGCATGGTGGTGGCAGCATCATGCTGTGGGGAAGTTTAGCAGGGGCAGGGACTGGGAGACTAGTCAGGATCGAGGGAAAGATGAACGGGGGAAAGTACAGAGAGATCCTTGATGAGAACCTGCTCCAGAGTGCTCAGGACCTCAGACTGGGGTGAAGGTTCACCTTCCAACAGGACAACAACCCTAAGCACACAGCAAAGACAATGCAGGAGTGGCTTCGGTACAAGTCTCTGAAGGTCCTTGAGTGGCCCAGCCAGAGCCCGGACTTGAACCCGATCAAACATCTCTTGAGAGACCTGAAAATAGCTGTGCGGTGACACTCCTCATCCTACCGGAGAGAGCTTGAGAGGATCTGCAGAGAAGAATGGGAGAAACTCCCAAATACAGGTGTGCCAAGCTTGTAGCGTCATACCCAAGAAGACTCGAGGCTGTAATCGCTGCCAAAGGTGATTCAACAAAGTACTGAGTAAAAAAAACTAAAAACGTTTTTTGCTTTGTCATTATGGGGTATTGTGTGTAGACTGATGAGGGGAAAAAATGGTCGAATCAATTTTAGAATAAGGCTGTAATGTAACAAAATGTAGGAAAACTCAATAATTTCCGAATGCACTGTGCGCTAATAGAAACATAAATAAAATCCATATTGTGAAGCCAAGCATGATTCACATCAATGCTATTAAACTCACCAGATGATTGTGAAGTTGTACTATCAGCCAAGGCTCCACAGTTCGATTCAACTAGATTGCCAAGAACATGGACTAATGAGCTTCCATGATTCAGAATGGCTGTCTTCAGCGGTGTCAAATGATTGAACTGGACAGACGACAGGCAGCCAATGAAACCCTTGGATCCTGCCCTAAGCACCTCCTCAGCCAAACCAGCATGTCCTGCTGATGTACCTGTGACTTTACCCAAAGTCAGAGATCGTAGTGTGTTCATCTTCATGTCAGAAGAAAGGTTGTATTTTTGGTCGATGTCTTTGTCAATCTGGTTAAAGAAAAAAAGCAAACATTTCCAAATACACTTGAACATGCCATCAAGGTGGGATGACTGTCTATGCTATAAGCATAATGCTTTGCTATGTTGAAATAGATTCAGATAGATATCACTGACCTGGACATAAAGGTCTTTGCCTTCCCGGTGTACTTGGACACGGTGGAGCTGCCCATCGGCTAGGCTGGAGGCTTTGGGAGTAAAGATCTCTGCTCTCTTCTCTCTGTTCAGATGGAACCAGATCTGCAGACTCCCTACAAAAGTTAACAAAATCACAAAAAGCTTCTCATCTTACAATGTTGTTAAGCGATAAAGACAGAGAGAACAATGGATTGAGATAGCAAAAGATAGCTACCGTTGTTAGCGAGGATGATAGCCAGGTACTGTTGGTGGTAGGTGCTGACACAGAGTAACATGGCAGGGGTGTGAGTCGTCAGAAAGCTGAAGGCAATGTTTTCTCTGGACTCGCCGTTGTGGGCATAGATGGCTGAGGACTGGCTATGGACTGGCTGACCGCTAGATGACTGGCTACCTCTGTCTCTGTTGTGCATGACTGGAAAAGGCATCTGGAAGGTAAGGGTCACCGAGGAGCCACTCTCAAAGGACATTGACACTTCTGTTACAGGGATACAAACATGGATGCCGTTATTAGTGTAGAAGGCTCCTATTCAGTAGTGCTGTATTGTGCTGTTGATCTCAGACACTGATTCAGACAGCATTTGCAAGAAGCGGCTTATCTGAATGGTGAATGGGTCAGAACAAAAGGGAGGCTTGAAAGAGTGAAACTCAAAGAAACACGGCTAGATCATCAATGGATCAAACAGAAGTCACACATTCTCTGAGTTACCAAGTACCCCTACCCCTAAAGCACGACCCTGTCCATAAACCTCATTCAAAACGCTGTGAATAGGTGATATCTGAATATCTTAATTGATAAAACCTGCTTTGATGCCAGTGGATTAATACAGGATTCATCCATAATGGGAGGCATAGTCTCAGCAGGAGTCCTGTTGTGTGTCAGGCCAACATGAACACAGCTTTTGAATGGAATTCAATCCAACAGAAAATATGTCCTGGCCCGTCATATTAGTTTCAGATTTATGGAAATGAATGAGCCAAAGGGATTGAAAAGAAAGTATCTCTGATCTTTTTAATACATATGCTTTGATCACATACACTTCCAAAATCTTTTGAAATAATACATTTATAAATCTAATTTCATACTTTCAAATACTGTAGCTACATTTTCCTAACCACAAAGACAGTCATTAACTAAGCTTTTTGCAATCTTTTTAGCTTATTGCTGTTTGTTGGGGTTACTCACCTTTCTTGCAGTGTGGTCCATTGTAGGCAGAGTGTGTACAGTCACAGACATATCCACTGTTTTTCTCCATACACCGCCCTCTGTTATGACAGACACTAGCAGAGCCGCTGCAGTGGCCAGGGCAGCCTGGGGTCACTCCTGGGGTCAACTTGGCCTGCTCCTCCAGGTCAAGGGTCACGCCGTTCAGGGTCAATGCACGGATGCAGCCCAGGAAACTGCTCTCTTTGAAGGTGGATCCTCCTGGCAGGAAGTAGGCAGTAGGAAACACAGGAAGTATAAACAGTACGTTTAAACTGCTCTTGAAATAGAAGAATACTACTTCCAACATGGAGCTAAACAGTATCTAATATGCAAAGAAAGTGTTGTTATGGTTTGATCTGAGTCTAGTGCCTACCTATGAACAGTAGACTTTTGAGCTGCAGGCGGTAGTGCCCTTCAGAGGGGGCCTCCAGAGTGTATAGGGGCAGCTGGTCCACTTGCAGGGAAGCCTCCTTCAGGTTGCGTTCAGCCCTAACGTAGTGCCACTGCTTATCATTCAAGGGGACAGGGGACATCACCGTCAAGTCCACCGGGCCGTTCCCCACGTCAAAGATGAATGTTATAGCTGAGGGAGCTGAGGAGGACAAATTCAAGTTCAAAACGTGGCCCACTTTTGTTTAAGATGGATTTGTCTTTGGCTTGTAGTCTTTGGCTCCTGGGCTAATGTATTCTCCTAAACTAAACCACAGTTTTCCATAATGTTATCAGAACTATCTAATCAAATCCAAGTCATCTGTCATCTAGAAACAGAAAAAGTTTTAACTTGCGGTGATCATTTACACAAGTGACTAGAGAGGAGTTACGGTTTGGTTGATTTGGGATTCAGGGAGAGACAGACTCACTTGTCAACTTCAGGGTGATGAAGTCAGCGGTCCCCAGGTTCTCCAGGAGAACACCAGAGGAAGCTGTGGTCTTGAAATACAGGGAGATGTCCGCACTGAGCTCAGCCTGGAACTTAGGGAAGTGGAGGGACGACGACCCAGGATAGAAAGAGGCTGAATTCCACAGGAACCCTGCAAATACAGGAAAGTACAGTTAAAAAAATACAGTGACTGAATATGTAATAACTGACAATTTACCCAACTTCCTCCTACTGTTACAAAAATACAGAACTTTTTTGTTGGCATAGTCTGTATGAACAGAAAATATCATTATTATTGGCACACTCGCTTTTGGGATAATATTATGAACTGAACTAAACTTACTGTCACCGTTGCAGTGAAGGGAGCCGACTCTGTATACAGCTGCTGAGCCTGTCCTGTTGGTGTCTCCTATTACAATCTCAGTCAGTGGGAGGTGATCTTTGTAGGACAGCAATCCTGTGTCGTTTACCCTGTTGGAAAAAGTCTAGATAAATTTAGACACGACCTCAGTTTACTCAATTTAAAGATGTACTCAAAGCTCTGAGAAATGATCGATTTATAGAAGGAAAGACTGATTGGTAAAACACATAAATGTTGTTAATGCAGGTCATAAAACATATAAACGCATTGGCATCCACTGTACCATAAGTGTGTGTCTGCATCACAGTTGCAGAAGTAGTTCATGTCGATGCAGTTTTCCTCCAGGCTGCAGGAGCACTGTTGGATCCCAGGTACAGAGCCTCCCCAGTAGGTCTGTTTCTCTCCACTCCGGTCCAGCCACCATGACAGGGGCCTCCCATCTACAACCAATGCACATTTATTTCCATCATGCAATCTCTATGAAAAGAAAACAATGTACTACATCATCAACTCTACTCTTTGTCTGGCCAATGTGGTCTGCTTGGCACATAGGACATGTTCACTTGCTACACACAGAGGTTAATCTTTTCCCATCATAGAAAACACATGACTGATTTTTAGTCTTTTAGTCTTGTAAACCCGACCCTACGCACGTCGTGGGAGGCAAACGTCTGCCTAGGGAGACTAATTGATTTCATAGGCAATTCCACTGCAAGTTGGTGAAATACCTTGTCTTGACATATTGTCTTGCTTGTATCTAAAACAAGACCGTCTGCATCAATATTTCATATGAGAAACAAAAAAATCCCCAGGCGAGACAGCATAAGAACTCAGCGAGGCTTTTTTCACAGTGGGAGTTAGAATCAAAGGGAGCAGAGGGTTCAGCAATACTCACTCTGAATATTTTTGCCCAACTTTTTTTGTTGCAGAAATCCATTATGTCATTTGAATTAAACTTGAGCTCTCTGTATACTGTTTGACCTTATCAGGCTTCCAATAAGACTCACCCCAAGTATTGAAGAGACGGGACTTCCTGCAGCTGTAGACCACTTCCTGTTGACAGTGCTCAGACCGTCCAATCAGAGTGCGGAGCTGCTCCAGGGAGGCTGTGTAGTTGAAGCGCATCACATACGGCTTCTTTGTTGTGGCTCCAGTCACGTTCACAAACCCACTGTTGTTGTGGCCCACCACTGTCCATACCTTGTCCTCTATAGGGAAGACAGAGCAGGCATTTTACTTTATATACAGGTTAATCAGGTTAACAGCACTGTGGATAATCCAGATTATCATATTAGCATGAGAAAGACTTCTAGAATGTAATTTTGTTTTCCAAGATAGGTGTCCTTCACATTTCTAATTATTAATTTAATTCAGGTTAGTCAACTGTATGGAACATACACCAGAGATAAACAAAGATGTGTAAAGTGGTGGACACAATTAAATTTTTTTTTTTTTAACCTTTATTTATACAGGTTTTTCTCATTGAGATAACATCTCTTTTCCAAGAGAGACCTTAATCGCGTTAGCCTCATATTATCTAATTGAGAATATCCAAAAACTGCACCAGTAGCTTCCCTGGCCTAGCCTGGTTACCAAATGCTGTGCTCACCATCGTTTCACTAGAATTCTGGTTTAACCAGGCTATGCCAAGCCATGAGCTCACCAGTCATGTTGCAGTAGACCAGTGTTGCCTTTAGAGGACCACTCCCATCTGGATCAATGTAAAAGTAGCCAGACGTACTCCCCATTTGTCGGTGTGCCTCACACGACGCTTCATAAATAGCTGTGGGAAGCAAGATCAATACTTATATCAATAGCCCATACGCGTGTTGCAGTGAATGTATGAACGTATGCCAAGAGCACTAGCTCAATTACATTTTCTTGTCACACGCAAAATGTGTGAATGGTAATAGTTAGAAGTAGAAAGCCATGGCAGCTTTTAACCGGGGGTTGAGGTACATTATAATTCAGCAGTCAGTAAAGTGACCTCCACTTCACAATTTATGACACCCTGATGGGAATGTCAATGAGAGTTCAGTGATGGGAAATAGTGTAAACACTAATGTAACTTTAGTCACTCTATACAGTATATTAAACATAATATACACTCTGCGGCCAGTTTATTAGGTACACCCGTCTAGTACCGGGTCGGACCCCCGTTGCCTCCAGAACAGACTGAATTCTTTGGGCATGGAAACATTGCTCAATTGGTATCAAGGGACCTAATGTGTGCCAGGAAAACATTTCCCACACCATTACGCCACCAGCCTGTACCAGGTGGACACCAGGTAGGATGGGCCATGGACTCATGCTGCTTCCACCAAATTCGGACTCTGCCATCAGCATGACGCAATAGGAACTGGGATTCGTCAGACAAGGCAATGTTTTTCCACTCCTCAATTGTCCAGTGTTGGTGATCACGTGACCACTGGAGGCTCTTCTTGCTGTTTTTAGCTGATAAGAGTGGAACTGGGTGTGGTTGTCTGCTGCAATATCCCATCCGTGACAAGGACCGACGAGTTGTGCTTTCCGAGATGCTGTTCTGCACACCACTGTTGTACTGTGCAGTTATTTGCCTGTTTGTGGGTCCGCCTGTTAGCTTGCATGATTCTTGCCATTTTCCTTCGACCTCTCAACG